>NC_086106.1:91397212-92738879 GCF_963921235.1 Mobula hypostoma
ATGGCCTACTCCTGCACCTATTTTCTATGTTTCTATGTTTCTATGTTAATTCCATAGACTTCATGCCAGTTTCCTTCGTAAATACAGACGCAAAAAACCTATTTAAGATCTCAAACAACAGGAATTCTGCAGATGCTGGAAATTCAAGCAACACACATCAAAGTTGCTGGTGAACGCAGCAGGCCAAGCAGCATCTGTAGGAACAGGTGCAGTCGATGTTTCAGGCTGAGACCCTTCGTCAGGACTAACTGAAGGAAGAGTGAATAAGGGATTTGAAAGTTGGAGGGGGAGGGGGAGATCCAAAATGATAGGAGAAGACAGGAGGGGGAGGGATAGAGCCAAGAGCTGGACAAAAGGGGATATGAGAGGATCATGGGACAGGAAGTCCAGGAAGAAAGACAAGGGGGGAGGGACCCAGAAGATGGGCAAGAGGTATATTCAGAGGGACAGAGGGAGAAAAAGGAGAGTGAGAGAAAGAATGTGTGCATAAAAATAAGTAACAGATGGGGTATGAGGGGGAGGTGGGGCCTTAGCAGAAGTTAGAGAAGTCGATGTTCATGCCATCAGGTTGGAGGCTACCCAGACGGAATATAAGGTGTTGTTCCTCCAACCTGAGTGTGGCTTCATCTTTACAGTAGAGGAGGCCGTGGATAGACATGTCAGAATGGGAATGGGATGTGGAATTAAAATGTGTGACCACTGGGAGATCCTGCTTTCTCTGGCGGACAGAGCGTAGATGTTTGGCAAAGCGGTCTCCCAGTCTGCGTCGGGTCTCGCCAATATATAAAAGGTCACATCGGGAGCACCGGACGCAGTATATCACCCCAGTCGACTCACAGGTGAAGTGTTGCCTCACCTGGAAGGACTGTTTGGGGCCCTGAGTGGTGGTAAGGGAGGAAGTGTAAGGGCATGTGTAGCACTTGTTCCGCTTTCACGGATAAGTGCCAGGAGGGAGATCAGTGGGGAGGGATGGACAAGGGAGTTGTGTAGGAAGCGATCCCTGCGGAATGCAGAGAGAGTGGGGGAGGGAAAGATGTGCTTAGTGATCTCCCCCATTTCCTTTGGTTCCGCACATAGCTGACCACTCTGATCTTCAAGAGGACCAATTTTATCCCTTACAATCCTTTTGCTCTTAATATACCTGTAAAAGCTCTTTGGATTATCCTTCACTTTGACTGCCAAGGCAACCTCATGTCTTCTTTTAGCCCTCCTGATTTCTTTCTTAAGTATTTTCTTGCACTTCTTATACTCCTCAAGCACCTTATTTACTCCCTGCTTCCTATACATGTCATACAACTCCCTCTTCTTCTTTATCAGAGTTGCAATATCCCTTGAGAACCAAGGTTCCTTATTCCTATTCACTTTGCCTTTAATCCTGACAGGAACATACAAATTCTGCACTCTCAAAATTTCTCCTTATAGGCTTCCCACCTACCGATCACATCCCTGCCAGAGAACAACCTGTTCCAATCCATGCTTTTAGATCCTTTCTCATTTCTTCAAATTTGGCCTTCTTCCAGTTAAGTACCTCAACCCTAGGACCGGATCTATCCTCGTCCATGATCAAGTTGAAACTAATGGTGTTATGATCACTGGAACTAAAGTGCTCCCCTACACAGACTTCTGTCACTTGTCCTAACTCGTTTCCTAACAGGAGATCCAATATTGCATCCCCTCAAGTTGGTCCCTCTATATATTGATTTAGAAAACTTTCCTGAGCACATTTTACAAACTCTAAACCATCTAGACCCCTAACAATATGGGAGTCCCAATCCATATATGGAAAATTAAAATCCCCTACCACCACAACTTTATGTTTCCTGCAGTTGCCTGCTATCTCTCTGCAGATTTGGTCTTCCAATTCTCGTTGACTATTGGGTGGTCTGTAATACAATCCCACTAATGTGGCCATACCTTTCCTGTTTCTCAGCTCCACCCATAAGGACTCAGTAGACAAGCCCTCTAATCTGTCCGGCCTGAGCACTGCTGTAATATTTTCCCTAACAAGCAATGCTACTCCCCCACCTTTCATTCCTCTGCCTTGATCACATCTGAAACATCAGAACCCTGGAATATTAAGCTGCCAGTCCTGCCCCTCCTGTAGCCAAGTTTCACTAATTGCTATAACGTCATAATTCAACGTGTCAATCCACGCCCTCAACTCATCCGCCTTCCCCGCAATACGCCTAGCATTGAAATATATAAACCTCAGAAGATTTTTACCACCACTCACAACCGTTCTATTAGCAGATTTGCTTGAACTTTTAACATCATTTATTTTCACCCCAGCCACACTGTCAGCTCTGGCACTCTGGTTCCCATCCCCCTGCAAATCTAGTTTAAAACCTCCCCAATAGCATTAACAAACCTCCCTGAAAGGATATTGGTCCCCCTGTAGTTCAGGTGTAACCCGTCTCTCTTGTACAGGTCCCACCTGCCCCAGAAGAGGTCCCAATTATCCTGAAATCTGAAACCCTGCTCCCTGCACCAGTTCCTCAGCCACTTGTTCATCCTCCAGAGCATCCTATTCCTACCCTCACTGGCACGTAGCACAGGTAGCAATCCTGAGATTACCATCCTCGAGGTCCTGCTTTTCAACTTCCTACCAAGCTCTCTATACTCACTCTCCAGGACCTCCTCAATCTTCCTTGCTATGTCATTGGTACCGATGTGCACCACGACATCTGGCTGATCACCCTCCCTCTTCAAAATGTCATGCAATCGATCAGAGACATCCTTGACCCTGGCACCCGGGAGGCAACAAACCATCCTGGATTCTCTGTCACGACCACAGAACCTCCTATCTGTACCTCTAACTATCGAGTCCCCTATCACTACTGCTCTCCTCTTTTTCCACCCTCCCTTCTGCACTGCAGAGCCAGACTCAGTGCCAGAGATCCGGCTACTGCAGCTTGTCCCAGGTAAATCATCCCCCGCAACAGTATCCAATGCGGTATTCTTGTTGTTGAGGGGAATGGCCACAGGGGAACCCTGCTCTGCCTGCCCTTTCCTCTTCCCTCGCCTGACAGTGACCCAACTTCCTGTCCTCTGCTCCTTTGGTGTAACTACCTTCCTGTAGCTACTATCTATAATCTCCTCATTCTCCCAAATGATCTGGAGGTCATCCAGCTCCTGCTCCAATTCCCTAATGTGGTTTGTCAGGAGCTGCAGCTGGATGCACTTCTTGCAGGTGTCGTTGTCAGGAACACTGGAGGGCTCCCTGACTTCCCACATCCTGCAAGAGGAGCATTCCAACATCCTGCCTGGCATTCTTTCTACGCTAGACAATCTGAATAAAAAACATACCGGAACCTATCTTAAAAAGAATGGGCTGAAACTGGAGAGAGTTCAAAGGAGATTCACAAAAATGATTCCAAAATTGAATGGCTTTTCATATGAAAAGCGTTTGATAGCTCTAGGCCTGTATTCACTACAATTCAGAAAAATGAGTGTGGTTCATTGAAGCCTATCGAATGGTCAAAGACTATGATAGAGTTGATATGGAGAGAGTCTATGGTGAGGACACAGCCTCAGAATAAAGGGGTGTCCTTTTAGATTGGACATGAGGAGAAATTTCTTTAGCCAGAGAGGGATGAACCTGTGAATTCTTTACCACAGGCAGCTGTGGAGGTCAAGTCTTTATGTATATTTAAGGTTTAAAGTTGATAGATTCTTGATTGGTCAGGGCATGAAGGCATATGGAGAGAAAGCAGGAGATTAGGGCTGAGAGGAAAATTGGATCAGCTAAGCAGACTTGATGGGCCAAATGGTCTAATTCTTCTCCTATATCTTACGGTCTTATGATCTAAAATACTTATTCAGTTCGTCCACCATTTACTTATACCCCATTACTACCTGTCTAGCATAATTTCCAGTGGTCTGATATCTTTTGTGCTCCATCTTTTCCTACTTAATGACTTTTTAGTTGCCTTCTGTCAGTTTTTAAAAGCCTCCCAATCCTCTAACTTCCCACCAACCCTATTATATGCCCACTCTTTTGCTTTTATGCTGGCTTTGACTTCCCTTGTCAACCACAGTTCCCCCTTTCTGCCTCTAGAGTAGTACTTCTTTGTGATGTATCTATCCAGCATCTTCTGAATTGCTCCTAGAAACTCCAGCCATTAATGCTCTGACATTTTCCCTGCTAGTATTCCCCTCCAATCAACTTTGGTCAGCTCCTCTCTCATGCCTCTGTAATTCCCTTCACTCCACTCTAATACTGATACACCTGACTTTAGCTTCTCCTTCTCAAATTGCAGAATGGATTCTACCATATTATGATCGCTGTTCCCTCTGTGTTCCTTTACCTTAAGCTCTCTAATCAATTCTGGTTCATTGCACAACACCCAATCCAGAATAGCTGATCCATGAGTGGGCTCAATGACGAGCTGCCCTAAAAGGCCATTTTGTAGGCACTCTACAAATTCACTCCCTTAGAACCCAGTACCAGCCTAATTTTTCCAATCTACATACATATTAAAATCCCCAATAACTATTGTAACATTGCCTATTTGACATGGAATTTCTGTCTCTTGTTGTAATTTGTAGCCACATCTTTGCTATAGTTTGGAGGTCTGCATATAACTCCTATCAACGTCTTTTTATTACTGCACTTTCTTAGCTCCACCCACAAAGATTCCACATCTTCCAATCCTATGTCACCTCTTTCTAAGGTCTTTTTTCAGCAGAGACACATCCCCCCACTGTCTACCTGCCTGTCCTTTCAATACAATGTGTATCCTTAGATGTTAAGCTCCCCCTATAATTTTCTTCAGCCATGACTCAGTGATGCTTACGATTTCATACCTGCCAATCTCTAACTATGCCACAAGTTTATCTACTTTATTCCACATACTGTGTGCATTCAAATAGAAGAACATCTTCAGTCCTGTATTCATCACCCTTTTCAAATTTGTCCGTTTTTATATTGCAACTCATTCCATTGGCTGCAGTTTTACCCTATCATTAGCTTTTCCTTGCTAGCAGTCTTACTACACACTGCCTCTATTTGTAAGCCAAATGACCCATCCTCAGCTCAATCACTCCAGTTCCCATCCCCCTGCCAAATCAGTTTAAACTCTCCTGAAAGGCTCTAGCAAACCAGAATGCAAGGATATTGGTCCCCTTCAGGTTCAGGTGTAACATAGAAACATAGAAAATGTTTAGGAGTAGGCCATTCAGCCTTTCGAGTTGCAACGCCGTTCAGTATGATCATGACTGATCATCCATCTCAGAACCCTGTACCTGCCTTCTCTCCATACCCCCTGATCCCTTTAGCCACAAGGGCCATATCTAACTCCCTCTTAAATATAGCCAATGAACTGGCCTCAACTGTTTCCTGTGGCAACAGATTCACCACTCTCTGTGTGAAGAAGTTTTTCCTCATCTCGGTCCTAAGTGGCTTCCCCTTTAACCTTAAACTGTGACCCCTCGTTCTGGACTTCCCCAACATCGGGAACAATCTTCCTGCATCTAGCCTGTCCAATCCCTTTAGAATTTCATACGTTTCAATAAGATCCCCTCTCAGTCTTCTAAATTCCTGTGAGTATAAGCCTAGTCGATCCAGTCTTTCATCATATGAAAGTCCTGCCATCCCAGGAATCAATCTGGTGAACCTTCTTTGTACTCCCTCTATGGCAAGAATGTCTTTCCTCAGATTAGGGGACCAAAACTGTGCACAATACTCCAGGTGTGGTCTCACCAAGGCCTTGTACAACTGCAGTAGTTCCTCCCTGCTCCTGTACTCGAATCCTCTTGCTATGAATGCCAGCATACCATTCGCCTTTTTCACCGCCTGCTGTACCTGCATGCCCACTTTCGATGACTGGTGTACAATGACACCCAGGTCTCGTTGCATCTCCCCTTTTCCTAATCGGCCACCATTCAGATAATAATCTGTTTTCCTGTTCTTGCCACCAAAGTGGATAACCTCACATTTATCCACATTAAATTGCATCTGCCATGAATTTGCCTACTCACCTAACCTATCCAAGTCACCCTGCATCCTCTTAGCATCCTCCTCACAGCTAGCACTGCTGCCCAGCTTCGTGTCATCCGCAAACTTGGAGATGCTGCATTTAATTCCATGGTCTAAATCATTAATTATATATATTGGCAACAACTGGGGTCCCAGCACTGAGTCTTGCAGTACCCCAATAGTCACTGCCTGCCATTCTGAAAAGGTCCCATTTATTCCCACTCTTTGCTTCCTGTCTGCCTACCAATTCTCTATCCACATCAGTACCTTACCCCCAATACCTTGTGCTTTAAGTTTGCACACTAATCTCCTGTGTGGGACCTTGTCAAAAGCCTTTTGAAAATCCAAATATACCACATCCACTGGTTCTCCCCTATCCATTTTACTAGTTACATCCTCAAAAAATCCTATGAGATTCGTCAGACATGATTTTCCTTTCACAAATCCATGCTGACTTCGTCCGATGATTTCACCGCTTTCCAAATGTGCTGTTATCATATCTTTGATAACTGACTCTAGTATTTTCCCCATCATTGATGTCAGGCTAACCGATCTATAATTCCCTGGTTTCTCTTTCCCTCCTTTTTTAAAAAGTGGGGTTACATTAGCCACCCTCCAATCCTCAGGAACTAATCCAGAATCTAAAGAGTTTTGAAAAATTATCACTAATGCGTCCACTATTTCTTGGGCTACTTCCTTAAGTACTCTGGGATGCAAATCATCTGGCCCTGGGTATTTATCTGCCTTTAATTCCTTCAATTTACCTAACACCACTTCCCTACTAACATGTATTTCCCTCAGTTCCTCCAACTCACTAGACCCTCAGTCCCCTACTATTTCCGGAAGATTATTTATGTCCACCTTAGTGAAGACAGAACCAAAGTAGTTACTCAATTGGTCTGCCATGTCCTTGCTCCCCATGATCAATTCACCTGTTTCTGACTGCAAGGGACCTACATTTGTCTTAACCAATCTTTTTCTTTTCACATATCTATAAAAGCTTTTACAGTCAGTTTTTATGTTCCCTGCCAGCTTTCTCTCATAATCTTTTTTTTCCCTTTCCTAATTAAGCCATTTGTCCTCCTCTGCTGGACTCTGAATTTCTCCCTGTCCTCTGGCATGCCGCTTTTTCTGGCTAATTTGTAGGTTTCTTCATTGGAATTGATACGATCCCTAATTTCTTGTCAGCCACGGGTGCGCTACCTTCCCTGGTTTATTCTTTTGCCAGACTGGGATGAACAATTGTTGTAGTTCATCCATGCGATCTTTAAATGCTTGCCATTGCATATCCACCATTAAGCCTTTAAGTATCATTTGCCAGTCTAGCTTAGCTAATTCATGTCTCATACCTTCAAAGTTACCCTTCTTTAAGTTCAGAACCTTTGTTTCTGAATTAACTATGTCATTCACCATCTTAATGGAGAATTCCACCATATTATGGTCACACTTACCCAAGGGCCCTCGCACGACAAGATTGCTAACTAACCCTTCCTCATTGCTCAATAGCCAGTCTAGAATGGCCTGCTCTCTAGTTGGTTCCTTGACATGTTGGTTCAGAAAACCATCCCGCATACATTCCAAGAAATCCTCTTCCTCATCACCCTTACCAATTTGGTTCACCCAATCTATATGTAGATTGAAGTCACCCATTTTAACTGCTGTTCCTTTATTGCATGCATTTCTAATTTCCTGTTTAATGCCATCCCCAACCTCACTATTACTGTTAGGTGGCCTGTACACAACTCCCAGCAGCATTTTCTGCCCCTTAGTGTCATGCAGCTCTACCCATATCGATTTCACATCCTCCAGGCTAATGTCCATAAGACCATAAGACCATAAGACAAAGGAGCAGAAGTAGGCCATTCAGCCCATTGAGTCTGCTCCACCATTTTATCATGAGCTGATTCATTCTCCTATTTAGTCCCACTCCCCTGCCTTCTCACCATAACCTTTGATGCCCTGGCTACTCAGATACCTATCAATCTCTGCCTTAAATACACCCAATGACTTGGCCTCCACTGCTGCCCATGGCAACAAATTCCATAGATTCACCACCCTCTGACTAAAAAAATTTCTTCGCATTTCTGTTCTGAAAGGGCGCCCTTCAATCCTTAAGTCATGCCCTCTCGTACCAGACTCGCCCATCATGGGAAACAACTTTGCCACATCCACTCTGTCCATGCCTTTTTACATTTGAAATGTTTCTATGAGGTCTCCCCTCATTCTTCTAAACTCCAAGGAATATAGTCCAAGAGCGGGCAAACGTTCCTCATATGTTAACCCTCTCATTCCCGGAATCATTCTAGTGAATCTTCTCTGTACCCTCTCCAACGTCAGCACATCCTTTCTTAAATAAGGAGACCAAAACTGCCCACAGTACTCCAAGTGAGGTCTCACCAGCGCCTTATAGAGCCTCAACATCACATCCTTGCTCCTATACTGTATTCCTCTAGAAATTAATGCCAACATTGCATTCACCTTCTTCACTACTGACTCAACCTGGAGGCTAACTTTAAGGGTATCCTGTACGAGGACGCCCAAGTCCCGTTGCATCTCAGAACTTTGAATTCTTTCCCAATTTAAATAATAGTCTGCCCATTTTTTTTTTCTGCCAAAGTGCATAACCATACACTTTCCAACATTGTACTTCATTTGCCACTTCTCTGCCCATTCTTCCAATCTATCCAAGTCTCTCTGCAGACTCTCCGTTTCCTCAGCACTACCGGCCCCTCCACCTATCTTCGTATCGTCAGCAAACTTAGCCACAAACCCATCTATTCCATAATCCAAATTGTTGATGTACAATGTAAAAAGATGCGGCCCCAACACTGATCCCTGTGGAACACCACTGGTAACCGGCAGCCAACTAGAATAGGATCCCTTTATTCCCACTCTCTGTTTCCTGCCAATCAACCAATGCTCTATCCACGTATGTAACTTTCCCGTATTTCCATGGGCTCTTATCTTGTTAAGTAGCCTCATGTGTGGCACCTTGTCAAAGGCCTTCTGAAAATCCAAATATACAACATCCACTGCATCTCCCTTGTCTAGCTTACTGGTAATTTCCTCAAAAAATTCTAATAGGTTTGTCAGGCAGGATTTTCCTTTAAGGAATCCATGCTAAGTTCTGCCTATCTTGTCCTATGCCTCCAGGTACTCTGTAACCTCATCCTTGACAATCGACTCCAACAACTTCCCAACCACCAATGTCAAGCTAACAGGTCTATAATTTCCTTTTTGCTTCCTTGCCCCCTTCTTAAATAGCGGAGTGACATTTGCAATCTTCCAGTCTTCCAGAACCATGCCAGAATCTATCGACTTTTGAAAGATCATCGCTAATGCCTCTTCATCTCCACAGCTACTTCCTTCAGAACACGAGGGTGCATTCCATCTGGTCCAGGAGATTTATCTACCTTTAGACTTTTCAGCTTCCTGAATACTTTCTCTGTCGTAATTGTGACTGCGCACACTTCTCTTCCCTGCCACCCTTGAGTGTCCGGTATACTGCTGATGTCTTCCTCAGTGAAGACTGATGCAAAATACTCGTTCAGTTCCTCTGCCATCTCCTTATCTCCTATTACAATTTCTCCAGCATCATTTTCCATTGGTCCCATATTTAGTCTCACCTGTCTTTTACTCTTTATATACTTGAAAAAGCTTTTAGTATCCTCTTTGATATTATTTGCTAGCTTCCTTTCATAGTTAATCTTTTCTCTCTTCATGACCTTCTTGGTTTCGATTTGTAAGGTTTTAAAAACTTCCCAATCCTCTGTCTTCCCAGTAATTTTTGCTTCCTTGTATGCCCTCTCCTTTGCTTTAACTTTGGCTTTGACTTCTCTTGTCAACCATAGTTGCATTCTTTTTCCACTCGAAAATTTCTTCTTTTTTGGAATATACCTGTCTTGCACATTCCTCTTTTCTCGCATAAACTCCAGCCACTGCTGCTCTGCTGTCTTTCCCGCCAGTGTCCCTTTCCAGTCAACTTTGGCCAGTTCCTCTCTCATGCCACTGTAATTTCCTTTACTCCACTGAAATACCAACACATCAGATTTCGGCTTCTCTTTTTCTAATTTCACAGTGAACTCAATCATGTTATGATCACTGTCTCCTAAGGGTTCCTTCACCTCAATCTCTCTAATCACCTCCGGTTCATTACACAATACCCAATCCAGTACAGCCGATCCCCTAGTGGGCTCAACAACAAGCTGTTCTAAAAAGCCATCTCGCAGACATTCTACAAATTCTCTCTCTTGAGATCCAGTGCTGACCTGATTTTCCCAATCTACTCGCATGTTAAAATCCCCCACAATTATCATAACACTGCCCTTCTGACAAGCCTTTTCTATTTCCAGTTGTAATTTGTAGTCCACATCCCTGCAGCTGTTTGGAGGCCTATAAATAACTGCCATCAGGGTCCTTTTACCCCTGCTATTTCTTAGCTCAACCCACCTTCCGATCCTATATCACCTCTTTCTAATGAGTTAATATCATTTCTTACCAATAAAGCCACGCCTCCCCTTCTGCCTACCTTCCTATCCTTCCGATACACCGTGTATCCTTGGATGTTCAGCTCCCAGAGACATGCATCCTTTAGCCAGGTCTCAGTGATGGCCACAATATCATACCTGCCAATCTGTATCTGTACAACAAGATCATCCACCTTATTCCTTATGCTGCGTGCATTTAAGTACAACACCTTAAGACCAGTATTTGGTACTTTTTGCTTTGATTTCACTGCAACTTTATTGCACTGCAACTCATCCCAATGGCTACAAATTTGCCCCATCACCTGCCTGTCTTTCCTGACATCTTTATCTTAGATTTATTTCTATTTTCCCCTTCCTCTGCTATATCATTCCAGTTCCCATCCCCCTGCCAAATCAGTTTAAACCCTCCCCAACAGCTCTATCAAACTTTCCCGCCAGGATGTTGGTCCCCTTCGCGTTCAGGTGCAACCTGTCCTTTTTGAACAGGTCATACTTCCTTCAGAAGAGATCCCAATTATCCAAGAATCTGAAGCCCTGTCCCCTACACCAGTCTCTCAGCCACACATTCATCTGCCTGATCCGACTATTCTTGCCCTCGCTAGCACGTGGCACAGGTAGCAATCCCGAGATTACTACCCTAGAGGTCCTGCTTCTCAGCTTCCTTCCTAACTCCTGGAAATCTCTCTTCAGGACCTCCTCCTTTGTCCTATCTATGTCATTGGTACCAACATGTACCAAGACAACTGGCTGCTCACCCTCCCCCTTCAGAATATTCAGGACCCGATCTGAGACATTCCGTACTCTGGCACCTGGGAGGCAACACACAATGCGGGTATCTCTGTCAGGCTCACAGAATCTCCTGTCTGTTCCCCTGACTATGGAATCCCCTGTGACTACCACATTTCTCTTCTCCCTCCTTCTCTCCTGCACAACAGCGCCAGGCTCAGTGCCAGAGATCCGGTCACCGTGGTCGTCCCCTGTCAGGTCATCCCCCTCAACAGCATCCAGAACAAGATATTTGTTGCTGAGGGGGACAGCCACAGGTGTGCTCTCCACTACCGGGCATTTCCCTTCCCTCTCTTGACAGTGACCCAGTTTTCTGACCCCTGTAGCCTAGGGATGACTACCTCCCTGTAGCTCCTGTCTATCACCTCTTCACTTTCCCTGATAAACAGTATGTCATCAAGCTGCAGCTCAAGATCCCTAACACGGTCTCTGAGGAGCTGCATCTCGGTGCATCTGGCGCAGATGTGGCCATCAGGGAGGCCGGAGGTCTCCCAAGATTCCCACATCTGACACCCTGAACAAAGCACTAACCCTGCAGGCATGCTACCTAATTCTACAGGAATGAAACAGGAAAAATAAGTCTACTCACCCACTTACCTCGCCAAACAGACGAACTTTTTAAACTGTTAGCTCATACCGTTAGCTGTGAGAGCCCTGCTGTTCCTGTCTGTCCAGGCCAATTCACAAAAGGGGTGGGGGGGGGGAGAAAAAAAGTGTTGGTGCCTCGCTCTTGCCTCTTTCAGTTTACCGCTGAAGCCCGTTGAAGCCAAAGCCCGACACTCTGCTACCGCTCACTCTGCTGCCCGCTCCAACAGCTGCCCGCTGTATAGGGTGGTCTCCTTTTTAAACTCTCCGCACGGTCCTGTTGACGTCACGCGTCTGCGCAGTCTCGACCTTCTTGCACTCGAAGAAGTTTTTAAAAAAAATCTGCCTTCCTTCAGAATTCAGCTCCCACGACGCTCTGTAGTCCCGATCCGAAGTCCCGGTCCTTCCTTTCTATTGCATTAATCTCCTCTCTAACCAGCAATGCTACCCCACCTCCTTTTCTTTCATGTCTATCCTTTCTGAAAATTGAATATCCATGAATGTTGAGCTCCCATCCTTGGTCACCCTGGAGCTATGTCTCTGTGATCCCAACTATATCATAGTCATTAATAACAATCTGCACATTCAATTCATCCACCTTGTTACGAATGCTCCTTGCATTGACACACAAACTCATTCCTTTTGTACCTTCCCTAAAAAAAGATCCCAGTTATCCAGAAATCTTAACCCCTGCCCCTGCACCAGCTCCTCAGCTAAATCATCCTGTTCTTACTCTCACCGGTGTATGGCACAAGCAGCAATCTAGAGGTTACTACCCCAGCGTTTCTGCTTTTCAGCTTTCTACTTAGCTCTCTAAAATCTCACTTCAGGATATCCTTGCCTTTCCTGCTTATGTCATTGGTGCTCACCATCCCCTTTTCGAATGCCGTGGATCTGAGTTGTGGCATCCCTGATCCTGGCTGTCACAACCACGAACTCTGTGGTGGAGTCTATGCACCCCGTAGGTGGTCTGACCAATAGCTTCAACAATTGTACTCATGAATATGCACTTTCTAGATAATTCTTGTTTCATTACTGTGGTATTTAACTCCCTTCTCTTCATTCTAGGCTTGTTGACCACATCTCAGATAGAGGAGAAGTTACAGGTGATCGAATCTGCATTTGAAGAAGTGACTGAAGCAATACGGGAGATAATTTCAGTTCAATGAGCCAGGTCTCAGCTGGAGGAATAGAGATCATCCCTCGCAGCATCAGTTCAGCAGCTTACCACTGACAATTGAATCAAATGACAGCATTTTCTCCTCTCACAGCTGCAGTTCATGAACCTACAGCCAACATCCAACAGCCATTAACATTCTCACAAATGCAATTCACCAATCTTCGGCTGCATCAGTTCCACTCCCAGCATCTCACAGATCTTTCTTTTCTGCTGCCCCAGTGGCCTCGGCCACTAATACCCCAACTCTCGTGTCTGTATCAGAATTAGAACTGGGCAGGTACTCTGTTGACCTCAATGGCTGTAAGAATTTTAATTACCCACTGTGAGCTGATTTTCCAAACTAACCCTGGCGAGGGTGTTGATGATGTACGTAAACTGGCGTATATGGTCAATGTTCTGGATGGACTCTGCCTATTCAACACTTTACAGGAGCCAGGTTGCTCCGTAGCTCACTCGTTTTGCCATTTCATTGCTGAATTAAGGAGAGTTTTTGATCTTCCAATATGGGGTCAGGATGCTGTCCACTGACTCCTAGATCTGTGCCAAGGTAAAGGGATGATGAGAGACATTTAACTATCTAGTTAAATATCACATGCTTGCAGTGGAGATGGGATGGAATGAAAGTTCCCTCATCACTGCCTTCCAGCATGGAATGAACACAAGGGTCCACCATAAGATCACTGTCCATGATGAGCAGGACAGTCTGGATGACCTGATTAATCTGGCTATTCAAGTGACATAGAGAAAGAATGTCTTGAGCCTCCTACTATTTGGATCACCATCTGTCTTCACCCTCTTCCTCATCACCCAACATGACACTCTGATCTATTCCCACTCTCACCAGGAACATGTTTGGAGGGTTCTCAGACAGCTCCTGAAGACTAGCCTGTATGCCAAGCCAGTGAAGTGTTGGTTCCATAAAGGCCAGGTGTCACTTTTGGACTATATAAAGAGTTCAGGAAAGTTCAAATAGTTACAGAATGGCCCAAACAATGTATGATCAAACAAATGTTGCACTTCATGGGGTTTGCCAAGTTTTATCACTGCTTCATCCAAAATTTCAGCTTTATCATGGCCCCCTTAAATGCCAGGAACACATTCGCGGGATTCCACTGGTTAAACGAGGCAGACCAAGTATCCTCAGAACTAAAACTACGTTTCACTGCTGCCCCAGTGCAGTAGTACTCGGACCCATTCTGGCCACTCATCGCCAAGGTGGATGCATCAGATGTCGGAATTGGAGCTGTCTTCTCTCAGCGCTCTTCAGTGAATATCCAGCTACATCGTTCGGCCTTTCTTTCCCATTGCTTGACTCTGACCAAGAATGATTTTAGGAACCGAGAACTTGGCTGTCAAGGAAGTCCTGGAAGAATGATGACACTGGTTGGAGGAGGAAGAGCATCCTTTTTTGAATGAACAGATCACAAGAACCTCTCCTACGTTCAGGACAGTAAGAGACTCAACTCCTCCCAAGCTCGTTGGGCTCTCTTCTTTACCCAGTTTAAATTCATCCTCACCTAGCATCCTGACAGCAAGAATACCAAGGCCAATGGTTTGAAGACAATGCTGATCCAGAGTCCATACTTCCTCACTCATGCATTGCTCCTCTGGTGTTCTGGGGAATCGAGGCAAAGGTGAAGGCCACTCAACATTTGGATCCAGGCCCAAGTGGGGGACATCACAAGCGGTTGTTTGTCCCCGCTACAGTTCAGTCAGAAGTGTTGGAATGGGGTCACTCCTCCTGTCTCATTGGCCATTTGGAAATTTGACACACCCAGTGTTGTGACTGTGAACAAAGTCACCAGAGAGACACCAAAGTTGGTATCAAATAAACAGGAACAATACAGGAGACATTCTTGAAAGAAGAGGCCTGCCTGACCTAATATTATGTGACATTTTTATATGCTAAAAATCAAAGGTAACAGCAGGACAACTCTATAGTATCTACAATGCTTCCTTTGAATTACATGTGATTTTCAAACACTTCCTCCTTTACACCCACACTCCAGACATGCAAAATGAAGGTTAATTCCCACTGACTCTGAGCCGCATTCATGCATATGCAGGCATCTGAGGTCAAATTAAGTGTTTCTTTGTTTGCAATTGACTCCCCAAAATGCAGCTCCAGGAAGACCAGTGTTCAGATCTGCATTTTAAATTCAACCTACAATCCACATTCAGGAAGGAAGACTGGCTACTGTTGAAATTAGTATATGCTATATACCATGACTCCAGATTATGCCCTAACACCAGGAGAATACCGAGAGACATTTTGCTACGTCTCAGAAAACCAATGACTTTGACTCTGCTTGTCCCACCTGTGCTTAGAACAAGACGTTATGCCAGTGCCCTTCAGGTATGTTGCATGTGCCCTACCTACTCTGGTCCCACCTCTCAATAGATTTCATCACTGGGCTGCCCCTGTCTAGTGGAAATACTACCATTCTGTTTTTTTCTGGATCAGTTCTCCATGGCTGCCACTTCATTGCCCTCCCTAAGCTCATGAGACTACCATTTTTATGGTCAATCATTTATTCAAGCTGTACGGCTTCCTCCCAGAATCAATGACCACGGTTCACATCCCTCTTATGAAAGCCCTTCTGTTGCCTTGGTCGGAGCCATAGCCAGCCTCTGGTTTCGGCACCCAATCTAACAGCTGCACTGGTAGAGTGCATCAGGAGTTGGAGACAACACTGCCCTGCCTTGTTTCTTCCAACTCCTCGTCCTGGAACTTTCAATTGGCTTGGGCAGATATTGCCACAATAACCTCCAGTTATCCTCCACAGAAGGGATTCCTGCCACTGCTCTTCCCTGACCAGGAGACTGATGTGGGATTTCCTGTCACTGTACTGTTGATCCAACACTACATGCAAGGGCTTCTCTGCTGCACACTCAGAAACAACGTGCCTGGCAGGCTGACCAGCTCCTCTGATAGTTGAGGTCTCTCAAGCCAGGAGAGAGCATCTGACTGCCATTGAGGGATCTTTCCCTGAAAGTCAAGAGCTGCAAGCTGGCTCCATGCCATGTGGAAAAGGCTTTCAACAAGGCCTCGTATAGATTGCACTTACAATTATCAATGAAGATCCACCCCATTTTCCAGGTTTCCCAGTTCAAGTCAGTTACGGCCTCCCCATTGGCTCCAAGTCACCTCACCTCCCCCTCCTTTCTGCTTGGTGAATGGTTCCCTGGTCTAAACTGCATGGCAGCTCCTGGCATCTGGCCAGTTGCAGGGGAAGGTCCAGCCCCTTGTGGATTGGGAGGGGGATGGTCCCGAAAAAAATTCTTGGATCCTGGCCGATGACATTCTGGACAAGTATCAGTCAGGAACTTCCAGGGGGCACTGTTCTGTGGCATCGCTGGAGCTGTCCTTGGGGAGAGCAGCCCTATCACAACGACATACTCTGCTGTGAAGTCTTTGCAACAGATTCTACAATTGTGCTCATTAATCTGCACATTCCAGCTAAGTATTTTTTTATTATGGTGGTATTTATTATGACAGACCTCAGTACGTGTGCTTGCAACACTGTGTGTCTGACAGAGTGAACAGTAGCACTGGGGCTCCACAGGAGACTGTCTTGTCTCCCTTTCTCTTCACCATTTACACCTCGGACTTCAACTACTGCACAGAGTCTTGTCATCTTCAGAAGTTTTCGGATGACTCTGCCATAGTTGGATGCATCAGCAAGGGAGATGAGGCTGAGTACAGGGCTACGGTAGGAAACTTTGTCACATGGTGTGAGAAGAATTATCTGCAGCTTAATGTGAAAAAGACTAAGGAGCTGGTGGTAGACCTGAGGAGAGCTAAGGTACCAGTGACCCCTGTTTCCATCCAGGGGGTCAGTGTGGACATGGTGGAGGATTACAAATACCTGGGGATACGAATTGACAATAAACTGGACTGGTCAAAGAACACTGAGGCTGTCTACAAGAAGAGTCAGAGCCGTCTCTATTTCCTGAGGAGACTGAGGTCCTTTAACATCTGTCGGACGATGCTGAGGATGTTCTACGAGTCTGTGGAGGCCAGTGCTATCATGTTTGCTGTTGTGTGCTGGGGTAGCAGGCTGAGGGTGGCAGACACCAACAGAATCAACAAACTCATTCGTAAGGCCAGTGATGTTGTGGGGATGAAACTGGACTCTCTCATGGTGGTGTCTGAAAAGAGGATGCTGTCTAAGTTGCATACCATCTTGGACAATGTCTCCCATCCACTACATAATGTACTGGGTGGGCACAGGAGTACAGTCAGCCAGAGACTCATCCCACCGAAATGCAGCACTGAGCGTCATAGGAAGTCATTCTTGCCTGTGGCCATCAAACTTTACAACTCCTCCCTTGGAGGGTCAGATAGTCAATAGTCAATGAGCCAATAGTCTGGTCCTGGTCTTATTTCATAATTTACTGCATAATTTACATATTACTATAACTATTTATGGTTCTATTACTAGTTATTATTTATGGAGCAACTGTAACGAAAACCAATTTCCCCCGGGATTAATAAAGTATGACTATGAACTATGAACTGTGAACTATTTAATTCCCTTCTTTTCATTCTAGTTGAGACTTGACCAAAAGCACAGCAACGCTTATGCTCTCTGCTTACCCTCATCCTTGTCTGGTTAAAAATACTTCCATTTCAATGTACACTATAAAGGAGCAGTATTCATTTACATTGATTTCTCAAACTTCCAGTAATGCCTCCCCCGCTTCACCATTTCCCATTCTCTCGTCCCTCTCTCATGTTATCTCCTTACCTGCTCATCACCTCCCACTGGTTCTCCTCCCCCCCCCCCTTTTTTCTTTCTTCCATGGCCTTCTGTCTCTTTCACCAATCAACTTCCCGTTTCTTTGCTTCATCACTCCCTCTCCGTTTCACCTATCGCCTGCCATTTCTCTCTCCTCTCCCCCCCACCCCGCCCACCACCGCACCTTTCAAATCTACTCCTCAGCGTTTTTCTCCAGTCCTGGCAAAGGGTTTCAGCCCAAAACATCAACCATACTATTTTCCATAGATGCTGTCTGGCCTGCTGAGTTCTTCCAGAATTTTGTGCCTGTTGCTCGGATTTCCAGCGTCTGCAGATTTTCTCATGTTTGTCTATTCATTTACTATTTAGTTATTGCTTCCATCCATAGTGTTAGCATTTAACTTTTAGTTTCAGAATTTTAGTTAACACCCCTGTTGGTCTCTCGTTTATTGATTCCCTTTTCCTTTAAACTCTGCAACAGTTCTCACTGAAGTCAGTGAGCTATTGACTCATTTCAGTGACTCTCTCTCTGCACTCGGGCCCTATCCAGATGTAGTGACAGCAGGGACCCTGGCACCTGGGAGGCAACGTACCATCCGGGTGTCTCTATCGCATCCACAGAATCTCATCTCTATTCCTCTAACTATGCAATCTCCTATCGCTACTGCAGTCCTCTTCACCTCTCTTCTCTTCTGAGCCTTATTGCCAGAGACCCAGTAGGTCGTCTCCTTCAATAGTATCCAAATTATTACATTATTGAGGGGAACGGCTAAAGTGGTACTCTGTACTGGCTGCCAGTTCCCCTTCCTTCTCTTGACAGTCGCCCACTTACCTGCCTCCCGCATCCTAGGGGTGACCACCTCTCTGCAGCTTCTATCTATCACTTCCACAATCTCCCGTATGAGCCAAGGGTCATCAAGCTGCAGCTCCAGTTCCTTAACACATATCCCAAGAAGCTACAGCTCAGTGAACCTGGTGCAGATGTGGTTATCCAGGAGGCTGGAGGTCTCCCAGAATTCTGACATCACACAAAGAAGACACGGCCCCTGGAATCATCCTCACTGCACTAACTATGTACTAATAGGTGAAGAATGATGAATTAAGAAGAAGAAACTTATCAGATCTCGCCTAAGCCTACCGAGCCAAAGCCAATGCTTTCCCACTCTATCACTGGCCCATTCAATCAGTGGTCGCTCCACTTGCCCCAACTTTATTTTTATTTGCCTTTGCTAATGAATCCTGTTCATTGACTGGCTACAGTTCAAACTCTGAAAACTACTTCAAAGTGCTACTCTTTTAATCTTCAATTGTGGAACTGTGAAGTTGCCTCTACTTCTCATGTTCCCGTTCACTGATTGGCCACGTTTCAAACTCCAAAAACTGCCACAAGGTGCTTCTCTTTTAATCTTAACTACATCACCTCTTGAATCCTTGATTAAATTCCAGTCCTTAATGCATTTATAGAAATTAAAATGTTTGGACAAAGATACAATCAAACACAATTCAATTCACATTGAATAAAATATTATTAAAGGAAGATAAGAGAAGTTAAAAACAAAGGATGGAATGTAACTTTGCTCAAAGCAGTCAAGCTGTAAAAAGATTGTTCCTAATTAGGCAATTAGCCTGTGCTGGTCCCTTGCATTTGTATGGGAATAAATATGTTTTGCCTCAGGATTCCTTTCTAAGGTTTAGTGATTAATAACAGAATTAACCATTAATTTACTCCAATCATTGTCAGTTACAAAGTTTAAATTATATATATTTAACAATAAATGATTTGGTTTACTTGTATCTCCTCTGGCTGCATTATAGATTAGCTAAGGTCACGAATCTTATCTGAATGTTTCAGTTGTTAACAAGGATGTGATTTCTCTGGATATCTAGGTTCTCTTGAATCAAAATGAATTTTCTGAGTTGGGAATGTGACAAGAATACACATAGATGTTAGCTGTCCTGTGTAATCAGCAGTTGGTCAGCCACCTGTCTTCGGGAGAGAGAGAGATAAGGAAGACAATGGAGCAGCAATTGGAGATGTGTAATGAAAGGACGGGAGAGAGAGCTGTCTAGAGCGGCTCCCCCTTTGAACCCTGAACTGTTTGAAGTGATGGACAGGCGATACACCAGCAGGGGGATAAAAAGGGACAAGTTCGCTAAGGCAGGACACACGACACCCGAGGTAATGAGAGCCTGGAAGCAGTGCGTCTCCCATAAGTCGGTGGGAAGCTTTTGGACGGCTGATCGCGGGATCAAGCCTTAGACGCACAGGGTGGAAAGGCACTATCGGCGGGAACCTGGTGTGTGTCCACCCTTGCCTGGGTGCCAGGTTCAGCGCAGAGAAACGGTCGTATCTGGAAACGGAGGGGTCACGGTCGGTGACCTCAGATGACATCACAAAGGGCTTGCCCGAAAGCTGACTGCGAAGGTCTGTGTGTGGAAGCTGTTTTGAATATTCATTCATTTTGTTCTCTCTCCCACCACCCCCCCCACTGTCCATCGCCATGGCAACGATTACTGCGAACTGAACTAAATTGAACTGGACTTTGTGTCACTTTGAAACTGGTCATTTGCCCCGAGACAACGATAGAGTTTGATTGATCCTGAATTCTGTGTACATGTATGTTTATCATTGCTGAACTGTTGCATTCACTATCCTTTTCATTAGAGTAGTGTGTTGCTTGTTTCTTTAATAAAACTTTCTTAGTTCCAGTAATCCAGACTCCAACTGAGTGATCCATTTCTGCTGGTTTGGCAACCCAGTTACGGGGTACGTAACATAAGTGAGGTTCTCGTCCGCGATTTTGAACGCTAAATTTGGGACGGAGTAAATTGATTGGGTTAAAATTCCCAAAAGAAAGAAAAGACAAACAGCAGAAATGGAGGCTGAGGAATTTATAAAGGCACCGACCTTGCAGGCATTAGAGGATGCCAGGAAATCGGAATTGGTAGCTGTGGCCAAACGGTTGAATCTTGCTAAGCGGAAGTCGACAATGAGGAGAGAGGAGATACACAGAGCTATCGTAGAGCACTATGTATCTAAAGGTGTGTTTCCCCAAGGCGAGCTGGGGGTGGTGTCTATTGAAAAACCTGCTGGAGCTGCGGTACAGGTGCAGCTTGAAAAACTGAGACTCGAGCACGAGTTCCAGGTATGACAGTTGGAGTGAGAAGAGAAGGAGAGAGAGTTAGAAAGGCAAGAGAGAGAGAGAGACAGACAGCTGGAGCGAGAGGAGAAACAGAGGGAAAGGGAATTCGAGCTGGAGAAGTTAAAGATAAGGGCAGAGCAGGGGCTCGTGCCGAACCAAGGTGGAGGGTTCCGGGCGACCCAGGAGGTTAGGCTGGTTCCCCCATTTGACGATACCGACGTGGATCGGTACTTTCTCCATTTCGAAAAAGTGGCTATAAGTCAGGAATGGCCGAGGGATAAGTGGGTTGTTTTGCTTCAAAGTGTACTGAAAGGGAAAGCCCAACAAGCTTACTCAGCTTTGTCTGCGGAAGATGACCAGAGGTATGAGGTGGTGAAAGAGGCCATCCTCAGGATTTATGAGTTGGTCCCGGAGGCATACCGGCAGAGGTTCCGGAATGCGAGGAAGCAGTGGGACCGCACGTATTTGGAGTTTGCCCGTGAGATACAGACATATTGTGAGCGTTGGTGCGCCTCAAAGGGGGTAGAGGGGGATTATGACAGACTGCTACAACTGATTCTGATTGAGCAGTTTAAAGGTTGTGTCCCTGAGGGTATGAGACCCTACCTAGATGAGAAAGAGGCAGCCACGTTAGCCGCAACTGCTAAGTTAGCGGATGAGTATGCGTTGACGCATAAAATGAAGTTTGCCCCGAGTAAAGGCTACCAGAAGGGTAGTCAGGACGGCGGGGAGAGTCCGCCGGAAAAGTCAGAAAGTAAGCCGGGGACTAGTGAGAAGGATAAAGTAGACCAGGAGCAGTCTGGCAGGAAGTCTCCTGGGGTCGTCTGTTATAATTGCGGGAAAGTCGGACACTTTGCATCCAGGTGCTTTGCCCCAAAGAAGGAGACGGGAAAAGGAAAAACGGCAATTTTGACTGGCTGTATCGAGCTGGTACACGAACCGCTAGGGAAGGACAGGTCTGCCAAAGTGCAGGAAGGGCGCGAGAAGTTTATCTCGGCCAGATTGGTGTCAGTGAAGGAGGGGTTAAAACCAGTTCCAGTGCGGATCTGGAGAGACACGGGAGCGTATCAGTCACTAATACTGAAGAGTGTATTAGAGTTTAGCTCAGAGACCCAGACTGGGGAGGTAGAGGTAAAAGGTGTTGGGGAAGGGACAGAGTCAGTCCCTTTGCACCAGATACACTTACAAAGCAACCTGGTCTCTGGACTAGTCACGATCGGGGTGAGGTCCGAATTACCGATGAAAGGCGTGGAAGTCTTGTTCGGTAATGACGTCGCCGGGGAAATCGTGTTCCCAGTCGTGAGATTGACAGGTCAGCCTGCCAGCATTGAGGCCCCGCCCATGGACTCACAGGTTCATCACGGAACCGCGGTAGTGAATTTAGCTGAGACGTTTCTGCCAGTCTTGTACGAGACGGGGGTAGAAAATGAAAATAAGGAGTGTAGTGAGACAAGAGGTAGTGAGGGAGCTGGGACAGACATAGCAGTAGCCAGGAAAGAATTTGTGCAGACGCAGGAGCGAGACGAGGGGCTGATGGTTTTGGCAGAGACAGCTCTCTCTGACACAGACTCGACAAGGGAGCTAGTAGGCTATTGTGTGGCGGAGGAAGTGCTAAGGAAGCAAGGGAGACCAAGTACCGTGCCCGCAGATGAGGAATGGGGGTGGTGCAAAAGAGTTATGGGGATGAGGTTTTTAACCTGGCCCACGAGGTACCCCCCGGTGGACATTTTGCGGTACTGGAGGGAACAATTGGTGGAACCATAAAAGAGGTTTACTGGCTGCCCAGGGGGAAGGATGTTATTGATTATGACCGACGCGAACTGAGACGGTCACAGGCTTTTGATATGCTAACAAACCTAGTCGGTGTTAGCACGGAAATCAATGAAGCTAGGGTCCCCCCGATAAGAGAAAAAAACCATTTTGAAAAGATCAGTATGGTATCGACCAGATGGGAGAAGGCTATTGTTTTGGCCAGGTCTGCTGATAAGGTCTTCCCTTAATCCCCGAACAAAGCGACTCTTTAGGAGAAGTAATTAAACGACTCGCACCCGTGTGCTTGATTGTCCCGAGGCGATGCAAAGAACTGGAACGTTGGGTGGTGTCTGTTATAATAGGTCAACCTAGTAAGCAACACTCATATAGAATGAATAATTCAGTGACTAAAGGGCTGACAAACACAGAGGTGTGTATTGGCAATTTAATACAACTGTCTGAAGCCAGCTTGATAGTGACCCTTGAAAAAAATGAGTTCGGCCACATGAAGGTCACTTAGCTGGGAATTGTGGTGACACAGGGGCAGCTGGCAGCGATGCAAGCTACAGTACAGGCTATCGCTGACCTCCCAACCCCGACAGACAAGAGGGCCCGCAGAAGGCTCTTGGAGATGGTGGGGTACTGTAGGAAGTTTTGCAATAACTCTGCAGTCACTACCCCTCCCCCTCCTACTAAGCCCTTGTGAGAGAAAACTAGGTTGGAATGGGACAACCCTTGTTATTGTGGTCCGGGACAAAACCAAATGAGAGGTTACATTGATCGCAATTCATCAGTGTTTTTGGCCACTATGCTGAGTCGGAGCCTGGTCCAAGGGATTATTAAAAACATATAAAAGGAACAGAAAATGTGATGACTGTCTGTCAAGGTGTTGACAACTTCAAACTTGCTGTGTTAGCCAAATAGCTGATAAAGATGTATATCTGTGTGTGTATCAAATAATGTATTCATGTTTGTAATTTTTACCCCCCGGTAAAAATCCTTAAAGGGGGGAAGTGTGACAAGAATACACATAGATGTTAGCTGTCCTGTGTGATCAGCAGTTGGTCTGCCACCTGTCTTCGGGAGAGAGAGAGATAAGGAAGACAATGGAGCAGCATTTGGAGATGTGTAATGAAGGGACGGGAGAGAGAGCTGTCTAGAGCGGCTCCCCCTCTGAACCCTGAACTGTTTGAAGTGATGGACAGGCGATAGCCCAGCAGGGGGATAAAAAGGGACAAGTTCGCTAAGGCAGGACGCACGACACCCGAGGTAACGAGACCCTGGAAGCGGTGCGCCTCTCACAAGTCGGTGGGAAGCTTTTGGACGGCTGATCGCGGGATCAAGCCTTAGATGCACAGGGTGGAAAGGCACGATCGGCGGGAACCTGGTGTGTGTCCACTCTTGCCTGGGTGCCAGGTTCAGCGCAGAGAAACGGTCGTATCTGGAAACAAAGGGGTCACGGTCGGTGACCTCAGATGACATCACAAAGGGCTTGCCCGAAAGCTGACTGCGAAGGTCTGTGTGTGGAAGCTGTTTTGAATATTCATTTATTTTGCTCTCTCTCCTCCCCTCCCCCACTGTCCATCGCCATGGCAACGATTACTGCGAAATGAACTAAATTGAACTGAACTTTGTGTCACTTTGAAACTGGTCATTTGCCCCTAGACAACGATAGAGCTTGATTGATCCTGAATTCTGTGTACATGTATGTTTATCATTGCTGAACTGTTGTATTCATTATCCTTTTGATTAGAGTACTGTGTTGCTTGTTTCTTTAATAAAACTTTCTTAGTTCTAGCAATCCAGACTCCAACTGAGTGATCCATTTCTGCTGGGTGGCAACCCAGTTATGGGGTATGTAACAGGAATTAAACGTAAAGAGTTTCCAGTTAAGTCCATGAACCTTGAAGAAGTTGGCAAGTACATGCAATGGTTCTGCAGAGACTGGTGTTTAGGCTTCTGCTGTTCATAATATGCATCAATGATATGGATAAGGGAACCAAATGTAATATTTCCATACTTGTGGAAGACGAGAAACTGTTGAATTGTCACTATAAGATAGGCACAAAGACATTTCAAGGCGGTTTATTAAAGTTGAGAAAATGTACACAATAACATGGTTAAATGTGAAGTTATCTCTTCAGAATGTAAAACAGAAAGGCAGAGTATTACTTATTAGTGATAAATTGGAAAATATACATGTTGAGGGAACTGGGTGTCCTTGTGCACTTGCCACTGAAAATAAACAATTGCATATAGCAAACATTTAAGAACTCAATTGATATGTTGATCTTTATGCAAGAGATTTTGAGTAAAGTAGCAAGAATGATATGCTACAATTATGCAGAATATTGATAAGCTGATATTTTGGAACATTGTACAGTATGAAGCCTTGGTCTCCTTTCCCAAGAAAAAAAGCATTTGCCAAAGTGGGAGTGCAGTGGTGGTTCACCAAATTGATTCCTAGATCATCAGGACTTCTGTAAAAGGAGACATTGAGTTATCTATGATTGCATTTATTCATGTTTAGATGAGAGGGTGAGAGGGGGTCTCATTGAAATATACTAAATATACTAAATTCTTATTGGACTTAGCAGAAAGGAGCAAGAGTGTTTCTCCTCTTTGGGTGTTCTGGAACATAGTCCCATTCCCAAGATACAGAATAAAACATTTAGAGTTGAGAAGAGATTTCCTCACTTAGAATAGTAAATGTGAGGAATTCTCTATTGCAGGATGTTGCTGAGGTTGAATCACTGAATATACTTAAGGAGATAGATAAAGTTTTGAAGACAGTTGGACACAAAAAGGATCAAAGGTATGGTAAAAAAGCAAGAATCTGATATTGGATCAGCCATGATTGCACTGAATGGCAAAACAAGCTCAAAGGATCCAGTAGCCTACTCCTTTTCCTAGTTTTGATATTTTGACATTTCTAACAACAGACCTCTTCATTTGTGTGAGTTAAAATTGGCAATACTGTAAATGTTCAGCAGATCTGGTAGCCTCTAGGGAAAGCAAACTACAGATAACATTTCAGCCCAAAGGCACTTCATCAAAATTGGGATCGTGAAAAAAATCAAGTTTCAATTGCAGATATTGTGGAATGCAATGGAAAGGATAAAGAGAATAACTTTGATTGGGTGCAGCCGAGGTTGTTGAGAAAATCTGCTGTCTACAGACCTCTCTAGTTGAAAGATGAATGAAGGAGGTTAGTAAGAGATCTGACGTTCTGTGTCTTTGGCTTTATTCGATAATCTTTCATTGATTTACCAGAGAAATCAAATTCTACCACAAAGTGCATTATCACTCTTGCTGTTGCATAATTATTTGTATAAAACTAGGCACATAACTTGTATTTACAGTATGTTGCATGTTCATTAAAAGTCCAAATCATTTTACTACAGTCAATTATTTTTGAATGTGTAACAAGAGATGGTTGAGAAGCTGGGTGAACTGGGGTTGTTATGGTGAAGATCAGTACCTTTAACCCGTGGACTATGAAGTGTGACATAGACAAGATGGATCCCAGTGCAGAGGTGACCAGAGTCAAAGATTGAGTTGAACAAAATATCTATAGCTGAGAAGGGTTTATAGGGGACTCAAGAATCACCTCACACACGCACACACAGACACACACACACACAAGGTAAGTGAACTCAAAACGGAACAAAGACAAGAAAAAAACAGAGGGAAGTTAAATGGAGAAACAAAACAAGGTGTAAGTGCACTGATAACTAAAACAAGACACAGGTGACAATAATCAACTAATTATCAGAGGATGAGGAGCATCAGAGCCTGGAGGAATCAGGTACCCTCTGGTGATCAGACCAAGGCATGACAGGATCATTCTTCCTACATCCCTGATCGTCCATGGCAATCTGAGTGGTGACAGTGGAAGTCTCTGATCAGGTCTGGGTCCAGAATATCATGGGAGAGAAACCACAACCATAAACCTCCCATCCACTAAGTACTAGAAACAGCCACAAATCAAGTGGGAATCCAGGTGTTGATGGATAATATACATTGACAGACCATTGATGATGTGAGAACTGGGGCAATCTCAGGACTGGCACCAGCAGACTGCACAGAAGGAGCTTTAGACAGGAGACATGGAAAGTGGGGTTGATATGCATGGTGTGAGGCAACTGGAGATGGTAAGGTAACTGGATTGATCTGATGGAGAACCTTGAATGGTCCAATGTAAGAGTGGACCTGTTTCCTGATACTAAACCCACAGAGGAAAGTATTTGAAGGAGACCCAGACCCTTTGATCTAGATGGAGCAAAGGCCCTACCCACCTTCGACAGTTGGCATGCAGTTGTTGATGTAAAAAGGTCTTCAGCAGGGCTTCCAGAGTTTTCCTCCATTTCTACCAGCAATGATGGATCAGCTTTTCAGCAGACAGGATTCCTACTGCCCACTCCTGCTCGAGAAACAGACAGTGTGGCTAACTGAACTCTTTCTCTGTAATTATGAGTCAGTTCTGTTTACAACAGGATCACCCTAATAGTGATATTCCCCTTGTCCCATTCATTCCTCCCTGACTATATTCCCAACTCTAATGATGGATCTACAGCATTAGACATTCTTAATTTCTCTTTCAACAGCTGCTGCATAACTTCTAACTTTCAGCATCTTCTGTTTTTATTTTGGATTTCCAGCATCTGTTGTTTCTTGTTTTAATTCATTTGTCAATTATGGCAAACAATTAGAATAATTGTTTTCCCTGATACCCATTAACATCGTTCTTCTACCTGCCAAAATTGGAATGGCGGGGAAGTGGTAGCTGTGGCATGTGAGAATTGAGGGTCACCAGTGAATTCTTGAGCAAACAGAATTTTGCATCTTGAGTAGCTTCACCTGAGAATTGCTTAGCTGGATTGCATCAGGAATGATAGAGCTGCTTGTTTATTTAGAGATACCAGTGTGTAACAGGCCCTTCCAGCCCAATGAGCTGAGCTCACAGCAACCCATCTATTTAACCATAGCCTTACACAGGACAATTTACAATTACAAATTCATCTACTAACCAGTATGCCTTTGGACTGTGGGAGGAAACTGGAGTGCTTGGAGGAAACCCACACACTCATGGAAAGGACTTACAAAACTTCTTTTAGAGGATGCCAGAATTGAACTCTCATCTCATACACCCCAAGTTGGAATAGTGTCACACTAACCACTATGCTATCACAGTGCCCTATTATTCAACTCAGCTTGATCCAGTCACATTCATTAGGTTAGGTGGTAGTCTGGAAATGTTTACTGGTTGGGAACAGAATGATGTGACTGTGCATCAAGCAGAAATGAGGATTCAATAACACTAAGGTCTCAGCCATAGTCATTGTCCAGCAGAAATCAAGTGCTTGCTATCTTTATGGATGTGAACAAAGATGAGTAATCCACCTCAATACCAACGTACAAGATGCTCTTCAAAGAGAGCTGCACAATAAGCTGCTTTCCACGAAGGTGACAAGGAAGCCTGTAGACTATATTGTTTGTGAAGTGCCAAGATTGTGACACCCTAGTTGGAGAAAAATCTATGGTGGGAGGAGAGGTTTCTGTTGCCTTGAACCATATAAGAACAAAATCAAACGGAAGAAATTCCTGTTGAACTAACTCAGTTGAAAATAAAGCACAGATTTCTAAGATGATGATAGTAACACAGGAATGTTGGCTGGACCACATAACCTTTGTGCATGACTGAACGGATCTGAGTTTACAGATGTGGAGTTGTGTGGGGAGGTTTGAAGGAAGGATGCAGAGGTATTGATCAAGTAGAAAAGTATCACTATTGAGAAATCATTCGATAGGGAATTGTTTAAATTTGTGGGGGAGGAGTAATGCAGAAGTAAAATAGTTTACTAGCGATGTAACTAGGGCTTTAACCCAAAAAGTTTAGCGGAACCTGACAAAATTCAGCTGAAGACAGAGTTGTAGATTTTAAGACAAAAGTCAAGTTTATATGTCAAAGTGACAATTCAGGTAAAAGAAGTACATGACCGGAAGAGAAAGAAACAATAATAAAGCAAGAATTGGTCCTTACAAAAATGGAATAATATTTAAAAATATAACTGCAATAACACAGTGCACAATGCATTTTAACTACTTAAGTGATTTAATGACACAAATGAAGAAGAATGGACTTGAATAGCATTTAGAGAAACAATGTTGCAATGTGACCCAGGTTAGGATGAAATATTCCAGGTGCCTGATGTATGGAAATGACAGGTGACATGGAAAGTGAAATTAGAGGATGACCCAAGAGTGGCAATAATAAATAATACTGGCTCAGAAGACCAGGAAGCAGAATTCAATAACACTAAAGGTTCGTTTGAACAGAAGAAATAAGACATGGAAGTAGGAGTAAGATATTTAACCCCACTTCCCCCATCACTTTTATGCATTAATAGAAAATCCCTTGATTCCCTTAAAACAAAACCACAGGTGGGAATAGTTTACAGGCTCCTTAACAGCAGCTGCACAGTTGGAAAGGATATTACTAGTAGTCAAACAATGGCAAACACTTAAAAAATATTTCATAATTCTAAACAAATCTCATTACATTGGGGAATAGAAACTCAGTTGGAAGGGTAATCCATCTGTGGCTAACCAAAGATATTAAGGTTAGTGTTATATTTAAAAAGGCTTATGACTTTGCTGCAAAGAATAGTAAGCTGAAGGACTGGGAGCATTGGAAAACATTTACAGATAGCCAAAAAAGTTGTTAAAAGGGCAAACATAGAAAATGAGGGTAACCTTCAAAATAATATATAAGAAAAGCTTCTGCACCCTGCAAAAAGGCAAAAAGCAGCAACCATAATTGTGGATCACAAAGCTGACACGGGAGAAATTAAAATGAAAAGTTTTTAAATAATGGCTGATATATTAAAGATTTTGTTGCTATCACTAGAATTCATTGTAAAATTATTAGTAATAATGGGAAACCAAATGTCTAATGGAAGTAGGGTACTTAAGTAATAATTTTAATGAGAAGTACAAAAGGAATTGGGAATGAAAGCTGACAAGTGTGATAGCTTGCTTCTCGGATTCTAAAGTGGATGGGTATTGAGATAATGGATACATTAGAGATGATCTTTCAAAATTTCCTCGACTTGAGAACACCCAGGAGATTAGAAGGGAGCAAATATGAAACCACTTTTGGATAAAACTGAGGAAGAGAGCAAAGAGGGAAGTGTAGATCAGTTAGCCTGACTTCCGTCATTTGTAGGGAAAATGCAATAAACCATTATTAAGGATGTGACCGTGAGGTACTTGGAAACTCTTAATACAAGGCTGTTACAAAAAACGGAAATTCTTGATGTTGATGATATTATTAGCAGGAGAATTGGTTAAGAGACTGAGTGGAATACATGAGTCACGTTCAGTTTGGCAGACTTTTCATGAGGATGCTGCAATGATCACTACTGTTGCCTCAGGTAATTATCATTGATATTAATGACATAGATGAAACAACAAAGTACATTGTACTGCACTTCATTTATAATGTAATATTAGAGAACCGAGGGATAAAAGATGCAAAGCAAAATGAAGAGTTATGCACACAGACTGGAAGGCAACAGCTGCTGAATACCCTGGGAAACAGTGTAGGTGAGAAAGGAATATAGTTAAATGATGGGAACATCATAACTGTTGGTTTCCAAAAGAATATCACTGTGAAGTGCAAAATGGTACAACTTACAACAAGAAGGCAAATGGTTCGTTGGACCAAAGAGCTTAGTCCACAATTGCATTGTGCTTAGTCCAACACAATGGTTTGAGATTGGAGTTCATTTTTGGCATCATTTATATAAAAGCTTGTACGTTCTTCCCTTCTGCGCGTGGGTTTCCTCTGGGTGCTGCAATTTCAGCCCACTGTCCAAAGATGTACCAGTTAGTAGGTTAATTGGTCATTGTAATTTGTCCTGTGATTAGGCTAGGGTTAATTTGGGGATTGCTGGGTTGTGCGGCTCAGTGATCCGGAAGTGCTCATTCCACACTGCATCCCTAAATAAATAAAATAAATATTATGTAGCACCCCCACCACCGCCCCCCCCCCCCCCCGGCCAGCCTCAGGATCGCTCGGCTTGCTGTCGTCTAGGGAGACAGCCCTCGGCCCCGCCAAACTGGGTAATTAGTTTGTGTGGATGCTGTGTGATGTACCCCACCCCGCCCAAATAACAGACAATACACCAGATACGATTAAATGATTTACCGTTTATAGATATTACTGGAACTATATAATTAATAAAGAATAAAATATAAAAGGAAAATAAAAGGCGCCACACTTATCAAAGTTCAATCTCTTCGTGCACAAACAGTTGGAGCTCAGGACCTTTCTTCTTCACCCTGCGACCCCTCGGACCACCTCGACCGGCTGCCTGGGACCAACAACGGTGGTCGACCAGACGCTCCACAAGAGTCCGTCTCCGTCTCCTCTCCTCGCCGAACGCCCTGTTCGGGGTCTGACCCCGTTAGCGGACTCACAGCACCTGGTCCATTCTTTGTCTCTCTCTCTCTCCCACCTTCTGCCCCAAAACCCCGCGCATGCAATATCTTACAGATACAACAAAAACCTAACAACTATCGTAATTGGTTCATATCATCTTCTTATCAGTAACGTGATTCAAACAAACTGCTAGCGGGAAGGACTTTCTCAGCAGTTAACATAACAAAGAAGCCCTTTCAATTATAACATAACAAAGAAGCTATTTTAATTAGACTACACAGTGACATAAAAAAAAGAAACCCCTTACAATTAGTAATTCTTGCTACTATTATATAGGGGTTTTGGTGAGACTGCGCCGGTAGTACTGCATGCAGTTTTGAGCTCTGTACCAAAATATATATATATTTGTATTGCTGTTCATGAGAGATTCAATGGAGTTCAAACTGCTTTCCGGAAACTCTGCATGGTGTTCTCTTCAGGGCTTTCACTGAGAATCCTTCCAGCTCAGAGTTATCATGAGTTTCCATGAGGCCTCAAACAAGATCGCAATGATCCAGTTTTTTGGATATGGATATTTATAGTAAAACTAGCATTTTTACTCACTCCTGTTTGAGAGTCTAAGTGAAGCCACCTCTTCAACCACTGCAGTCCTGGTAAAAATATTTCCACAATGCAATTGATTACAAATATGTCCGTATGGGCCTCAATGATTTATCTCTAGCAGCCACTGTATTGTTCAAGTCTGTATACTGTGTGGAAATCCATTGGTGTTTTTTTATTGTGTGCCTATTGGAGTTCTCCATCTTGTGATAAAGACTGTACTGTCAGAGTGGTCCGGGTGAGTAACCATGGAATATTTTGTAGATGGTACACTTCGTGTGATATTGATGGACAAACTGACTATTCAGTATGACAATGGTGCCTTCTAAATGGTGGAGCTACTTCACGGTGCCAGGAAATGAGTAACTTGTGGCAGGATACCCAGCCACTAAGCTACTTTTATTTCCTCATGAATGATATGATTAGTCCACAACTTATGGTTTATAGTGACCACCAAGTGTTTTGTTACTGTGGGGACCCAATGATGTAAGTGCATTTGAATGAAAAAGGATAAATAGATAGGGGTACATTTTCTCTTGTCCTCACCTATCACTCCATGCGTCGCCTTATTAGTGATAGAGTTCCTCTTGCCATCACCTGCCACCCCGTAAGCTTCTGCGTCCAGCATATCATTCTCTACAGGTGTTGCCATCTTCAACAGGATATTACCATCAAACATACCTTTATCTCACCTTAACTCCCTGCTTTCTGCAAGGATGCTCCATCTGTGATTCTCTTGTCAATTCGTCCATCTCCATTAATCTTCCTCCTGGTACTTATCCCTGCAAGCGGAAGAAGTGCTACACCTGCCCATTAACCTCCTCCCTCACCTCCCTTCAGGGCCCCAAAGGGTCCTTCCAGGTGAGGCAATACATTGTTTGCTAATCTGTTGGGGCCATCAACTGTTTCCAGTGCTCCAGATATGGTATCTTCTACAGTGAAAAGACCCAACATAGATTGGGGAACCACTTTCTTGAGCACCTTCACTCCATCCAAAAAAAAACAGGATTTCTCAGTGGCTGACCATTTTAAGTCCAATGCAAAACACAAAATGCTAGAGGAACTCAGTAAGTCAGGCAGAATATATGGAAATGAATAAACAGTGGACATTTCAGGCCAAGACACTTCACCAGAACTGGAAAAAAAAGTCAGAGCAAAATTCAAACTCAGGATGTTCACCTTGAAGACTGGTGCTGATGCCACTACACCACTGCGTTGCCTTCAACCCGAAGACAAGAACATACCTTCCTCTAACTTCCAGTAATTTTTTCTCCTCCCCTTCCTCCTTCTTCCAACCCCACTCTGGCTCTCCTCTACCTCCTCTCTTCTACTCACCTGCCTATTATCTCTCCCTGGTGCCCTCCTCCTTTCCTCCCCCCCCCCTTTCCGCCCCCCCCATGGCCCTCTCTCCTCTCCTGTCAGATTCCTTCCTCTCCAGCACTTTACCTTTTCCAACTAACATAAGGCCATCAGATCACAAGATAAAGGAGCAGAATCAGGCCATTTGACTGTCAAGTCTGCTCCACCCTTTCATCATGGCTGATCCAATATTCCTTTCAGCTCCAATCTCCTGCTTTTTCCTCGTATCCCTTCATGCTCTGACCAATCAAGAATCTATCAACCGAACCGCTGCCTTAAATATACAGAAAGACTTGGCCTCCACAGCTCCCTAACGCAAAGAATTCCGCAGATTCACTATTCTCTGGCTAAAAAAAATTACTCATCTCCATTCTAAAAAGATGCCCCTCTATTCTGAGGCTGTGTCTCAGGTCTTAGACTTTTCCACCATCGGAAACATCCTCTCCACATCCACTCCATCAAGTCCTTACACTATCGATAGACTTCAATGATGTCACCCCTTATTCTTCTCAATTATAGTGAATATAGGCCCAGAGCCATCAAATGCTTTTCATATGACAAGCCATTCAATCCTGGAATCATTTTCGTGAACCTCCTTTGAATGCCTTCCTGTTTCAGCACATCCTTGCTCAGATAAGGGGCCCAAAATTGCTCACAATATTCCAAGTGAGGTTTCAGTGATTTATAAATTCTCAACGTTACATCCTTGTTTTTATATTGTAGTCCTCTTGAAATGAATGTTAACATTGCATTTGCCTTCCTCGCCACCGACTCAACCTGCAAATTAACATTTAGGGAATCCTGCACAAGGACTCCCAAGTCCATTTGCACCTCAGTTTTTTGTATTTTCTCTCCATTTCTCCATTTTCTCTTCCTTTCATTTCTTCTACCAAAGTGCATCCTTCTGTCACTTCCTAATGCTGTATTCCATCTGCCACTTCTTTGCCCATTTTCCTAATCTGTTTACGTCCTTCTGTAGCTTCTCTACTTCCTCAAAATTACCTGCCCCTCCGCCTATCTTCATATTGTCTGCAGACTCTGCAACAAAGCCATCAATTCCACCATCCAAATCATTGACATATAACTCAAAGAGAATTGGTCCCAACACAGACGACTGTGAAACACCATTAGTCACTGGAAGCCAACCAGAAAAGGTTCCTTTTATTCCCACTCTTTGCCTTCTGACATCAGCCACTCCTTTATGCATGCTAGAATCTTTCCTGTAATACCATGGGCTCATAGCTTGCAAAGCAGTCTCGTATGTGACACCTTGTCAAAGGCATTCTGAAAACTCAAGTACATAACATTAACTGATTCTCCTTTGTTTATCGTGCTTGTTATTTCTTCAAAGAATTCCAACAGATTTGTCAGGCAAGATTTTCACTTGAGGAAACCATGCTGACTATGACCTATTTTATCATGTGCCTCACAGTAACCTGAGACCTCATCCTTAATAATTGACGCCAACATCTTCCCAACCATTGCGGTAAGACCAACTGGCCTATAGTTTCCTTTCTTCTGCCTCTTTCCCTTCTTGGAGAGTGGAGAAACTTTTGCAATTTTTCAGTCTTCTGGAACCATTCTAGAATCCAGTGATTCTTGAACGATCATTACTAACACCTCCACAATCACTTCAGCCACTTCTTTCAGAACGCTGGGGAGTACACCATCCTGGGCCAGGTGACCTATCTACCTTCAGACCTTTCAGTTTCCCAAGAACCTACACTCTAGTAATGGTAACTAAACTTCATGACCCTGATACCTGGAACTTGCACCCTACTGCTCATGTCTTCCACCATGAAGACTTTTGCAGAATACTTGTTCAGTTCTCTGCCATTTTGTTGTCCCCAAAATGATGTTTCCAGCATCGTTTTTCTGCAGTCTGATATCCACACTTCACTCTCTTTTATGCTCGATGTATCTGAAGAAACTTTTGGTATCCTCTTTAATGTTATTGTCTAGCTTACTTTCGTATTCCATCTTTACCGTAATGGCTTTAGTTGCCTTCTGTTGGTGTTAAAAAGCTTCCCGGTCTTCTGACTTCCTATTAATTTTCACTCTATTACATGTTCTCTCTTTAGGTTTTATGTTGGCCTTGACTTTTGTTAGCCATAGTTGTGTCATCTTTCCTTTAAAGTATTTCTTCTTCTCTGGGATGTATATATCCTGTGCCTTTCGAATTGCTTCCAGAAATTCCAGATATTGCTTCTCTGTTGTTATCCCTGCCAGTGTTCTTTTCCAATCAATTCTGTCCAGCTCCTCTCTCATGCCTCTGTAATTCCCTTTACTCCATTGTAATACTGATATATCTGACTTTAACTTCTCCATCTCAAATTTCAGTGTGAATTTGATCACATTATGATCACTTGTCCCAGGGGTTCTTTTACCTTAAGCTCTCTAATCAGTTCTGGCTCTTTGCACAATACCCAATCCAGAACTGATGATCCTCTAGTGGGCTCAACTATGAAGTGCACTAAAAAGCCATCCTGTAGGCACTCTAGAAATCCCCCATCCTGGTGTCCAGCACCAACCTGATTTTTCCAATCTACCTGCATATTGAAGTCCCCCATGACTATTGTAACATTGCCCTTTTGGCATGCATTTTCTATCTCTTTATAATTTGTAGGCAATATCCTTACTACTGTTTGCTGTTTGGATATCCATATACAACTCCCATCAGGGTCTTTTTACCCTTGCAGTTCCTTAGCTCTATCCACAAAGATTCAACACCTTCCAGCCCTATGTCACCTCTTTCTAATGATTTGATTTCATTTTTACCAGCAGAGCAATGCCACCCCCTCAGTCTTCCTGCCTGTCCTTTCAGTGCAATGTGTATCCTTGGACATTAATCTCTTAGCTATAATCTTCTTTCAGCCACGATTCAGTGATGCCTACAACATCATACCTGCCAATCTGCAACCGTGCTGCACGTTCATCTATCTTACACCATATACTGCGTGCTTTCAAATACAACATCTTCAGTCCTGTATTCATTCTTTCTTGATTTTGCCCACCTTTTACATTGCAACTTATCTGGTTGATTACAATTTTGCCCTCTCAACAGCCTCTCCTCATTACACGCTGCCACTGCTTGTAAACCAGCTACCTCATCTCAGGACTATTATCCACCTTTCCTACAATACTTCTTGCATTGAAATGTAAGCAGCTCAGGACACTAGTTGCACCATGCTTAATCTTGTGATTCCTAACTTTGTCTTAGATTGTATCATTTCTCCCTCTATAACTTCTCCAGTAACTGTTCTGACACTCTGGTTCCCATCCCCCTGCAACTCTAGTTTAAACCCCAGCATACAGCATTAACAAACCTGCCCGCTAGGATATTCTTCCCCCTCCAGTTTGGGTTTCAGCTTCTTACTTCATCCTCCCCTCCCCCACCCACCTGGCTTCACCTATCATCTTCCAGCTTGTACTCCCTCTCCTTCCACCACCTTCTTATTCTGGCATCTTCTTCCACCCCCACCCCCTTTCCAGTCCTGGCGAAACGTCGACTGTTTATTCCTTTCCTTAGATGCCTGCTGAGTTCCTGCGGAATTTTCTGTGTGTTGCTCTGAATTTCCAGCATCTGCAGAATCTATTTATTTTATAAGTAGATGGATTCAGTGTTGTTGGAAATTATCATGGCATGGCATATGTGTTCCTTGCAACCTATCATGCCTGACAGGTCTTACTCAATGCAGGTTGAACTGTTCATTTTCTGAGAAGGAGCAACTGAAATTGAGCGTCCTGCAATCATCAAGAAGCATCCCCCTGCTGACCTAATGACCTGAAAGGCAGATCTGGAAGCAAAAGGTCCTGGCAAAAACCAACCTTGGCAGCTGGGCAGTGGTGAGTAGATTATTAAAGAGTTAGTGCTACTATTATGCACTTTTGAGGACACCTTCCATCGCTTGGCAGATGATTGGGAGTGAACTGATTGGTCTGTAATTCTAATAATGCACTAATTACAAAAGGAACTGATCTTCTCAATTTAGTAACTTCTTGGCTTAATTATGAGTTGAAAGCGATAAAAGATAAATCCATGTCAATCCTCCTAAGATCTCTCCTGACAGGGCACACTTAAATTCAGCAATGTTCCGTGAAAATCGCAGGAGGCATTGATGCTGTAACAAAATAATGTATGCATAATGCCGTGACTCATGTTGGGAGGGGTTGTGGGCTTGCTCGCTGAAAAACACTTATAGGCACATTGTCACATTTCAACTGGCAGAGAGGTTTGAGCAGAATCTTGGCACAACACACAGACATCTGGAATTTCAAGAAGAAATGAATATACAAGGTCTCTAAGAAATACACTACAAAACGTGAAACATCATCCACTGAGTATATTCAATAAATCTAGTACAAATAAGCTGACCTTGTCAGTGTGAGTAATATGTTACAAAAGTGCTCCTGTAGGTTAGGAAGATGGATGTGGTTTTGGACGAATGCATTTGTCTGGAATTGAATACTATTTCAGGCAGACAATTTCACCTTGGTGCACTCCTTCTGAGCTTTGAAAATTTGATACATGTAGATCAGCATTTATTGAGGAATAAATTACTCACATTGATTTCTATAAACCCCTATGGAAAAAGACAACAAAAAATGTTTAATGATATACATCAATGCTGCACCATTTTCTCTCCTGTTTTTACATGACCAGCATCAAACACTTACCTCGTTTTGAGTTAGGACAAGAACTAATATAAAACGCAGCCTTATTTGACAAAGTTAACTTATAGATGAGGCTGTCTTGTCTTTCCACCTGATTATCATCCACTAAAATATGTGACTGAATATACCTCTTACTAGTGTCTGCAATCATTCTATCAGCAATGCTTCCATTATGCACCCTTTGATTCAAACTACCTTCCTTTTAGATTCCACCTCCCTTGGGACTTCCTTTAACCTCAAATGCGAACATTACAAACTGACTACATTGATTATTGACCACACACTCAAGCTGCCCTTCCACGTATTTTGTTTGGACTATCTGCTACATCAACTTTATCCAAGACTCACAAATAAAACCACAAGATATAGGAGCAGATGTAGGCCATTTGGCCCATCGAGTCTGCTCCGCCATTCAATCATGTGCTGATCCAATTCTTCCAGTCATTCCCACACCCTTGCTTTCACCAAATACTCTTTTAAGCCCTAGCTAATCAAGAGCCTATCTATCTCAGCCTTAAATACACCCAATGACTTGGCCTCCACAGCTGCTTGTGGCAACAAATTCCACAGATTTACCACCCTCTGACTAAAGTCATTTCTCTGCATCTCAGTTCTAAAAGGACGTCCTTCAATCCTGAAGTCGTGCCCTCTTGTCCTAGCATCCCCTACCATGGGAAATAACTTTGCCATGTCTAATCCGTACAGGCCTTTTAACTTTTGGAATGTTTTTATGAGATCCCCCCTCATTCTCCTGAACTCCAGGGAATACAGCCCAAGAGTTGCCAGAGGTGGGGCGTCGCTGGGAGCAAACCCAAATGCAAGACACAGACACTGAAGTACTAGGGACTGGACTAGAGCAAGGACGGGACTGGATGCAGACTAGGAGCTGGGACAAGAACACAGACTTGGCCTAGGACTTGACTAGGAAAGCGGGACCTAGAGGAGGAACTAGGAACTTGGAACCTAGAGAAGGACGCCTTGGTCGAGCGAGACACGGGAACACAGCCTTGGTCGAGGGAGAGACAGGAACACAAAGCCTTGGAACACAGAGCCGGAACCCCTCCTTGGGAACAGGATGTAGGGCTGGGACTCATATACAGAATGCTGAACACGACGAGATAGTTCCCAACACTGGGTAGCGGCAAACGGCCGGACCTACCTAGCGAAGGCGTGGACACAGAGACGGTTCCCAACACTAGGTAGTGGCAAACAGCCGGACCTCCCTAGTGAAGGCGTGGACACAGACAGTTCAAAACAATGATAGACAGTTCCTTATCTTGCTCCGGCAGTTGAACTTGACAGCGGTGCAGGCGAGGTTTACAGACGAGGCTCCGGGAGGAAGGTAAAGGGAAAGGAAGGGAACAGTCCAACAACTGAAGCTTCTTCTTCTTTTTCTATTTCTGGCAGTTTAGACACATCTAGGCGTATTACTGCCCTCCGCAGGAATTACAAATAATTATAATCCCACTTGCAAATGCTGTATGTGCTCAATAAATAGCAATGCCGCAGATTGTTTTCCTTTTCAAATTTTGTCACGTGGTTTCCAAATAATTTCATTGCCTCAAATTACATTAATTTCATTTGGATCATTTGTAAAACTAACAGCTTCTTACTTTAGAATATTCATTATCGCATGCTTAACATTTAAAGTTGTTGTTTTCCAAGTCTATCTGCTATTTCCAAGTCTTCCTTTTCTTGAATCAAAGCCTGTAGCTGTTTATTGAGATCTTGAAATTCTTCTTCTGCTGTTTCCATGTTTTCATTGATAATCCGAATGTAGATAATTCACTTTGCAACAAATTCCTTTTTCCTTTTGTAACTTTGGAATAAGTTCCTCCATTTTTAATCTGTTTTCCATGTCACTGAATTTTTGACAAGCATCTTTTTCAGAAACCGTCTCCTTTAAATGCAGTACCATTTCGTCCAATCTCTTTCCAACTCACAATTCCTGTAATACCAAGATATTTTTCTGCAGACTTGACTATAATTTTAATTTTTTCAGTTCTTTTGTCTGTTTGCACTGAACAATTAATTGCATTTACCATAAACAGTATGAAATCCTTCTTACCCATAATTAATGTATCCTTATTTATCATATCACAACCCTTACAGTTCACTGGTTTATTAGCCCCTGTATTTGTTTGCTTGATAGCCTTCTTTTTTCCAGCAAATGCTTTCACTACCTCTACGTAACTGATCCCTTGAGTTACTTTTACATATTGTATCTCAGCTTCTTTCTTGCTAATAATGCACCCTTGATAAGCTGAACTGTGTTCCTCACCACAATTGCAGCATTTCAGCCCAGCTCCCGCCTCACATTTCCCATATTCATGTTCTCCAGCACATCTTCCACATCTTTGTTTCTCTCTGCAGACCGCCGCAATATGCCCAAATTTCTGACATTTAAAGCATCTTAAAGGCAGTGGTATATATATTCTGATCTCATAACACATATACCCTAAATAAACTTTAGTCAGCAATCTCTCTTCATCAAAGTTGATCATAACTGATAAACTATCACACATTTTCCCACTTCTTGTAATTACAAACATTTGGCCTCAATAATTTTTGCTCCTTTTATGTTCTGTTTAATCTCATCCATAGTAATTTTTGTTGGTATCCCCGAAATAACTCCTCTAGTCCACTTTCCATTGGTGGGTATTGAGCGTTGTACCTTTTTGCCGTCTATTTTATTTAATCTTATCACTTTGCCTTGTTGAGCACTATCCCGACAAATCACTAATAGCGATCCATTTCGTAAAATCTTTGCTCTTTTGACTTCACCTATAAGTTTGTTGATTATCTTCGTCAAATGAATCAGGTTACATTCACCAAAAGACGCTCCATCTTCACTCAGTGTTATAATTGCTTTAATCTCATCTTCTTTCCATTGTTTTGCTATCCTACTTTGTTTGTCCCCTGACTCCTTAGAGTTTGACATCTCATACCCCTGTTTCCTTTCCTCACTCTCTTCACTCCATTCCTTCATCTCAAACTCACTTTCACTATCCATCAACCTGTTCATCCTACAGGACATTTTCTTCATCAACTCAGCAGTTGCAGCCTCCATGCTCTTTTCCAACTCCATAGTTACAGCAGCAAAAAAAAACTAGAACTCCAGCCCAGCCAAATAATCAGCAACCAGCCAGCCAACAGCTGAAGCTGAACCCAGGAGCTGTTTAAGTAGCCAGCCCAAGGTGAGAATCATGTGCTTCAATTTAGGCACTAAACAGAACAAAGGAAAACTAGAAAACCTAGAATAAGGAATAATGGAATAAGACCATGAACCAGAATGCAGATTTCATGGACCAGATTTCATTCCTTATAATGTAACCATTTCATTCTCATGAGTCTTCTCTGAACCCTCTCCAATGTCAGTATATCCTTTCTAAAATAAGGAGCCCAAAACTGTACACAATACTCCAGGTGTGGTCCCATGAGTGTCTTATAGAGCCTCAACATCACATCACTGCTCTTATGTTCTAAACTTCTAGAAATGAATGCCAACATTGCATTCACCTTCTTCACAACTGACTCAACCTAAAGGTTAACCTTTAGGGTATCTTGCACAAGGACTCCCAAGTCCCTTTGCATCTCTGCATTTTGAATTCTCTCCCCATCTAAATAATAGTCTGCTTGTTTATTTCTTCCACCAAAGTGCATGACCATACACTTTCCAACATTGTATTTCATTTGCCACTTCTTTGCTCATTTCCCTAAACTATCTAAGCCTCTCTACAGGCTCTCTGCTTCCTCAACACTACCTGCTCCTCTACCTATCTTTGTATCATCAGCAAATTTAGCCACAAATCCATTAATACCGTAGCCCAAACCATTGACATACAGCATAAAAAGCAGCGGTCCCAACAACAACCCCTGTGGAACTCCACTGGTAACCAGCAGCCAGCTTTATTCCCACTTTATTCCCTTACAGGATCCCTTTATTCCCACTTTCTGTTTTCTGCCGACTAGCAAATGCTCCAGCCATGCTAGTAACTTCCTTGTAATTCTATGGGCTCTTATCTTGCTAAGCAGCCTCATGAGCGGCACCTTGTCAAAGGCCTTCTGAAAATCCAAGTACACCACATCTACTGCATTTCCTTTGTCTACCCTGCTTGTAATTTCCTCAAAGAATTGCAGTAGGTTTGCCAGGCAGGATTTTCCTTTCAGGAAACCATGCTGGCTTTGGCCTATCTTGTCATGTGCCTCCAAGTACTCCGTAATCCCATCCCTAACAATTGATTCCAACAACTTCCAAACCACTAATGTCAGGCTAACAGGTCTATAGTTTCCTTTCTGCTGCCTCCCAACCTTCCTAAATAGTGGAGTAACATTTGCAATTTTCCAATCATCTGGTACAATGCCAGAATCTAATTATTCTTGAAAGATCATTGTCAATGCCTCCGCAATCCCTCCAGCTACTTCCTCAGAACCCAAGGGTGCATTCCATCAGGTCCAGGAGTTTTATCCACCCTCAGACCATTAAGCTTCCTGAGCACCTTTTCAGTCGTAATTTTCACTGCACAAACTTCACTTCCCTGACACTCTTGAATGTCCGGTATATTGCAGACATCTTCCACTGTGAAGACTGAAGCAAAATACGCATTTGGTTCCTCTGCCATCTCTGCATCACTCGTTACAATATCTCCAGCATCATTTTGTATTGTCCTATATCTACCCTGGACTCTCTTTTACCCTTTATATATTTAAAAAAGCTGCTAGTATCTTCCTTGATACTAGTCGTCAGCTTCCTCCTATAATACACCTTTTCCTTCCGAATGACCTAGTTAGTTTCCTTCTGCAAGTTTCTAAAAGCTCCCCAATCCTCTGTATTCCCACTAGCTCTGTCTTCCTTGTATGCCCTCTCTTTTGCTTCTACTTTGGCTCTGACTTCACTTGTCAGCCAGGGTAGTGTCCTTCTTCCCTTGAGAATTTCTTCTTATTTGGAATATATCTGTCTTGCACTTCCCTCATTTTTTGCAGAAATTCCAGCCATTGCTGCTTTGCTGTGTTTCCTGCAAATGTCCCCTTCCAGTCAACTTCAGCCAGTTCCCCTCTCATGCCATTGTAATTTCCTTTATTCCACTGAAATACCGACACATTGGATTTTATTTTTTCCCTCTTAAATTTCAATGTGAACTCTATCATATTGTGATCACTGTTCCCTCAGGGTTCCTTAACCTTAAGCTCCCTTATCACCTTCGGATCATTGCACAACACCCAATCCAACACAGCCGATCCCCCTAGTGGGCTCAACAACAAGCTGTTCTAAAAAGCCATCCCTTAGACATTCTATAAATTCTCTCTCTTGAGGTCCAGTGCTGACCTGGTTTTCCCAATCCACTTTCATGTTAAAATCCCCAATGATTATCATGACATTGCCTTTCTGACTCGCTTTTTCTTTCTCCTGCTGAAATTTGTAATCCACATCCCGTCTCAAGCTTTTTAAAGAGTTAGCAAGGAAGTTAGTTCTAAATTAGTGAGCAGGGTAATATCCACGGAATATCTTCAGCCTGGTGCAGCAACTGCTCTGCTCTGGACTATTGGAAACTGCAGAAAGGTGGCAAACACTGCCTAGTCCATCACAGGCTCATCTCATTCTTTAATCCAGTCCATTTCAAGGTGCATCATATAAGGGCAACTAACAGTATTAATAATGCCTGCCGCCAGAGCCATCCCCTTTTCGCTCTTCTGTCTTCCAGGAGAAAATACAACTCAAGAACAGCTTCTTCACCACTGCTACCGGACTTCTAAACCAATTATCTCTTTCACAGTCCTTGCCCAGTGTTACAGTCATGTTCTTGACCCTTAATTCTAACTCGTGCATTATTGGCACTTCAGAATTTCTTCTACCTCAGTTTGCTCAACTGTGCTTTGCACCATTCCATGTTTTATCTTGTCACTGTATTTATTGTTGTACTTTTTATTACCATGTATACTGTTTACTCTGTGAGCTTCCTGTGAGAATGGAGTTTCGTTGCACCCTGGTGTATATGACAAGAAACTAATCTATATCTGAACGTCAATCTGAATCGATCAGCAAAAGAACCAAGTTATAACCTATGAAACTCCTAGAAGTGAAGTGGATATTATCTTGGATGTGCCCTGTATGTAGTTTTTCTAGCTCCTTGAAAGCAAGTAAGTGAAGGTAGTAGGAAAGGTAACAATTCTAAAATAACTGGGTCATTCACTTGAGCTTTAGTATATGACAATCACAGTAACATATCACTTATGAGACATGTGTTTATATATTATCTTTTAATGCCCTGAAGAGATTTATAGAAAATAAAGTGGTTTTGATTTGTAACCAATGATATACATTATGAAACAGAACCACCAATGAAAATTTTAAGAAACTTCAGATTCTAGAAGTCTGAAATGAAAATGGAAAAAACTAAAATTACTCAGTGGGTCAGGCTCTCTCTCTGGCTATCCATCCCATAGGATGATGATGGTTCCTTTCAGTCAGTTAGTGGGGTGGTACCCCACTCCTCAGAAAGAAACAGCGTATGCGTGAGTAGGGAGTTGCACAGGTCTAGTCCCACCCTCTCGACATCCCCTCCCGGATCCAGTGGCATGGTGGGGTCCAAGACAGCTGGGGGATGTTCTGTTGCAGTGAATGGCCAGACCAAGCTTCGATGCAAGGGATGCCCTTTCCGCGCTTCACGGCACGTGTTTGCTAGAAGGCCGTTGACTCTACAAGAGGGTTCATCCACCCTTTGACAGGTCTTGTTTTTCATCCTGCAAGGTGTCTAGCTACCCTCCTCACCAGGCAAGCCTGGTGGGGGAGCTGATTTAGTCGCCGACCACCCGACCATGCCACATGTAGTACTGGATTACATGGTACCAGTAGCACTCAGACGAGTGACCTGACCAGTGGGTCAGGCAATATCCGAGGGAATGGTCAACTTTTCAATTGAAGATCCTTCATCAGAACAAATAAAGTTCTGAAAACAAGTTAGTTTTAATTTGCTGAAAAGTTAGAGGAGGCACAGTTAACATATTGATCATGTTGCAAACATGTTCAGATATACTCAGCTATATTGTAGCAGCTTAAGTAAATCTTTTGTTATTTCTGTGGGTTCTCCTGGAGATACGCTAAGCCACACAGTTCTGGCTGAGTATAATTTTTTCTTCTTCCCTGGAAATGGCAGGGTTACTGGGAATAACTCACCTGTTCCTTGTCAGTATAGTCCAAAAAGATTGTCTAAATCCACTGGAAGGAACAGACTGGGAATTGGATTAACATATCAGAAAAAAATTGAATTTTTTGTGGAGGAGCATTTCCTTATTAATTCAGTCCAGATTTGAGATAACACATCTCAGATGCAACCATTCTATTAATTGAGCAAAGAGTGACAAATGGGGAAAAAAAACTATTGTAAGTAGGATTCATTTCAAAAATACTTCTGCCTATCAATTTTAAATATACCAAAAACTTTCAGTTTCTTGGGTTCATTATGTCAAATGTAGGTTTTATCCATCAAGTCACTCCACCTATGCTTAAGCTGTGTCTTCATTTGCGCAAACTTACTAGATTGAATTTTCTATTAAAAATATAAAAACATATTATCTAAAGATGTAGATAATATGAATTAACATCAACAAACTTCCATTTTGCCATTTGTAATGTCATAATGTCAGAAAATCAGCAGATAAAACAATGGAGATAAAGACACATGCCCAAGTGATTGGACCAAGATTATAATGAGGCCTTTAACTAAATACTTCCAAGACAGAGAAATAAACAGATTATTGTTAAATGAGGGTTCTTTATAAACATCCAGGACATTGACATAGTTAATTACCAGCAGTTTAGCTAGCATTACTAGCAACTGTCTTGGTTAGATTTGACCCATTATGTTTACTTCTAAAACAACATGCCTGCAAAACTTCCCAATTATCAGAGTCGTACCTGTGTAAAAACTATTTTATAAGTTTAGCTAAATCTTGCTATGTCTGTGTGCTCTGTGGAGATATGAAGAGCCAAGTGCTACAGTTTTGGCTGTGTATAAGGTACTCATGCATTTCTTAATGTTTGGGTGAACCAATGTGACTAAAAATAAAATGTAAGGACCTCAGAAGAATGCCAAGGAGACTCATTCTGTTTGTATTTCTGATTGTTGGTTTGTGACTCAAAGGAAGGTATTCTCAGTATGACTAAGGATATTGGTTATGATGATGTGGTGACAATGTTGTCATGGTTAAATCTTTCTGTGACAAGTTGATTACTGTCAAAATGAAATTAGCCATTTTATTCCCTCAAGTTTGTTTTCTCCAAGCTATGTCAGGAAGATATGCCCTTCAGAGCTCTGCCAGCTCAGTCACTTAGTTACAGACTAGGCATCTATTACATTGTGCTTATGCAATCTATATGTTAAGCAAATTACAGCTTTCAGAGGTGAAACAAATCTTCCTTTTCACTATTAGATGTGTGGTTAGTATTTCAGATAACTCTCTCATTCAGTGGGATGAGACCACAGAATACAACTCTCTACTATCCTTCACCTGGTACCAGTGGTTAGCACCAGAAGCTATCTATCACAGTGTGCCCCAGCAACAACTGAACCCAGGTGCGGAAGAGCAGCAGACTCTGTCACAGTGAGCACTGGCAATGACTGAACCCAGGTGCAGAGGAAAGGCAGACTCTGTCACAGTGAGCACTGGCAACGACTGAACACAGGTGCAGAAGAACAACAAACTCTGTCACAGTGAGCACTGGCAATGACTGCACCCAGGTGCAGAGGAAAGGCAGACTCTGTCACAGTGAGCACTGGCAATGACTGAACCCAGGTGCAGAGGAAAGGCAGACTCTGTCACAGTGAGCACTGGCAACGACTGAACTCAGGTGCAGAGGAATGGCTGAATCCGTCACGGTAAGCACAGGCAATGGCAGAACCCACGTGTGGAGGAACAGCAGACTCCCATGTAGAGGTGTAAACAAGGGGTTATACATAAGAATACTAACAGAGCATCAGTGGCATGACCGTATGACACTGTGAGACAAATCATTCTCAACACACACCACCGCCAACAGCGATAATGGAGAGTCCGAATTAAATAATCATAGAAACAGAAAATCAGTGCCAGTAACAATTAACTTGACAAGATTAAACTGCAATCGCATGGGCTTAACAACTCTCATTAAGACAAAAATTCGTAAATAGCGGTGCTCGAGAAACCTAGAAGCCCAACGCTCTACAACAAGCACAGAGGCCTGCCGGACTCATGACACTACTCCTGGCATAATAAAGGTTTATATTGCTTGGTGTTCCGCCAGTCTCCTTTCTCAGTCTATTTTAAATTATTTTTTGTAATCTGAGTGTTACTGGCATGGACATTAAATTTTGTCCATCCTGAGTTGGTATTGGGAATTGGTAATCCACCTTCTTAAGCCACTGCAGTTCTTCTACAGTGGAGGAATACAAAGGAACCGTTAGGAGTCAGTGATCATAATATGATTGAATTCCTACTGCAGTTTGAGAGGGAGAAGCACAAGTCACATGTATCAGAATCACAATAGAATGACGGGAATTACAGGGGCATGAGAAAGGAGCTTGCCCTGGTGGATTGGAGGAGGACACTGGCGGGGTGACGGCAGAGCAGTGATGGCTGAAATTCTCAGAATAGTTCACAAGCACAGGATAGAAATATCCTACAGAACAAGTGGTTAGGCAACTGTGGCTGACAAGGTAAGTTAAGGACTTAAAAGCCAAAGAAAGGGCATACAAGGTGACAAAAATGAGTGGGAAGTTGGATAATTGAGAAGCTTTTAAATTCTAACAAAAGGCAAAAGGCAACTAAAAATGCTATAAGCAGGGCAAAGATTAAATATGAGGACAAACTAGGCAATAATAAAAAACAGGATGCTAAATGTTTTTTCAGTTATATAAAGTAAAAGGGAGGTGAGAGTTGATATTGCATCACTGGAAAATGATGCTGTTGAGGTAGTAATGGGGGACAAAGAAATGGCAGATAAACTGAATGAGTACTTTACATCAGTCTTCACTGTGGAAGACACTACCAGTATGCCAGAGGTCTTTGAGTGTCAGGGAACAGGAGTGAGTGCCGTTGCTATTACAAAGGAAAAAGTGCTGGGCAAACTCAAAGGTCTCAAGGTGAATAAATCACCTGGACCAGATGAACTACATTCCAGAGTCCTGAGAGAGGTTGCTGAAGAGATAACAGATGCATCGTTCATGATTTTTCAAGAATCACCTGATTCTGGCATGGTCCCGAAGGACTGGAAAATTGTAAATGACACTCCACCCTTTAAGACGGAGGAAGCAAAAGAAAGGGTGTTATAGGCCAGCTAGCCTAACCTCAGTGGTTGGGAAAGAGTTGGAGTCTATTATTAAAGATGAGTTTTTAGGGTACTTGGAGAGTAATGATAAAATAAATCGATGTCGGCATGGTTTCTGTAAAGGGAAGTCTTGCCTGACAAATCTGTTAGAGTTCTTCGAGGAAGTAAGTGGATAAAGGGGAGGCAGTGAACGTCTATTATTTGGATTTTCAAAAGGGATTTGATAAGGTGCCACACATGAAGCTGCTTAACAAGATAAAATCCTATGGCGTTATAGGAAAGATACTGGCATGGATAGTGGAATGGCTGACAGGCAGGAAGCAGCGAGTGGAAATAAAGGGGGTCTTTTCTGGTTGGCTGCCAGTGATTAGTGGTGTTGCTCAAGGGTCAGTATTAGAACCACTACTTTTCACATTGTTTGTCAATGACCTGGATAATGGAATTGATGAGTTTATGGCAAAGTTTGCAGATGAAACTAAGATAGGTGGAGGGGTAGGTAGTGCTGAGGAAGCAATGTAATTGCAGAAGGACTTAGACAAATTGGAAGAATGGGCACAAAAGTGGAATACAGTGTTGGGAAATGTATGATAATGCATTTTGGTAAAAGGAACAATAGTGCAAACTATTATCTAAATGGGGAGAAAATCCAAACATCAGAGGTGCAGAGGGACTTAGGAGGCCTTGTGCTGGACTCCCAGAAGGTTATTTACAGGTTGAGTTCATGGTAAAGAAGGCAAATACAATGGTAACATTTATTTCAAGAAGAATAGAATATAAAAGCAAGGAGATAATGCTCAGCCTTTATAAGACACTAGCCAGGTGGCACGTAGAGTATTGTCAACAGTTTCGGGCACAATATCTTAGAAAGGATGTGTTGCCATTGGAGACAGTTCAGAGGAGGTTCACAAGGACGATTCTGGGAATGAAGGGGTTAACACATGAGGAGAGTTTGGCCTGAACTCACTGGAATTTAGAAGAATGTGTGGGGATCTCATTGAAACCTACCGAATGTTGAAAGAACTAGATAAGGTGGATGTGGAGAAGATGTTTCTTATGGTGGGGGCATCCAGAACTAGAGGGCACAGCCTCAAAATTGAAGGGTGATCTTTTAGAACAGAGCTAAGGAGGAATTTTTTTAGCCAGAAAGTAGTAACTGTGGAATGCTCTGCCACAGACTGTGGTGGAGGCCAAGTCTGTAGGTATAAATAAAACGGAAGTTGATAGATTCCTGTTTGGCCAGGGCATCAAAGGATATAGCGAGAAGGCAGGTGTATGGGGTTGAATGTGATGGAATGGCAAAGCAGACTCAATGGGCCGAATGGTGTAATTCTGCTCCTTTGTCTTATGGTCTTCTGGTCTTCAGGTGAAGGTACTCCACTGCGCTGAACTCTAGGGATCACAGTCAGTGTTGATGGACTACTGATAGATTTCCAGGTGGTGTGCAGCTTAAAGGCAATCCTGTAGCTGATGGTGCTCTCCTGCAGGTGTTGTCCTTAACCTCCTTGGTGATGGAATTTGCTTGTTTAGGGGGCTTTGCTCAGGTAAATTATGCAAATACTGTAATATATTTTCCACACAGTGCAACTATTGTGCACCTATGATGGAAGAATGTAATATTTTAGGCAATTGATGGTTGATGTGCTGATAATCAAGTGGCGTCATTATTCTGGATGGTATTGAGCTCCTTGATATTTGTCAAAGCTGCAATTGTCCAGGCAAGTGTACAGCTTTCCATCACACTGCTGACTTCTGCCTTGCAATATGTGAAAATACCTTGGAGTGTTAAGAGGGGAGTCACTTCTTTAGGACATCCAGCTCTCAAATTGCCCTTGTGAAAACGCTATTTCTGTGGATGCTCCAGCCGAGTTTCGAATCAGTAGTGATCCACAGTATAATGATGGTGCTGTGTGCTAATGATTCTCGATGGTGAATGGTTTTATTGAGGAACATCATTGCCTGGCTCTTCCGCAATGTGACTGCTGTTGCCACGTATCAGCCAACGGTGAATGTTGTTTACATCTGGCAGCATGTAGGCATGGACTGCTTCATTTGCTAAGAAGTTATGGACTGTAATAAAGAATATTGAAAAAAGTAAGCAAAAAAAAAAGAAACCAAAGCAACTTCTAATAGGAATAATGAGTCCGGGGTTTGAGCAGAAAATTAATTCATAACTAAAATGGGGAAGAGTACTATAAAATTAGACCAGTGTTGACAAATTTTGATCTAAATTAGAAAGTTATACAGTTAGCTCTAGGGAAAAAGAAATCTGTACCTTGCTGAGGTTATTAGCAATGCATATACTATACCACTCTATTGAGTGAATAAGAAATAGAACCGTCACAATGCAAACAGACTTGCATTCATGACTAGTACAAATATGAGAATGCACTCTTAGATTAAAGTAAATTGCAATCATGTTTAAGGGTATAAATTTGTGTATATCACAACATCTTGCCTCATAATCCCAGAGAGCATCTTGTCTGAGTATATTGAATCTCTGTCCATCAGAACCCATCAACTTTTTGTATAGACTAGAGGAAACCAAATAAGTATGAAAATAGGAACGGTTTTGCTGAAATAGTCCGTACTCCAATATGAAAAGCAAGACAAATGCAGCTCATCAATGGCGTTGAATAGATGGTATGAGAATAAGCAGTAGACCAGCTACAAACACAAAATTTACTCTTATACTGTGCTTCATGGTCTGTTCATATCTCAGTGTGAGCATCTGTTAAATACATATTGCACAGCAGATAAAAAAATGATTCATTTATGTTGTTTTATATTGGCTGAGTCTGTTTACGTATTGATATATATCCATGTCTGAAGCCACTTAAAAAGAATGACTCAGTCCCAATATTGCTACCCTTTATCTAATGCTCTCCCATACTTGGGTCACTGATATTTTTATTTATAATATTGTGTTCTTTTTCTTATTCCTGTTTTCAGTTGAAATTTATCAAACTGAATAATCTCAACTCCATCTGCCCAAAAATTGGTGAGTAGGAGTAACTTTATTCCCACATCTGTGTCAGGGGTGCAGAGTCACAAGTCAGCATTGATAACTGTAAGTGAGGTAAGTGTGTTGAGAAAATGAAATCTATCACATTTCCTATTAACCTATTGGTGGAGAAGATGGCAGCGCGACGGCAGTGCGTGTGGCCTTTCTGGTGATGAATATCTGTTATCTGTCAAGTAGGGGACCGTGCACAATTCTGATTTGATGGAGACAGACGTGAGAGTACGGAGGACCGTCTGGAAAACTTCTGAAATGCCCTCTTCGCTGCCGCTGCTACTGTGTGGTAGTCGGAATCTCCGGAGCAGAAGGCCCCAAAATCCTCGGCTTTGCGTGTTTCAGCAGCTGGGGCGAGGTCGAAGGCGCTCAGCAGAGGATAGCGCTCGGGAGGCTGTATCGGAGGGCTGGCCGGAGGCTCAAAGTTTTCGGACGGATGGACTCAGTGTCGGCTGTGGTTGGCTGCTTCCAAGGCATCGGCAAGTGGACAGTGCCTGAAGGTTTATGGCAGGGAGTTTCTCCCTTTTGTTGCCTGTTGTCGGGGACTCGGGAGTTGATGGACTTGGGGACTTTTGAGACTTTATTTACTGTGCCCGTGATTTGTTCTTCATCAAATTATGGTATTACTTTGCACTGCTGTAACTATATGTTATAGTTATGTGGTTCTGTCAGTGTTAGTCTTTGGTTTGCCCTGTTTTCTGTGATATCACTCCGGAGAAACACTGTATCATTTCTTAATGCGTGTATGCATTTCTAAATGACAATAAAAGAGGACTGAGTGTTCTCATAATCGAAAAAAAAACTATCCTCAAATGGGAAGTAGCGTTTGCAAAATTAGAAGACTGGAATCAAATTCATACTACAGAATCAAATGGACCAGCTTTGCCATTCTAGAAGGGTAATAAGGACAAGCCAGGGAACTGCAGCCCGGTCAACCTGACAAGAGTAGTGGGGAAGTTACTGAAGGTCATTCTGAGGGACAGGATCTACTAGCATTCGGATAGACAGAGTCTGATTAGGAGGAATCAGCATTGCTTTGTGTGTGGAAAGTTGAATCTGAGGAATCTTTTATAGTTTTGGAACAGCTATCCAAAATGGTAGATGTTGTAGGGTAATGGATGTTGTCTATGTGGACTTTAGCAAGGTTTTCAACACAATCCCGCATTCTAGGCTGCCCTGAAACTTTACAATACTGTGCAAAAATCTTAGGCACGTATATGCATATATATAGTTAGGGAGCCTAAGACTTTTGCACAGTACTGTAGTAATTTCAAAGAAGAAGAAGAAGAAGAAGAATAGCCCTTAACGCGGCAGTGGAGTTATCGGGCCACTGTCATGACAACGTTTCTGTAGCAAGCTGTTCCTGTTTTGACGAGGCCGAGTTGTTAGCTCAATGCTCAACCCGACGCGGATTTGAACTCGGGAACCTTCGCTCCAGAGTCCGGCGCTGATATTATTGCGCCACCAAGCGGGACAGTAATTTCAAAGTTCAAAGTAAGCTCTGAGTTTCACACTCTTGCAGTCATACTCAATAAACTCATAATAGAATAATAACCATTATAGAATCAATGAAGTACCACACTAACCTGAGCATTCAACCCATGTATTGAACTGTACTTCTGCTGCAAAAAAAGTTAAATTACATGGCATATGTGAGTGATGATAAACCTGATTCTGATATGGGTCTCAGTTGTGGACTCAAGGTAGTGAGGGGGCAAGGAGAGGGGAATCATGATTGGGAAAAGTGGAAGGGAGGGGGGAAGAAGCAGAAAACACCAGAGAGACATTCAGTAATGACCAATAAACAATTGCTTGGAATCAAATGACCTTGCCAGGTGGCTCAGGGTTGAGCGTGTCTGCACCTGCACTACCTCCCATGTCCGGCACTCCTTGTGTCCACAATCCTCCCATGGTGCTCCACCCTCATGATTCCCAACATCTTTTGTTCCCACCATATTTACAAACTTGCTCTCCACTCCACGATGACAAATGTAGGACTGTGCAAAAGTCTTAGGCACCCTGTATGCCTACAACTTTTGCACAGATCCCATGGAACCTAGGGAGAGCAAATTCGGTGGATTCGAAACTGCCTTAGAGGGTGGAGGTTCTCAGCATGGAGGCCAGTTTCTATTGGTTCAGCAAGGCATTTGATAAGGTACCTCATGCAAGGCTTATTGAGAAAGTAAGGGGGCATGGGATCCAAGGGGACCTCACTTTGTGGATCCAGGACTGGCTTGCCCACAGGAGCAAAGAATGCTTGTAGATGGGTCATATTCTACATGGAGGTCAGTGACCAGTGGTGTGCCTCAGGGATCTGTTCTGGGACCCCGTCTCTTCGTGATTTTTATAAATGACCTGGATGAGGAAGTGGAGGGATGGGTTAGGAAATTTGCTGATGACACAAAGGTTGGGGCAGTTGTGGATAGTGTGGAGGGCTGTCAGAGGTTACAGCAGGACATCGATAGCATGCAAAACTTAGCTGAGAAGCGGCAGATGGAGTTCAACCAAGATAAGTGTGAGGTGGCTCATTTTGGCAGGTCAAATATATGGGGTTCAAGTCCATAGGACACTCAAAGCTGCTGCACAAGTTGACTGTGTGGTTAAGAAGGCATACGGTGCATTGGACTTCATCAACCATGGGACTGAGTTTAAGAGCCGAGAGGTAATGTTACAGCTATATAGGACCCTGGTCAGACCCCACCTGGAGTACTGTGCTCAGCTCTGGTGACCTCACCAAAGGAAGGATGTGGAAACTATAGAAAGGGTGCAGAGGAGATTTACAAGGATGTTGCCTGAATTGGGGAGCATGCCTTATGAGAATAGGTTGAGTGAACTTGGCCTTTTCTCCTTGGAGTGACGGAGGATGAGAGGTGGCCTGATAGAGGTGTATAAGATGATGAGAGGCATTGATCATGTGGATAGTCAGAGGCTTTTTCCCAGGGCTGAAATGGCTATCACGAGAGGGCACAGTTTTAAGGTGCTTGCAAGTAGATACAGAGGAGATGTCAGGGGTAAGTTTTTTACACAGAGAGTTATGAGCGTGTGGAATGGGCTGGCGGTGATGGTGGTGGAGGTGGATATGATAGGGGCTTTTAAGAGACTCCTGGATATGTACATGGAGCATAGAAAATAGAGGGCTATAGGTAATTTCTAAAGTAAGTACATGTTCAGCACAGCATTATAGGCTGAAGGGCCTGTATTGTGCTATAGTTTTTCTATGTTTCTATGGTGTACCATAGGGTTTGGTGTTGGACCTTTGTTATTAGTTATTTGTAGAAATAATTTGGATGCAAGTGCACAAGGCATGATCAGTAAGTTGCAGATAATACAAAATTAGGAAAATCAGAATCAGGTTTATTATAACTGTCTTATATGGCTACAAATTTGTTGTTTTGCAGCAGCAGCACAGCGCAAAGATATAGGTAACTATAAATTATAAAATACATGAGTAATTGTGAGAAAAAAAAGAATAAGGAGATTATGTTCATGGAATCATGGACAGTTCAGAAATCAGATGACAGAGGGAAGGAAGCTGTTCCTGAGTTGTCAAAAGTGGTTCTTCAGGCTCCTATGGCTCCTCCCTGATGGTAGTAATGAGAAGAGGACACGTCCTAGATGTTGAGGGTCCTTCAAGATGGATAACACCTTCTTGAGGAACTGCCTCTTGAAGATAATCCTCGATGGTGGGGAGGCTTGTGTCTGTGATGGAAGTGGCTGAATCTACAAGCTTCTGCAGCCTCTAGCAATTCTGCACGTTTGCTCCTCCATACAAGCCTGTAACATAACCAGTCAGAATTACCTCCACTGTATATTTATAAAAGTGTTCAAGAGTCTTTGGTAACATGCCAAATCTTCTCACACCCATAATCAAGTATTGTTGAGAGTGAAGAAGGTTATCATAGGCTACATGGGTTCTTGATCAGGTAGGGAAGTGGACAGAGGAGTGGAAAATGGATTTCAATACAGATATGCATGCAGTGATGAATCTCGGAAATACCAGTGTGGGATTTATACTATGAATGGTAGGCCACTGGGGAGTGTAATGGAACTGAGGGACCTAGGAGAATAATATTGAAGTCAGTGTCACTGATAGACACGGTGGTGAATTTAGCATGCTGACCTTCATCACTCAGAGCATTGACTATAGGAGTTGGGGCATTATATTGCAGTCTGTGAACCACTTGTGAGGCTGCACTTAAGAGTACTGTGTACGACTTTGGTCACTCTGTTATAGGAAATATATGGTTAAATTGGACAGAGTGTAGAAAAGATTTATGGGGATGTTTCTAGGAGTAGAGGACCTGAGTTCTAGGGAGAAATTGGCTAGACTAGGTCTTACTTAGGAGAATGAGGGGCAACCAAATTGAAATCTTTGAAGTTTTTAGAGGCATAGCTAAGGTGGATAGTAATAGTCTTTTGCCATGCAATGCAGGAAATTGAGACCAGCCGGCTGAGCACTGCAGTCAGCATGGACTCATCTGATTGAACAGCCTGTATCTGCGCAGTATTGATCTATGACTCTATCTGTTTTCACTGATATTTGAAATTATTACTCTGTTTCTGACAACTGAATGTCTAGATTATAACTGAGTGTGGAATTGACTGGAAATTAAAAAGTCATAGAGTTATGCAGCAAAAAAAAACAGCCCAACTCATCCATGCCAACCAAATTCTCCATCTGAAGTACGGGGGTGGGGAGAGGTGGCAGGGAAAGGCTCCGTAGTTCACAAGTTAGAGCACTGATCTTGTAAACCACAAGCTGTGAGTTCAAGTCCAACTGGAGCCTCAACATTTTACCACAGGTGGGCGAATTAGTCAGTGACTTCAATTCCTCCCCCACCCCATCTCTCTTCACCACCTTCAAGGTGAAGGCGCAGAAGCCTGAACACATGCAGCGGTTCTGGAAAAGCCGTCAATTGTGTCTATTTTTTTGGTTGCAGCTATATAGGACCCTGGTCAGACCCTACTTGGAGTATTATGCTCAGTACTTGTCGCCTCACTACAGGAAGGATGTGGAAACCATAGAAAGGGTGCAGAGGAGATTTACAAGGATGTTGCCTAGATTGGGGAGCATGCCTTATGAGAATAGTTTGAGTGAACTAGGCCCTTTTTCCTTGGAGCGATGGAGGATGAGAGGTGACCTGGTAGAAGTGTATAAGATGATGAGAGGCATTGATCGTGTGGATATTCAGAGGCTTTTTCCCAGGGCTGAAATGGCTATCACGAGAGAGCACAGCTTTAAGGTGCTTGGAAGTAGGTACAGAGGAGATGTCAGGGATAAGCTTTTTATACAGAGAGTGGTGAGTGCGTGGAACGGGCTGCCAGCGATGGTGATGGAGGCGGATACGATAGGTTCTTTTAAGAGACTCCTGGATAGGTACATGGAGCTTAGAAAAATAGAGGGCTATGGGTAACCCTGGGTAATTTCTAAGGTACGGGCATGTTCGGCACAGCTTTGTGGGCTGAAGGGCCTGTGTTGTGCTGTAGGTTTTCTATGTTCTTTTTTCTTTTTCTAGGAGCTCGTCCCACTGTCCTGTGTTTGGCCCATAGCCCTCTAAAACTTTCCATCCATGTACCTGTCTGTCTTTTAAACACTGCAATGGGAGAAAAGGTTTAACATGTCTTGTGTGGTGTTCAAAAGCATCATGTCATCCATGAGCATATTTAACATCATGATACAGAGCCGGAGAAAGTGCAATCTGAAATGAAAAGGACGGAGGACTTTAAAGAGTTATCCAGATGCCATAAAGTGAGGGCCTCTGAGGAGAAATCAGAAAAGAACTATTTTTTCCAAAGGCGCATTCTATGATTAATGTGGGATTCTGAAAGCTGACCTGATATTAGTCTCCAGAAAAATAACAGCATAGTATGTGGAGATGAAAAACTCGATTGTACTCTCCTCTTATGATTCAGGGTTGTTTCAGTCAGCTGCAGTGTAGATTACCAATATAATGTTAGCTATTCTGTAGAGTATGTAATATTTCTGTAAAATTTGAGTAATGTTGTAAATCTATTGCTTGATTAATGATTCTTTGCTGTTCATATAATTCATCAAGGGTTATGTATAAAAGTACATGAATGGCATACATCACTATGCCACCACATCGTAAGTGTGCGCCTCACTAAAGTAAAGACAAGCGTACACGAGTTATCCCCAGCTCTCCTCTATTTTTCTTTCAATTAGTTTATGAAGTTACAAAACATAACAGTATCAAAGAGAAGATTGATGTGCTAAATCTTCATCTTCAGAATTCATTTTGTTCCAGATATGAGAGTTATGCTTCTGCAGAGTGATAGGCTTTCCAAAATTTCAACAACCTGAGGACATTAAATCAGCAGATACACTTTATAAATCCAACTGACGTTGCAAGAAATGCTCTAAGCCACCTTATCAAAACAACAAATGATCAATTCCTTGATCAGTTATAGTTGCTCTTTTTCATTGTGTTTGGAATGATGCCACCAAACTTAATGGAATGCCTCAGTTGATCTGTAAAATTTCCCCCTTTCTCAAGATTTAGGCAAGAGAAGTAAATAACTGCTACACCAATGTATCTGGATGCATCTGAACAACTTTCACTCTTTGAATGTAGGTGTCTTAAATAACCCATTCATCATTAAATTCTAGTCGCAGCATGGTACCCAATGAGATAATGCAATGAAATTTCATGGGACTGGAAGCTTCATGGACCTCTGAAGTCAATAATCATTGAGTGACTGGTTGTTGTTGTGGGACTACTCAGCCAGATTTTCAGTCTCCCTCCCATATGCTGATTTGTCACCACCTTTGATTCAGCCAACAGTGGTGCCATCAGCAAACTTAAATATGGCAGTGGAGCTGTGTTTAGCCCCACAGCCATAAGTGTAAAGTGAGTAGAGCAGGGGACTAAGCACACAGACTCGTGGTGCACCTGTGCTGATTGACATCATGCGCAGGAATTATTACTTTAATAAGCTTCATCTTCAAGGGCACCAAGCTAATCTGTAATTCTTTCACTTTAACTTCAATGTTCCATTTGGGAGTTATCATCTAGTCTATAAACAAGACTGGGGACCTCAATCAATAATATCTTACAAAAGACTAAATATGACCTTCCAAACAGATATTCATCAATACATTGGGATATTATTGCATTTACACCACTAAACATCTAACAGAATCTCTACAAGCTATTGCATGAATGCATTAATTTTCATAGCATTTATCAATGAAGTTGCACAATAAAATTATAAACAAAATCTTATTCTTAAAATTAATCTTTTTAGCACTTAGGCAATGAAATGGATATAAGATAATGCTAATTGATTCAGTGAATGAGATTACTAAGTTTATTCAAAAAATACCACAGTAATTTATCATTAAATTTATAATCAGTTAGAAGTTGCAGTTTAGATCAGTGTCTGAAGTTAACATAAAATATTGAAATTAAAGATTAGAATCCTTTTCTAGTGAGTTAATAACATTGTCTAACTTGTCTACTTAATCTCATCCTCTTCAAATGAGGTAAACATAGGTTTAAAAAAACACATCTGAACATTGCTGTAAATGGCAGGTATATGCACAAATTTTTAACTTCAAGAAATCTCTTTGTTCAGAATGAGTCTTCCAAGTTAAACGTAAAAACCTGTATTAACTGCAAATAGGTAAAAAATGGTGAATTGGTTTATGATTGTCACATGTATTGAGATACAGTGAAACGCTTGCATTGCATATTGTTTATACAGACCAACTCTGTATAGGAAGTTATAAAAGATTTTGCTTTCATCTTAAAAATATCAGGCTACAAGTGAAGTACTTAAAATATACTTGTTTTCATGCAAAAGCCAATTTTGGATGTGTTAATAAGATGAGCGCCTACCTCTCTGGAAAACACCAGAAATGCTTTATAATTACTTTTTATCTCACTGTCCACATGCAATAATTCATGGAAAATATTACATTTATAATTATGCAAATTAATTTTAGAAGAAATCAACTATAGGAAAGCTGGCACAATTTCAACTATATTTTGTATGCAATTTTCTGGTTATGCCCAAAGCAGAATATCTGTTTCTGGAAGAGTACGCTGATATAATACAGAAAGTATTATCTTTGTATAATGAACAGTTATCAATGGGGTACTGTCTTCAAGAGTTCATTGGTTAAGTCTCAGCTTAATCAATAATAGGTCACAGCTGTTGCACTACAACTAAATGCTTTGTGAATAATATGATAAAGTGACTTTAATTGTATATATATACAAATAGAATAATAAGTTGACCCCTAACTAAGTAAATAAAATTCTGAACAGCATTATTGCAGTCATTAATATTTCAATAGCTGCCTCTCATTGGGTTACTAGAGTTCATCAATCCCTTTATAGTCCAATACATGCATTTGAACTTGGATATACTGTATGAGCTCTGGTAAGGCCATGCAAAATTATTGCATTGGTGTTGTCCTGAAAGTGGATGGACTTAAAGAGGATGAGTATTCTGTCATGGCTTGTTGCTAAGATTCAATTTCAAAATTCATATTTATCTTGGGTTTGATATATTGATGTTGTTTTTTCTAGAATCTGGCTATTATCATTGGCAATATTTGTATAATAGCAATTGTTTTCAATTGTCTTCTATCAACTATGTTTTATATGTCTGCCCAAAACTTGTTTTTTTTTTCCTTTTCCCTTTTCCCTTTTTTGCCCTTTTTTCTTTTGTTTTGCATTCTCGAAAGGTCTTGATTGCAGGATCACATTGGAACAATATAACAGCACTTCACATAACATACTATCTACAGTTTCAAATTATAACATGGTCATCACTATCCCAAGCTTCAGTGATAAAGGTCTTTGAGTGGAAGGACAGCAGTTTAAGGCCTTCCTTGAGGGGAAAAAGCAGGGGGAAAGGGTTCATATTTCTGGATCATTGAGATCTATTCTGGGGAAGCCACTAGCAATACTCTTCAGAGATTGTCTACTAGGCATCAGTGGTTGCATAACCAGGACTTGTGACATGCACCAGCTGCTCATACGACCATCCAACATCTGCCCCCATGGTTTCACTTGGGGTGTGTTAAAGGGTGTGTTAAGCAGTTACTACACATTGCCCAAAGATGGCCTGCAGGCTAGCAGAGAGAAGGATGTCTTACACCTCATTTGGTAGAGACATATCTCTACCCCACCACCCAAATTATTGTAGTACATGTATTTACATAATAGAATAAAGTAACACATAGGGTGGACTGTAGTTTGCACTCTTGCTGTCATCAATAAATGTGGATGCTGTGGGCTGTCTGAGGAAAATGTAAAAGCACTTTATGGAGAGGAACACATTGAGGTATTCAGATAACTACACCATGTTGTTGTTAAACATTGGAAATTGAAATTAATGACAATGGTAGCATTTCAATATACAAAGTTTGTATTTAAATGACACTTGTAATATATATAACATATAATGATAAATATAGGACTCTCTATATATATTATTATATACATCATATATATGTATTATTATTATTATACACCACAGCAAATTTTTAATACATGTAAATGTATATGGCGAATAAAGTTGATCCTTGATCCTTGATCTCTTTTGTAACTTAAATGAAAAAAGTCCAGTCCTGTCAACAAAACAATAATATCTACTGTACTTACAAATTCAAATAATCTAGTGTATTTTCTCACTCATTGCAAAGGATGCAGCTCAGCTTGCAAAGGCATATTAGCTTTCATTTCATTTCAATAATGGTAGGTTTTCATTTCAAGGTGGGTCCTCCTTCACTAAATTGTTTCCAATCGAAGGTGAGGACATTTCTGTTTTCTGAAAAAACTCACCTGATTAAGTTGATGAACTGGATATACAAATTTCTAAAGGAATCTTAATAATACTTCATTGTATCACAGTCATCCAGAAAAATCATAAATGACATTGATCCTGTTCAATCAATAATGTAATCCAATAACCACATGCCTTATGTGATGGCTCATACAAATACAAAATCAACTGCTTCAAACTATTGATCACAAACTCTGACATCATGTTATTCCTTCTGCTTCATTGGTTTGGAATCTATTGTAGTTCTAAGTTCTGGTTCATCACATCCAAGTGCATTCGGAGACATTTACCCATCATCTGCAGACCTCAGTTATTATGGATTAACAACAACATCTCCTCCACATTCACCATTAGAACAGGTGCACGACTGGACTGTCTACTTAGTCTCCTGTTCTACTCACTTTATACTTATGATTGAGTGGCTAGGTACAGCTCCAATACCACCTTTAAGTTTGTAGACAACACCACTGTTGTTGTCCGATGAATTGGCATGCGGGAGGTAGAATGAAAACCTGGTTGAATTGTGCCACAACAACAACCTCTCACTCAATGTCAGCAAAGCTTCACTTGCAGCCTAATATTCCTAATACGAAAACAAAATCTTTTATAACTTCCTATATGAACCTATGTATTTTTTTTAAAAAGTAGTTGAGCATTGAATGATGCCTAAAATCACGACAATCTCAATTTATGACACAGGTCAAGCCAAATATTTGAATGGGCCTTACATAATCAAAGTGAATCTTCAGCCAATGCAAATTACAAAGTATGCAAGCATCTGCATTTTTGGATTTAGCTCATTGATATTTTGAATTCATTTGTTTTGTGTTTTTGTCCTAGTTTTCTCAAATGAGGACAAAACTGGAAAAAATAAACTCCATCACCATATATTGCACCACATAGAAATGTCAGTACATCTTCCATTAGAAAAGGGGTCCAAAACTGCTCATCATGTTTCAAGTGTGGTCTGAGCAATGCCTTATAAATTCTCAGCATTACATCCTTGCTTTTGTATTCTAGTTCTTGCAAAATGAATGCTAACCTTACTACCATCTCAATCTGTGTTAACGTTTAGGAATTCTGCAGGAGGACTCCCAAAATCCTTTGAAGCTCTGATTTCAGAATTTGCTCCCCAATTAGAAAGCAGTCTATGTCTTTAATCCTTCTAGCAAAGTGCATGGCCATACACTTCATTACACTGTATTCCACATCCTTGCCTATTCTCCTAATCTATCCAAGTCTATCTGCAGATATCCTGCTTCCTCAACACTACTGGCCCCTCCACCTATCTTCATATTATCTGCAAACTTAGCCACAAAGCTAACAATTCTGTCACCCAGATTATTGACATATAACATGAAAAGAAGCAGACTCAACGTCGACCTCTGCGGAGCACCGCTAGTCTCTGGCAGCCAACCAGTAAAGACCCCCTTTACTCCCAGTCAACCAGTCTTCTATTCATGCTGAAATACCATGGCTCTTATCTTGTTTAGTAGCCTCATGTGTGACATCTTGTCAAAGGCCTTCTGAATATCCAAGCTATCAATAACCACTAACTCTGCTTGTCTGTCCTGCCTGTTATCTCATCAAAGAATTCCAACAGATTTGTGATATGCAAGCTTGTCAGGCAAGACTTCTCCTTCAGAAAACTACGATGACTTCAGCCCATTTTATCATTAGATTAGATTATGAGGACACTCTGTCCTCGTTTATTGTCACTTAGAAATGCATGCATTAAAAAATGATACAATGTTCCTCCAGAATGATATCACAAAACAAAACAGGAGAAACCAAGACTAAAACTGACAAAACCACATGATTATAACATATAGTTACAACAATGCAAAGCAATACCATAATTTGATAAAGAACAGACCATGGGCACGGTTAAAAAAAGTCTTAAAGTCCCGATCGACTCATCATCTCACACAGACAGTAGAAAGGAGAAACTTTCCCTGCCATGAACCTCCAAGGGCTGACAACTTACCGATGCATTGGAAGCACCCGACCGCAGCCGACTCTAAGTCTGTCCGAAAACTTCGAGCCTCTGACCAGCCCCTCCGATACAGCCTCTCCAAGCACCATCCTCTGCCGAGCGCTTCGACCCCACCCCAGCCACCGAGCAACAAGCAAAGCCAAGGACTCGGGGTCTTCTCCTCCGGAGATTCCAAGTACCCCAAACATCATTGATAATACGATTTTATATATATATATATACATTTATGATATGATTATGAAGTCACGTAGTCCTCTTTTATTGTCATTTAGTAATGCATGCATTAAGAAATGATACATTATTTCCTCCGGTGTGATATCACAAAACACAGGACAGACCAAGACTGAAAAAACTGACAAAACCACATAATTATAACATATAGTTACAACAGTGCAACAATACCATAACTTGATGAAGAAGTCCGTGAGCACAGAAGTCCATGAGGCCAGGGTAGGTTCTGGCAAGTTTTTTGTTCAGATTGTCTAGCGTAGAAAGAATGCCAGACAGGATATTCGAATGCTCCTCTTGCAGGATGTGGGAAGTCAGGGAGCCCTCCAGTGTCCCTGACAACGGCACCTGCAGGAAGTGCATCCAGCTGCAGCTCCTAACAAACCGCGTTAGGGAACTGGAGCAGGAGCTGGATGACCTCTGGATCATTCGGGAAAATGAGGAGATTATAGATAGTAGCTACAGGGAGGTAGTTACGCCAAAGGAGCAGAGGACAGGAAATTGAGTCACTGTCAGGCGAGAGAAGAGGAAAGGGCAGACAGAGCAGGGTTCCCCTGTGGCCATTCCCCTCAACAATAAGTATACCGCATTGGATACTGTTGGGGGGATGACTTACCTGAGACTAGCTGCAGTAGCCGGATTTCTGGCACTGAGTCTGGCTCTGCAGTGCAGAAGGGAGGGTGGAAAAAGAGGAGAGCGGTAGTGATAGGGGACTCGATAGTTAGAGGTGCAGATAGGAGGTTCTGTGGTTGTGACAGAGAATCCAGGATGGTTTGTTGCCTCCCGAGTGCCAAGGTCAAGGATGTCTCTGATCGATTGCATGACATTCTGAAGAGGGACGGTGATCAGCCAGATGTCGTGGTGCACATCGGTACCAATGACATAGCAAGGAAGAGTGAGGATGTCCTGGAGAGTGAGTATAGAGAGCTTGGTAGGAAGTTGAAAAGCAGGACCTCGAGGGTGGTAATCTCAGGATTGTTACCTGTGCTACGTGCCAGTGAGGGTAGGAATAGGATGCTCTGGAGGATGAGGAACTGGTGTAGGGAGCAGGGTTTCAGATTTCAGGATAATTGGGACCTCTTCTGGGGCAGGTGGGACCTGTACAAGAGAGACGGGTTACACCTGAACTACAGGGGGACCAATATCCTTTCAGGGAGGTTTGTTAATGCTATTGGGGGGGCTTTAAACTAGATTTGCAGGGGGATGGGAATCACATTACCGGAGCTGACAGTGTGGCTGGGGTGAAAATAAATGATGCTAAAAGTTTAAGCAAATCCGCTGATAGAAAGGTTGTGAGTGGTGGTAAAAATCTTCTGAGGTGTATATATTTCAATGCTAGGAGTATTGTGGGGAAGGCGGATGAGTTGAGGGCGTGGAATGACACGTGGAATTATGACGTTGTAGCAATTAGTGAAACGTGGCTACAGGAGGGGCAGGACTGGTAGCTTAATATTCCAGGGTTCCGATGTTTCAGATGTGATCGAGGCAGAGGAATGAAAGGTGGGGGAGTGGCATTGCTTGTTAGGGAAAATATTACAGCAGTGCACAGGCAGGACAGATTAGAGGGCTTGTCTACTGAGTCCTTATGGGTGGAGCTGAGAAACAGGAAAGGTATGGCCACATTAGTGGGATTGTATTACAGACCACCCAATAGTCAAAGAGAATTGGAAGTGCAAATCTGCAGAGAGATAGCAGGCAACTGCAGGAAACATAAAGTTGTGGTGGTAGGGGATTTTAATTTTCCATATATTGATTGGGTCTCCCATACTGTTAGGGGTCTAGATGGTTTAGAGTTTGTAAAATGTGTTCAGGAAAGTTTTCTATATCAATATATAGAGGGACCAATTAGAGGGGATGCAATATTGGATCTCCTGTTAGGAAACGAGTTAGGACAAGTGACAGAAGTCTGTGTAGGGGAGCACTTTGGTTCCAATGATCATAACACCATTAGTTTCAACTTGATCATGGACAAGGATAGATCTAGTCCTAGGGTTGAGGTTCTTAACTGGAAGAAGGCCAAATTTGAAGAAATGAGAAAGGATCTAAAAAGCGTGGAGTGGGACAGGTTGTTCTCTGGCATGGATGTGATTGGTAGCTGGGAAGCCTTCAAAGCAGAAATTTTGAGAGTGCAGAATTTGTATGTTCCTGTCAGGATTAAAGGCAAGGTGAATAAGAATAAGGAACCTTGGTTCTCAAGGGATATTGCAACTCTGATAAAGAAGAAGAGGGAGTTGTATGACATGTATAGGAAGCAGGGAGTAAATAAGGTGCTTGAGGAGTATAAGAAGTGCAAGAAAATACTTAAGAAAGAAATCAGGAGGGCTAAAAGAAGACATGAGGTTGCCTTGGCAGTCAAAATGAAGGATAATCCAAAGAGCTTTTACAAGTATATTAAGAGCAAAAGGATTGTAAGGGATAAAATTGGTCCGCTTGAAAATCAGAGTGGTCGGCTATGTGCAGAACCAAAGGAAATGGGGGAGATCTTAAATAGGTTTTTTGTATCTGTGTTTACTAAGGAAACTGGCATGAAGTCTATGGAATTAAGGGAAACAAGTAGTGAGATCATGGAAACTGTACAGATTGAAAAGGAGGAGGTCCTTGCTGTCTTGTGGAAAATTAAAGTGGATAAATCCCCAGGACCTGACAGGGTGTTCCCTCGGACCTTGAAGGAGACTAGTGTTGAAATTGCAGGGGCCCTGGCTGAAATATTTAAAATGTTGCTGTCTACAGGTGAGGTGCCGGAGGATTGGAGAGTGGCTCATGTTGTTCCGTTGTTTAGAAAAGGATCGAAAAGTAAACCGGGAAATTATAGGCCAGTAAGTTTAACGTCGGTAGTAGGTAAGTTATTGGAGGGAGTACTAAGAGACAGAATCTACAAGCATTTGGATAGACTGGGACTTATTAGGGAGAGTCAACATGGCTTTGTGCGTGGTAGGTCATGTTTGATCAATCTACTGGAGTTTTTTGAGGAGGTTACCAGGAAAGTGGATGAAGGGAAGGCAGTGGATATTGTCTACATGGACTTCAGTAAGGCCATTGATAAAGTCCCGCATGGGAGGTTAGTTAGGAAAATTCAGTCGCTAGGTATACATGGAGAGGTGGTAAATTAGATTAGACATTGGCTCGATGGAAGAAGCCAGAGAGTGGTGGTAGAGATTTGCTTCTCTGAGTGGAGGCCTTTGACTAGAGGTGTGCCACAGGGATCAGTGCTGGGTCCATTGTTATTTGTCATCTATATCAATGATCTGGATGATAATGTGGTATATTGGATCAGCAAGTTTGCTGATGATACAAAGATTAGAGGTATAGTAGACAGTGAGGAAGGTTTTCAGAGCCTGCAGAGGGACTTGGACCAGCTGGAAAAATGGGCTGAAAAATGGCAGACGGAGCTTAATACTGACAAGTGTGAGGTATTGCACGTTGGAAGGACAAACCAACATAGAACATACAGGGTTAATGGTAAGGCACTGAGGAGTGCAGTGGAACAGAGGGATCTGGGAATACAGATACAAAATTCCCTAAAAGTGTTGTCACAGGTAGATAGGGTCATAAAGAAAGCTTTTGGTACATTGGCCTTCATTAATCAAAATATTGAGTATAAGAGCTGGAATGATATGATGAGGTTGTATAAGGCATTGGTGAGGCCGAATCTGGAGTATTGTGTTCAGTTTTGGTCACCAAATTACAGGAAGGATATAAATAAGGTTGAAAGAGTGCAGAGAAGGTTTACAAGGATGTTGCCGGGACTTGAGAAACTCAGTTACAGAGAAAGGTTGAATAGGTTAGGACTTTATTCCCTGGAGCGTAGAAGAATGAGGGGAGATTTGATAGAGGTATATAAAATTATGATGGGTACAGATAGAGTGAATGCAAGCAGGCTTTTTCCACTGAGGCAAGGGGAGAAAAAAAACAGAGGACATGGGTTAAGGGTGAGGGGGGAAAAGTTTATGGGAACATTAGGCGGGGCTTCTTCACACAGAGAGTGGTGGGAGTATGGAATGAGCTGCCAGACGAGGTGGTAAATGCGGGTTCTTTTTTAACATTTAAGAATAAATTGGACAGATACATAGATGGGAGGTGTATGGAGGGATATGGTCCGTGTGCAGGTCAGTGGGACTAAGCAGAAAATGGTTCAGCACAGCCAAGAAGGGCCAAAAGGCCTGTTTCTGTGCTGTAGTTTCTATGGTTTCTATGGTTTCTATGGTAAAGTTCAAAGTTTCTCAAATGTCCCACATCTCACGCAGACGTGAGAAGGAAGAAAAGCTCTCCCTTCCATGCCAACCACAATCCGACTCATCCGAAAACTTTGAGCTCTGATCAGCTCTCCGACACCAAGTACTGAGCCCCATCTCGGTCCGAACAATTCGACCTCCTTCTCGATCGCCAAAAGCAGGCAAGGCCGGGGATTGTGAGGCTTACCCTCCGAAAGATTCCCGACCACACAGTAATGACAGCAGCGAATCCCACTGTGTTCTCAGCTGGTTGTTTAGTCCAGATAAAAGCTCTGGCAACTTACTTTTTCTAGGATATACCAAGATGTCCTTCACTTTTTTTTTAGAAAAACTGCTTTTACTTGTCATAGATCAAAGACTCTGCATACCTAAAGAGCTGTACCACTTTATCTGATCATTTTATTTTTTTTCAATAACATGCCATCTTTGTTGTTATACTAAATGTGTTTGCATATCTTCAAGGATCCTAATAGTTAGCTGTAATGTTGTCACTGGCATGTTCTTCATATATACCTGCAATGACACAATCTCACTTGGTGCCTCACATGGAGATGCATCAATTGGTAGTGAACTCTGCTCATTTACATTGCACTTTTGCACTTCAGAGCATAGAAGAGTTATCTGTAAAAAGATTGAATCTTTTCTCCACAGTCTAGCTAAGTCATCTCCTTGAACTCACCTACAAAAAAAGCCATGCAAAAGCTTGTGCTCTGTGAAAGCACTGTTCTGCCCATTGACAAGCTTATGAAAGTTTGACAGCCTGCAGACCAGGGCCAACCCCTCTTCTACTTCAGAACAGTTTTTGATGCAAAATTTGATTAAAATTATCAATGAAAGGGACTGTGCATTTTGATTCTCCATATCTTCTGCTACTTGAACTCTCCCTTGGACTCAAGGATGAGTACCTTCCACTTCAGTTTTGAAGTGTTGTCTATCAGAAATCACAGACTCATTTACAGATGGGGACAACAGTGCCTGATGAGACAGGCAGGGATGAAGTCAATAAAGTTTGCTCTTTCTGTCATCTACACAAGCATGATGAAACTATTGTCATTGTCAAGTGTCTCAAGGTGGTAACAATGAACAAGAACTGTGATTCAACAGCAACTGCTATTCCTCAAGAATGTGATTTCTTGTCTCTCAGTTGAATTCAACATTAGTTCTCAATTTAGCTGCTCACATAGAGAGCTTAACACTTTGCTAAAAGGTGCACATTAATTTCCATTGTTCTTGAACAATTCCAGTCAACTTTCACCTTCTTCAAATAAGTTGAACAAAGTGCATCCAACACTGCTGGAATCTTTTTCTTACTGGATGATCTTTATCAGCTGTCTTATAACTAAAATAGCTATTTGCAAGGTAGCAAAGATGAACTTTTCTTTCCTCATCTACTCTTCTGATTCTGGGAATGGAAGTACACCTTCTAGATTCTTCTTTTATTCTTGGCCTTTCCTTCTAGAAATCATAAATTACTTAAATTAGTCTGCAATATGACCGTGGATCAAACTCTTCATAGATCTTGGTAAATTGGAATAGTCAAACTTCAATAGTTACCTTTGCATACTCCTTTGAATGTTTGTATAATTTGAGCTACTGTTCGGACATGTCTAAGCCTGTGGAAAATATAAACACAAGAAATTCTGCAGATGCTGGAAGTATTGAGCAAAATACAAAGAGTGCTGGATGAAGTCAGCAAATCAGGCAGTATCTATAGAGGGAAATAAACAGTCAACATTTCAAGCTGAGACCTTCCATCAGGTCTGGAAAGGAAGGGGCCAGAAGCCAGAATAAGAAGGTAGGGGAAGGATACAAGCTAGCAGGTGATAGGTAAGAGGGGGAATGAAGTAAGAAGGTGGTACGGTATAGGAGGAAGAGGTAAACGGCTGAAGAAGAAGGCATCTCAGAAGGAATAAGAGGTGCTGCTCCTCCAACCTGAGTTTGGCCTCAAAATGCATTCTCATCCTAGCTTAAAAGTTTAGAGTTATTTTTACTACCTTGCCTCTCTGTTCATTATTGTCTTATCCTAATCATTCTGTTTGTCTTTCCTATAGAAATGAGTGGGATAACCTGGTGTGAAATTTTAACTAGTTGAATACTTTATTTCTGTAGCTTAAGGAGATCTGGCATGTCAACAAGGACTCTAACTAACTTCTACAGATGCACTTTTGAAAGTATCCTAACTGCATGATGGCCTAGTATCAACTCTCAGAAACGCAAGAGGCCGCAGAGAGTAGTGTACACAGCTCAATCCCTCACAGGCTCAGCCCTCCCCACAATGCACAGCACCTGCAGGAGGTCCTGCTTCAAAAAGGTTACATTTGCCACCAAGCATCATCATCATCTGGGTCTTGCCCTCTTCTTGCTGCAAACGTGAGGCAAGAAGTGCTGAAGCCTAAAATTCCACACCACAAAGTTCAGGAATATCTACTTCTGTACAGATTTTTGGTCCATGAATCAACTTGCATAACCCAACCTTACCTCAGCAATGAAAAACCTCTTATACTTCCACAGACTTGTCTCTGACTGTGAATTTTTTAGCACTAATGTTTGGTTTTGGCACACTTTTTTCCTACCTCTTCACAATCTTATATTATTTATATATAACGTATCTTCACATTGCGGTTTGCATCCGGGTGCCTGTGATACTGTTACAAACAAATTTTTGTTGTAAAAGCTCAAATTGATTTGACTCTTACCTAAATTTTTCCTTTTTATTATAAAGCTTGTAATGTGCTTTGAGAAACCTCAGTGTAGCATTCTCTGTCTTGTGAACATTGGCATTAATACTCTGAGTGCTACCAAGTTCATCATGAAGCACATTCCAGTATTTATGACTGATAGAGGCCTCCATCAGTCAAGGTTGACCATGGATGTTGATTCCTAGCTGTCTATATACGCAAGCCTGGGCAGTACAATATGGAGAGCAAGATGATGGCTATGTAGCAAGCTTCTTCTCTTCACACATCTAATGATCCCAAAGGAACTGCAGAGACTGATACAGTTTACCATCTCAGGAGTTGCCAGTCAGTGTTGAACTCAATGTAAGACTGCCTTAGGGACACCAGCTCTGGACTTTTCCCTCTGCGTTTACTCCCGAAGCCTAACCCATGAAAGGGTATAGCATTAAGGCAGCGAAGGTTTGAGATCAGAGTTTTCTTTCTCCTGGATGAGCTGCCAACCACGACTGATGAGCCCCATCTGCCCGATGCAACTGGTTTAAGACACCAGTAACCTGTCTTTGCCTCTCCTTCTGTCAGTAGGAACGGTTCCACTGGGCTTAGTAGCTAAGCCACATGTGAAGGCCAGGAGCTGGACTTGGTTGTCAGAAGCTATTTGAGGTGCGTGCCATTGAAACATTTAATAGGTAGTGGGAGCTCCTCCCCATTACCACCACTGGCTATAAGAACCTTAAGGAACCACAGTATTAATAAGTACGATAGATACATACAGATTAATTGCAATCCTGATTTCTGTGAATTCTTGCTTTATGTTTCATAGCCTGTTGTAGCCAATCAAATTATATTCTTGCCTTGAGACAATTAGGAGAATATTTAATTCACTGTCATTATTTCTCATTCTAACTTCATATATCCTTGTCACCTTGATGGTTTCCCAGTTTAAACACAAAGGATTACAAAAAATTCCAAGCTTCACTGTACCATCTGGTGAACGTCACTTAAGTTCCTGCACAGAGCATCAGCATCAATTTCCATTGACACTTACCTTCCTTCATTATATACTGATGTTTAGAAAAGGTTGAGGTTTATATTAGTCTGCACAATCTAATCAATCTATCTAGCTCTCCATCATCTTTATTTAGCTCATGCCTATGATGATGTCCTTGACTATTCTTCCCAAATACCTATTAAAGTACAAGGTTAATTTATGATCAAAGTACATATATGTCACCAAATACAACCCTGAGATTCATTTTCTTGCAGGCAATCACAATAAATGCAAGAAACATAATAGAATGAATGAAAAATGGCACCCAACAAATGGACAAACAGTCATTGTACAAGAAACAATGAGCCGTGCTAATACAAAAAAAGGGAAAATAAACAAATACATACATAAATAGATAGATAGATAAACAAACAAACCAGCATACACATAAGCAATAAATATTGACAACATGACATGAAGGGTCCTTGAAAGTGAATCCATAGTTTGTGAGGCAATGAGGTGATGGGGCGAGTGAAGTTGAGTAAAGTTATCCCCTCTGGTTCAAGAGCCTGATGATTGAGGAGTAATAACCGTTCCAGAACCTGGTGATGTGGGTCCTGAGGCTCCTGTACTTTTTTTCCTGAAGGCAACAGCTAGGAGAGAGCATGGCCTGGATGGTGGGGGTCCCTGATGATAGACGCTGCTTTCCTGCAACAGCGCTCCATGTTGATGTGCTCAGTGATGGGGAGGGCTTTACTCATGATGGACTGAGGCCATATCCATTACTTTTTGTAGGTTTCTCTGTAAAAGGACATTGGTGTTTCCATTCCTGGCTGTGATGCAATTATTCAGTTTGTTTTAATGAGTTTGCAATAGTCCTTGCTTTGCTTTCAAGCAGTGTGTTGGCAAATGTTGTCTGTGCTGATTAGCTTGGTATCGTGTGTTAAAACAATGTAAATGTCTCCCCTTCAGGTTAGTCCTCCTTTTCCCAAAAAACTTGAATGTCAATTATTAACATCCTGGAATTTTGATTGGAGTTGTTGCAGCTCCTGTGCTTGTTTGACAAATCTCTCCATTATCTTATCAATATGAACAGATTTTATGAGACCCCAGTTGCCTTCTTTGAGTACTATATATGTGTCTTATAACCCACATAACATGGAATCTTATAACATCTCCTCCAAACATGCCACATGCAGTATTTGTGTGACAAGAGTCCTTGACGAGGACCCAAATGCTGGAGTATCCGAGGCTAAGATTGAGACACAGAATAAAACTGGATCGAGAACTGAACTCAAAACAAAACGCTAGACAGTATCTCTGGATGGGCTGAGGTTCTGTTCAGGTGCTCTAAGTATTCAATCCTTTGCACCCAAAATATGATTGCCAATTAGCAGCATGGTCCTGAATCTTTAAATGGGGCTGCACCAGCTATCTACATTGGGGAGAGATAGAGCATCTAAACACATGAGCAGAAGGATGCGTGTCGTAACAATTTAGCTTTTCATGTCAAATATACAATAAAGTTTTCAATGGTTTAATCCGGATGTCCATTCCAGCCATAGAACTGTGGTCAGTTTAAGCATTTTTATGAATGTCTTGTCCCGGGTTTTTGAACAACTTTTTAATTTTATTTAACAACCTGTATTTCTTAGCACTTTCAAATGGGAGCAATTTGAACTTGTTCTTCCTTTCTGCAATTTTATTTGCACAAAAACATCCTTCCTATGTATTCATTTGCTGATTTGAAAGAAAGAATCTAAAGTACCAGTTATCATCTTGATTTGACTACACAGCCACAAAAAGCTAAATCAAGTTCAACTCAGTCTTCGTAAACCATATTCCTCCAGAGCTCCAAAGAACTGCAAGTCTCACAATAAGCAAAAGGAGATGTACTCCCGTAATAAACCTCGTTAATATTCAGTCATCATTGTAGGCTATTCTCACAGTGGTACCAATAGTATACAGTATTCAAAGATTGCATAAAAGCAATAGTCTCAGTTCAGCAGTTAAAGCATATGGGGCTGTATGAGAAGCTGCTTTTATTTTGACACCCATCAACTGGAGGAGATTGAGAATGCAGGATCACAACAAGTTGCATAATTGACCACTGGGGCCTGTAATCTTAGTGAAGGAGCCAGCTGGTGGACTGAATCAGTATAACAACCAGCCCCCCGCTGTTAGCTTCTTATAACATCTTAGATAAAAGCGTGTGTGAAGAGCTTCCTTTATCTTAGGAAAGTTTTCAGCAAATAGAAGTTCTTGGTGGCAGTCAGAGATGGCAGTAGGATTCAGGAAAAACCTTGAGAGGCACGTCAAAAGCAGCTGCTTCCCACAGCTAAGCTGTAATGCAGCTTCCCTTTTCAATATTTTTATTAGTTTCTGCACAGAAGAATACAGAGTACAAGAAGATATATAAGTCAAAAGACAAAAAAAGCGTCAAATACATTGCATTAAAAATACAATTACAATCACAAAACCCTGTATTCATAAAAATTAAATTAAATCGTAATATTGAAATATATTCATTTTGTTATACAGAAAAAAAATCTAAACCCACTACCAAAGTCAGAGTTGTTAGGAAAAGCAGAAAAAAGGAAAAAAAACCCTTATCATACAATAAAATATATTATTAGCCACCAGCTGTACTTTTACAACAATTCAAAGGTTTTGAAAACAACTCAAAAATGGTCCCCACAATGTATAAAAGTCTTGGCTAGATTCAAAAACTGAACAACGGATCTTCTCTAAATTTAAGCATGACATAACATCACGTAACCATTGAGCGTGAGTAGGTGAAGCAGCATCCTTCCATTTAAGCAAGAGCACCCTCCTAGCTGTAAGAGAGATAAAAGCCAAAATATGCAAATCAGGTGTCTCCAAAATAAAGTCTTTTCCTCCAACAATACCAAATAATGTGGATAAAGAGTTAGGCTTAAAATTTACCTTGAAAAGTACCCAGAAAGTTTGGAATACTTCCATCCAGTATCTTTCAAGGCTCATGTGAATTAATGAAGCTTCTCCATTATTACATCTATCACAGAAAGGAAATATATCCAAATAAAAATGAGAGAGCTTATCCTTAGACATGTGAGCCCTATGATCCACTTTACATTGTAAGAGGAAATGATAACGATGATGTGTTAACTAATTTAAAAATTTCATTCCAAGTTTCCTCAGAGATTGAAGTCTGTAAATCTTGTTCCCAAAGATTTTTAATTTTGTCTATAGGAGCATTTCTCATTCCTAGCAACATGCCATAAATATAGGATATTGAACCTTTATAAAAAGGTTTCAAATTAAAAATTACATCTAGTAAGTCCTTATCAGAACTTAGAGGAATGTATATAGTTGAGAACACAGGAAGTCTCTAATTTGTAAATAACGAAAAAAGTAAGTTTTGGGTAAACTATATTTAGCTGACATTTGCTCAAACGAAAGAGTTCTTCCTCCTAAACAAATCCTGGAAGTATTTAATACCCAATCTATCCAATTCTTTAAAAACTGAATCAGTCATCGAAGGTTTAAAAAAAGTTAGAATAAATGGGACTAGACAAAGAAAATCTCAATAAACCAAAGAATTTCCTAAATTGTACCCAGATCCTCAAAGTGTGTTTAACTACCAAATTTTCAGTTAGTTTACTAAAGGATAAAGGGGGTGAGGATCCAAGAAGAGAAATAATAGAAAATTTATTAACAGAGTTAGCTTCTAAAGAAACCCATATTGGACAGTCCTCACATAACACAGGTGTCCCCCGCTTTTTGAACGTTCGCTTTACGAAACCTCACTGTTACGAAATACCTACATTAGTTCCTTGTTTTTGCTAACAGAAGGTGTTTTCACTGTTACGAAAAAAGGCAGCATGCAAAAAAAGAAAATCAGCGTGCAATAAAAGGCAGCGCACGCCCCAAGCAGCCGCTCTCCCCCGGATTCGGAACGACATTCTAGCTGGCATTGCTTAAACACGTGCCTGTGAGCAGCCATTTGCAAGATGAGTTCTAAGGTATCGGAAAAGCTTGAAAGAACTCATAAGGGTGTTACACTTAGCGTAAAACTAGACATAATTAAGCATTTCGATCATGGTGAACGAAGTAAGGGCAAAGTGAGCTTGGCTAGTAGAGTTGGCAAAGATGAGTTGAAGAGGTTTTGGCATTTCATGACCAAGAACTGATAGATGAAGAGCTGATGCAACTGGAAGAGGAAAGGATAACAATTGAAACTGAATACAGTAGCGAACGGACCAAAAGTGAAGTCGTCCAGGAACTGAACGTGAAGCAACTGCGTGAGATTTTCGCTGCAATGATAAATTACAACTTTAATTTCGAAAGGGTACGTCAGTTTAGGGCATATTTGCAAGATGGTTTGAGTGCTTACAAAGAACCATATGATAGAAAAATTCGCCAGGCTGGCAGTCAAGCATACTGTCGTTTTCAAGCCTTCCACATCAGTCACAGCAGACGGCGAACCTTGACCTTCGATATCAAGGCAGGCAGACATAGGAGAAGGAGACATAGGATCGACGATGTGATGACACCCCAGTGTCTTACCACCCCAAATCCCAGGCCGCGGACAGATACTGATTCGCGGAGGATGCAGCGGTAGCCGAGAGGCACACAGCACATCTTTAAGAAAAAAGTTGAAATAAACAAGCTAATTAATTAGGTGCTGCCCGGCATGTAAATGTCGGCCCAGATCAGAGGCAATTGTAGATTGCATCGTCTCTGATCTGGGCTGACATTTACGTGCCGGGCGGCACCTAATTAATTAGCTTGTTTGTTTCGGCTTTTTTCTTAAAGATGTGCTGGGTGCGTCCCGGCTACCGCTGTACCACTGCATTCTTCACGGATCAGTATCAGTTTGCTGCCCGGAGTATGGGGGCCACTGCACCACCCCAACCTCCGACGACTCAGCCTAACACACCATCATCACTGTGCTCGCTGCTGTCCCAATTCCGGTAAGTGATACTACACTGTACATACATTATTTCTACTTTATATAGGCTGTGTATTTTTATATGTTATTTGGTATGATTTGGCAGCTTCATAGCTTAAAGGCTACTGGAGAGCGCTTGCACCGTGTTTCTGCCCAGAGTGCTTGCATGAGATTTTCGCTACGGATAACAGTGCAGGCAATGATTGTGGAAAAGTATTTCTACTTTATATAGGCTGTGTATTTATCATATAATTCCTGCTTTTACTCTATGTTACTGTTATTTTAAGTTTTATGTGTTATTTGGCATGATTTGGTAGGTTACTTTTGGGTCTGCGAACGCTCACAGATTTTTCGCATATAAATAAATGGTAATTGCTTCTTCGCTTTACGACATTAAGGCTTACGAACCACTTCATAGGAATGCTCTACCTTCGTATTGAGGGGGAAACCTGTATGTCCAAAATGTAAGATTTTGTATATTGACTACCCAATAAAAAAACCTAAAATTTGGTAAAGCTCCATTCTTCTTAGATTTTTGAAGATGATTTAGTCGAGAATGTTTGTTTTTCCATATATAAGAAGATATTATAGAATCGAGAGAATCAAAAAAAAGATTTAGGAATGAAAGCGAGTAAGTCCTGAAAAAGGTATATAAATTTAGGTAAAATATTCATTTTAATAGAGTTAATTCAGCCAATCAAGGATAATGAAAAAGGCAACCAGTTTGATAGTGTCCTTTTTACAAAATTCAGTAAAGTAAGAAAATTTTCATTAAATAGGTATTTATAATTCTTGGTAATTGTTACACACAAATAGGTAAATTGATTTCTTACAATTTTAAGAGGAAGATTAATATTAATTGATAACAAATTATTCAGAGGAAAAAGTTCACTCTTATGTAAGTTCAGTTTGTATCCTGAAAACGGGCTAAAACAAGAAAGTAGAGAAAGCACAGGAGATAGTGAAGTCTCAACATTAGAAATAAAAAGAAATAAGTCATCAGCATAAAGCAAAACTTTATGAACAGTCCCTCTCCTTGGAATACCAGTAGATTACCATTAGATTCTCAAAAAGCAATGCCTAAGGGTTCTAAAGCCAAGTCAAAGAGCAAAGGGCTCAAGGGATAACCTTGTCCAGTTCCACATTGAAGTTTAAACGGTTTGGAATACTCAGAATTAGTGAGGACTCTAGTAGAAGGAGATAGATAAAGTAATTTAATCCATTTAATAAAATCAGGCCCAAAATTAAATTTTTCTAAAAATTTAAATAAATAATTCCATTCAACCCGATCAAAAGCCTTCTCAGCGTCCAAAGAAATCACACATTCTGGTATCCCCTTAGGAGGGGAATAAACAACGTTTAATGAACAACGAATATTAAACTGGGATTATCGATTTTTAATAAATCCCGTTTGATCATCAGAAATGATAGATGATAAAATATTTTCAATTCTACGAGCCAGAACTTTAGATAGGATTTTAGTATCAACATTAAGTAAAGAGGTTGGTCTGTATGAAGAGCATTCGATTAGGTTTTTATTTTTTTTAAGAATAAGCGAAATAGAAGCTTCATAAAAAGATTGTGGCAACCTAGCCAACTTAAAGGAGTCTGAAAAACTGCACATAAATGAGGCATAAGCAGCGAGGAAAAAGCCTTATAAAATTCTGCAGAAAATCCATCAAGACCCAAATCCTTCCCCGAGTGCAAAGAACGTACAGCCTCAGCAATTTCTTCATATGAAATAGGTTGATCCAACTGTTTTCGGGTATCAACAGAAAGTGTAGGAATGTTTAATTGGTCTAAAAATCATTCATTACAGTGTTATCTTTGGGAGTGTCAGAACTATAAATTTTAGAATAAAATTCTTTTAAAATATCGTTTATTTCTAAATGGTTAGTTGTCCTATCACCATTGGCTTTACAAATTTCTTTAATTTGCCATTTAGCTATAAAGGTTTTTAATTGGTTAACCAATAATTTACCTGTTTTGTCTCCGTGGATATAAAATTGATTTTTATCTTTTAAAAGTTGAGTTTCAATTGGATATGTTTAAAGAAGATCATATTTAGTATAAAAGGATCTGGAGCCAAGGCATATTTTTGGTCTAATTGTTTTAACTAATTAGCTAACTCAATTCTCTCTTTATTAGCTTTTTTCTTGACACTTGCAGTATAGGAAATAATTTGACCTCTAATAAAAGCCTTAAAGGCATCCCATATAATAAGACTAGAAGTCTCTTCCAAAGTATTCTCTTCAAAAAAAAGAATAATTTGCCTCTCCAGAAATTTTAAGAAATATTTATCAGATAGCAAAGTTAAATCAAAACGCCAAGATCTGTTTATTTGAGGAAGACCAGGGAAATTTAAAGATAAAAGCACCAGAGCATGGCCTGAAACATCAGTTTCTTTATATTCACATATCGAACTAAAGGAATCATTTGACTATCAATAAAAAAAGTAATCAATCCTGGAATATGTATGGTGGATATGAGAAAAAAATGAATACTTCCTATCTATTGGATATAAGGAATGCCATACATCAACAATACCACATTTCATTAAAAAAGATTGAGTAAACAAAGCTGATTTATTAAGTGTCGCTGTTTTAAAGGATGACATATCTAAAGTTGGATCTAACCAGCAATTAAAATCTCCTCCCATCACGAATGAGTAAAGGTTCAAATCTGGCAGAAATGAAAAAAATTGTCAAAAAATCCTGGATCATTTGTATTTGGAGCATACAGATTGGCAAATACCATTAATTTATTATCTAATTTCCCTGACACTATGACAAAACACCTATTAGTATCAAACACCACTTTACGTTGGACAAAGGGAACCGCATTATCCATAAAGATCGAAACTCCCTTGGACTTAGCCTGAAACGAGGAGTAAAACTGTTGTCCATTCCAGCTACTGAAAAGACATAAGTTGTCCCAATTACGTACATGTGTTTCTTGTAAAAAAAGAATTGGGGCCTTAAGTTTTTTAATATAGGCAAAAATCTTATTCCGCTTCACAGAGTGATTTAATCTTTTCACGTTAAGACTGAGTAAGTTAATAGTATGACCCATTATTAATACTATTTAATAGAGAAATTAAAGTAATAACCAGCAAAATGAACATTAAAACCAACAATAAGCCTTGAAATAGGGTAACCAAGCAACAGATTTGGCTAACATCTCAAGATAGCTCCCAGAAAGAGACACCCCCCCCCTTTCCCCTCCCAAAGTCAGAAGGCCAGCCAAAAGAAGGCTGGCAGCTACAGCTAATGACACCATCCTCCCAAAACAACCTGCTGAATTTGACTCCTAATTAATTCCAAGGTCAATTGTAGACTAAATAACGTCCAAAAAACAACTTAACCCTCATAACAAGAACACAAATAGATTAATTATTACAGTTTCAAAACAATAGAATGAAAAATACCCAAACTAAGCCATAGTGATAAAAAAACCTCAAAAACGTGTATAAAATAATAAAAAACATCAAAATTCATAACATATAATCACACACGGTATTAACTCACTAAAATCTTATTCTCTAAGTAAAGCATTTAAATCACAAGGAAGTTTAGCTGCGAAGGTTCAGCAAAAGTAAGAGAAGCAATTATTCAGATAGCAAGATACTAAACAGACAATCCATTGTTTTTAAGAAATCCCGAGCTTCTACACTCGAGCAAAGCCATTCTTTAGAACCATCTTGCAGAGTGATTCTAGGACGAGCAGGATAATGAAGAGATGGCTTTAAACCTTTGTTACAAAGCTCTGACATAACCTCTTTGATTTTAGCACGCTCATTCATGACTTCGGGTGAAAAATCTTCGACAAACCTAATCTCCTGACCCTTGTAATCAATCATTCCTCTTCGATGAGATTCACAAATTAAATGTTCATTTGTTTGAAATTCATTAAAACAAATTATAACTGATCTGGGTTTGGCTCCCGGAGGTGGTCTGGGCATGGGCGATCTTTGAGCTCGATCGATCACAGGTGCAGACGATAAGATTTTAGGAAAAAGCTAGAAAGCTTGCAATGAATTCAGTAAGCTGATTACCTTCTATTAACTCTTCAAGACCCAAAATTCAGAGGTTATTTCCTCTACTTCTGTTTTCTAAATCCATGATCTTCTGTCTTAATTTCTCATTAGATTTAGATTGCTTTTCACAGAGCTTTTGCAGGTCATCCATTCTTGCACCCAAAATCATCAGAGTTTCTTCATTCTCTTCAATTTGCTTACCATGATCAGTTAAGGTTTTTTGAATAGAATCCAATTTTTTGTCCATTAGTTTAAATTCAGATCTAAGTTGTTGGAACTCGTTGGATGATACTTTTCTGTGTTTTCGAAGCAAATTCATTATAGAATCCAAGGATGCAGGAGCATCTTCTTCTTTTTTAGTACTTTTGGCACCCCTCGTACTCTTCATAAAAAATATCATGTTTAAAAGTGAGGTTTCAAAACAGTAAAGTAAGTGAGATAGGAACGACTGCTAGAAGCTGTTACTCCATTCACAACCAGCAGGAGAGTCCATGCAGCTTCAAACAAGGGAACATCTGTAGATGCTGGAAATCAAAGTAAGACACACAAAATGCTGGAGAGACTCAGCAGGCCAGGCAGCATCTATGGAGAAGAGTAAATAGTCAAGGTTTTTGGGCCGAGTTCCTTCATCAGGACTGATGGAGGGTCTCAGCCCAAAACGTTCAGAGTTTACTCTTTTCCATAAATGCTGCCTAGCCTGCTGAGTTCCTCCAGCACTTTGTGAGTAATGGAGTTTTTAAAATTAGCCAATGTAGCCCTCAAATTCCACTCATTTGAGTTACTGGAAATGGAGAAAGAATTACAAAATTCACCATCTGGGAAAAGCATGACTTTAGAATAGAATAACTCTGCATGTGATCATCCTGAGCATTATTGAATTAAAAATGATGATGAAATCAGACTGCACTTTTCTATTCATTTCTTTATTTTCTTACAATATGGAAGGAACTGTTCAAATTATCAATCCCTCTGAGCACGATAATCAATTTCACTCTCCTCTATCGACTCATTTCCCTGCAATTTATTCTCTCCCGCAAGATCATCAACTACCCCCACCCCATGGCACCCCAAATTCCTTATGCCATCAACCTAAACTAAGGACAATTTACTGATATAATTTATCAGCACATCTTTGAAATTTGGAAGGAAATAGTGAGGATAGAGAAACCCACACAGTTAGAGAGAGGGTATAGGCAAGATCAGGATCAAACCAAGTAGTGGAACTATGCATCAGCAAAACTATCTATCACACCATTATGCTGTCTTTTATTAAGCTCCTTTAGAGAAAGAAGCTATTACTTAGCTAATTTAATCAAAATGATCGTAATTATTGGCTTTGATAACACCTACAATTTTCCAGAATGGATTTGAGGTTGGTTCTCTATATAGAGGAATTAAAGCTGCTGATTCTAAATATAGATGGAAAAGATGACTTCAGACATCTTGCTCCTCTAATATTGAGAATCATCTGTATCACAATCCCCTTAATAATCCCCACCTTGGACTCCTGTCTCTAAATCAGGTGCAGTTGTCCCACTCCAGAACTTTCTATTCCTAAGCATGGAAATTAAGTATTGGAATCTCTATCTGCCTTGAGTAAGTTATAAAGCTCTCCTTTATAAATTTATACTCACTTATTAAAACACTTATACACACTTTGACTCTAACATAACCTAGGTTACCACTTAATTCAATGATGGAAGTGAATTTTGGGAAGAAACCTCTTCCTTTTATCTTGTCTGACCATTTGTTGACCCACTGTGCGATCATCCTCTTCCTCCTCTTCATCTTCAGTAATCCTGCGGAAGTATTTGCAGATAAGCTGACACAGTTGCTTCATTAAAGAATCAAAATCGCTCTGTGTCTCATTGCTAGTTCCTCCTGAGCTGGGGGCAGCCTGCAAGTATGGCTACACATCCTGGCATCGACATAGCATGATCATAATGTTCCTCGGACAACACAAGCAGCAGCAACAACAACTAAACAAAGCAAGACAGCAACTGCAAAACAATCCCCTTTCCCGTTCTTCCCATCCACCTGCCCACCCACTCACACCCAGAACAGGCCTTCTTCCCCCGGACAGGCTGCCTCCAGGCCTCCACTCTTCGTTGCCAGATTCTCGGACGCACAGACGTCAGGCCCCTAACTTTAGACTTTGATCCAGTACATTGATCACAAGATTGATCTCTGGGTTTTAATTTTCAGACTTGCATGGACCTCTGATCCTAATGACCTGGGCCTTCATGACTTCTTTGGACACTTGTGACTCCTTTGGTTTTGTCCTCTGGACTTTGTGATGTTTAACTTTTGAGCCTCTACTTCTGGACTCCCACGGATGCCCGACACCTGTAACCTGGGGCAGAGGGTGTCACTCCTGACCATACTGGGACCCAGCTCCTATATGGACTTCCAACCTGGGGATCGTTGGTCTCCTCAACACCCGTGTACAACTTCTGGGATCGTTGACACTCGACCATGAAGTGTTTCGACCTAGACTCAAACTCCTGCCCAGACTTTTCATTTACTCTCCCTGATCTCTACCTACCCCCCCATACCTGTCTCTAAACCATAACCTGACCCATTACTCCCCTCTCTGTCCACTGCCACCCTCTGCTTCCTATAAGAAAGCTAATATTGCATCCAGTTCTCCAGATCTCCATGGACTCCATGTCATCCAGTGCAGTCTATCCTGACACCTTGCTGAAGTCCATATGGACAACATTTACTGCCCTGCCATCATTGACCACCTTGGTCACTTCATCAAAAATCCCAATCAAACTCATAAGACATGATTTCTCATGCACAAAGTCATGCTGATGACCCCTAATCAACCCCAGTCTTTCCAGACGTATGTACAGTTAGTTGGCCACGCAGTACCTCCTGGACCTAATAAAGTGATCATTGAGTGTATGTTCATGGTCTTCTGCTGTTGTAACCCATCCACTTCAAGGTTCAATGAGTTGCGTGTTCAGAGGTGCTCTTCTGCACACTACTGTTGTAATGTGTGGTTATTTAAATTACTGTTGCCTTCCTGTCAGTTTGAACTGGTTTGGCCATTTTCCTCTGACCTCTATTATTAAAGAGGTGTTTTCGCTCACAAAACTGCTGCTCTCTGGAAGTCTTTTTTCATTTTTTGCTCCATTCTCTGTAAACACTAGAGACTGTTGTGTGTGAAAATCCCGGCTGCTCGCAGTTTCTGAAATACTCAAACCACCCCATCTGGTGCCAACAGTCAAGGTCACTTAAGTCAAATTTCTTACCCATTCTGATATTTAATGTGAACGACTACTGAACCTCTTGAGCACATCTGCATGCTTTTATGCACTGAGTTGCTGCCACGTGCCTGGCTGATTAGATACTTGCATTAATGAGCTGGTCTACAAGAGGTCACTGTGTGTATATCTTATCCCTCAGAACCCCCACCAGTAATTTACTTTCCATATATTTTAAGTTTACTGGTTGGCTGATATATAGTTCTCAGATTTTTCTTTGTAGCTTTTCTTAAATAAAAACACAACATTCACAATTCTCCAATCTCTTGGCACCTTATCCATGACTAAAAGTGACGAAAATATCTCAGCCACAGTTCCCACTATTTATTCACTAGCCTCCCACTGTGTTCTTGGATTTATCTGGTCAGGCCTCACAGATTTCCCTGCCTACATTAATTTTGCTTTGCTCCTCTTCTACAGTAATGTGGGCTTTTCCCAAGACGTCCCCATTAGCTTTCCCTAGTTTCCAAATCTGCAGGTCTTTCTCCATGGTGTAAACACTGGAAAAATATTTATTGACAGTCTTGCCCATTTCTTATGGTTCCATACAGAGGTGTTTACTTGGGTCTTTGAGGGACCCTATTCTCTCTCTAGTTACTTTTTATCCAGTAACATATTTAAAATAACATCTCTAGTTTCTCCTTAATCATCTCTGCCAAAGCTATGCACCTGTGAAGCATCTCTGCACTTTCTGACTTATTTCTTGAAATATCTGCCTCTGGTTTTTAAACCATGGCCCCAAGTCAGAGCCACCAAGCAACAGAGGAGCTTATCTTCATCGATCTTCACAGTACCCTGAATAAACTTTCAACAAGTCACTTTTTAGTTGGATGAATACAATTGTACTTAATCTGAATGTGTAAGTTAACCCTCGAAGTCCAAATTTATTCTGGAAAATCTACAGTGCATTTCCTGACAAAGATCTGTGCACATTGTCTCAGATGTTGTTTGGCCAGGTCTTTGTACAGCATTATGAAATGGATGACAACACATTTAAGTAAGTCAGCCAAATGCAGGTGAAATGGATTTACTGACCAAAAAAAAAAAATGCCCCTTGATTTTGCAAATAAAGTGTTAAAGATAATGATATTTCAAGTGCCGGATTGAAGAAAAATCAAGCTCTTTTTAAAGAATAGGAAATCCTTAGTATTGATTCAGTGAAAGCTGTGTTTCCCATACCAAATCTAGCTATGTCACCAAGCAATTTCGCTTCCAGTTAAGATGCTAGCAGCAATTACTTGGAGACTCTGCAAGGTTACAGTCTTTCAGATTAATGGGCCCAGAACTGTTACCTCTCTCTGTATTTCCAATGTTCCTCATATCGCATCTGCTATCAGTGACATGTACTTCTGTGGCTTTCTGCCTTGCAGCTGTTGAATGGATTTTATTACTGCTCAGAGTGGATTTAAAAGGGCTTGCTGTCAGAACGATGCTACTGTCAAAGAAGATTGCTTCATATTTTACCGACTTGTCTAGCCATCTTGGGCATTTTGGAAAATTGTGAGCTCATACTGTCATGCATCCTGCTGATAGGCAGCAGATTAATAATCGGGAACTCAACCTAGGCACATTTAGAAACTGCAGAGTATATTTTACTACATTATTGAAAATTGGGCAGTATTTGTATTCTCAAGGAAAACCATTAGATTGCATTTTATTCCAATTATCTCCACCTTTGTTTAGTAATTGGTTGGAGCTCTCCCTTCTAGCATGAAGTGAATGGAGTAAAGTGTGGATCTTCAGGTCCAATTCACCTTCCATTTCCGGCACCCCACCTGCCTACCAAGGCCACTCTACCTGCCAACCAAGTCTAAATGCTTCTTCGCTTTTGCCAAGTGTGAACTGCATTGACGGGGATGGAGATGAAGAAAAATATGTGGCCCAAACTTCTCCAACTTTGCAGCCACAGTTTGGGGTAAAGGTCCTTTCCAAAAATAAGCACTCGAATAAGATTCAGTATATGTCTCAGAAAGCTTGTTAAATTGGACACCCTTCATGACAAACCTATGGACTGTGGAGTGCTTCACAGCTAAACTCTCACGTACAGTGGTGCTAGAAAGTTTGTGAGCCCTGTACAATTTTCTCTATTTCTGCTTAAATATGACCTAAAATGTGATCAGATCTTCACCTGTTCTAAAACTAGATAAAGAGAACCCAATTAAATAAATAATACAAAAACATTATACTTGTTCATTTATTCATTGAGAAAAATGATCCAATATTACACGTGCTTGTTGGAGAAGTATGTGAACCCCTGGGGTAGTGACTTCTCCAAAGGCTATCAGTTTCTGATGTTCCTTTGGATTCATCATCTGTGTGGAGAAGGGGAGCCGGCTACGTAGGCAACAGTTTGCTCTCCATATCATACTTTCTTAACTTGTGTATCATTGTGAAACGCTACATCCATAGTCGACTTTGACAAACAGAGGACTTCTAGGCTGAGGTAGAACAAGGTCATGAAAGGCATTACAGAGATGCAAAGTTCCACCAGCCCCAAGCCCCTACCCCCTTAATAAACATTTCAATAACTTCCTTCTCTGCTGCTTTTTGTGATCTTCATCATCTTATTAGTTAAAACCTTCCCTGTTAGCACTAGTTAAGTTTTCCAGTGTAAGTTCATGCTGTTTTCCCTCACGTTTGTTCTCAATGACTCTTTGCTGCTGATTCTTTCATTTCTATGACCTCTTGCATCATCTTCCTCTTAATTGCTCCACTCTCTCTGCACACATATGTTAAATGAGAAATTGTGCATGATTGCACTGAACAAAGGCCAGCCAATGAGTCTCTGAACATGTGGTCGGTCATCATTTAGGAGAGAGAGCAGTACTTTTTTTTTAACAGAATAAAAGGAGATTGGATAGTGGTGAAAATGTGAGATTATGCGAACAGTTAATTGTTTGGATTTATGGCTGAAGAAAAAATTTAAAAGGGCAAAGAAAAACAGACCAAGCATCTTTAAACAGGCCTACTGCTTATGTAATGGATCAATGTCAGCATGAACTGCATGGGTTGAAAAACTAGGCTCAGAGTTGTTATATTATTGTAATACTTGCAGCAGGAGTTTCAGTTCCTGATGTTCTCGGGAACTGAATTCAAATTAGAACAACCAGCAATCCTTCAAAGAACCATTGGGACTAGAAATCCTATTCACTGATGTAAGAGCTGACTGTTTTTAGTACTTGTGATTAGTTATAAAGATTTATTGCTGAGTATGATGACAACATGGCTACTCTCTTTATTACCAAATCGGAGATACTCCACATGGTTACACCTATACACCATAAAGGGGAAATAAACACAGTGTATTTAAAGGGAAGCTACACTAACATAGGCGTATAATAATGCAACTGAAGATAACAAGGTTAAAAAATTACATCAGCAGCCCCAATAAATCACTTGGCACACACCGCAAGTAATGTAAAAGCACTAGATTCAGATCATGAAGTTCTCAGACATGCTGATAATCTGAAAACCAGCAGTAGCTGTGCTGTGTGGGAGTAGCATTATTGATTCTTTCTGTATTAGTTTACATTACTGAGAACTGGGAAATTCCAACACGCATATGTGAGAAAATGATTTCTTCTTTGTTTTAACTTCCTTGAAAACATTGACATTGAAAAATTAATTAAAATAATCTATTGTCAGGATAGTGATGTTTTATATGATTTGCATTTCATTAAAAAATTCCAGAAGACAATCAACACACTAGAGATGAACAAAGTGAAGGAAACAGCAAAAGGAAAAGGTGGAAATAAAATGGTAAATTGTGGGGAGAAATGGGCAATGAAGCAAAACTAAACTGGGCAAACAGGGGAAAAGGGTTGTTAAAATAAGGGAGGTGGAAGAGAGCGTAACCAAGATATCAAAATAAGCAGGGAAGTAGTCTTGTTTAGGAGGTAAGAGGATGGGAGGCAAGGAAACAATCAGAAAGGATAAAACAGAAAGACAGAAAAGAAGGATGAGCTAAGGAAATGAAAGACTGAAAATTGAAGTGACATGTTGTACAGCAATAATCACAACAAGGATGGTGTGGAATTATTTAGGAAAAGTTCATTAGCCCTATTATCAATATTCACAAAGAAATCTAAATTTGCTGAGTGATGATTTTATCTCAGCTCTCCACAGGCTTGGATTGACACAGTGTCAGAGAAAGCTTGGAAGTGAAACCATCTCCCATTTCAGTATATTTATCCTATTAAGTCATTGGTCTACCAAAGGCATTATCCTGTAGAAGATTTTTGTTTCAACTATTTTTCTTTTACTTGGCTGCCTGCAGCTCTCAGAAGGCATTGAAGCTCACCAGTGAAATCAAAATCTATGGCTCAATAGCACATGAGTCTTTGCAATCGAATATAAGAAGTTGCATCAGACATCATAAATGGATTTATACATCCAAAAAGATGAATAGAATATTAAATCAAGGATGCAATAAGTGGAAGACCTTGCACGTTGTTACTGACCAGTTCCTCCCGTGACTGGTGTCACAACATACCCAATGTAAGTTGGGTTTCATTGTCACATTTCATGGTTACTATCATTCCATAAAACATTCTTTTTATTTATTGAGATACAGTGTGAAGTCCTTCTGTCCCTTCAAGCCATGCTGTCAAGCAACCTCTGATTTAACCGTAGCCTAATCACAGGACAATTCGCAATGATCAATTATGTCTTTTGACTGTGGGAGGAAACCAGAGCACCTGGAGGAAAACCATGCAATCACGGGGAGAATGTACAAACTCCTTACAGACTGGGGCGAGAATTGAAACCAGGTCACTGGTGGTGAAGCGTTGTGCTAACCACCACCAAGCACATCTTTCCCTCCCCCACCACTTTCTGCCTTCCGCAGGGATTATTCCCTAGGCAACTCCCATGTCCATTCATCCCTCCCCACTGATCTTTCACCTGGCACTTATACTACAAATGCTACACCTCCTCCCTCACTGCCACTCAGGGCCCTAAACAGTCCTTCCATGTGAGTCTGTTGAGGTCATAAACTGTGTCCGGTGCTCCCAGTGTGGCCTCCTGTATATTGGTGAGACCCAGCACAGATTAGGAGACAGCTTGACCAAGCACCTACACTCTGTCCACCAGAGAAAACGGGATCCCCCAGTGACCACATATTTTAATTCCATTTCCCAGTCCCATTCCAATATGTCTAACCGTGGCCTCCTCCACTGTTGTGATGAGGCCACACTTAGACTGGAGGAACAACACCTTATATTCCGTCAGGGTAGCCTCTGACCTGATGGCGTGAACATCAATTTCTCGAACTTCCAGTAATGCCCCCACCCCCCACTTCAACATTTCCCATCCCCTTTTCTCTCTCTCACCTTATCTCCTTGCCCACCCATTGCCTCACTCTAACGATCTTCCCCCCTTCTCTTCCTTCCGTGGCTTTCTGTCTCTTTCACCAATCAACTTCCCAGCTCTTTACTTCATCCCCCACCCTTCAGGTTTCACCTATCCCTTAGTGTTTTTCTCTCTCCCCTCCCCCATCTTTTAAACCTACTCCTCAGCTTTTTTTCTCCAGTCCTGCTGAAGGGTTTCGGCACAAACCCTACAGCTATACATTTTTCCATAGATGCTGCCTGGCCTGCTAAGTTCCTCCAGCATTTTGTGTGTGTTGCTCAGATTTCCAGCACCTCCAGATTTTTTTTTGTTTTTGACAATGCTATCATGTTATTTTGATCGTTTTCGGAACACTTCCAGATGTGCTTATGACTTGGCAATAAGATTTCCCATTTGAAACAGTTGCAGACTTCTTGCACAATTCAAATAGGATCAAACAACAGGAATTCTGCAGATGCTGGAAATTCACGCAACACACATCAAAGTTGCTGGTGAACGCAGCAGGCCAGACAGCATCTATAGGAAGAGGCGCAGTCGACGTTTCAGGCCGAGACCTGACGAAGGGTCTCGGCCTGAAACGTCGACTGCGCCTCTTCCTATAGATGCTGTCTGGCCTGCTGCGTTCACCAGCAACTTTGATGTGTGTTGCTCAAATAGGATCAAGTAGGGTTATTTACTAATAGGACTGCAGAATTAATTTGGAGACATTTGTGGACATTTGATCACCTAAAGTTCTGACCACTTGACTGTAGATAGATCACACGACCTATAAAACTATTATTGTATTACTCTTATGCCTGTTAGGTTTCCTGTAGTTCTGAACTCTTACTTACGTTGTGCAGGAAATTCCAAAAAAACAGCATATCAGCATATTGATGAATAAGCAAAGGAAAACAAGGTGGAGGATAATCCATGGGTAGAGAGGGAAACAATGATGTTTAGGAGCAACAGATACAAAATACTGGAGGAACTCAGCATGCCAGGCAGCATCTACGGAAAAAAAGCACAGTCGATATTTCAGACCAAATCCCTTCGGCAGGACTGGAGAAGAAAAGCTGAGGAGTAGATCTGAAAGGTGGGGGGGAGGGAGAGAGAAACACCAGGCAATAAGGTGAACCTTGGAGGAAGAGAGATGAAGCAAAGAGCTGGGAAGTTGATTGGTGAAAGAGTCAGAAGGTCATGGAAGAAAGAAAAAGGTGGGGGAGCATCAGAGGGGAGGCAAGGAGATAGGATGAGAGAGGGAAAAGGGGATAGGAATTGGTGAGGGGAGAGAAGGCATTTCTGGAAGTTTGAGAAATCAACGTTCATGACATCAGCTTGGAGACTACCGAAACAGCATATAACCTCCCTCACTACCATTCAGAGCCCTAAACAGTCCTTCCAGGTGAGGTGACACTTCACCTGTGTGTCTGTTGGGGTTATATACCTTGTCCAGTGCTGCCAGTGTGGCCTCCTGTATATCAGTGAGACCCAACATAGATTAAGAAACCACTTTGCTGAGCACCTACACTCCATCCACCAGAACAAGCAGATCTCCCAATGGCCTTCCATTTTAATTCCACTTCCCATTCCCTTTCTGATATGTCCATCCATGGCCTCCTCCACTGTCATGATAAGTTCATACTTAGGTTGCAGGAACAACCCCTTATATTCCGTTTGGGTAGCCTCCAACCTGATGGTGTGAACATCGATTTCTCAGACTTCCAGTATTCCCCTCCTCCTTCACCATTTCCCATCCCCTTGTCCCTCTCCCTTGTTATCTCCTTGCTTGCCCATTGCCTCCCTCTGGTTCTCCTTCCCCATCCCCCACCTTTTATGCTTTGTTCCATGGCCTTCTGTCTCTTTCATTAATCAACTTCCCAGCTCTTTGCTTCATCCCTCCCCTTCCAAGGTTCACCTATCGCCTGGTGTTTCTCTCTCCCCTCTCCCACATTTCAAATCTACTCCTCAGCTTTTTTTTCTCCAGTCCAGCTGAAGGGTTTCGGCCCAAGGTATCGACTGTATTTTTTTTCTATAGATGCTGCCTAGCCTGCTGAGTTCTTCCAGCATTGTGTGTCTGTTGCTTGGATTTCTAGCATCTGCCAATTTTCTCTTGTTTATGTTTAGAAGCAATTTATTTTAACATTGATTGCACTTATTAATTGTGGTAACTCACTCAAGTTGCACTGGTTATTAATAGTAAAACTATTAACTTGTCATGCGCTCAAATTCACTGAAACTTCCCTTTTCCACTTTTTAAAAAAATTCCCGTGTTTTGCCAATCCCTTCCAATAACTTCAATACTGTCATTATCCAATGAAATGAAAAAATGGTCAGATGTTCTGTTACATACCTCAAGGAGATCTTGTGACTTTCTTGTGAGAATGATGTAATGGTCTTTTGGAGGCCACCTGATGTAATTTTCCCACCGATGTGAGGTCACGTGATGACATGTTCACCACGGGTATAAAAGGGAAGAACTCTGGTGACGCAGTTACAGAGAGAGATGATGAGAAATAAATTAAGGGAGTTGGGGATGCAGGAATTCACATTAAAAGGGTTGCTGGGCATGGGTGAGAGAGCACATCCGGGTATTTTTAGCGTTTTTAAGGGGTACAGGGGTTTTTTATAGGATATGACGAATAAACAGGAATAGGATACTAGGATGGTCAAAGATGGGAGGGTGAAGTGTAGGTTTGTATGTGTGTGTGTGTGTGTGTGTGTGTGTGTGTGTGTGTGTATGCGCGCGCGCAATTGGGTGAAGGGATTTAGAATGTATGTCTAGTGCACATTCCGGAGCAGGGGGTGGCGGTAATGCACCATTAAGCTGGATGCCAACCGCCGTAAAACAAGATACAGACAGACAGACAGACGCAGTTAGTTTTCCAGCTAGAACATTCGTCAGAGTCTCTGTTCCGTTGCGTATTTGTTTTATGATGCAGTTTCATTTTAAAAACAGAGTGTTACGTTCTATTGTCAGGTACAATAGTGCTGGACTGGCAGTTTACTCAATTTCTGCTGGATTTGTTGATGTACCTTTTCAGTAGTATTGCAGAGAAAACTTTATCGAAGTACAGGATATGAAGGATTAAGAGAAGTTGGTAATGTTTGGCAGCTTAATAAAGGATCGACCTTATTGAGGCTTCATTGGAGAAATAGCGACCTGTATCAAAGATAACTCCTGCCAAAAGATCAAAGAAGTTCATGCAAGGTTTGCTCTCTAGAAATAAAGGTCAGTTGTTTTAAGCCGTTTATTTCCTTCATCGTGAATCCTTTGGACAGAACCAGCAGGAAAGTCGTGTCTTTGAAGAAATCCTTCTCCAGAGAAGTCTCTCCTAATTGAATGTATAAATCTGTTGGACTTTCAAATTTACCATTTTAAGAACTGTATTTGACTTTACCGCTTTAAGAACTGTTTTCGCATTTATCCCTTTAAGAACCAGTACAGAGTAGCGATTTGTTGAACAGCCGCATAGCGGTTAACTTCCGGTTAAGGTTTTCATTTTTTTTATTATTGTTTATCCGTGTCTAATAAATGTTTGGTTGTTTTTATGAAACCTGTCTCGACTGGTATTCATTGTGGCCGGTTATGTAATAGTTCTTTCCACAAAACAAAAGACAAATCCAAATTAGGCCGTAATGTCCTTGGTATCTCAGCTTTTAAAGGACCAACATTTATTTCTATTTTCTTCCTTTTTACCTGTAAAAATTCATCAGGATAGTACCATCATAGAAGTAAGTTTTTAGCTGATTTGTTTCCCTTCACTTATATAATGAATGCCAATGCCGATGCACTGGATATATTTGGAAGGCAAAGAACAGAGGATGTGCAGGTTTTATGCCACCTAATTTCCTTTCCGGGTCACATATAATTTCAATAGGAACCTGGTACAAGGTACAACACAATAAATCTGAAGAAATAGGTGTGGTGTTTGGAGAACAGCCATCAGACTACCAAAATGCAGAATTTCTTCAGGGTAATAACCTTAAACCATCAATCCTCAATCAAAAAAGCAATAGCCTTTCTACCATATACTTTATTGGGTATGATTGTTGGAGGTTGCATACTCTGCAGTCCCATTTACAACTCCATAAATAATGAAATAGTTCAAGATCTACATGCAACGTGATTAATATTGTGCTCAATTCTGGTTGCCTAATTATACAAAGGATGTAGAGGCTTTAGAGAGGGTGCAGAGGAGATTTAGGCGAGAAAGCTGTCTGGGTTAGAGTACACGTCTTAGAAGGAAAGGTTGAGAGAGCTAAGGCTTGTCTCTCAGGAGCAAAGGAGGATGAGAGGTGACTTGGTAGACATAGAAACATAGAACCATAGAAAATAGGTGCAGGAGTAGGCCATTTGGCCCTTCGAGCCTGCACCACCATTCAGTATGATCATGGCTGATCATCCAACTCAGAACCCTTTACCAGCCTTCCCTCCATACCCCCTGATCCCTTTAGCCACAAGGGCCATATCTAACTCCCTCTTAAGTATAGCCAATGAACTGGCCTCAGCTGTTTCCTGTGGCAGAGAATTCCACAGATTCACCACTCTCTCGGTCCTAAAAGGCTTCCCCTTTATTCTCAAACTGTGACCCCTCATTCTGGACTTCCGCAACATCGGGAACAATCTTCCTGCATCTAGCCTGTCCAATCCCTTTAGAATTTTATACGTTTCAATCAGATCCCCCCTCAATCTTCCAAATTCCAGAGAGCACAAGCCTAGTCGATCCAGTCTTTCATCATATCTAACTCCCTCTTAAATATACCCAATGAACTGGCCTCAACTGTTTCCTGTGGCAGAGAATTCCACAGATTCACCACTCTCTGGTGAAGAAGTTTTTCCTAATCTCGGTCCTAAAAGGCTTCCCCTTTATCCTCAAACTGTGATGCCTCATTCTGGACAGGTATAAGAAGATAAGAGGCATAGATAGAGTGGACAGTCAGCATTCTTTTTCCGAAAGTAGAAATGACTAATATGAGAGGGCACAATTTTAAGGTGATTGGAGCAGAGTATTGGAGAGGTGTCAGAAATAAGGTTTTTACACAGAGAGTGGTGGATACAAGGAACACACTGCCAGGAGTGATGGTAGAAGCTGATATACTAGGGACATTTTAAGAGATTCTTAGATAGACCATAAAACAGGGGTCCCCAACCTTTTTTGCACTTCGAACCGGTTTAATATTGACAAAATTCTTGCGGACCGGCCGATGGGGGTGGGGGGTGGTGGTGTTAATCACAACCAGAATATAGGTGTTAAGTCAGCTATAAGTCACTTATAAGTGGCTAATACACTCAATTTCATTTCTCAAAGGGTTTATCTAATGAATTTAATATTAAACACACAGTGCATATTTTCCTCGCATGAATATAGTCAATTATACGTCACTTATAAGTCAATAACATCATAACATTTAAAATAATATTTGGATATTAAACACAGCGCAGATTTTCCTCATATGAACATATAAAATCATTGCAACACACCAATATTGCTGAATCAGTAGGAGCCCTGGGCTTGTTTCCCTGCAACAAGACAGATGGTCCCATCGAGATGTGATGGGAGACAGCGTTACTTGAAGGGGGTTCCTTATGTCCAGTCTATTCCGCAACTCCGCAATTTAGTTTTCATTGCATTCATTGCAGAAAACCTTGCTTCACAGAGATATGATGTTGGAAATGGAAGCAACGTTTTTAGTGCTCTCGCGTCTATCTCAGGATATTCAGCCTTGACTTTGATCCAGCATGCCGGCAGAGATGTTATGTCAAACATACTTTTCAGCCCACTGTCATTTGCAAGCTCGAGGAGTTGATCTTCTTTCTGTGCTGACATGAATGATTCACCGGGGACATTCACAAATGAGTCACAGACCCATTTCTTTTCATGTCTTGGGTCATTTGCGGTTGGGAAGTAACACTCAAGTTTTGTCAACAGCGAAGACAGGTGATCGTGCACCAGTTATGGGAAGGACGGTGCAGCCTCAGTCTCTCCCAAAATCCCAGCTAATGTTGGGAACATGTCAAATATGCCCCTGTCCACTTGCCGTCCCCACAGTTCCAGTTTGGCTTTGAAAGCAGACACTTTATCTGCCAGCTTGAAGACAGTTGTCATTCTCCCCTGAAGTGACAAATTGAGTTCATTGAGCAGGTTGAAGATGTCACACAGATAAGTGAGTTTTGCTATCCACTCCTCGTCACTGAAGTGTGCTGCCAGTGGTGACTCTTTTCCTGAAAGAAATCTCTGTAGCTGCTCTCTTAACTCAAAAACCCTGGCCAGGGCTCTCCCCCATGATAGCCACCTGACTTCAGTGTGTAAGAGAAGGCGTTTGTGCTCTGCAACCATTTCCTCGCAAAGCTGCTCAAACAGGCGTGAGCTAAGGGCTTTTGCTTTGATGTGATTGATAACTTCAACAACATCACTCAATACGTTGTTAAGATTAGGTGACCAGTCCAGTTTGCCTGACATGTAGTCATTCAAAGACTTGAACAGTTCTGCTCCAGTTGTGTTAGTTGGCAGCGGCAGTACACACAACATATCCTCATGCACATCATCTTGAAATATGTATCGCACATAAACCAGCAGTATTACCTTGTTGCCGACATCGGTAGACTCATCGACCTGGATAGCATACCATTGTGACTTGTTAAGCCATTCCAACAGCTGTGCTTCAATGTCCTCCACTATGTCATCGATTCTCCTTGAAACTGTGGTAGCTGATAGAGAAACCTGTGCCATCTTGTTAGCTGCAGCTTCTCCCAACAGTTCACGGCACATGTCCTTGGCAGCAGGCAGAATCAATTCTTCAACAGTGAGAGGCTTCTTAGCCTTAGCAATACGGCTAGCCACTAAGTACGACACTCTCAGAGCAGCAGCATTTGTGGAGGTGGTGGCTCTCAGCACTTGCTTCTGTCCCGCTTGCTCACATTTTTCCCGCTCAAAAATGTCAACGAGTTTGTCTTTAAGTGCAGGGTGCTTGGACTCAAGGTGCCAAAGCAGTTTTGAGGGCTTCATTGCCTCATTAGACAGCTTGTCTCCACATATCACACACAGGGGGCTTGGAGGGTGTGAGTCATCGGTCACAGTAAAGCCATATTTTAAGTAGTCATATTTTCTGTTGAAGGAAACTTTCTTTTGTTTTTGCAGTCTTGGCCTCAGCTGTCTCTGCATTATCATTATCGTTAGGCCTTTTATGCTCCCTACCACCTCTTCCAAAGAAACTCGCAAGCGAATTTTGTTTTTCGCTCCTCGAGTAGTTGTAGGTTAATGACCAACTGATGACCTCGCGTGCGTTCAAGTCCAACAATGGGCATGACAGGGAATGAGGAAAGGTGCAGCTGACTCATATCATTTCCTCGTGGCCTGATAGCACATGCTTTGCAGCCCAGTGGTTGGGGACCACTGCCATAAAATATAGGGGCAGAAATAGGCCATTTGGCCCCTTAAATGGGCACATGGATGAAAGAAAAATGGAGATCTATGTGGGAGGAAGTGCTATGTTGATCTTGGAGCAGATTAAAAGGTTGGCACAACATCATTTGCAAAAGGTCTGTACTGTGCTATACTGTTCTATGTTGTAATATGGACAGCATTCAGGCTCAGGCTCGGACTGACATTTATAGCACATAAATTTCAGGCAATCGGCAATTCAATAGCACAGTCTACTGTATCCTCTTGACGTCCAGTTACATTACAATCATCAAAGTTCCATTACAATCAATATCACCACCGACTTGGAAACTTAACTGAGCCATTCACTAAATTACTGTGATCCAACAGCTGGTTAGAAACTGGGTGCTTTATAAAAGATCTTAACTTCTCAGAGCCTTTCCACCATTTGCAATGTACATGTCAACATCATGATAGAACTCTTGCCACAGCTCTAAATACACACAAGGAACTCCTCTGTCAGGGAGAAAGGAACGTGTTTGATCATTACCTTATCTACCATAATCGATCATTGTACTACCCACTGCAATCTATTTCTATTTCTGTGCTGTTTCTAAGAAGCATTGCAGCAACTTACCAAAGCTAATTTGACAGTAGCTCTCAACCATGGTAGCGTAGTAATTACCGTGACACCCAGGGCATCAGAGATTGAAGTTCAATCATGGCCTTCTCTGCAAGGAGTTTTTTCATCCTCCCCTTGGAATGTGTAGGATTTATCTGGCTGAACCAGAATCAGGTTTAATATCATTGGCATAGGTCATGAAATTTGTTGTTATGTGGCAGCAGTACATTGCAATACTTAATAATAAAAACTCTTGTTTCCTCCCACAGTCTAAAGATGTCGCGGTTAAATGGTCATTGTAAATTATCCCATGATTATACTAAAGTTTGATTGGGGGTGGATGAGCCACAGGGGCCTATTTTGCGCCACATCTCTAAACAAGAAAATACCTTGAAGTCACTGATGCCTAGAAAGGTGACAGCCACAGCGCACATGAGAAGACAGTCACTTCAATGTTCTTTTCCAAGTCACACAACAAGGAATACCTGTACCACTATTCAAACAGAAGCTTGTCGTGTATTTAATATTTCAGTAATATTTGAGTAGTATTGTTCGACTAAGGATTCCTTGGTGCATGAATGGCATATGTCATTACGCCACCATATCATATCTGAGTGCCTCACTAAAAAAAAAGAAACGGAAAATAAGTAGACAAGCATCCTGGCTTCTGTGTTTTTCTTTTGATTGGCTTCTAAAGTTTCAAAATGTCACAACATTCACCATCACTCTCAATGTCAATTATACAGTATTGGGAAACTGGCCTACAATTAACAAACCCAATATATTAGGTAAAAAAAAAATCTGAATGTATAATGTACTGTAAAATCCAAATTTAAAACATGGGACAACAATCAGTGGTAAACTCTTGCTGTGCTACTCATGAATTGAATCCTAATCTAGAAGAGTGCTAGGAGATAGAATACTGGAGATTTGACAAGAAAATATGGAAGCATCTATAACACAGAAGGAAGTTATTCCACCATCATGCCAATGTTGGCTAAAAGTGGTTGCTTCTTTTTTAATCCTAGTTACTACTTGTTGGTCATTCATCATGTGGTTAAAACCCTGCTAATGTTCATTCAGGTATTTTTACTTGGACATCAAGCATGTAGCCAGTCCACTATATTTGCATGGGTTGCCTATCAGACAAGTTAGAGTTGCCACTGATGGACTGCTGTGGAACAGGAACACAATTTGGAGAGGAGGGTGGGAATTGGGTGTCTCCTGTTGTTCTGGTTCTATTGCTGAGCAGTGGTTCACAAGGTGGAGTCCAGGCGATGGAGAACAAGCATAAGGAGGCTTGGGAGATCAGTGAGTGAAGAATGGGAGAGAAGGTACAGAGAGTGAAGAGCAGCGGGACAGTAAGGATACCCGACAAAGGAAAGGATGGTGAGGATATTGAGCAAGTAGAGAGAGAGAGGGGAGGATTTTAGTTGGCGGAAAGTGACACCCCATTTTGATAGTGAGACAATCATGGGAACTTATGACACCACCCTCCTCCCAATCCCAATTCATGAACAAATAACTCTGGAATCTGAACATATCATCACCCAAATGAGAAACTGCAAGGATATCCACTCACTCACACCTTAACAAGTACTAATAACTATTGAACTATCTAATCCGCTCTTCTATCTCCATCTATCTGGTCGAAAACAGGTTCAGTTCCAACGCTGTCCCTGTGACTATGTGGGTCACCTCTGGGTGCTCCAGCTTCCTCCCACATTTAATTGCTTACAATGATATAATTGAGTGGCACAGGCTCATTGGGCTGGGAGAGCCTGTTACCGTGTTGATCTATAAATAAATAAACAAACAAACAAACAAATAAACAGATAGGTAGATAGGTAAATGGATGGTTAGATAGGTAGATGAATAAATAAATAAATGGATGGATAGATAAATAAGCAATTTCTTGTGTCTCCATTCTCATCCAATACCTAGTTCATCTATTTTGGGGGGAATGGACTTGCTTTCTATTGTTATATCTCTAGCCATGAGTCATGGCTGGAATCGGCAACAAAGTCTATTTATGAATCCGTAATATTATTTCTAATGCTTTCCAAGGACTTTTTTCTCTCCCCACCCCCCCCAACCCCCATTACTTCTTGGAATAATCAACCAAAAATCAGCCAGGTTTAACATGTACAATGGAACACTGAAGTCTACCTTGTCCCCATCAATGTTACAGAGATAGTCTGGAATGGCAAGAAATAAAGAGAATCTGGGTAAATATAAAAGAAAAGAAGAGATGTAGGCTATTAACTTTCCAAAGTAGACCTATGACCTATGATCACTTTTGCATTCAGATTTCTAGCATCTCGACGCTTTTAATTTCGTTTACCTGTACTTGAGAAATTTCCTGCAGCTTACCACTTAAATACAAAAATCATCAAGCTCAAATGTAAGTTGAAGTTGAAGTTTCTTTTCATTTAACTCTACACTTGCACCATTCTTCTGCGCCCAAGGTGCAAAATACAGTACATAGTCACACACACCACATACTGTACAGTTACAATACAGCACCTATATTTAAAATGCAGCACAAACTGTATAATGATGATAAAGTTATGATCACTTCCAGTCAAGATGACACCAGTGTACAACACTTCCGCAGTCAATATTTCACAAAATGCTGGAGGAACTCAGCAGGCCAGGCAGAATCTATGGAAAAAAGTATAGTCGATGTTTCAAGACGAGACCCTTCACCAGGACCGAAGAAAATACAAGTTGAGGAGTAGAAGGTGGGGGGAGGAGAGGAAGAAACACTAAGGGATAGGTGAAACTGGGGTGGGGGGGGTGATGGGGGAGTGATGTATCTGATTGGTGAAAGAGATACAGACTGCATGGCCTGCAGAGTTCCTCCAGCATTGTGTGTGTGTTGCTCTGGTGGAATTATCAACATCTTCTGGATTGGCTATGAAACCATTGATTTTGCTTCTTGTATGTTTTTCACATCTGCTTTTCATCTTGAGCGTGACTCTGGAATTGCTAGTGCCTGTGATTTGCCGTTCAGAGATCATTTGGGTGTACCAGTGCTCTGCTATCTCCGAGAGGATCCCAGGACATAGAGGCAGCATGCGCGAACCACATGGCGAGGAGACTGCAGGATGGGGCACTCCATTTCGCCAGTTAAAGCTTCCTTTGTTTGCTGATTAAAGTGACGAGGGACATTGAAACATTGAGGCGAATGTGGAGGGTGAGTGTCAGCCGCCTACTTTTTGATCACTGGAGTGATCACTCTGCTGCCAGAGAGGAGAGACTGCCTTTTGATTTCTGGGGGATCACTCTGCTGCCACAGAGGAGAGACTGCCTTTTGATCACCGGTGGGATCGTTCTGCTGCCACAGAGGACAGACTGCCTTTTGATCACCGGTGGGATCGCTCTGCTGCCACAGAGGAGAGACTGCCTTTTGATCACTGGTGGGATCGCTCTGCTGTTGGAGAGGGGAAAAGCTGCTGCTGTGCCTAGGAAATGTTACCCAGGTTTCGACAGTTTGGATATGGATATGAATATGAACTTGGACCATGGACATCTTTGAGTCTTATAGTTTTTCTATATTCTCCGTTTTTCGCGCAAGCTTTCGTGTTTTTTTTTGTGTGCAGGGGAGGGAACTTGGGGGAAATCAATGTGCCTGTTCCATTTTTGTTCATTTTTTTCCTGCAGTTAGGGGGGATTTAGGGGTTTATAACCATGCTCCCGTTCTTTTCATTCTTGGTTTCGTGGCGACCTGGAGAAGAATAATTTCAAGGTTGTATACTTTGCTAATAAATGAACATTTTGAAAGCACAATAATACTAGCACAAGTATATGGGATGTTTTCCTGGAGCCATGTTTCAGTAAGAATAAGCACCCAGCTATTTATAATCTCGTGATGGGTCAGTTGCTGACAAAGTTTATTCAGCTTGCTTTCCAGCAAGTGAACATTCGACAGCAGTACTGACGGGAGAACTCCCCTGCAGGGTATAGCCATTTCACCTCATAAAGATTCCACTGCACTTGCTGCATTTCTGTTTTCTCTCACACTGTTTCTGGCACCTCCATCTCTGGGTGACTGTTACAGGTAAGGTCACAGTATGAAGACCTGGAAGGCCAGGTCCCTGCAATAATCCAAAGCCATTCAGCTCCTCTGCTATCAGTTACTGCAGCCAGCTCTCCAACAATGCACATGAAAAAACACAAAAATTCCAACTTCCATTTCCGTGTGAAGTCAAATGCATCACCTCCTCAGCTAGTCTGTGGATGAGATTCCCAACCATGCCTTTCTAAACTCTAGATCTGACTAATCCCGTGCTTCCAAGCTCATCTCCCATCCTCCAGGCTCCACATACATGATCTCATCCAAGTACCGTTGCCTGTATCTTAAGTTATATCTCATCCTATAGACCCACTATCTCTTATCTTGCTGTCCTACTCTTGACCCTCATTCACTCAGCATCGATTTTAAACTTTCATCCTCATTTTCAAACATGTCCAATGTCTCAACCATCCTGTTGTCCCTTATGTATCCCAAAGCTATTATTCTGTTCATTAAACCTGTCTCTTCAATAATACTTTTTCGTCACCTGACATTTTTGTTCGTGTAACGGTGTCAATTGTTTGGCAGTGATTCTGCAAAGTTGTTTGGGATGTTTCACTACATTAAGGCCACTGTAAACTCAAGTTGTTCGCAAAACTATTTCATAACTGGATATCAATATTATTCCATTGTGGCTCACAATATGGAGAGGACACATCTGTTATTCAATGTCTAGAGACTAAGCACGTAATTTGTCAAGAAGAGAATGACTCTGATTTACAGGATGTGCTAACATGCATGAAGTGGCTGGTATGTTCAGTGTGAAACAAAATCTGTAAATATTGGATGAAGTGGAGAGAGGTTCATGGGCAATCAAAGAGAATAAGAGGCCTGATACAGGCATACAAGGAAATAATGCAGAAACATCTCCTGATGCATGCACATACAGCAGTTTCTCTTGTCACTTTGTAGCTAACAGTATATGCTCTGTTCAATTCCAAACTATCTGAATTTGGTATAATTTTATGCAGTGCCAAACAAATCTATTTTTGCTTTGTTTGGATTATTGCAGGTTTGAACTCAGATGAATTCCCTTGGTATCTATATGCAAGCCATTTGTTGAAAGAACAGCTCACTGACAGGATATGTCTCCACATGTCAATTCTCAACCATATATTACATACAGAAAATCAACAGCAATCGAAGTGATAATTTGAATAAAGAGAAATGGAACAAAGCAATTTCATACAGCAACATTAAGGTTACAAGCATATCACACACCAAGAAACATAAATCCATTTGTCTAGGATATCATGGACATTTTAGCAGTCCTTGGCCTGCTGCTAGTTGCAGGAAGTAACGTCCCTTAATTCTAGTTTTAAACAAAAGCAGATTCTCTTTCCACCAATCACACTACAATACAAAGAAGTGGAAATTGGGCCATTGAGAGTTTCTGATATAGAAGTACCTTTAGCTTCATTAAGAGAATCAAAAGAAATTACTTCACTCTCTCACTGTGCCTTCATCCTTCATAGACCTTATTTTACAACAATTTTGTTAATGTTGCTCTATGTCCTTAGGCAATATAAAGTTAGCAAGCTTTCCAATGATATTGTAAAGAAGCATGCATTCCAATTATAAATATTACACTCTGCAACTTAGCAGACAGGGCAACATTGGTTCTGCAGCAGCATTCTCAATGTCAGAGACAGAAGGAGGTGATCTAAAATCCCACTACAGAATCAAGAGCACTAAATCTAGGTTGACACTCCTGTGCAAGCGACCTCTCAGATAGATGTAAAATATTCTATCGTATTCATTTGAAGACTAGAGAGTTTTCATAATGCCCTAGACAATTAATTATCCCCAAACTAACATCAACATTCTTATATTTCTCCTTTAACTCTCTTGTTTTACTAAAATGTGGTCTGCTGCATTTCATAAATTATGACAGAGACCACAGTGAGGTCATGAAAGGTTCAACCTTTAAGATTCAAGATGTCATTTCCAGTAAACAAGTGTGAGGAGAATGAAATAATTGCTATTTCAGATCTGATGCAACCAAAAAAACACAGTAAGATAAAGAATATAATAATAAAAAATACAGTAAATATAAATACGTAAGATAGCTTATATATATAAATTGATTGTGTGCATAAATTGATGCTAGGTATGGAAGTGTCTGTATATAAAGTGACTGACGGAAAATGATAAAGTAGTGATGGTAGTCTTTCTCCCCATTAAATTCCAAATTAAAATGTAAGGTTAAAATTTACATTTTTAGAAGTTTTCTGTTGAAAATAATTTGTTTGGAACAACTATTAATTGCTTTCTTAGTTATTTTGAGCACTAGTAGTTAATCCAATTTCTAACTGATCCGATACTAAATACCTATTGTCCATTTAACATAGTACATCCCAACAAGAATGAGTATAGATTGGATAAGAATGGATAAAATCAGAAGTATATTAATCCATTAGAGATTAGTAATATTACTCAGTTTACAGTACTGTTCAAAATGCTTAGGCACACATAGATATAGCTAGAGCGCCTAAGACTTCTGCACAGTATCGAGGTAATTTTATGCATGGTTGCTCCCACAAAAAAAAACAAATGTCATGACATGTGTGGGTGATAGCAAACCTGATTCTGATGTGGGTCTCTTGTGTGGACTGGGAGTGGGATGAGTGCAGGGAGAGGGCAATCATGGTGGGGAAATGGGAAGGGAGAGGGGAGGGAGTAGGAAACACCAGAGATCAATAAATCAATTGTTTGAAATCAAATGACATTGCCTAGTGTCTCAAGCTGGGTGTGTCTGCACCTGTGCTATGCCCCGCCCCTGGTGTTCCTTCTCTGCTACCTGTCCGACACTCCTCCCCTGGCGCTCCGCCTTTGCCATTCCAGCCTCCTTTGCTCCCACCAAATTTACAAACTTCCTCTCCACTCCGTATTGACAAATGCTGTACTGTGCAAATGTCTTAAGCACCCTCGTTATATATATGTGTGTGTGTGTGTGTGTGTGTGTGTGTCTAAGACTTCTGCACAGTACTTACTGTACATTACTCAAGGATTCTGGAACAATTTCCTTCCGTCACCAGATTTCTGAATGGACCATGAACTCATGAGCACTACTTCGTAATTCCTTTATTTTGCACCATTTATTTTCTTTGAAATTGATACTAGTTTTATGTCTTTGCACCACACCACTGCCACAAAGCAATCAATTTCGTTTCATATAAGACAGTGAAAATAAACCTGAACCTGAATATGGTTCATTTACAATCTCTAATTTTTTATCAAGATCTTTTAGACAGGAGCTAATTAGCCAAATCATGTTTAATATTTGCTGCAGCCTTGAATCGAATATGGATAGAGGGATGCTGATCCCAAAGGAAATTACAGTGTCACAATAGCATTATGAATGGACAGATATACAAATATTAGAAGAGAAGTAAGAAAGAATTAAAAAATGTTACCTCAAACAGTCTAACAGAAGGTACAACCCAGCTATAGATTGACTCATTATAGAGCCTAGTGGTCAAGGGTAAGGATGACCTCATATAGAGCTCTTTGGAGCAGTGCAGTTGTCCTAGTCTATTACTGAAAGTGCTCAGCCAAGGTGGCATGCAGAGGGTGAGAAACATTGTGCAGAATTGCCAGGATTTTCCATAGGGTTCTTTGTTTGACCACAAGCTCGAGTGTGTCCAGTTTGACTTCTATAACACAGCCAACCTATCTAAACAGTTTATTGAGTTTGTTAGCATCACTCACATTGATGTCATTGCCCAAACACACCACAACATATAAGATTGTACTGACTACAACAGACTGGTAGAACATGTGAAGGAGAGGCCTACGTACTCCAAAGGACCTCAGTCTCCTCAGGAAGTAAAGGTGACTGAAGAACATGAAGAACTAAGCCCAAAACCAATAAATTCAGTAACAGCACCATCTCTCTATGGCTTCAACCAAAAGCTCCCTGTATTTACTGTGGAGACACCTCACAAAGCCCTGGTGGATATTGGTAAGCAAGTGAGAGTGAAAAACACAAAGGTGAGAAGTTAAATGATTTTGAAAACGTGGAGACATTTGTTTGCTGTGAAGGGATCTAAATAATAGAGAAATAGAGTTTTGTGAAAACAAATCCAGTACTAAATCATTAGCTGTGCCCCAGAATATTTGATTCTCTAATTCAGTAGATTTGGTACATTGTCCAACAAAAAAGGTGCTGTGATTGTCTTGGACATTTTGGTGATTGGAGGACCCCTGTTGAACATTGGTAACATTGAATATTGCAACTCTGAACACTGGTTTATTGGTGAGACCAATGGTGAAGGAGCCTCACTGCCTCAGTTGTGGCAAGAATTAGACTCAAGTTCAAGCTCACCTGCGGCAGCCAACCAAAAGGAGAGATGCTGAGGCAGTGTGGGCAAGCCTCTGTGAGATACGCTGAATTCCGTACTTGAGTTGGGGTCTAGCCCGTCCTGTCGTTCCTCCCGTCCCGTCCCGTCCCCTCCCCTCCCCCCCCCCGGTGTTCGCTCAGTGCTGCCTTTCGACATTCACTTGGTGCTACCTTCCAGTGTTCACTCAGTGGAAGAACAAGGTGGGACCACAGTAGCATACCAACACTATTACAGCTCCAGGTATCGGAGTTTGGTGTTTGGACTTCAGTCCAGTGTCTCTGTAAGGGTCCTCACTGTGGAATGCATGGATTTTCCCCAGGTGGCTTGGTTTGCTCCTACAGTTCAATGATGTACTGGTTAGTAGGCTAATTGGTCATTGTAATCTGTCCCATGATTGGGTTAGGGTTAAATAGCAGGTTGCTGGGTGGCACAGCTCAAAGAGCCGAATGGGCCAATTCTGTGCTATATCTCTAAACTGAAAAATAAAATAATAGAAAACTTACCATCAATTCTATAATCATGTCACTCAGGAGCTTAGGCTATATAAATTTTTTCTTTTTAATTTATTCTGAAAATGTAACCATATATGACATACGTGCTGTTGGAGCTATGTGTCATGTGCCGTGTGATATGTGCTGTTGGCAAGGTGTTTTGCAACTTGGCCCCAGATGAACACTGTTTTATTTGGCTGTATTCATGTGTGGTTGAATAATAATTAAATTGAACTTAAACATGATCTAGTTTAAACACCAAGATGCCTCTTCTATGTGTGGATGAACAGCCTTTAATCTGGATTGCTAATAAAGAAAGTACAAGTTGTAGAATTCTGTCATCTACTCCCTGTTCACTACATACTTATTTTAGTAAAGCATTTTATTATTTAGCAAATTCTCAGAAAATCTAAAGAAATATGTAACAAAAGATTGTGGGTATGAAATGAAAACTGAGAGTGCCAGAAAGAAACACCCTTCAATAACTAACAGAAAGAAAAGGTATTAATGTTCCAAAGACATAATCTAAAGACAGTTCTCTTTCTAGCTATTATCTATTCTACCTCTTTATCCAGTTTTATTGCCAGCCAGTTAAGTATATTAGCGTATTAGTCCAGATGAAGGTTCACAACATGAAATGCTGACTCTTTATTCCTTTCTATAGATGATGCCTGATCTAGTGAGTTCTTCCAGTGTTTTGTTCGTGTCACTCTGGATTTCTAGTATTTGCAGAGTCTCTTGTGCTTAAAAAAAGTATTAGCAATTTACTTTCTCAAGATAATCTTAATGGCATCATGTTGCCTGGATTGGAGAGCGTGCCTTACGAAAATAAGTTGAGTGAACTTGGCCATTTCTCCTTGGAGCGACGGAGAATGAGAGGTGACTTGATAAAGGTGTATAAGATGATGAGAGGCATTGATTGTGTGGATAGTCAGAGGCTTATTCCCAGGTCGAAAATGGCTTACACGAGGGGTCATAGTTTTAAGGTGCTTGAAAATAGGTACTGAAGGGATGCCAGGGGTAAGTTTTTCACACAGAGAGTGGTGGGTGCATGGAATGCACTGCCGGTGACGGTGGTGGAAGTGGATACAATAGGGTCTTTTAAGAGCCTCACACATGGAGCTTAAAAATATAGAGGCTATGCACTACAGAAATTCTAAGCAGTCTCTGGAGTAGGTTACATAGTCAGCACAACATTGTGGGCCAAAAGGCCTGTAATGTGCTGTAGGTTTCAATGTTCTATGTTCTATAATATGAACTTTGTTTATATAAATTGCATGTTCGGTAAAAAGAATATTTAACAGTGAACAGGCAAATCATTGCCAGTGACTTGTGAATCAGCTGACTGTGAAAGTTTAGCTTCCTGTCTAAGCACCATTACCATGGACTAGCATTTGCTCCTGTTTTGGCATGCCCTAAACAGAAAACGGTATTGTAGGCATCAGTCTTCTAAGAGTAATTTAATATTGTGGGTTTTGTTTGTGAACTTCAGTTTCCATGGAATACAGTGGGACATTTGGATGCCAAATAATTTGATAATGAGCACTTCTTCTTTGATGGTTCCTCAGGATAAGGATGGATGGAAGGTGAGAATGGGCTGGCTAACCGTGTTTCTGAACGTGTGCTTCTTCCATATACCAAACCCAATGCATTGAGATTCTCAGTACTGAATGTTCCTCTCCACTTTGATTAATCATGGATCAGAGATTCCTAGAGTCACTGGAGATGTTGCACTTCTTCAAGAGGGCTTTGAGGATATCTTCAATTTTTTATGTCTTTCCACCTACCTAATCTCCTCTCTTGTCTGAGCTCAGTATGAAGAATCCATTTTTGGATTCTGTTGTTAAGCATGTCACATAGCTCACTGGTGACCCAAAGTTAAAAAAAATTGTCGCTTTCCTTGAAACCATGTTATCATGTTACAACAAATATATCAGTGCCAAATACATGAGGGCCGGCATTCAAAGCAAGAACTCTCCTTACACATACATAATGATAAGTAAACAAGCATATGTAAAGACAGGCATACACACCCAGTCACAAGAATATCAGTATGAATATTTTCTGCCCTTACTAAAAAAATATGCAAATTCTTTCTGTTCAGGAAGACGAGTATGTGCTGAAAATCAGAAGCAATGCAATACCTCAGGAAAAGTCACTGAATTAATGGTACGTGCAGTGCCCTGGAGATAGTGCCCCACTCCCTGCATAATAGTTGCATTCATAGCCGAAGAAAGTGATGATATCATCAGTATAGGACTGAAATGAATTACTCAAGCAAACAACAGTAGGGATTGTTAAAGTGAAGAAGGAAGCATTGAATTGAGTTGAAGCAATCCCTGCCTCAAACATAGATGTATGGCACTGAATAGCTAATTAATTTTAGAATCATATGACCATCAAAGTTAATGCTCTCTCTCTCTCTCTCTCTCAGTTTCTCTCAATACTTACCCTGGTTCCACAGTAACCCTTTGCTTCCTACTCCAAATAAAAAGGTTCTCTTTTAAATAATGAACTGAGTATGAGAATGGGGTAACAGTGAAACTTGCAGTTATATTTTCATGTTAAAATATTTTGTGAGGTAAGTGTTTTACAGTACTCCATTTGCAGAATATATCCAAATAATGACTTTTTCTGATCTAATGTAGTTTATGGACTGTATGTTCAGTTCACTCATATCTGATGTGTGGACAGTGGCATCATGCCAGCGGTGGTAAAGATAAGCTCTCAATGTCTGAATGTGCTCTCCATCAAATATTCCATAACAAAAAGCATCATCAAGTCAAATGGCATCACATGAAGTAGTCACTGACTAATTATCAGTTCTTAACCCTCTTGTCAGAGACTGAAGACTTAGATTTACAAGGATTGGAGGGGTACCTTATGAGAGTACTTGACCTTTTCTCCTTGGAGCAACAGAAGATGAGAGGTGGCCTGGTAGATGTGCATAAGATGATGAGGGGCATTGATCGTGTGGATAGCCAGAGGCTTTTTCCCAGGGCTGAAATGGCTAACACAAGGGGGCATAGTTTTAGGGTGCTTAGAAATCAGTGCTGAGGAGATATCAGGGGTAAGTTTTTCTCACAGAGAGTGGTGGGTGTATGGAATGCACTGCCGGCGGTAGTGGTGAAAGTGGATACAATAAGGTCTTTTAAGAGTCTCTTAGATAGGTACATGGAGCTTAGAAAAATAGAGGGCTATGCGCTAGGGAAATTCTAGGCAGACTCTAAGTTACATGGTCGGCACAACATTGTGGGCCGAAGGGCCTGTAATGGGGTGTAAATTTGTATGTTCTATGTTCTATGAAAAGTCACAGTGCCAATGCTGAAGAAAAGTTCAAATTTACATTAGGAGTTGAATTCATGTCCATTTGCCTTCAAAGGTGGGAGTAAAAGCTCTTACGGCATTATATTGAAGAAGAGAAGGGTTATGCCAAGGTGGAGTAAATCTAAACTCACAGGAGACTCCCGAAATTCATTCTCATGGTGTGAAAAATCAGCACAGTACAGTTGAAAAAGGCCATAAATCGCATTGGATCAAATGTGCCAGCAGGACGATGATAGCCTTTTTTAGCTTCCTTAAATGTTTCACCTCATTGGTCTCAAAAACAAGAGAAAAAAACAGTTTTCAATTACAGAGAGGGTTGAGCAGGGAGGGAGTAAATAAAGGGCATACCTCTAATAGCATGAGGCCTGCTTAGCCATGGATTTAATGAAGCCCCATGTTTTATAGATTAATGACAGAAGTTACTAAAAAGAACAAAGAAAGACTGTGTGTGTAATGACACACACCCGAATGCACCGGCCTCCAGGGTTTCGATGCTCTAACTCTCCAGAATATGATGAACTGACACAGCTCCTTTAAAGGTTCAGGCCCACCCCACTAACTGGCGGCCATGTTTTGGCACCAGGATTTTACTATTTAAAGAGCACCTGAACTGAGGTTCAGTGCTCGATCGACAGCTCAACTTTGGATGCTCGTCTAGTATCTAGTTTAGAACCCTGTCTTTGTTTCAGTCTCATATTGTGTCTTGATTCTAGTCTCCAGCACCTGGGTCCTTGCCATCCTTGCCTAGGTCTCTCGTCACACCGTGAAAGTTGTGAAATGGGTGAGACCCATTGCAAATGCTTAGGAGAATCAGAATCAGCTGAATGCCACAGTAGTTTAGTGCAACAAATTAAAATACTCGAAGTTACGAAATTAAATAAATACTGCGAAAGAATAATAACAAAGTAGTGTTCGCGGGTTCATGGACTATTCAGAAATCTGATGGCAGAGGGGAAGAAGCCATTCCTAAAAGATAAGTATGGATTTTCAGGCCCCTGTACCTCTTTTTTGATGGTAGTAAAGAGAAGAGGGCATCCCCTGGATAGTGAGGGTCCTTAATAATGATGCTGTGCCTTCTTAAGCCACCACCTCTTGAGGATATATTCAATAGCGGGGAAGGTTGTGTCCGTGATACAGCTGGCTAAGTCCACAACTCTCTGCAGCCCTTCTGATCCTGTGCATTGGAATCTCCACATCAGGCAGTGACACAACCATGATATAGCTTTAGAAATTTTGTACACTTTTTAGTGACTTATCACATCTCCTCTAATTGCGAATGAATTATAGCCACTGGTGTGCCTTCTTCATGATTGCATCAATGTTTTAGGCCCAGGATAGACCCTATGAGGTGTTGACACCAAGGAACTTGAAGCTGTTCACCCTTTTCATTGCTGACACCTCGATGAGGACTGATGTGTGTTTTCCTGACTTCCCCATTCTGAACTCTATATATTCCTTGGTCTTGCTGATAAGAGAATAAAACCATAAGACAAAGGAGCAGAATGAGGCCATTCAGCCCATTGAGTCTCTGCCACCATTCCATCACAGCTGATCCCGGATCCCACTCAAACCCATACACCTACCATCTTGCCATATCCTTTGATGCCCTGACCAAATAGGAAACTATCAACTTCCACTTTAAATATACCCATGGACTTGGCCTCCACCACAGTCTGTGACAGATCATTCCACATATTCACTGCTCTATGGCTAAAAAAATTCCTTCTTCCCTACGTTCTTAAAGATCACCCCTCAATTTTGAGGCTGTGCACTCTGGCTCTGGATGCCCACCATAGAAACATCCTCTCCACATCCACCTTATCTGGTGCTTTCAACATTTGGTAGGTTTCAATGAGATCCCCACACATTCTTCTAAATTCAAGTGAGTACAGGCCCAACGCTGCCAAACACTCCTCATATGTTAGCCCCTTCATTCCTGGAATCAACCTCATGAACCTTCTCTGGACTCTCTCCAATGACAACACATCCTTTCTGAGATATGGGACACAAAAATGCTGATAATTCTCCAAGTGTGGCCTAACTAGTATCTTATAAAGTCTCAGCATTATCTCTTTGTTTTTATATTCTATTCCCCTTGAAATAAATGGCAACATTGCATTTGCCTCCTTTCCCACAGACCCAACATGTAAATTAACCTTCTGGGAGCCTTGTACTAGGACTCCTAAGTCACTTCGCACCTCTGATGTTTGAGTTTTCTCTCCATTTAGATAATAGTCTGCACTATTGTTCCTTTTACCAAGATGCATTATTATACAATTTCCAACACTGTATTCCATCTGTCACTTTTTTGCCCATTCTTCCAATTTGTCTGTCCTGCTGCATTCGCATTGCTTCCTCAGCACTACCTACCCCTCAACCTATCTTTGTATCATCCTCAAACTTTGCCACAAAACCATCAATTCCAATATCTAAATCACTGACAAACAATGTGAAAAGTAGAGGTTGCAATAATAACCCCTGTGGAACACCACTAGTCACTGGCAGCCAACTAGAAAAGGCCGCCTTTATTCCCACTTGCTGCCTCCTGCCTGTAAGCCATTCCTCTATCCATGCTAGTATCTTTCCTGCAACACTATAGGATTTTAACTTGTTAACCAGTCTCTTGTTTGGCACTTTATCAAATGCCTTCCAAAAATCCACGTAAATGACATCCATTGCCTCTCCTTTGTTCACCCTGCTTGTTACTTCCTCGAAGAACTCTAACAGATTTGTCAGGCAAGATTTCCCTTCACAGAAACTATGCTGACTTTGACTTATTTTATCATTAGTCTCCAAGTATCCTGAAACCTCATCCTTAATAATAGACTCCAACACTATACCACCCACTGAGGTTAGGCTAACTGGCCTATATCTCCCTTTCTTTTGCTTCCTCTTTCTTAAAGAGTGGAGTGTCATTTGCAATTTTCCAGTACTCCGGAACCACGCCAGAATCAAGTGATCCTTGAAACATCATGAACAATGCATCTGTTATATCTTCAGCAACCTCTCTCAGGACTCTGGGATGTAGTCCATCTGGCCCAGGTGACTTATCCACCTAAAGACCTTTGAGTTTGCCTAGCACTTTTTCCTTTGTAATAGCAACGACACTCACTGCTGTTTCTTGACACTCACTGACCTCTGGCACACTGCTAATGTCTTCCACAGTGAAGACAGATGCAAAGTACCCATTAAGTTCATCTGCCATTTCTTTGTCCTCCATTACTACCTCACCAGCATCATTTTCCAGCAGTCCAATATCAACTCTCACCTCCCTTTTACTCTATATAAATGAAAAAAACCTTTAGAATCCTGCTTTATATTATCGGCTGGTTTGCCCGCATATTTCATCTCTTCCCTTTTTGTAGCATTTTTAGTTGTCTTTTATTGGATCTTAAAAGCTTCCCAATCATCCAACTTCCCACTCACTTTTGCTACGTTATATGCACTTTCCTTGGCTTCTATGCATTCCTTAACTTCCTTGTCAGCCACGGTTACCTAACAACCCCCCCCCCGCCCCCGCCGCACCATTTGAGAACAACTTCTTCAAAATTGAGTATGAGCTTCACCACTCAACCAACAATCTATCTCATTCCTGAATGCCCCTTCATTGCCATCAGGGTTGTTATTGGCATATTTATAGATGCTGTTTGAGCTGTTCCTAGCCACAGTCATGAATGCAGAGAGAGTAGAACGGAGGGCTCGGCATGCATCATACCTGGACCTGTGTTGATTTTCAGTCAGGAGTAGATGTTACTGACTGTCAGTTCCCAATAAGGAATCAGGGATCCAGTTACAGAGGCCCAGGCATTTAAGTTTGTTGATTATTGCTGAGAAAATGGTGGTGTCAAATGCCAACCTGGAATTGATAAACAGCAGCCGGACTTATGCTTTGCTGTTGTCTAGGTGCTCCACAGTCAAGTGGAGACCTACTAAGATTCAGTCCACCTGTTTAGGTGGTAGGCAATTTACAATGGTTCCAGGTTTTTGCTCAGGCAGGGTTTAAATCTATCCATGATCAGCCTCTCAAAGTACTTCATCACAGTAGATATGAGTTCTTTTGGGCAACGGTTGCTGAACCTATGCCTAATTCTTCTTTCTTGTGAGAGTTTATTTTGCTCAAGACTAGATGCAGCTACTTGCTTTAAGGATCAAGGACATTCCCTCACATAAATCCATTCTTTTTCTTTCATTTTGGCTTCTTGTCATCAGGCAAAATGCAGAAGAATTTTGGTAAATTAAGAAAAATGCACTATAATTCCCAGGCATACTTACATGATTATGTGATGTCGACACCATGCTTTCTCTTAGCAGTGAGGTATCATCTATAAATAACAAGATTTTTGAAGTAATTGTATTGCATTTTGTTTCTGTGCAGCAAGAGTAGGGAGTCTGTACAAGTTATCTTGCTGAAGTCAACATTAGGAACAAATGTATAGTGTAACAACATTCAATAAGTATATAATAGATTGTAAAATATATCTTAGGTTCACCACAGTAAACAAAGGCAAGCTTTATTTATCTATTCCTGCAAATCATTTCACGTTAGCTTTTGTCAAAAGTAGGTGTAGCTGTGTCTGTTTGAATCTAATAACTAATTTCTTATAAATTAATTAGAGATTCCCTAAAGGTTAATTTGCAGGTTGAGTTGGTGGAAAGAAATGCAAATGCAATGTTAGCATTAATTTCAGCAGGACTAGAATGCAAAAGCTAGAATGGAATGGTGAGGATTTATAAGGCACTGGTCAGGCTGCACTTGGAGTATTGTGAGCAGATTTAGGTCCCTTACTCAAGAAAAGATGATTTGGCGTTGGATAGGTTCATGAGAATGATCCCAAGAACGAAAGGGTTTGCGTATGAGGAGTGCTTGATGGCTCTGGGCCATGTTAGGAGAATGAGGGAAGACTTCATTGAAACCTATCAATTATTGAAAGGCCTAGATAGAGTGAATGTGGAGAGGATGTTTCCTATAATGGAGATGCCTAAGACCAGAGGGCACAGCCTTAGACCAGAAGGACGTCACTTTAGAACCAAGATGAGGATGAATTTCTTTGGCCAGAGGGTGGTGAATCTGTGGAATTCTTTGGTCACAGATATCTGTGGAGGATAAGTTATTTGGTATATTTAAAGAGATTGCTAGGTTATAGATTTGTAAGTGCATGAAAGATTACGGGGGGAAGGTATTAGATTGGGGTTGAGAGGGATAATAAATCAGCCATGAAGGAATGAAGGAGCAGACTCAATTGGCTAAATGGTTTAATTCTGCTCCAATGTCTTATGGTCTTAAAACAGCAAAGGCAAACTGTAAGACTTCACAGCATTCCTCCACTAGGAATTTCACACATTCACAAGAAATTGTTTGTTAACTCATTTCAAAATATTTGTATGCATTGCAGATCAATCAGTATCCAAAAAACTGAATGATTCAGTAACCTACCAAAGAAAGAGACAGAAAATACGGACAGAATTTTTAATTCCGCACTGAACAGGGGGTAGATTATGCACATCAGGCCCTGTCTGAATCAGATTTTTTTTTAGCCGAATACAGTATCAGTAAAATTGAAATCATTCTGTTCTGCAGCTACTGGAAGCTCATTACCAGTGTATTCTCTCTTGCTCTCTCTCTCTTCCTCTCTTGCTCTCTCTCTCTTTATATATATCTATCTATCTATCTCTATCTCTCTCTCTATCTCTCTATCTCTCACTCTCATTCTAATTTATTCATATCAGTGGGACTGTATTCTCTCCCCAAAATTTTTCAACATATTTACTGTCCTGATTTTGCTGACCTGCAATGGCATATTACCCCACATTGATTTTAAAATCTTCCTCAAGTTATCAAAATCTATTTAGAACTTTATTCCTATGAACGATTTTTTAACTATTCCCATGGTTAGAACATCTCCTATTCCTGTCTCTTCCTTTCCCCACTCAAACATTAATGGCAGAGCTTTTACACACAGTCAACGCACTTCGGAATTCTCTTTCCCCAAAATTTCATTTCCATTTTCGTTCTTTACATTTCTATATCATTTACCCTTTGCACTTTGGTTCTGCAGATGACGTGCGAACTGCCTTCAAGACAGTGAATCCAAGGAAAACATCCAGTCCAGACGGAGTACCTGGCCAAGTACTGAAGACTTGTGCCGACGAACTGGCTGATGTATTCACGGATATCATCAACCTCTCACTCCAGGCAGTGAGTAGTACCCACCTGATTCAAGCAGGCTGCTGTCATACAGGTGCCCAATAAGAGCGTGGTAACCTGCCTAATTGACTATCGCTCAGTTGTACTTACATGCACAGTGATAAAGTTTGAGAGGCTGGTATTGAAGCATATCAGCCCCCGTCTGAGTGGCAACTTAGATCCGCTCCAATTCACCTACCGAACCAACAGGTCCACAGCAGATGCTATCTCGTTCACTCTTCACACAACTCTGGAACATCTAAACAGCAAAGGTGTATACATTAGGATGCTCTTTATTGATTACAGCTCAGTGTTTAATACCATCACCCCCTCAAAACTAACCAGTAAACTCCAAGACCGGGACCTCAATACCCCCTTGTGCAATTGAGTCCTGGATTTCCTCACTTGTAGGCCCTGTTCGGATTGGCAAAAACATCTCCTCCACAATCTCCATCAGCACAGAAGCACCACGGGGATGTATATTTAGTCCCCTGCTCTACTCACTTTGCACCTATGTTTGTGTGGCTCAGTACAGCTCCAACATCATATTCAATTCTGCTGAATGTAGACTTCAGGAGAGGGAACCCAGAGGTCCATGAGCTAGTAATCATCAGAGGTGCAGAGGTTGAGAGGGTCAGTAGCTTTAAATTTCTGGGTGTCAGTATCTTAGAGAACCTGTCCTGGACTCATCATATAAATATTTTTGTGAAGAAAGCACGACAGCTCCTCCATTTCCTCAGGAATCTGCAGAGGTTTGGTACATCATCGAAAACCTTGGCAAACATCTACAGATGTGTGCTGACTGGCTGCATTATAGCCTGGTGTGGGAACACCAATGCCTTTGTGTGGAAAATCCTACAAAACTGAGTGGATTCAGCCCAGAACATCATGGGTAAAGCCGTCCCAAACATTGAGCACATCTACATGAAACATTGCTGTAAAAATGCAGCATCCATCATTAAAGATCCTCACCACTCAGGCCATGCTCTTTCCCCTCTGCTACCATCAAATAGAAGGTACAAGTGCACCAGGTTCAAGAACAGTAACTACCCCTCAACCATCAGGCCCTTGAACGAAAGGGGATAGCTACACTCATTTAAGGACTCTGTTATGTTGTTATTTCATGCTCGTTATTTATTGCAATTTATCAATATCTGCATTTGCAGTTTGTTTACAGTTAACAGTTCTTGATGTTTACAGTTTACAGTTCTATAGATTTGCTAAGTATGCACGCAGAAAAAGAATCTCAGGGTTTTATATGGTGACATGTTTGTACTCTGATAATAAATTTTACTTTGAACTTTGAGCTTCTTTTATTCCTTACATTTCTTTATCATTACCCTTTGCACTTCAGTAATGATAACTTCTTATTGTCCATTATTCCTCTTGGAAGGTATTTTCGGACTTTGCACAAACAAAGAATGTTCTTTCAGTTTCATTGTTAGTTCATATCTATGCAGCATTAATTTAGAGGCAAATTTACTGCATGACAATGATGAAGTTAACAGGATGGTTAAAAAAGTCATCAGTTTTATCTCATTTTCTCCCCCTATGGCTAACAAGTAAGGATTAATATATAGTGTAATAAATAATAGCTAGGAAATTTCACTTACTAGAGAATCTCTCACTCTTTCAATACTTACTACTTCAGTTTCATGACTTCTCAACATGTCTGTCCCTTCATATTCAATCCTGGAATGAACCTATGTCTGTATTTCCAATCATTTGATTTATCTGCTTCACCATCTCTATCAATCATTCTTCACTCTTTCAGAATTATCAGATTCTTTGATGGCTTTGTGGTTCTTTCTGCCCTGTGACCAGGTGCTTGTCTGCATCAGCAAATGGAGTGAATTATTTTACAGAGTATTTCCTCAGGTTAATGTCCAGGCAGTAGTTTTTGGAGAGTGACAGACTAATTTAGTGAAAAATTAACGTATGAGGTTTCCCAAAGGTAATATGAATTTCCTGATATGAATTTTCTGCAGATTTTTAGTCGTCTTTTAGTGGAAATTAAACATCTACATCAGGCAGATCATTAAATCACCCTTAACTAAAGCTAGTTTAATATAATCAAAGAGGTTTTCATTCTGGTATGTGATTTTATTGCAACACAAAATATAGATCTTGGAACCATTTGTGCTAAATAGCTATCTACATTTAAAATGACAATATGGGAATCGGCTTAAATTATCCAGTAATGTAGAAACTGAAGGAGGTGATGGGATAACAACTCATGAGTCAGCACAGCACAACTTAGTCCTGTGGCCCAGAGAATCACTGCTTTTCTCACAGCCTTATGACATTTTTCAAACATTTTGTTCTGCTCCCTTTCATTCTACCCTGAACAACAATCCGCATTGACGCAGGTAGACAAAGTGTCAAGGAAGTCATTGCCTTCATCTCTGAGTCCAAGAATCGAGGATTCATGTACAGATGTACGAGATGTTGGTTAGAAAGCACCTAAAGTACTGTGTGCTCCATGTAGGGAGGATACAATTAAGCTAAAGAAAGTGCACAAGGATGTTGCCAGGACTAGAGGACTTGCGTTATAAGAAAAGACGGGATAGACTGAGGCTATAGGCTGAAACAAAACAATCTGAGAGGTGACATTTAGAGATCCATAAAAACATGAGGGACTCAGATAAGCATAATGGTCAATGTATTTTTCCCAGACAGAGGAGTCTAAAACTTCAGAGCATAGGTTTAAGGCAAGTGGAGAAGAATTTAAAGAGTACGTGAGGAGAAACTTACTCCACACAGCAGGCGGTGGATATCAGGGGTGGATTAAGCTAGTGCGGGGCCTGTAGCATATGTTATAAAGGGGCCCTAAATTTTAAAAATGCATGTAAGTATTAAAACATAAATTATTTACTTGCAAAGTAAAGTAATTCAATTTTTTCATTTGCTATACAGCCAGATAATACGACAAATGTCTGACACTTTAGCAATAGTATTACTTACATGTAGCTATCAATTTCAAATGTCAAAAATAACAAAACTACAATTTAAAAGTTACATTACCTAGATTTAGCATGAGCAAATTTGTTGATGATACTGGAAATATCTATTTCATGCAGAAGTTCATGTTCAATGCTCATTAGAGTGAGATTGTTCAATCTGTTTTGACCCATGGTGTTCCTTAGTTCATTTTTAAACCTTTTCAGTTTTGAAAATGAGTGTTCTCCACTGCAGTTGGTAACCATGAGTGACAAATAGATGCGCAAGGCATTTTCTACATTTGGAAAACATGACTCCAAAAAATTGTCAGTTATCAAATGGTACAACTGTAACTCTGCAAGGTCTTGTTTGGTGCCAATATGAGAAGCAAGATCAGTTTTCAACAGTTCAGTAAACTGCACAACTTCTTCATCAAGACTTTCTTCCAGATTTTCCGGATATGATTTAATAAGATTTGATGACCTCTTTACGATCTCTTCAGGTGTAAACGATTGTAACTGATGAAGGAATCCAAAAACACCATTCACCTTTAGATAAGCTTTCTGCCTTTTTGACAGGGCAGAAAGCAAGCTGTCAATAATGGCAAGAAATGTTTGGCTTTTAAACTTCTGAGAAGGTGCTTGAGATTCACCAAGTGGATCAAGAGTGCTGGAACCACTAAAATCATCATACGTGCAATTTTGCTTGTGTTTCCTTCGAGTTTGCTGTTGATAATCTTCACACTCAGTCGTATCCTTGGCTTTTTGTTCAATGTCTGAAAAAGTAGACTGCATAACTTGAATATATGCATGCAAGGATTCATAGAGAGCACAGGCTGTATTCAAGTCTTGGCCAGAAGATTGCAAAGAAGCACTGGTCATTTGAAAACGCTGTAATACTTGATCCCACAATATGACATTATTCCTGTTTCCAATTTCATCATGGCTGAAAGTAGTCCACGAGCCTATTGTCAACACTCTGCCTTCTGATCATTGTTATTTGAAATGTCATCCAAGACTTGTTTTATTGCTGAAAAGCTGTATAAAAGTGCTTTTGTTGCATCTGCATGAGCTGACCACCTGGTATCTGACATTTTTTTCACAACAATCAAATGGGCACCACCATCAGATAATGCAGCAGAAAGGAGATCCTACCGATAAGTAGAAGCAGAAAAAAATGTATACAGGATTTCTACAAATTGAAAGAAAATTAATGCTTCTTGATAACATTCAGCAGTACATTTTCCAATCAAATTTAGTGAATGTGCAAAACATGGATTGTAATCCACAAACTCATTCAGCTCTTTAATTCGTGCTTGTAAGCCACTATACTTGCCACTCATGTTGCAGGCATTGTCATAACTTCGGCAGTCTTTTATATCAATGTCATTTTCCTTTAAAAAGTCAAGTAAACTTTGAGCGAGCTGTTCAGCACTATGACCTTCCATATCCAAAAACTTCACAAATCTTTCAACTGATCCAGATGGCAAAACATAGTGTACAGTCAAAGTCAGCAGCGCACCCTCCAGCGGCGTAACAGCTCATGCTGTAGCGGCTTGGGAGCGTGGGAGATAGCACAAAAGTCACCACGACACCTCAAGGAGCCAACACACACCTGCACACGTATACCATGCAGCGTGCAGCTCCCCCGACATGAAAACAACAGCGTTGCCAGATCGTCGTGAGAATACGGTGAGATGCCAATTTCACCAGACTGCAGCTTGCAAGCATTTAGTGCGGGGCCCTCAAAAATCTGGGGCCTGTAGCATATGCTACTTTTGCTTCTAGGTTAATTCGGCACTGGTGGGTATATGGAATGAGCTGGCAGAGGAAATGGTAGAGATGGTTCAATTACAATGTTTAAAACTAATTTGGATAGCTTCATGGATACAAAAAGTTCAGAGGGATATGGACCAAATTCAGGAAAATAGAACTTCCTCAAGTTGGGGTAAAGAGCCTGCTTCCATGGTGTATAATTATATGACTCACTGTCCTTTATTTACCTTATTTAAAGAAAGCCTACTTTCTGAAATGGCTAGATGTTTTGATTATTTTATCTGTATCAGCAGGAGGGGAAGCAAGAACTGGCCGGGAAGACTTGCTCCACAATAAATGGAACACCATCAACTCATTGCAAATCCAAATCTCTAACATCTTTCTGACATTTTAAAAAAATCATATTTACTTTAAAAGAGTAGCCTGACTTGATATCTCCAGGCAAAATTGTTAAATAAATACTGTTTCTGTTCCTTTTTGTCAGGCTTATAATGGGATTCCCCAAGAGATTACTTGTGATAGTTTCCAGAAGAAAACTCACAGAAAAAATGTTGACTGTAGCTCCCATACATTTCTCAATTAGGCCTTCAGTTATAGAAAGCTAATACAGGTCATTGTTAAATCCACATTTATAAGGCAGATGTAATCAGCAGCTAGTGTATCTCACTAATTTCGGTGGTTGAGAGCATTAATGGGAAGGTGACATGGTCCTATTGCACAAAGAAAAATGAAGTTTGTCAAACAACAGGAATTCTGCAGATGCTGGAAATTCAAGCAACACACATCAAAGTCCAGCAACTTTGATGAAGTTTGTCAAAGAGTTTTCTTCACAGAATTGATTATTAACCTTTTTAAAGAAAGCTCCCTTAATCATGCAGGCTTGAACTTCCACGCCTTTTTCACCCCCTTTTTCAGGATTCTCAGGATGATGTAAAATATGACTGTCATTAATACATTACAGATCCTAGATGTGTTGTATTTCAGCATGCACTGGGATCCATTCCAGTATGAGACACATTTTATACACCCATTTCACACACTTTTCACACTTTGGAATAAACTAACAGCAGAGAAACCAAAAGTGTTAGTCACCTCAACAGTCATTCACAGAAGGGTGTCTCTGGTGGAAGTGGAATGTATAAATTTGTTTAAATTATCTGACATAACTCAGTGATAGAGCTCTTTTCAAACTGAAGTCTTTACAATTCATGTTCAAAAGGCAGATATAAGTAGGTGCAAATCGGGTTAATAATCTAGTTTGAGGATATCTACAGATATTTGTAATTGAACCTCACCAACTGACATAATTCCATTGTTTCTTCTCCTCTATTCCAAAAAAGAAATATAAATAATCATTGCATTATGAATAAAATAGAAGAGAGGGATTAAAATACAACACACTAGCCTAATCAGAAGGAAGCTAGTCATAAAAAGTCAGCAAAACATACCAACATATAAACTTCTGAAGTACTCACATATATTCTCTTGATCTTCACCACTAAATCTTGTGTAGGTGTATCTGAATCTGCAGAAGAGAGTTAGGGTCAGAGTGCTTGTGAAGCAGAGCTTGGAGAGTATAACAGAAATAAGATTGTTAGCTAAAGCCAAGAATTAGTGAGAAAGTAGGAGAAGGTGGTGAAGAGGAATTGTCATACTAAAAGCAGAGTCAATGTCAGGTCAGAAATGGGTGTCATGATACTTTGGCAGAGAGAGAAGCCCAGCTCACATGCTATTTATTGAATTACTATTTTGAGGGGCAAAGAGTTCTACAGAATACCGAATTCTAACATAATTGTTTACTCTGGATTTCTGGAACACTTTTGCATTGCCATAACTACTGATTAGATATGAGATTTCAGAATGGCAGGCGGTGACTAGTGGGGTACCGCAAGGCTCAGTGCTGGGACCCCAGTTGTTTACAATATATATTAATGACTTGGATGAGGGAATTAAATGCAGCATCTCCAAGTTTGCGGATGGCACGAAGCTGGGTGGCAGTGTTAGCAGTGAGGAGGATGCTAAGAGGATGCAGGGTGACTTGGATAGGTTGGGTGAGTGGGCAAACTCATGGCAGATGCAATTTAATGTGGATAAATGTGAAGTTATCCACTTTGGTGGCAAAAATAGGAAAACAGATTATTATCTGAATGGTGGCCGATTAGGAAAAGGGGAGGTGCAATGAGACCTGGGTGTCATTATACACCAGTCATTCAAAGTGGGCATGCAGGTACAGCAGGCGGTGAAAAAGGCGAACGGTATGCTGGCATTTATAGCGAGAGGATTCGAGTACAGGAGCAGGGAGGTACTACTGCAGTTGTACAAGGCCTTGGTGAGACCACACCTGGAGTATTGTGTGCAGTTTTGGTCCCCTAATCTGAGGAAAGAAATCTTTGCCATAGAGGGAGTACAAAGAAGGTTCACCAGATTGATTCCTGGGATGGCAGGTCTTTCATATGAAGAAAGACTGGATGAACTGGGCTTGTACTCGTTGGAATTTAGAAGATTGAGGGGGGGATCTGATTGAAACGTATAAGATCCTAAAGGGATTGGACAGGCTAGAAGCAGGAAGATTGTTCCTGATGTTGGGGAAGTCCAGAACGAGGGGCCACAGTTTGAGGATAGAGGGGAAGCCTTTTTGGACCGAGATTAGGAAAAACTTCTTCACACAGAGAGTGGTGAATCTGTGGAATTCTCTGCCACAGCAAACTGTTGAGGCCAGTTCATTGGCTATGTTTAAGAGGGAGTTAGATATGGCCCTTGTGGCTACAGGGGTCAGGGGGTATGGAGGGAAGGCTGGGTTCTGAGTTGGATGATCAGCCATGATCATAATAAATGGCGGTGCAGGCTCGAAGGGCCAAATGGCCTACTCCTGCACCTATTTTCTATGTTTCTATCTTTTTGTAATCCAATGGTCTCTTCCTGGTTAAACTCATTACCCTATAATCTAATGAGAGATTATAATACAGGCAAGCATAAATTTTGTGATTTATGTTCCCAAGCCACTAAAGGTAAATACTGACAAGTTCAGTCAAGCATATCTGATGCCAGCAACAAATGATATTGCATGAAATTTGAAAATTGTGATCAGTAGAAACCATTGAAACACATTTCCAATTATTCTTCAAGGAGATATTTCCTCTGTGGATCTTGCTTAACACATGTAACCAAAGACAAATTAAATTCTATTGCCCCCATTTATGAGGCCTATAATGCATATATTATAATAACTGCTTTATGAAACTTGTGTGAATTTGTGCACAGGTATCCCTTGCTTAATATTGTATAATTTAACATATTGTCTTTTATTCTTCCAACAAAACTTATTATCTCATATTTTTTTGTACTGAATTTCAACCACCATATACATACATATCCATCACATCACCATGTTGAGATCCTCTGGAAACCTAGTAACACGTGCCTCATTGTTTAGTTACACTTCCGGATTTCAGGTTGCTTACAACTATTGAAAAGACATCATGAACCCCACATGCAAGACAGAATAAAAGCAGCTGGAATGACCATGGAAATGTCCACAACAACAAAAATGTGTATAAACATGTCAAGTATAAACCCAATTTGGATCACATATTAAAAAAAATAGAAAATGCTGGAAACACTCACCAGGTCAACAACATCGGTAGGAAGGGAAAAATAGATAACATTTCAGGGAGAAGACCCTTCATCAGATGAAGAACCATTCATGGTCAAGTTCAAGTGTGTTTATAATTTAATTATATACATGGATCCCACAAAATGAAACAACATTCCTCCAGACCAAAGTGAACCACTCAATACGTACAACACACACACACAACATACAAGGGTTACTGTATAATACCACAAATAAATTAACGTGTTGCATTTACAACACAAGTCAAAAAGCAAATAGTATACACTACTGGTACTTCATATATGATGAGACCAGGGTGGTGGCAGGGAGTTCAGGATTGTCACGGCCTGGGGAAAGACCTGTTCGCCATCGTAACGGTCCTTGTCCTGATGCTACGGTTCTTCCTGCCTGATGATAGGGGGTCAAAGAGATTGTTGTTCAGATGGGAGGGATTATTGACAATGCTCACTTGCCTGTTTATGCAGCATTCCTGATAGATATCTTGGATAGATGGACGAGAGATTCCAATAAGCCTCTTAGCAGTCCTCAAAATCCTTTGTAGAGTCTTGCAGTCAGATGCCTTGCAATCCCATACCAGAGAGAGATGCAGCTGGTCAGGACACTCTCAATGGTGCTCCTGTAAAAATTGATTAGAAAGCAGGGATGGGGGCAACCCCGCTCACCTCAATCTCTTCCAGAAGTGGAGACACTGTTGTGCTTTCTTGGCTGGACAGGTGATGTTGAGGGACCAGGTGAGATTGTCTATCAGGTGCAGTCCTAGAAACCTGGCACTCCTAACTCTCTCCAAGGGTGAGTCATTTATGTGCAATGAGGAGTGTCATTCCGGCACCTTCTTAAAGTCGATACTCATCTCTTTAGTCTTGTCCATGGTGAGATTCAAAATGTTGCCCTTATATCTTTGAACCTGCTGTTCTGCCCCCCTCTATACACTGTCTTGTCTTCGTTGCTGATGAGGCCAACCACTGTTGTGCCATCAGTGAACTGGATGCAGTACAGTCATGTGTCAGCAGTGTGAGCAGCATGGGGCTGAGCACGCAGCCACAGGGGGGTGCCAGTGCTCAGCCTGACGGACCTAAAGATTTTACTGCCAACGTGGACTGACTTTCCTCTTTCTGTCAATAAGTCCAAAATGCAGTTACAGTGAAAGGTGTTGAGACCCAGTGAGAACAGTTTACCCACCAGTTTCTGAGCCATGAAATCTTTTAGATTATGAGAACACTCAGTCCTCTTTTATTGTCATTTAGAAATGCATACACGCATTAAGAAATGATACAATGTTTCTCCGGAGTGATATCACGGAAAACAGGACAAACCAAAGACTAACACTGACAGAACCACATAATTATGACATATAGTTACAGCAGTGCAAAGCAATACCATAATTTGATGAAGAACAAACCATGGGCACGGTAAAAAGAAGTCTCAAAAGGCCTCGAGTTGATTGACTCCCGAGTCCCTGTTAGCAGCAGCAAAAGGGAGAAACTCCCTGCCATAAACCTCCAGGCACCATCAACTTGCCGATGCCTTGGAAACAGCCGACCACAGCCGACACTGAGTCCATCCATCCGAAAACTTCAAGCCTCTGACCAGCCCCTCTGATACAGCTTCCCAAGCGCCATCCTCTGCCGAGCGCCTTCGACTTCATCCCGGCCACTGAAACAAGCAAAGCCAAGGATTTCGGGGCCTTCTGCTGCAGAAATTCCAGTTACCACACGGTAGCAGCGGCAGCGAAGCTTTCCAGAAGTTTCCCAGATGTTCTTCCATACTCTCACGTATGTCTCCATCAAATCAGGATTGTGCACGGTCCTCAGCTTGACAGATAACAGATATTCGTCACTGGAAAGGCCGTGCGCGCTGCCGTTACGCAGCCATCTTCTCCTCCTTCCATTTAATGATGGAATTAATTGTCGACCTGAAGCCAATAAGCAGCATCCTGACATATGAGGCACCATTTTGCAGGTAGAAAAGCTATACCTATTGCAGTCTGTGACACACCAGCCTACATTTTTACCACCTACTCCAGGCATACTCACTTGGAACTTCAAACACTTTGCTACTGTCCCTGGAAACCCTCTTGCCACTGACTGTGAGTTAGCTGAGCTGATAAGGTGATTTTAAGGCATCTGTATTTGAGAAAGTCTACTTCACAGAGAAGTAAGTGAGAAATAGGATTGATGGGATTGTTTTGAGAGCTGACATTGACTTGATGGGCCAAATGGCCTTCTTCTCTATTGTAGTTGTAATATGAGTATGAACAACAATATATTATTATCCTCCCCTTCACATCCTCCTCGGTACAATAAACCATGAGAAAGAAATGACTGCCTCCTCCTCAACATTATTTCATCTTCTACATCCTTGCCAATGCATTGTCAATGCTCCTTTTCTGCATATTGGTTTTTATGGCTCCTCTTCTGCCTAAGTATTCAATATAGTTCAATTAGAGCCAGATTTGCAATGAAAAATAAACAATAAAAATTGCATCAGTTCTAAAAAAAATTTCCATGTGTACAAATAATATTTTCATAAATTGCTCACATCATAGCAAAAGTGAATAATAACTTAGAGAGTGAAACTGAATTTTAAAAAATCTACTTTTCAGACCACTTTGTACAGTGAACTTTTCTAAACCCACTCTAGTTGATAAAATGTTTCTCCAGAATCTTATCCTGAGCAGATACAATGTAGTATAAGAAGCTTAACTGAAACATTTAAATAAATATCTTAAACACAAGAAATTCTGTAGATGCTAGAAATCCAGAGCTACACACACAAATTGTGACAGGAACTCACCATGTCGGGCAGCATCTATGGAAATGGATAAACAGAAGATATTTTGGGCTAAGACGCTTCATCAGGACTGGAAAGAAAGGGGGAATTGGACATAATTAAAAGGAGGCAATACGGGAAAGAGGACAAGCTAGAAGGTGGGAGGTGAGACCAAGTGGATTGGAAAGGTAAAGAGTTTGCAAAGAAGGAATCTGATAGGAGCGGGAAGTGGACCATGGGAGAAAGTGAAGCACGAGGGGCAATAGGGGGAGGTGATAGCCAGGTGAGGAGAAGAGATAAGAGGCCAGAGTGGGGAATATAAGAGGCAAGGGGGAAGGAAAGAATTACTAGAAGGATAAATCAATATTCATGGTATCAGGTTGTAGGCCACCTAGATGGAATATGAGGTGTTGCTCCTCCATCTCTGCTTTTGGTGGATGGATCGGAGGTGTTCAAAAAAGCGGTCCACCGATTTACATCAGGTCTCATCAACGTAGAGAAGGCCACGTCGGGAACACCGGATAGCATAGACAACCACAACAGATTCACAGGTGCACTGTTACTTCACCTGGAAGGACTATTTAGGGCTTAGAATTGAGGTAAGGGAGGAGGTGAATGGGCAGGTGTAGCATTTCTGGCGTTTGCAGGGATAAGTGCTGGGAGGGAGATTAGTGAGGAGGAATGAGTGCACAATATGCTTGGTGATAGGATCCTGTTGAAGATGTTGGAAATAGAGGAGAATGATGTTTTGGATGTAGCAGCTCATTGGGTGGTAGGTGAGGACAAGAGGAACTCTATGCCTGATAAGGTTGCAGGAAGGTGGGATGAGTACAGATTTATGGGAAATGGAAGAATTGTGGTAGAAGGCAACATCGATGGTGGAAGAAGGAAAACCCCATTATTTGAAATAGGAGGACGTGTCTGATGTGCTGGAAAAGAAATCCTCATCCTGGAAAAGGATGCAGCAGAGACAAAGAACTGGAAAAAGGGAATAGCATTTTTACAGGACATTACCAAGACGGAATAAAGGTAGGAACGGGTATAGTCAAGATACCTATGGGAACCAGTGGGTTCATAAAGGATGTCATTAGACAGCTTGCCTTCAGAGAAGGAGTTAAAGAGATGAAGAAAGGGGAGAAAGTGGTCAGAAATGGTCCAGGTGAATTTAAGGGCAGGGTGGAAGTTGGAGGCTAAGTTGATGAAATCGATTACCTTAGCACGAGTGCATGATGCAGTGTCAATGTAATCATCAATGCAACAAAGGGAGAGCTGGGAGGCATTACCAGGGAGGACTTGGAACATGGACTGTTCTGTGTAGCCGATGAAAAATCAGGCATAGCTGGGGACAGCCGACCGATGTCCAAGCTGCAGCTGAAACAGTGCTGAGTCTATTTATGGCAATGGGGTCCTTCAGTCATGGTGTGCGCTGACAAATAACTGAACTCTGGTGCAGAGAAACAATAGACTCCCATATTGAGAAAGAAACAAGAGTTTATTCTTAGAAATTCCAACTGAATATTGGTGGCTCAACCGAGATACACATGAGACAAATCATGCTTGAAACACCCAAGGACCCCATAATAAGTGCTAATTGGGAGTACATTTTAAATAATCATAGTACGCTGACAATCCGTGCCAGTCAAAATAAGCTTGCAAAACTAGTCAGAAAACACAAGAGCTTAACGACTCGAGACACAATAGACTCAATAATTTTCCCTCTTTACCTTCCTTCTTCTTCTATTCATCACTCTGGCCTCTTATGTTTTCTCCTCACCTGCCTATCACCTCCCCCTAGTAGCTCTCGTTTCCTTTCTCTCATGGTTCACTTTCCTCTCCTTATTCTCCAGCCCTTTACCTTTCATAGAAACATAGAAAACCTACAGCACCATACAGGCCCTTCGGCCCACAATACTGTGCCAAACATGTACAAACGTTTGTACTTACTTTAGAAAATACCTGGGGTTAACCATAGCCCTCTATTTTTCTAAGCTCCATGTACCTACCCAAGAGTTTCTTAAAAGAAACTCTTGTATCTGCCTCCAAGGCTATCGCCGGCAGCCCATTCCATGAACTCACCACTCTGTACATAAAAAACTTACCTCTGACATCTCCTCTGTACCTACTTCCGAGCACCTTAAAACTGTGCCCTCTTGTGTTAGCCATTTCAGCCCTGGGAGAAAGCCTCTGACTATCAACATGATCAATGCCTCTCATCATCTTATACATCTCTATCATCTCATCCTCTGGATCCTCCGTCACTCTAAGGAGTAAAGACCAAGTTCACTCAACCTATTCTCATAAGGCATCCCCAATCCAGGCAACATCCTTGTAAATCTCTTCTGCACCCTTTCTATAGTTTCCATGTCCTTCCTGTAGTGAGGTGACCAGAACTGAGCACAGTACTCCAAGTGAGGTCTAACCAGGGTCCTATATAGCTGCAACACTACCTCTCGGCTCTTGAACTCAATCCCATGGTTGATGAAGGCCAATACACTGTATGCCTTCTTAACCGCACAGTCAACCTGCGCAGCAGCTTTGAGTGTCCTATGGACTCGGACACCAAGATCCCTCTGATCCTCCTCACTGTCAAGAGACTTACAATTAATACTATATTCTACCATGATATCTGACCTAACAAAATGCTTATCTGAGTTGAACTCCATCTGCCACTTCTCAGCCCAGTTTTGCATCTTACTCACCTGGCTTCATCTATCACCTTCTAGCTAGTCCTCCTTCCCCATACTCCCACCTTTTTATTCGGGTTCTTCCCCTCTTTCTTTTCAGTCTTGAAGAAGGCTCTCAATCTAAAACGTTAACTGTTTATTCATTTCCATAGATGCTGCCTTACCTGCAGAGTTCCTCTAGCTACACATGCCCTTACGCTTGCTCCCTTACCACCATTCAGGGCCCCAGACAGTCTTTCCAGCTGAGGTGACGCTTCACCTGTGAGTCGGCTGGGGTGATATACTGCGTCCGGTGTTCCCGATGCGGCCTTCTATATATTGGCGAGACCCGACACAGACTGGGAGACCGCTTTGCTGAACACCTACGCTCTGTCCGCCAGAGAAAGCAGGATCTCCCAGTGGCCACACATTTTAAATCCACATCCCATTCCCATTCTAATATGTCTATCTACGGCCTCCTCTACTGTAAAGATGAAGACACTCAGGTTGGAGGAACAACACCTTATATTCCGTCTGGGTAGCTTCCAACCTGATGGCACGAACATTGACTTCTCTAACTTCCGCTAATGCCCTACCACCCCCTCATACCCCATCCGTTACTTATTTATATACATATTCTTTCTCTCTCTCTCCTTTTTCTCCCTCTGTCCCTCTCACTATACCCCTTGCCTATGCTCTGGGTTTTCCCCCCTCCCTCTTTTCTTTCTCCCTGGGCCTCCTGTCCCATGATCCTCTCGTATCCCTTTTGCCAATCACCTGTCCAGCTCTTGGCTCCATCCCTCCCCCTCCTGTCTTCTCCGATCATTTCGGATCTCCCTCTCCCCCTCCCACTTTCAAATCCCTTACTAGCTCTTCCTTCAGTTAGTCCTGACGAAGGGTCTCGGCCCGAAACATCGACTGTACCTCTTCCTAGAGATGCTGCCTGACCTGCTGCGTTCACCAGCAACTTTGATGTGTGCTCCTCTAGCATCTTCTGTGTTTTGCTTTAATAAATATCTTGCTCATATTTGACTGCCTATGGTGTTCAGCACTAAAATGGTGAAAATCAATTGATAGCCAGTCAATTAGCACATTCCACTTAAGAACCAACAGCCAGAAGTAAAATCAATCTTCATGAAATCTAAATCTGAATGAGAATGTACGCAACTCTTTGGTCAGCAGTGCAAGTCATGAAGGTGGAAAAAAAAACAGAAGCAAAGTTGATCCAGTCAATACTGAGAACCAACATAGTTGATATAAATGTTGTGGATACTGTTCTAGTGCATTTCATTACCAAGTTTTCTCCAGTAAAAATGATTAGTGATCGCTTGAAGGAATTCACGTGTAAAAGTAAGGTAGAATTAGACCAACACAGATCCTGTGAGAATGAAGAAAAGAGACAGTCCATTTGAAGAACGTCTTAGGGGTTTTCTCTGTAAACAGTTCAATGGCATTATTATTAACCCCAGAGGAGCAGTCTTACAGTTGAGAGACAAGTCTATTATATGACTATTTACACAAGGAAGCTAGAGAATATCTACCATTGAATATTCTCATGATCATTTAACCAATAATACTTAAGCTGAGCTTATTTTTCTACAAATATTACACATGACTTGATAATATCACAGAAAAGCACTTTGACAGTGCTATGGCTTGGGCCCAGTTGAGTGGCAGAATTATTCACCAGTACGTTTTCTCTTCTTAATATTATATTCAGTCAGAGGCTGGAAAACCAAATGATTCTGCAGGAAATTAATATATAAATATGTAACAAAGACAATATATTGCTAACGCTTGAAATCGAAACTTGAGACAGAAAACAAATAAATAAAGTCAGGCAGGATTCCTGGTGAGAAAAATATTTCAGAATGCTGTCCTTTCATCAAAGCTGAAAGCTATTAGATGGATCATGCTGATTTTGGATCACTGCCTGCAGCTGTAATCCACAGTTAAATCCACATTTAGTTGGGCCAGATGCAAAGCGACAATGTCACAAATCTGGTGACCAGGCCTCCTGAAAAATAGCACAGAAGGCCTGCCCCCCATAACGCTACTGATAGGATCTGACAGAAAGGTTAGCTTGAGAGGAACTTCATCACTGCTCAGAGCTACGAATAATTTCAAATGTATTTCTGTATCCCGAATATATTTGATTCCATTTACAAACTGTTCAGGATGATGTAAAGAATTTTAAGTACTATATTAAATTGACAAATAAAACAATTAAAACACATCAAAGACTTGCAAATAATTGAAAACCTTTTGCTAAAGAGAAATACTAAGAGAGAAAAAAACACTTCCACTGTTAGTCCTTGTATTTTTAATCAGTTATTATCAGCACTCACAGAGAGGAGCCATATATATGTAGTGAGGAGTGTTCATCCTGCACCTTCTTAATGTCCACAATCATCTTTTTTCTAAGCTGAGATGCAGGCTGCTGTGCTTGCACCATTTTACCAGCCATCCTAGCTCCTCTCTTTACTCTGTATCACACATCATGAAGACTCTGGAGAGGCTGGTCCTGGCTCACCTCCAACCCCTGTTCAGATCAGCCCTCGATCCCCTGCAGCTTGCCTACCAGGAGAACACTGGAGTTGACAATGCTGTCATCCGCCTGCTGAACAGAGCCTACTCCCATTTGGATAATTAGGGCAGCACTGTGAGGATCATGGTTTTGTTTTTGATTTCTCAAGTGCCTTCAATACCATACAGTCTTCACTGCTGGGGGAAAAGCTCCATTCAATGCAGATTGGCACTTCCATTGTATCCTGGATAATGGACTACCTGACAGGCAGACCACAGTTTGTCCACCTTCAGAGCTGTGTGTCAGACATGGCTACAAGCAGCACTGAGATCCCACAAGGGACTGTATTGGCTCATAGAAACATAGAAACCTGGAAAATAGATGCAGGAGTAGGCCATTCGGCCCTTCGAGCCTGCACAACCATTCAGTATGATCATGGCTGGTTATCCAGCTCAGAACCCTGTACCTGCTTTGTTACCCTGTATACCCTGGACTTCAGATACAAAGCTGAATCATGTTATCTGCAGAAATTCTCTAATAACACTTTGATGAAGGTAGAGCAGTAGATGTAGTGTATATGGATTTCAGCAAGGCGTTTGACAAAGTACCCCACGTAAAGCTTATTGAAAAAGTAAGGAGGCATGGGATCCAAGGAGACCTTGCTTTGTGGATCCAGAACTGGCTCACCCACAGAAGGCAAAGAGCGGTTGTAGACGGGTCATAATCTGAATGGAGGTCGGTCACCAATGGTGTGCCTCAGGGATCTGTTCTGGAACCCCTACTCTTTGTGATTTTTATGAATGACCTGGATAAGGAACTGGAGGAATGGGTTAGTAAATTTACTGATGACACAAAGGTTGGAGGTGTTGTGGATAGTGTGGAGGTCTGTCAGAAGTTACAGTGGGATATTGATAGGATGCAAAAATGGGCTGAGAAGTGGCAGATGGAATTCAACCCAGATAGGTGTGAGGTGGTTCATTTTTATAGGTCAAATATGATGACAGAATACAGTATTAATGGTAAGACTCTTGGCAGCGTGGAGGATCAAAGGATCTTGGGGTCTGAGTCCGTAGGACACTCAAGGCTACTACGCTGGTTGACTCTGTGGTTAAGAAGACATACAGTGCATTGACCTTCATCAACCATGGGATTGAGTTCAAGAGCCGACAGGTAATGTTGCAGCTATATAGGACCCTGATCAGACCCCTCTTGGAGAACTGTGCCCAGTTCTGGTGACCTCACTACAGGAAGGATGTTGAAACTACAGAAAGGTTGCAGAGCAGATTTACAAGGATGTTGCCTGGATTGGGGAGCATGCCTTATGAGAATAGGTTGAGTGAACTCAGGGTTTTCTCCTTGGAGCAACGGAGGATAAGAGGTAACCTAATAGAGGTGTATAAGATGATGAGAGGCATTGATTGTGTGGATAGTCAGATGTTTTTTTCCCAGGCTAACGGGAATGGTTAACACAAGAGGGCACAGTTTTAAGGTGCTTGGAAGTAAGCACAGAGTAGATGTCAGGAGTAAGTTTTTTACGCAGAGAGTGGTGAGTGTGTGGAATGGGCTTCCGGTGATGGTGATGGAGGTAGATACAATAGCATCTTTTAAGAGACTCTTGGATAGGTGCATGGAGCTTAGAAAAATAGAGAGCTATGGGTAAGCCTAGGTAATTTCTAAAGTAAGGACATGTTCAGCACAGCATTGTGGGACGAAGGGCCTGTATTGTACTGTAGGTTTTCTATGTTTCTATGTTCTAGACCGAAGTCCTTTGGATTATGCAGCTCTCTCCTTCATATGTTCTACCAGTCTGCCATTACCAGTACAGCCCTCTATGTGGTAGTGAGCTGGGGCAATGACGTCAACACGAGTGATGCCAACAAGCTCAATAAACTGATTAGAAAGGCTGTCTCCATTACAGCAGTCAAACTAGGCACTCTGCAGGCAGTGGTAGAACAAAGGACTACGGAAAATTCTGTCAATTTTGGACAATGTTTCTCACCCTCTGCATGCCACAATGGCTGAACAGAGGAGCACTTTCAGTAATATACTAAGGCAACTGTGCTGCTCCGAAGAGCACTATATGAGGTCATTCTTACCCTTGACCACGAGGCTCTATAAGGAGTCAACCTATAGCCGGGGAAGTGATGACCCCTCCTGTTAGATTGTTTGAGGTAACTTATTTTTTATTCTTTCCTTCTTCTCTGCTAATATTTGTATATCTGTGCACTTGTAATGCCGCTGTGACATTGTAATTTCCTTTGGGATCAATAAAGTATTTGTCTATCTATCTATCTATCTGTCTTGTTGTCAAGGCCAACCACTGTTGTGACATCAGTCAACTTGATGATTTGGTTTGAACTGCATCTAGCGATAATCATGGGTCAGCAGCGCGAACTGCATGCGGCCCTGTAAGCATGATGAAGCTTGAGATGTTTCTGCCAACACAGACAGTATACGTAAATCTAAAGTACTAAATGATATCTTATTCAAGATGGTGAAAAAGTCAGAAGGTTTGATGTTGGCTAAATGATTGTACCCAGGGATATATCAGAACACAGTAAAGAATTTTGTGATGATGGATGTATTCCAGCAGTGCATATAGAACCAACTAGTGATGAGAAGACAGAATGATTAGTGATTTGAATCAAAGCATCACTCATCCTTTAAAATATAACTACAGTTTCATTGACATAAATGCAGTCAAGAAAGTCCACACATCTGAGAAAGCCAGGTAACAGATTTAATCAGTAACAGTCATTTATTTACAAAGCATATGTGCAAATATGTGCATATGTGCATGTATTACAAAGCATATTCAACCCAGATAAGTGTGAAGTAGTTCATTTTGGTAGGTCAAATATGATGGCAGAATATAATATTAATGGTAAGACTCTTGGCAGTGTGGAGGATCAGAGGGGTCTTGGGGTCCGAGTCCATAGGACGCTCAAAGCAGCTGCGCAGGTTGACGCTGTGGTTAAGAAGGCATAAGGTGTATTGGTCTTCATAAATCATGGAATTGAATTTAGGAGCCAAGAAGTAATGTTGCAGCTATAATGGACCCTGGTCAGACCCCATTTGGAGTACTGTGCTCAGTTCTGGTTGCCTCATTACAGGAAGGATGTGGAAGCCATAGAAAGGGTGCAGAGGAGATTTACAAGAATGTTGCCTGGATTGGGGAGCATGCCTTATGAAAACAGTTTGAGTGAACTTGGCCTTTTCTCCTTGGAGCAATGGAGGATGTGAGGTGACCTGATGGAGGTGTATAGGATAATGAGAAGCATTGATCATGTAGATAGTCAGAGGCTTTCTTCCGGGGCTGAAATGGTTGCCACAAGAGGACACAGGTGCTGGGGAGTAGGTACAGAGGTGATGTCAGGGGTACGTTTTTTACTCAGAGCTGGTGAGTGCGTGGAATGGGCTGCCGGCAACTGTTGTGGAGGCGGATACGATAGGGTCTTTTAAGAGACTTTTGGATAGGTACATGGAGCTTAGAAAATTAGTGGGCTATGGGGAAGTCTAGTAATTTCTAAGGTAGGGACATGTTCGGCACAACTTTGTGGGTGGAAGGGCTGTATTGTGCTGTAGGTTTTCTATGTTTCAATGTTTCAAAAGGAGATTAACGTTGGATATGGGTACGCATATACACATACACCTGCTCATTGATGCAAATTTCTAATCAGTCGATGTGGAGGATCTGGGCTAACTGGAGTTGGGTAAATACCTTTGCAAGACTATAGAATTGTATGTCTGTGTTGCTTAAGGCCTGGGTCAGTAGAAAATCATGGAGCTGCCCTCTGCCCTACAGCTGTAGAAATATGATTATGAAACCAGAGACAGACAGTGAGTGGTAGTTCTGAGGATGAAAATGCCTTGTTAATGAGATAAGTCAAAAGAGAATGGCTAGACTTTTTTTAAGCTGATACAAAGGGGACAGTAATTCAAATAACAACTTATTACATCAGTAGTGTGCATCGCTAAATGCACAACATGTCAAACCATGAAGTAGATAGACTACAGAAGCAGAAGACATGCACGCAGAAGCTGTTTTATTAGGTACAGGAGATAAGTAATAAAGTGGCCACTGAGTGTATGTAAATGAGTCATGTGATAATGATTCTATAATGTCATTAGATATGTAACTCAATTGGTAGTTATTGGTAGTCTAATATATAATGTAATGCTCTGGTTCATATTTTTACTGTTATGCTGTATGTATTTCATTTTGGCAGTTCTGTAAGAGCAGTTTGTTTTCAGCTTGTTTGGATTACTGTTGAAGATAAGGGATGATGTGGAATGTGTGACATCCAGTTAGCGGGAGGTTTTCTTGGTGAGGGACAGTAAGGCTGGGTCTGGGCTTTTGTTCGGTGGGAGTTGGAGAAAGAATACGCTGGGGAGAACCAGTCGTAGCATACAATCCGGTAGGAGACCCGTTTGTTCGAGATGGATTGCGAGCGACCTTCGGAAGGTGGTGTGTGTGCTCACACTGACGAGGGCCCAGCTCATGAGTGACAGAGGAGACCGAGATGAATTCCAACTTGTGCATATTTGATTATTTAATTAGAATGGGCCCTTATTGTATTATTCTTTACTCACCCTTTAGTTAAGTTAAGATTCATAAATATAATTCCTTTAACCATATGCAGCCTACTGTCTGTTTCGTGGCAGCAATTTGTAATAGGGTAGCAAATGATGCAGCAACTGAGGTTTGGGGTGGGAACACGCCTCAATCCCATGAATTTGGCAGGGCCGGAGTTTGTCTTCCCTAGACTTACGCAGCCAAGGAAACCAGACTGAATCATAGGGACTGTTAAAGATTACACCTACTTGTTCTACAAAACCAGTACACAGACTAACTCTAGTCTAATTTTGAACCTGAGGTGTTCTCTCGTGTCTATTTCTTGTTACATACTCTCCAATCTCACCTGAACGTAAGACTTATATCTCTTGACCAACTTCTATGCTTCTTGGACTTGTTTTTCCTATCAGTATCAACTGAAAACACACTGATATTTTAAAGATTCAAAGTACATCTATTATCTTGTATCATACACCGGGGTGCTCTCTTCAGTTACCTGATGAGGTAACCGTGGCCTTTGACCATGAGCCAAAGTATGTATGCAGTATACAACCCTGAAATTTCTTGTTCTCACAGACAGCCACGAAACAAAAAACCATGGAACCAAACCGGTCAAAGGAGAACATCAAACTACAAATCGCCCCGCTTGTATATCTTCACATGTAGACAACACGCAACTGATTCTCAGCACCGTCCTTTGACTGTTGCATTGTCATAAAATTCTTTGATTGCTTGATTGAGATTGACTGGAACAGATAAGCAGAAATTTCCACCAACTAAACATCAGGAGAAATGAGCCATTTTCTTTGTCTGACATCGCAAAATTTGTTCCCTGTTTTCCTGTGTATCAGGTTTGAATCCCAAATGAGTTTCAAACAACATAGCAATACTATCTCCTTAGTGATCAATTCCTACCTTATTAATATCACCTAATGCTGCCCTGTGTAGTGCTTTAGTGTCTTTCCTATCTGTGTATATCACTCCCATCAGATAGGAAAGGCATGGATGAAAATTTCAGTAGTGTTTTAGTTGCTATGGTTTACTTGGATTTTCAGAAGGCCTTTGATGAGGTGCCACACATGATATATGGGCTCCAAAACAGTAGACAGGATGTGGGATATAAATTTCAACAGGAAATAAAAACAGCTTGTAATAAGGACAATGGTGGATTTCAATATGCAGGTGGATTGGAAAAATCAGGTTGGTGCTGGATCCCAAGAGAGGGAATTTGAAGAATGTCTATGAGTTGGCTGTTGGAATTCTTAGATGAAATAACAAGCAGGATAGACAAACAAGAGTCAGTTGCTATTGTTTACTTGGATTTTCAGAAGACCTTTGACGAGGTGCCGCACATGAGGCTCCTTAACCAGGTAACAGCCCATGGTATTAGAGAAAAGATACAAGCAGAGGTAAAAGATTGGCTGACTGTCAGGAGGCAAAGAATGGGAATAAAAGGGATCTATTCTGGTTGGCTGCTGGTGGCCAATGGTGTTCCGTGGGCATCAACATTGGGACCACTTCTTTTCACGTTAGATGATCTGGGTGACAGAACTGATGGCTTTGTGGCTAAATTTGTAAACAAGACAAAGGTAGGTGGAGGGGTAGGTAGTGATGAGGAAGGAAGTAGGCTGCAGAAGGACTTAGACAGATTAAGAGAATGGGCAAATAAGTGACAGATGGAATACAGTGTTGGGAAGTGTATGATCATGCATTTTGGTAGAAGGAATAAAAGCATAGACTACTTTCTAAACAGAGAGGAAGTTCAAAAATCAGAAGTTCAAAGCGACTTGGGAGTCCTTGTGCAGGATTCCCTAAAGGTTAACTCACAGATTAAGTCAGTGTTAAGGAAGAAAAATGTAATGTTAGCATTAGGACTAGAGGACTAGAATATAAGAGCAATGATGTGATGCCAGGGGTTTCTGAGGCATTGGTCAGACCTCACTTGTTCTATTGTGAGAAGTACTAGGCTCCTTATCTAAGAAAATATGTGTTGGCATCTTTTGGAGAGAGTCCAGAGGATGTTCAGGAAAATGATTCTGGCAATGAAAGGATTAAAGTATGAGGAGTGTTTAATGTCTTTGGGCCTGTACTCGCTGGAGTTTAGAAGATTGAGTAGTGAAGCCTATCAAATATTGAAAGGCCTAGACAGAGTGGATGTAGAGCAGATGTTTCCTACAGTGGGTGAGTCTAGGACCAGAGGACACAGGCTCCAGATAGAGGGACGTCCATTTAGAACAGAGATGAGAAGGAATTCCTTTAACCAGAGGGTAGTGAATCTGTGGAATTCGTTGCCACGGATATATGTGGAGGCCAAGTCACTGAGCATATTTCAAGCAGAGGTTGAAAGACTCTTGATCATTCAGGCATCAAAGGTTAGGGGAGAAGGCAGGAAAATAGGGTTGAGAGGGATAATAGATCAGCCATAATGGAATGACAGAGAAGATTAAATGGTCCAAGTTGTTCAATTCTGCTCCTATATCTTAGGTCCTGAATATTCCAGTGTACACTTCATTCAACCTTCCTATCTTCCATTTTCATTTTTAAGTGACAAAACAAATCAATGAAGTTAGAGTGGTGGATGCAGAGTGTGAACACGAGGAATTCTGCAGATGCTGTAAATTCAAGCAACACACATCAAAGTTGCTGGTGAACGCAGCAGGCCAGGCAGCATCTCTAGGAAGAGGTACAGTCGACGTTTCAGGCCGAGACCCTTTGTCAGGACTAACTGAAGGAAGAACTAGTAAGAGGCTGAGACCCTTCGTCAGGACTAACTGAAGGAAGAACTAGTAAGACTAGCCCTTCCTTCAGTTAGTCCTGACGAAGGGTCTCGGCCTGAAACGTCGACTGTACCTCTTCCTAGAGATGCTGCCTGGCCTGCTGCGTTCACCAGCAACTTTGATGTGTGATGCAGAATGTGTATGGGTTTCAGTAATGCATTCATCAAGGCTCATTCAGAAAGTCTGGAGGCACAGGATTCACAGAAACATGGCTGCATAGATTCAGAATTAGCTTGCCTACAGGAAGCAGAGGATGGTAGTATATGAAAGTATTCTGCCTGGAGGTCTGTGATTAGTGGTGTTCTACAGGGATCTAATCTGGGACCTCTGGTCTTTGTGATTTTTGGAAGTGACTTAGATGAAGAAATAAAAGGGTGAGCTGGAAACTTTGCAAGTAGTATGAAGGTTATTATTGTGATGTATAGCGTAGAATTTGTTGTAGGTTATTAACGGGGCATTAATAGATGCAGAGTATTGTGGAAAGCGTATTGGAATATTGCGTTCAATTCTGGTTACCTTCATTATAGGAATGATGCAGAAGCACTAAAGAGGATGCAGAGGAGATTTACCAGAATGCTGCCTGATTAGAGAGCAGGCCTTATGGGAATTGAGGATAGTTTAAACAAGGTAAGGCTTTTCTCCTTAGAGCGAACAAGGATGAGAAACAACTTGATAGAGGTGTACAAGATGATAAGAGGCATAGATCAAAAGGATAGCCAGAGACTTTTCCCAGAACAGAAATGGTTAAAATGAGGTGGCATGATTTTAAGGTGATTGGAGAAAAGTATAGGGAGGGATGCAAGAGATGATTTTTTAAGCAAAGAGTGGGAAATGTGTGGAGTACCCTGCTAGGAGTGGTGGGAGAGGCAGATACATGAGGGAAATTTAAGACATTCTTAGATTGGAAAATAGGTGGGAAAAAAATGAAGAGCTCTGCAGGGGGAAGCATCACACTTGAAGTTGTTTAGAAGTTCAGCAAAACATTGTGGGCCAAAAGAACTGTACTGTACTAGATTGCTCCTTGTTCTATTTTCTATTAAACAATAGATTCCTTGTGTGTGGGGGGGGGAGGGGGGAGAATACTAGGCTATCAAAACATTTCAACATATCAACATACCAGCACCCAACAATATTGATTTTCCATGAATTCCCATGAATTCCCACTGTATCTATGTCCTTCTATCATGTGATGTCTCCTTTCTGAGTAATTTTGCTCAAATTTATAAATATACTTCACCGTATCAGCTTCCGAACATCTGGTGGTAAACTCACCCAATATGTAGGAAACATTTATGGAACCATTTTATAAATATTAATGCATTTGAACTAGCCACATGACATTGGGGAATAAGAAAATTTCATTCACTGCTTTATTTCACTCTCAAGTCACTTTACTGGGTGTCTCACCAAGAGTTTAATTCTATCTCAATAGAATTATGATTGTTCATGTAATCAAAAGGCAGTAAAGTAAGATTCCAACCAGAAGAGTACACATAAAATCAGGGATGTGGAACTCCAAGTCCCTAGAGAGGAAATTGGAGATTGCAAGTTCAGACTTCTCAACTGCCAAATAATTATCACTCGTGATGTAGCCAGAAACATTTTTGTCTCTAGGGTCTGTGATCATGTTAAAGGCCATTTTAGTCCCAGAATCTTACTATAAGCATTAGATATCAATCATCTCACTTAATTCTGGCACTCAGAACATATAGAAACAATACTAAATAATAGGCAGAAAAGTATGACTAGTTACATAGCGAAATGTTGATGCTCCCAATTAGTGGAGAACTGCTAATCTTTGATTATTATTATACTTAAGCAGATAATATTATTTATTGTTGCTTTGTTAGTTGTGGAGATTACAGTCACACAGAGAAGGAAGTATTCACATTATTCTGACCTCTTCATCCCAGTATTATCAAAGTTATGTTGAGCTGAGGAGACCTTCTGTGTTGTCACATAATGGATTTTGTAAAGATTGGCAGAGGTTTCTTTTAAATGACAAATAAATATAAAGATTAGGCAGTGATATTCAGATTAAAGGAATCACTGCTGATGATTTCAGAAAGAAGCTGTTGATTTTTGTTTTGGATGTCATCGAGAAATGCGCTCTGAATATTGCCCACACAATATGGTGCTTGTATTTAAGGTTTGATGAAGCCATTGTTACTTCCATAATTCATGTCACATTACATCACATATCTCCTGTTATTGTAGAACTTCCTGACCTATCCAGGATTCAAAAGTAGTTGAGAGGAAGTCCGAGCATGCAAATTTCAGTTTCATCTCGTGGGGCTAGGAGTTCTTCATCCCTGATTCTATCCCTTATTAGCAACAGCAACTATCTTCTCAATCACTTTACCAGCAGTTGTACCAGTATTTGAGGTCGTCTGACTAATGACAACTACTATTACAGAAGAGGGATTTTCCACTAGAGCAGCTAGCCAATTGCTGATTTACTTTCCTCTCAGCGAATTCAAGGAATGTTGATGGCCGGAAAATGAAGATCTACATTAATTGCAGAGTCTTTGCCAACTGAAATATTTAATGAACTGCATTTTCTGATCCTTCTTGGCAATCTGCTCAATGTAATAATAAGAATGATTTGGACTGGATTTCAGATATGTCATGTTTACTCCTAAGCTGCTTTGACAAGGAGAATAAGATTTTGTGATTCTACAATCTTCAACTTGCCTGCCAATAAAATAGACAAGGAAAATTAAGCATCATTCTTAATAGAGGAAAAGAAGAAAAACACTTGAAAATCTGAACATCATGTCATTAAGCAAACTCAGAGACTATTTAGATTGTTCCCTCACACCTTTTGTTTTGCCAAACTCATTATAGTGGATTATAATTTCAGGAAGTTTGCTTGTATATTCACTGTTGATGCTGACAGGTGCATGTATACAAATGTGCTAGTGTGAATTTAGTAGGTGGAATGCAGAAGTAATTGAAAGATCAAAGAAATATGGGGGAGGATATGGCTTAAAGGTATATAGGAAGATAATTATTGAAACCAATTGTTTTTCCTAAACACTCCTTCGCCACATGTTAATGTAACAAAATGATAAGAAATTCATCAGTATTTTCTCATTTTCTGATAAAGAATATTTCAAATGAAAATGATTGTGATTCCCACTGAATAAATGTCATTCATACCTTGGAGAAAGTTTTCCATGTGTATGGATGGCTCATTAAAGTCAAAGTCAATGCTGAGTTTATTATCATACACACAAGTACATGCACAGTATATACAAGTGCAATGAAAAACTTAATTACAGCAGCATCACAGGCACATAGTATTGTATAAGCAACGTTCTCAAGAAAAAAACATAAATTATACACATTTTTACAAGATAGAACACTATTAGAACAATTAAATCAATGTCTATTGTAGTGCAAAGTGATCAAAGTGGCCATAGTGTTGATCTACTGGGTAATGAATAGTGTTATGCAGGTTGGTTCAAGAACTGACTGAATGGTTGAAGGGAAGTAGTTGTTCTAGAATCTTATGATGTGGGACTTCAGACTTCTGTTCCACCTGGTCAATGGTGGCTGTGAGAAGATGGTATGGTCCGGATGGTGATTTTGGCTGATAGATATTGCCTTCTTGGGACAGTACCTTATGTAAATACTACCAGCGGTGGTGAAGCATATGCTTGTGATGACCAAGGCCTTTACTTACATACTCCTACTGCACCACGCTGCCATCCAGTAATACAAGTTCATGGCAAGATCAAAGAAAGCATGGACAATTCCCCACTTCTTGGGAGTCATCTTTTAGCAAAACAGATATGAAATTAACTGCTGCTTTCGAGCAGCAGCACAGTTATAGGCTGATTGAAGAAAAAAAGATTTGAAGATCAGGACCTCAGACCTCATGATCTACTTTGCAGCAGTGATCCCAGGACTACCTGGAGCATCAGTTCAAGATACTTGAAAATACTTGAAAATGGTATTTTCACAAAATCTTCCAAATCAAAGCTAAGCAAGTATCCAACATCCCTAGCAATGAGGTTTAAGATACTCTCAGCTGACTCTGCTGGGCTGGTCGAATCATCAACCCCAATACTCAGCTCTTTAGTCAAACACCAATCCTTTCTCTACAGTGAGAGGAGATTACCAGTCAGATGAAGAAATAAACAATGTTGTGTTTAAAGCTTCCAAGAAGAAGTGTGACTCCCCCATTTACTCCTCAAACCTGTATTTTATGGCTACTCAAAGTTGAGTAGGAACATTAATGATGATATTGAGAATCTGAGAGCACACAGCAGTCATATGTAAAGGGTGAAAGAACATACTATTTCAACAACTATCCACCTGCTTCTCCATCAACCATCACCTGCCTCATTTGTGGAAGAGTTAAAGTTCAAAGTTTATATTTATTATCAGAGTATTGAGATTTATCTTCTTGCAGGCACTTGCAAAGCAAAGGAACACAACAGAATTCACTAAAAAAAACGCACTATGACACCACTATATATCCAATTTACAATTTGCACAAATAGTAAAATAAAAGTAAACAAAAATACATGGAACATGAACTGCAAAGTCCCCGAAAGCGAGTCCACAGCTGCAGAGCACATTCAGCGCTGAGGCAAGTGAAGCCCGTCCATCAGCCCGATGACTGCAGGGCAACAACTGCACCTGAACTTGGCAGCGTGGGATCCAAGGCTTATGCACCTCCTGCCCAACGGTAGTAGCGAGAAGAGAAGGAGGCCAGTCAAATACAGAAAGACGGTGTTGACCAGATGTTCATTTTCCGTTCTTGTATTCGACTATTTTAATCTCACTCAATGCTTCAACTGGCGCGGATTAACAGTGTATTGGAGCCAATTACAGGCTCGTCTTCCACTATTAGGCCTCAAGACAACATCTGTACCACCCCCCCACCCCCACAATGGCTGCCCAGGCCGTACCTGCACTTTCCAGATTTTCATTTGCCAAATCCCCCAGGAGGTCACAAAAGCGCCAGATCGTTTAGTCGGTTCAAAAGTACATCCTTTAAAGAGAAATTCAGGCTGCAGATTGTAGCAACTGCAGTTCAGAAGAAGAAATAGTTTATCTACTAGAGTATCTCATAGTTCTGTGAGCTATCTGCAAAATGTCACCATTGATTGTGGGCGCCATCCTGCCTTTCCTTCATTGGCCACAACAAAACTAGAGGAAAACAAGTCATTCTCAAACCTAAGGAAGTGACTTGGAAGAATTGGAATTGTTCATTATTGTCAAATGTTCCAAGATACTGAGAAAAAATGTTTCTTGCTTACTCTTCACACAGATCAAATTACTACACTGTGCCTTGAAGTAGAACAAGCAAATACAAAATGTCAGTTTTCCCACAGCAATGCAGGTCTCCAAACTGCAATGAGATAAATGTCAGTAGGTCTTCTGGACATAGTTTATATAATAAATGTTGGCCAAGATTATGGGAAAACTCTCTCTTTCTTCTTTAAATAAAGTAATGGAGCTGTTTCTCCTAAGCTCCTTCAGGCAGTGAAGTCGGGCACTATGGTAACATTGCCGTTAGTGCGATGCTATTGCAGTTTTGGCTGTTGAAGTTCTGTTCCTGCTTCCTCTGCAAGAAAGTTTGTACGTTCTTTCCCATATGTTTACGGGTTTCTTCGCAGTGCTCCGAAAGTCTGAAGGCATACCAGTTAGTTGGTCATCGTCCTGTGATTTGGTTAGGTTTAAATTGATGGGCTGCTGGGCAGCATGGCTCGAAAGGCTGGAAGGGTTGGTATCTCTGAATAATTAAATAAAATTTCAAAGCGGCTTTGCCAATTGCAACCATGGAAAAGAATTTATGTGTGATTATCATTGAATCTATCTGGCCAGCGAAAGCTGATCGAACCAAATCAAAAAAGACTAAAAGATTAGCTATGTGGTAGAGAAATCCTAGGCAGTTTCTGAAGTAGGTTACATGGTTGGCACAACATTGTGGGCCAAAGGGCCTGTAATGTGCTTTTGATTTCTATGTTCTATGTTCTAAAACAATGCAGAATTGTTGTCCTGGTACCCAGCTCTGAAAAATAAAGTTCCAACGTATGCTATTTGAAAGTAAATTAAGTACTTGATGCGTAAACACAAAATAATCTGCAGATGCTGGGGTCAAAGCAACACTCACAATACGCTGGCGAACTCAGCAGGTCGGGCAGCATCCTTTTCCACTTTTGACTGATCTTTTCCACGGATGCTGCCCGACCTGCTGAGTTCCTCCAGCGTATTGTGAGTGTTGCTAAGTACCTGATGCATATGTTGTGAGAAAACTGGAAGCATATTCCTTCCTTAAGCTTAGACAGCCACCAACTAAATTCTAAACAAATGTACAATTTAAAAATGCTTTGTGGGGCTTAGTGTGTAAAATAGGAAGTCACTCCAACTAATTTTCTTGAGGTTTATTCAGTTGGAGGCCTCTACGTACAGCTGAATCAGGAGTTACAGGTTAAAATGGAAAAAGCAGCTAATTTGGCAGATCCGAACCATTTGAGCATGCACATCATGTTCCAGTTACTTTTGATGCCAGAGGCTGGAACTACAGTCACTCCACAAAAAATATGGATTCAATGGGGCTGGCGGTACCTTCCTTTTAGTATCTTGATTGATTTCAATGGGAAAACTAGTCACATTATAAAATATGAATTGAGTGGTTGTGTGCCATGAACACTGATTGATGATGTGTATGTGGTTCATTCTGATTGTTAATACCCTGTGAGAGACCCATGCATCTTAAGAAATGAGTCCTGAAGCACAGAAAGAGAACTCTGAATTTACATGAAAGAATTTCCCCCAAGCATTTTCAATCCTTCCCTTTATGTTAATATTTGTTTAAATCTCATCACACAATCTATTTATTTCTTCTCTTGCAATTCTTCACTTGCCCTTTCCTAAAGATGCTAATTCTTGTTTGGACATAACTGCAAAAAACAGGTCAACCCTTTAATATTCCAGCTAAATAATAAAGTGAGCCTGCATTTATATACAGACTTTCTGCTGGATCTTTAAGATGATCCAAAGCTCATCACAACTATTTGTGAAGAGTGATCACACTCTGTGTGGGGAGCAGTTCTCAATTTGCACACTAATAACAAGATGATCATCTCTACTTTCATCCTTTTGGGGAAAAAATGACAGATTTCCTTAACCTTTCTTACAGACTTAAATCCCTAATACCTGATACCACCTTTGCTGATCACCGCACAAGTTATATTTCTCCCAAGAGCTAACTCAATGCTAACCAGAGCTGAGTTTATCTACCATCTATAGAGCTTTTTCTGTCCTTACCTTTCACTCTATGAGCCTTCACATCCAACATATCATTCTCTGCAACTTTCGCCATCTCCAAAGGGATCCTACCACTAAACATATTTACATCCCTCCCCCACTTCTGCCTCCACATTCTGCAGTGATCACTCCCTCCACGATTCCTTTGTCTGCTTTTCCCTCCCCACTAATCTCCCTCCGTCCCTTATTCCTGCAAACAGCCCAAATGCTACACTTGCCCCTTCACCTTCTCCCTCACCTCCAGTCAAGGCCCAAACTGTCCTTCCAGGTGAATCTGCTAGGGTTGCCTATTGTGTCCAGTGTTCGCAATGTGGTCTCCTCTGTATTGGTAAGACCCAACAGAAACTGTGGGGCACCTCCGCTCCATCCGCCAAAAGTGTAACTTCCTGGTGGCCAAACATTTTAATTCTAATGCTCATTCCCATGCTGTTTTGGTAGTCTCCAGACTGACAGCATGAATATCGAATTCTCCTTCTGGTAAAAAAAATTTCCCTCCTCCTCCCCACTTCCTCTATTTCCCACTTTGGCCTTTTACCTCTTCTCACCTGCCTATCACTTTCCCCTGGGTCCCCTCCTCCTTCATTTTCTCCTCTGGTCCTCTCCCCTCTCTTATCAAATTCCTTTCTCTCCAGCCACCTGGGTTCACCTATCACCTTCCAGCTAGCCTCCTTTCCCAACCCCCACTTTTTCATTCTGACATCGCGCCCCACCCCCCCAATCCCGCCTTCCTTTCCAGTCATGCAGAAAGGTCTCGGCCTGAAACATTGAATGTTTATTCATTTCCATATATACTGCTTGACCTGCTGAGTTCCTCCAGCACTTTGTGTGCGTTGCTCTGGATTTCCATCATCTGCAGAATTTCTCATGTGTACTATCTACAAAATAGTTCTTTTGTCCTTTAAATTTCATTATCCTTTTTGTAAATTAATTTCAATCACTTGATGGATTTATCCACAACTTGCTCTGGGACCCTTCCCTGATCAGCAGGTTACATAATGACAATTAGTTCTAACTAAAGGGATGACAGTATTCTAGAGAAACAAGAGTTATGCTGAAAGAAAGGAAATATGAAGAATAGATAGATAGATAGATAGATAGATAGATAGATAGACAGACAGACTTTATTAATCCCGGGGAAATTTGGTTTCGTTACAGCCGCACCAACCAAGAATAGAGCGTAAATATAGCAATACAAAAAACCCCAGCAATCAAGCACCAAAATACAAACTGTGCCAGATGGAGAATAAGTCCAGGACCAGTCTATTGACTCAGGGTGTCTGACTCTCCACGGGAGGAGCTGCGCGTTCGATGGCCACAGGCAGGAACGACCTCCAGTGCCGCCAAGTATTGTATCACCGTGGAATGTGGCCGAAGTCCAACAGTAAAAAATTCAATATCCAGTCTGCAAACACGTTCCTCGATCGTAATATGCCCCGGATTGCACCATCCATTGTTAGCCAGAACAGTAAGCACCCAACTCCTTTACGCATACCGCTGTCAGTGCACTTCCGGTCAGCCAGAACGGTATTACCCACTGAACTCCTCTTCTCCAAAAGTCTCTGTTGTCTCGACCTGGTCCTCTTTCCTTGGCTTTGTGATCCCCCTCTGTGTGTTTTCCTCCGGATTTCAGCAGGGGTGTCCACCGCCCTGTTCGCTAAACCGGCCGGTCTTTGCTGGTCCGTGGAATACACAATGCGACCTTGCTTCTGTCCCGTGTGTCGGGATGTTACCATTTCCAGCGCTAAAGAAAACCCAAATAAAACTCTCTCTACCAGCATGTTGGAGAGGGTGCAACTTCGACGTGTTACCGTGAGAAAAAAAAATACAAAAAAATAACGTAAATTAATAAGTAAGAAGAAGAAAGTAAGAATAGATCGGAACGGCTGTACGAGGCTGCATGCACGACCGGCACATGCGCACTAAAGGGTACTACTGGGTTGCAGGACTTTGGTAATTAAGTTGGAAAAGAATGAATGGGTGTATGGAGTTAAAACATGGAACAGAAGTGAATAAATGGAATGGTTCAATGAAGGATTGGATGTTATGTGGCTCAAGAAGGTACCGATAGGAAGGTAATGAATTTAATATTTTTCATTTAAATTTTATCTGTGCACCTATTTTGGGCTTATGTATCCTAGCTAGCTGTTGATTTGGTGAAACAAATGAGGATTTCTGGATGTCCCATACAAAATTGTAATTGGACTTAACAATGTGCCTGCTGTGATTATTAGTGATTACTTTGTTTTGGCATGAGAGCCAACAAAGCACTTGTTTCTTAGAGAATTGACTCTAAAAACTGGGTGAAAATAAATTATTTTTTTTTATGAGTCACAAGAGTACATAAACAAGCTACCAAGAAGGCAAATCTAATTAAGGATTGACTGTCTTTGACTATTATTTATACCTGCAGTTCTTTTCACTTGTTTGGTACTTGTAAGAGATATTTTAAAATGTGGTACTTTTTTAAAAATTTGGAAAATCTGTATTTTCTTCTGTTGAACTGGCTGTAAGAGCAACCAATCATTTGTTTGTGTTCTCTATCAATGGTTTTCTCACAGTAATTTGTACTGGGGTCTATGTCCTATATGAGTTCTTTTACAATATACCCCATAATGTACTCATGGTATAGAATTGATCGGAAATTAATTATTTAATTTATTTCATAGTTCAGTATGTAAAAACAAGCAATGATCAGTCAGTAACAAAATCATATGTCAAGGACAGAGCAGATGGAATACTGATCTCTTTATTTGACCAGAACAAATCACCTGAAATGCAGACTCAGAAGAAAGCTGCTTGCTGTGATTTTTCCTTTCTAACATTAACTATTCTATTGAACGAGAATCCCAGTTTACTAAATTAGAGACTTACCGTGCACTTTTGAACCATGTTTCAAGGAAATAGGCCTGTCAGCCCACCAAGTCTGTTGTAACCATCAATTACTGTACCCACTTACACTAACCCAATTTTATTCTCCTTACGTCACCATCTACCGGAGCATAGTTACTGTGGCCAATTAATCTCACCCATGAGATGTGGAAAGGAAATGTCATATCCATGCAGTCTTAGGGAGAATATGCAAACTCCACACAGTTAGGGTTGAAGCTAAGTCAGTGGAACAGCTTCATTAGCTGTTCCATGCTGTCACCCATGTAAGAATGCAGGAATTCAGTTGCTGAGTTTATTTGTCTTCTTTTTCTTATTACTAACCTAGAAGGGAGATATAGTGGTAAATCACTTATTCTGTGTTCCCATTGCAAGTCTATGTTTAAAGATATCACAGGTCAGAGAAAGGGCTACAACAAACCAGCACCAATTCTCTGCCTTGTTCTCCCTTGAAGTATGGCTCTATAAAAGGAATGGAATTTTTGTTCAAATTTCATCTTACCACAAAGCATGAAGTCATAGTTCATCAAAAGAAATATTTCAGGGGAAATGTGTCTTTTCAGTGTTTTAGAACTACTTATATGTTAGAGACCCTGTCCATTCTGTCTTTTGAACTTCATAAAAAAGTTTACATTAGCTGGAGAGTATTACCGATCTGGAATCTCCCTGCTTCAATTCGCCACTAAGAAAGATTTGCTCATCCAGTTCCTGAGCCTGCTTTCCTACCTCTGTAACAAAGAGTTGAGAAGAAAGACAACATTTCAACTTACCTCTTTTGAACGTCTGCTAATCTGTCCTTCTTGAACTTTAACACTAGGTTCTTAACCTAACATCTTTCTTTCTATGGCAAGTAGGTCATTTTGTCTAACAGGCACATGGTAATGCTCACAAGCTTTTGTTCCACTTCAACTCGCATTAGAGGTTCATTGTAACAAGACAGCAGGTGCAGAAGTAGAAGTGAATTGCTAGAGCAAGTCAGGTGACAGTTTTCTTCTGGGCAGAAATGTACCTTCTGCACATATTGAGTTGAAGTGGCTGCATCAATTTCTAACATTAGCCTCATTAACAACCCAGATTTGATGCAAAAATATTCAAACGAAGAGAATAAATTCAGTAAGATTTGATTCTTCCTTTGTCTTGCTTACCTGTTTGGAATAAAACCAGAGGATGCTCAGGGACACAGCAACTCTTAAATTATGTTAGTGGTGTTTCTTTTCACAATGGTTTAGAATGTTCTTAACAATTTGTTGTTTCCATTAGATTTATTTCCTTATTTATAATACTTGTACGTAAGAAGAGGAATATTACAATAGGAATCTCCATTAAAGCACAGATCAGAAAAGCATCTAGAAAGAAGTATAATAATGAACAGTTACCATCGATCACAAAAGGGAAAATCATTTTTGACTAACAAATTTTGTAGAAATAAAAAGAGCGGAGTTTATGACAGTACAGTAGAACACTGACATAGAACAGAACAGCACAATACAGGCCCTTCAGCCCACAAAGTTGTGCTGACTTTAACCAATTCAAAGATCAATCTAACCCTTCCCTCCCACATAGCCCTCCAATTTCCTGTCATCTGTATGTCTATCTAAGGGTCTCTTAAAAATCCCGAATGTACAGAATCTGCCTCTCTAATATAGAGACAATTAAGCTAAATGTTCTAAATTTTCAAAAGACTTTTGATAAAGTGCTCCATAATAGACTAATGAGTAAGGTCATAGAACGTGAAGTCAGCGTACAAGTAACAATATGGATTGCCTACTGGCTTCAAGACAGAAATCGGAGAAATTATGTAAGTGCAAATTATCCACAATGACCATGCTGGAATCACTGTTGTTCACAGTTTATATTAATGGTTTGGATACTGGGAGAAGAAACTGATTTTTAATTCTGTGCATAAGAAGAGGACTGCATTAATGGCACAAGACATTAATAAACCTATAGATTAGACAAGTAATCAGTAATTGATGTTCGGCCCTGACAAAAAGTAAATTGGTACATCTTTTTGGAAAGGATGGGAAAGTCATTATTATTAAATTGAGGTGTCAAGTTTAGATGGGGCGTAAAACAAAACGATCTTAGAGTACAAGTAAAAAAAATACTAAAAGTTGTATCATAAGTTAGGAAGGCCATTGTCATTTCCAGAGGGATAAAACTGAAAGGGAAGGAAACTTGATTTGGTAGCACGTACTACTGAGCAGCAGAGTGCCACAACAGATAATGGGCTGCTGCCACACAACTCCAGAGATCTCAATTTAAATTTGATCTTGTATGATGGCTACCTGTTCTCCCTGTGATCATTTGGTTTTACCCCAGTTGATCTAATTTCCTCCCATGTCCAGAAGATTTGCTGGGAGGCTAATTGGTTATTGTACATTGCCTCTAGTACTGGTGTGTGGCAGGAGAATTGGAGTGAAGGGAGATAGTTCATAAGACTATGAGAAACAATAGGTTATGGGCAAATAAATGGAAGAATGGGACTGATGGGATTACTCTGACAACTGCACATGTACAACAAGCAAGGTGTTCTTCTCCCATCAGAAGCAAACGTTCGAGCACTGGATACAGTTGTAATCACCATATTATAAAAATAATGTTAAGGCACCAGGGAGGTGCAGAGAAGATTCACACCATAAACTAAAGAGCATAAATATCAGGAAAATACAAATAAATTGGCTTCCTTTTCACTTGAGAAAGGAAGTGCGAGAGGTGACCTCATTAATGATCATCTTCAAAAAATGATGAGTGCTTTTAGACAGTGTATACAGAGAAATTCCCCATTCACAGGGAAGAGCATAACTAGAGGCTATCAAGACAATGAGACCATAAGACATGGGAGCAGAATTAGGCCATTCAGCCCATCAAATCTGCTCTGCCATTTCATCATGGCTGATCTCAGATCCTACTCAACCCCATACACCTGCCTTCTCGCCATATCCTTCGATGCCCTGACTGATCAGGGAATGATCAATTTCCGCCTTAGATATACATACCCACGGACTTGGCCTTCACCACAGTCTGTGGCCGAGCATTCCACAGATTTACTACTTTCTGGCTAAAATAAATTCCTCCCTGCCTCTGTCCTAAAAGGTTGCCCCCTCATTCTCAGGCTGTGCCCTCTAGTTGTGGATACCCCACCATCGGAAACATGCTCTCCACATCCACCCTATCTAGTCCTTTCAACATTTGGTAGTTTTCAATGAGGTCCCCACACGTTCTTCTAAATTCCAGTGAGTACAGCCCAAAGTTGCCAAATGCTCCTCAAATGTTAACCCGTTCGTTTCCAGAATCATCCATGCTCTCTCTGTAAATTTGGAAATTCTCTCCCTCTCACTTCACCGTAGAAATCATGCTGTGAGCTGTTGCTGTCTGACTGCCAGTGAGGAGTGTACCTTTAAGGATTGACATACTTCATGCAAAAGATATTTGAATAAGCATCACACATCAAAGTTGCTGGTGAACGCAGCAGGCCAGGCAGCATCTCTAGGAAGAGGTACAGTCGACGTTTCAGGCCGAGACCCTTCATCAGGACTAACTGAAGGAAGAGTTAGTAAGAGATTTGAAAGTGGGAGGGGGAGGGGAGATCCAAAATGATAGGAGAAGACAGGGGGGGGGAAGGATGGAGCCAAGAGCTGGACAGGTGATTGGCAAAAGGGATATGAGAGGATCATGGGACAGGAGGCCCAGGGAGAAAGACAAGTGGGGGGAAACCCAGAGGATGGGCAAGGTGTATAGTCAGAGGGACAGAGGGAGAAAAAGGAGAGTGAGAGAAAGAATGTGTGTATAAAAATAAATAACAGATGGGGTACGAGGGGGAGGTGGGGCATTAGTAGAAGTTAGAGAATTCAATGTTCATGCCATCAGGTTGGAGGCTACCCAGACGGAATATAAGGTGTTGTTCCTCCAACCTGAGTGTGGCTTCATCTTTACAGTAGAGGAGGCCGTGGATAGACATGTCAGACTGGGAATGGGATATGGAATTAAAATGTGTGGCCACTGGGAGATCCTGCTTTCTCTGGCGGACAGAGCATAGGTGTTCAGCGAAAGGGTCTCCCAGTCCGCGTCGGGTCTTGCCAATATATAGAAGGCCACATCGGGAGCACCAGACGCAGTATATCACCCCAGCCGACTCACAGGTGAAGTGTCGCCTCACCTGGAAGGACTGTCTGGGGCCCTGAATGGTGGTAAGGGAGGAAGTGTAAGGGCATGTGTAGCACTTGTTCTGCTTACAAGGATAAGTGCCAGGAGGGAGATCAGTGAGGTGGGATGGGGGGAATGAATGGACAAGGGAGTCGCATAGGGAGCGATCCCTGTGGAAATCAGAGAGAGGAGGGGAGGGAAAGGTGTGCTTAGTGGTGGGATCCCGTTGGAGGTGGCAGAAGTTACGCAGAATAATATGTTGGACCCAGAGGCTGGTGGGGTGGTAGGTGAGAACCAGGGGAATCCTATTCCTAGTGGGATGGGGGGAGGATGGAGTGAGAGCAGATGAGCGTGAAATAGGGGAGATGTGTTTGAGAGCAGAGTTGATGGTGGAAGAAAGGAAGCCCCTTTCTTTAAAAAAGGAGGACATTTCCCTCGTCCTGGAATGAAAAGCCTCATCCTGAGAGCAGATGCGGCAGAGACGGAAGAATTGCGAGAAGGGGATGGCATTTTTGCAAGCGACAGGGTGAGAAGAGGAATAGTCCAGATAGTAATGAGAGTCAGTAGGCTTATAGTAGACATCAGTAGATAAGCTGTCTCCAGAGACAGAGATTATCCCCCCTTGTTCAATCCCTTCCTATCTATGTTCGTGACACTTCTCACGCTCTTAAACTTTTCGATGATTTTAAGTTCCCTGGCCCCCGCCGCTTTATTTTCACCATGGATATCCAGTCCCTATATACTTCCATCCCCCATCAGGAAGGTCTCAAAGCTCTCTGCTTCTTTTTGGATTCCAGACCTAATCAGTTCCCCTCTACCACCACTCTGCTCCGTCTAGCGGAATTAGTCCTTACTCTTAATAATTTCTCCTTTGGCTCCTCCCACTTCCTCCAAACTAAAGGTGTAGCTATGGGCACCCATATGGGTCCTAGCTATGCCTGCCTTTTTGTTGGCTTTGTGGAACAATCTAAGTTCCGTGCCTATTCTGGTATCTGTCCCCCACTTTTCCTTCGCTACTTTGACGACTGCATTGGCGCTGCTTCCTGCACACATGCTGAGCTCGTTGACTTTATTAACTTTGCCTCCAACTTTCACTCTGCCCTCAAGTTTACCTGGTCCATTTCCGACAACTCCCTTCCCTTTCTAGATCTTTCTGTCTCTATCTCTGGAGACAGCTCATCTACTGATGTCTACTATAAGCCTACTGACTCTCACAGCTATCTGGACTATTCCTCTTCTCACCCTGTCTCTTGCAAAAATGCCATCCCCTTCTCGCAATTCCTCCGTCTCCACCGCATCTGCTCTCAGGATGAGGCTTTTCATTCCAGGACGAGGGAGATGTCCTTTTTTAAAGAAAGGGGCTTCCCTTCCTCCACCATCAACTCTGCTCTCAAACGCATCTCCCCCATTTCACGCACATCTGCTCTCACTCCATCCTCCCGCTACCCCACTAGGAATAGGGTTCCCCTGGTCCTCACCTACCACCCCACCAGCCTCCGGGTCCAACATATTATTCTCCGTAACTTCCGCCACCTCCAACGGGATCCCACCACTAAGCACATCTTTCCCTCCCCCCCCCCGCTTTCCGCAGGGGTCCTCCCTACGCGACTCCCTTGTCCATTCATCCTCCCCATCCCTTCCCACTGATCTCCCTCCTGGCACTTATCCTTGTAAGCAGAACAAGTGCTACACATGCCTTTACACTTCCTCCCTTACCACCATTCAGGGCCCCAGACAGTCCTTCCAGGTGAGGCGACACTTCACCTGTGAGTCGGCTGGGGTGATATACTGCGTCCGGTGCTCCCGATGTGGCCTTCTATATATTGGCGTCACCCGACGTAGACTGTGAGACTGCTTTGCTGAACACCTACGCTCTGTCCGCCAGAGAAAGCAGGATCTCCCAGTGGCCACACATTTTAATTCCACATCCCATTCCCATTCTGATATGTCTATCCACGGCCTCCTCTACAGTCAAGATGAAGCCACACTCAGGTTGGAGGAACAACACCTTATATTCCATCTGGGTAGCCTCCAACCTGATGGCATGAACATTGACTTCTCTAACTTCCGCTAATGCCCCACCTCCCCCTCGTACCCCATCCGTTATTTATTTATATACATACATTCTTTCTCTTACTCTCCTTTTTCTCCCTCTGTCCCTCTGACTATACCCCTTGCCCATCCTCTGGGTTCCCCCCTCCCCGTCTTTCTCCCTGGGCCTTCTGTCCCATGATCCTCTCATATCCCCTTTGCCAATCACCTATCCAGCTCTTGGCTCCATCCCTCCCCCTCCTGTCTTCTCCTATCATTTTGGATCTCCCCCTCCCCCTCCCACTTTCAAATCTCTTACTCACTCTTCCTTCAGTTAGTCCTGACGAAGGGTCTCGGCCTCAAACATCGACTGTACCCCTTCCTAGAGATGCTGCCTGGCCTGCTGCGTTCACCAGCAACTTTGATGTGTGTTGCTTGAATTTCCAGCATCTGCAGAATTCCTGTTGTTTGCGTTAAATAAGCATCAAATATGTTTACTCCATTCATTTTAAAGATTCTTTCTGGGTGTAACAATCTAATACTTAACTGTATCTTTTTAATCAATGTTGTGATTTATTTCTGCAGACGAACTTGGACAGATTAGGAGAATGGGCAAGGAAGTGGCAGATAGAATACAATGTAGGGAATTATATGCTCATGCAGTTTAGTAGAAGAAATAACAATGTAGACAATGTACTAACCGGGACTTGGGAGCCCTAGTGCAGGACTCTCTGAAGGTTAACTTGCAGGTAGAGTAGGTAGTAAGGAAGGCAAATGCAATGTTAGCATTCATTTCAAGAGGATTAGAATATAAAAGCAAGATGAAATGCTGAGACTTTATAAGGCGTTGATCAGACTGCATTAGAAATACCGTCAGCAGTTTTGGGCCCCAAAATGGATGAGCTGGCATCAGAGAGGGTCCAGAGAAGGTTTACAAGAATGATCCCAGGAATAAAGGGTTAATGTATGGGGAGCAGTTGATGTCTCTGGCTCTGTACTCACTGGAGTTTAGAAGAATGAAGAGAGGATCTCTTTAAAACAAAGTGAATATGGAAAGGCCAGGGTAGAACAGACAGGGAGAGGATGTTTCCAATTGTGTGACCGTCTAGGAAATTGAGGGACATCAATTCAGAATAAAGATGAGGAGGAATTTCTTTAGGCCGAGGGTAGTGAACCTGTGCCACAGATAGCAGTGGAGGACAAGATATTGAGTATATTTAAAGCAGAGGTTGATAGGTTCTTGATAAGTAAGGGTGTCAAAGGTTACAGGGAGAAAGCAGGAGAATGGAATTGAGAAGGAAAATAAATCAGCCATGATCAAATGGCGGAGCAGAATCAATGAGTCAAATGGCCTGTCTGCTATGTCTTACGGATGTATTTTGAGGGATCCTCGATTTAGTGCTATACCTACAGTAAACATGACTATAGACATAGGGAGAATTACAGCACAGAAGCCGGTCCTTTGAACGGTCAGGTCCATGCTGACCATCAGCCAAGCATATCATAAACACAAGAGATCCTGCAGATGCTAGAAATCCATAGCAACAGGCGCAAAGTGCTGGCGGAACTCAGCAGGTCGCAGGTCAAGCAGCATCTATGGAAGTGAATAAATAGTCGACGTTTTGGGCTGAGATCCTTCTTCAGGACTGGAAAAGAAGGGGAAGATATCAGAATAAGAAGGCGGGTGGAGAAGGAGGAGGACAAGCTAGAAGGTGATAGGTGAAGCCAGGTGAGTGGTTATGAGGTATGAAGCTGGGAGGTGATAAGTGGAAAAGGCAAGGAGTTGGAGAAGAAGGAATCTGATAGGAGAGGAGAGTGGATCATGGGAGAAAAGAAAGGAGGAGGGGTACAGAGGGGAGATGATATAAAGATGAGAAGAGGTATGAGGCCAGAGTGGGGAAATGAAGAAGAGGAAAGGGGGAAGGGGAAATAATAACCAGAGTTTGAAGAAATCAGTGTTCATTTCATCTTGTTGGAGGCCATCCAATAGAATATGAGGTGCTGCTCCTCCACCCTGAGAGTAGCCCCATCATGGCAGAAGAGGAGACCATGGACTGACATGTCAGAAAGAGAATGGGGATAGGAATTGAAATAGTTGAAATTTCACTTTTAGTGGATGGAGTTGAGATGCTCAACAAAGCGGTCCCCCGATCTAGTTCGCATCTCATCAATGTAAAGGATGCTACTCCAGGAGCACCAGATACAGTAGATGACTCCACCAGATTCACATGTGAAATGTTGGAAGGACTCTTTGGGGACCTAAATGGAGGTGAGGGAAAAGGTGAAGGGTCAGCTGTAGCACTTCTGCTATTTGCAGGGATAAGAGCCAGGAGGAAGATTAGTGGTCAAAGAAATCATGGATGGAGTGATGCCTGTGGAAGGCAGAGCTGGGGGAAAATGTGAAGATGTGTTTGGTGATAGGTTCCTGCTGAAGATGGCAGAAATTGCAGAGAGTGATGTGCTGGATGAGAAAGCTCAGGGGGCAGGTGAGGACAAGAGGAACTTTATCCCTTTGAAGGCGACAAGAAGTTAGCATGAGCGTGGATATCTAGGAAATAGGGGAGATGCAGGTGAGGGCAGAATCAACGTTGGAGGATGGGAATCCCCATTCTTTAAAGAAGGAGGACATCTCTGATGTCCCGCAGAGGAAAACCTCATCCTGTGAACAGATGCAGTGGAAATAAAGGAACTAAGAAAAGGGATTGACATTCTTACAGGAGACAGGGTGGGAGGAAGTATGGTCAAGATAGCCATGAAGATCTGTGGGTTTATAAAAGATATTGTGCTGAAAGTAATGTCACTAGTAGAATTTGGCTGGGTGGAATTGCAAATCCAGTTAATGTTTTAATGTTATGAATGCTTCAGGCCCACTGATTGTTCTGTTCCTGGTCTTTATACTCACCTTCATCCTTAACTTGATTCTACTCTGCAACCAAGAACATGATGACATTTCTGGACTACAAAGTTTTCTGCAACATCACAATATGGTACCACAATATGATTCTAAGCATCTGCCCTGATGAAGGGTCTCGGCCAAAATGTCAACTGTTTATTCCCCTCCACAGATGCTGCTTGACTTCCTGACTTTCTCCAGTATTTGGTATTCATTGCACAATGTGGTACCTTCTCATTATCTTATTACGTTGATGGTGTCAGGATATAAATAACTGAAATCTCGTTTGAGCATTTCATATACATGCTTGGTGACATCAATGATTCATTCAAGTCCTTTATTATATCTCCTTGTACCTTGTCATCTACTTATCTCTGCTGACAGGAATCACCTCTCCTTTTTTTATAGATCTGATTTCCTTAGACTGAAGGTTTTACACAGATCACAGTGAATGTATGTCGATGCACATTACTCACACAATAATAGTCCTCCATAGTATTTGTCACGATTTCTCCATCAGCATTATCAATAATGCTCTGAACCTCGGGAAAAAAAATAAAAAGTAGAAACAGTCTATCTTCTTTGAGTAAAGCTCAGGATTCCACCATATTAGTCACTTCCACAGATAGCCTGATAAAATTTATCACATCTGTCCATCTTCCGAACTGACAAAGAGCATCATCTGAGCCTGAATTCAAGGTTCCAATTTCACTTAAATATCTACCGCACAATTATAGTAACTTAATTTTTCCATGAGCTTGTAACATGCATGACCATTTATTAGCATGGTTACTGTTTCTCTTCAATTACTATTCAGCCCTTTTCTATTCACAACACAAAGAATATTGATAGAAATTGTCTTATTCCACGTATACTACTTGTTCAGCACCATTGTTTGTGTTCAACTTACAGAAAATAAAAAATACTTTTCTAAAAGAAAAAGAACAGAATAAATAGCTGTGCTGAAACAGAACATCAAACAATGATATCTTAAAATTACAAACAGAAGGATGGCATACAAATGATCTGGTTTGATACTCATATTGTGCAGCGCTAGAAGTGAAATAGCCTGGGGATAACACGCTGGAGACCTGTTTTTGCAGATGCTTCCAATAGTTAAAACGTATCTCCAAATTCAGTGAAGGATTTGGAAACTGTAATTACAGAAATAAATGGTGGAGGTTCTTCTAGTGAGGTCTCCTACATCTTCTAATACCCTAAGATTCTGCATTGTCATAAGATTGAGTCCTGATGAAGGGTCTCGGCCTGAAACGTCGACTACACCTCTTCCTAGAGATGCTGCCTGGCCTGCTGCGTTCACCAGCAACTTTGATGTGTGTTGCTTGAATTTCCAGCATCTGCAGAATTCCTGTTGTTTGAGATTTAATTTGACTTAGTTTAGCTTGCATCTGCAGAAGGACCACCTGGCATTGTCATAAGACTCGGGAAATTTATTCCTGTCTGGAATAGAGATTTCAAGCTAGTAATGACTGTGAACAGAATTCAAAAATCAAAGGCACAGGGGGACTTAAGAGTCTTTGTGCAGGATTCCCTCAAGGTTAACTTGCAGATTAAGTTGGTGGTAAGGAAGGCAAATGCAATGTTATCATTCATTTCAAGAGGACTAGATTAAGCAACTTCCATCAGTACAGGTGCATCACAAGCCTGCGTGCTCTACTCAGTTTATACTTATGACTGTAAGGCTAAGCATAGCTCTAAGTCCAAGTTTCAGTTTCTGATGCTAACACTATCGTTGGCCAAATCAAAAGTGGTGACAGTTCAGCATACTCATAGATGAGAGAATGAAAATCTGGCTGAGTGGCTGAGTTACAACAGCCTCCTACTCAATGTCAGAATCAGAATCAGGTCTAATATCAGCAGCATATGTCATGAAAGTTGTTAACTTAGCGGTACAACGCTGTACATGATAATATAAAAAAATATAAATCAATTACAGTAAATATATATATTAAATAGTTAAATTTATAATAGTACAAACACAGAAAAGAACGGTGAGGCAGTGTTCATAGAACACAGAAATCTACAGCAGGTTACAGGTCTTTCAGCCAACAATGCAGTGCCAACCATGTAACCCACGCTAGAAACTGCCCAGGATTTCCCTACTGGCATAGCCTTCTATTTTTCTAAGCTCCATGTACCTATCTAAGAGTCTCTTAAAAGACCCTGTTGTATCTGCCTCTACCACCTTCACTGGCAGTACATTCCACTCACCCACCACTCTCTGTGTGAAAAATTTACCTCTGACATTCCCCTTGTACCTACTTGCATGCACCTTAGCCATTTCAGCCCTGGGAAAAAGCCTCTGGCTATCCACACGATCAATGCCTCTCATCATCTTATACACCTCTGTCAGGTCACCTCTCATCCTCCGTCGCTCCAAGGAGAAAATCCCAAGTTTACTCAAACTATTCTCATAAGACGTGCTCCCCAATCCAGGCAACATCCTTGTAAATCTCCTTTGCACTCTCTCTATCGTATCCACATCTTTCCTGTAGTGAGGTGGATACTGAGCACAGTACTCCAAGTGGGGTCTAACTAAGTTTCACTGTCCATTTAGACATCGGATAGCAAAGGGGAAGAAGATGTTCCTGAATAGCTGAGTGTGTGCCTTCAGGCTTCTGTACCTCCTTCCTGACAATAACAATGAGAAGAGGAAATGTCCTGGGTGATGGGGGTCCTTAATAATGGACACCCTCCTTTCTCAGGCACCACTCCTTGAAGATGTCTTGAAAACTACAGAAACCATTACCCAAGATGTAGGTGACTAATTTTACAACTTTCATAGCTTCTTTTGATCCTGTGCAGTATGCATCCCCACAACTCCCCTCCACCACACCAGACAGTGATACAGCCAGTCAGAGAGCTCTCCACAGTACATCTACAGAAGTTTTTGAGTGTTTTAGGTGACAAACCAAATCTTCCCAAACTGCTGCCTTGCCTTCTTTATAGCTGCATCAATATGTTGGGACCAGGTTAGATCCTCAGAGACCTTGACACCCAGCAACTTGAAATTGCTCCCTCTCTCCACTTTTGATCCTTTGATAAAGATTGACTTGTGTTCCCCTGTCTTACCCTTCCTGAAGTCCACAATCAGCTGTTTGATCTTACTGACATTGAATGCAAGGTTGTCGCTGTGACACCACTCCACTAGTTGGTACATCTCACTCCTGTCTCCATTTGAGATTTTGCCAACAATCATTGTATCATCAGCAAATTTATAGATGATATTTGAGCTGTGCCTAGCCACACAGTCATGGGTGTAGAAAGAGTATAGCAAAGGGCCTAAGCACACATCCCTGAGGTTCGTCCGCGTTGATCGTCAGTGAGGAAGCGATATTACACTATAAGACCATAACATTCAGGACCAGAATTAGGCCATTTGGCCTATCGAGTCTGCTCCACCATTTCATCATGGCTGATCCATTTTTCCTCCCACCCCAATCTCCTCCCTTTCCCCCATATCCCTTTCATGCCCAGACCAATCAAGAATCTATCAACCTCTTTCAGTATACATAAAGACTGGCCTCCACAGCTGCCTGTGCCAAAGAATTCTCTGGCTGAAGAAGCTTCACCTTATCTCAGTTCTAAAAGGACACCCCTCTATTCTGAGTCTATGTCCTCTGGCCTTATACAATCCCATGGCAGGAAATGTTGTCACCAGTCCACTCTATCAAGGCTTTTCACTATTCGATAGCTTTCAACTGGGTCATCCTTCATTCTTCAGAATTCTAGTGAATACAGGCCCAGAACTATCAAACACTCTTCATACAATAATTCTGGAATCATTGTCATGAACCTCTTATGAACCATCTCCAATTTCAGCACATCATTTCTAAGATAACGGGCCCAAAACTGCTCCCAAAACTCCAAGTGAGGTCTCACCAGTGCTTTATAAAGTCTCATTGTTACACCTTTGCTTTTATATTCTAGTCCTCTTGAAATAAAAGTTAACATTGTATTTGCCTTCCTTGCCACAGACTCAACGTGCAAATTAACCATTAGAGAATCCTGCGCAAGAACTCCCAAATCCCCTTGCAGCTCAGTTTTTTGTATTATAGTTAAGATTTTCATTTCTTCTCCCAGAGTGCATAACCATACACTTCCTGATACTGTAATCCATCTGCCACTTCTTTACCCATTCTCCTAATCTGTCTAAGTCCTTCTGCAGCCTCTATATTTCCTCAAAACTACTTGTCCCTCCACCTATTTTCATATCGTCTGCAAACTTTGGAACAGAGCCATCAATTCCATCATCCAAATCATTGACATATAGCATAAAAAGAATCAGTCCTAACACAGACCCCTATGGGACACCACTGGTCACCAGCAGCCAATCAGAACGGTTTTCTTTATTCCCACTCTTTGCCTCCTGCCGATCAGCCACTGCTTTATCCATGTTAGAATCTTGCCTGTAATACCATGAGCTCGTAGCTTGTTAAGCAGCCTCATGTGTAACACCTTGTCAAAGACCTTCTGAAAATCCAAGTACACAACATCAACTGATTCTCCTTTGTCTATTCCTTTCGTTATTTCTTCAAAGAATTCAAACGGATTTGTCAGGCACAGCAACACCCCTACTTCCTTAGAAGTTTGCGAAGATTCAACATGTCATCTAAAACTTTGACAAACACTATAAATGTATGGTGGAGAGTATATTGACTGGTTGCATCACAGGCTGGTATTGAAACACCAATGCCCTTGAATGGGAAAGCCCATAAAAGGTAATGGATATAGCCCAGTCTATCACAGGTAAAGAACTGCCCAACATTGAACACCTGTATACAGAGCACTGTTGCAAGAAAGCAGCATCCATAATTAGTACCTCCACCATCTAGGCCATACTCTCTTCTTGCTGTTGCCATCAGAAAGAAGGTACAGGAGCCTTTGAACTCACAACACCAGGTTCAGGATAATATTACTCCTCCAGCATCAGGCTCTCGAACCGGAAGGGATAACTTCACTCAACTTCACAAGCCCCACCACTGAACTTTTCCCATAACCTATGGATTCACTTTCAAGGACACTTCATCTCATGTTCTCGACTTCTTTTGCTTGCTTGCTTATCTATCTATCTATCTATCTATCTATCTATTCATTTATTATTTTTCTCTTTCTTTTTGTATTTGCACAGTTTGTTGTCTTTTGCACACTGGTTATTTGTCTGTCCTGTTGAGATAGTTCTTTCATTGATTCTATTGTGTTTCTTCTACTTACTGTCATTGCCTGTAAGAAAATGAATCTTAGGGTTGTATATGGTGACATATATGTAACTTGACAATAGATTTGCTTTGAACATTAAACTTGAACTTTGATGATGTAATGCTGAGGTTTTCTAAAGCATTGGTCAGACCACACCAGACAGTTTTGGGCCCAATTTCCAAGAAAATATGTGATGGCATTGGAGAGGGTACAGAGGAGGTTCATGAGAATCCTTCCAGGAATGGAAGGGTTAACATTGAGGAGCACTTGATGGCTCTGGGCCTGTACTTGCTGGAGTTTAAAAGAATGAGAGGGGATTTCATTAAAACCTATTGAATTTTGAAAGACCTATGTAGATACGGTGGATGTGAAGAGGATGTTTCCTGTAACGGGGGAGACCAGGACCAAAAGACACAGCCTCAGAATAGAGGGATATCCATTTCAGAGACGAGGAGGGATTTTATTAGCCACAGAGTAGTGAATCTATAGAATTCATTGCCACAGACGGCAAGCAAGGCCAAACCATAGGGTATATGTATAGCGGAGGTTGATAGGTTTTTGATTAGTCAAGGGTGTTAAACGTTACGGAGAAGGCAGGAAAATGGGCTTGAGAGGAATAATATATCAGTCATGACAGAATGGTGGAGCATACTCGATGGGCTGAATAGCCTAATTCTGCTCCTATATCTTATGGTGTTATTATAAGAAAAATTTGGAAAGTACACAATATTTGTCCAAACAGGTATCCTGAGCATTATGTTAAATATCCATTCCTTCCATAGTGTACCATGGCTTCAATCCGTCAGACCACAAACTCCAATGTAACACTTTCTTTAGTTTCTTTACCTATACCTCCAAAGTCTTCTGCTATCAAGCTGATTCTGTGAGTTACTTTAAACATTTTATGACCAATCAAGGTTGAAACACCAGTTTGATTACAATGCCAAAGAAGTGACATATCAAGCCATGAGGGTTTAATTGTGGTACTGTACATTTCTGCTGCTGTATGTTCTGTGTATTTACCATTTGGTATGACTGCAGTGTCACATAACATGATGCAGGATATCCTCGGCATCAAGACTAGATTTCGTCTTGAAAAGGACCTACAGTATGTGGTCCTAGGCAGATATATCTGCATCAATAGACGGGTAAGAACAAGGTAGGTTTATCTCTCAGTCTGGCATGTTCACCACTTGCTGCAAATGTAATGCTATTCAGGACTCAGCCAGTTATGTCAGAAGCGATGTGTTCAGCTTCTCTTGGTATTGAGCATCATAGACTGCCACCAAGATTACTTTTCATGTGCTTGTTACCTTCACGTGTTATTCAACAGGGAAAAGCATTGAATCAATATCTAAGGGACAATCTTTGACAATGCCATGGGAATACCACAACAAAATTTCTGTACATACATTGTTGTGGTTTGACCTGGAACCCTTACTTAGAGGCAATTTGGTGGCACTCCCACAATACGTTACTCTGGAATGATTCAAGAAATTAGTGATTCAATGCTACCTTCATTGTGACAACAGATAGATACCCTTGTCACTTTCGGCCACATTCTGACAACAAGTGAACAAAATTAGAGTGACATTAACAACATTAATGGCATTAACAGTCATACCCATAAACAAGCATAATTGACAGCTCAGATATGTTTTTAACTTAATTTGTTTTTTAACAATGAAGATAAGCCTTCAGCTGAACATCTGTTTAAGCATAATAAATTGTAGCTACCACAGTGATATCGTTGTTTTTCTCCGAGACATACTGGATTAAGATGTGAATATATTGCCTTTTCTGTATGTTACCTTATTTATACCAATGCATGGCATCTTCCACTTTTGTCTCCGTCAAGGTGACGCACCTAATATTTTTAATCTAAAAAATATTATATTAGAATTTGAGAAAAAGAATTCATGCTTCATCAAACTAGAACGACACAGCTTAACTGAAAGTCGTAACACTCAGCTCCAGTAGAAAACAGATTCAAATGTTATCCTCACGTTTTCCTGAAGGCTAATTTTAAACTGCTGACTGTGTTTGAAGACTGGGAACATTTATTCAACAAAGATATTCAATAATGTGGAACCAGTAGACTCTGTCAGAATGCAGACGTTCATTTGTAGGGTCTGCCTGGATCTAGTCTTACTATTAGCACGTACGTAAATCAAAAAGAAGAAAATGGCCTGCCAATTATTCAGAGGCAAATAACAGCAGTATTAAAATAGAGAGTTGAGGCAATTGCATCAGATAACTACTGCTCACACTGCTGCAAAACAGTTTTAATGATCTACCTCCACTAACAGCCTGAGTGCATCCTTCATTCAGTGTTCTCACTTAAAAATTGAATGTGAAATGACAAGCATGTGATCTATTATCAAAGAAGTATCCCACTGAGTGAGAAAACACTTCAGGTGACTTATCTGATAGCATATCAGCCAAATGGTAATGGACAGAGTAAGGTGGAGAAACTGAGAGAGCAAGCTTGAAAGAGATTGATAGAGTGGGAGGATAAATGTATCTAGAAAGATTGGTAGGAAGAAACTACAAGTATATTTAGGTCTTAAAAAGGAGAAACACAACTAAATAGACAGGATGAAGATGGTTCAAGGCAGAGCCATCAGCTATTTCTCTATTTTCTGTTCTTCTGTTCCATTTTTATATGTAGCAATAAAGGCATCAACATTAATAGGAAGAAAAATTCATTCACTTGGGGACTAGTACTGAGCTGGTATTCTTTAAGAAAATAATTGAGGTTACTTTCAACTGATTGCCTCTTAGTTCTCCAACTCAGAATCAAAAATGAAACCGTGTCAGGACTACAACAAACAGTTTTGAACCTCAGTTTAAGGAGAGTTATTATTTCATTACCCGGCTGGTGGCATAGTGGCATCAGTGCCGGACTTCGGGATGAAAGGTCCCGAGTTCGTATCCAGCCAGCTCCCCTGCACGCTTTCCACCCATGCTGGGTTACGAGCTGGTGATCTCTTTGGAAACTCACCCGTCAGAAGGCAATGGCAAACCACTGCTGTAACTTGCTTCGTACGCAGTTCTTCACTATGTCAGAGAGGCGTGGAGGGAAATCGTCCGATAACTGGAGAAACTCTGGATGTGACATACCTTTCCTTTCCATTATTTCATTGGGGACATTTAAGAGATGGTTCAATAAAAATTTGTTTTTCCTGCAGCTCAGTCAAAAGAGGAATGAGAGGAGGTAACTCACAGGTCAGTGAGTGGTATTTAAAAAGCAGCATTCGTGGGCTTTCAGCATTTTCTTGTGATTCAATTGAATCGGGACCAAGAGAGGAGGCAACTCACAGGTGAGTGAGTGAGATTTAAAAGGGAGCATTAGCAGGCTTTCAGTGTTTTCTGGCGCTGAAACTGCGATTCATTAGCAAGAGCAAATTAAAAGTAAAGCAGGGATTGTTGGAGCGACCATTGAGTGAGTGGACCATTGTTAGATTGGAGAGGCTTTGGCTCATCAGGCTTCGGTGAAAAAAGGGCTTGGGAGAGGTATGCATCTGGTAAGTTTCTTCTTCTTCAGACTTCGTCTTTTAGTACATAGTTAGAGCAGTGAGAATGGCTGTGTTGTGTTCTTTATGTGAGATGTGGGAATTTTGGGAGACCTCCAGCCTCCCAAATAACCACATCTGCATCAGATGCACTGAACTGCAGCTCCTCAGAGAAAGTGTTAAGGAATTGGGGCTGCAGCTAAATGATCCTCTGCTCATATGGGAAACTGAGGAGGTGATAGATAGGAGCTATAGGAAGTAGTCACCCATAAGTTGCAGGAGGCAGTTACCTGGGTACCTGTGAGGTGTGGGAAAAGAAATGGGCAGGCAGAGCAGAGTACCCCTGTGGCTGCCCTCTCAATAATAAGTATTGCTTTGGATGCTGTTGGGGGGGGGCGGATGGCCTGCCAGGGGGAAGCTACAATGAGTGGGTCTCTGGCACTGAGTCTGTTGCTGTGGCTCAGAAAGGTGGGGGGGGGGGGTGATGAAGAGGACTGCAGTAGTATTAGGAGTTTCTGTAGTTAAGGGAATAGACATGAGATTCTATGGGTGTGATACAGCCATCCAGACAGGGTCAGGGACATATTGGATTGGATCTCAGCACCCTAAAGAGAGAAGGTGAGCAGCCAGAAGTCTTGGTACTTATAAGCATCAATGACATAGGTAGGAAAAGGGAGGAAGTCTTGAAGAGAGAATTTAGGGAGCTAGGTTGAAGGCTGAAAAGAAGGACCTCCAAGGCAGTAATTGCTGGCTTGCTGCCCGTGTCATACGCCGGTAAGAGAAAGAATCGGATGATTTGGCGGATGAATGCATGGCTGAGGAACTGGTGCAGGGGGCAGGATTTTAGACTTCTGGTACACTAAGGTCTTTTCTGGTGAAGGTATGATCTGAACAAAAGAGACGGGTTACACCTGAACCCGAGGGGGACCAAAATCCTTGCGGGCCGCTTTGCTAGAACTGTTGGGGACTGTTTAAACTGATTTGCCAGGGGGGTGGGAAACAGAGTGATGGTGCTGAATGAGGATGGTGTTGTTGGTATATAAGCAGAGGCAGCGTGTAGTGAGGCTGTCAGGAAAGACAGGCAGATGGCAGGGCTAAACTGCAGTCAGTTGAATGAATTACAGTGTAACAGAGAGACAAAACTGAAAAGGGTGATGAATACAGGATAAAGGTGTTATACTTGAATGCCACGCAGTAGGCAAAATCAGGTAGATCCAAAGGTAAATCAAAAAGACAGGCAGGTAAGCAGAGGGGTGGCTGGGCTCTGCTGGTAAAAAATTAAAGCAAATCTTTAATGAAAGGTGACATAGGATCGGAAGATGTAGAATCTTTGTGGGTATATTTAAAGAACTGCAAGGGTAAAATGACCCTGATGGAATTTATATACAGGCCTCCAAAAAGTAGCTAGGATGTGAGCTACAAATTATAACAGGAGTTAGAAAATGCATATCAAAACAGTATGCATATTCATGATATTCATGGAGGATTTCAATATGCAGGTAGATTGGGAAAATCAGGTTGATGTTGATTTAGGATCCCAAGAGATAGAATTTGTAAAATGGCTATGAGATGGCTTTTTAGAGAAACAGCTATTGTGGGTTGGGTATTGTGTAATGAACCAATTTTGATCAAGGAGTTTAAGGTAAAGAAACCCTTAGAAGGCAGTGATCAGAATATGATATAATTTACCATAGAATTTGAGAAGATGAACTGAAGTCAACTGTGTAAGGTTACAGTGGAGTAAAGGGAATTATAGAGACACGAGAGAGGAGCTGACCAACGTTGATGGCTGGAAAATGATGCTGGAGAAATAATAATGATGTACAATGAAATTGCAGATGCATTGAATAGGTATTTTGCTTCAGTCTTCACTGTGGAAGACACTAGCAGTATGCTGGAAATTTCAGAGTGTCAGGGGGCAGAAATCAGTGCAGTTGCTATTACTTGGGAGAAGGTGTTTGGGATGCTGAAAGGTCTGGAGCTGGATAAGTCACTTGGACCAGATGAACTGCATCCCAGGGCTCTGAAAGAGATAGCAGAAGAAATTGTGGGGGCATTTGTAATGATCGTTCAAGGATAACTAGTTTCTGGTATGGTTCCAGAGATACAGAAAATTATAAATGTCACCCCACACTTCAGGAAGGGAGAGAAGCAGAAGAAAGGAAACTATAGATCAGTTAGCCTGACCTCAGTGGCTGAGAAGGTGTTAAAGTCAATTATTAAGGATAAAATTTCAGGGTTCTTAGAAGCTCATGATAAAATAGGCCAAAGTCAGCATGGTTTCCTCAAGGGAAAACCTTGTCTGACAAATCTGTTGGAATTCTTTGAAGAAATAACAAGCAGGATAGACAAAGGAGAATTGTTGGATGTTGTCTACTTGAATTTTCAAAAGGCCTTTGACAAGGTGCCACTCATGAGGCTGCTTAGGAAGATAAGAGCCCATGGCATTATAGGAAAGATGCCAGCGCTCATGGAGCATTGGCTGATTGACAGGAGGCAGAGTGTGGGAATAAAGGGAGCCTTTTCTGATTAGCTGCCAGTAACTAGTTATGGCTTTTTACATTGTATGTCAATGATTTAGATGTCAACAATGATGGCTTTGTGGCCAAGTTTGCAGACAATATGAAGATAAGTGGAGGGGCAGATAGTATTGAGGCTGCAGGGAGGCTGCAAAAGGACTTAGACAGATTAATAGAATGAGCAAAGAAGAGGAGGATAGAATACAGTGTTGGGATGTGTACGGTCATGTGCTTTGGAGGAATGATTAAAAGCATAGACTACGTAGACTATCTTCTATGAGTGGAGAAAACTCAAAACTCAAAAAGGGATTTGCAAGACCTTGTATAGGATTCCCTAAAGATTAACTTGCAGGATGAGTCGATGGTGAGGAAGGCAAATGCAATGTTAACATTCATTTCAAGAGGACTAGAATATGAAAACAAGGATGTAATGTTGAGGCTTTATAAGGCACTGGTGAGGCCTCACTTGGAGTATGGTAAGCGGTTCTGTGCCCTTTATATAAGAAAGAATGTGCTAACATTGGAAAAGGTTCAAAGGACATTCCCGCAAATGATTCTGGGATTGAAAGACTTATTATATGATGAGTGTTTACTGGCTCTGAGCCTGTACTCATTGAAATTTGGAAGAATGAGGGGAATCTCATTGAAATCTATTGAATGTTGAAAGGCCTTGACAGAGTGGATATGCAGAGGATGTTTCTTATATTGAGGGAGTCTAGGACCAGAAGGCAAAACCTCAGTATAGAGGAGATGAGGAGGAATTTTTTAAGTCAGACAGTGGTGAATCTGTGGAATTCTTTGCCAGAGCTAGCTGTGGAGACCAGGTCATTGGGTGTATTTAAGGTGGAGTTTAATAGATTCTTGATAAATCAGGGCATGAAAGATTATAGGGAGAAGGCAGGAGAATGGGGTTGAGCGGGAAATGGATCAGACGTGAACAAATGGCGGACCAGACTCATTGGGCCGAGTGGCCTAATTCTGCTCCAATGTTTTACGGTCTTATGGTTTTATGATCCCAGGCACAAACAGATTTTCTGAAAAAGGAAAGTTAAACAGATTAAGACTCTACTTATTCGAGCATAGAAAAATAAGAGGAAACAGTGAAGGCACATTTATTCTTATGAAGAGTTCAGGAGCAAAGTGCATTGTCTCAGAATCAGTAAGAGAATGCAGTGTTATAGGGTAAGGTGAAAAGCTTCCTCACTGAGGAAGGTTAGATTAGCCATGATCCTATTGGATCGAGGGCTGATTCCTGTTCTGACTTCTTATGGCCTTAGAGAAATTTAACAAAAAGAGAGGGTGAACTGGGCAACAGACATCCCATTCTATTATTGTTTGAAAATAATTTTCTGTCCACCCACTTATCTGCTGAACTCAAGTGATTTTGCGGGTTCACCTTCTTTTGCGTAGTGATAATATTCCCCATCTTGATATTGAGAAGAGTGTTTGGTGTTTAGCAGAGGAGAGCAACTTAAACCCTATGAACCCTATTGATGATTGTGAAGAGGGGGATGATGTAGAAATAGGTGGTGAAGCAGAAGTGGTACTAATTACTGATATGCATACCAATCCGATGAACGTAATTCAAGTACTATTATGAACAGTACTGCTGCGGTGAATTTTTTTTTTGAGATTTCATTTCTAAATATCTATCTTCACAGTCACTTCCAAGTAAATTAACTGCCACTTCTACACATGATCCTTTGGTCTCATTATCTCAAGATGACGTGCGGGCTGCCTTCAACAGGGTGAATCCAAGGAAACAATTCAGTCTAGACGGAGTACCAGGCCAAGTATTGAGGACATGCACTGACCAACTGGCTGGTGTTTTCACAGATATCTTCAACCTCTTGCTTAGGCAGTATGTTGTCTCCACCTGCTTCAAGCCGGCTTCAATCATACCAATGCCCAAGAAGATTGTGGTTACCTGTCTCAATGACTATCGCCCAGTGGCACTTACATCCACAGTGATGAAATGTTTTGAGAGGCTGGTGTTGAAACATATCAGCTCCTGTCTGAGTGACAACTTGGATCCACTCCAATTTGAACAGGTCCGCAGCAAATGCCACCTCATTGGCTCTTCATGCAAATCCTGGAACATCTGGACAGCAAAAACGCATACATCGGAATGTTCTTTTTCGACAACAGCATAGCATTTAATACAATGATTCACTCAAAACCAGTCAATAAAATTCAAGTCCTGGGCCTCAATACTCCCTTGTACAATTGGTTCCTGGCTTTCCTCACTTGCAGATCCCAGTCAGTTCGGATTGGCAAAAACATCTCCTCCACAATCTCCATCAGCATGGGTGCACCACAGGCTGTATGCTTAGCCCCTGCATCTATTCGCTTTACACCTATGACTGTGTAGCTAAGTACAGCTCTAACATCATATTCAAGTTTGCTAAAGACACCAATGCTGTGGACCATATCAAAGGTGGTGATGAATCAGCATACAGGAGGAAGACTGAAAATTTGGCTGAGTGATATCATAAAAACAACCTCTCTCTGAATGTCAGCAAGACCAAGGAACTTATTGTAAACTTCAGGAGAGGGAAATCAGATGTCCATGAACCAGTCCTCATCAGGGGATCAGAGGTGGAGAGGGTCAGGAAATTTAAATTCCTGGGTGTCACTATTTCCTGTCCTGGACCCATCATATAAATATTTTATTTTTATTGAAGGAATGACACACTACAGAATATATAATGGATTACATTTTCCTCCATTTTGCTTTAGTATCGTACCCCCCAAAACAAACCTCCCCCCACCCGCCCTCCCCGAACATATCATGGCAGCTAATATATTTACAACACAATGATTCACAAATACAAGTACGGACATTTCACAACCATACCCCCACACTGCTTCTAGACGACGGGTCACACACATCTGCAACATGTCAGATGATCCAAAATACACTCGTATTTACAATTCATCAACCACTCTGTGAGGTAAATTATAAGCGTGTTAAATGGGAGGCAACTTCCCAAGTACAATCAAATGCCCTCAACTAGTAGGTAATTCCTTAAGACTCCCAAAATATGATAAGAAAGGTCCCCATTTCGAATAGAACTTTTTCACAGACCCCCTCAAAGTGACTTTAATCTTTTCTAATTTCAGAAAAAACATTACATCTTCTAACCAAGCAGCAACAGTTGGGGGAGTGGCAGATTTCCAAACCAGCAAAATTCTCCTACGGGCCAATAGTGACGTAAATGCAATGATATCCGACTGGCTTGCATTTAAAATCATATAAATATTATTGCGAAGAAAGCACAACAGCACCTCTACTTCCTCAGGAGTCTATGGAGATTCCACATGACATCAAAAACCTTAACAAACTTCTATAGATGTGTAGTGGAAACTGTATTGACTGGCTGCATTGCCGCCTGGTATGGGAATACGAATGCCTTTGAACAGAAAATCCTGCAAAAGGTAGTAAATTCGGCCCAGCACATCACGGGTAAAGCCCTCCAAACCACTGAGTGCATTTACATGAAACATTGGTGTGGGAAAGCAGCATCTCACTGATGCCGTCAGATAAAAGATACTGCTGCCTCAGGATTCTCACGACAACGTTGAAGAACAATTACTACCCCTCAACAATCAGGCTCTTGAATAAAAGAGGATAACTATACTCATCTATCAAGCTGTTTCCACAACCAATGATCTCACTTTAAGGACTTTTTTATCTTGATATTTCATGCTGTCATTATTTATTGCTATTTATTTATAGTTGCATTTACAGTTTGTTGTCTCCCTGCTCTACTTGCTCTTTCATCGATCTTCTTTACAGTTACTATTGTATAGATTTGCTGAGTATGCCCGCAGGAAAAAGGATCTCAGGGTTGAATGTGGTGACGTGCATGTACTCCGATAATAAATTTCACTTTTACTTTTTACTTCCTTACATGGTTGGGGCAATGCAAGCCTGTATTGAGATATGCTGTAAGTGCAGCTGAAATTGTTTTACGTCCTTCACTGAAACAATTAGTTTCCGACTGTAAAATCTTATTATGCCAGTTATGGACATACTAAAGCTACACCAAATTTCCTTCCCAAATATACTGAAACTGAGAGATAGAATGCTTACAAGGGATAATGTTCACAAATAGCTTCAAGTTTTAATGTAGGAGTCTTTAAATACCGTTCCAAAAACAGCACTGGTCAACTGTTGTACAGGATGGAGGTGACTGTGTACTATTCTAGAATAAACATAGATAAATTGCTTGAAGGTCAACTTGATGTCACTGAGGTCTTATCTTAATATACTGAACTACGAACAGGAAGGTGATCCTGGCATTAATACAAAAACATTCTGAAGCTTGACTTTTGCTTTGTGAGATATTTACTTTCAGCACTAGCTGCCCTAGGCTGGAGCAGCATGTCCTCGCTCATTATTCATGCAAGAAAGCACACTCTCCTCCCTTCCTGACATTTCCAACAGGGGTATTTATAATGAGTTCCTAAATTACTTCCAAATAGCTGGAGGGGAGAAATGCTGCACATTTCCCAATAATGTTTTCATAGGCTTTTAACCATCTAAGATTCACAATGACTTATCTATTCTAAATGCAATTTACCGACTCTAGTTTTTCCATTTTCAACTAAAATTACTGCTGAACCTTGAAGGGATGTCGGGCTGATTTAACCCAAAATGTAGCAGCTTAATAAGCCACTTTTATTCTTATTGTAAGGGCAGAACCATTTGTTTGCAAATTTTCATACCTGTCACGGTCCATCCAGGCATCTGTTCGTACCATTTATAGTTATGCTTATTATTCTTCTGCAAGCACTCTTATATCTTCATGTACAATTGTGTTCATCATCGGGCATTCATTTGGACCAAAGCTGGATTCCAATACTCTGCTTCCCCTGAAAATTGCAAACATAACCAGAAGAGAGAATGAATGATGGGAAGGAATTGTGACCATTTTCCTGATTTGTATTAGATGCATTGTACAGTATTAGTTGAGTGAATATCATTGCACTATATATTGTACAATATATGTATGCAGTGCCTAAAACTGATAAATGGATGAGATGCAAATTTCAAAGAGGACAGAATCATTCCCGTCCATCCACTATTTATGGAGCATTTGTGAAGCATATTGGAATGCCTAAGCATTGTTACATAGAATGTTTCGATGTTGTGCCGACCTTTTAACCTACTCTAAAATCAATCTAACCCTTCCCTCCTACATAGCCTTCCATGTTTCTATCAAGTGTTTCTTAAGTATCCCTAATGTATCTGCCTCCAGCATCTCCTCTGTTTTCATGTGTCCACCAGTCTCTGTGTAAAATCATAATTCTGACATCCCTCTATACATTCCTCCAAACATTGTGAAATTATGCATCATATTATCCAGTTTTAACAACTGAGTTAAATATAATTTAAGCCATACCAATAAGTAAAAAGACTGTTTAAAATACCTCCAAACAGGCAAAATCAGGGGAATAATGTACGACTTTATAAAATAGTTAAAGTAAAGGAATGGTTCTCGTTGAAAAGTTCATTTCAACAACAACAGAAAAAAATAGGCTTAAACTAATTAATTGACTCAGTTTCTCTCTCCACAGTTGCTGCATGGCCTTCTGTCTATTTCCAATGTTTTATCCTTTAGTCCCTGATTTGAAGTATCTACAGTCGTTTTCACATATAATCAAAAAACTAGTTTTCTCATTTTAGGTAGAATTCTGAATGAAACCTGAGTCATGAATCAGAAATGAAAATACTTTACTTTGTTGAAATGAAAAGAAGTGGAATTATGAAATCCAATATGGACCCTATTTAAATAATTCCATTATTTAAATTAAGCCCTTGGAAAAAGTTTAATCTGGACCCAACTTGCATATTGTTAAATGACACACATATACGTTAGCAGGCTCGTAAGATTACACAGTGAATTATAGAGGCTATTTCTACCAAGCATAAAATTTCATTTTAATAGCAATCATGTCAATATAGCCTTTTTGTTCAAAATTATTTAATTGCTCTTGAACCTGACCAAGGTTATTTTGCTCCAATACAAGTAGTTTTGAGAAGGAATGGTTACATTGGTAGGCACTGGAATATAGGACTGGTTCTTAACTGCCACATATAGATAGGTTGAACTCACTGATGATTATAGCACATTTAAAAAAAACAGAACTAGGAACTGAACCCATTTCCTTCCAGATTTTATAGATTATCGTGGGACTCAGGAACTTTGGTAGGTTACAGTAGGTTGTAAGGCTGAATCCATGAAGGAACTGCCTTTATGTTAAGTCAGAAAGAACAGCAGTACTTCCTCCAAGCCAAACAAGCCTAGCAAGCACCCTACTACCCCCAACCCAAGTACCAATGGTTACCCTCTTACTCCCAGCTCTCCACTGCTCTCCTCTAACATAAATTAAAAATACTCTGTTTGGAAATCTAAAACAAAACCAGAAAATGCGGTGAATACTCCCCAGGTCAGGCCACATCTGCACAAAAACAAAATCAACATTTCAGTCAGAGCCCTCATCAGAATACTATTTCATAAAAGAGAATAAGGGAAAGTAGGTGAGACTAGATCAGTTGGCTAGACATCAGTTATCAATAAATTATTATCAATAAGTGATGATAGAAAATCATTTTATGATCATGCAGATTCAATATGGCTTAATGAAAGAAAAAGTATTTCTAAGGATGGATAGAATGTGGTAAAGAAGAATAGATAAGGGGGAAGGACTGTGTAGTATGTTTGGATTGTCCAACAGCAATTTTAAGTTGCCACAGAGAATACTGTTACTGATAGGAGTTTGTGGTTATGAAGATGCATAAAGAATTGTTTAAAGGTCCAAGATTCAGAATAAGCAGACAATTTTCAATTTGGTGGTCTTTCATTGCTGGGGTGTCAAAGGAACCTGCACTGGACCCATTAACTACACACATTTTAATTTAAAGACATAGAAGAAATGTTGGAGTCTAAAGTATGCAAGTGTTTTTGATGAAAGCAGTGATTTCTGAGGCAAACACAAGAATTCTGCAAAGTATGACAGATAGCTGAGTGGACAAGAATGAGGCAGATGGGGAATAATGTTAGAAAATGGAACTCATTCACCTTGGAAGGAGATCTCACTGTGTTAGTTTATAATATATAAAGAAAATAAACATGTGAATATAATAAAGCCATTATAAAGAATCTGGAATTTTAATTCATGCACAGCGGGCTATCAAATGAGTGTTCTTGAACCCAGCTTAGGAAATTCAGTGGAGCATAAGTACTATAGCTCATGCAGTCTGATTCCTTTATTTGCACCACACTACAAAGCAAGTAAAGAAACCCAGTTGTGCAGGATCATAACCAAGTCTGGATTTTGGGAATAGGAAGGGAAGACTGGGGATGGAAGTAAAGTGAAGGGCAGGAATCATGCCAGGAACCATTTGATGTTAGAGAGGGCGATGTGAGAGCCTGTTGGCTAGGATCTTTGGGAATTTATGATTAATACACAGGGGTAGGATAGTTGAGTCAAAATATGCAACTGACAGTGAGGACTAAGAGTTTGTAAGTCAGCCATAAGGTGGCATTGCTGCAGTCAAGGATGGAGCCAATCAGGTAGGAGGGTGCAATTGGCACGTGGTGAGTCTTGGTACTTGGAGGGTGTTGTATCTGGGAGTGGGGATTGAAGAATATTAATGTCAGGTGCATCAACATCAGCAGAGTAAAGGTTACAGGGGTTCAACTGAGTGTCATGAGCATTAGGGCAGGTTAGGACCAATGCTGTGAAAGGCTCAAAAGAGAATAAGGTTAAGTAACTTAACTAACAAGATCAAATCTGAATTGACCTGCATCTTGCTCAAGGAGGACTCCTTTAATTTGGGTTGAAGTCTAAGCAGCCTGCTGTAGCAGTGAGTGTCAGATCAATTGACTTAGAATCTTCCTTCCTTGCCATCCTTCTGCTTAACAACCAAGACCTCAGAGGCTGGAACCTCTTGGATTCTTGAGAAAACCCCAGTGGTATAGCCATGCAGCATGTTAGTGCATCTAATGATGACACAACAATTGTAGGCCGTATCTCGGGTAATGATGAGTTTGAGTACAGAGAGGAAATTAAGAACCTGGTGGCATGGTGCGAAGACAATAACCTATCCCTCAACGTCAGCAAGATGAAGGAATTGGTTGTTGACTTCAGAAGGAGTAGCAGACCGCACGACCCAATTTACATTGGTGGTGCCCATGTGGAACAGGTCAAAAGCTTTAAGTTCCTTGGGGTCAATATCACAATTGACCTGACTTGGTCCAACCAAGCAGACTCCCCTGCCAAGAAGGCCCACCAGCACCTTTACTTCCTGAGAAAACTAAAGAATTTTGGCCGGTCCCCTAAAACCCTCACTAATTTTTATAGATGCACCATAGAAAGCATTCTTCTAGGGTGCATCACAACCTGGTATGGAAGTTGTCCTGTCCAAGACCGAAAGAAGCTGCAGAAGATCGTGAACACGGCGCAGCACATCACACAAACCAATCTTCTGTCCTTGGACTCACTTTACACCACACGCTGTCGGAGCAGTGCTGCCAGGATAATCAAGGACACAACCCACCCAGCCAACACACTTTTCGTCCCTCTTCCCTCCGGGAGAAGGCTCAGGAGCTTGAAGACTTGTACGTCCAGATTTGGGAACAGCTTCTTTCCAACTGTGATAAGACTGTTGAACGGATCCTGACCCGGATCTGGACCCTACCCTCCAAATATCCAGACCTGCATCTCGGTTTTTTTGCACTACCTTATTTTCCATTTTTCTATTTTCTATTATGATTTATAACTTAAATTTTTAATATTTACTAATCTTTACTATTTTTAATATTTTTAATATTTAATCTTTGTAATCCAGGGAGCAGGAAGCGCAGAAAAAAATATCGCTGTGATGATTGTACTTTCTAGTATCAATTGTTTGGCGACAATAAATAGCTTAGTGAGACTCAATCCAGGTCATGCAATACCTCCTCCAGCAAACTGCTGAATCTGTGGTAGTGAATAGGTTTACAGATGCATGAAAGCAGCACCACCTGTTGGTTGCCCTCAAAGTTACACACCATACTGTATTGAAAGTGTACTATATTGCCATTCTTCTTCATGGATGTAAGCCCTAAGATACCTTAATCAACAGAAGCTGATTACCTGATGACTGTACAGTTTCAATAAGCTGGCTTACTATCAACACTCACAACACGCTGGAGGCACTCAGCAGGTCGGGCAGCATCTGTGGAAAAGATCGGTCGACGTTTCGGGCCAGGACTGTAGGGGGAAGGGGCAGAGGCCCTATAAAGAAGGTGGGGGGAGGGTGGGAAGGAGAAGGCTGGTAGGTTCCAGGTGAAAAACCAGTAAGGGGAAAGATAAAGTGGAGGGGGAGGGGAGGCAGGGAGGTGATAGGCGGGAAAGGTGAAGGGGGAATAGGGGAAAACACAATGGGTAGTAGAAGGAGGTGGAACCATGAGGGAGGTGATAGGCAGCTGGGGGAGGGGGCAGAGTGACATAGGGATAGGGGAAGGGAGGGGGAGGGAATTACCGGAAGTTGGAGAATTCTATTTTCATACCAAGGGTCTGGAGATTACCTAGACGGTATATGAGGTGTTGCTCCTCCAACCTGAGTTTTGCCTTATCATGGCAGTAGAGGAGGCCATGTATGGACATATCTGAATGGGAGTGGGAAGCAGAGTTGAAGTGGGTGGCTACTGGGAGATCCTGTCTGTTTTGGCAGATGGAGCGGAGGTGCTCGACGAAGCGGTCCCCCAATCTGCGTCGGGTTTCACCGATGTAGGGGAGGCCACAGCAGGAGCACCGGATGCAATAGATGACCCCAACAGACTCACAAGTAAAGTGTTGCCTCACCTGGAAGTACTGTTTGGGACCCTGAATGGTGGCAAGAGAGGAGGTGTAGGGACAGGTGTAGCACTTGCGCTTACAGGGATAAGTGCCAGGTGGGAGATCTGTGGGGAGGGATGTGTGGACCAGGGAATCGCGGAGGGACTGATCCCTGCGGAAAGCGTAGAGGGGTGGAGAGGGAAAGATGTGCTTAGTGGTGTGGTCCTGTTGAAGGTGACGGAAGTTGTGGAGGATAATGTGCTGGATCCGGAGGCTGGTGGGGTGGTAGGTGAGGACAAGGGGAACTCTGTCCCTGTTGTGGTGGAGGGAGGATGGGATGAGAGCCAAAGTGCGGGAAATGGAGGAGATGCGGGTGAGGGTATCATTGATGACAGCAGAAGGGAAACCACGATCCTTAAAGAAAGAGGACATTTGAGATGTCCTGGAATGGAAAACCTCATCCTAGGAGCAGATGCGGTGGAGACGGAGGAACTGGGAATAGGGAATGGCATTTTTGCATGTGGCAGGGTGGGGAGAGGTATAGTTGATGTAGTTATGAGAGTCAGTGGGCTTGTAGAAGATGTCAGTGGACAGTCTGTCTCCAGAGATGGAGACCGAGAGATCGAGAAAGGGGAGAGAAGTGTCCCAGATAGACCAAGTGAATTTGAGGTCTGGGTGGAATTTAGAAGTAAAGTCGATGAAATTGACGAGCTCAGCATGGGTGCAGGAAGCAGCACCAAAGTAGTCGTCAATGTACCGAAGGAAAAGTTGGGGAGCAGTACCAGAATAGGTTTGGAGCACAGACTGTTCCACATAACCAACGAAGAGGCAGGCATAGCTAGGGTCCATGCAAGCTCCCATAGCTACACCCTTAGTCTGAATAAAGTGGGAAGAGCCAAAAGAGAAGTTATTAAGTGTGAGAACCAGTTCCGCCAACCGGAGGAGGGTAGTAGTGGTGGGGAACTGGTGAGGTCTATTATCCAGAAAGTAGCAGAGGGCTTTGAGGCCTTCTTGATGGGGAATGGAGGTGTATAGGGATTGGACATCCATGGTGAAAATGAAGCTGTTGGGACCGGGGAACTGGAAGTTATTGAAGAGGTGAAGGGCATGGGATGTATCCCGGATCTAGGTGGGGAGGGACTGAACTATGGGTGACAAAATGGAGTCCAGGTAAGCAGATACAAGTTCAGTGGGACAGGAGCAGGCAGAAACTATGGGTCTGCTGGGACAGTCAGGCTTGTGTATCTTGGGGAGGAGGTAAATCCGAGCGGTACGGGGTGTGGGAATTATGAATTTAGTGGCTGAGGATGGAAGGTCTCCGGAGTTGATAAGGGTGGTGATGGTACGGGAGACAATGGTTTGACGTTTTTTGGTGGGGTCCTGTTCCAGGGGTAAGTAAAAGGAGGTGTCAGAGAGCTGCCATTTGGCCTCAGTGAGGTAGAAGTCCGTCCGCCAGACTACTACGGCACCACCTTTGTCAGCGGGTTTGATGATAAGGCTTACTATCACCTTTTCAAAAACGATTAGTAATGATGCCTTTGCAAATAGCGAAGAGATGTGGAAAAACTGAAAGTGCCTGTTACCAGTCTGATGCTGATGACAACAGTTGCATTATAACCTGCAGTGTTTAAATAGTTGGAAGTTCATGTAAGCTGTGAGTTTTGTTTGTGGATATAGGACCACAGTTAAGTGTGTGATAATGTAGTGGAACATAGGAATGAATGTTGCGCAACAGTCTGCTGTGTCAGATTGTTGTTCTCATGCTAAAAGATGATAATGCCAGGTTAGCTAGGCCTAGAGTAGCTAAGCTAGCAAGTAGTCACTCATTTCTGTAGATACCATTCCCACAGCTTTCGACAGTAATGAGTGACAACTCATTAACTGAGTAGCCCCTACTGAGGGAGAACTGCACAGAAGCTGTAAAACATAAAGGGATATGGAGTAAAGGCCCTCAGGCCTTTTTGGATTCCGACACACAATTTCTTCAATGCAACTAGACCAAAAATAGATCTGCAAATAGCAAAATGGTCATTGTCATTTTTGTGATATTTCAAACACAGCATGACAGGATATTTACAGTCCTCGTCCAACCACACATCTTTCATGCACCTGACCCTGATACACCTAGAAAACAAGGACATTTATGTCAGAATGCTGCTTTTGGATTTCAGTTCAGCATTCAACACTATTGTCCCACAGACCTTAGTGAACAAACTACTTCTCGGTCTAAGTACAACCCTGTGCCACTGGGTGATGGTCTTCCTAAACAACAGACAGCATATATTCAGGATGCATAATCACTCCTCCCTCATCTTCATCTGCAATATGGGTGCTGTACACTCTCCCACGGCCCGTTGTTCACACACAGCTGTACAGCTAATCACTTTGTCAAGTTCACTGATGACATGACAGAGGTGGGTCTCCTCACCGACAACACTGAGACGGCTTGTAGGGAGCAGGTGGAAGAGCTCAAGGCCTGATGCCTGGCAACTAACATCTTCCTCAATTGTCAACAAGACAAAGGAGATGGTTATCGACTTCAGGAGAACTCACTCCACTCACAGCCCTCTTTACATTGGTGACACAGCAGAGGAAACGGCGAGCAATTTCAAACTCCTGGGAGTGCACATAGTGCACAATCTCTCATGGTCCCAGAATACATCCTACAGAATTAAGAAAGTTCTCCAACACCTCTGCTCTCTGAAGAGGTTGGAGAGATCTGGACTACACTCATCAAAACTGATGACCATTCACAGATGAGCGGTAGAGAGCATCTTAACATGCTGCATCACCAAGTGGTATGGAAACTGCACTGTGGCAGACAAGAAGGCCCAACAATGAGTAGTCAAAACTGCCTAATGCTTCACTCGATCCAGCCCATCACCAAGGAGATATATATATAGAAGGGTTGGAAAAAGGCTAACAATGTCTTGCTCATGGACTGTTCTTCCCTCCCATCGGGGGAGGAAGCTACATAGCATCCATGCCAGAATGACCAAACTCAATCCCAAACCAGTAAGGCTGATCAACATATCCACCCATTAACCCACCCTGCCACCACTACTTCATTATCTCCTTTCAGAGTCATCTTATGTACAGACACTCCTGTACCTAGCATCATCTTAAGTACATACAATCAATCTATGTATAAAAGCTATTTATTTTTATTGCACTTTTTTATTATTATGTTCTTTATCTTTTTGTATTTTTTATGCTGCATCAGAGCAAGATTAATATGTAACAACTTTGTTCTCCTTCACACTTGTGTACTGGAAATGACATTAGCCAGTCATGAATCTTGAATCTTTCACCAATTTTCCAGAATGATGCATGGTAGAATTGTAATATATCACTTCAGTATTATCATATAACTACAATTGGTCTCTCCAATAGCAGAGATGTTTTATTAACACATGAAGTACAAGATATTTGTATCCAAATGCAATATCCATGGAATTTAACCACACTCTGACCGAATAATCATTTCCTTCCAAGCCCTGGATCCTTTACTCTTCACTCCTGACTTACTCCCGTGTATCATAATTATACCCAGCATCAGCCTGGCCCCAATCTGCAATCATACTGTCCCACAAAACCTCAAAGCTTTCCCACTTGAGGTCCAACACACACCTATTGAGACATATACAGTATCTCTCCTCATTATCCCCAGTCGACCATTTTTCCCTTTCCTAAGCACACAACATCTGGCCCCTGAGGCTACAATTTCTCATTGTCTTCACAACAACTCTGCAACAATCTGAGGCAAATAATCATATCCTCCATTCTACTTTCCTTCTAGAATCCAATCAGCCCAACCTCCACAACTGCGAGCAATATGGACCCTAAAGCTCCAGGGACACAGTTTTGGTCCTGTCCTTCTTCCCAAAATGTAGTGTATTTGGACAAATCGACAAAGAACTTGATCCAAGATCCAGTCCATGACTTTTAAAGGATTAGTGTAACACTCAAAATTTGGTATTCCATTCATTTATTTTGTTAGGTGAAAAAGCCCATGTTTTCAAAAAGAAAAGCAAAATAAACATAATATACGTGAGATAAACAGCTATCTGAAATATTGGAAATCATTCTCTCCACAAACTATCTGGCCAAATGGGTATCACCATCATTTTCTGTTTTTGTAATACCTTTAAGAATTTATCCCATTCCCTTTGAAAACTTACCACATAAACCTCTTGCTCTTCTATTCCTACAATCCTCTAGTTGGTCATCAAACTGACAGAACTTACTTTGGAAAAATCAATGCAAATAAACTTCTAAAAGCTCAGATTGGAATCATACAGCCATGGAAAAGTACAGCATAGAAGCATTTAAACTGCCTACTCCCATCGACCAGCACCTGTACCATAGTCCTCCATACCCCTGCCATCCATATACTATCCAAACTTCTCTTAAATAGCTCGCAAGCACCACTTGCACTGGCAGCTCATTCCACAATTTCATGATCCTTCACAGTGAAGAAACTTCCACTCATGTTCCCCCTCAACTTCTCACCTTTCACCCTTAAGCCATGACCTTTTGTTGCAAACCCACCCACCCTCAGTGGAAAGAGCCTGCTTGCATTTCATTCATTTATTCTGTGCTGTGTCGTACGACATGCGTGATCATGGTCTTTCCATGACCTTGAATGTTCTTGACAATTTTTTCTAAAGAAGTGGTTTTCTATTGCCTTTTTCTGAGCAATGCCTTTACAATGTGGGAGAACCCCAGATACTTGTCAGAGATTTTCTGCCTGGCATCAGTGGTCGCATAACCAGGACTTATGATATGAACCAGCTGCTCACATGAGCATCCAGCACCTGCTCCCATGGCTTCACCTGACCACATGACCCTGATCAGGGGGAGGGGGTGCTAAGCAGGTGCCACACAAGTCTGGTAGAGAGAAGATGCATCTTACACATCCTTTGGTAGAGACTTGGCTCCACCCCGCCACTCCATTGACTGCATTTATCCTATCTATACCTCTCAGAATTTTGTATAGCTCTGTCAAATCTCCCCTCAATCTTCAACATTCCATGGAATAAAGTCCAATTTATTCAATCTTTCCTTATAACTGAGGTCTTCCAGTCCAAGCGCCACCCTTGTAAATTTTCCCTATGCTCGTTCAAAATTATTTTTATCTTTCCTGTAGGTAGTTGACCAATACTGCACATAAAACTCCAAATTAGCCCTCACCAATGTTTTTCACAAAGTCAACATACCATTCCATTCTGTGTACTCAATACTTTGATTTACGAATGCCAACAGGCCAAAAGCTTTCTTTATGACCCTATCTGCCAGGGAAGCCACCTTTCAATGAACTATGTATCTGTATTCCCAGATCTATTGTTCTATTACGCTCCTCAGTGCCCTACCATTCACTGTGTGAAACCTACCCTGGTTGGTCCTACTGAAGTGCAACACCTCGCACTTGTCTGCATTAAATTCCAACTGCCATTTTTCAGCCCATTTTTCCAGCTGGTCCAGATCTACCTGCAAGTTCTGATAGTCTTCCTCGCTGTCCACTGCACCCCCCAGTATTGGTGTCATCTGCAAATTTGCTGATCCAGTTAACCACATTTTCATCCTGATCATTGATATAGATGACAAACAACAACAGACCCAGCACCATTCTGTGCAGCACTTCACTAGTCACAGGCCTCACTTGTAGGGCAGCACTTAGATTGTTCAAACAGCCGGTTGTTACTTCACATTAGGGCCCGAGCCTCATTGTAATGAGATACTCTGGACCTTGAACAGGCCGCCCACCTGCCCTACTTCCAGACCTGGATTTAGCTGCCAAAGAAGCCATTCTCAACCTCTCCATTATTTAGAGTCACCAACCCTTATATCCAGGTCAGTTGGTCAGGCATCAGAACTCCTCTGTCCCATCTTCTCCCTTCCAAATCATTCGCTCCAACCAGCACAACTCCAAGGCCAAGTGCAATGCACCAGAAGGGCAGATCCCACAAATTCACTTTGCCTTCAGTCACTTCTTCATTACTTGTGGTGATAGTATACTACAATTCACTTGAACTAAGGTGTTACTAATAATGGTTTTGATCAAATTCATTTGCTGATACTCCATAAACACCTCGTTTGTTCCTTCCTGCCTATACCAGCTGTGCATCTTCTTTTTTCCCCTAACAGGTCCTCAATATCTCTTCAAAACAAAGGTTGCCTATACCTGTTATTTTTACCTTCTATTCTGACAGGCACATATTATATTGCACTCTCAAAATTTCACTTTTGAAGACCTCCCATTTACCAAGTACGCCTTTGTCAGCAAGCAGCCTGCCCCAATCCACACTTGCCAGATCCTTTTAGATACCATCAAAATTAGCCTTTCTCCAGTTTAGAATCTCAACCCACGTATCTTTTTCCATATTTACTTTGAAACTAATGGCATGACAATCACGAGATGCACACTATTCCCCAACACCAACTTCTGTCACCAGCCCTGTCTCTTTCCCTAATATTAAGAAAAAACAAATGTGTACACATGAATAAGGAATTTAAAAGATTTACCTGATAGGCTAAGTCAGAACTGAGCTACACAAGCAAAGACGACTTTGAGAAATAGACTGCCCATTGAACAATAAGCTGTTGAGAAGAGCTAGCCTCACAGGCCACACTGCCATCTAGTCCCTACAAAATGAAATACTCTGCAGTAATATTACCACTTAAGCTAGACTTAAAATCCAGCTGTCAGGAGCGAAAAGCTACAGGAAATGAAAGAGTACTGTCAGCATCATGATTAGAGTAATTTTAGTTTTTACCACACTTGAGGGCAAAATCTGTATGAACATACGTAACCCAATTTCCCCACATGGTGAAAGGGAATGTGGTGACATCATATAAGCTACTTTTGAGTTCCTTTTATAAATTAATATTCACCACTCAGTCTCTGGTTATTAACTAATTATCTGACAAGTTTGATACACATCCTCTGTCTAACTCATTAGCATTAAACACTCCAGGCATGAATCACAACCAAATTTCTTATTCTGTAATCCCTATTTAGGTCAAAAAGCAGTGATGAAGGCATTTATGCATAAATTAATATTACTGGTAAAGATGAACAATAATTTGAAGGAGTATTTATTCAACACAATTTTACTTCAGTACTTCAGGAGGTGGTAATGATGTCAGCAAGGGACGTACAGTATTTCTCTGTACAAGTTTCAGCAGCAATAAAGTTTTGATGGAGAAAAGTGGCAATTTGTTGGAGGGAGAAATGCCCCAAGTGGTGCACAAATCAACTTCAAACTGGTAGCAATACCAATGAATTTACCTAGCTATTTAAAGCTCCATTGGTAAACTGCTCCAGCTTGCTATATTTTCAGCAGAAAGATCAAGGATTTCATTGGGCACAGGGAATTCAGATGTACCAGAAACGAACATTTGGAGATTGTAATTAACTTTCATCCATATACTCACTGAGGGATCTCCCCCAAAAAACTAATAACTTTCAGCTTTAATAGAAGATATGTTCACAGGTGGCATCATTCTCAGCAAGTTTAGTGCTCACTCCCTTTAAGGGAGCAATTCACTCCCTTAAATTGCTAAGCCTTTTCTTGTTTAACAGCTGGATATATAATTATGTTGTGTAATCCACTCATGGGGAATTACAGCAATGAATCAGAGGACTTGCCCTCAGAGCTATTGGGGCCTTTTTTCAACAAATTAACTCTAAATGGGATCTTCAGTGCTGTACCTTCTTCCTCACAGTGGAGTAAAGGATGCAGCAACTGGTATTAGAGAATTTCCATGTCTTAGCTTTATTTTTGATCACAATCATTTTTAGAAATAATGTAGTTAGTGCAATACTTTACCATGCTAGCAATCAGCAAACAGTATTCAGTTCCCACCACTGTCTGTAAAGGAGTTTGTACATTCTCTCTGTGACAACACGGGATCCTCTACATGCAATGGTTCCTATCACCTTCCAAGGATGCATGGGTTAGGGTTAGTAACTTGTGGGCACGCTATGTTGACACCAGAAGCATGGCGACACTTGCGGGCATCCCCCAGCACATCCTCAGACTGTGCTGCTTGTTAACGCAAATGATGCATTTCACTGTATGTTTCAGTGTTTTAATGTACATGTGAAACATAAAGCTACTCTTTAGTCTTTTCCAACATTAAATATACTAGGCATCTGGGAGGACCATTCAGTCCCAGAATTCCTAACCTATGTATATGCCTGGTAGAGTCTTTGAACTCTCTTAAGACAATATCAGAAATGGAGACGCACATAGTGCTGCTTTATCTCCTCCCATCTCATTCATTTGCACCACCACTGGACACTTACTAGCCCCTCTGAAACACTCATATAGTCAAAGTAGTAGGAATATTTTACAAAAGGAAATATCTACAGAGAAGTACCAGCAAATACTTAAGAGGCAGAAAAAGGCAGTGTGTGAGTCAAAGTAACCTCAAGACTCTTTCAATAGATCAGCAGCAAACGAAGAAAATGGAAATTGACCATGAACTGCAAAAAGCCGGCAAAAAGAGCAGGTTTGGGCCCCTTATCTTAGAAAGAGTTGGAAGGCATTGAAACATTGTGGTTAGAGCTAAAGAACTACAAGCGTGAAAAGACCCTGCTGGGAGTTACATACAGACCCCCAAACAGTAGTAAGGAAGTGGCCTACAAATTACAACACAGGATAGAAAATGCACACCAAAAGGACAATGTTACAATAGTCATGGGGAACTACAATATCCAGGTAGATTGGAAAAAACAGGTTGGTACTGGATTCCAGGAGTGGGAATTTTTAGAGTGCCTATGAGATGGCTTTTTAGAGCAGCTGGTGTTTGAGCCCAGTACAGGATCAGCTACTTTGGATTGTGTGTTGTGCAATGAACCAGAATTGATTAGAGACATTAAGATAAGAGAACCCGGAGGGGAAAATAATCATAAAATGGTCAAATTCACCCTGACATTTGAGAAGGAGAATCTAAAGTCAGAGGTATCAGTATTACAGTGAAGTAAAGGGAATTAGGGGCATGAGAGAGGAGCTGGCCAGAATTGACTAGAAAAGAACACTGGCAGGGATGATGGCAAAGAAACAATGGCTGGAATTTCTGGAAGCAATTCAAAAGACAAAGGATATATACATACATCCCAAAGGGGATGACATATTCTAAAAGAAAATGACACATCCGTGGCTAACAAGAGAAGTCAAAGCCAACATAAAAGCCAAAGAGAGGGCATATAATAGAGCAAAAATGAGAGGGAAGTTAGAGGATTGGGAAGCTTTTGAAAACCAACAGAAGGCAACTAAAAACTCATTAAGAAAGTAAAGATGGAATACGAAAGTAAGGTGGCCAATGATATTAAAGAGGATAGCAAAAGTTCATCAGATACATAAAGTGTAAAAGAAAGGCAAGAGTGGATATCGGACTGCTGGAAAGCAATAAGAGAGGTAGTAACAGGATCTACAAAATAGTAGATGAACTGAATAAATATTTTGCATCATTCTGCACTGTGGAAGACACTAGCAGTATGCCAGAAGCTCCAGGTGCCGGGAGCATGAAGCGTGTGAAGTTACCATAACTAGAGAGAAAGTTCTTGGGAAATTGAAAAGACTGAAGGTGGATAAGTCACCTGGGCCAGATGATGTGCACCCGAGAGTTCTGAAAGAGGTGGCTAAAGAAATTGTGGAGACATTAGTAATGATGTTTCAAAAATCACTAGATTCTGAAATGGTTCTGCAAGCCTGGAAAACTGCAAGTGTCACCCCACTCTTCAAAAAGGGAGGGAGCCAGAGGAAAGGAAACTATAGGCCAGTTAGTCTGACCTCAGTGGTTGGGAAGATGTTGAAGTCAATTATTAAGAATGAGGTCTCAGGTTACTTGGAGGCACATGATAAAATAGGTGATAGTCAGCATGGCTTCCTCAAGGGAAACTCTTGCTTGACAAATCTGTTGGAATTCTTTGAAGAAGTAACAAGCAGGATGGCCAAAGGAGAATCGGTTGATGTTGTGTACTTGGATTTTCAGAAGGCCTTTGACAAGGTGTCACACATGAGGATGCTTAACAAGCTATGAGCCCATTGTATTACAGGTAAGATTCTAGCATGGATAAAGCAGTGACTGATTAGCAGAAGGCAAAGAATGGGAATAATGGGAGCCTTTTCTGACTGGCTGCCGGTGACTAGTGGTGTTCCACAGGGGACTGTGTTGTTGTGTTGGGACCGATTCTTTTTATGTTATATGTCAATGATTTGGATGATGGAACTGATGGTCCTGTTGCAAAGTTTACAGATAATATAAAGATATGTAGAGGAGCAGGTAGGTTTGAGGACATAGAGAGGCCACAGAAGGGCAGACAGATTAGGAGAGTGGGCAAAGTAATAGCAGATGGAATACAGTTTCACAAACTGTATAGTCATGCTGTTTGGTAGAAGAAACAAAAGAGTTGACTATTTTCTAAATGGAGAGAAAATACAAAAAAACTGAGGTGCAATGGCACTTGGCAGTGCTTGTGCAGGATTCCCTAAAGGTTAGTTTGCAGGTTGAAACTGTGGTGAGGAAGGCAAATGTGATGTTAGCATTCATTTCAAGACAACTGGAACAGAAAAGCAGGGGTGTAATGTTGAAACTTTATAAAGCACTGGTGAGGCCTCACTGAAGTATTGTGAGCAGGTTTGGGCCCCTTATCTTAGAAAGGATGTGCTGAAACTGGATAAGGTTGAAAGGAGGTTCACGAAAACAATTCCAGGATTGAATGATTTATCATATGAAGAGTGTCTGATGGCTCTGGGCCTGTATTAACTAGACTTCAGAACTCATTAAAGCTTATTGAATGGCGAAAGGCCTTGATATGGTGAATGTGGAGAGGATGTTTCCAATGGTGGGAGAGTCTAAGACCAGAGGACACAGCCTCAGAATAGAGGGGCCTCCTGTTTGAAAAAGAGAGGAGGAGGAACTTCTTTAGTGGTGAATCTGTGGAATTCTTTGCCACAGCCATCTGTGGAGGCCAAGGCTTTATGTATATTTAAGGCAGAGATTGATGGATTCTTGATTGGACAGAGCATGAAGGGATCTGGGGGGAAGGCAGGAGATTGGGGCTGAAAGGAAAATTGGATCAGCCAAGATGAAATGGCGGAGCAGATTCAATGGCCTAATTCTGCTCCTAAAAGCAGAGTTTAAAAGCGAGCAGAGTTGAGAAGGTGACAGTTATTTCTTCGGTAGTTTGAATGGGGCATGAATGCGCATGCACGTGGAGGTCAGCCAGTGAGAACAGCGGGAAGAGCTTAAAAGTGAGCAGAGTTAAGACGGTGACAATTATTTCTTCAGCAGTTTAAATAGGACACACGTGCACAAGTGTGTGGAGATCAGCCAGTGAGAACAGCGGGAAGAGTTTAAAAGGAAGACAGATTTACAGAGCGGCCATCAGAGAAGTGGGCGACGGAGTAGTGGGAGACAGAGTAGGAAGGCTTTGGCTCAACGGGGCTTTGGCGATAAAGGGTTGAGGCCAGGTAGGTTATCTGTTTAAAATAAAGACAGAGTATGTATGTGAGGCCAGTTTTCTGTGCTCAGTGTCAGATGTGGGAGGTCCTAGAGACTCCCAGCCTCCCAGACGACCACATCTGCACGAGGTGCGTCGAGTTGCAGCTCCTTAGAGACCGCATTAGGGAACTGGAGCTGCAGCTCGATGACCGTCGTCTGGTCAGGGAGAGTGAAGAGGTGATAGAGAGGAGCTATAGGCAGGTAGTCACACCGGGACCACAGGAGACAGAGAAGTGGGTAACAGTCAGGTGAGGGAAGGGAAAGAAGCAGGTGCTAGATTGTACCCCAGTGGCTCTCCCCCTTGACAATAAGTATTCCTGCTTGAGTACTGTTGGGGGGGATGGCCTACCTCGGGGAAGCAACAGTGGCCGCGCCTCTGGCACAGAGACTGACCCTGTGGCTCAGATGGGTAGGGGGAAGGAAGAGGATGGCAGCAGTGACAGGGGACTCTATAATTAGGGGGTCAGACGGGTGATTCTGTGGATGCAGGAAAGAAACTAGTTTGCCTCCTAGGTGCCAGGGTCCGGGATGTTTCTGATCACATCCACAATATCTTGAAGTGGGAAGGAGAACAGCCAGAGGCTGTGGTACATATTGGTACCAACAACATAAGTAGGAAAAGGGAGGAGGTCCTGAAAAAAGACTACAGGGAGTTAGGAAAGAAGTTGGGAAGCAGGACCGCAAAGTTAGTAATCTTGGGATTATTGCCTGTGCCACGTGACAGTGAGTATAGGAATAGAATGAGGTGCAGGATAAATGCGTGGCTGAGGGATTGGAACAGGGGGAAGGGATTCAGATTTCTGGATCATTGGGTCCTCTTCTGGGGCAGGTGTGACCTATACAAAAAGGACGGGCTGCACTTGAATCCAAGGGGGACCAATATCTTGGCAGGGAAGGTTTGCTAAGGCTATTGGGGAAAGTTTAAACTAGAATTGCTGGTGGGTGGGAACCAAACTGAAGTGACGGAGGAAAGGGAGGTTGGCTCACAAATAGAGAAAGCTTGGAGACAGTGCAAAAGGGAGGATAGTCAGATAATAGAGAAGAGACGTGCTCAGTCCGATGGTTTGAGATTTGTCTATTTTAATGAGAGGAGTATCATGAATAAAGCAGATGAGCTTAGAGCGTGGATTAGCACTTGGAGCTATGATCTTGCGGCCATTACAGAGACTTGGATAGCGCAGGGGCAGGAATGGCTACTTCAGGTGCCAGGCTCTAGATATTTCAGAAAGGATAGGGAGGGAGGCAAAAGAGGTGAGGGTGTGGCACTGTTGATCAGAGATAGTGTCACGGCTGCAGAAAATGAGGAAGTCTTGGAGGAGTTCTCTACGGTGTCTCTGTGGGTTGAAGTTAGGAATAGGAAGGGGTCAATAACTCTACTGAGTGTTTTTTATAGACCACCCAATTGTAACAGGGACATCGAGGAGCAGATAGGGAGACAGATTCTGGAAAGCAGTAATAATAACAGGGCTGTTGTGGTGGGAGATTTTAATTTCCCAAATATTGATTGGCATCTCCCTAGAGTGAGTGGTTTAGATGGGGTGGAGTATGTTAGGTGTGTTCAGGAAGGTTTCTTGACACAATATGTAGATAAGCCTCCAAGAGGAGAGGCTGTACTCGATCTGGTATCGAGAAATGAACCTGGTCAGGTGTCAGATCAATGTGAGAGCATTTTGGAGATAGTGATCACAATTCTATCTCCTTTACCATAGCATTGGAGAAGGATAGGAACAGACAAGTTCAGGAAACATTTAATTGGAGTAAGAGGAACTATGAGGCTATCAGGCAGGAACTTGGAAGCATAATTTGGAAACAGATGTTCTCAGGGGAATGTACAGAAGAAGTGTGGCAAATGTTCAGGGGATATTTGCGTGGGGTTCTGAGTAGGTACATTCCAATGAGATAGGGAAAGGTTATGCACAAAGGCTGTTGTAAATCCAGTCAAGAAGAAAAGAAGAGCATACAGAAGGTTCGAAAAACGAGGTAATGACATGAATCTAGAAGATTATAAGGCTAGTAGGAAAGAGCTTAAGAATGAAATTAGGAGAGCCAAAAGGGGCCATGAGAAAGCCTTGGTGGACAGGATTAAGGAAAACCCCAAGGCATTCTACAAGTATGTGAAGAGCAAGAGGATAAGATGTGAGAGAATAGGACCAAACAAGTATGACATTGGAAAAGTGTGTATGGAACCAGAGGAAATAGCGGAGGTACTTAATGAATACTTTGCTTCAATATTCACTGCGGAAAAGGATCTTGGTGATTGTCTTGCAGTGGACTGAAAAGCTTGAGAATGTAGATATTAAGAAAGGATGTGCTGGAGCTTTTGTAAAGTATCAAGTTGGATAAGTCTTTCTTTCTTTCTTTTTAAATCTTTTTATTAATTTTCAAAATTATAAACTCAATAACAAAGTTGGTACAAGGAGATTGGAAAAATATTCATCAGCATATATAAAATGAATTTTAAGTGACATAGAAATAAACGACTTCCAAACTCATAATGAGATTAAACATTAACAAAGAAATAAAAAGAAAAAAACCTATAAACAAAAAAATCCCAAAAGAAAAACAGAAAAAAAAACCTAAAAAAAAACAGCAAAACAGGGCTAGACCAACAACTTGTATCAGACAAGATCCATAATGTCGCTAACTCCGCATCTCTCGTCATATAATTTTAGAAAAAAGATTCGGAAAGGTCAGATTACATCATGTGAAAATGTTGCATAAAAGGTTTCCGGGTATCTTCAAATTTAACCGAATGGTCAAAAATATCACTTCTAATTTTTTCTAAATTTAAACTTAATATGGTTTGAGAAAACCGTTGGAATGTAGTTGGAGGATTAATTTCCTTCCAGTTCAACAAAATAGATCTTCTCGCCATTAAAGTAACAAAAGCTATCATTCGAGAGGCTGAAAAAGACAAAGATCTATGTTCTACCATTGGCAATCCAAAGATTGCTGTAATAGGATGGGGTTTTAAATCAAAGCATAGAACTGTTGAAATAATATCAAAAATGTCTTTCCAATACTTTTCCAAAAGAGGACAGGACCAAAACTGCTATTATGTCTTTTGAGCAGTTATCTGAGAAATTTGATTTGCCTAGATCCCATTTTTTTAGATACTTACAAATAAGAAATTTTTAAAATACTACGTTGCCTACCTTTCCGACTTCAAATCCTTCTGGCATTTTTGATAAAATTTTAGGTTTTAATCCTTTGCAGAAGGGATTAATAGCAATAATTTATGATATAATTATGAAATTACAGCCAGATAGATCTGATAAAATTAAAAATGAATGGGAAAGGGAACTTCAACTTTTCCTGCCTACAGAGAAATGGGATAAAATTTTTCAATTAGTTAGTACTTCTTCTATATGTGCTAAACATACTTTAATACAATTTAAAATAGTACACAGAGCTCATATATCCAAAGATAAACTAGCTCATTTTTATTCCCATATAAACCCTACTTGAGATAGATGTCACTCTGAAGTGGTTTCTTTAACTCAAGTTGGATAAGTCACTGGGACCAGACGGGATGTACCCCAGGCTACTGTAGGAAGTGAGGGAGGAGATTGCTGAGCCTCTGGAAATGATTTTTGCATCATCAATGTGGATGGGAGAGGTTCCGGAGGATTGGAGGGTTTCTGGATGTTGTTTCCTTATTCAAGAAAGGGAGTCCTGGAAATTATAGGCCAGTGGGTCTTACTTCAGTGGTTGGTAAGTTGATGGAGAAGATCCTGAGAGGCAGGATTTATGAACACTAGGAGAGGCATAATATGATTAGGAATATTCAGCATGGATTTGTCAAAGGCAAGTCGTGCCTTACGAGCCTGATTGAATTTTTTGAGGATGTGACTAAGCACATTGATGAAGGTAGAGTCATAGATGTAGTGTATATGGATTTTAGCAATGCATTTGATAAGGTACCCCATGCAAGGCTTATTGAGAAAGTAAGGAGGCATGGAATCCAAGAGGGCATTGCTTTGTGGATCCAGAACTGGCCTACCCACCGAAGACAAAGAGTGGTTGTAGATAGGTCATATTCTGCATGGAGGCCAGTGACCAGTGGTGTGCCTCAGGGACCCCTACTCTTTGTGATTTTTATAAACGACCTGGATGAGGAAGTGGAGGAATCGGTTAGTAAATTTGCTGATGACACAAAGGTTGGGGGTGTTGTGGATAGTGTGGAGCGCTGTCAGAGTTTACAACAGGACATTGATAGGATGCAAGACTGAGCTGAGAAGTGGCAGGTGGAGTTCAACCCAGGTAAGTGTGAGGTGGTTCATTTTGGTAGGTCAAATTTGATGACAGTATATAGTATTAATGGTAAGACTCTTGGCAGTGTAGAGGATCAGAGGGATCTTGTTGTCCGAGTCCATAGGACACTCAAAGCTGTTACGCAGGTTGACTGTGTGGTTAAGAAGGCATACGGTGCATTGGCCTTCATCAATTGTGGGATTGAGTTTAAGAGCCGAGATGTAATGTTGCAGCTATATAGGATCCTGCTCAATTCTGGTCACCTCACTATAGGAAGGACGTGGAAACCGTAGCAAGGGTGCAGAGGAGATTTACAAGGATGTTGCCTGGATTGGGGAGCATGCCTTATGAGAATAGTCTGAGTGAACTCGGCCTTTTCTCCTTGGAGCAACAGAGCATGAGAGGTGACTTGATAGAGGTGTACAAGATAATGAGAGGCATTGATCGTGTGAATAGTCAGAGGCTTTTCCCCAGGGCTGAAATTGTTAGTATGAAAGGGCATCATTTTAAAGTGCTTGGAAGTAGGTACAGAGGAGATATCAGGGGTAAGTCTTTTACGCAGAGACTGGTGAGTGCGTAGAATGGGCTGCTGGCGGCGGTGGTGGAGGCGTAAATGATAGGGTCTTTTAAGAGACTCCTGGATGGCTACATGGAGCTTAGAAGAATAGAGAGCTATGGGTAAAGCTTAGGTAGTTCTATGGTAAGGACATGTTCGGCACAGCTTTGCGGGCCGAAGGGCCTGTATTGTGCTGTATGTTTCTATATCTTATGCTCTTAATATTTTTATATATAGTTCTTATTTTACTTTGTAGTTTTTTTTATTATCCATTGCAATGTACCGCAAATCAACAAATTTCATCATATATGCCAATGATAGCAAACCTGATTCTGATTCTGAGTTTTAGATTATATTAGATTACATGAATGCAGTTTGATTTTCATGCATTTCCACAACTTAATGAAAATAAATGGCTGTGCTGTTCATTCATCTTGACCCTGAAATAATTGTAAGGATGCTTTGATGCCAAATTAGTTATTAGCTATGGTAATTCCTCACTTAACATCAAAGTTGAGATTTTGTGACTACATATGAATGGACAAAATTCAAAGTTCAATTTCTCTGTAAGAGTTAAATTATATCCTGGAGTGAAGTTCTTTTGAGCATTTTTCATCAGCAAAAATGAGATTACAAGATAGTGATTAACCCATGATTCCCTGATTGTTGGCTTTTCTTCATTATTGGTCCTTAATGAGCTGAAAGAACGCAGACTGTAAACACTAACTCCAAAGTGTTATCTGGTGTAGCAATGAATTTGTGCTGGGTGGCATTTTCCCAGTCACCAAAGTTAATTACATCACCTAGACATTATCTGAGTTAAGAAAAGTCTTGTATTTGGAAGTTTCTCTGGCACAATATTGCTTTTCAAGCAGGAACAGTACACAAATAAAAATGTTCTTGAAATATTCTGTACTTCTTCCATGCCTTTTTATTTGAGGATCAAAAATCATATAGTTTAGAGTTCAAAGCTCTTGATGTTACTGAGTAGTCATCATAAGGACTTAAACTTGCAGTTTCCTGTTGCTTTCCCTCCAAGCGAAAGAGTTAAGCAATCTTGTGGTGCATTTATGTGCAGTGATGATTTTCTGAGTGATAGCAGATATTGGCTAGTTTCGTAAGTCTCTTTGTAGGATAATCCAGACACTTCACTAGGTCTCTGTGCTGAAATATAAACAATATATTACTCCACAAAGATGTCATGCTTTAGTAGACTCAGTGTAATTTGGCTTCTGAGATTATTCATGGTGTCTTCACTAATGTTGGCTTATGAACATCTCCTACTTAAGAGCACTTCGTTTCTGACATAAAATTCTAAAATAAGGTCCTGTCCAAACGTGTTTCAGTAAGTAGCCACCTTATCAAATAGGGTAGGAATTTTCCAGTAGCTTCAGAGTTAGAATGAGCCATTTCATTTTGAAATTATGCACAATGCAATGCCTTTCAAAATGTTTGAGGGTCTCAAGTTCTCGTCCTCTTTCCTCTCCAACAAAAGGAAATAATTACAGAGCAGCCTTGGGAGAGATTGCCAAAAAACAGGGCGTTTTAACAACACCAAATCAAAGTTAAGTCCCACACCATCAGCTTCAGGAACAGTGATCACTCTTCAACCATGAGGCTCTTCAACCAAAGAGGATAATTTCATTCAAATTTACTCACTCCAACACTGAACTGATTCCACAATGGACTCACTTTCAAAGACTCTACAATCTTATGTTAGAGAAAGATAAACAGATACATACATAGATATTTTATTAATCCCAAAGGAAATTACAGTATCACAGTGGCATTACAAGTGCACAGATATAAATATTAGAAGAGAAGTAAGATGAATCTCAGCACACCACCACATAGAAGATTGTACTGGTAGAACATGTGAAGGAGAGGCCTGTATACTTCAAAGGACCTTGGTCTCCTTAGGACGTAGAGGCATCTCTAGCCCTTCTTGCGCACGGACTCTGTGTGGTGCTCCATCCAAGTCTGCCATCCAGGTGCACCCCCGCCCCCCCAGTGCTTGTAGATTCTCACTATCAATAGTAATAGGGGGCTGTGCAGGTTTAGTCTTCCTAAAGTCGATCAGCAACTCCAATGTCCTACTGATATTGAGCTGCAGGTGATTCAGCTTGCACCATTTGACAAAGTCTTCCACCAGGGCCCTGTATTCACCACCCTGTCCTCCCATTATAAAAACAACTATTGCTCAGGTAAGCAGGAAAGGAGCCAATACAGTCCCACACAGCCCCAGTACTGATTGTAGCCATGTCTGATACACAGCTCTGAAGCTGCTCAAACTGTAGTCTGCCAGTCAGGTAGCCCATTATCCAGGATACTATGGAAGCGGCAGACTGCATTGAACGGAGCTTGTCTCCCAATAATGAGGGCTGTATGGTATTGCAGGCATGTGAGAAATGAAAAAACTCCCAGATGGGAGTAGGCTCTGTTCAGCAGACAGATGACAGCATCATAGGCTCCAATATACTCCTGGTAGGCAAACTGCAAGGGATTGAGGACTGATCTGACCGGGGTCAGAGGTGAGCCAGGATCAGCCTCTTTAGGGTCTTTATGATGTGTGAGGTCAGGGCCATTGGACGGTAGTCTTACAAGACTTTCGATTCTTGATCTTTACTTCTTATTTATTTATTATTATTATTTTGTTTGTTTTTGTTTTTTTTTCATTTTTGCACTTTTTTTGTATTTGCAGTTCGTTGTCTTTTGCACATGGGCTGTTCGTCTACCTTTGTTGTGCACAGTTTTTCATTGATTCTATTGTATTTATTGGTATTTACTCTGAATACCCACTAGGTATTGGATCTCAGGGTAGTATATAGTGACATACATTAAGAGTACTTTAATAATAAATTTATTTTAGTTTGAACCTTGAGGTGGACATAAGCTTATAGCAGCCAATCTGTTCTGCAGCAAATAAAATTCATTGAGAAAACAGTTTTAAAACAGCGGAGAGACCAGAACTATAGAAATTTCTCCAAATAGGGGTAAGATAACTTCTGCAGGAAAACTGCACTGGGTGAAGGACAGTTGCATGCTAATGGATCGTGGAAGTCAATTTTGATCACTGACAGCAATATAATTACCAGTCTGATTGATTGGGCAAGTAGCCAAAGTATCATTATGCATGCTATTAAAAAGACAAACAATTAATCCAAATCCAAAGTTGTTCATTTATATTGAAACAATAAACAAAATAGTTCACCTTTCAAATTCTAATGTCTATCTTTCTTAGCTATTGTTTTAAAAAGATCTGTTTGAAAAATGCTAAACACTGCACAACTTACACCCTTATATACTTTTTGAGGGGGAAGGTATTCAGTTAGGTACAAGATTTTCTGCTGAGCTAAACCTAGAGCTGAATCTGCTGTTTAAATCCTACTAATAATCAACGCAATTTCAGAGACAATTATTTATAATAGCTTCCTTTGACTGTCACTTAATTTGCATAAGTATCTGAGTCCAAGTTTTGACTGATTAATGCCAAATTTAGAACTTTGTTAATCTAATACAACATCACTATAAAGGAACGCACTAATGCAGGTTCTCAACCCAAAATGTCAATTGTTACTGCTACCCCCTCACAGATGCTGCTCGGCCATATGTTTTATGCTAAAAGGGTAAGTGTTTGGCTTTTAAGCAGAAGTTGCATGACTTCACATTTTAATCACTGATATTAGCACAGCTGCACTTTATTCATTATGCTGGAGTAATGACATTTAACCAAGATATAATTTCATTAACAATTCATGAGAACGATTAATATGAATGCAAGATTTCAGTGTGAGATCTCTGAGCTTTCTCAAATTCTTTGATCTCTAAATATTTGTGTCATTTCTTAAAAGTGTTTACAGTTTATTTAATACCATACGGATGGAAAGATCACCTGAGGTTCCCCAAGGTTCACCTGCTTCAGCAAACCAGATATTCACAGGGATACAGTCTTGAGCAGTTGGGTTACTCTGATGTCAATATTAGCATACTGTATTCATACAAAAAGAATGTAATCCTTATTAAACTGAATAAACAGCAACTACAAACACATACATAATGAACGATTCTTAACCTGTCAAATAAACAGAAATTCTGAACAATTATACATTAGATAATCCTTATACCTTGCTGAATAAATAGTCATTCAATGCTGACAGATAAATGAGTAATTCTTCACCTTGCTGAAAGAAAGGCAATTTCATGCAATTACAATCAGAAACACTTGCCCTATAAAATAAATTTTAGTTACACAACAGGCCATCCTTAAACTGATTCATCTATTTTCATTGTGGCATTAGTAATCATCTAAAAAGGTCAGCAGAAACCGTATCAGAACAAGAGACAGTTGAGAAATTATGTATTTGATTTGAAGCACATTTAAATTAATGTGAAAACAGGTGGAGATAGAAATTCATCTTGGACTACTAGCATCATATAACTGCTAGATTCCCTCCTGCCTGTTGTATGCACTTCCTTTGCATTCAATTCAGTGGAACGGTAAAATAAATCCTTAAATTTAATTTTAAAGGGCTGGAATTTTATATTTTAAAAGCTACTCACACAAAGATTCAGAGCATGAAGGAACATGGGTGGATTCCTGTGAACTGACCTTGCTCCCTGAAGCCATCCTGATCCCACAAGGACCAAACCAAGCACTGACTGTGAAGCAGCATTAACAAGTGCATTTCCACCCTCCCCAAAAATAATGGCAAAACTTCAATTCATCCAGAAAAATTGTTCAGCCAGATCAGACATTCTGGTATCGTTTCTTGTTGTCAACACATGCTTGCAAAAGAGTAGTGGACTGGACGGAGAGTTGAGGTAATGCATTTTTGTAGAAGTAAATAAAAAAAACAATATAGAATAAGGTATATTGTTTGAATAAGAATGCAGAAACAGGAGGCCCTGCAAAAATCATTAGAAGTAGCGGGGTAGGTTAGGACAGTATCTCATGGCCCAAAGCAACTTTACTTCAGTTTAGCAAAGTACCACAGATGCCAGAAACAGAAACAAGCAGTGCTGAAATGCTCAGAAGCTCAGGCAGCATCCAAGGAGAGGAAAACAATTACTATTTCAGGTCAATGATCATCCATTTATCTGAGATGTGTGTTTGAAAATGAAATTAACTTTAGTCATGACTGCCGGGAAAATCTTCAAACAACTGATTGACACTTCAAATTCTGCCAGTGCAGGATTTTAGTAAATAGCATTTCAAATAAAATTCTCCCCTCAAAACAAAAAAAAATCATGGGAAAACTTAATACTCATTTGAAAAACGATGCAAGGGATAGACAAAACATCAAATTAATTATTACTACGCCTGTGACGTGAGACATGGACAACTTTCTGAGACACTTCATTAAGACATCACAATTAATTAAGCACCATTTGTTTTAGAAATTCTTGGGGGAATTTATCTGAACTTATTTAATGCTGCTCTTTTATAACCTGTACCAGTCACCATCTTAAAGGGTGTGATTAGTTAGGGGAATCTTAGTAGGGAACTGACTTAATCTAAACAAGTTATTCCAGGAGAGCACGAGCCCAGGCAGAGCAGCACCTACTTCTGGGGGAAAGAAAGGTAGGAAGGCCAGGCAGATGCAGGATATGCCAGCTTGCTCTCCGTTTCCCACCAGAATCATTGCTACATTTCTGCACTCAGTCTGTGTTTGCTTTGAGTCTCTCAGACATTTAACAATGTGCAGGTGTTTCTCATACTTCCAGTGCGAGTGGGAGCTAAGATCCATATAATAATGTTATGCACTAATTGCATCCAATCACCATTTAAATATTCCTGGTGCAGTATTGTAACTCTTGGTTTGGCTAGCGGCTTAATCTAGGGGAAGACAGCCCTTGGTCCGGCCAAACTTAAGAAATCTTGTTTGGGTGGGAGCTGTATGTTGTGTCACCTGTTACAAATCAGTACCACGAAATAACAAACAGTACACAATACACGATTAAATTATTGAGCTTTATAATTCTTAATTTGACTATATGGTTAGTAAAGAAACAAAAAAAGGGCCCACTTTCATGAAACAGTCTAATGAGCAAGGTTGGAGCTCCCGGTTCCGTTTATTTGTTCTCCGTCGACCTCCTCTGAGCGTAGCCAACCCTCGGACCCTCGCTCCTTCTCCACTCTGTCCAGCAGTTTACCAACTCTCTCCATTCACGTCTTCTCTCCTCATCTCTCCCCAGCAAAGGCCGTGAAATCGCTGCTCCCAGACCTACAAGAAAGAACAACATCCCACTCATTGTCTAGCATGCATTCCAAAGCCCCCATTATCTCTAGTCATGACCAAAACATTGCTGCTACAGAGAAACTATTATCTTAGCAGTACATTAGCAGTTACACTGACATTCAAATTAACAGCTATTGGATAGTCAGAATTTCAAATTCTTTTTGAATAGGGCTCTGAAGAGAGTCTCTGAAGTTCATTGATCACTTTCTGGAACACTTCATTAAGACATCACCAAACCTCATCACCATTTATTCTAGAAATTCCAACTAAATCCATCTTAAACAGGTGTATCGTATTAGCACAGTGACCACTTGGCTCCCACTTTTGTACAGTCACGAGCTATAGAACTGTACAGCATAGATACAGGCACTGCAACCCACTGTATCTATACCGTACATTATGCCTAATCCTTACTCGTCTTACTTGTCTGCATTGAATACTTATCTCTCTATGTCTGGCTCATTCAAGTACCTATCCACATGCTTCTTAAATTTAGTTTTGTTCCTAGTAGCATCCCCTTCTCTGACAGGTTATTCTAGATACCAACTATTCATTGTGTGAAAAATTTACCCACAGATCCCCTTTAAGCCTTCCTGCTCTCAACCTAAATGTGTGCCCTCCAGTTTCAGACACTCCTACCATGGATTCAGCGTTTAGATAAAATAGCTTTGCTGTACACCTGGTGATTACATTAAAAAAAAACAAAGATTCATACCAGCTTTTCCCACAAGTAGAGTATCCTGAAACTACCCCTGCCACTTAGTCCAATCTAATCCAATCAAGCAATTGCTGATACGTAATAATCAGATTATGGACCAGACCCAGTGCTCATCTTTTCCCTCCATGGAAGGGTTAACATGCAATCACACCAACTTGAGAGCTGTCTCCTGTACTTTTCTTTCTCTTGGTCTTTATAAAACACATAATGCACACACACACACACACACACACACAACAAAGCAAAAATCATAGGGAAGAACTTTAAAAACAGTAGGCTTGCATCTTCATTTTGCCATTGAGCACAAGGATAAGAATAGGGTTTCGAACATAAAAGAGGAGTGATTACTATATAGATGCAGTTTTCTAAACTCATGACAATATGAACTAAAATGGTGATGCATCTTTTGGAAAACTAACCTTTTTTCCATATCTGCTGATGGGATATGATGTTCAAAGTAATTTACCAGCATGCTTTATAGAATGAGTTCTTGGAATAAGTTTGTTACAATTTCATGGAGCAATACATCATGGAACCAACAGGGGCTGGGACTGTTTTAGATCCTGTATAATGAGACAGAGTTAATTTGCAGTCTATTAGTAAATGATTCTCTGAGGAAAAGTGATCACAATGTGACAGAGTTCCACCTTTAGTCCTTGAGTACAAACACAACAAGCTCTGAACAAATAAAGCCAATTATAGAGAAACCAGGCCACTGAGATACATTTTGAAATGAGATTAAATGTTCCTTTGGAGATAATGGCAAATATTTAACAGAATGTTTTGTAATTCTCAATTAATATCTCTTCCACAGAAAAAAAAATGTTTTGGGACCAGCAATATGTGACCAAAATTTCATTAAGGGATAGGTGATAGAATATGAAAACAAATTAGCAGAAGCTATAAGAGGATTTTAGAGTTTCCATGGCTACGCTAATTGGAAAAAAATAACAATAGTTAAAAATATAGACAAGTTTTTGAGAAAGGATAGTGGGGTATAGAGAAATAGTTGGGATACAAAACAAATATTTTGTGTCTGCCTTTACAGTAAGCTGGAATTAAATACACCAGAATCAGAAGGGAATCACTAACCCAGTAATAATGAGGAAATTAATGTAAATAATATTAACAAAGATGAAGGATTACAGAATTTATTGAGACTAATTAAGCAGATAAATCCACTGGATATTTCAGAAAATATAAAGTTCCAAAGAGTTTTCTGCAGATGCTGTACTGTAAATTTCAAAAATTTCCCAGCATCTAGGTTAGTTAGTAGAGTCAAAAACAAGTTTAATGTTGAGGAGGCAGAAAAAACTTACAGATTGGTTAACCCTGAGTGTGCTGTTATGAAGAGTTCAAAGTTCAAAGTAAATTTATTATCAACGTTTGTACATGTCACCATATGCTAAATTGAAAGTAATTTTCTTGCAGGTGTTTATGGGAAAATAAATGAATACAATAGAATTATGAAAAACTATACATAAACAAAGGTTGATAAACAACCAACGTGCAAAAGATGACAAATTATGCAAATAATAGAAGTAAATAAATAATACAGAGAACATGAGTAATAGAGACTTGAGAGTGAGTCCATAGATTGTGGAGTCATTTCAGCATTGAGGTGAATGGAGTTATTTACACTGGTTCAGGAGCCTGATATTTGTAGGATAATAACTGTTCCTGAACCCAGTGGTGTAGGACTTAAGGCTTCTATACCTCCTGCCCTATGATTGTAGCTAGCAGAGAGCATGGCCTGGATGACGGAAGCTGTTTTCTCGTGCAGTGCTCCTTGTAAGTGTGCTCAACGATGGGGAGGGTTTTGTCTGTGATGAACTGGACTGAATCCACCACTCCTTCTAGACCTTTCCATTCCTGGGTATTGGTGTTTCCATACTAGGCAGTGAGGCAACCATTCAGGACACTCCCCACTGTACATCTATATACATTTGCCAAAGTTTTAGATGACACTCTGAATCTACGCAAACATTTAATAGAGGCACGGTAGTGCTATCTTTGTGATGTCACTTAGGGGCTGGTCCCAGGACAGATCCGCTGATATAGTAATGCCAAGGAATTTAAAGTTACTGACCCTCTCCAACTCTGATCAACTAATAAGGACTAGCTCATGGGCTTCTGGCTTCTTCCTCCTGTAGTCAATAATCAGCTCTTTGGTTTTGATAATGCTGTGTGAGAGGTTGCTGTTGTGGAAAATACTGCGATCCATTATCAGCAATGTAAACACAGAGCAAGCAGCATGTTTAATATGAGAGCTATAAAGGGAAATTGATTAATCTACATTTTTGAGGATATCACTAGCAGGACAAATAGGAAGGTACAGTGGATGAAGGGTATGTGGATTTATGCAAAGCATTTCATATAATGTTGCACTAAAGTTTGCTTCAGAAAATAAGAACTCATTAGAATGGATAGAGGTCAGAGTGTGATAGTAAAAATATGGGTCATTTCAGATAGACAGGTTGCTATTACTGGGTTCCCACAAGGATCATATCTGGGCTTTTAGCTATTTATAACTAATATTAATGATTTGGATGAAAGGATAGAAGGCAATATATCAAATATACTGACATTTCAAATCTTCTTCCCAAGTTTGAAATGGAATCTTCACTAATGATTACATGATGTTCAAAGCCATGTTCAACTTCTCTTAATGAAATAGCTTATGCCTGTGAGCAGGAAGTCTTGGGAAACAATCAGATAAAGGCTGATAAATATTGCATAACACTCACACTACGGAACTGCTAACAATTATCCATTTCAACATGTGACTGTCTAACTATCCACCTCAACATTCAACAGCACAGATTCACAACGGGCATCCTTCAATTAATATTGTGTCTTCTGCATATTTTTATATTTCTTTAGTATATTTTTGATGACACAAGGAGGACATTCACTCCTTTGAATCCATATTGGTTCACGGAGCAATCTTATCCCCTCATTTATTTTCCTATTTATCTATTCCTTCTGATTTGCTCATCTATCAGCTTCATCATTGTTTTCCTTCCATTCACTGACACTCGATAATTAGCCGCCAACCATATGTCCTTGGGATATAACAGGAAACTGGAGGAAACCAATGCATTTATAAGGAAAACATGCAAACCCCAAACATTTCTTTAAATTCCTCATTTTTACAATATTATTCTTCCCCTGATTTTCTGGCATATTTATTCAAGTTTAGTGTGAAGGCATATGAGGTCAGAATCAAATCTGGGTGCTACACAGGAGACATGAGATTATGGCATTATCTGACACTCCTGACCAGGAATTAAGCAGGACCACCTTCATAAGTTATGTGGCTGCTGTGGGGCGAGCAGTATACACACACCATTCAGAAAGAATGATTCTCCTGGTAAACAAAAGAGCAAGTACACTATTGTATAGTGGGAAAAGTAAAGAGAGTCCTTAACATCATAAGACTACTAAAAATACAATTTAGAAAATGCTGCATTTTTAAAATGTTCTCACCAAATTAGATTGCATATTTATAAAAATGCTTTTTTGGGGAGCGAGATGAATCAACAGTAGTTATGACTGAATAAGCACAAGAGATAGAGCAGATGCTGCAAATCCAGAGCAACACATACAAAATACTGGAGAAATTCCGCAGGTCGGGCAGAATCTGTGGAGAGGAATAAATAGTCAGTGTTATAGGCTGAGACCCTTCATCAGGACTGGACATTCATACATAAGGCAATCATACTTCTTAGTTATGACTGCATATATTTTGGAACTGTTTGCTTCTTCTGACTGAATTAGACTATTTTTTTTATTCGCTGCAATTACAGTGTTTCATTTGTTTAAGTCAGCATTGAGCACCATACCTGTGCGACCCCACTCAGGATGATTACAACATAAGACCACATGAAGGAACAATGCCTCACTGAGGGGAACTCTACTGCCAAATGCCTGCATTTGCTGTCAGTTGCACATGGTAACGACAACCAGTTCTGTCAGCTTTACTGTTCTTCATACAACAAACTCTAGTGCATTGAATATATTTCTACCACAGAAACTATTTCCTATCAATCTCTGACCACAGTTACTTTTGATCAGTCTGCTTCAAATTGCAAAGAAAATGGCCTCCCTTCACTTGGCTACCTGAATTTTCTTAATCCCACCTATGAAGTAGACAATTTTGCACCACTATTTTTGGAAAATCTAGTAATGCTAACGGAATGGAACATAAACTCTCCTTTCTGAGAATTAAAACCTTTGTTTAAATTGTGGGAGCTCTGCAGTATTCCTTTCCAATCTGTTGGGTAAGCTGTCAATTAACAATATAAGTTACAATGACAGCTGTAGTAATAAGGCATGAGGCTCAAAATAGGTTGCACCTCATTATCAGCTCTGCCTATTTTTCATGGCTCCAATAAATGTTGCAAGTTTTGTCCAGTTTCACTAAATTATTTATATTTCAAATATCAACTACTGAGTGTTTCTTATTTGTTCAGAATTCATTTCAATTTTCAAATCTGCAGTATTTTTACCAACTGATACACAGGGGCAATAAGAAGAATATCCAATGCAAATCCCTGCATTTTAATTAACTTGATATTTTTACTGTGTGATCTAACTACTCACAGTAACCTTGGACTGTCTCTGGTCAAGACCCTCCCACCATCAGAGGAGGTACGCTGATGAGTTATGTCACCAGTAAGATTCATGGGTACATAAATAATGACAACAGCTTATATTATTCTGACCTTGGTCAAAGGCAGTTCAGTGGAATCTAAATTTGGCTTCTTAAAATTTATTTCATGAATCCAATACTTCACTGAGTCTAATCACAATGCTACTGTATTATGAATCTCAGATATAAACACAGTCTGACAGCCAGGTATTGACTCATCCAAAAGGAAATCTTTGCTTAAGTGAATGGCTCGCAAATCAACCTTATATCCTGCCAGCTCAAAATTCACATCAATACTCTTTCAAATTCTTTGGCTTTGAATCAACTTAACAATGAAAGCTGAAATAGTTCCATTCTACTAGAGTAAATAAAAGATTGAAGATTTTAAAGAGAAGGTGTACTACAGAAACCTGAAATAAAAGCAGAAAAAACAAACATGCACAGAATCTATTTGCTTTTGGCTTGGATAGACATAGATAAACACAACTGAAATACATTTAATGATCACAGTCATTCAGGGAATGTTCTTAAAAAAATAAGCACTAAAGATTTTAATTGTCACACATACATTGAAATGATCATGAATGATACTTTTTAAAATCTGAACATTTTGATGATGCTCAGGAGAGAAGGCAGCATATAAAGGGAAAAAAACAGTTATCATTTCAGGTCAGTGCACAGTCATCGCAGCTTGAGATCACGAAAGCAGTTACTTGGTCAGAGTAAGTACTAGATTTAAAAAGCAAGTGGGGCCTGTCAGGACTTTCTGCAGAGCTTGAGATCATTTGGGTTATTATGCACTTGAAAAGGGCCAAGAAAAACAAGTTAGGTTTAAATGGAGTGACTATTGTTGCAGTGGGTCAGAGTTAGAGTGGGGTACTAAGACATTGGCTTAAGAGGCTTTGGTGAGGAGCAGTGAAGGATAGGCTGAGGTTTCTGTCAAGCTTCTCTTTCTTTCTTTATCAGTGCTTAGTGTTACATGCCCACAGTTTGATCACGGGACAGTGGGATGATGTAATGGTCTTGTGAGTGGGACGATGTAATTGTCTCATGACTGTGAGGTGATGTTATGTTACGTGATGGCATGTTCTCTACAGTATTTAAGGAAGCCGCCAAAGTGTGACGCAGTTTTACTTTCTATTTTAAGGTGCAAAAACATTGTGCTGGCAGTTTCAACAAGCGCTGCCAGTTTTTGTTTATTGCACCCTTGTTTTACCTTTACAGTCTAGTATTAGAGAGTGAAGACCTTACCAAAGTACGAGAACCCAAAAGTTAATGACATTTGGTGTCTTGAAACTGATTGACTGTTTGGAATCAGAATCATCCGGGAAATTGTGACTTGCATGTTTTCGAGTTAAACCCCTGCAAGATCAGGACCGTTTGTGCAGTGTCCACACTCCAGGGAAAAGGTCAGTTACCTTATGACTTCATATTCGGCATGACTCCTTTGAACAAGGCATCGCTCGACTGTGATTGGCAGATTTGTCATCTACTTCGAAGAAATCGTTGTTTCGGGGAAGTCTCTCCTTAAAGACTGTAAAAATTTCTTGGACTTTTCAACTTACTGCTTTAAGACTGGGTTTAGATGAGAACTCTTTAAGAACTATTTCTAAGTTTGACTGTTTGTTCAAGTTAGCCGCATAACGGTTAACTTCCAGTTAAGCTAGTTTGTTTTTTTTCTATGTTTTGAGTAGAGGTTAATAAATATCGTTGTTTGTTTATATAACCTGACTCAATTTCATATCCATTGTTGCTGGACATGTGACATTAGCTCTAGTAGTGAGAATGGACCCCAGGTCAATGGTGTGCTCTCATGCAAGATGTGGGAGATCTGGAAGACATCCAGACCACATTAGGGAACCTGAGCTGAAGTTGGATGATGTTCACCTCATTTGAGAGAATGAGAAGGTGCCAGTAGGACCTATTGGGAGGTAGTTACATCAAAGTTGCAAGAAGTAGGTAGCTGGGCAACCGTCAGGTGAGGAAAAGGGAAAACACAGATAGTGCAGACTACCCCTGTAGCCTTTCCCCTCTCAAACTATTTTGTTCAGCTCTGGTGACCTCATTCTAGGATGGATGCTTTAGAGAGGGTGCAAAGGAGATTTACCGGGTTGCCGCCTGATTAGAGAACACGTCTTGTGAGGAATAGTTGAGTTAGTTAGGGCTTTTCCCTTGGCAGCAAAGTAAGATGCGAGGTGACAAAGATGTATTAGATGATAAGAGACATAGATAGAGTGGACAGCTAGAGATTTTTTCCCAGGGCAGAAATAACTAATACAAGGGGGCATAACTATAAGGTGATTGTGGTAAAGTACAGGGAGAATGTCAGAGGTAGGTGCTTTTACACAGAGTTGTGGGCATGTGAGGTGTTCTGCCCGGGATGATGGTAGAAGCAAGTATATTAGGGACATTTAAGAGACATTTATATAGGCACATGGATGAATGAAAAACAGAGGGTCACATGGGAAAAATAGAGCTGTTGACTCTGGCTGGGCCTGTTGTAAGAGGTAGATTCTGCCATAGTCCCCTTCACTTGGATCCAACTTTGGCCTAACAGTTCTTGTTCCACCCCTTCCCTCCACCTTTTTATACTGACTATTTCTCTCCTATCTTTCAGCTGGGATGAAGGGTGTCAACCTAAAGAATTGACTGCCCATTTCTTTCCATGGGTACTGCCTGATCCGATGAGCTCCCCCAGCTTTTAGTGTGTTGCTGCAGATTCCAGCATCTGCAGTCTCTCTGCCAGCAGTCTTTCTCCTGTAGAGATGGTGCATATGGGAGAGCTACACAAACTGGCAAAGTGACCTGGACCAAGAAATGAAATCTGAAAGCATCAACAAAATTCAAGAAACATCATGAGAACCTGTGAAGCTTCAGACAGATGCAATTGAGTTGCAGTCAAGAATGAAAGTGAGCATGAAGAAATTTGAAATGTTTAAACAGAAACTAGCCTAGATGAACAAATTGTATTACTGTTCTGGCAGGGGCACACATATACCAGGTCAAAGCCAATTTAACGACGAAACTTACAGAAAATACAACGAAGTAGGGTGCATACAAACAGCATGCACAGGGAAGAGTTAAAAAATCAAGTTGCAGTTTCAGTTTCTAAAAGAGTTCTAATTTGCATGTTTGATGTTTCTGCCATTGCCTGTAAGGAGTTTCTACGTCCCCCTTGACAACCAGATTTCCTCAGACGGCATGTTAGGCTAATTTTTTGAGGATTCATGGAGAGGTGTTATGACATAAAGGACTTATAGAAACTCAAAACTGATGTGCTCCATCAATTTAAATTCACGGTAAACTCAATGTTCGTTTTTGAACAGATGCAGATCTTGAAAGAATTGAGCCAGATGTTGAATGTCCGGTTCAGAGGGAGGACTAACTAGTGAACAGCATCACAAAAGCTCCAGCAGCAAGGAAATTTTGGAACACTTACAAGTTACCCATTACCCTTTGAACACATCAAGTCATCTTTTTCATTGTCATAAAGATCAATGTCTTAATCATGGACCTTGCAACAAAAAATAACATTCAACAATTATAAAGAGTAAAGAATTATTCATAAAGAATAAAGTTAGTGGTTAAACTACAGATACGGAATTCTGTTTTTTTTCTTTTTCATACCATGCTCTGTAAACTCTAAAGACAGATATGCAGGAAAATTGGAAGGGATCAGCAGTTTCTGAGATACTCAAGTCATCCTATCTGGTACCAACAATCATTCCACACTCAAAATCTATTAGATCACATTTATTTTCCATTCTGATTTTTGGTCTGAACAACAACTGAACAGATTGACCATGTCTACATGCTTTTATGCATTGAGTTGCTGTCACATGATTAATATTTGCATTTATGATTAATATTTGCATTAGTGAGCAGATGTCAGGTGTACCTAATAATGTGGCACTGAGTACATATTTACAATATAAACAGCATTATAAAATGTGGATTAAATTTCTTACGGTGCAGTGTAGTGACTGCGCTAATAGACAAAGCAGGGTGCAGTGGGACTAATTAGAAATGATAATCAGATGAACTACTTGGGGAAAAAACCTCTGAGGTGCTGTGGTTTTAAAGAGAACTTAAGCTTGAGAAGTTGGATTTTTAACAAGTGTAGGCAGGATGGTAGTTAAGGCAGTGGAATGCTTCTCCTGTGAAACATGGATTGCAAGGTACTTAACCGTTTACCAGATGGCACTTGTAGGAAGAGTGTCCAACTACAACTCCTGACTGACAAGGTCAAGGAACTGGAGCTGCAGCAAGATGTACTGAGGACCACCTAGGAGACTGAAAATCTCCTAGATGAGACTTTTACTGAGATGGCCACACCTAGAGTGCCGGCTTCAGATAGTATTACACACAAAATGCTAGAGGAACTCAGCAGGCCAGGCAGCATCCATGGAAAAGCATAACAGTCGAGGTTTCAGGCCAAAGCCCTTCATTCACCGAGTGTAGATGGGTGACCACCAGAAGGGGCAAGGCCAGCAAGCTGTCAATGCAGGTTTCCCCTGGTGCCATTCCCCTCAGCAACAAGTATACCCTTTTGGATACCGCTGGGGGAGGAATGACCTCTCAGGACACAGCAGCAACAGCCAGGCCAGTGGCAATGTGACCGGCTCTGAGGCTCAGCAGGGAAGGGTAAAGTCAGGCAGAGTGGTAGTGATAAGAGACTCGATAGTTTGGGGAATGGACAGCAGATTCTGTGGCTGCAAAAGAGACACCAGGATGGAGTGTTGCCTTCATGTGCTGGGGTGCAGGATGTCTCAGAGTGATTGCAGAAGACTATCAAGGGGTGGGGGATGAGCAACCAGAGATCGTGGTGCATATTGGCACCAAAGACATAGGTGGAAAGCGGCAAAGGGGCCTGTGCAGTGAGTACAGGGAATTAGGGAAGAGACTGAAGAGCAGGATGTCTAAGGTCATCTCTGGTTTACTCCCAGAATAAAGTGCTAGTCAGGGCAGAAATAGGATGATCGTATGGATGAATGAGTGAGTGGCCAATGAAGTTATGCAGGGTGTGGGATTTCAGAGCTCTAGATTTCAGACCTCTTCTGGAGAAAGTGTGGCCTGTTTTGAAAATAAAAGGACAGGTTACACCTGAACCCAAAGGGGACGAATAGCCTTGCAGGCAGGTTTACCAGAGCTGTTGTGGAGGTTCAAACTAATCTGGCAGGGTAATTGGGCTGAGGATGGGGCAGTTGGTATACAAGTATATAAAACCATAAGACCAAAAGAGATAGGAGCAGAACTTAGGTCATTTAGCCTGTTGAGTCTGCTCCACCATTTCATCATGTCTGATCCATTTTTCCTCTCAGTCCTATTCTCCATTAACCTTTCATGCCCTGACTAACCAAGAGCCTATCAACTTCTGCCTTTAATACACTCAATAACCTGGCCTCTACATCTGCCTGTGGCAATGAATTCCACAGATTCACCAGCTCCTGGTTAAAGAAATTCCTTTTCATCTTTGTTCTAAATAGATGTCCCCCTCTTCTGAGGCTATGCCCTCTGGTCCTAGATGCCCCTGATGTATATTTAATATTTCAATGGTTCAATAGTTGAATTTGGTACCAGACAATATACACAGTATACAACCTGAAATTCTTACTCTTCACAGCTGGCCACGAAACCGAAAGAAAATCCCCAAGGAATGAATGACAGAAAATATTAGAACCTCAGAGCCCACTCTATCCCTCCCATGGACAAGCAGCGGAGAAAGCATCAACCTTCCCCTCTCCCCTAACTTGCTCCAGCAAAAGAAATGCCCCCCACAGACCCACCAGGCAAGCAATAGCAAAAGACCAAAAGACCATGATCTAGAGTCCATCAAAAATTACTGTCCGTCCCAACACTTCAACATCTCAGGCAGGCTCTCTCTCTCACTAGCAAGGCGATAGAGATATCACTTCTACAACTGCGAGAGGGGGAACCAACGGTTCGCTGTTTTAATGTTACAGTCTGCTGGGTCACTTGTCCAAGTACCCCAGATCAAGGTCCGGCAGACTCTCACTCATCATAGAGAGAGTGAAATCGCTCAAGTGCAGGGTCCTTCTTTTGACAGCAGTGTACATCACCTGCTGTTTCGATGTTGCAATCTCCTGAGATGCTTCAGTCAGCAACGCAAGTAATCAGATCCCCCACAGGGCCACATCCCGAAGGTGCACGTCTTCCAGGCCAGCCGGCGACTCCGAGAGCGAGAACCCACCGCCCACAAAGAATTGTAGTTTGAGATGCAGCTGTAGATCACCAAATTCAACAGGGCCCCAGCCACTTTAAAAAGAAAAGATACATGAGAAGAGAAAAATAGAAGTGTTTTGCGGACAGATTGGAAGGAGTTGCCTGGGTCTGCAAAAACCTCTGATGCCATCTTTAGCTCCTCCTACTCTGACTCAGTAATATTTGAGTAATATTTAAATGCATTCTTTGATTAAGCATTCACTGTTGTTTAAACTATTCATTACGGCTTACATGTAAAAGTACATGAATGGCATATGTTATTATGCATGTATCACTAAAAGTAAACACGGAACTAAGACAAGCGGTACAGGCTCCCCTGCTTTTCTTTCAATTAGTCTTATGTTTTGGAGCTACAAACCATAACAGTGGCACAAGGAAGATTTAAACAAACCTGATACAACTACCTATCTGCTAAAGCACAGTAAAATGTTCAACTCGTTATAAAAAGTGTAACGAGACATTTTTTTTAAAATGTAGTAAACAGACAAATTCACTAGTTCATAAACAGTGAGCACCAGGTGATAATAATCAAAAGTAAACAAAAGAAAAAAAAAGAAAAGGGCATAAATAGCTGGCTACATTGGAAAGATAGATGTGTTCAATTGCACAAGAAATAACTGGATTTGTGTACTGTGCAAATCGAACACAATTTATTTGAGTGCCAATTTATTTGAGTGCGTTGAATTTAAAGGTACACAGTTTAACTATTCCTAACAAACCAGCCAAAATAAGCTTTACTGATATCATGAAAGCAATGCAGGAACACTTAGAACCAAAACTATTGTTGATTGCAGAGCAATTTAGGTTTCATAAGCAATATCAAAAGGAAGGGAAATCCATTTCAGTGTATGAGGCTGAAATGAAGGGATTGTCTGAGCATCATAAGTTCAGTAATGGGCTTAAAGATGCACTCAGAGTTGTTTTGTTTGTGAAATCTTACAAGAAACCATCCTAACTGAAGCTGTACAAATCCTAACAAATCTTACAAGAAAACAGCTGCTAACTGAAGCACCACTTGCATTTAAGAGAACAGTAGAAATAGCTATGTCAATGGAAACAGCAGACAGAGACGCAATGGAGTGACATTCAGGAATGTAAGTGAGTGTAAACAAAATTGAAACATCTAAACAGAAACTGGCCTAGATGAACAAATTGCTTTACCATTGTGACAAGGGCTCATATATGCCAGACCAATGCAGTTTTAAAGGCAAAATTACAGAAGATACAACAAAATAGGACACATACAAATAGGATGTCTGGTGGGAAAAATAAATGGACTGTACAGGGAGGAGAAAAAGATAAAAAGCCAAGTTGCAATTTCAAAAACAGCACTAACCTTTATGTTGTAATTGTTCCCGTCACTATCTGTAAGGAGTTTCTACTTTCTCCACGTGACCACATGAGTTTCCTTTGAGTTCTTTGTTTTCTTCCTAGAGTCTAAAGACAGACCAGTTGGTTGCCCCACCTCCCCCTCGTACCCCATCCGTTATTTATTTATATACACACATTCTTTCTCTCTCTCTCCTTTTTCTCCCTCTGTCCCTCTGACTACCCCTTGCCCATCCTTTGGATTCCCCCCCACCTTGTCTTTCTCCCTGGGCCTCCTGTCCCATGATCCTCTCATATCCCCTTTGCCAATCACCTGTCCAGCTCTTGGCTCCATCCCTCCCCCTCCTGTCTTCTCCTATCATTTTGGATCTCCCCCTCCCCCTCCCACTTTCAAATCTCTTACTAGCTCTTCCTTCAGTTAGTCCTGATGAAGGGTCTTGGCCCGAAACGTCGACTGTACCTCTTCCTAGAGATGCTGCCTGGCCTGCTGCGTTCACCAGCATCTTTGATGTGTGTTGCTTGAATTTCCAGCAACTGCAGAATTCCTCGTGTGTACCGGTTGGTAGAATAATTGCTTATTGTAAATTGTCCTTCAATTAGGGAGGGTTAAATCGGGGTTTGCTGCGCGGTGAGGCTTGAAGGGTCAGAAGGGCCTATTCCATGCTGTATCTCAATAAATAAAGATTAAATGGAATTTCAAAGATACTGAAGTGAAACCTACAGATAACCAATTCAGAACTCATACTGGAGAAAAGATTACTCCTGTAGGAATGACATTTGTAACAGTGAAATACAACTGACAAGTCATATTGGGCTCATATGTGGTAAAATTACGAGGGCCAGCATTCGGGGGCCGTGATTGGTTGAGACAATGATAACTTGATGGAAGATCCATCCACTATTTGCATGCCTCATCCCCCGCAATAGAGTCAATGGAAAGCAAAGTAAGGAAGGTATTGGATGACATCACAGCATTGTTCAAGGATGGCATTGGAAAACTCATACATATCAAAGGTAAAATAGTTTTAAAAGAAAATCCCTCACCAAGTTTTACAAAGCCCATTTGATTCCTTATACCATCCATGATAAAGTAGCCAGTGAGCTACTTTAGGAGGCTGAAGGAATTCCTTCCAGGGTTGATTAGAACCCATGTGCAATGAAGTGGTCCCAGTATCCAGGAAGGGTGGGTCTAACAGGATCTGTCGTGATTTTAATTAGTTTAGATTAGATTAGATTCAACTGTATGGTCATTGTGCAAAGTACAGATACAAAGCCGATGAAATGCAGTTAGCATCTAACCAGAAATGTAAAGAATAGTGTTATTTACAAAATAACTGCGAATAAAAAGTGCTACAGCACACAAATATAGAAATACTGAGACTGTGCAATATGGGTGAAATACTGCTTAGTGCTGTGATGTGAGGTTCAGCAGGGTCACAGCCTCAGGGAAGAAGCTCTTCCTGTGCCTGCTGGTGCGGGAGCGGAGGCTCCTGTAGTGCCTACCGGATGGGAGGAGAGTAAAAAGTCCATGGTTAGGGTGAGATGCATCCCTGATAATGCTTTTTGCCCTGCCCAGGCAGCGTTTATGGTAGATGTTCTCAATGGTGGGCAATTTTTGTGCCGATAATCCACTGCACAGATTTTACCACCCGCTGGAGTGCAACAGCAAGGTCACCATCAACCCAGTACTGAACACAGATCAATATGCTCTGCCCAGGATCTTGTGCTAAATTTTGTGGAAGAAAACACATCAACAAAGTGGAATTAGCTGAGGCCTACCTACAGATGGGTATAGAAGTACGAGGAGAAATCCCATTGAAACCTATTGAATGATAATTTCACTGTAAACACTTACAAAGGGTTTTAGTGTTATAATAGGCTTATTTTTGGAGTAGCATCTGCACCTTCACTCTGGCAGAAAGCGATGGACCAGGAGCTGCAAGGCTGCTCAAATGTTCAGTGTTACCTGGGTGACATCATTGCTACTGGTGAGGATGTCAAGGAACATCACCAACATCTCAAGACAGTCTTAGAAAGATCGGATGACTCTGCGCTCAGAGCACGATGCAATAAGTGTGAGTTTTTTAAATCAATCATCACTTACTGTGAGCACACAATTGACACACAAGATTTACACAAGTGTGTTGAGAAAATTCAAAGATTCAAGATTTAGTTATTATCAAAGAATTTATAAATTATACAACCTTGAGACTTGCTTGTTCACAGGTAGCCACAAAGCAAAAAACCCAACAGAATCCAATTAAAGAAAAAATGGAATAAAAATAAAAATAAAAGACCAAAACTTATTATGCAAGTGTCAGACACTGTACTCAGAATCAGAATCAGAATCAGGTTTATTATCACTGGCATGTGTTGTGAAATTGTTAACTTAGCAGCAGCAGTTCAATGCAATACATAATATAGAAGAAGAAAAATAATAATAATAATAATAATCAATCAATCACAGTATACATATAATGGAATACAGTGAAACCCCGATTTTACGTGCCCCGATTTAACGCGAATTCGGGTATAACGTGATGAGTCATTAGACTCCATGTCTATGTCAATCCACACTCCCGTTTCTCCAGCCTTGTATCCCTTTTGCCAATCGACTTCCCACCTCTTGGCTTCATCCCTCGCCCTCCTATCTTCTCCTAACATTTCGGGTCTCTCCCTCCCCCTCCCACTTTCAAATCTCTTAATATCTCTTTTTTCCGTTAGTCCTGACAAAGGGTCTCGACCAGATGCTGCCTGGCCTGCTGCGTTCCACCAGCATTTTGTGTGAGTCATTGGACCTTTTTTTTGCTCAAAATGGAACAAACTGCTAGAAAAAGAAAATCTTTTTCTGTGAAAGATAAGCTTCACACACTTGACGCGATCCAGACTAAAAGTCAAACTCAAGTTACACGAGACCTCGGGATACCGGAATCAACACTTCATGGCTGGAAAGCTCACGAAGAAAAGTTACGAGTGTTGCTTTGCAAAGTTGAAGAAGAAGCAAGACTAAAAGCCAAACGCCTGAAGACACCCAAAGGTTCAGCCTCGATGACTCCCTGTACGAATGGTTCATTCAAGCTCGCTCAGAAGGCCTTCCAATTTCTGGTCCTATTCTCAGAGCTCAAGCCGAGAAGTTTGACAAGCAGATCAATGGAGAAACCTCACAGTTCAAAGCTAGCAATGGATGGCTAGACCGGTTTAAAAGCCATCATGGGATTTTTCAAGTGTTAGTGTCAGGAGAAATTCGCTCAGCCAACAGTGCCGCTGCCAGCGAATACACGGCTGAGAAGAGGGTGGCTATGTGGAAGAACAAGTGTACAGCTGTGACGAAACAGGCCTCTGCTACAAGATGATCCCAGACCGTACGCTAGCTAGCAGAGATGACGCCCACTGATGTGAGGGGTTCAAACAGCGCAAAGATAGCGTGACGTTGTTGTTTTGTGTAAACAAGATTGGAACACATAAGTTAAAACTGCTCATGATTGGCAAATCTCGCGGAGCGCTGCTTCTACCATGTCAACGTGAAGTCGTTACTGTTCGAGTACATGGCACAGCAGCAATGCTTCGATGACAAGTGTCATCTTTGAGGATTGGTTTCACAAAACTTTTGTCCCTGCCATCCGCACTCATTTGCGTAAGCAAAAGCTAGAACCCAAAGCTCTTCTTTTGCTTGACTACTGTCCCACTCATCCTAGCTTCATGCACTTGACGCGATCCAGCTGCCAACCTAGTAAGCCGTGACGGAAAGATCTGAGTTTCTTACCTCCCCAAGAACACTACATCCAAGATCCAGTCCCTAGATCAGGGGATCATTTCCGTGTTCAAGCAGAATTACAGGCCGGAATTAATTCGTAGAATTGTAGATGACTCAATGACGCTTGAAGCCTATCTGGAAAGCCTGAACGTGAAGGAAGTTTGCCACTTAGGTGGGAAGGCCTGAGCAGCAGTCAGCTCGTCACGTGTAGAGAAATGCTGGGAGAAGAGTCTGGGGCCAGCCTTTTCATCACGCCAATCCACCATGGAAGATGATAATGACGGGCCAGATTTGTACACCTTCACAGAGAAAGATGTGCATGAGGCAGAGAAGCTGTCTGAACGGAACAAAGAAGAGCTACACCAATGGTACTCTGCCGACGATGAATGCCCAACATATGAGCACCTGACAGACACTGAGATCGTCCGTAACATAACTATAGCACCGGCGGAGGCAAGTGTACCATTTCTCAAGCCACAAGAAGATGATAATGAAGAGCTTCCATACCCACCCCCAAAAGTGTCTGAAGCCATTAAACACCTTGAGGCTAGTCCCCGTTGGCTGGAGACCCAGGAGGTAGACCACATAAAAAACCTCCAACTCAGAAGCATTCTAGATTTTATAAAGGCGGAGGAGAAGATGGCGGCGCGATGCAGCTCGCAGCAGCCACTCGGGTGATGATGTCTGTTATTTGTCAAGTAGGGTGCCATGCACAATCCTGATTTGATGGAGACAGACGTGAGAGCACGGAGGGACATCTGGTGAAACTTCTGAAATGCCTGCTTCGCTGCTGCTGCTACTGTGTGGTCCAGAATCCCCAGAGGAGAAGGCCCCGAGTCCTCAGCTTTGCTTGTTGCTCGGCGGCTGGGGCACGGTTGAAACGCTCGGCAGAGGATGGTGCTCGGAGAGGCTGTGTCGGAGGGGCTGGTCGGAGGCTCGAAGTTTTCGGACGGACTCAGAGTCCGCTGAGGTCGGGTGCTTCCAATGGTGCTGCATCGGCAAATTGGCGGCGCTTGGAGGTTCATGGCAGGGAGAGTTTCTCCCTTCTACCGCCTGCGTGAGATGATGAGTCTATCGGGACTTTGAGACTTTTTTTTACCGTGCCCATGGTCTGCTCTTTATCAAATTATGGTATTACTTTGCACTCTTGCAACTATATGTTATAATAATGTGGTTTTGTCAGTTTTAGTCTTGGGTTGTCCTGTGTTTTCTTGTGATATCATTCTGGAGGAACGTTGTATCATTTTTTAATGCATGCATTTCTAAATGACAATAAACGAGGACTGAGTGTCCTCGTAATCTAATCTAATCTAATTTCGCTCGCAGCCAGCGACATGCTATGTTCAAGCAATTAACACTTGATCACTTTTTTAAGTAATAAACTGTAAATGATGATGCTAATATTCTTGAATGTTCTTATTTGTTGTTTTGTGTATTAAAAAGCTTTACTAAAAATTAATTTGTGTTTTAATTTCTACAGTAACACCAACCCAGATCTAGCGCGACGCTTTTTTTGCGACGACATTTTATGGACCTAAAGGATCACGTTATAACGGGGTTTCACTGTATTAAAAATTGTGCAAAAACACAAATAATATATATTAAAAAAGTGCGGTAGTGTTCACAGGATCAATGTCCATTTCGGAATCAGATGGCAGCGGGAAAGAAGCTGTTCCTGAATCACTGAGTGTGTACCTTCAGGCTTCTGTACCTCCTACAGTGAGATCCATATTGTCCACTGAAGCTTGTTATACACCGTTCAGGATGCCAACCATCACAGAGGAGGCTTCAGAACTGAAATTGTTTCACAGCACAAGTCTCACCTGTCAAGCAGAGTGACCACCACAACCTACCCCCATCCTTTGTCAGGAAAGAAATTATCCCATAACAGTAAGGAATCTCCACAGTGATTAAATCTTTAGGCCAGAATGGGACAATTTAAATTTAACTATACTGTGGATATCTATGTAGTAGTTGTATTATACAGTATACTGTATCTATATTTTTCCTCACCCCTTATGGGTGGTATGTATGTGTATTTTTCCCTCAATTTTGGGTCCTCTACCAGAGGCCTGGGAGATTGAGGGCTCAGCCCAGTATCCTTGCTGTTCCTAGTAGTGTGCTCTTCTGGACTGAGATCTCAGATGTTGTTCCTGGGATTTGTTGGAGGCACTCTCCCAGTCCAGGTGTCACAGTTCCAAGTACTCCTGACACCACTGGGATTACTATAGTATGGCTTTAACCTTTCAGGTCCTTTCTATCTGCTCTTTCAAACCCTGGTCTTTCTCCAGATTCTCATATTCTTTTTTCCTGATGTTACTGTCATTTGGGATTGCTACATCTATTACTATTGCTTTCTTTTGTTCTTTGTCTAGTTTTTACTGTGTCTGGTTGGTTGGCCAGTACCTGCTTATCAGTCTGTATTTGGAAGTCCCAACAGATCTTAGCTCCATCCTTCTCCATTAACTTCTCAGGTGTTTCCCATTTGGACTTAGGGGTGTCCCACCCATACTCAGTGCAGATGTTCCTGCACACAAGTCCTGTAACTTGGTTGTGCTGTTCAGGGTATGCTGTCCCTGCCTGCATCTTGCACCCTGCTACTAAGTGCTGATGGTTTCAGCAGATTTCTTGCACAGTCTGCTTCTTGGGTCTTGTCTGGTGTGAAGGACCCCTGCTTCAATTGCTCTTGTGCTCAGCACCTGTTCTTGTGCAGCCATGAGAGGCGCCTCTGTGCTGTCCCTCAGCCCTGCCGTTTCCAGCCATTGGTAGGACTTTCTTATGCCAGCCACCTCTGATAACTGATGATGGCACATCCCGTGCTGTGGCCTATCCTGCATGGCTTCTGGTCCTCTGGCTCTGTTTTACCCCCTTCCATTTCCATATTTGCTGCCTGCTGTCTGAGGTATTCTCCTGGCAGGTCAGCCTTAGGGGCCATCTTCCTGACATACTCATGGATGTTTCGCATTTCCAAGTCCCTGTCCTCCTTTATTCCAGCGGGTGTACAGTCACTCAACATTAGACTTCGGGTGGAATCCTTTATGTATTATTAGTAATTTCCAGGTCTTGATGTCAACGGTATCCAGTTTGTTTTTTGGCCAGCACACTATTGCGGCTGGGTATCTGATGACCGGTAGGGCAAATGTGTTGATGGCTCTGATCTTGTTCTTCCAATTCAGCTGGCTTTATAGAACCTGTCTTACTCTTTGGAGGTATTTTGATGTTGCAGCCTTCCTTGTATTCTTATCATGGTTTCCATGCTCCTGCAGGATCCCTGGGTATTTGTAACTGTCCTGTATGCCTGGTATGTCCCCTTCAGGTAACTCAAGTCCTTTAGTGGTGAGTTTGCCTCTTTTCACTACCATCCGGCTGCACTTCTGCAGTCCAAATTACATTTCAATGTCTCTGCTGAACACCCTGGTTAGGTGGATTAGTGAATCAATGTCTCTTTCATTTCTGGAATATAGCTTGATGCCACTATGTACAGGAGTTGGCTGATGGTCACTCCACTCTTGAATCTGTACCCATATCAACATATCCACTCTTTGAGATATACTGTATATATCTCAAAAATGGTTGTTGTGACACGTCTAGTGTAGTAGTGTAGTGGGTAGTGCTTGTCGCTCTCATTTTCAGCTTCCACTGTAGGCTAGCAGTCGTGCAAAAAGGAGAGCCGAATGTGTAAGTCTCTCCCTGCCAGTACATAGCCTCGCCAACAGCAAGCCTCTTGTAGTGCCTCCTCGCTGGCAACACACAGAACCCGAACACCTTTTGGACAGGCTGAACTACAGAGGACAGGGAGGAGATCTGGCCCCTGCTCACGTAGCACGCAGGCCCACTGGTGTGTGGACACCCCCTGGTGCTTGTGAATCAGATCCCCCAGCTACAGGTAAACAGCCTCACTGCCTTGTGGACAGCCTCAGGAGAGACGAAAGCTATGGAAGTAACACTCAGACAGCAAATCCGGAGCCCCTAAGGTGACTGGACGTCACTGAATATCCTTCTGACAGCTCCTGCAGCCAAGCTGGTGCCTAACGCATTGCTTCATAAGCTTTCCTTTAGACTACACAGGTAAGACCAAGAGCAGATCTTGACAACTCAGCATCTCAGTATCTCCAATCCTTCTACCCAGGCTTGTGATGATTATCATCATCACCCATTGTCCTTCAAGACAGACAGATGCCAACTAATATAATTTGCAGGTTGTATGTAAAAGGCACAAACAAGATAAAATCTGAAGATGCTAGAAATCCAAGCAACACACACATAAGTACATGAATGCCATACATCATTGCATCACCATGACATAATAAGACATGGATTCTGGACTCCTTTGCTTTCCTCTCAATTAGTTTTATGTTTTGGAGTTATAAAACAAAACAACCCCACTACAAGAAACATTCACTCCAGTTAGGCCTTACAGTATTTGATGGTTTCAATGAGATCTCCCCCCACCCCACCCCATTCTTCTGAATTTCACGCATACAGGCCCAGAACCATCAAAAGTTCCTCAAATATTAAGCCTTTTTTTTAATTACAGGAAAGATTCTTAGCATGGATTGAAGATTAGCTCACTGGCCGGAGGAAAAGAGTAGGAATAATGAGGGCCTTTTCTGGTTGACTGCCAGTGACTATTGGTGCTCTGTGGGTGTTGGTATTGGGACCACTTCTTTTCACGTTATATGTGACCGATTAGGATGACGGAATTGATGTCTTTGTGCCCAAGTTTGCAGATACAAAAATAGGTGAGGAGTGGCAGGACAGGTAGTGTTGAGGAAGCAGAGAGTCTGTGGACAGACAGATTGAGAGAATGGGCAAAAAAGCGGCAGATGGAATACGATGTCAGGAAATGTATGGTCATGCCCTTTAGTAGAAGGAATAAAGGTATAGACTATTTTCTAAATTCAAGATCAGAGCGCAAACGGACTTGGGATTCCTCATGCAGGATTCCCTAAAGACTAACTTGCAGGTTGAGTCAATGGTAAGGAAAGCAATTGCAATGTTAGCATCTATTTCAAGAAGACTATAAATAAGAGCAAGGAGGGTGCTGAGGATTTATTAGGAATTGTTCAGACCGAACTTGGAGTATTGTGAGCAGTCTTGGTCCCCTTACCTAAGAAAAGATTTGATAGCATTGGAGAGGGTCCAGAGCAGGTTCATGAGAGTGGTTCCATGAATGAAAGGTTTGAAATATGAGGAGCCTGTACTCATGTTAGACTCTGGGCCTGTACTTGCTGGAATTCAGAAGACTGAGGGCGATCTAATTGAAGCCTATCAAATATTGAAAGGGCCAGATAGAGTGGATGTGGAGAGGATGTTTCCTATAGAGACTGAGTCTAGAAATTAAGCTTATCACAGCAGGCAGACGTAGTGGAGATGAACTCCCACTACCTAGTAAATGCTCCCAATAGCGTCTATCTCAGATAACCTCTGACAACCGAGTCTAGTTCCTGGCCTTCACGTGGGCTTAGCTCCTGTTTCTACTGACAGGAGAAGGGGCAAAGGCAGGTTACTGCTGCCTTAAAACCGGTCACTTTGTGTAGATGGAGCTCATCAGCCTTTGCTGGCAGTTCATCTAGGACAGGCTTTCCCATTCTGGGTCCATGGCATTAAAAAAAATTTGGGAACCCCTTATATAGAAGAAGGAAGTCTCTGATCTCAAACCTCCATTGAGGTGGCTGCACCCACTCATGGGGAAGGCCGTGGGAGTAAATCCTGAGGAAAAATCCAGAGTTGGCATCCTTAAAGCAGTCTCAGTTCAACACTGACTGGAAGCTCCTGTGATGCCACTGCGGTGCCAAACTGTACTGGTCTCTGTCATTCCTTTGGAGTCATCAGCTGTGTGGAGAGGGGGAGCTTGCTGCATGGGCAACAACTTGCTCTCTATATCGCATTGCCTCGGTTTGTGCACAGGCTTGCATGCTGCTTTATGTATTAGTAGACAGCTGGGACACAACTTCCGTGGTTGACCCCTGTCAACAGAGGGCCACATTGGAGAGGGTGTTTCCTGCAGTGGGTGAGAATAGCATCAGAGGGTATAGCTCAGAATAGAGGAACATCCATTCGGATCACTTAGCAGATGGAGGTGAATCTGTGAAATTAATTGCCATGTCCATGTCCAGCTGAGGAGGCCAAGTCTTTGAATATATTTAAAGCAGAGATTATAGGTTCATGATTAGTCAGGGTGTCAAAGGTTATGAGGGGATGGCAGGAGAATAGGGTTGAGAAGGAAAAGAAATCAACCATGATGGAAAGGTGGAGCAGAATCGATGGGCCGGGTGGCCTAATTCTGCTCCTATGTCTTCGGTATTGTGATCTTTTAATAGCACTATAGTGCTTCAAGAAAAGATAGTTGCTGGGTCGGTAGGGTCTGCAATAACTTTCCTGCCATTCCTTTGCCCTGGACACAAGTAAGTCCAGCAGTGATGGTGGACTGCAGCCAAGGGCCTTTTCTGCTGACCTGACAGTTCACTGGTTAACACCAAAACACAGTAATTCTATAAAGCACAGAGGAAATCCACACATCCATGAGATACTATCAGTAATCATGAACAGAACAGAAGCTATTACCGTTCAGAAATACACTACACAGCATTCTGCCAGAGGAACCTATACCTTGATGGGTAATACAAGAGATTCCCATTTTACTAGAGAAACAAACAGTTGCATTTTTAACATTGATTTTTATTCTGCAAAAATTAGACTGATCATATTCCCAATCCCTCAATCTGGCTGAGTTCAGACCTTGAATAGCGCCCTGTACCAAAATTTCTTTAGTCCCCATCCAACATTTATATACAACCGCAATGCAGCTTGAGTTATAAATACAAATCAAAGTTGAGAAACCTAGCTTATATTTTTCCCCTCCTAGGCCAAGGTCCATCTTTATCCCAAAGTCAGTGATGCCAACATAAATCAGCACTTAAATATGGATTTTCCCTCTTAGTGTGGTCTGCCGTCAATGGAAGACTTTTAACTAAAACAGTTTTCAGAGGCGCTTTCAAAATCCATGTTTAATAGAAGTATATAGCTGGCATCTACATCACTGGAAGCAGAATAAGACAAGAATATATTGTCTTCTGGCTTTTACAATCATTCACTTCTATTCAGTACTATTCAAGGTCTCAGAGGCTTTTATTACACCCCGAAGCACAAATCCCAAATGTAACCGACTGAAAATGAGTCATGTATTATAACTGTTTTCAGCACAGCCCAGACATATTTCCCTTTGCAGTTTTTTTCTTTAATTAAACCTACAACCTTTGCTTCCCGTCTGCTTTCCTTTTCAGTGACTTGCAATCACCCCGGTTTATAACACATACTTCTGGCTGCCTTTCACTGGCTGATTTGATTCATGTACTGCACCTAAACAGTAAATGTTCTCCACTGAGCCACAGTCCCAGAGGTTACAAAGCTTCTTTTCTATGTACAGTATTTATCCATGTTCCATGTTGCTTCCTTGCTGCTGTAGTTAATATTTTAGAATTGTTACGTGTAAGATATCTGGGAGCAATTAAGATCATAAGACCATGAGACATAGAATTGGACCATTCATCCCACTGAGTTCGCTCCACCTTTCAATCATAGCTGATTTAGTATTCTTGTCATCCCCATCTCTTGCCTTCTCCCCTTAACCTTTGATGCAATTACTAATCAAGAACTTATCAACCTCCACTTTAAATATGCCCAATGACTTGGCTTCCACAGCCATTTGCAGCAATGAATTCCACAGATTTACCATCCTCTGGCTCAAGAAATTCTTCCTCATCTCTATTTTAAAGGAACGTCCTTCTAATCTGAGCCTGTGTCCTCAGGTCCTAGACTCTCCCACTACTGGAAAAATCCTCTCCATATTCACTCTATCCAGGTCTTTCAATATTCAGTTTGTTTAAATGGGATCCCCATCGTTCTTCTAAACTCCAGTGAGTACAGGCCCAAAGCCATTAAATGCTCCTCATACATAAATCTGTCAAAGGATCATTCTCCTGAACCTTCTCTGGACTCATTCAAGTGCCAAAACATCCTTCTTTAAATATGGGGACAAAACTGCTCACAGTACTCCAAATGTAGCCTGACCAATGCTTTATAAAGCCTTAGCATCACAGCCTTGTTTTTACATTCTGGTCCTATCAAAATGAATGCTAACATTTCATTTGCCTTCCTTAGTTACCAACTCAACCTACAAGTTAATATTTGGGGAATCCTGTGCTGGAACTCCCATATACCTGCAATATATAAATTTTCTCCTGTTTAGAAAACAGTATATGCCTCTTTTCCTTCTACCAAGCAACATGACCATACACTTCCTTATACTGTATTGCATCTGCCACCTCTTTGTCCAGTCTCCTAATTTATCTAAGTCCTTCTGCAAACTCCCTGCTTCCTCAACACTACATGCCCCACACCCTATTGTTCTGTCATCAGCAAATTTGACAACAAAATTACCAATTCCAACATCTAGAACATTTATTCTGTATATACCGTGAAACAGGGACACCTCTTCTTCCCTTATTAGGGAGAGAGAGATCCTGTGGTATGTGGAATACTGGGTGAACGAGTAGTCTTTGGGGTACTGCCAGTCTGATGCTTTGCTGCACAATTGACTGCTCGGTGGGGGCGCCAATACTTTTTTGCTGGTGGGGGGGTCATTACTTTGCTGCCGCTTATGCATAGGAGGGGGTTTTGGAGTTCTAACATTTAACTATCATTCATTCTTTGAGGCACTCCTCTGTTTTCATGGATGTTTGTAAAGTAAAAGAATTTCATGATGTATATTATATACATTACTCTGACATTAAATGTAGCTATTGAAAAGTAGTGGACCCTATACCGACCCTTGGAGAGCATCACTAGTCACTAGTAACGAACCAGAAAAGGCCCTCTTTATTCCCATTCCTTGCCTTCTGCCATTCATGCTCTCTCCTCACAGCTGCCATCAGAAAGGAGCCTTAGTACCCACAACACCAGGATCAGGAACAATTATTACCCCTCAATCATCAGGCTCTTGAACCAGAGGGCATAACATCACTCAGCTTCACTTGCCCATCAGTGAACTGTTCCCACAACCTATGGACTCACTTTTAAGGACTCTTCATCTCATGTTCTCCTTATTCATTGTTTTTTTTTCTCAGCTCAAGTTGGTGAAACCTGAGGCATGGGCATAACCAAGCATGCCCATTTCTGAATTGCAAGGAATTTTTAGATAATTCTATTGGTGTTTAGTATTTACATTAATGATGTTGTGTAGGCCTATTTGTTATTATGTAGTGACTTTGGGTTTATACCAGTTGTAGATATTACTACTGAGACAATGTATACCCTGTTCATGTTCCATTGTCTTTCAAGTTCCACTTTTAATTCAGTATATTTCTGGTCTTTTTCACTTATTGATTTCTGTATGTTTTGTGTGTTTGGAATGGCTATATCTGTTAAGGTAAGTTGTTCTTACTTGCTTATCCTGTAATATTATATCTGGATGGTTACTATGGATTGTTCTATCTGTAATAATGGATCAGTCATAATACAATTTGTGAGATTCTAAAACTGGATAAGGCTTGATTTTATAGTAATATATGGTGTTTTTATCAGATTGTATTTTAAAGCAGAATTTTGGTGAATGATGTTTGCTACTTGATTGTGACTGTATAAGTAATCAGGGTTGTGTTAAACTGCTACAGGATCTTATAATGTGCTGAAATGTTTTTGGTATTTCTCAGCAATTATCATTTTGCTTTTGCTGGTCTTTTATTACGTATTTTGATCATTTTTATGTTAACTGCCTGGTCCTGTATTGCCACAAGGAACCCCTGTTTCTGGGAAGAGGTCTCCATCTCTGAGCCAGGTGTTCGGCAATTCCTTGTCAACATCTAGTCTGCTCAGATCGTGGTGATGTTTTCCATGGAGGGTCATACTCTTCTATTGGTTAACTTTCAATTTTTCTGGGCTGTGCTCTCATTTAAGTTTAGTAGTGTATACCTCTTATCAGAATTGCTCTGCTTGCATGGAGTGCTGAATCCTGCTTTCATCGATGAAAGTACTGTATATCCTTAGAAGTTTTGTCTGACTGTTGTGTAGATTTTTAATGTCTGTTATTCCTCTTCTCCCTGCTGTCCTAGGTAATGTTAATCTTGTTGTTGTTCATCCATCGTCATCATCGATGAGGACCTCAACACCATTATGATGGTGTCGAGACTAGCGCATGATTTGGATTTAAGTGAGGGAGAGTTGTGCAGCGTCAGCCTCACTCTCTCTTCCCAATTCCCATCTGGATCCAGTGGCAAGACAAGAGTCGAGACAACTGGAGATGGGACTAGGCGCAGTGGATGACCAGGACGTATTCTGTGTCTTGTCCTGCTCTACACGTTCCACAATGCTTGCAGAGACTGCCTTCTTGAACGTTGGACCTTCCAGTCGTCTCGTCCGCTCAGTCCACTGGAGTCTGTCTTCACATGGTGAGATAGACAACTCCCTATCTCACCGAGGGTTTGAGACCCGTCGGCTACCCTCACCTGGTTTAGCCGACTTGTAGAAGCCATTGCCCGGGATGTGGCCACTGTTGCATGCAAACAGCTACGGGGTGCCACAGATGAGAGCTGAGTGCCAGGTGGGGACCAAAGGTGGACTAACCGCCCTGAAAAGGACGAGACATGTTCCCCCACCAGAGGTGCTACCCCTCCCTGACACCACATACTCCCTAACCTAATTTAATCTAATCTAAGCGCATTTAAGTGTACATTATGTTCTCTGAGATTTGTCATTTCAGTTCTTATTTTTCTTTGCAAATTTTCCAGATCAGCTTCAGACCAAGATATTATGCCAAAAGAATACGTTAGTATATGTAGGTATAGAAAAAGTGTTTATTGCCTTAGTTATATTTTTACTGTTGAGCTCTGTTTTGCAGGTTTTCTTAAGTCTTGAAGTAAATTCTGTCAAAACAATTTTTGTTATCGTACTATGATCTATTTTCTTTCCCTGTTGATATCCCAGATACTTATATGTTTCATATTCATCCATCACTTGTTATGTATCCTTCTGCTCCTTTTTGTTTTCTATTAGCTCTATCACACCTTTCTTTAGGTTTAATGTTCTGCACTTATCCAGTTCAAAGTTCTTTATTATTATTTATTTTTTCTCAGCTCAGGCTGGTAAAACCTGAGGTACAGGCATAGCCAAGTATGCTATATGTCAATTGTTGTGAACTTTTGGACTACTCTAGTGGTGTTTAGCATTGTGGCTTTCTGAAGATTTACTTAGATATTACTGTGAAGCGCTAATTGCTTAATGCTATTTTGTAGTACCTTTGGAATGACACCAGTTGTAGATATTACTATTGGGACAATGTATATTTTAATTATATTTTAATGCATGTATATTATTATGCATATTATATATCATCATTATTTCTCTTTATGTATTTTGCAGTTTACTGTCTTCTGCATATTGATTGCCCATCTTGTTGGGAGCAGTGTTCCATTGATTCTATTGCATTTCTTATGTCTACTGCGTATGCCCACAAGAAACCGTATCTCAGGGTTGTATATGGTGACATATACGTCCTTTGATAATAAACTTACTTTGAACTTTGAACCACTAAGTTAGGCTAACTGGCTTATAATTTCATGACTTTTGCCTCTCTCCCTTCTTAACAAGTGAAGTGACATTTTTGATTTTTCATTTCTTCAGAACCATTGAAGAATATAATGAATCTTAAAAGATCACTAATAATACTTCCATAATCACTTCATGTATCTCTTTTGGAACCCTGGTCTGTTGTCTATCTGGTCTAGGTGACTTATCTACCTTCGCACATTTCAGCTTCCCTTGCAACTTCTCCTTAGTAATAGTGACTACTCTTTTCTCTGCCCCTCACTCTGTTATTGGCTAGCTTACCTTAATTTTTCATTTTTTTTCTTTATTGCTTTTTAGTTGCCTTCTGTTGTTTTTTAAAAAAACTTTTCAAATTCTCTAGTTCTGACTTAGTTTTTGCTATATTATATGCTCTCTCTTTTGCTTTCATGTTGTCTTTGACTTCCCCTGTCAGTCAAATTTTCATCCTCCCTTCAGAATACTTCTTTAGGATGAATCTATAGACAATAGACAATAGGTGCAGAAGTAGACCATTCGGCCCCTCGAGCCTGCACCGCCATTCTGAGATCATGGCTGATCATCTACTATCAATACCCGGTACCTGCCTTGTCCCCATAACCCTTGATTCCCCTATCCATAAGATACCTATCTAGCTCCTTCTTGAAAGCATCCAGAGAATTGGCATCCACTGCCTTCTGAGGCAGCGTGTTCCACACCTCCACAACTCTCTGGGAGAAGAAGTTCCTCCTCAACTCTGTCCTAAATGACCTACCCCTTATTCTTAAACCATGCCCTCTGGTACTGGACTCTCCCAGCATCTGGAACATATTTCCTGCCTCTATCTTGTCCAATCCCTTAATAATCTTACATGTCTCAATCAGATCCCCCCTCAATCTCCTTAATTCCAGCGTGTACAAGCCCAGTCTCTCTAACCTCTCTGCGTAAGACAGTCCGGACATCCCAGGAATTAACCTAGTGAACCTACGCCGCACCTCCTCCACAGCCAGGATGTCCTTCCTTAACCCTGGAGACCAAAACTGCACACAATATTCCAGGTGTGGTCTCACCAGGGCCCTGTACAAATGCAAAAGGATTTCCTTGCTCTTGTACTCAATTCCCTTTGTAATAAAGGCCAACATTCCAATAGCCTTCTTCACTGCCTGCTGCACTTGCTCATTCACCTTCAGAGACTGATGAACAAGTACTCCTAGAACTCTTTGTATTTCTCCCTTACCTAACTCCACACGGTTCAGATAATAATCTGCCTTCCTGTTCTTGCTCCCAAAGTGAATAACCTCACACTTATTCACATTAAACGCCATCTGCCAAGTTTCTGCCCACTCACCCAGCCTATCCAAGTCACCTTGAATTTTCCTAACATCCTCATCACATGTCACACTGCCACCCAGCTTAGTATCATCAGCAAACTTGCTGATGTTATTCACAATGCCTTCCTCTAAATCATTGACATAAATCATAAACAGCTGAGGTCCCAATACCGAGCCCTGTGGCACCCCACTAGTCACCACCTGCCATTCCGAGAAACACCCATTCACTGCTACCCTTTGCTTTCTATCTGCCAAACAGTTTTCTATCCATGTCAATATCCTCCCCCCAATGCCATGAGCTCTGATTTTACCCACCAATCTCCTATGTGGTACCTTATCAAATGCCTTCTGAAAGTCAAGGTACACCACATCCACTGGATCTCCCGCATCTATCTTCTTGGTTACATCCTAAAAAAACTCCAATGGATTAGTCAAGCATGATTTGCCCTTGGTAAATCCATGCTGGCTCGGCCCAGTCCTATCACTGCTATCAAGATATGCCGCTATTTCATCTTTAATAATGGACTCCAGCATCTTCCCTACTACTGATGTTAGGCTAACAGGGCAATAGATCTCTGTTTTCTCCCTCCTTCCTTTCTTAAAAAGTGGGATAACATTAGCCATTTGCCAATCCTCAGGAACTGATCCTGAATCTGAGGAACATTGGAAAATGATCACCAATGCATCCGCAATTTCCAGAGCCACCTCCTTTAGTACCCTAGGATGCAGACCATCTGGACCTGGGGATTTGTTAGCCTTCAGTCCCATCAGTCTACTCATCACCGTTTCCTTCCTAATGTCAATCTGTTTCAGTTCCTCTGTTACCCTATGTCCTTGGCCCATCCATACATCTGGGAGATTGCTTGTGTCTTCCCTAGTGAAGACAGATCCAAAGTACATATTAAATTTGTCTGCCATTTCTCTGTTTCCCATAACAATTTTTCCCAATTCATTCTTCAAGGGCCCAACATTGTTCTTAACTATCTTCCTTCTCTTCACATACCTAAAAAAACTTTTGCTATCCTCCTTTATATTCCTAGCTAGCTTGCGTTCATACCTCATTTTTTCTCCCCGTATAGCCTTTTTAGTTAAGTTCTGTTGCTCCTTAAAAATTTCCCAATCATCCGTCTTCCCACTCACCTTAGCTCTATTATACTTCTTTTTTAATGCTATGCTATCTCTGACTTCCTTTGTCAACCACTGTGACCACTTTCCCCCCTTTGAATCCTTCCTTCTCCGGGGGATGAACTGATTTTGCACCTCGTGCATTATTCCCAAGAATACCTGCCATTGCTGTTCCACTGTCTTTTCTGCTAGGATATCCGACCAGTCAACTTTGGCCAGCTCCTCCCTCATGGCTCCATAGTCTCCTTTGTTCCACTGCAATACTGACACTTTTGATCTGCCCTTATCCCTCTCAACTTGCAGATAAAAACTTATCATATTATGGTCACTACCTCCTAATGGCTCCTTTACTTCAAGATCACTTATCAAATCCTGTTCATTGCACAACACTAAATCCAGAATAGCCTTATCCCTGATCGGCTCTTGTACAAGCTGCTCCAAAAATGCATCCCGTAGGCACTCTACAAACTTCCTATCCTGGGGTCCAGTACCAACCTGATTTTCCCAGTTCACCTGCATGTTGAAATCCCCAATAACTACTGCAACATTTCCTTTGCCACATGCCATTGTTAACTCCCTATTCAACTTGCACCCAATATCCATGCTACTGTTTGGGGGCCTGTAGAAAACACCTATTAGGGTCTTTTTGCCCTTACTGTTCCTCAGTTCTATCCACAATGACTCTACTTCTCCTGATTCTATGTCCCCCCTTGCAAGGGACTGAATCTCATTCCACACCAACAGGGCCACCCCACCCCCCTCTGCCCAACTTTCTGTCCCTTCGATAGCACGTATACCCTTGTACATTCAATTCCCAGGTCTGATCCCCCTGCAGCCATGTCTCTGTTATCCCAACAACATCATAGTTACCCATTCGTACCTGAGCTTCGCTCATCCGCCTTACTTCTGACACTTTGCACATTCAGATATAGAATTTTTAACCCATTTCTCCTCTCTCTGTTTAAATCGCTACCTATTGTGCATAACCCAGCTCCCCAAACTCTCACCGGGCTATACGCCCCTTGAATTTTGTTGTCCTTCTTAAATTTACTTACTCTTTCTGCACATTTAACTCCATGCTCCATCAGACCATCCCTCTGCACGTATCCTCCTTATCACTCGCTCTGCCTCAACTTTCTCTACTTCACACTTAATATTCCGGAATCCTTTATACTTCATCTCGCTATCCTCTCTCACATTCTGGATCCCTGCCCCCTGAAAATTTAGTTTTAATCTATTCTGAGCCTTTTGAATCGCTCTCAGAACCTCCAGCCATCACTGTTCTGCCATCATCCCTGCCAGTGTTCACTTCTAATTAACTTTGGCAAGCTCCACTCTAATGCCCATGTGGATCCTTTTACTTCACTGTAAATACTGATACATCTGAATTTAGCTTCTCCCTCTCAAACTGAAGAGTAAATTCTATCATATCATAATCACTGCCTCTCAAGGGTTCCTTTACTTTAAGCTGCCTGATGAAGGTTGCTCCTTGCACGACACTAAATCCAGAATTGCCTTTTCTCTTGTGGCTCAAACACAAACTGCTCTAAAAACCATCTCATAGGTATTCCACAAATTTGCTCTCTTCAAATCCAGTAGCAACCTGATTTTCCTTAACTACTTGCATATTGAAATCCCCCATTGAAAGATTGTCTTATTTGCATGCTTTTTCAAATTCCAATTGTAACTTGTAACTCAATTATTTCATCTATTGTTCATCCTTAATCTAAAGTATTGGCAACAGCTTCAACATTTCCATTCATAATTTGAAGCAATGCCAACTAATTATAATTCAATTTTGAATGTAGTGGTACTATATAACAACTCTCAGAACTGAACTGGTGTTACAGTACCCATGGAAATAAAAATGTAGCAATATACCATGTTACATGGAACCCCAGATCTCCATATTGTTCACCAATTTCTAATTCTGGACTTCATTTTTTCCAAAATCCAGGAAAGGAACAATTTGGAAGTTACTGCAAACAAACAAAGTGATAGTTTATTTTTATATGCGCTTTAGCTAAGGCTTAAGAGTTAATAATTTAATTAATCAACATGACCATCAATGTCAGCTGAATTGAGGATATTGTAATTTCACTTCAAAGTTATATTCTGAGATGAGTGTGAGCAACAGCTTGTACAGGAACTTAGGAAAGAGACAACCTCTGTAGATCCCCAAAACTATTCTGCCATTTAATACAATTACGTATGACAATCTATATTATGTATCAGAATCAGATCATGTTTAGTGCCACTGGCATTAGTTTCATTCCTGTAGAATTAGGTAGCATGCCTGCAGGGTTAGTGCTTTGTTCAAGGTGTCAGATGCGGGAATCCTGGGAGACTTCCAGCCTCCCTGATGGCCACATCTGCACCAGATGCACCGAGCTGCAGCTCCTCAGAGACCGTGTTAGGGATCTGGAGCTGCAGCTTGATGACCTACTGTTTATCAGGGAAAGTGAAGAGGTGATAGACAGGAGCTACAGGGAGGTAGTCATCCCTAGACTACAGGAGTCAATAGTCATCCCTAGGCTACAGGAGTCAGAACACTGGGTCACTGTCGAGCGAGGGAAGGGAAATGCCCGTTAGTGGAGAGCACACCTGTGGCTGTCCCCCTCAGCAACAAATATCTTGTTCCGGATGCTGCTGAGGGGGATGACCTGACAGGGGACGCCCACGGTGACCGGGTCTCTGGCACTGAGCCTGGCGCTGTTGTGCAGGAGAGAAGGAGGGAGAAGAGGAATGCAGTAGTCACAGGGGATTCCATAGTCAGGGGAACGGACAGGAGATTCTGTGAGCCTGATAGAGATACCCGCATGGTGTGCTGCCTCCCAGGTGCCAGGGTACGGGATGTCTCGAATCGGGTCCTGAATATTCTGAAGGGGGAGGGTGAGCAGCCAGCTGTCTTGGTACATGTTGCTACCAATGACATAGATAGGACAAAGGAGGAGGTCCTGAAGAGAGATTTCTGGGAGTTAGGAAGGAAGCTGAGAAGCAGGACCTCCAGGGTAGTAATCTTGGGATTGCTACCTGTGCCACGTGCTACCGAGGGCAAGAATAGTAGGATCAGGCAGATGAATGCGTGGCTGAGAGACTGGTGCAGGGGGCAGGGCTTCAGATTTTTGGAAAATTGGGACCTCTTCTGGGGGGGTATGACATGTTCAAAGAGGACAGATTACACCTGAACCCGAAGGGGACCAATATCCTGGCGGGAAAGTTTAATAGAGCTGTTAGGGAGGGTTTAAACTAATTTGACAGGGGGTTGGGAACCGGAATGACAGAGCAGAGGAAGAGGAAAACAGAAATAAATCTAAGATAGTGAGCAGTAAAGATGTCAGGAAAGACAGGCAGGTGATGGGGCAAATTTGTAGCCATTGGAATGAGTTGCAGTGCAATGAAGTTGCAGTGAAATCAAAGCGAGAAGTACCAAATACTGGTCTTAAGGTGTTATATTTAAATGCACGCAGCATAAGGAATAAGGTGATGATCTCGTCGTACAGCTACAGATTAGCAGGTATGATGTTGTGGCCATCACTGAGACGTGGCTAAAGGATGCATGTCTCTGGGAGCTGAACATCCAAGGACACACGGTGTATCGGAAGGATAGGAAGGTAGGCAGAGGGGGAGGCGTGGCTTTATTGGTAAGGAGTGATATTAAATCATTAGAAAGAGGTGATATAGGATTGGAAGGTGCAGAATCTTTATGGGTTGAGCTAAGAAATCACAGGGGTAAAAGGACCCTGATGGCAGTTATTTATAGGCCTCCAAACAGCTGCAGTGATGTGGACTACAAATTACAACTGGAAATAGAAAAGGCTTGTCAGAAGGGCAGTGTTATGATAATTGTGGGGGATTTTAACATGTGAGTGGACTGGGAAAATCAGGTCGGCACTGAATCTCAAGAGAGAGAATTTGTAGAATGTCTGCGAGATGGCTTTTTAGAACAGCTTGTTGTTGAGCCCACTAGGGGATCGGCTGTACTGGATTGGGTATTGTGTAATGAACCGGAGGTGATTAGAGAGATTGAGGTGAAGGAACCCTTAGGAGCAAGTGATCATAACATGATTGAGTTCACTGTGAAATTTGAAAAAGAGAAGCTGAAATCTGATGTGTCAGTATTTCAGTGGAATAAAGGAAATTACAGTGGCATGGGAGAGGAACTGGCCAAAGTTGACTGGAAAGGGACACTGGCAGTAAAGACGGCAGAGCAGCAGTGGCTGGAGTTTATGCGAGAAGTGAGGAAGCTGCAAGACAGGTATATTCCAAAAAAGAAGAAATTTTCGAATGGAAAAAGGATGCAACCGTGGTTGACAAAAGAAGTCAAAGCCAAGGTTAAAGCAAAGGAGAGGGCATACAAGGAAGCAAAAATTAGTGGGAAGACAGAGGATTGGGAAGTTTTTAAAAGATTACAAGAGGAAACTAGGAAGGTCATTAAGAGGGAAAAGATAAACTTTGAAAGGAAGCTAGCAAATAATATCAAAGAGGATACTAAAAGCTTTTTCAAGTATAAAAGAATAAAAGACAGGTGAGAGTAGATATAGGACCAATGGAAAATGATGCTGGAGAAATTGTAATGGGAGATAAGGAGATGGCAGAGGAACTGAACGAGTATTTTGCATCAGTCTTCACTGAGGATGACATCAGCAGTATACCGGACACTCAAGGGTGGCAGGGAAGAGAAGTATGCGCAGTCACAATTACGACAGAGAAAGTACTCAGGAAGCTAAATAGGCTAAAGGTCGATAAATCTCCTGGACCAGATGGAATGCACCCTCGTGTTCTGAAGGAAGTAGCTGTGAAGATTGAGGAGGCATTAGTGATGATCTTTCAAAAGTCGATAGATTCTGGCATGGTTCCAGAGGACTGGAAGATTGCAAATGTCACTCCGCTATTTAAGAAGGGGGCAAGGAAGCAAAAAGGAAATTATAGACCTGTTAGCTTGACATCGGTGGTTGGGAAGTTGTTGGAGTCGATTGTCAAGGATGAGGTTACAGAGTACCTGGAGGCATATGACAAGATAGGCAGAACTCAGCATGGATTCCTTAAAGGAAAATCCTGCCTGACAAACCTATTAGAATTTTTTGAGGAAATTACCAGTAGGCTAGACAAGGGAGGTGCAGTAGATGTTGTATATTTGGATTTTCATAAGGCCTTTGACAAGGTGCCACACATGAGGCTACTTAACAAGATAAGAGCCCATGGAATTACGGGAAAGTTACATACGTGGATAGAGTGTTTGCTGATTGGCAGGAAACAGAGAGTGGGAATAAAGGGATCCTATTCTGGTTGGCTGCCGGTTACCTGTGGTGTTCCACAGGGGTCCGTGCTGGGGCCGCTTCTTTTTACGTTGCACATCAACGATTTGGATTATGGAATAGATGGCTTTGTGGCTAGGTTTGCTGATGATGCGAAAATAGGTGGAGGGGCTGGTAGTGCTGAGGAAGCAGAGAGTCTGCAGAGAGATTTGGATAGATTGGAAGAATGGGCAAAGAAGTGGCAAATGAAATACAATGTTGGAAAGTGTATGGTTATGAACTTTGGCAGAAGAAATAAATGGGCAGACTATTATTTAAATAGGGAAAGAATTCAAAGTTCTGAGATGCAACGGGACTTGGGAGTCCTCGTACAGGATACCCTTAAGGTTAACCTCCAGGTTGAGTCAGTAGTGAAGAAGGCGAATGCAATGTTGGCATTCATTTCTAGAGGAATAGAGTATAGGAGCAGGGATCTGATGTTGAGGCTCTACAAGGCGCTGGTGAGACCTCACTTGGAGTACTGTGGGCAGTTTTAGTCTCCTTATTTAAGAAAGGATGTGCTGATGTTGGAGAGGGTACAGAGAAGATTCACTAGAATGATTCCGGGAATGAGAGGGTTAACATATGAGGAATGTTTGTCCGCTCTTGGACTGTATTCCTTGGAGTTTAGAAGAATGAGGGGAGACTTCATAGAAACATTTTGAATGTTGAAAGGCATGGACTGAGTGGATGTGGCAAAGTTGTTTCCCATGATGGGGGAGTCTAGTACGAGAGGGCATGACTTAAGGATTGAAGGGCACCCATACAGAACAGAAATGCGATGAAATTTTTTTAGTCAGAGGGTTGTGAATCTATGGAATTTGTTGCCACGGGCAGCAGTGGAGGCCAAGTCATTGGGTGTATTTAAGGCAGAGATTGACAGGTATCTGAGTAGCCAGGGCATCAAAGGTTATGGTGAGAAGGTGGGGGAGTGGGACTAAATGGGAGAGTGGATCAGCTCATGATAAAATGGTGGAGCAGACTCGATGGGCCAAATGGCCTACTTCTGCTCCTTTGTCTTATGGTCTTATGGAAATTTTGTTGTTTTGCAGCAGCAGTACATTGCAATACATAATAATAAAAAAATACAGTAAGAAATATATTTTTTTAAACAAATTAAATAAGTAGTACAAAAAGAGAGGGAAAAATAGAGTCCATGGACTCGTTATCCATTCAGAAATCTGATGACAGAGAGGAAGAAGCTGTTCCTGAAACATTGAATGTGTGTTTTCAGGCTCCTACACCACCTCCATGATGGAAGCAATGAGAAGAAGGGATGTTTTGCGTGATGAGAGTCCTTAGTAATGGATGCCACCTCTTTGAGGTATCACCTTTTGAGAATGCCCTCAATGCTGGGAAGGCTAGTACCCATGATGGAGCTGAATGAGTTTACAACTCACTGCAACTTTTTCCGATCCTGTGCAGTGACCCCTCCATACCAGATGGTGATGCAACCAGTTAGAATGCTCTCCACAGTACATCTGTAGAAATTTGTAAGTGTCATTGGTGATACACTGTCTCCTCAATGACCTATGAAATATAGCTGCTGTTGTGCCTTCTTTGTATTTGCATCAATATGATAGATTTTCAAAGATATTTGACGCCAAGGAACTTGAAACTGCTCACTCTTTCCACCACTGATGAGGACTGGTGTGTGTTCCCTTGATTTTCCCTTCCTGAAGTACGCAATCAATTCCTTGATCTTACTGATGTTGAGTGCAAGCTTTTTGCTGCAGAACAACTTAGCAGCTGATCTATCTCACTCCTGTATGCCTTCTCATCACCATCTGAAATTCCACCAACAATAGTTGTATCATCAGCAAATTTATGGATGCTGTTTGAGCTCTGCCTCGCCACACAGTCATGAGTGTAGAGAAAGTAGAGCAGTGGACGAAGCACGCAACCTTGAGATAAGTCAGTGTTTACTGTGAGCAAGGAGGAGAGATTATTTTCGACCCGCATGGTGTGTGGTCTCCCGATGAGGAAGTTGCAGAGGGAGGTACAAAGACCCAGGTTTTGGAGCTTGTTGATTAGAACTGAGGGTATGATTGTGTTCAACACTGATCTGTAATCAGTAAACAGTAGCCTGACGTGGGTATACTACTGTCCAGGTGATCCAAGACCAAGTGGAGAGCCAGAGAGACTGCATCCACAGTATACCTAACATGGCAACAGGCAAATTGTATCAGATCCAGGGTCCTTGCTTAGGCAGGAGTTGATTCTAGCCATGACCAACCTCTCAAAGCTCTTCATCACCGTAGATTTAAGTGCCACTGGGTGATCATCATTGAGGCAGCTCATTCTGCTCTTCTTGTGCACTGGTATGAATGTTATCTTTTTGAAGCCGGTGGGAAACTCCGACTGCAGCAGTGAAAGATTGAAAACATCCGTGAACACTCCCACCAGTTTTTAGGCACAGGTTTTCAGATCGCTACCAGGTACATCATCAGGGCCTGACACCTTATGAGGGTTCACCCCCTTGAAAGGTGTTCTGACTTCAGCCTCCGAGACAGAGATCACAGGGTCACCAGATGCTGCAGGGATTCGCACAGGTGTAGTTTTATTCACCTTTTCAACGTGTGTATAAAAGGCATTGAGCTCATCTGGGGGTGAAGCCTCACAGACATTCATCATGTTAGGTTTCATTTTGTAGGAAGTAATGACCTGCAAACCCTGCACAAGCTAACATGCATCTGATTCTGTTTCTAATCTCAATCCGAATTGTTTTTTCACTCTTAAAATAGTCTTTTCTAGGTCACATCTGGACTTCTTGTATAGTTCTGGATCACAAGTCTTGAATGCCACAGATCTAGCCCTCAGCAGACTATGAATCTCCTGGTTCAAACACAGCTTTTGGTTTGGGTAATGTCCAGCATGTACTCCAAGGCACACACTCATCCACACAGGTCTTGATGTCATTGGTGACGACTGTGGTGTATTCATTCAGATTCAAAGATCAGTCCTTGAATATTGTCCAGACCACTGACGCAAAGCAGTCCTGTTTGCTCCTGTCTACTTCCCTTGACCATACTTTCTTGTTCCTCACCATTGGTGCTGCAGTCTTTATTCTCTGCCTATACGCCAGGAGTAGAAGTACAGCCAATTAATTGGACTTTCCAAAGTGCAGGTGTGGGATGGCACAGTAAGCATTCTTGATGCTGATATAACAGTGGTCAAGTGAGTTGCTCCTCTGGTTCCAGGTGATATGTTGGTAGTAGTTGTTCAGAGACTTCTTCAAGCTGGCCTGATTTAATCCCCCACAAAAATAGTGAAGGCATCAGGATACAGTGTTTTGTGCCTACTGATTACAATGCTCAGCTCCTCCAGTTAATGCCTGACGAAGGTCTGAGGTGGAATTTATACCACTACCAGGATCTTGGCAGAACACACCCTCTGCAGATAAAAATAATAACCGTTGACCACTAGATGTTCCCAGTCAGAACCACATCTGTACACCACAATGAGTTCATCATTAAGCATACACCACCTCCTCTACCTTTAAAGGGCAGAGCTGACCTGTCTTTGCAGAGAAAGATGAAGACATAGGGCTGCAACACTGCGTCCAAAATGACGGGGGATAGCCATGTTTCTGGGAAGCAAAACACACATGAGGCCCTGGGGTTCCTCTGTACAACAATCCTGCTCTGAGGTCTTTAATTTTATTTTCCAGAGACTGTACATTGGCCAGTAGGATAGTCAAGAGTGGGATCTAGGGGGCGTCACGTGATGACGTGGGATTGAGACGTGTAAATCCAGCTCTCCCGCAACAAATCAGTAAAGTACTGATTAAACAAAACAAAGCTGATAAATATTTTCTGAAAACTATTTATAAACTTTGTAAGACTACTTTACGATATGCCTCCTAAACCGCAACAAAAGAAGTCCGCTGTTGCGAAGCAGCCGCGAGAGGGGAAGACAAAAGGGCCTACTGCAACGATGGAGCCTCGGACTCAGGTTGGATCTCCTTCGGTAGAACAGGGAGCAATGGCGGTGGCAACGGTTTCTCCGAAGAAGATACCGGAAATGCGCATGCGCAAAGAAGAGCGCATGCGCAAATCGACACAACGCAAACTACAAGAACCGACAGCCACTCCAATAGAAAATGACTCAGAGTCAGAATTGGATTCTGCAGAGAACGCAGATGAAGAAGAGGAGGAAGAATTGGAAGCGATTGGAAGTAAAGGAGATGATAGAGACATAAGAGAGGCTATATTGCAATTAACGGCTGAACTAAGAAAAGTAAGAGAAGAGCTTAGAGATACGAAGATGTGCTATAATAAAGTTATGGAAAGACAGGACAAAATGGATAAGAAGCTTCAGAAGATGGAAAGAGCAATGGGGCATATGAATGATAGAGTGGAAAAAACAGAAAATGATCTGCTTGTCTGGAACTCGGAAAGAAATCGACTCTTGGAGAAAGTGGACATGTTGGAAAATTTCAGTAGACGTAATAATATTAAAATTGTTGGTCTTAAAGAAGGTACGGAGGGAGAAAAACCAATAGAATTTTTTCAAAGATGGATCCCGGATGTTTTGCAAATGGAAGAGGAGGTTCGATCAATTGAAATTGAGCGGGCACATAGAGCTCTAAGACCAAAACCAAAAGATGACCAATATCCACGATCGATTTTAATAAAATTCTTAAGATTTCAAGACAAGGAAAGGATTCTACAGGCAGCTGCTCGAGCTGCCAAGGATAGAAAAGGACCATTGATGATTAAAGAGAACAAAGTTTTTTTCTACCCTGATATAAGTTATGAACTTTTGAAGAGAAGGAAGAAATTTAATCCAGTGAAAAAAACCCTATGGGATCATGGTTATCAATTTATACTGCGTTATCCTGCAACCTTGAAGATTTTTTTGCCTGGTGGAGAAAAAAGATTTTTTGATGACTACCAGAAAGCAGAGCAGTTTGTGCGAGATTCTCTGAATATTCACCAGATACAAGATCAAATCCAGGGGAGCGAGATAGATTGAAGAAGGAGATTGGGTTAAAGAATGGACTTGTTGGATTTTTGAAGCTGGATGAATGTATAAATATATTATTAATTATACGAGGGGGGTAAGAAAGGTTAAAATTGGAGGAATATTAGTTGGGAATGGTAACACTAATTTTGTCTATATATATATATATAATTTTTTTTGTTGCGGGGGAGCTGGAAGAAGCACTGATCAATTGCTACACTAGTCATGTGTGTAAGCGTGGCTTTTGCCACGACACGTAAAATGGAGGGGGGTAGTGTTGTGTATCTTTTCATTCACAACATTAGTGGGGGGGGGGTATTTTGTTTTTTCTTTTTTTGTATTCTTTCTATCTTTTTTTTCTTTTTGCCTGGAAGGTTGGGAGGGAAACACATAGCAACATGGTGAAGTTTAAAGAGATTCCCCAAGGAACTATGAGAGTTGAGAAGATAAGTACTGTTTAAGATTGGAGTAACTTTGTTAAGAATAATGACTAATTTATTGAATTTTTTGAGTTTTAATGTTAATGGGCTTAATGGACCAGTGAAAAGAAAAAGAATCTTAACACGTATTAAAAAAATGAAGATAGATTTAGCTTTTTTACAGGAAACGCACCTAACAGAAACAGAACATCAGAAACTAAAGAGAGATTGGGTGGGTAGTGTTGTTGCGGCTTCATTTAATTCAAAAGCGAGGGGAGTAGCAATTTTGATCAATAAAACGTTACCAATTAGAATACAAAATGTAATAACTGATTCTGCGGGGAGATATGTGATTATACATTGTCAACTTTTTTCTGAACTATGGACTTTTATGAATATTTATGCACCAAACGAAAATGATGCAAAATTCCTACAAGAAGCTTTTCTGAATTTGGCGGATGCAAATGAAAAAATATTAATTGGAGGAGACTTTAATTTTTGCTTAGACCCAGTCTTAGATAGATCAACCAAGGCTGTTATAAAATCGAAGGTAGTAAATTTAACTTTATCATTGATGAAGGATTTAAATTTGATTGATATATGGAGAAGAATCAATCCTAAAGAAAGAGACTATTCTTTCTATTCCCATAGACATATAACTTACTCAAGGATAGATTTTTTTCTATTATCAATGCATATTCAACACAGAATGAAAAATATGGAATATAAAGCAAGAATATTATCAGATCATTCCCTTTATTATTGACAATAATAATGGCTGATAAGGTAGAAGTGGCTTATAGATGGAGATTTAATTCAACATTATTAAAACGTCAAGATTAGAACAAGGGCAAATAAAATATCTTATAAACCTCTTGAAATAAATGAAACCTTTAAAAATTTCTATTCTGATTTATATCAATCAGAATCCCAAAATGATGTTAATGAGATAGAAAGGTTTTTATCACAAGTTTCTCTTCCAAAATTGAATTTGGAAGAACAGAAGGGATTAGATATGCTTTTTACATTAAAAGAAGTTGAAGAAGCTTTAGGATCACTCCAAAGTAATAAATCTCCAGGAGAAGATGGTTTTCCACCTGAATTTTATAAAAAATTTAAAGATTTATTATTTCCTTTTTTTATGGAACTAATACGTCAAGCAGAAAAAATACATAAACTTCCAGAATCTTTTTCAACAGCGATTGTAATAGTATTGCCAAAAAAAGACAGAGATCCTATGAAACCAACATCATACAGGCCTATTTCTTTATTGAATACGGATTTTAAAATAATAGCAAAAATTTTATCGAATAGATTATCTAAATATTTACCAAAATTAATACATATGGATCAAACAGGATTTATTAAAAATAGACAATTGGCAGATAATGTAACCCGGCTACTCAGTATAATTCATTTGGCACAAAAAAGGGACAAGAAGAGTATAGTAGTAGCTTTGGATGCAGAAAAAGCATTTGATAGATTAGAATGAGATTTTTTATTTAAATTATTAAAAAAATATGGATTAGGAACATCTTTTATAAATTGGATTAAAACTTTAAATTCTAACCCTAAAGCTAAAGTAGTGACAAACTCTCAAATTTCAACATCATTCCAGTTAAAAAGGTCAACTAGACAAGGTTGTCCATTATCACCTGCTTTATTTGTACTGGCGATAGAGCCATTAGCAGAACTAATCAGAATTGATCCAGATATTATGGGTTTTAGAGTTAATCAGGAGGAATATAAAATTAATCTTTTTGCTGATGATGTTTTGATCTACTTAACAAACCCACAACATTCGTTACATAAATTATCTTCTCGATTGGATGAATATGGGAAGGTATCAGGTTACAAAATAAATTGGGATAAAAGTGAAATTTTACCTCTTACTAAAGGAGACTATAGTCAATGTCGATTAGTAACCCAATTTAGATGGCCGGTAAATGGTATGAAATATTTAGGTATAAGACTTGATAATGATGTAAAGAATTTATATAAATTTAATTATTTACCACTATTGAAAAAAGTTCAAGAAGATTTTGACAAATGGATGATACTACCAATAACATTAGTAGGTAGAGTCAATGTTGTAAAAATGAATATATTTCCTAGATTACAGTATTTGTTTCAAACATTACCAATACAATTGCCACAGAAATTTTTTCAAGGGTTAAATAAATGTGTGAGAAGATTTCTTTGGAAAGATAAAATGTCAAGAATATCATTGGAAAAATTGACATGTAAATTTGGGTTAGGAGGGTTACAACTTCCAAACTTTAAAAACTATTATAAAGCAAATCAACTTAGATTTATTGCATCTTTCTTCGATGATCAAAAACCAGCATGGATTAAAATAGAACTAGACAAGATAGGAGAAAATAGACCTGAAGATTTGATATATAAATGGGAATCTAAATGGATACGGGAAAAGAAAGAATCTCCTATATTAACACATTTGATTGATCTATGCAATAAGATAAATGTTGAGAATGAAACACAGAAATCTCTATTAGCAAGGAGACCTTTGTTCCAAAACAGACAATGGACAATCAACTTTTATATAATTGGTACCAAAAAGGGATTAAATTTATAGGAGATTGTTTTGAACGAGGTATATTGATGTCATTTGAACAATTAAAGGATAAATATAAAATATCAAATAATACTTTCTTTTGTTACTTTCAATTAAGGGCTTACTTAAAAGGTAAGCTGGGTCAAACAATGTTTTTGCCAAAACCTAATGAAATTGAAATTTTAATTCAAAAAGGGAAAATTAAAAAATTTATTTCTTGTATGTATAATTTGATTCAAGAACAGACAAGTAAACAAGGAACCCATAAGTCAAAGCAAAAATGGGAAACAGATCTGAATATTAATATTTATGAAACAAATTGGTCAAGACTCTGTCTTGACAGTATGACAAATACAATAAATGTTCGATTTAGATTAGTAAAATATAATTTTTTACACCAATTATATATTACACCACAAAAAATAAATAGATTAAATTCAAATCTATCTGATAAATGCTTTCGGTGTAATCAAGAAATTGGTACTTTTTTACATTCTACTTGGTCTTGTTTTAAAATTCAACCCTTTTGGATAAATTTAAGAGTCTTATTGGAACAAATTACTGGAACTCAACTTCCACATAACCCTGTATTATTTCTATTAGGTGATATTGAAGGGATAAAACCGAAACTTAAATTGAATAAATATCAGAAAGAATTTATAAAAATTGCATTGGCAGTAGCTAAGAAGACTATAGCAGTTACTTGGAAATCTGATTCGTATTTAAGTATGGATTGTTGGAATAATGAAATGGCTAGTTCTATTCCACTCGAAAAAATTACTTATAATTTAAGAGATAAATATGTAACATTTTTGAATATTTGGCGTCCTTATTTACAAAAGATAGGATGGCATATTTAAGTGCTCCGATAAAGACCTTGGTCCCTTGGGGAAAGTAACGAATAATTATACCAAATTTATTTTGAATCCCATGGAGCATGTGGAAACCTTCCAATACCCAGGCGGTTCTTTTCTTTCTTTCTTCCTTTTTTTCTCTTTTCTTTCTTTTTAGGTAGGACTATATATGGGGGGGGGGAAGAGGGTAGTTTTTATCTTTTCATGTATTCTTTTTGAAAACTCAATAAAAATTATATTACAAGAGTGGGATCTAAAGTCTTTGTGTTTCAATCATACATGTAGGTTGATATGCCATCCTGGCTTCCGTTTGCTTAAAAGGGAACAGCACTATAAAATGTCTTCAAACAATGCTACTTCCTGAAGTACCAAGGCTGTGAATGTAGATTTCAGCTGTAATCCCATTAGAGCTGCACACCAAGAGTCGCCACTTAGTGGCACCATCTTATGGGGAGTATCTATCTTTGATCATTTGTCAATACTTTGCCTGTAACAACCACTTTCTTTAGCCAGAGAGTGGTGAATCTGTGGAACGTGTTGCCAAAGGCAGCTGTGGACACCAAGTCTGCAGGGATACTTAAGGCAGAGGTTGATAGAAATTAGTCAGAGCATGAAAGGAAACTGGGAGAAGGCAGGAAATTGGGCTGAGAAAGAATATGGATCAGCCATGTTGAAATGGTGGAGCAGACTCAATTGGGCAAATGGCCTATTTCTGCTCCTACATCTTATGGTCTTATGTAACGGTGCTTTCTAACCATTCCTGAAAAGCCTGGCTTCAACTCTTTGGCTATGTCTCCTAATCCTACATAGCCTAGGTGGGAGGAGAAGATGGCAGCACGACGCAGCGCGTGCAGCTCTCCGGTGAAATGATATCGTATTTGTAAGTAGGGTGCCGTGCACAATTCTGATTTGATGGAGACAGATGTGAGGAGCACAGAGGAACATCTGCAGAAACTTCTGAAATGCCCGGTTCGCTGCCGCTGCTAATGTGCAATTGAGAACCTCCGTAGGGAAGGCCCCAAATTCCTCAGCTTTGCCTGCTGTTGGTGACCAAGGCTGGGGTTGAAGCTTTTGACAGAGATGGTGCTCGGTACTCGGTGTCAGAGGGCTGGTTGGAGGCTCGAAGTTTTCGGTTGACCCAGAGTCGGACTGTGGTTGGGTATGGCAGGGAGAGTTTTCTTCCTTCTCCCGTCTGCATGAGATGTGGGACTTTCGAGAGACTTTGAAATTTTTTACTGTGCCCTTGGCCTGTACTTCATCAAGTTATGGTATTGTTGCACTGTTGTAACTATATGTTATAATTATGTGGTTTTTGTTAGTTTTTCAGTCTTGGTCTGTCCTATGTTTCTGTGATATCACACCAGAGGAACATTGTATCATTTTTTAATGCATGCATTACTAAATGACAATAAAAGAGGACTGCATGTCCTCATAATCTAATAATCTAATCTAAATACGGGAAATAATTTTTCTACCCTTCTGCTGGATTCCAGAAACTGAACATTTTGGTCAATCTTCTTTTAATTGACTAAATTCTAGAAAATACAACTCTAATATAAATGATTAGTAATTGTTAAACACAACTCTGGTTTGTGCATTATTACCGTTAAATCCAATAGCTCTTCGATATATTAAAGAAAGCTATCCTGATTACAAGATATTCATATCCTTTCTGACATAAACTAAACTGCTTATTTCTTGTATATTAGTTCCCAGTTCTGACCGTCATGCAACCATGTCCCTGTCGTGGATAATCATTTTATTTCCTTTAAAGTGAAATTTTGCCTGCTGTTCATTATGTTTCCCTTTCGACTCTATAAACAAAACAGCTCATTGTATTATGCCATATAAATAAACAACCAGCAGCCCAATTACTACTGAGTCCTGTGTTCATGTGTCCTACATATGTCAAAATATTCTTTGGAATCTTCATGCATATGTAACCCAAATACATGGAAATTGCCAGGCGTGCAAAATGACAGTAAAAATTTGTTTTTCCAGAAGCACAGAAGAATTTCACATCAACACACGCACAATGCTGGAGGAACTCAGCAGGTCAGGCAGCGTCTATGGAAAAGAGTAAACAGTCCATGTTTCAGACCAAGACTCAGAATTTCACAGTTGTGTTTAAGCACACTGATCACGCTGCAGCCTGTCAGAATGATTTCACTTCAGGTAGCTTGCCCTTTAGTATGTGAAGAAAAAATTTATCTGTTCGTCCTTTTTTAATTATTATTCATGCCCTTTATTTTCATTTGAACATTTACAGATGCAAGTTTAAGACCTTTGTGACTGCTGTATTCATCTTTTCTTCTGAGATATTTTCCCAAATTTACCAGTCCTTCTGCTAGATTTTTATTTTCAAAACCAAGAACTAACATTTTTAATCAAGAATGCAAACACACTAATCACTTTCAGAATAACGCATTCATTGTATATCATGAATCACTAGATTCTGGAATGGTTCCAGAGGAAATTTCAAAATTTTTTTGGAAGTGTTGCTTCCTCAGAAGTTTTATTTAAGAAATTTTGTTGAAAAACACAAATATAATTTCAGATTATTTGTATTACGTGGGAGATTGGAGAAACAAGAAATTAACTTTCGTTGAAGAAATACGTTTAATTGCATAATGGTATTCACGCTTTGCAATAGTTCAACTAAGCTAAAAATGTTTTATTGAGGATTTTCATTTGCACTCTGTGTCTGAAGCTTCTTGTTTGTGTCCAACAATAATCAGCCAGCACTGAAGGATTCCAATTACCTTGATATCATTTCTCCGTGACTGCAAGGTCCTGGTGAAACATTTCACCATGCTCGACATTGACAGTGCCAAGAGTTGCAGGGAAGAAGTTTACATGGAAATGCAGAAAATGAATCTTCAGTACCCAGTGAAGCAGTGGAGGGTACCTCAGTCAAGGTTGGATAGATTTTTGCATTGTAGGGGAATTAAGGGTTATGGGGAAAAGGCAGGGAGGTGGAGATGAGTCCGTGGCTAGATCAGCCATGATCTTATTGAATGGTGCAGCAGGCTCGACAGGCCAGATGGCCTAGTCCTGCTCCTATTTCTTATGTTCTTTTGTGGTTTTGTATGCTTAAGACAGCTGCATGTAATTAGGTAATCTGTAGTTGCCAACAACAGCCTTGAATATCTTTCATGCAATTTTTTTTTCCAGTCCCACTGGAAGTTCTTGAAATTGCCTGTCAATGATGACCTGTTTGTTTTCTGGACCAACAACAATGCCTTCCTTAATTTTGGCATCAGTTACTCTGGGTAACATCTGTCTCAAATATCAAAACCCTTCACAGAAATTTATAGCCTTTCTAAAACCTGCCCCCCGCCTAAGCATGTCCATGCATGCCTGGACAAGATAGAAAACTTTTCAGCTTACTGTACATTGTGGGAAATATTTTCATTGACTTGAATTATGAATTGAAATAACAAATATAGGCAGTTTCAAAAAAGTGGTGTGTGATAGGGAAATTCCATGGCGATTTTCATGATCAGCAGCCCAAATCCATCAGCTACACCCAAAAGCATTCAGAAAGCAAAATAGTCATATTCATACTTTATTGATCCCGGGGAAAATTGGTTTTCATTACAGTTGCACTATAAATAATTAAATAGTAATAAACCATAAATAATTAAATAGTAATATGTAAATTTTGCCAGGAAATAAGTCCAGGACCAAACTATTGGCTCAGGGTGTCTGATCCTCCAAGAGAGGAGTTGTAAAGTTTGATAACCACAGGCAGGAATGACTTCCTATGACTCTCTGTGCTGCATCTCGGTGGAATGAGTCTCTGGCTGAATGTACTCCTGTGCCCAACCAGTACATTATGTAGTGGATGGGAGACATTGTCCAACGTGGCATGCAACGTGGACAGCACCCTCTTTTCAGACACCACCATCAGAGAGTCCAGTTCCATCCCCACAACATCACTGTTGTCCAATGTTAATTGCCACTTTTAACTACAAATTTGAATAACATGGGCTTGCATCGAACTTGACCAAGACTTTCTGATAATCCATATTATTTATTCTAAGACCATTTTCTTCAACAATGCTTGAAATTAATGCAACAAAAATATTATTTTCATCAGGAGAGTGATATTCTGTACGTGTTGACAACAACAGAAGAAAATGTCTTATTTCATTTACTTAAGGGATTGTTCCAATTGTGAAAAGTTGTGCTAATACAAAATAATTAAGTCGTACTTCCAGCAATTTTAATGCAATCTGAACTGCACTAGTTGATATTGAACATTCAGTATTCAATGTTTAAATCTTGTAAAAAGGGCAGAATAAAAAATATAAACTTGATAAGAGCAAATTAAATGACAAATCACATCCCAACTTTAAATTAGTTACGGTGTATGGTTAGGAGCAGTTGCTAGAAAATTTCAGATTGTATCTAGAAAACAGAAGCAAGAACTTACTGGCTTCCTGTCAGTAATACTAAAGCAACTACATCAAGCATTCAGAGAGCAAGTGTGAGATCAGGGGCAGTAGTTAAGGAGTTTATACCAGTAGCTTTGCTCAATAAGATCTAGTGTGATCAGCTGCAATCATGTGGGATCCTTCTGCTACCAGTAGCATTAAAGCAGTGGATCATTTGTTCCATTCTGGGAGACACACAGACCATCTGCATGTTGACCACTCTAATTATAAGGCCATTAGACCAGTAGATATAGGAGCAGAATTAGGCCATTCAGCCCATTGAGTCTGCTCTACCATTTCAACCCCAGTCTCCTGTCTTCTCCCCATAACCTTTCATGCCCTGACAAATCAAGAACCTATTAACCTCCACCTTCAATACACCCAATGATCTGGCCTGCACAGCCGCCCGTGATAACAAATTCCACAGCTTCACCACTCAGGCTAAAATTCCTCTAGTTCCTCCTGAAACAGGCGCGTGTGTCGTACTTGCATCGGCTCCTCCATGGGCTGGGTACTGGGTGGTGAGGGAGAGAGTGAGGGTGAGGAAAGATGGTGATCAAGTGAGGGAGGGGGAGGGGGAGAGGGAGAGGGTGAGGAAAGACAGTGATCAGGCAGTGCGTAGGAAGCTTGAGACATTCTTTCCCTATGCCACTCATCAACACAAATAGCCAGATTAATCAGGTCATCCAGACTATCCTGCTCATCCCGGCCAGCGATCTCATGCCGGACCCCTGCGTTCAGTCCACGCTGGAAGGTAGTGATGAGAGATCTCTCATTCCATCCTGTCTCTACTGCAAGAGTACAGAATTTAACTGCTTAGGCTCTCACTTGTTCCTCTGCCTTGGCACAGGTCAGGAGTCAGTGGGCAACCTCCTGACCCCGTACTGGAAGATCAAAAACCCTCCTTAACTCCGCTATGAAATGTTGGAATGACTGGACTGTGGGGTAGCCTTGCTCCTGTAAACCATTGAATAGGCTGAGTGGGGGGTCCATCTAGAAGATAGACCATGTACGCCAGTTTTCGCACATCATCACTAAAACGACCAGGCTGCATTGGAATGTCATCTTGCATTGGGTATTAAAATTCCTGCATCCATCATGATCACCAGAATATCTACCTGGTGGTGGAATACTCAGTTCCTGTACGGACGCGGGAGTCTGTGGGGGTCTGAAGGCAGGAGTCAGTTCTGGTCCGGGCACAGGATCAGGAGCAGGGGCGTTAGTAGCAGGGATTGTTGGGGCAGCAGAAAAGGAGGACCTGCGAGATGCTGGGAGTGGGACTGAGGCGGCCAGAGGCGAGAATGTTAATGGCTGTCAGCTGATGCTGGCTGTCCACAGTGAGTTTGTGGATGGCAGCCGTGAGTGTGGAAATCGCAGATACCTGAGTCCTGTTGTCTGCAGTGAGCTGTTCAACTATTGTGGCTCGGGATAATACCTGTTCCTCCAGCTGACACTGGGCTTGTTGGCAGGAGATTATCTGCGTCATTGCCTCCATAACTTCACTCAGAACAGATTCCATTGCTGTAGCTTGTCTCCTACCTGATGAATGAATCTCATGGCCAAGTTCAGCTGTTCTCTCGCTGCTGGGTCCATCTTCGTCTGGCCGAGACTTGCTGTCACCAGGTTTGAATATGGCCCAAGTGCGGAGCAAGAGACAAAGAAGCGGATCGATAGTTCACAGACTTTAATGCGAACAGAGTTAAAAGGGAATAGAAAACAATAAATGCTAGGCTAGGCCGTTAACTAAAACTCTCAAATGGAAATCGAAGCCTACACTGCGGCTGAAAGGAATAACTAAATATAAAAGGAATACCACTAGTCTTCAGAGTCAGTTGACTCGAGAGTCCAATTTCTTAGGCAAGGCCAAATACAAGCAAGCAGCGAAGCATTGCTGTGCTGTGTTCAAGTCTCGACAAGCACTACGACGACAAGTATGGAGCGCAACTGCCATATCTGCAATGCTGCCGAATCCGCAGTTGCGACATAAGAGGGCCCAAAGCTGCTCACAGTTCTCCAAGTGAGGCCTCACCAGTGCCTTATAAAACCTCAGCATTACATCCCTGCTTTTATATTCTAGTCCTCTTGAAATGAATGCTAACATTTCATTTGCCTTCTTCACCATAGACTCAATCGCAAATTAACTTTTAGGGAGTACTGCATAAGGGGTCTCAATCTGCCTTGCACCTCTGATTTTTTAATTTTCTTTCCACTTAGAAAATAGTCTATGATCTTATTTCTTCTGCCAAAGTGCACAACCATACACTTCCCAACACTTTATTCCATTTGCCACTTCTTTGCCCATTCTCCTTCTGCAACCTCCCTGCTTCCTCAACATGAACTGCCTTCCTTCGTATCATCCGCAAACTTCACCAGAAAGCCATCGATTCTGTCACTGACGCACAATGTAAAGAGAAGTGGTCCCAACCCTGACCCTTGTGGACACAACTAGTCACCAGCAGCCAACCAAAATAGTCCCCTTTCATTCCCACTCTTTGTGCATTTAATGCATTTCCCGATTCAATGTTTGGAGCTACTCCAGTTTGCATTCAAGGTTGCTTCCTCTATTCTCTAGGTTGATGAGGTTCATTGGGTCTCCCATGGTAAATGCATGTTCCTGAGTTATATGCAGCATTCCCAACTTTACCAGCACTTTCCCGAGAGTACCTGGTCCGTCTTGAGTTTACCAGTCTTATCCCAAATTCCCCAGGGCTTCCTGGGCCATCAGGTGCCTGGTTAAGGAGGGAGGTACTGTCATGATCCCTGCAGGCTTATGTGGCAAGCCATAGAGCGTTGGGCTCTCAGTCTCCAGAGCATCTGCATTTGTTAATTGTTGTCCGAAATGGAGTCACTAAGCCCTTGTGCTTTCTGTTTAATCTTGTCAAGTTTAGTGTGACTGGAACGAGTTGCCTGTGTACTGTGATTATTTAAAGTGGACTCCCAATTAGGCTTTATCACAGGTTTCGTGCTTTAAAAATGATTTGTCTTATCGTATCACTCTGTTGAGCCATCGATCTTCTGTTGGAATTCCTATCTATAAACTTTTGTTTCGTCTCTATGTGGGAGTCTGTCGTTCCTCTGCACCTGGATTCAGTCGTTGCCAGTGCACATCGTACATTGCTGGCTTTTAATGGTTTCCCAGTCCTCTAACTTCCTACTAACTTTTGCTCTATTATATGCCCTCTCTTTAGTTTTTATGTTGACTTTGACTTCCTTTGTTAACCAGAGATGCTTCATCCTGCCTTTAGAATCCTTCTTCTTTGGGATGTATCTATCCTGCACCTTCCAAATCGCTCCCAGAAACTCCAGCTATTGCTGCTCTGCTGTCATCCCTGCTAGTGTCCCCTTCCAATCAACTTTGGCCAGCTCCTCTCTCATGCCTCTGCAATTCCCTTTACTCTACTGTAATACTCATACATCTGACTTCAGATGCATCAGTAGAATATGTCATATAAAGGTCATATAGAATTATGACACTGGATTGGAATTTCAGTCCCCTACATTTAGAAAAAGGTAGTGGGAAACTTAAAAGATTCATCTATTCAGCCTTCTTGCCAAATTTCTCTGTGGTTTCTCGCACTTGGGAAATTAAACATGGAAGGTTGAGATAATGGAAACTATTGGAATTTCCATCTCCAGTCACTATTACTGTTCTGTTCAGCTTTGTGTAGCCAACAATGGTCAAAGGTCTTTTTTTTCATCTTCTTGGATCTTCCTGATTCAGAATTTCCTAAAATGGGCACAGCAGGAATGAATAAACAGTACAGTGGCCTCAGGAGTTTAAAAACCCAACATATTGGAAATTGGAATCTATTTCCAACAGCCACATCTTTGGAAATGTGGGGACTAAGATATGTAGCCAAGCTGTAATTGTGGGAGTTCTATCAAACATCTATGTTGCATCTGAACAGCGGGTAATTTATTTGTTGTTTACTCTTTTCTACATCTGCAAGTCCTTAGTAGAACAATGTCATTTCTGCTTTCAATTCATGGAATGAATTCCAACTTCTTGAAATCTCACGTATAGATGTAAACATCTCTTGTGACTATGTAAACAAATCCTTAGAGTCTACTAATGATTAATTAATTGATTTCTTTCCTAAACTTGATATCTATTCCTGGGAACTGTATCATCTCATCACTCATAAGGTTCATCAGGTTTTCATTTGACTCTATCTATCTTGGGATCAGCTGTGTTAGGAAATGTCTCACTGGTCCATCTATTTATACAGCCCTACTCTTTAACCTTATTAGTCTGCCTCCTCAGTGTAATATCCGCTATTACACACTGACAGTCAGTAATAAAGACGTCAACCATAGTCCCACTGGCATTAGCAATTATAGTACTTACAATACATTTTACCATGCAATCATACTGTCAGTCAATTCAAGGTAAGTGGCGTGAATGAAAAGTGTTTGAAGTTTTCACCTAATATTTCCACCAATACTTAATGCAGGGCAAAGTACCCTTTATATTATCTCACCAAGCATTTGGAGATTAAAAACAACACTAAATTATATTGTAAGTAAAGTACAATTTACTTCTCTTTAAGTGATTACTTATCAGTTCCATCATAAATTAGTTAGCCAATAAAGTTCTATTTATCCGTCCAAGGTAGAAGCTTTAAACTCATCTTGTCCAGTAACATTATGAAGGATCCCACCCTCCTTGCTCATGGACTGCTTGTCCCATTCCCATCAGGGAGGGGACTATATAGCATCCACACCGGGACCACCAGACACAAAAACAGTTACTTTTCCAAAGCAGTAAGGCTGATGAGCACCTCCACCCACTAGCCCACCCTATCACACACCCAACTACCACTAATTTATCACTTCCTGTCAATCACCTTATGTATGAACAGCATTTTGCCTAGCATCACTTTATGAAATTACAATCAATCTATATACTTAAGCTATTCATTGCTTATATCTATATTTATTGCATTTTTGTCATTATTGAGATCCTCATCTTATTGTGTTTTAGTTTCTGCTGTATTGGATCCAGACTAACAATTATTTCATCCTCCTTTACACTTGTGTACTGGAAATGACATTAAACATTCTTGAAAAGCCCAGTTGGCCCTTTGACATTTTACAGAGATCGATTACGAGTTCCTAGTTTAGGGGAGACTTTGCAGTATACAAAACAATACTCATAGAATCATAGTAGCATAGTAGTTAATTAAATGTATTACAGTGCCAGCAATCACTGATTGGGGTTCGCCGTCTGTTCGCTCTCTCCAAGTGGTTTTCTACCACTTTCCAGAAACGTAGGTTAAGGCTCCAGAGTTTGAGAATTGTGGGCGCCAGAAGCATGGTGACACTTGCAGTCCACCCAGCATTATCCATGGAATGTGCTAGGCTCTGATGCAAAACCATGCATTTCTCTTGTTTCAATGTCTCAGTGTACATCAAAACACATTAAAAGCTAATCTTTTATCTTTATAATACGAGGGATGATTGATGTGTTCATGGCCTAAGGTAGAAGGAGTCAATTTTAGAAAACCTAGCACATTTATTTTACTACATCGTCCCCTCCTACATTTACACACTTAGTCCAGCGGTTGTGGAGCATACGGATCTTGGACTTCCAGAAAGTGTCCACGACAGGGGTGACTGATAAGTTTGTGGTCTAAGATAGAAGGAGACAAGTTATACAGCTCTCGTTACATGCATATGCTGGTCAACCATTTGAGTGATTATGCCACAAATTTATCAATCACATCTGATGAGTTATCAAGTGATGAGTTAACTGACTGAGGCACTGGAACTCCTCACCAGCAGGTCAGTGGACCCCCTCAGCTCAATAACCAGTCGGGTTTTCTCTTTCTTGTACCGCAGGTTGATGTATCTCGGTGGCAGCTGCAATATCTTCTTTCCAAAGGAGCCAGAGTGTGAGAAACACTGAGGCAGCCGCCACCATTGCCAGATGTAAAAGTTGGCTATCCCATCTATCCAACTGGCTGTTGATGACAGAATTTTACACATTTTCAGGGGCTACGTCACCCTTCGATACAGTGTAAACTGGCAGTACCACACATTATTCTTTCTGGGTAATTGGCTCTAGTCGATTCTGCGAGCTGTTTCAGTGTGCCCTTTCCCATCTGTCTGTCAGATGGGATGACCGGACTACAATGGGGTTTCCTTCCCCCACCCTGCCCACAACAAGATGATGTTGTCGCTTCTGACCCCTCTTGAAAGGGATAGGCTTTGCAACGGAGAGCTCAACCTTCATCCTTGCCCATGTCACTAGCTGGTCCACTCTCTTCAGCAACCTTCTTGTGCATGCAGCCGCCTGAAGGATGCTTGTCACATCATCCATGTAGCTTCTCAGTGGAGGAAGCCTCTGTCCTGACTGTAGCTTAACCCGTCAACCACCTGACTTGCTCCAATAAGGATGATCTCGAAGGCTGCCACAAACAGGATTGGAGGGGTGGAACACCCCATTGCAAAGCCTATTTCAAGCTGCTGCCACATTGCTGTAATGTCTCAAAAAGAGAAGCGCATCTGGAAGTCACTGAAGTAATCGGAAACCAGGCCTCTAATGCAGTTGGAAATGTAAAGGAACTACATCGGAAAGTTGATAAGCTGATGAGGCACAGATCCATTGGCATTCACAAGATCAAGCCACACGACATGTCAGTTACCTTTCTCAAGCTTGACTCAATGGATCTGGTTCAATATCAATGATGCATGCTCCACACGAGGGGAAGCCTGGTACTCCTGCCTTCTGGTAGCTGGTGTCAATGTATCTATTGCCCATGAGGTAGCTGGTCATGCTCTTAGTCACGACCGAGAAGAAGAATTTCCCCTCTATGTACAGCAGTGTAATGCTCCTGAACTGGTTGATGGAACTGGAGTTATGCTCTTTGGGAATGAACACTGCCACAGCTCTTTGCCACTCTGATGGGAGGCACTGTTTTTTTGAAGCAGGTTTCATTAGGTTCCACAGGATCTTTAGCACATGAGGGCAGTTTTTGCCGAACTTGTAAGGAATTCCATTCAGACTTGTGCTGATGCTGACTTCGCCTTTTTGATGGCTCTTTGACTTCACTTAGCTTGGTGTGGTGGGGGTGGTGGTGGGTGGGTGGGAGTGTGAAACAGTATGCTTGAAGGAGCAGGACATGAATCCGAAAGAAGTTTTTCTTGCTGGATCATTGTACTGGTCCCTGATAGAAACATAGAAACATAGAAAGTAGGTGCAGGCGTAGGCCATTCGGCCCTCCGAGCCTGCACCGCCATTCAGTATGATCATGACTGATCATCCAACTCAGAACCCTGTACCTGCCTTCTCTCCAAACCCCCTGATCCCTTTGGCCACAAGGGCCATATCTAACTCCCTCTTAAATATAGCCAATGAACTGGCCTCAACTGTTTCCTGTGGCAGAGAATTCCACAGATTCACCACTCTCTGTGAAGAAGTTTTTCCTCATCTTGGTCCTAAAAGGCTTCCCTTTTATCCTCAAACTGTGACCCCTCATTCTGGACTTCCCCAACATCAGGAACAATCTTCCTGCATCTAGCCTGTCCAATCTCTTTAGAATTTCATACGTTTCAATAAGATTCCCCCTCAATCTTCTAAATTCCAGCGAGTATAAGCCGAGTCGATCCAGTCTTTCTTCATATGAAAGTCCTGCCATCCCAGGAATCAATCTGGTGAACCTTCTTTGTACTCCCTCTATGGCAAGAATGTCTTTCCTCAGATTAGGGGACCAAAACTGCACACAATACTTCAGGTGTGGTCTCACCAAGGCCTTGTACAACTGCAGTGGAACCTCCCTGCTCCTGTACTTGAATCCTCTTGCTATGAATGCCAACATACCATTCGCCTTTTTCACCATCTGCTGTACCTGCATGCCCACTTTCAATGACTGGTATACAATGACACCCAGGTCTCGTTGCACCTCCCCTTTTCCTAATCAGCCACCATTCAGATAATAATCTGTTTTCCTGTTCTTGCCACCAAAGTGGATTACCTCACATTTATCCACATTAAATTGCATCTGCTATGAATTTGCCAACTCACCTAACCTATCCAAGTTACCCTGCATCCTCTTAGCATCCTCCTCACAGCTAACACTGCTGCTCAGCTTTGTGTCATCCGCGAACTTGGAGATGCTGCATTTAATTCCTTCGTCTAAATCATTAATATATATTGTAAACAACTGGGGTCCCAGCACTGAGCCTTGCGGTACCCCACTAGTCACTGACTGCCATTCTGATGTACTGCTCCAGCTCTTCTTTGGTGGCTTCCAGCTTCACGCTCCTTCTATCCTCCAACAGCTGTCGGGAATATTTGACGGAATTCTTGAAGCTACTGGCTCTCTCTCTCTCTCCTTTCTATTGTGCTTACAAATGCATTCTGCCCTTCACAGCCTGGCCAGCATCTGTTTCATTTCATTCCACAATAGTTTCAAGCCCACCTTCTCCTCCTGTGTTACTTTCTTCCAGTTCTTCTGCAGCTGGTGCTGCCTTTTTACTAGCTGCTCTATGTCCATCTTCTTTCTTCCCTTTTCCCTTGGAGCAGCGACTCCCTTGATGTCAACCTTACCAAATCTATTTCTACACGCCTCGTAGAGGAAGGCTCCAAATGAGTTAAGCTTGTCTTCCGCTTGCCCGTGCAGCACATGCTCTAGGATTGTGCTGAGGTCCATGTCCGGCCTCTTCGTTTGCCTTTGGCCACTAGATTCTGTGCCTCCTTCCTTGGTTCTTTCTCTTAGCTTTGTGGCATGGCTCCACAGAGAGGAGGGGATGTCAGGTGTGTTTGTGTGCTCACACACAGGGGGTTTTTCCTCCATTGTTAGGCCTACCAACAAATCACCAATATACCCAAAGGAAACAATGTTCTTTGGAGCCAAGATGCAAAACACAATACCAGTAGCACACAGCACACTGCATATAGCACATAGCACAAATAGCATATTGGTTATGGTTTCACCAAAACATAGTCACACAGAAGAAAATAATAAAGCCAGGTCCCTGAGTGGCTTCACTGTAGATTGTTGTGGTCCAGCTTGTTCTTCCACCAAGAGAACACTGGAGAGCAGCACTGGCGGGGGAGGCCAAACCCAACAAGTATGGATTCCAGTGTACCCCTCACAGACACTCCCACAACGCCTCGGCGTCTTCTCTCCTGGTCGGCTGCAATAGGCAATCCCAAGGTCAAGGCATTATCAGTCTTCAGCTCATGTCACTCAAGGACTTGTGCTAATCTTATTTTGTGACTATATGTTCTGAATTGTAAATATGGGTGTTATGTGTTTTGTACCTTAGTCCTGGAGGGAATGATGTTTTATTTAGCTGTATACATCTGTCAAAAATGGTTGTTGTGACACTCTAGTGTGGTAGTGCAGCGGGTAGTGCTTGTTGCTCTCACTTCCAGCTTCCACTATAGACTACCAGTCTTGTGAAAAGGAGAGCCGAATGTATAAGTCTCTCCCTGCCAGTACATAGCCTCTCCAACAGCAAGCCTCACGTAGTGCCACTTTGCTGGTGACACATGGAAACTGAACTCCTTTCAGACTCAAGAGGAACTACAGCAGATGGGAATGTGGTTTGGTCCCTGCACATGTAGCACACAGGCCCACTGGTCTGTGGACACGCCCTGGTGCTTGTGAACCATGATCCCCGGCAATGGGTAGATAGCCCCACTGCCTTGTGGGCAGCCTTGAGAGAAACGAAGGCTACGGGAGTAAACCCAGACAGCCAATTCAGAGTGGAACCCCTAAGGTAACTGGACGTCACTGAACATCCTTTCAGCAACTCCTGCAGCCAAGCTGGTGCCAAACGTATTGCTTCATAAGCCTTCCTTTGGACTACACTGGTGAGGACAAGAGGGGGATCTTGATGACTGGGCATCTCAGGATCTTCATACCTTCTGCCCAGGCTTCTGATGATGATGATCAGCACCCATTGTCCAGCTACCCCCAAACTTGTGCACAGTTGAATGATAATAAGTTTGAAATTGAATTTGATTTGAGATGAATTTGGGGCCAATAGAAGTATAGAAATAATATAAATTTATTTTTGCATTAATTTTGTAATGGTCATCAATCCTAAAAACAGAATAACAATACGCTCTTTCTGAATCCTTTGAATCATTAGATGGTGGAGCTTAGGAGGGTTAACAGCGCCTAATGGTGACTCCTTTGCTTACATCTTTGGAAATAGCTCTATTTCCATCTTTAATATCTCTATCTTTCCCTTTCAGGTTTCTTTTGACGACCCTGACCTGGAGTTACACACTGACAATGGTTCTTTGCAGGAATGGGACCCGCTCTCAGGGTTTCACGACTGGCCGTTGTTCGGCACACCAAGGGCTCAGCCTAAGAGCTCCGTTTGCCTTTAGAGAACCAAGTTTTGATGGCTTTGGAGATGGGGGGATCAGAGGTCGATGTCCGAGCAGAAGACTGGTGTGTCATGGGAGATGGAAGATCTAAGGCTCTGTGCTCAGAGACCCGAGATCTTTGGGCACAGAGCTCTGAAAAAGCAATGAACGGACTTTTAACATTGTAAACCAGCGAGATGTTTGTTGTGTCTCCCCTCTCGCTGTCTTTGCTGTTGCCTTGCTCATACTTGAGTGCTCAGTGGCGGGTGCCGATGCTTTTACTTTGCCGGTAGCGGTTGGGGATTGTTGCATGATGCCGCTTACGCACGGGAGGGAGGTAAGCTATAGGGGGGACTTTGAGGTTCTAACATTTAACTGTTGTTCATTCTTTGGGGGCACTCCTCTGTTTTTTGTGGATGGTTAAGAAGTAAAAGCATTTCAGGATGTATATTGTATACATTTCTCTGACATTAGATGTACCTTTGAAACTTTGAAATCTTTGAAAATCATCAAATGTAATGTTAAATAACCAGAGCAGTTGCCTTAAAAATTCCTCAGATAGAACGGAAGCAGGGTGAAAAATGTCATTATTTATTTTTTTAATTTACGAAGAGATGGGAAAATCATAAGTTCCATTCTAGTCTTATAATCAAACAGTTATTGTTAGCTAGGAAAGCTGGAGAGAAATTGGCCGAATTGTCTCAGACCTAGGAAAAAACATGAAGATCAATTGGTGGTCTCCTGTTTGTTTGTCTGGGTACAGTTTGAGATACAAGTACACCACAGGATAGCTGATCACATTGACATGATCGAGTGCCCAAATGAGCTATTGGAAAGGAGCCATTTCCTCTGACCTGCACCTTGGTGAGAGGTTGCACTTTCAACGAAGGTTGGGGGAAGGAGGAATTAAACATAGAAAAATGAGAAACTATTAATTTTAAGACATATCACTTCAAAAATTGTCAATCAAATATGGCAAGCAGTCACTTCAATGTGGATAAATGATGCATAACGTACAAGGCTGTCTTTGTTTCACTGCTTCCCATTTGTTTTCTGCTATGCCGTTGATCTGCTGTCAGACTTTATACATCTCTCAATCACTCCACCATCTGGCAGAATGGCAGACTGTCTCATTAATTTCCTCCAGGTGCTGCACTGCATTATTTTCCAACCGGGAAGGGGAAAGACTGAACATAAATTGCCTTAAATGATTATCAGTTTATCTTATGTGAATTAACCATAACCTTTCAGGAAAATGTCATTACCAGCAGGTCACTATTATGAAGAAAAATCTAAGATCAACTCCATCAATCTCTATTCAAGTTTCATTGTCATTCAGCCGTACATGAATACAGCCAAATGAAACAGCATTCCTCTGGGCCCAAGGTACAAAACACAGTACCAACAGTCATACACAGCATAAGGCATAAATAGCACATGTAAGATAGCAGTAAACATCAGTCACACAAAAAAAGCCCAAGTTCCTGAGTGCATGGATGTTGTCAGCAAAAACAAGTCTGCAGCAGTCTGCAGCCAGATGCGATCCTGCTCGCCTTCCACCAAGCAAGTACTGTAGGGCAGCACTGACGCTAAAATGGGCGCAGTGCCACACCGTCTCCACCGACATCTCTCCTCGGTGGCTGCTACAGGAAACACCGCTGCAAGAGGCCACATAGCATCCCCACCATCAGTCCACCCATAAACCAGCATTCCACAATATCAATGCAAACACTAGAAAAATGACTAAGCCAATCACTTGCTGATAGACTGCCATCGCCTTTGCACACCAACTGCAACACCTCTCGGTATTAGGCAGCAACATAGTCCACACCTAGTCCAACCAATGAACAATTTGCTGATGGGGTAACCCTACAGTATTTGAAGTTCTTAATGTACAGCAGTGTCTTGCAGTTGTATAAAAGACATTTAAAAAAGACAAAAACACCATTGATTGGCCCCATAGAGGTCACTGCATCCAAGCATGTTGCCATCTTGCTGGAAGGATCCTCCAGATCCTTACTCACAAAGTGAACAATGGATCACATTTTTAAGAGTGAATTTTGTGTTATTCATTTATATAAAAATGTATCATCCATTCAGCTTGTTGTGAAGAATTCCTGCAACAAAAATGTACAGAATTCCTCCCTGCAATCTGAATCAATGTCTCACATTAACTGGTAATCCCCTTGTGATGCCAATGTTATTACTTCAAAGAAAAGGTCTCATCCAAATCCTTCATCTAAGGAGAAGTGTATTATGACAGCCAGTGACATAATTACAGAACTGATTTTGACAATGGGTTGAATTGATAGTGACTGCCTATAGTTTGCTTAAACCACTGAAGTATGATTCATAGTCAAGAAATTGGAAAAAGTGGCACTATCATTTTACTGTAAAACACAATCTAAAATTAATTTTACCCAGAATAAATCGTGGTAGTGATCATTACGGATGGAATTACATTATTTGGAAAGTTGGGCAATTCTGGTAACAATCCAAGTTAGTGTGTAACATTTCCACAGTATCAGCTGCATAAACAATCATTGCACTCTGCAGTTTTTAGTTCACACCTTCACAAATTGCAGCTTGAAGCTCCACTCAATGATTGTCATAACACAGCCTCAGGAGAACGAAAGGCCATATTCTTGCTTTCCTCAAGTTTAAAGGGACACTCTGCTGACATTATAAAGTATGGCTGGGCGGCTCCAAAACTCATTGGAAACTGCTCATATGTATTCCAAAGTGCTCAGTTTCTCTTTGGTATAATAGTGTTTTTTTTTGGGTGGATAGTAAATAAAGAGAAGACAATGTTGTATTTAATCATGAGATTGATCAGCCAGTAGTCTGCCATAGCAGGTTGCACAGCCATGCAACTAACCAGCTGTGGCTGAGAAAGGGAGAAGAAATTTCATGTTTACCATGACTCTAATCCCCCATAGCCTCCCTCTCCCCTGTGGAGGCTTGCATACTGTGGTATCTGGCTTCTACGAGGATTATCCCTTTAATAGCTAATAATCTTCATTTAAGAGATGTACTTCATTGTCATCACAATGATGCTAGTCAGAACCTCCACCAGTCTTGATTTAATATACTGAGGTAGAAAACATGTAATGCTACACCAAGTTTTGTGCTAGCTTGGCAATGAACCAAACTTGCATCTGCATACAAAGCAACCCTTAGCACAACTAAAATGTTAAAGAAAATGTTAAAGTCCAATATCAATTATCAAACTACATATATGTCACCATAGATTCATGTCATTTGAGATTCATATTTTGTTGGCATTCATGGTAAATATAAAGAAACACAATAGATTCATTGAAGACTGTGTACACTACAGCAAAGACAGGCAAATAACCAATGTGCCAAAGAATCATCTCCTGTCTAAGCAAGGATCTGGACCCTTTGCAATTAGCCTATTGTCACAGTGGGCCTACAGCAGATACGATCTCTTTGATTCTTCATTCAGCCTTGGATCACCTAGACAATGCTAAAACTTGTGTCAGTTGGTTATTTATTGACTACAGCTCAGAATTTAACACAATTTTTACTACAGTTCTGACCAAAATGCTCCAAAACCTGAGCCTATGTACTTCCCCCTGCATTTGGATCCTTGACTTCCTCTCTGGGTGACCACAGTCTGTTCATTTGGGGAATCACATCTCCACCTTGCTGATAATCAACACTGGCACACCTCAGGGGCGAGTGCTTAGCCCACTGCTCTCCCCTCTCTACACCCATGACTGTGTGGCTAGGTACAACTCACATGCCATCTATAAATTTGCTGATGACGCAACTATTGTTGGCAGAATTTCAGATAGTGACAAGAAGGTGTACAGGAATGAGAGAGATCAGCTGTTTGGGTGGTGTCTCAGCAAAAGCATTGCACTTAAAGTCAGTAAGACCAAATAATTCATTGTGGGCTTCAGGAAAAGTAAGGCTAGTGAATACACACTAGTTCTCATCGAGGGATCAGAAGTGGAAAGTGTGAGCAATTTCAAGCTCCCGGGTGCCAACATCTCCGAGAATCTATCGTGGGCCCAAGTATCGATGCAGTTACAAAGAAAGCATAACAGCGGCCATATTTCATTAGGAGTTTGAGGAGAATTGGTATGTCACCAGAGACGCTCGCAAATTTCTAGAGATGTACTGTGGAGAGCATTCTAACCGGCTGCATCTCTGTCTGATATGGGGGAAGGGGGCACTGCACGGGATCGAAATAAGCTGCAGAAAGTTGTAAACTCAGTCAGCTCCATCATGGACACTAGCAGCCCCAGCATCCAGGACACCTTCAAAAGGCAATGCCTCAAAAAGGGAATATCTATCATTACGACCCCCATCACCCAGGACATGCCTTCTTCTCATTGTCACCATCAGGGGGTTGGGGAGTACAGGAGCCTGAAGGCACACACTCAGTGATTCAGATACAGCTTCTTCCCTTCCACCATCAGATTTCTGAATAGACATTGAACCCATGGACATTACCTCACTACTTTTTTCTCTTTTTGCACTACCTATTTCATTTAACTTTTTATATACTTCTTACTGCAATTTATAGTTTTTATTATTACGTATTGCAATGTACTGCTTCCAGATAACAACTAATTTCATGACATATGCCAGTGATATTAAACCTGATTCTGAAAAAACAACAAATTGTGCAATTACAAAAAAAAGAAAATATAAAAATAATACATAAATAATAAACATTGAGAATATGAGTTGCAGAGTCATTGAAGGTGAGTCCATAGAGCCTGATGGTTGTCCCTGAACCTGGTAGTGTGGAACCTGGGACTGTCGCACCTCCTTCCTGATGGCAGCAGTGAGAAGAGTGCGTTGGCTTAATGGTGGGGGTCCCTGATGAAGGATGTTGCTTTCCTGCAACAGTGCTTCTTGTAGATGTGCTTAATAGTGGGGAGGTCTTTACCCATAATGGACTGGTCTTTATCCAATACTTTTTGTAGACCTTTCCATTCAAAGGTATTGGTGCTCCCATGCCAGGCTGTGATGCAGCCAGTCATTATACTCTCCACCATACATCTATTGCTTGTCAAAGTTTTATATACCATGCTGAATCTTCTCAAATTTCTAAGAAATTAGAGGCACTGTCGTGCCTTCTTTGAAATGGCATTTACATGCTGGACCCAGAACACATCCTCTGAAGTGATAACTCCGAGGAATTTAAAGTTGCTGACCCTCTCCACCTCTGATCTCCTAATGAGGACTAGCTCATGACCTTCTGTTTTCCTCCTCCCATAGTCAATTATCAGCTCTTTGGTATTGCTGACATTGAGTGAGAGGCTGTTGTAATAGCATTCAATCAGATTTTCCGTCTCCTCCTATATGCTGATTAGTCACCACCTTTGATTTGGCCGACAACAGTGGTGTCATCAGCAAACTTAATAATGGCTTTGGAGCAGTACATAGCCCCACAGCCATGAGCATAAAGCAAGTAGAGCAGAGGTCTACATGCACAGCCTTCTGGTGCACCTGTGCTGATAGTGATTGTGAAGGAGATGTCATTGCCAATTGCCAATCCAAACTGACTGGTGTCTACAAATGAGCAAATCCAGGATCCAGTCACACAAAGAAATATTGAGGCTGACGTCTTGGAGATTATTGATTAGGTTTGAGGGGATGATAGTGTTTAATGCAAAGCTATAGTCAATGAAGACCATCCTGATTTAAAATCTTCACTGGCTAGGTGTTCCAGGGTTGAGTGAAGGCCTAAATGCAATGGCATCCGCTGTTGACTTATTGTGACGGTAGGCAAATTACAGCGGATCCAAGTCACTCCTCAGGCAGGAGTTAATATGTATCATCACTAACTTCTCAAAATCCTCTTCACCACAGTGCCTGTAAGTGCTACTGGATGATAGTCATTGAGTCAGGTTACTACATTCTACTTGGGCACCAGTACTAATTGAAGCCTGTTTGAATCAGGAGGGTACTTCAAACTGCCAAAGTGAGAGGATAAAGATCTCAGTGAACACTTCAGCCAGTTGATTAGCACAGGTCTTCAGTACTTGGCCAGGTACACTGTCTGGGCCAGATGCTTTCCATGGGTTTCCCCTGCTGAGGGATGCTCTCATGTCAACCTCAGGGACAGAAATCACAGGGTCATCAGGGGCTGTGGGATTTTGTGAATTTCCATAATTTGTTGGTCAATGTGAGCATAAAAGGCATTGAGCCATCTGGGAGTGCAAGCTTTTTGTCACATATGTCGCTTGGTTTTCCTTTGAAGGAGGTGATGGCATTCAAGCCCTACCACAGCATCCTCTGTGATTCAAGTTTAATCTGGAAATGCCACTTCATACGTGAGATGGCATTCTGGAGGTTGTACCTGAACTTCTTGTATTTCACTGGGCCGCCAGACCTGTACACACTGATCTGGTCCTCAGCAGATTGCAGATCTCTTAGCTCATCCAGGGCTTCTGGTTGGGAAAGACTCTGATTGATTCGGTGGGGACACACTCATCCATGAGTGAATTTATGAAGTTCATAACAACTGTTGCATGTTCATTCAGATCCTCTGAGAGTCCTTGAACATGGCCCGGTCCATCGACTCAAGGCAATCCTGTCGCTACTCCTCTGCCGCCCATGACCAACTCATTGGCATCATTACCTCTGGTGCCTTCCTCTTTAACCTTTGCCTGTATGCAGCTAGGAGGAGGACAGCCAAATGACCAGATTTTCTGAAATGTGGTCTACGGGTAGTATGGTAGGCATTCCTGATGGTAGTGTAGCAGTGGTCGTGTGTGTTGGCAACCTGGGTGCTGCAGGTGGTATCTGGATGATATGTACAAAATAGTCAAATAAGAACAGTAAAAAGAAAAAAAAAGGAAAATAGAAAATGCTGGAAATATTCTGCAGGTCAGGCAGCTTTTGTGGTGAGATAATCAGAGTATTTCAAAGGAGAGGGTTGGAGACCAAAATATCAACTTACCTGGAGACCAAGATGTTCACAATGTGATCTGCTCCACAATGGAGAAACCAAACACAGATTGGGTGATCATTTAGCATAACACCTGTACCTAGGGGATAGGAGAGGTGAACAAAAGTTTCCCCAACTCTCTAAGTCTCTTTTCTCTCATTCCCAGTTCTGACAAAAGATCTTAAATCTGAGATATTAACTCTTTTGCTCTTTTTTCATTTATTGGCTTACTGGCTAAGATTTTTTAAGCATTTTCTATTCTAGTTCGCTTCAGAATATACTATTCTAATAATAGTACAAAAATAACGCATGAAGTTACAACTTGGGAATATTATATCTCAAAAAAAGACAAAAATAGCTTGACTGTTCAAATGTGCTAATGTAAATCTACAGGATACTGAGGTTAATGATTATTTGTCAAGCATCCAGTGATGTTCATGCTACTGGCACCATCTGCTGATTCAATAGCACCACAGAGGTCGTCCAGATGTGTATATTCCAAATAAAGCACCTGCATTGTGAGATTACTGCAAATGATCCACAGACTGAACATAATCTGACAGGCATGTAAATATGCAGGTGTTGCCAGGTAAAACAAAAGCATTGCACAAACATTACCAGCAATGTGATCATACACCCTCAATGGACCCAGTTTCAACTATTAGGTTGGGAGTAAATGTATTCCTCATCTGTGAATTCAGGGACTCTGAACAGGTGATTCGAGTGGAAGAGCTTCACAACTCAATTCAAACCTAACAAGAGGCATCAGTAGGTATGTCAAAATTTCAGGTCGAGACCTTGCATCAGGACTGAGAGAGAAAAGAAAAGATTGCTGGTACATAAGGGGATTGGAACAGTTGTGGGGATAGACTCGGGTAGGTAATATGTGGAACCATTTGGGGAGCAATCGAATTGTGGAGAAGGAAGATGGGAGAGATAAAGAAAGGAAGGAAACTAAGTGGACAAGTATGTGTGGGAGAACACGGGGGCAGGGAGGACGGGGAATTACTCTGGAATATTCCATGGTATGAAGGTACATTAACTTCTCTTTCCCAGGGATCAAATAGCAATTCTTGGAACAATGTCCCATCTTCCCAGGCAGGTTGCAGCATTTTGGTCTGAATATTGAAAGTGTTAATTTCAGTTATATAATTATCACTGTTTGTATCAGGATTAGTCAGTTCTGCAATTAGGTAATGCGTCAGCACAATTAAATCAGTTTCTTATTCTCTGATGCTTCCTGATTTGTTGTTCGTTTCTAGAATTTCCTGTTTGGTTTCAGATCTTCGCAATGGCTCTGACCTGCATTTCACAGCTGTTCCATGTCACTTTGTTTGTTTTCCCTCTCTTCAACCATCTCCATTAACCTGACAACCAGGAAGCTTCAAAAGCAGAGTATCACCATAACAAACCTGTTTTACTCCTTATTCTATTCACCTGTCCTTCATTCCCTCTGCTGCTTTAAAGTATGTGCTGTTTCACTTTTCTTGATCTGATGAAGGGTATATGAATGAATTGTTAACTCTGTCTCTCCTGCTCTATTGAATGCTTTTAGATTTTGCTGTCATCTCTTCACTTCTTCATTATACTCATTTTTTTAAATTTTGAACTTCATTTGTATAACTGAAAACCTGTGTTCCAAAAATATTTGCATCTCTAACCAAGATATCTCAGTATAAATGCAACACTGGTATCCACTCCAAAATATGGGAAAATTGCCAGTTGCATACTCTTCACAATAAGACAGAACCTGATGAATTATTGCAACGCACACAAAATGCTGGAGGAACTCAACAAGCCAGGCAGTATCAATGGAGGAGAGTAAACAGTTGACATTTCGGGCTGAGACATCTACTGTTTACTCTTTTCCATAGGTGCTGCCTGGCCTGCTGAGTTCCTCCAGCAGTTTGTGTGTGTTGCTTGGACTTCCAGTACGTGCAGATTTTCTCTTGTGCCTGATCAATTATTGCCTGTCTTTTGCAAAAGGAAGTGGTTGAGGAAGGTGCAATAACAAGATTCAAATGCATAGTAGTCACAGTCATACATTATTGATCCCGGGGGAAATTGGTTTTTGTTACAGTTGCACCATAATTAATTAAATAGTAATAAAACCATAACTGAAACATCTTGGACAGGTACATGGACAGGAACAGTTTGGAGGCATATGGGGCAAGATGAGCATTTTGGACGAGTTGCGTTGAAGGGCCTCTTGTCATGCTGTTTCACTCTATGACCTGATCAACCATGACATGCATATTTCACATTGTAGACAGTTCAGAACGGAAACAACAAGTGGTTTGAAATGGTCATGACGGTACCACTTCTATTTTGATAGAAACCGAACGAGGCAAATTAAAGCAGATTCTCGATTGGTAAGGTCACCTAAGGTTACGGAGAGAAAACAGGAGAATGAGGTTGAAAGGGATAACAAACCAGGTCTGATTGAATGGCGGAGCAAGTTAGATAGGCTGAATAGCCAAATTCTATGTCTTATAATGCCATAAGTGTATCAGATCACATATAAAGTCTGTCTTAAACACACCTTCAGGTCCTCATTCCAGGATGCTCGAAAGCATCCTCGATTTTTTCACAATCATTGCATCAATTATTTTGTTGTGGATGAAAATCCAATCAAAGGCCAGAGCAGGAGATGCAGCAAACTTTTATTCCACTTCAATGCAAACATTCATGCAGTGGCGTTTAGGAGGGACACTCTCCCTGGAAATCAAAATATATTCTCATTTACAGGTATATATTTCAGGTACAACAGTAATCTGCAATGAATGACTGATAGACCGGCAGATGGCAAGGCTAGTGGATTAATCACTATTTTAGAGTTCACATAATTCTATATATCAAATAGAGAAACTCTCAGAGATGGTAAGCTGTTGATGCATTCAATCGCAACAGCTTCAATGGGGGTCAACCAAAGGTGTTATTATTTTTCTTAATGTATTTTTTTTATGATCACAAAACCCATTTGGACATTAAGAACTCAAAGTACTGCAGGTCTACCACACCAGCGATTTACTCGTTGGCGGAGAAACTAAAGGAGTTGTACGAGTCAGAGAGGCAACAGAGCAGCTGGTGGCAAAGACAGTGTGCTGTCTAACAGTGACTGATTATCTTGGTTGCTCTTCTTGCGATCGCAAGATCCTGTCGGACATTGTTAATGTGGAATGCTGCAAGTCCAATTCACTGATTTACTGCTGGATGGTGGGAAAACTGTGTGGCCTTGAACATAGAGAGGACTAGGCCGCAAACCACAGTGTCACCAGTTTATAGCCACCCAGGAGAGGGGCATGGGCATCGGTGCGCTCCACCAGAGGCAGTGTGGCTTAGTATCCAAGCTGGAGTTGATATTGATCTGCCGCCACCCCTCCCCCAGTGTTCAACTGCAGACTGCTGCAACGTTCACGGACTCAGGGTCTTGGACTGTATTTTTTGCTGTGTGACTGTATTCTGCTGATATTTTATACATACCGTATGTGCCTTGTGCTGTGTGTGACTGGTGGTATTGTGATTTGCACCTTGGCCCCGGAATAATGTTGTTTCATTTGGCTGTATTTTTGAGTATTCATGCATGGTTGGACGATAATTAAACTTGAATATGAATTTGGTTTTCATAATATTATAGTGCCACATATTTTAATTCTCAAATGTATTGTGCTTCTAATGCCCGGTCCATTCTTAATTCATCTGATTCCTACTTGTGGCTATCCTCATCCATCAAGTGCACCAGTTTACAATATATTCATCTATTTTAATTGTCACATCAGTGTTTCCTGATTCTGAGATTTAATGTGACTCTTAAGGTGTTGATATGGGATCCTGTTAGCTCAGCCATTTGTCTCATGTATCTCAGTACACCTTAATATATTTCCTACAAACTTGGCTCACAGCTCCATAATGCCTTTTATAATTCATTCAGGGGATGTGGGCTTTGCAGTCTGAGCCAAAATTTAATTTTCCATCCCTAATTAGTCTTAAGAAGGTGGTGGAAAGCTGTCTTCTTGAACTGTTATATTACTTGAGGTGTGGGTATACCCACTACGGGGTCATGGAAGTGATTTCCAGGATTTGGCCAAGCTGAACATTGAAGGAATGACAAATGATTTCTAAGTTAGCTTGGTGTGTAGCTTAGAGTGTAACTTCCAGAGAGTGGTGTTCCTGTGCTTTTGCTGTCCTTGCCCTTTGATGGTCAATGTTGAGAGTTTGGAGGTACTGTCTAAGAAGTTTGGGTGAGTTGTTGCAGTACATCCTGTAGATGGTACAAACCGCTGCTACTGTATATTGGTGGTGGAGTGACTGAATAGCTGTGAACTGGATGCTCAGGTCCTGTATAGTGTCATGCTTCTTGAATATTTTTCCCGGCAAGGGAGAGTAGTCTGTCATACTTTGGTCCTGAGCCTTGTAGAAGGTGGGCAGTCTTTGTGGAGTTAGGAGCTGAGTTACCCTAGGATTCCTTGCTTCTGACCTGCACTTGTAACCACATTGTGCATATGGCTATTCTAGTTCAGTATTTGGCATATGATAATCTTCACAATGTTGATAGGGGGAGATTCATTGATGCTAATGCCATTGGATGTCAGGGGGTGAGAGCTACCTTATGTTTTCTCTTGCTAGATGTTGTAATTTTCTAGCACTTGTGTGGCATGAATGTCACTTGCCACCCATCAGGCCAGGTCTTGCTGCACTTGGTTGTCTTCGTTATCTGTGGAGTCACAAGTAGAACTGAACATTGTGCTGCCACCAGCAAATATTCCTATCTCTGACCTCGGTGATGAAGATGGTTGGGCCTAGGACACAAACCTGAGGAACTCCTGCAGAGATGTCCTATGGCTGAGGTGGATTGACCTCCAACCATCACAAATAATGACCTTTGCGCCAGGTATTATTCAAACCAGTGGATGATTTCACCCCTGATTTCCATTGATTCCAGGTTAGCCAGCACTTCCTGAGGCTATACTCCTTCAGATGCTGCCTTGATGTCAAGCACAGTTATTCACACTTCATCTCTGTTGCCAGTGTTTCGATCAAGATTATAATATGATCAGGAGCTTTCTTTACTTTACTTTATACTTCATTGTCGCCAAACAATTGGTACTAGAATGTACAATCATCACAGCAATATTTGATTCTGCGCTTCCCACTCCCTGGATTACACATATTAAATATTAAAAATATAATAAATAGCAAAAATTAGTAAATATTTAAAAATTTAAATTACAAATCATAAATAGGAAATAGAAAAATGGAAAGTAAGGTAGTGCAAAAAAACCGAGAGGCAGGTCCGGGTATTTGGAAGGTACGGCCCAGATCCGGGTCAGGATCCGTTCAGCAGTCTTATCACAGTTGGGTGACTTTGGAACAACCCAAACTGAGCTTCCATGACCTGGTTGTTTCTAAGCAAGTATTTTTAATAACACTATTAATTACTGCTTCCATCAATTGTAAGGCCACATTTTTCTCAATACTGAACAATATATATCCTCATGCATATACAGTACACCACTCTTTCTGCGAGACTCTGTTGCACCCTAGACAGCATTGTTGCCTAACAGTAAGAACTCATTCAGAGTCTGCCTAATGCCTATATTGATATCATTGGAACAATATATTTAAAGCATTGGTAGGAAGGAAATGTGAACATGAACTGGTGAACAGAGTTGGCTAGGACTGCCCTGTTGGGTGAAGTGTCAGCTCCAAGGCTGCAACTGGATTGCTGCATAGGTATTATTTAATGGCGATATACAATTAGAGCACAAATTCTAATTTCTGGAAAAAATATTGCAACAAATTATGAATTTTGCTGAGTCATTAGAATAAATAATATAGCCTATCTAATGATGGAGACATTCATGCACTTTAACATTTCCATCTTTGGCTTGGTATTGCATGAGCCGGATATAGCCTCTAAGTGCATTGGAAAATTTACTGCATTATAAAGATGCAAGATGAATACAAACTGCTTTTGCGTTAGTGTCTTGTAAAGTGGAGCCTTATGAATGTGTTCCCAGACTAGAAGGCCATTGTGCACTAAGTTAGCTAATCAGAGCTCGAAAAGCAGAATGAGGACTTCTGCTGATCTCTATTCTCTAACGGGTGAGGGACAAAAATAATGAATCAAGCACCAAGCTTCTTCCCTCTCAATGTTATTGAGAAAGGGAAATGCAGCTGCCCTGAGCATCCCTTTTGGTCTATAGCCTCTTTGTCAGGTGCAAACAGAGTCTCAGGACAAACATCGAAAAAAAAAACCTAATGATCTATCCGTGTCCTTGTTCATCAAGTACCTCCTGCCCCATGCGCTTTCCCATTTTTCCCTTGTCATCAGCCTCAAATCATCCTCAACCCAAAGAATAGCTTAAGAAGGCAGCCTTGCAACGCAAAGCAAACAAAAACACATTTCTGATTTTAAGTTTGCCTTCATTGAGCTAATCCACCTGAAACAGCAACCAGGTTAGTGATCCTGGTCAGGAGAGTAGAAACTACACTTCAGGCCACCAAATCAATCCTGTGGAAATTTTGCCAAAACTTGGATTGGACTGGACTTAAATTCAAAGTCAGTACTTTGTCCTTTGAGTAACATTTTATTTCATAGAACATAGAAATCTACAGCATATTACAGGCCCTTCAGCCCACAATGTTGTGCTGACCATGTAACCTAATCCAGAAACTGCCTAGAATTTCCCTACTGCATAGCTCCATGTACTTATTCAAAAGGCCCTTAAAAGACCTTATTGTATCCGCCTCTCCCACTTTCGCTGGCAGTGCATTCCACGCACCCACCATGCTCTGTGTGGGAAAATGTACCTCTGACATCCCCCTTGTACCTATTTCCAAGCACCTTAAAACTGTGCCCTCTCGTGTTAGCTGTTTCAGCCCTGGGTAAAAGCCTCTGGCTATTAACATGATCAGTGCCTTTCATCATCTAATACACCTCTATCATGTATTACAATGAATCTTTACAGACATGTCCAAGGCTAGAGACCAGGGGTTCTTCAAATCTACTGCAGTAAGAAATTGTTATTTTAAAAAAGAAAATTCAACTAGCATTTTAAAAGAGACTGAAGAAGTTATTTATTCTAAATGCATTTTGTATATAATAATCCAGCCCAGTCTCTCAGCTAATCATATTGCTTGCCTTTAACATTGTTTATAAGGTCCGAGTTAGTAGTACATTGTTTAAGTTTATGGAAATTTCTCAAAGTAGGATGTAGCTCAGTTTACTTATAATAGTATACTTTTGATGTATCATGACTTATGGATCACTTTTTTTCCATTACAAATCATTAGGTGTAAAATATGTAATCAATTTGTGCCCTGACATAACTAAACGGTCATACGATCTGCTCACTGAGTGCCAGGTTTGACTGATTCTTCCAAACAATCCTGACATTTTATCTGTTGCAGTTTACAACATGGTCTTTCAAAATGACAGGTTAAGTGCTGGTTACTGAGGCTCTTGAATGAAATTCAGTCTGAAAGGAACTGAGCATAAGTGTCACTGTCACCCAGAATATAACCACTAATTTAGTATTGAATCTAAAGACCAAGTGTACATATTCTAGTTTCTGCTGATGATATTTATTGTCACCTTATACTAAAATATTGCCAAAGCTACAAGTGCTCAAGTTCCATACCTACACTCTCTCCCAGCACAGTTTCTCGTACCTCTGGTATCTCTGAATGATTAGAGATCACCTGAAGGTGATATCTGCAAGCAAGGCAGTCTCTTGCTGATGGTTTAACATGAAAAACACATCACGTGTTGAAGTGATTCAAGGCACTGTTGGATGAGATTGTAAGGTATTATAGTCAAATCATTACTGGGTCATACTTTTTTTTTTAAATCACTGGGGCGGAGGCTGGGGAAGGAAGCAGTTATCCATTCAACAATTTAAATACCTTGAAAATACCAATGTTTTTAAATATTTGATATAGACTGGATTAAAATAACTGGGGTGAAACTACTCAGCGAATGCTAAACTGTGCCACACTGCTGAAGTGATTTTTTTTCCTTAAGGATCCCAGGGATCTATATACATTATTCATACCTCCTCCCTGTGGAGTACAGTGTATATATAAATTTCTTTGTTTACTAAAATTAATATATTAAAGTATAAATCAGCAAATGCTAGGCAAAATGTAAAGTGTCTTTCCCATATTTTATAGGACATAAGTGCACTTGTGAATCTATTTATAAATCTTCAATCCCAAAGCTAGATTCCTACCTACAACTAATTCTCTAGTATCCATCATTTTGCAGATAAATAAATCAAATCTTTCATTAGGTCCTACTTCTCACCCACTATTTAGTTCGCATTGTCCTTCTGTTCGAGTAACCTTTTCTTGCGCATAGTTGTAGGCTTCTTCCTAGAAAAGTTCTGAATAGATTTCACATCATTTTATTATAGTTTTCAGAGTTTCTTCCTCTTTTACTGAATGTTTCAATTGCACTTTTTTGAGTATCTTTAACCTGATAAATATGCTACCTAGGCCCTTTTGTCCATTAACAAGCTTCCCAACCAATTCAGCCCACTAATTTACATCTACTAATTTTGGACATTGAATTACTTTTAACAAGCTCCCACACTTGTTTGTTTTGTGATCATTCATGAATGGCTTTTCAAAAGAAAATTCACATACTAAAATGTTACTAAGCCTTTCACAAGTCTACCTGCAGTTACATAAAATGGCCAAGAACTTTGAACACTTTGAATTGTAAACTGATAATGAATCAGCAAAGTTCAGTCAATGGGCCCTAAAACAAGAAGTAACAATATCAATGATATGGATTACTAATTACTTATATCTGCTACTCAGCTATTGCACTGTTCATTGATCTATGAGTTTCCTAATTCTCTGGCATCTTGTGCTTATTAATTTTCTGGTATTAGTGCATTTGTTATTTTTTTTGTTAATTTATTTGCAATTCTGTTGTTTCTTTCTATTTCTGATGCTAACTACTCTGAAGAAAATTGTTCTGTTAATTTATTAAATTGTGATATTGGTAGTGCTTAAATTCATTGATTCATTGCAATCCAATTTTTGAATTTGTAACTTATTACGCTGATGAATCATGAATATTTTTCCTGAAGTTTACAAACTAAGCATTCTACTTTAATCTAGACCTTAAGACCAGAAAACATAGGAGCAATATTACGGCCCATCAAGTCAGCTCTGTCATTCCAGCATGTCTGATTCATAATCTTTCTCAACTCTATTTTACTACCTTCTTCCCATAACCTTTGACACCCTTACTAATCAAAAACTTACTCACTTCTGCTTCAAATATACCCAATGGTTAGGCCTCTATAGTCATTGGTGCCAACGAATTCTGGCTAAAGAAATACCACTTCATCTCTGTTTTAATGGCATGTTCTTGTATTCTGAGGTTGTGCTCCCTGGTTCTAGATTGCCCCACTATAGGAAACACCCTCTCCACATTCACTCTAATTCATCACCATTATATGCCTTGTCTTATGATGTGGGTGATCACAGTCTTCCACCTGACTTTAATCTGAGAAGTTCTAATAAGTTTTCAAAACTTTTGCCTGTCTTTTTTACATCTGATTTTCACCTTAAATGTGTTTCTGGGACTATTAGAGCCTGTGATTTACAGTTTGGAGATCGTATGGGTGTTCCAGCACTTTGCTGGCTCTGAGAAGATTCCAGGAAGCAAGCGTGTACTCCAACGTCCTCAAATGAAGAAACTTCGGGGGTGGGGGGGTTGTGTGAGCCGATGTTTGACGCCATTTAAAGCATCTATTAATCACTGATTGAAGTGTCAAGGAAGGCTGAGACATCGAGGCAAATGCAGAAGGTGAATGAGAGTTTCAGAGTCGACTGCCTGCCTTTTGATCGCTGCCGGAGAAGAAGTCTATGAGTGGCTCGCTGTGGCAGGCGGGTAGGCCTCCCTGCCTCATGCAGTGTCCCTCTCTTTCGATAAATGTCAGGGATATTGTAGGATGGTATTGTGGCTCTGCATTTATGGATCGGACGTATGCATTTATGGATTGTGGACATTTTCAGATTTATGGTTTTTATATTCTGTGTTTTTTAAAATCGCTTGTTCCTTTTTCATTTTGTTGTGCGAGGGGCGGGGAGGGCGTTTGGGGGTTGATATTCTGTTAGTTTTTTGTGCGGGGGAGGGGTTGTTATTTGGGGGCTGATGTTCCTATACTGTTTTGTACGGCGGGAGGGGGGTTGATGATCAGGATGTCGTTTTTTATTGGGGGTGTGAGTTTGATGTTTCTCTCTGAACAACTTTCATGTTCTTCCTTTGCTTCATGGTTATATGGAGAATACAAATTTCAGAGTTGTAAATGGATACATGCTTTGATAATAAACGTACCTTTGAACCTTGATATCATTCATGAACGTCATGTAGCAACTTTTTCTTCCATCAATTTTTCCCATTATGATGCCTTGGTTCACATCATTGCTGTTATGCTGTGGGTATTTCATTTAGCAGTTCTGTAAAAGCAGTGTGTTCTACTGTCAGCCTGTTTGGGTTATTGTTGAAGATAAGGGATGATAAGCAATGTGTGCCATCCAATCAGGTTGGGGGATTTTTTTTTTTGGTGAGGGACACTAAGGGTGGTCTTGGGGCTTTGGTTCAGTGGGAGATGAAGAGAGAAGACACTGGGGAGAACCGGTCGTAGGATACAACCCGGTGGGAGACCCGTTTGTTCAAGATGGACTGTAAGCGATGAAGGTAGTATGTGCTTCCATGCAGATCGAAGGTCCAGTGCGTGAGTGACGGAGAAGTTCAAGATGAGCACTAACTTCTGCACATTTGACTGTTTAATTAAAATGGGCCCTTTTCTTTTCGTTTTTCTTTACTAACTGTTTGGTTAAGTAAAGATTCATAAATACAATTCCTTTAATCATATACAGTGTACTGTCTGTTATCTTGTGACACTAATTTGTAACAGGATAACAAATTACACAGCATCCACACAAATCGGGATTTGGGATGGGAAGATTGCAGAGACATTGATAGGATGCAGAAGTGGGCTGAGAAGTGGCAGATGGAGTTCAACCTGGAGAAGTGTGAGGTGGTAAACTTTGGAAAGACAATCTCCAAGGCAGAGTAAAAACTAAATGGCAGGATACTTACTAGTGTGGAGGAGCAGAGGGATCAGGCGGTACATGTCCACAGATCCCTGAAAGTTGCCTCACAGGTAGATAGGGTAGTTGAGAAAGCTTATGGGGTGTTAGCTTTCATAAGTCGAGGGACAGAGTTTAAGAGTCGCGAGGTAATGTTGTAGCTCTATAAAACTCTGGTTAGGCCACACTTGGAGTACTGTGTCCAGTTCTGGTCGCCTCACTATAGGAAGGATGTGGAAGCATTGGAAAGGGTACAGAGGAGATTTACCAGGATGCTGCCTGGTTTAGAGAGTATGCATTATGATCAGAGATTAAGGGAGCTAGGGCTTTACTCTTTGGAGAGAAGGAGGATGAGAGGAGACATGATAGAGGTGTACAAGATATTAAGAGGAATTGGTAGAGTGGACAGCCAGCACCTCTTCCCCAGGGCACCAATGCTCAATACAAGAGAACACGGCTTTAAGGTAAGGGGTGGGAAGTTCAAGGCGGATATTAGAGGAAGGTTTTTTACTCAGAGAGTGGTTGGTGCGTGGAATGCACTGCCTGAGTCTGTGGCGGAGGCAGATACACTAGTGAAATTTAAGAGACTACTCGACAAGTATATGGAGGAATTTAAGGTGGTGTGTTACATGGGAGGCAGGGTTTGAGGGTCGGCACAACGTTCTGTGCCGAAGGGCCTGTACTGTGCCATACTATTCTATGTTCTATGTTCTATGTTTTAACTTAAAGCTGCTCACTCTCTCCACTTCTGATCCCTCTATGAGGATTGGTACATGTTCCTCCTTTTTAACCTTCCTGAAGTCCACAATCAGCTCTTTCGTCTTACTAACGTTGAGTGCCAGGTTGTTGCTGCAGCTTCACTCCACTAGTTGGCATATCTCACTCCTGTACGCCCTTTCCTTACCACCTGAGATTCTACCAACAATGGTTGTATCATCAACAAGTTTATAGATGGTATTTGAGCTATGCCTAGCCACACAGTCATGGGTATAGAGAGAGAACAGCAGTGGGCTAAGCACACCTGAGGTGCGCCAGTGTTGATCGTCAGCGAAGAGGATAAGTTATCACCAATCCGCACAGATTGTGGTCTTCCGGTTAGGAAGTAGAGAATCCAATTGCAGAGGGAGCTACAGAGGCCCAGGTTCTGCAACTTCTCAATCAGGATTGTGGGAATGATGGTATTAATTGCTGAGCTATAGTTGACAAACAGCATCGTGACGTAGGTGTCTATGTTGTCCAGGTGGTCTAAAGCCATGTGGAGAGCCATCGAGATTGCATCTGCCATTGACCTATAGTGACAATAGCCAAATTGCAATGGGTCCAGGTCCTTGCTGAGGCAGGAGTTCAGTCTAGTCATGACCAACCTCTCAAAGCATTTCATCACTGTCGATATGAGTGCTACCAGGCGATAGTCATTAATGCAGCCACATTATTCTTCTTAGTCACTGGTATAATTGTTGCCTTTTTGAAGTAAGTGGGAACTTCTGCCCATAGCAGTGAGAGGTTGAAAATGTCCTTGAGCACTTCCATTAGTTAGTTGGCACAGGTTTTCAGAGCCTTACCAGGTACTCCATCGGGACCTTCCACCTTGCGAGGGCTCACTCTCTTTAAAGGTAGCCTAACATCGGCCTCTGAGTCGGAGATCACAGGGTCATCAGGTGTAGTAGGGATCTTCACAGTCATAGTTGTGTTCTCCTTTTCAAAGCGTGCATAGAAGGCATTGAGTTCATCTGGTAGTGAAGCATCACTGCCATTCATGCTATTGGGTTTTGCTTTGCAGTAAGTAATGTATTGCAGCCCCTGCCAGAGTTGCCATGTATCCTATGTCGCCTCCAACCTCGTTCAAAATTATCTCTTCACCCTTGAAATAGCCCTCTGCAAATCATACCTGGTTTTCTGGTACAGGCCCGGGTCGCCAGACTTGAATGCCACAGATCTAGCTTTCAGCAGATGACATACCTTCTGGTTCATTCAGGGCTTTTGGTTTGGGAATGTACAGTAAGTCTTTGTGGGCACACACTCATCCACACAGGTTTTAATGAGATTGATAACAACTGCAGCCTACTCATCCAGGTTTGAAGATGAATCCCTGAATACAGTCCTGTCCACCGATTCAAAGCAGTCAATATAATCATAGTTACATTGAGGTTATTGCATTAACCCACTTCCTGTGGTATTTGCTACTGTAAAAAGGCCATCTACAGTCTCCAAGCAAGCTCAAACTACTCAAAGGCACAAGGGAATTGCCATCGAGACAGAGTGGATGAGTAAATGATTTACAGAGATTGTCATATTTTATCAAATAAAGACAGTGCATTTATATATTTTTCACAACTTTAATACATTTCAAAGTACCACAGCTAATGAAGAGATTTTCAAATGTAGCCATTGTAGTTTCATAAGGAACATAACAGCCGTTAAAGAAAATTAGATGAATGACTAGATAATGTGTTATAATGATGAGATAAATGTAACCCAGATTCTGCTGCTCTCCTTCAGATGGTGAAGACACATCTATCAGAGCTGTACTTAACTTAACATCTAACCCAAATAAAAGTAAATTCCCTCAGCAGTACACTGAAATGCCAGCCTAGATAATGGGTTTAGTTCTTTTAAAAGAATAAAAGTGGATTTAATACACAGCATGACTGGGAGACATGAGACTTACGTTTAGTACTTACAGTACTCAGACATTAATGAACTAGAATTTATATAAACTGATATGATATAGCCCAAAGTCTATTTCTAAAAGAGTCTCATCAGAATCTGAGAAGGAGCTTGATGGATCTACAGTCAGTTTAAAATGTAAATATATTAAACTTCATGATGAACAGAAAAAAAATTCCGATTTTATTTAAAATGATTGCCAAAATCCTGATCCAACATTCAAATTTCACTTATACCATAATATCATGAATTACCTATGTATGCATCAGAATGAACTAGAGAAAACCAGACGAGCTTTTGGGAGTTAATCATAGAGTCATAGAAAAGTACAGCATAGAAACAGGCCCTTTGGCCCATCTAGTCCTTGCCAAACTATTTAAATTATCTACTCCCATTCTATAATTAACAGTATTTGGACTGGCTGCTTAATGTGGCAGACCGTCCCAGGGAAAGAAGACTTGTCAGTGAAGAACCCAGAGAGATATTAGGTAAAATGATGTACAGTTTAAGAAAAGGAAGTATAGAGAGGCAAGGGTTTTAGCAAAGAATTTCCAGTGGCTAAATGGCTCTTCACTCAACTCTGAAACATCTGGACAGCAAAGGTGCATGCATCAGGATGTTCTTTATCAAATACAGCTCAGCAATCAATACCATCATCCCTTCAAATCTAATCAATAAGCTTCAAGACCTTGGCCTAGATACCTCCTTGTGCAATTGGATCCACAATTTCCTGACTTGCAGACCCCAGTCAGTTTGGATTGGCAACAACATCTCCGCCATGATCTCCATCAGCACAGCATGGGCTGTGTGCTTAGCCCCTGCTCTACCCCCTACACTTTTGACTCTGCAACTAAGCACAGCTCCAATTCCATATTCAAGTTTGCATATGTCACCACCGTCAAAGGCCGAATCAAAGGTGGTGATGAATCAGCATACAGGAGAGAGATTGAAAATCTAGCTAAGTAGTGCCATAGCAACAACCTCTTACTCAATGTCAGCAAGACCAAGGAGCTGATCATTGACTTCAAGTGGAAGAAACCAGAAGTCCACCAGCCAGTCCTCATCAGAGGATCGGGGTGGAGAAGGTAACCAACTTTAAATTCCTTGGTGTTATCATTTCAGAGGACCTGTCTTGAGCAGCTCAGTAAAGGAAACAGTGCAGGACTTTATTGAAATAATAAAAGTTGCAAATGAAGATATTAATTGCTGACGATTTGGGATGGGTACACTGAGGAAGTGAAAACAAAATCATCATCATCAGGTGCCATGCCCAGTTTGAGCTTTGACTGCCATGGCCCACACACTCCTGTTTCAGGTCAAGTGGATCAATTCATTGGTATTCATTCCCAGTTCTCTGGCTGCTGTCTCCATCATCATTTGTCTGTGTCTTCCTCTTGCTTTCTTCCCTTCAATCTTTCCCATAATTACCGTGCATTCTAACTCCTCTTTCCTAATCACATGTCCAATGAAGTTACATTGCCTTTTCATAATCTCATACATTATTCCTCTTTTTGTGTTTGCTCTGTTCATGACATCCTCGTTAGATATTCGTTTTGTCCATGATATTCTTTGCATCCTCCTCAAAAACCACATCTCTGCTGCTACAATTCATTTCCTCATGTTACTAGATACTGTCCAACATTCTGAGATGTATAGCATAACTGGATAAACGTAACTTTTCAGTACTCTGAGGCGGGTTGTCATGCCTAGTTTATTATTGGTCAGTATACTCTTCATTCTCGTAAAGAAGTCTTTTGCCATCCCTATTCTTCTTTTGATGTCCAAGTTGCACCTGCCATCTGATGTCACCCTGCTTCCTAAGTAGCTAAGGTTGTGTACTTGTTTTATGTCTTATGTTTTATGTTTTATGAAAACAAATAGACTTAATAATTAACTGGATGCATAGTCCCAGATCAAATAATGCAGCAAAGAAAAGTATTAACAGTCCAGCAAAGTGTCTAAAGAGAGAGATAGAATCAAAGGTTAGGGAATAGGGTTTGTTCCAGAGACTAAAGATATCAACTTCAGTCATTCCAATTATGCAGTCAGACCTTTCTAATCGTCCACTGCTAAACGTTGGCTTAGCAAATCTACCAATTTTCAAGAGAGTGGAAGGATTTGCTGAGATGATGGTAAGGCCAAGTGGGTTCTCATCAACATGCATATGGAAAATGATGCACTGATGTTGGATTATGTTGCCAGTGTAGCACATGGCTGAGAATAAAGGGAGGCCACTATATCCCATGGTGTAGACATGAGCAGGTTTCATCTGATTTCATCTTACAATGGAAATAAGATAGTACCACCTGCAGAACATAGCAGAGAGATCAGAGAAACACACACAAAATGCTGAGCTCCTCCAGCATTTTGTGTGTGACGCTTGGATTTCCAGCATCTGCAGATTTTATTTTACAGAGAAATGTGGTGTGTTTCATTGGGCCAAAGGATTCAGGCAAGTCAAGGAACACAAGACTAGATCCAAATTTGCCTTTTCCCCATTTACTTAAAACACTGATCCAGGTGAATCTAACTGGGTCCTGATGAAGGGTCTCGGCCTGAAACATCGAGTATTCATTTCTCTCCATAGATACTGCATGACCTGTTGAGTTCCTCCAGTATTTTGCATATGTTGCTCAAGTTTTCCAGCATCCGCAGAATCCCTTGTGTCTTTTTGGATATAGAAAAATTATCTTATACACACCATATATTCATAAACAACACTATTATTTCAAATTTGATTTGCTTGATCTATTCCTGATGCCATGATAATGATTTTATCCTTGTTACATGATAATTGTTTTGGTTGAAGAGCCACATGAGCACCAGAGCAGTAGGTGCAATGAGTCTTTACTCAGTCTCAGCACAGGCATACAGTACATGCAGTGACATTCTGCTGTAAGAGGATTCTTGATTACCTGACTGGCAGACCACAGTACGTGTGCTTGTACCACTGTGTGTCCAACAGAGTGATCAGGAGCACTGGGGCTCCACAGGGGACTGTCTTGTCTCCCTTTCTCTTCACCATTTACACCTCGGACTTCAGCTACTGCACAGAGTCTTGTCATCTTCAGAAGTTTTCAGATGACTCTGCCATAGTTGGATGCATCAGCAAGGGAGGTGAGGTTGAGTACAGGGCTACGGTAGGAAACTTTGTCACATGGTGTGAGCAGAATTATCTGCAGCTTAATGTGAAAAAGACTAAGGAGCTGGTGGTAGACCTGAGGAGAGCTAAGGTACCGGTGACCCCTGTTTCCATCAAGGGGGTCAGTTTGGACATGGTGGAGGATTACAAATACCTGGGGATACAAATTGACAATAAACTGGACTGGTCTAAGAACACTGAGGCTGTCTAAAAGAAGGGTCAGAGCCGTCTCTATTTCCTGAGGAGACTGAGGTCCTTTAACATCTGCCGGATGATGCTGAGGATGTTCTACGAGTCTGTGGTGGCCAGTGCTATCATGTTTGCTGTTGTGTGCTGGGGCAGCAGGCTGAGGGTAGCAGACATCAACAGAATCAACAAACTCATTCGTAAAGCCAGTGATGTTGTCGGGATGGAACTGGACTCTCCCACGGTGGTGTCTGAAGGGAGGATGCTGTCTCAGTTGCATGCCATCTTGGTCAATGTCTCCCATCCACAACATAATGTACTGGGTGGGCACAGGAGTACATTCAGCCAGAGACTCATTCCACCGAGATGCAGCACAGAGCGTCAGAGGAAGTCATTCCTGCCTGTGGCCAAACTTTACAACTCCTCCCTTGGAGAGTCAGAGACCCTGAGCCAATAAGCTGGTCCTGGACTTATTTCATAATTTACTGGCATAATTTACACATTACTATTTAACTATTTATGCTTCTATTACTATTTATTATTTATGGTGCAACTGTAACGAAAACCATTTTCCCCCGGGATCAATAAAGTATGACTATGACTATGACCATGACTACGACTAAGAGTCTCCCAGGAACTAAAATAAAATTTGTTTAATAATAACGTGAATTTGATGAGAAGGTGCTTAGCAGCTCATTGGATGTGACCATGTGGTTGTTCTATGCTCTATATTCTATATATGCGTACTTTAGTCAGTGTTGATATTCCAATAGCTTCCACAGTTCAAACGCAAGTCTGAGACAGAGTTTGAAATAGCATCATCTGGTTCCTGTCAATGACTGCTCTGATCCACTTGGTATGCTTCACATCAATTTACAGCTCATTAATTCATTGCTCCCCTTGTTCTGATCCAAACCAACATTTTCTGGCTTGGAGCATTAATGGTTTTCCCAAGATCCGACTGCGGATTTAAGTTTACTCAACTGTTTGTTGAATTTTTTGACACTTATTGGCACTATGTCAATAAAAATGGGAGCTCTGAGATCTCAAAATGGATACAAGAGGCACGTGTATATGATTGATGGTTCTTATTAATAATTCTATTTATCTCTGTCTCACACACACCTCTCTTTCACTCCCATACTATTTAATTCTAATTCCCTCTGCTCCCAAAGAACATGCATTTCTAGCATAAAACAACCAAACAACTGATCAAGCAGCATCTAAGGGTGGAAAGGATTCATTAATTGTCAACAACTCCTTTTACTCCCCACAGATGCTGTTCAACCAGTTGTGTTTCTTAAGCAGTTTTTTTTGCATCTGCCGTCACTTGTATCAACATGCATCGCTAATTTTATGCAGTTACAGTATCTCTGAGTTGCCCTGACACAGCCTTTTCTTCAGAAATGTTAACAAAGGGGTACAGCATGCAATTATGTTCCATGACATGAAGAAGTGATTTTCCAGGTCACGGATGGGTGGAGTGGAGGTGAATAGAGAGCAGAGGTTTGAGCATGTTGGTAATGTCATGTTGCTTTAGTGCCATCAAAATGAAGAAGGTCATGTCAGAGCATGAAACTGATTGATATTAAGCTCCACCCTCCCAGTATTTTGTTTGCTTTTCTGCAGAACTTGACTCTGCATTTTTCTGCATTTATTTTATGTCTGTTCCACTTTTCAGCAGTATATTCACAGCTGAGCTCATAACTTAGTTTTCAAATGCAGTGCTTAATTGAAATATAGCTGTGAAAATATCATTAAACAACAATGCACACCATTTTTTATTCAGATTGAAGTTATATTGGATTGATAACTACAGTTTAGTTTCTGGAGAATAATAAAAATATGGAACCATAAAGAGGAATAGATTTGAAAGATGAACACTTATTTGTGAATTAATAATGCAAAAATAAACATCATGCTTAAAAGTCCTGCCACGACTCTGAAGAACTGTAATGTTTTCCTCCAAGTAACATGGATGCAAAAGATTTAGTATCTCAGTTTAACAGGCACTAGTGGAATACATACCTCAGGATATTCCCTCTCATGTAATTTGTAAGCATTATATGATATGTTTTTAATATATCTCTTAACTTAGAGTTACATGTAAACTTGGACAGCAACATGTCTGCTGCTCTCTTCCAGATTATTCATACTAAGGAATTTGTCATATAGCAGATATGTCAACCAAACTTGAGCTCATTAGTTAGTCACATTCTCCTACTCCTTATCCATTGTCCTGTAAACTTGTTTTCAAATATATAGGAACATTTTAAATTTAGATTCCTGGTGAATTCCTCCAGTCATGCCAGATAATCAGAAATATTGCCTTCACCTCTGTACTTTGGTTCCTATTTCCAACCAGTTACTATCCTATAGCCTTTACATTTGTTCTGAGTTTCTTACCAACAATTTATTAAATGCAATATTGGCCTATATGAAAAAAAACACCAATAGCTCTTTTGTTTCATCATGCTAGTGAATGCATTAAATTCAATTGGATTTGTAAGTTATAACCTACTGTGCATTGATTTTTGCAACCTCATTTCTTTGATTTGGTATGTAACCAGCAACAATGAATATCAATCGAGACAGGTTATATAAAAACAACCAAACATTTATTAAACATGGATAAACGATAAATGAAAAAAAAAACAAAAACCTTAACCGGAAGTTAACCGTTATGCGGCCGTTCAACGAATCGTCACTCAGCACTGGTTCTTAAAGCGATAAAGTCAGATATAGTTCTTAAAATGGAGAACTTGAAAGTCCAACAGATTTATACGTTCAATTGGGAGAGACTTCTTTGGAGAAGGATTTCTTTATAGACGCGACTTTCCTGCTGGTTCTGTCCACAGGATTCACAATGCAGTAAATAAACAGTTTAAAACAACTGACCTTGGTTTCTAGACAGCAAACCTTTGCATGAACTCTTTGCTCTTTTGGCAAGAGTTATCTCCGATGCAGGTCACTACTCCTTCAACGAAGACTCAATAAGGTCAATCCTTTGTTAATCTGCCAAACGATGCCGACTCCTCTCAATCCTTCGATCCTGTACTTTGATAAAGTCTTCGCTCTCCTTTCTACTGCTGGAATAGGGTAAATCAGCACATGTAGCCAAAAAGTTCCAGTCCAATAATATCGTATCTTGCAATAGAACGCAACACTCCGTTTTAAAAATGAAACTGCGTCACAAAAACAAACACGCAACAGTAATGGAGACACAGCATGTTCTACCTGGAAATCTAAAAACTAAAAAACTAACTGCGTCATCTGGGTCTTCCCTTTATATACCCACGGTGCACATGTCATCACGTGACTTCACATCAGCGGGAAAATTACATCATGTGACCTCCAAAAGACCATTACATCATTCTCACAAAAAAAATCACAGATCTCCTTGAGCATGTAACAGATTCTAGTCCAAATATTCAGCCATTAACTTTGATCAAATTAACATTATGTTGACAAATCTATAGTTTTCTTCCACTACTATTGCGTGGGATTGAATGCCAAAGTAGAGAAGCCTTGCTGCAAATGTCCAAGGCTTTGGAGAATGAACACCTGGTGTTTTAGTATACTTTTGAAGGAAAAGAAGTTTAGTAAGTGCAGCTGAGACTAAGCTTCCTCTGTTATTTTCAAAGATTAAGGATTTGTTTTTATGATGAACGATTTATTAGCTTCGGCCTTGTTGGATGAGGTGATCTTACAGAAACAAATGAGAGTATATAGGGACTTGTTCAAAATTCAAAGGATTAGAGCCTATTGAAATGAATGGACAAAGCTGTGGTAGATTGTAGCGACTCTTTAATTTCATTAGGCAGAATTCACCCAGACTGTTTGTGGGGGGAATAAAGTGTACATTTGAAGTAATTGCGGTCATGTTGGTTTTTGTCAGCACCCCTATGAGACGTAGTTAATAGTGGGGAAGTGAATTGCCATTCACATAGGATTAAAGAGACAGAGTATTCTCTAATATGGTGAAAATATAATATCTCTAAAGAATATGGGCAAAGGATATTGGTGTATAGAGATGGAGATCATTGAAAAAGTAATTCAGGGGTTACAAAATTCCTTGAAAGGCTTAATGAAATGTACTCCTAGCTGAATGACTGTACCAAGTCTGGTCTCTAAATCTCAAGACTCAGAAGGTTGTAGAAAACAGATTTGTGCATAAGTAGACCATTGCTTAAGGGTTTACATTATCTCAGGTTGTGCAGACATGCATTTTAATCCCTTAAATTTAAAAGATTATGGGGGAATATAATCATGCTAAAGAGATTTGAATCAGTAGATATAAGAAAATATTTATTTTGATGACAGAATCCTAAAGAGGGAAGCATTATACTAAAATTAGAATTAAGCAATTCAAGGGTGAGATGAGAAAGTGCCTTCTTTTGTGCACAATTTCTAGTGAAAGTCCAGAATTTTCTTTGCAAACTTTATATAAAAGTCAATTATAATTTTCATTAGTGGGAATGATAGAACTTTGTTAGATGAGAATTAGATATATACTGTAGTTCCAATATTAAAAAAAATAATTTGGACTCCTAGCTGAGTTCAGTAATAGCCTTGTGCAAGCAGCACTCTGTACACTGTTCTTTCATGGTGTGCATCAACAAGGGGAACCAATATTGCTGGAAGTTTTGAAAGCAGTATCAGGAAGAAACTTTATCTTAAAGAAGTTTGTCACAATAGCTCTTTCTGCAAGAGAATACGTCCCAAGTATTTTTGTTAACGCTCCAGAAGCCTTAGTGTAAAACATGGGGAGACAGAGAAAAGCAAGAGGCATGGGCCAGCATGTGCATGAGCCAGTGGAAAGAGTATACAGTAACTATAAGCACATTGCTGCTCAGGAGATTGGAAACATAGAGTGTGATATATGGTTCACATGCACAGACAAATGGCACATTGTCTAAAGGAATGAAACAAACAAGATGTGTGTGTCTTAGCAATTTTCCATTTCTCTCAGTGATTGTTTATATTTCTATTACTACATGCAGTTAGAATAAGAACTTTGAAATTGGTGACAACAGGCCACCCGTCAGGAAAAAAAAATGAATAGACCTTTGAAGGAAAAGGTTTGGAGATGGTACAGAAATAATATCTTCCGTTCAAGCAGCATGTTACCTGTGAACTAACAGAATTGGTGATCAGAATGGCACATAGACGTAGTTAGATAGATAGATAGATACTTTATTAATCCCAAAGGAAATTACAGTGTCTCAGTAGCATTACAAGTGCACAGATACACAAATATTAGAACAGAACTGAGAAAGAATTAAAAAAAAGTTACCTTTAACAGTCTAAGCAGGAGGGTTCACCACTTGCCCAGCTGTAGATTGATTCAGTATAGAGCCTAATGGCTGGGGGAAGAATGAACTCATATAGCACTCTTTGGAGCAGCACAGTTGTCCTAGTCATTACTGAAAGTACTCCTCTGTTCAACCAAGTTGGCATGCACAGCGTGAGAAACGTTGTCCAGAATTGCCAGGATTTTCTACCACAGCCTCCAGTGTGTCCAGTTTGACTCCCATAACAAAGCCAGCCTTTCTAATCAGTTTACTGAGCCTGTTGGCATCACCTCTGTTGATGCCATTGCCGCAGCAGACCATAGAAGATTGTACTGGCAACAACAGACTGGTAGAACATGTGAAAGAGAGGCCTGCATACTCCAAAGGATCTCAGTCTCCTCAGGAAGTAGAAGTGACTCTGGCCCTTCTTGTACACAGCCTCTGTGTTGGTGCTCCACTCAAGTCTGTCATCCAGGTACTTGTAGGTCCTCATCACATCCACGTCCTCACCATCAATAGGGAGCAATGCAGGCTTAGTCTTCCTAAAGTCCATCACCATCTCCTTTGTCTTACTGGCGTTGAGCTGCAGATGATTCAGCTTGCACCATTTGCCAAAGTCCTCCGCCAGGACTCTATATTCATCTTCCCATCCTCCCTTTAAAAATCCAACTATTGCTGAGTCAGAGAATTTCTGCAGATGACACGGCTGAGTGTTGTATCTAAAGTCCAAGTACACAAAAATATATGTACATACATGTCACCTACTTGCTTACATTATACTGCCTTTTCCCGTTTGAAGTAAGTGTTTACATTATTTAAAAACTATGATAAAGATCAGTATGTAAGTACTATAGGGAAGGCAGAAAAATTTTCAACTCCATCTTTGACCAGAAGAAATATGATGCGGAATGGTACAAGAACTTTATCAAATAGAAAATTATACATTCTACTTAGTTTATCTGCACTTTGTGATATGTCCAAAGAACATTGTAGAAACCATTGGTGCAGTATAGTTATTGTGTTACATGACTTTAATGAAAACTTCTTTGCTATAGAGATTAGTCATGTGGCAGGACATTGTTTGATCATGCCTAAGGAAAGACATTTTGATATTGCTGAAGAGAATTTCATTAGATTCGAGTGGGAAGTGATGCTAGAAAATACATACATTTGTTGTTGTAAGAATAGATACGAGAGCATTATTTTCTCTGGAGAACTGTTTGATTTCTAGATTGATTGATTAAACTTTACTTCAAGCTATACTCCTGGCCAGGAAGAGCCAAATGTGACTGGGGACCCTGTTCACTTCAATAATGTACTGTCACAAGCCAAGCAGATCTGGTACATTTAAGACATTGGCATCCAACCAAAAATGTGGAAAATTTCCCAAGTATGTCCTGTTCATAAACAAAAGCAAGGGGCAAAAAAATAGAAAAACTAAATGAAGATGGTTGTGGTTCTTGAAAGCTAAACATTTCAGCCCCAGTTATCACTTCATGAAATCTTTACAGTAATATCCTTGCTCCAACCCTTCCTCTAAATGAGAAGAAGGGTATCGACCAAAAATGTTGACTATCCATATTCCTCCACCAATGGTGCCTGACTGGTTGAGTTCCTCCACCATTTCATGCGTTGCTCCAGATTTCTCCTTGGTATGAGGAATGGTGTTCAATGATTGTATAATATTTATTTTCATTCACAACTCCTCAGCACATGAACAGCTTTTACATGCAGACAGCAACGCCTTGACAACATTCAAACATATGCTTATTAGTGGTAAGTAACATTTATGCCTCAAGATTCTCATGAAAGGCCTGTTTCCAACAAGGAGGAGTTCAAACACCTGTTCTTGATTTTCACTTGTAGTACCACCATGCAGTTACCCCACCTTTAACATCCTGCTGGTCATCATTGATGCGCATCCTAATAGGATCGCCCATATAAATCCAGGGAACATTAATGATTGGATCTTCTCAACCACCCCCCCCCCACCCCCAACTCCAAGTAGTTTCCCTTACACCCATAGACTTGAATTTTACTAGGGTGCTGTGATCCCGCACTTTATCAAATGCTGCCATTCTCCCCTCATTTCTTAAATACAGCTTACTGTTCGTTGATAGTTGTACAAAGGTGAGATTCTGTTGCATGAAGGGGGTGAGAGTGAGTTGGTGCTGGTGAAAAGGAGTGAACACTTTCACCTGAAACTTGTACATCAGAAAAGAGTGAGACTGGGGAAAAATTGAGAATTAGATTAAATACCAGCATTTGCAATGATTTCTAAACACTGATGGCCACACTACTCTGAATAGCTATCTTAATAAAGGACAGAACCATCCGCTGCACAGGGTTACATCATGCCTCTTCCTTTCTCCTTGACTCCTCTTAAGCATGAACTTGCCCTACCTTGTTCTGGCAGAGAGAAGCAAGTGTAGCAGGGAGTGCTGCACAATCTGTCAAGAATAAGTGGGGTACTATGTGCTAAAGTGACGCCTATTGGAGGGCAAGACGAAGCACATAACTGTTAGGGCTGAGTCCTGATTGATAGACATTTGGTTGGTAATGGGTGTGTCGAATTGAACACGGTTTGGAACTAATTGTTCCATTTGTAGAATGCAGCATTTAATGGCACGTTCACTGATTCTTTCAAAATTCAAAGTACATTCTTTAATGAAAGTATCTCTACTATATACAACCTTGAGATTCATCTGCTTATAGGCAGCCACAAAACAAAGAAACCCAATAGAACCCATTTAAAAATAGACCGTCAAACACCTAAAGGACAGGGAAAAAAATCGTGCAAACAAATGGCTCAATTTAATTTCAGAGAATGGACACATTATACAACCCTGAAATTCTTACCCTTCACAGAGATATCCACGAAACAAGAAACCCCAAAGAATAAATGAAATTGAGTTCACAGCCATGAAGCCAGAGTCAGAGTGAATCCAGGAGCCCAGCAGTTTCAGGCCACAGCCTCAATTCAACACAGGGAAAAGTAATCCTTGTGAGTAGCCACCCATCCCTCACCTCCAGCCCTGACACCCTGACCTTTTCAATGTGCTTAAATCGGCCAAAGAGCAAGTTGTCCATCACTCTTGACCTGGGCCCTGCCACTTCGATGCATTCTCAGCCCCAGGACTCACCACCTTGATTCAGCCCATACCCTATCTTACCCATTCAGTTTGGTGCTTAAATCCGTCAAACCTCAGCTTTTTCCTTGTTCTTGGACCTGGGCTTCACCACGTCGACTCTGCCTCACCTTGGTTCTGCTACTTCAGATTGCCTCCAAGTTCACTCCAGCAGCCAAACATTGGCTTGTTCCCTGCTCTCAGACCTAGGCCACACCACACCGGTCCTGCCCCTTCTAGACTTCAGTTCACACTGCAAAAATGCCAGGTCATATAGGCGGTTCAAAAACTCAATTCTAAAGGCTACTGATTGGAATGATAATTTATGAGCTGAACTGTGATTAGTCAAGTAGTTAAGAGTTGTTTTTGCTGCCAACAAGTCAATGCTGTGCTACACCAGTGCCATCTTTAATTGGACATGGATCCTTGCAGCACTACATCCATGTTCTTCAGTCCTTGCTTGTCCTGTATGGCTTTTAGCTGCTGTTGTCTCCTGAGGATCTCTGTGCGGCCATTTGAGGACCATCCATGTGTTATGCCTCCTACAATACAGCACCAGAAAACCTTACAGCAAGAATCTCCCATGTTGTTAAGTTTATTCTGTTCCCAGTTAGTTTCAATGAAAGACTGTTTACAATTGTTTTATTCAAAAATTGCAGAGAGTTCATTTCAGTCATTCATTCTCTTTTTGAGGGAATATTTATCACATTGCAGTTTGTTGGATTATGTTGTGCACCAACCGATATCTACATTTCTTGCTTACAACAGGGACTACACCTTCAAAATACCTTATTCTCCTATTAAGTATTATAGAACAGCCTGTAAGAGACACAGATCATCACACCTAAACACTTTACTTTCCAAACAGTGCAAGATATTTGTAACTAGAGCTTGCGATTCATACATCAGCATCATACATCAATGTCCAAATCATGAATGTTGTGATTGGCCGGATGCTAAAGTCATATAAATGAGTAACCATCACAAAGTTTGTATCCTACCCAGTCTAGAATTTGCATGTGCAAGCTAATCATTCATTACAAACTCCAGTGCTTTCTTTAGGGTGAGATGAGGAGGGGAAGTGTTGATGTTATATTTAACAATCTCTATATCAGCTTTTAATCAGAATCATTGTCATTAATAACAATGGACTGCCCCTGAAATTAGCAGCAACAAACTGTGAGTATTACTATTTGATTTAGGTTTTTAAGCTGTAATTTCAAAGCAACCTTTGCTGATAGAAAATTTTGTAAATTAAACTAATTAGCATGAAATTAAATTCAATAATTGCCCAAGAGTCCTCAGTAGTCATTTCACAAGTCTAATATAAAGGAGATGTAACTAATTCTGACTGAAAAGAAAAGAACCGGAGGATAACAAGCTGAATGAGCCCTCTGATTAAGAAGATTGGATGCCTGATTGAAATGCAAGTTGTTCAATGAATTATTGCTTTAAGCTGTAGGGAGAAATTGGGTAACTTATTTTGTACCTGGAGGAAAATAGTGCATTAATCATTTTAAGTCCATGGCCTCCAGAGTTATCCAGGACTTGTATGTCAATTACATTGAATGTAGCACTTCAGCAGTGATAAACATCTGTGCATCTGGTGCACCCAACTACACATGAAGCTGCAGAAGCATGTAAAGCCACTGTGAGATTCGCTATGACATTCTTTTAGATGTTATCTGAATATGGATGTTTTTTTTTTAACTGCTTATCTAATTACACCTTACAAGACTAGAACTTGGCACTCCTTGTGGAGTTGTAGGCTAAATTGATACAGTGCATTCAGCTCATTGTGGCTTTTGTAGTCTCTGAGCCATATAGTTGCCTGTATAGTTCAGGCACCATGTCAATCTTTGGCATTCCCATTTTACAATTGATATTCTCTATAATATAAAGAATTGAAGCAGAATTTATGCTGTTGCAGGGAAGAACATTTGTGGGACATACCTGGGAAAGATTGGTAGTATAGTGGACAGAGAGGAAGGCTATCATGCCTTGCAGCAGGACCTGGACCAGCTGGAAAAATGGGCTGAAAAATAGCAGATCGAATTTAATCCAGATAAGTGTGAGGTGTTGCACTTTGGTAGCACCAACCAAGGTAGTTCTTGTATAATGAATAGCAGGGCACTGAGGAGTGTGGTAGAACAAAGGGATCTGGGAATGCAGGTCCATAATTCACTGAAAGTGGCATCACAGGAGATGGGATGCTATGTTGAAATTGTATAAGACATTGGTGAAGCTGAATTTGGATTATTGTGTACAGTTTTGGTCACCTACCTACAGGAAAGATTTAAATAACGTTGAAAGAGTACATAGAAAACTTACAAGGATGTTACCAGGTCTGGAGGAGCTGAGTTATTAGGAAAGACTGAATAGTTTAGGACTTTTTTCCTTGAAATGTAGAAGATTGAGAGGAGAGGTGATAGAGGTACATAAAATTATGAGTGGTATAGATAGGGTAAGTGCATGCAGGCTTTTTCCACTGAGGTTGGGTGGGACTACAACTAGAGGTCATGCGTTAAGTGTGAAAGGTGAGAAATTTAAAGGGAACATGATGGGAAACTTCTTAACTTAGAGGGTTGTGAGAGTGTGGAATGAGCTGCCAGCACATGATTTCAACATTTAAAGGAAGTTTGGAAGTTTGGATAGATACATGGGTGGTTGGTGTAATAGAGGGCTATGGTCCTGGTGCAGGTTGATGGGAGTAGGCAGTTTAAATAGTTTTCCACAGACTAGATGGGCCCAAGGACCTGTTTCTGTGCTGTACTTTTCTATGACCCTAAGGGAATGTGTACTGCTTCTAGAAAATATTATATCTTTCAAAGTAATCTGTTGAAAGTAATCTAATAGATTTTATAAACAATTTAAACATTAGCAAAAACCTCCAATACTATGTTAATCATTTTGAGTAGGATGACTTGAGTGTGTAAAATTACTAATTTAATGAGTTACACTTATGTAAAGCAACAATTGAGTGGTCAACATCTTAAAAGTGTTCTCCACACTGTTAAAATATCGTGAAGTGGAAATCATCACTTTGCTGATGGACTGAGCAAATGAAACAGGATATTTCACACAGAACTTATAATTAGGTTTGATTAGGAAATTAATCATCGGCTTGTGATGGATTCAAATGAATCAGAACTGATAATAGATACAGTGGGCATCTATATTGCAGCATGTAAAATTGAAATTGGTTGATTATTGGCATTGGCATACGTAGGAGGCGCAACGAAAAGCCTGTCTTGCATATTATTCATACAGGTCAAATCGCTACATTGTCCATTGAGGTCATTCAAGGTAAATCAATAACAGGATGCAGAATTAAGTGCAGCAGCTACAGAGAAAGTACAGTGCAGGTAGATAATAAGATGCATGATCATAAAGCACACAACTCAGATGGGGAACCTGCCCAAGTACTAAAGATCTGTGCTGATCAACCGACTGGAGTCTTCACTGAGATCTTCAACCTCTCACTTCAGCATTCTAAGGTACCCACCTGCTTCAAGCTGAATTCACTTATACTGGTGCCCAAGAAGAATGTAGTAACCTGCCTCAGTGACTATTGTCCAGTAGCATTTACATCCACTGTGATGAAGTGTTTTGAAAGATTGGTGATGAAACATCAACTCCTGCCTGAGAAGTGACTTGGATCCACTCCAATTTGCCTACAGGAGTAACAGGTCCACAGCAGATGCCATCTCATTGACTCTTCACTCAACCGTAGAGCATCTAGACAGCAAAAATGTATATATCACAATGGTCTTTAGCGACTGTGGCTCTGTATTCAATACCATTATCCCTTAAAGCTAATCAATAACCTTCAAGACTTTGGCCTCAATATATCCTTGTACCATTGGATCCTGGATTTCCTCACTTACAAACCCCAGTTCGTTTGGATTGGCAACAACATCTCCTCCACATTATCCATCAGCACAGGAGCACCTCAAGGCTGTGTGCTAAGGTACCACTGTCACAGGCAGAATCAAAGGTGGTGGTCAATCAACATATAGGAGGGAGACTGCAAATCTGAGTGGTGCCATAACAATAACTTTTTACTCAATGTCAACAAGACCAAGGAGCTAGCTAATCACTTCAGGAGGAGAAAATCAGAGATCCATGATCAAGTCCTCATTGGCGAATCAGAGGTGGAGAAGGTCAGTAAATTTAACTTCCTCAGTGTTTTCATTTTGCAGGACCTGTCCTAGGCCCAGCACGTAAGGGTATTTATGAAGAAAGCTCGGCAGTGCCTCTACTTCCTTAGGAGTTTGGAAGATTCAGCATGACATCTGAAACTTTGACAAACTGCTATAGATGCATTGTGGAAAGTATATTGACTGGCTGCGTCACAGCCTGGAATAGAAACACCAATGCCCTTGAACAGAAAATCATACAAAAAGCAGTGGATATGGCCCAGTTCATCAGCCAGAAGCACCATTGAGCACACCCCACCAATAAACACATCTCCATGAAGCATTGTTGCGGGAAAGCAGCATCCATTATCAGTGACCCCCACCAGCCAGGTCGTGCTGCCATCAGGAGGAAGGTACAGGAGCCTCAGGATTCACACCACCAGGTTCAGGAACAGTTATTATCCATCAACCATCAGGCTCTTAAACCACAGGGGTTAAGGTGGTAAGAGTGGGCTCCCTCACTTCTACCCCACTGATCCTCAACACAGGTGCCCTTCAGGGCTATGTACTAAGCCCCCTCCTTTACTCTCTGTATACCCATGACTGTGTCACCACCCACAGCTCCAATCTGATAATTAAATTTGCTAATAACACTACACTGATTGGTCTAATCTCAAATCATAATGAGGCAGCCGAAAGAGTAGAAGTCATCACACTGACACTGTGGTGTCAAGAAAACAACCTCTCCCTCAACATCGCAAAAACAAAGGAGCTGGTCATGGACTACAGGAGGAATGGAGACAGGCTAACACCTATTGACATCATGGATCTGGGGTTGAGAGGGTGAACAGCTTTAAGTTCCTCAGCATGAACATCACCAAGGATCTCGCGTGGTCTGTACATACCGGCTGTGTGGTGAAGAAGGCACAACAGCGCCTCTTTCACCTCAAACAGTTGAAGTAGTTTGGTATGTTCCCCCAAATTCCAAGAAATTTCTATAGGGGCACAATTGAGAGGATCCTGACTGACTGCATCACTGCCTGGTATGGGAACTGTACTTCCCCCAATCACAGGACTCTGCGGAGAGTGGTGCGGACAGCCCAGCACATCTGTAGATGTGAACTTCCCACTATTCATGACGTTTACAGAGACGGGTACGTAAAAAAAGGCCCGAAGGGTCTTTGGAGACCCCAGTCACCCCAAGCACAAACTGTTCCAACGGTACCACAGCATAAAAGCCAGGACCAACAGGCTCCAGGACAGCTTCTTCCACCAGGCCATCAGACTAATTAATTCACGCTGACACAGTTGTATTTCTATGTTATATTAACTATCCTGTTGTACATAATATTTATTATAAATTATTATAAGTTGTACATTTACACAGAGACATAATGTAAAGATTTTTACTCTATGTATAGGAAGGAAGTAAGTAATAGTCATTTCAATTCAATACTTCACTCAACCATTGAAATATTCCAACAACCTATGGACTTGCTTTCAAGGACTCTTCATCTCGTATCTTTGATATTTATTACTTAATCATTATTAATTTATTTTTGTATTTACACAATTTGGTGTATTTTGCGCATTGGTTGAACACCCACATTGGTGCAAACTTTCATTAATTCTATTGTGGTTATTATTGTATTATGTATTTATTGAGTATGCCTGCAAGAAAATGAATCCCAGGGTTGTAAATGGTAACATATGTACCTTAATAATAGGTTTATTTTGAACTCTGCATACAATGTTCAGCTGTCAGTCCGAAGTTTGAAGTAAATTTGTTATCAGAGTATGTAGACTACATACAAGAGAAGCATCTTCTTGCAGGGACCCACAAAATGAAGAAACACCATAGAATCCACAAAAAAACATACACATTGTATATTGTATACATTTCTCTGACATTAAATTTGACCTTTGAACCTTTGAAATAAGACATAGATCATGAATTGAAGATTTCCCAGACATGGGTTTATAAGCTGCAGAGGCAGCCAGTCCAGGAGCCCGATTGCTACAGAGCAACAACTGCTCCCGAACCTGGTGATGTGGGAACTGTGCCTCCCGCCCGATGACAGGAGTGAGAAGAGCAGTCAGACAGGACAGGCACAGGTGGGAGTTCATAGCCGGCAAGAAGTAGGCTGAAAACCGGTTTGGTTTCTGCTCTTAGGCCTTGACACATTCAATCTGGCAGGAGGTTTATTTTATCTGAATCGTGGGAGTGCCTGCTTTTGGCTATCTGTATTGTCCCATTTCACATGAAAGATGCACTTGTTGCATTGGTAATCACGATTCAAGATTGTTCTTGATACACAAGGGCTCCTGTGATGCAGCCGATGCCTCCCAACCAGCTTCCAAACTCTGTGCCACTGGATCTCCATCATCATCCATAAAGGAAGTACATTCTGTCTCTCTTTCTGACAGCTGAAATGATGAAAGCATTCAAAGTGAAACACGCTGCATGTTCTTGCATGTTCAGATACGTTTACAAAATCAAAATAGCTAACAAATAGACACACTTAAACAGCACAAAAGAATCTATTGCACAAGCAATTTTAGAAAAGTCATTACTGTGCCGAGAGTCCTTGATGAGGATGGCTTGGACCCAAACGCTGGAGTGTCCAAAGCAAGGATCGAGACACGGTATCAAATTGGATCGAGAACTGAGCACAAACACTAGACAAAAATCACTAGCAGGGCTTACGACTAAGCACTAACAAAACCTCAGTGCAGGTGTCCCTTAAATAATTCTTGGTAACCAAAACATGATTTCCAATTAGTGGGACTGTCCTGAAAGCTTAAAGGGGTCGCACCAGCACTCCGGGGAGTTAGAGTGTCTAAATCCTGGAAGGTGGCGCTGTTGGGGGCATCTCGCAGCATTTAAAAGGATGAAGGAAAGCAAATATGTCTTAAACACTCTTAATACCTGTACTTAACTGATCCTTTCATGGCCTCTTCAAAAAGAAAAGACTAATCAGACCTCCAAGTCACTTATCGTTGTATTCCCCACTTAGAACCATAAACCACTTTGACAAGGTTCCTACTCTCCACTGAATTCCATGTGGAGTCAGCACAGTTAACAACATTAACCACAGCTTTTGATTCCCAGACTCCCATGTGAACACACAGAACTGCTATGTATCACTTTCAGGGAGAGCATCAACATACACAAACAGATTTGTTGACATATTCCTGTATTCCAAAGCCTGCAGTTTTTGTGAGGCCACAAAGAGTAAATGTAGTCCTGGCAGTCGTACAAAACATTTTCATGCTGACTACTGCTTATTTTCCACCTTCCCCTTGGGCCCTGTCTTATTGTTTCCTCCCTTTGAAAGTTCAACTTTAAAAATGGGTTCCAGTGAGAAGGTGTCCAACTCCTGTTTAGGTAGTGAAGCTTCATAACAATATGCAGATCAGGCTCAAATGTGAGAACTAACAAATTTAAATTCAAAATTCTAGATGTTCCAGTTTTTTAAAAGTCTAGACATTAGTAGTTTCCAAACTTATTTTCATGTGAACCGCTTCATCCAAATGATTCATAGATTCAGAGAGACACAGCACAAAAACAGGACTTTCAGCTCATTGAATCTGAATCAACCATCAGCCATCTACTCGTCCATGAAAGCCAATAATGACAAGTTCTTCCAAGACTAGTGTTTACTTAAAGAAGGAGCAACTCAGTATTTTAACATACTGTCACGCACCTGAGGATCAAAGAGTCTGCTTGGAAAATGTAACCTAGTTTCATCAAAATCATCTTTACTTCTGGAAATTTGTCCCAGAATTTTCTTGCATGTTACAGGGGCAAGAAAACTGACCTGCAATGCACGTTTTGAAAATCTGCACACTTAATGCCTGCAAAGGCCCTGCATAGCAAGTCCGGTAGCCGTTAAAGAGGCTGAGTCTTCCCTGGATTGCTATTGCAGTGACTAAGGGATCCATTGGCTTAGAGATAGATCCACCTTACAGTGGATTCCGTACTATTCATTACCAGTCCTCTTACTCACTTCCGATGTCTTGAGATGCACAACTGATTCATCAACTCCATTTGTTCTGTGATTTCTCAGTCACCTCAAACTTGAATGCAATCTTGAATAAAAATAGTTTGGGTGGAAAACAACTCACAATCACTTCCTCATCTGAATCCAGATGCATCTGTTTTCCAACCTACACCCCCAGCTAGCATCCATCAGCCCCCACCCCAGCCACACTTCAACCTTTCAGAAGCCCCCATTCTGTGATTCATGGCCCAGCTGGCTTTCTCTGCTATATCAGCTGTGGCTGAAATGAGTGGATGAAAGGCTCTTGTGTGCATGGTCATTCCTATCATGTGTGAGGCCCATGAGCTCAGGTTTAACCCATTTTCAGAATCAGTATCAGGTTTAATATCAAAGATTCAAAAGATTCAAAACACATTTGTTATCAAAGAATGTATAAATTATACACCTTCAAATTTGTCTGCTTATAGGCAGCCACGAAGCAGGAAATCCAAATAACCCAATTTAAAAAAAAACAAAAAACACTGTGCAGAAAAAGACAGAAAAAAAAACACATCATGCAAACAATAGAAGCAGGCAGGCCAACTCAGTCTGAGTCCCCAGATCCACTCCCGAAGCAGCTGGAGTAGGCCCAAGCCTTGGTCCCCAGTTCATCACAGCAGCAGGACAGAAATGCACAGCAGCCAGATCAGTTCACAGCCTCGGCACCTCGGAGAAAGGAATAAACATTTGTGGGAGAATAAGCAAAATCAGCCCAACCCAACATTCAGGCTTTCAGTCTATCTGGGCCGGTGTTTAAATTGCCCAAGCACTGGGTAGTGCCACGCTCCAGGACCCAGATCCGGGCGCGGCGTTACACGCAGGCCACCCAGCCGAAGCCGTTCTCAATCTCGCCAAATCAGCTCGGCACTTGCAGCAATCCAACCTCTCACCCGGGTGAGGTGGACAAGTATCAAAACTCTTCCGCATCGACTCCTCTCCAAATCGTTCACTCCATCTCCAGCAGCAATACAAACTCCAACTGCGACCCCGGCTCGAACACGTTACACCTCGCTATGTCCCGGCATGGCTCATTCCCCCAAACCAGCCTACCCTCTGCCTGCCTCCTCACTGTCTGCGGTGATAGTTCACCACAATTTGCTTCAGATTGTGGTCTTCTCATCATGAAGTTGAAGGTCCATTTGCAGAGGGAGGTGCTGAGGCCCAGGCTCTGGAGCTCTTTGATCAGAACTGTAGGAATGAATAAGGACCTGTCTCCTTACGAGGCTTCACCCTCTTGAAGGACAGCCTCCGAGACAGAGATCACAGGGACACCAGATGCTGGAGGGACCCTCATTGCTGTAGTTTTATTCTCCCTTTCAAAGTGAGCATAAAAGGCGTTGAGCTCATCTGGGAGTGAAGCATCACGGCCATTCATGTTGTTAGGTTTTGCTTTGTAGGCAATAGCACTGGGTTCTACAATCTTATTTATTAGAGATTGTACGTTTGCCTGCAAGATGGTTGGCATTGGGAGTTGAAAACTGCGTTTTTTTAGATCTATTTCCAGCACAATGATTGTTATTTAAAATTTCTCTCAAGCTTAATGACACTTCTTTCACAGTCATTTGAATTTTTAAAAATCTTAGAAATTTCCTCCTTTGAAAATCTTAGCTTTCACATTAATCGCACCTGTAATCATCCTCCAAGCGTCATAAAATACAGAATTCTCTTTTCTGGGAAATAAAATCGGCATCATTCAAGTCAATGATTCTGTAGTTCTTTTCTCATAAATCTGTATAGACAGACATGAAAGCACATTTCTATCTCATTTCCTTTTAACTTTTATAACATTTGAACATAACGGTCCTTGAGGAGGAAAGATATCCCTCCATTATATTACACAAGCTGAGGTGTGGAATAGGGCTGGTCGTGTGTGGTTTTGATGGCTGTGAGTGTAGGTTGGGAAAGGGATTCATCAGGAGTCAGGTAAGGAAGAGCTTGTGAGTCACTTTCTAGTCAAAACATTTTTATTCAAAATTGCCTTCAATTTTGAGATGTCTGTGAGATCAAACAAAAGGTGAAGTTTGTGAATCAGTTACACAATTGATTATGATATAGAAAGTTGGGTGGAGTACTGGTATTAAACAGTAAGGAAGCCACTGAAAGGAGGACCCATCTTAAGGCTAACGGATCCTTTAGACGTAACAAATCAGCCCCTTTTGGCCCCTTTAACTAATAACAAAATAGGCTTTGAAGGCTTGTGCTATTGTAGGCCTTGTATGTCTAGAATTTTCAAAACATGCATTGAAAGCCACTCTGCAAGCCTAGTGGTGCCTATCTTATCTGAACAAACAGTATCTCTTTTTGGGCAATTTACTTTGACATATTGCCAAACCACTCATTCTCTTATCTGTATCTTAGTGTATACAGGCTTCCAGAATGGTTTTCCTCTCTATAACTTACCTTCAGATGGATATTAGCTACAAAAACCAATTTAGCTACAGAAGTAGTTAATTTTGCATAAATAACAAAATATAGAAATGAAGGTCAGGCAACATTTTTAGAAAGAAAGGAAGAGTTCATGTGTCATGTCAAAGACCTTGCACCAGAACTAAAAGTGCTGACTGGTCCTTGCATTTCCTGTTTCTATTTCAGAACTCTAGTATCTGCAGTTATTTTATTTTTCAAGAGAAATGTTATTATTGATTGAATCATTTTTTAAACTGACTGGTGAGGGCCCCATCAAATACAGTGGAGGTGGAATCCCTGTTTTCTGAAGAAGGACGAAATCTCAGGGATCCTGAAGTGGAAGGCCTCATCTTGAGAATAGATGCAGTGGTGTTGGAGGAACTGAGAAAATGTATGGATCTATTTCCTTCAGAGCAATGATTCCCCTTAGCACTAAGTATTGAGCACTGCAGACTGGCGATGAGTATGAACCTGAATGTCAGAGAATATCACCAAATGCACCGACAGTTACAGAATGTAACAGCAAGAGTTAAACAGTGCAAAACTTGTCACAGGTGCTAACAAAGGGATGCACGAGTAACTGCCTGCATAGTACACAGTGAAAGACGCAACTGGCAAAGATATAGTCAAAATAATTGGCGATGGCTTCAGTCGGAAAAGTTGACGAATTTGATAGCAGTAATGAAGGCTGGGAGTCATAGATTGAGAGGGTGGAAGTGTATTGTAACACAAACAACGTGGAGGAAGAAAAACAAGCCCCCATGCTTCTGAGCTTAATGGTCCTAGGACATACAGTCTTTTACAGTACTTAGCAAGCCAGACATTCAACAAAATTACTACAATTCTACAAAATTACTTGAGCCCTAAACTGCTGGTAATAGCTGACAAATTTAGATTTTACAAAAGGAACCAGTCAGAAGACTAGCTGTGTACATACATCTATTGATGTTCCTGGACACATCTTCAGTGATGTTCCTGGAATCATCGGGTGTTTCGACATCATACAACCTCCTCCAGGTGACCCAGCCGGGGCTGATCAGACCCCAGCTTGTGTCCAGATGGCTAGCTACTTATGTCTCCATGGCTCCCCTCTTTTGAGCCATCTTGAGGCCCTCTCTGCCACATCGGTGGTACTGCAGATGGCTCTCCTCTTCCTCTCGCCCTCGATGCCCAAAATGCTGAAGGCTCTAACTAAAGAACGGGCTACGAATCCCCTACAACCAACCTCCACTGGGAGACACCTCGCTCTCCATCCAGCCTGCTGACAGTTGCTGACCAGTCCTGCGTACTTGGAGAGCTTCCTTTCAAAGGCCTCCTCCAAGCTATCTTCCCATGAGACTGTCAGCTCCAGCAGCACCACTTGCTTGGTAGACTCAGACACTAGGACAAATGTCGGTCGCAGAGTGGTGGCTGCGATATGGTTGGGGAATTTCAGCTGCCCTTTGAGGTCCACCAACAGCTGCCAATCCCTTGCAGAGGTTTTAAGCAGTTCTGAATACATTGCAGAACTGCATAAACTTTCCCAGTACTGTGACTTTAGAGATAGACTTTCTAATACATTAGGGGACAGGTTTGTATGTGGAATGCATAGTCGAAGCTCTCTAAAGAGGCTATTATCCAAAAGGGACCTAAACTTAGAACAGGCACTGACCATTGCAATATCGTTAGAAGTTGCAGCAAAGGATGCAGCAGAATTACTGAAAAACAGGTTAGAATGTGAAATGCTGAAAATGTCCCTAAATGGTGCAAAAAAAGCCAAAAATGTAATCAATGTGACAAATCCTCTCAAGAAGCAAATGACTGTTGGTTCAAAGACAAAGTTTGCAGTAAGTGTCCTAGACAAGGTTACACGGAGAGAGTGTGTAAGTCAGATAAAAAGCACAACCAAAGAGAAAAACCATACCAGGTGAAAACTTTCAAACACAAAACTAAGCAGGTGCATAAAGTGACTGAATGTGAAACAGAATCAGACAGTACAGCGTCTGACAAAGATGAGCTGTCAGGCCTAATTACTGTACTATACTGAAGCAATTCACAAAATCATATGGATCACAATAGATATGTCTGGTGTAAAAGTGAAAATGGAGCTGGATACAGGGTCTGCTTTGTCTGTAATTCCACAGGCTGACTACAACAGACTGTTTTCTAAGCTACCATTAGATAAAACCTCAGTGATGCTACAGACTTGGGCCAGGCAAAAAAGGGCAAACTGAAAGTGAATGTAACGTATGGAGGCCAAACATAGCAGTTAGAGCTTTGTGTGTTGAAAAGTGGAGGGCCAGCACTTTTCAGACGTGAATGGTTGAGAAAAATCCAACTAGGCTGGCACAAAATCAAAGCTCTCAGTTTGACATCAACAGGCAACGACAGCCCAAATGGTAGCACTAACCAGTGACAGGCACAGCTGCTTAATGCGAATTAGAAGGTGTTTGAGGAGGGGATTGGTATACTCAAAGGCACGGAGGCCAGAATTGAACTGTGTGAAGCAGCAACACCAAGATTCCACAAAGTGCATCCAGTGCTTTATGCACTATATCTTAAAGTGGGTGCTGAACATCAGAGCCTGGAGGTGTCTGGAATTCTCTCCAAGGTTGAGTGGAGTGATTGGGCCATGACCATTGTCTCGGTGATCAAGAAAGGGAAGGTTGGAGCCATTCACATAGGTGGCAATTTCAAAGAGAGCATCAACCCGGTGCTGAGTACTGTGTAGCATGCCCTGCTATGAACAGAAGATATTTCTGCTTCTTTGGCAGGCGGGAAGAGATTTTCAAAGATTGACTTGTCACAAGCCTATGTACAAATGGAAATTGAGGAGTCAAGTAGGAAGTTCCTCGCAATCAACACTCACAAGGGACCGTTCCAATATAATCGTCTCATCTTTGGCATTGCATCAGCTCCAGCAACTTGGCAAAGAGCAATGGGCCAAGTGCTCCAAGATATCCCAGGAACACAATGTTACTTTATGACATCATCGTGACGGGCAAGAAGGATGAAAAGCACCTCCAGAACCTTGGTAAAGTGCATATCAGGCTGAGCAAGTATGGTCTGTGTGCAAAGAGAGAGAAATGAGAGAGATGTGAGTTATTTAAAAAGAAATCTCATATTGTAGACATGTCATTGACAACCATGGCTTACATAAGTCACAAGAGAAGATTGTAGCAATACTACTGTCACCCAAATTGGAAAATCGGTCACAATTCAGATCATACTTGAACCCTGTAAACTACTACCACTGGTTGCTCCCAAACATTGTTACAATGCTGCACCATTGAATGCCCTGTTGCAGACAGGAGCAAATTGGGAATAGTCAGAAAGATGTGAAAGAGCATTCAAGGAAACAGAGACTAATAACATCAGTTTTGGTCCTGCCTTCTTTTGAAAAAATACTGGAAAGACATCTTTGACATTGTTTCAGCAGTTTTACATATTGATTTACAACTTCATCCTATTACTGCAATTTTTGGATTACCAATGATTGATTCTAATTATTTATTATCTTTAGCCTGCTGTTTGATAGCATTTGTTATGCTGATGGCCAGAAGATCCATTTTATTTAAATGGAAAGATTTTGATCCCCCTACTACACTTCAATGGTTTTCTCAAACTATAGGTTGTTTAAACCTAGAAAAAATCAGGAGTAGCACAATTAATTCCTTGATTAAATTCGAGGAAACGTGGAAGTTCTTTATTCAATATTTCCACACATATGACTTAAGTTGATTTTCTTTTTGAATTTTTTTTCCTAATATTCAATTGTTTATGGAAGAGGGAACAGAGTCAAAGACAGAATAATTATATTTGACAAATTATGGCAGCCCAGTTTTTTTTCTGTTTTGTTTTCTGTTTAGTTTAGGATGTTTTTGTTTTTTTTGGTTTTTTTCTCGAACAAATCTTTCGAACTTCTTTTCAGTTTCAATTATCAAGAGATCAGGAGGACCTGTCTGGATATGATATTTGGAATTTATGTTTGTATATGGGTGTGGACCAAGTATGTCCAGAGGGGCAGATAGTCAGACAGTGTACACATATCTTGCAAATCCTTCAGTAGTTGCATAGACACCTGAAGAGCAGACTATCTGTTGGGTGGAAGTGACCAACAACTCTGATAGAGGCAGGTGCCAAGTTTTTAAGCTCACCAGTGGGAGGTGGTGCTTTAGCACTGCTGGCCCACCACCTCGAGGGAATCTTGATCATAAGCGGGCCGAAACTCCTGAAGACAGGTGGCAGATCAACTGATGATCCCACTGGTGATAGCACAGGACAGTTAACATCTTAGTCCACGTGTATTTTGTAACTCTATATGATTGCTATTATTGTAATCCAGTTCTCTTGCTATTGTTATTATTGATATGTTCATTTAACTGATTATAATGCAATAAAAAGATTTGAAAAGAAAGGATAATATCAGATGAACTGCTCACCCATTATGACCCATTGATGCCCATCAGATTGGCAAGCGTTGCGTCCCCTTATGGCATTGGGACCGTTTTGAAAGATGTAACTGAATATCTGATTGCATTTCCTTCAAGGTCAATGATGAGCGCAAAACGCAACTACGCACAGATTGACCGAAAGGCCTTTGGCCTAGTATGAGGAATGAAGAAGTTCCACCATTACCTCTACAGACAAAAGGTTACACTATTGACGGATCATCAGCCCCATGTGTCCATTTTCAATCCCAGTAAGGGAATTCCAGTGATGACAGCTACCCAGTTACAACATTGGGCACATTTCCTAGGAGCATGCTCTTATGACATAGAGTTCAAGGGTACCAAAAAACACAGAAACCCTGATGGCTTGTTATGTCTTCCACTGTTGGCAATAGAAGAAGAAAAGCCTTCATACTGTGACCCAGCAGAAGTGTTCTATGCTGCATTGCCAGTAACAAATTCCAAAATACAAAGGGAAACAAGGAATGGCCCAACTTTGTCAATAGTCTATGAAATCACCATGTAAATATGCTTAGCTCATAGAAGCCCTATGTTTCTAGAGTTCTCAGTGAGGTGAGACCAACTGTCTGTATATCAAAGGTATGCTGATGTATGGATCTTGTGTTGTGGTTCCCTCTAAACTGTACCAGTGTTAGTGAATCTGCATGAAGGACACCTGGGTACAGTCAAGATGAAGAGTCTCACCTGGAGCTACAAGTCGTGGCCAGGAATAGATAAACAGATTGAAGACTTGGCCAATAGCTGCTCAGGATGCCAAAAAGTTCAAAATACACCCCCACAGACACTGGACTTTATGTTTCCCAGTGCTGTGGATGCTCATTTGAAGTGGCCAGAGGTTATACCAAAGAAGTCAACCACCTTAGCAAAGACTGTCTCTGCCCTGAGAACTATCTTTGCCAGAAACAGCTTACAAGAACAAATTGTGAGTGACAATGCACCACAATACATATCAAAAGAATTCCGACCGTTCATGAAGAAAAATGGCATCATACATTTCAAGTCAGCTCTTCACCACCCAGCAACGAATAGTTTAGCTGAAAGGTTTATCCAAACCTTCAAGAAGTCCATTAAAGTGATGGACAAGGAGGACATTTCTCTGCAGCACAAGGTGGACAACTTCCTTTTTGTATCAGAACTCCGTTTGTGCAATGATAAATCAAACACCTGCAATGCCATTCGTGAGCAAGAATCTAAGATCTCGCATAGACCTCCTGAATCCAGATTTATGGAGGGAAGTGCAGAAGAAACAGTTCTGCCAGTTGTCAAGTGAATCAGAAAGGAGCTTCAAGGTTGGACAGGAAATACCAAAAAGCCAAGTGGACACCCAATAGGATAGCAATGAGTACTGAACCATTGATGTACACAGTGGATGTTGGAGATCAGACATGGAGAAATCATATGGACCAGATACTGGATGCTCAACCGAAGAACACACCTCAGTCAATTGCATCCAACAAGATGGTACATTACGGTCACTGGACTTGCCTCTCAGTGATGATCTTGCCACTGACCCCAATGTGACACCGGCAGCCGAGAACATTATCTTAAACAAGACACCTACCAAACCTGATGCCACTCCACAGGTCCAGAGGCATTATCCTGAAAGAAACAGGGTGCCACCCAAAAGACTGAATCTTTAGTATAGTGAAGTTATGTACAATCCTGCACAATCCCCAGCAATCTACTAGCTACAATGTGACCCCACCACCAGCCATATCTTTGCCATCCCTTTTCATTTTCCCCAGTCCACTTCTTCCTTCCTACCCATCCTCCCCAGGGACTGTCCCATTTACTCTGAAGATGTGTATTTCCTATCCCTCCGCCTCCTCCATCCTCATATCCAGGACTCTAAACAACCCTTCCAAGTGCATATCCTCCAGTATTATTTACTGCATTCAGTGCTCGTGGTATGGGCTCCCCATCATCAGTGAGGCCAGATGCAGACCGGGTGATTGCTAAAGCAAATCTTTGGACTCTGTCTATTGCAACCATTTTTGGATTTCCTGGTTGTCACCCATTTTAATTCTCCTCCCCATTCTTACACTGACATGTCTGTTCTTGGCCTCCTCTATTGCCATGGTGAGGCAAAATGCAAGCAAGCAGAACATTACCTTATATTCCATCTAGAGCCCCAGTGACATGGACATTGACTTCTCCAACTTCTGATAAAATGATTCCTCTATGTTCCTTTTCGCTTCTTCTGAAACTACCCAGTCTCCATGGCTCTACCTCTTTCCCCTCATCCACCCTCTCTGTCTGCCCATTGCCAACTAGCACCTCCCACTGGTACCACTCCCCCACTGCTCCAAGTTGCATTTCCTACCTCCCTCTTTCTATTCCATGCTCTACCTTGCAGTCCTATCAGATTCCAGCATCTTCAGTCCACCTGAATCTGTCATTTCCACCTATCATCTCCCAGCTTCTGGCTCCACTCCCCCACCTGCCGTCACAAAAGGGATGGAAGAAGTTACAGGAAATGGTGGGCTCAGCCATTTCACCAAGGGTACAGCTCTTCTCACCATCAAGAACATCTACAAAAAGGTGTGGTCTCACAAAGGCAACTTCCATCATCCGGGGCTCCCACTATCCAGGCCATGCTCCCTTCTTGATGCTGTCATCAAACAAGAGGTGCAGGAGCCTGAAGACCCACACTGCAAAGTTCAACAGCAGCTTCTCTCCCATTGCAACCAGGATCTTGAAAAACCATAACACTTGCACTATGTTACTTTCCTCTCTCTCAACTTGCACTAATGTCAATGTGTTTATTTTGCCATGTAAGTTATATATAATTTAAATTAATTTAAGGTTATGTCAACTTACATCTGTCAGGTTTATAGTGCTTGCACTGCTAATTTTCTCAACATGTATACCCTGTGTATGTATGCCTATGATAACATTAAACTTGAACTTGATGCCGGATTAGATTATATCTGCTGTGATCAAGTGTGCAGAGTAAGAAGAAACACATGAGATTGAGGACCTGTAGACATCGACCCCAAACAACACAGGCATGTTATCTTCTGTCTCTAAAGACAAAACAAAATCAGAAAATTGTATTAAATACTGACCAATGTTCCTTCTAGTAGCAGACTGTTCAGAGGCAGTGGAGAAGCCTAGTGATGAGTGAAGCAAAAGGATGGATTGGTATTACTGAGAGTCTTACTTGGTACATTGTCTATTTGATGGCTATGCTAGGGATATCATAAGTTAATTTGAAAGGATAATCGAGATGGTGGGGAAACACCTTGGGACCAATAATCAAAGCCTCAGCAAAAGAACTGAAGAATAAAAGAACATAGAAAAGTACAAAGCATAGGCTAATACCATCCCTGGGATTGCTGCAGTATTCATTAAGATCATGGACAATTCCATAATTTGCCTCAACCCTGTTAATCTGCCTATTCCCACAGAGTCCAAACATTATTCTTAGCCTAATGACTCAGCATCCACTACGCAATCTCAGGGAAGCAACTTCCACTCCTCTCAGCCTTAAATGGGTAGACTTTAATCTTGGGACTCTGCTTCTAGATCAAGATCCCTGAACTAAGAGAAACTTATTCAGTGCATCTACCTTATCAACCCAATCTTCCAGTTTCCAGGGGGTATAAACCAGTTCTACTCAATATCGTTTGCAAGAGGATTCCTTCATTCTTGAAATCAATGTAGCAAACCTTCTCTGCACTGCAAATCAATATTTTAATAAATAAGATCAGAATTTGGTATATTACTGGGGATGTTTTCTCGCCAAAGATCTCTGTAATTGTTGAAGCATTTCCCTTTCTGTACTCCATCCCTAATGTAATAAGGACAAAACTCCACTAACTCTCCGAGTTATTTGTTTTGCTGCTGCTAATATTCTGTTTCATATACAAGGATGCCGAGTTTCCTTGGATGCCACCAGGTATAGATCTCACACCCATTAAATAATATTCTGTTTTACTATTTTTCCTACCAAAGTAGTACCATGGAACAAATATTTGGATCAAACCTAACTTTATTCACAATGGGAAGGGCTTAAACTACTCACAACTCACAGGGATTTAGTAAGTAACAGTAAACCAGAATTTCTTATTCTGCGACCATTTAGAATGATGGTCTGTACTAAGTCTGTACTAAATGTCGATTGGGTTGGGCCCTGAAGCCGACACTTATTCCCGGATTGTCGGGCTCCTTGCTGAAACAAGTCCTTAAGCCGAGTCACGGTAGCGGAGGCCTCCGCTCCAGTCGAGCCTCAGGCTCGATTTCCGAGGTCGGCGGCAGAGGCCTCATTTCCGGCAACTGTGGATGTCCACCAACGGGGCTTTACGGTAGTCGCTCTGGGGAAGCGTCTGGGGCACCTTGAGGTCTCCGCCGTCACTTCTGTGTGGTCGTCTGCTCTGGAGAGATGCTGGTCGGAATGGGCCGTGTCTCCAAGCGCTCCGGCACGGTAGCAGACCGCGGCTCTCCGGGAACATGGTCCAGGTGCGGTCCGGAGTTGAAGAAGCAGTTCTGGCACGGTGGTCTCCAGCTTGGTCAGTACCTTCGCCAGGGTGTTGTTGATCTTAATCTTTCTAAATTTTTGTGATAAGACTGCTGAACGGATCCTGACCCAGATCTGGGCCGTACCCTCCAAATATCCGGACCTGCCTCTTGGTTTTTTTGGCACTACCTTACTTCCCATCTTTTTTATTTTCTAGTTATGATTTATAATTTAAATTTTTAATATTTACTAATTTTAACTATTTTTAGTATTTAATATTTGGAATCCAGGGAGTGTGAAGCGCAGATTCAAATATCGCTATGATGATTGTACGTTCTAGTACTAATTGTTTGGCGACAATAAAGTATCATCTACCTTTACATGAATTGTGAGATTACAATAACAATGTACCTGTACTTCTAAACTGATCATATATCTCCATCATTTATAAGCTCAGCCCCCACACACTCTATACTCATGTCCATCTCAACAATCCTATGTTGTATATCACTCATGATTGATTTTTGCAAATCCATTCTTTTTATGGCTCATGTGTCCAAATAGCTCTCATCAATCAATCTGCCAGTATTTTCTGGTACTCAGTAGATTTTCACTTCCCTATTTACAGTTGAAGTTGAATTTTATTGTCATATATACAGATACATATTAGTCTAGTTGCTATGTTAAACTTACTTGCAGAAGCATCACCACTAAATAACATATAAGTAGCATTCACAAGAAAAACATAAATTAAAAATAAATTGAACACCATTTTTACAAGAAGCACAATTAAAACAAAAAAAGTCTATTTTAGTACACCGTTTTTACAAGAAACATAATTAGAACAAAAAAATGTCTGTTTTAGTACAAAGATCAAAGTGTTCATAATGTTGCTAATCTATAGTGATAAGGATTTTGCTGATTGGTTCAAGAACCAAATAGTTGAAGGGGAACAGCTGCACTTGGACCTGGTGCTGTGGGCTTCAGATTCCTTACCTCCTGCCTGATGGTACCTGTGAAAAGTTGGTATGGCCTGAATAGTCAGGATCCTTGATGTTAGATGTTGCCTTCTTAAGTGGTGAAAAGTAAAGTACTCATGATGTATCAGGCTAAGTCTACTATTCCCTACCGCTTCTCATGTTGCTATGCATTCGAATTGTCACACCAGTTCATGATGCAGCCTGTCAGGTTACATTCAATGGTAGAGTATTTGATGTTCATCTAAATCTCCTTAACATCCCAAGAAAGTAAAGACATTGATGTGCTTTCTTTATGATTGTGCTGGCAAACCATCTGATATACTGACATACAGAAATTTAAAACAGTGGACTCTCTCTCTCCCCCAATGTATGTCCTCTATCCCCTATTTGAAGTCAACAATCAGTTCTTTAGGTTTGAGGACATTGAGTGAAAGGTTATTTTTGTACCACCACTCAACCAGAGGATTTATTTGCTCAGGTAAGCTGACTTATCAAAGTGTCTTTGTAGGTGAGAAGGCATTCTTTTAAGGACAAGCTTTTCTGTCTGATTAGTTTGTGTCCCTTTCCCTTTATTCTCCAATTGGAATTCATATTATTCATCACCTTTTGATAACAGATTAGACATCCAGCTAATCAGGTCTACAAACCTTCTGGACGTGAGTGCACAAGCATTTAGTTTGAATTACACCATCTTGAGTCGGCCTCATTTCTTGCACTATAATTCAATAGATCACAGAATAACAAAGTTGCGCATGTCGTGAGTCTATGAACAGATAAATCTAATTAAGGAAATGTCATGCCAATGAATGATTGTTTTCATGCCAGACGTTTTGATGGGGAAATTGTGGGTTTATCAACATTTTTGAAGATTGATGAATGGATTTCCGGCAGTGATCTGTACATTAGTATTTCTAAAGAATAACGGGTTGAATGTAGAGTCATTAGTGTTTGGTACCTTTGGTATTTCCTTCCACACACAGCCAATGGCTAATCATTTGTTTCAGGATGAACTAATCAAATAGAACATGTTTTTATAATTAGTTTCTCATGGCATACTGCAATAGTAAGCCCAATTTAAAATTATTAGATTGTGAATACTCCGGAACAGTCTTCGTGGTACTGTCATCTGACATTTTTGATTGGCTATAGAAATCCACGTCAAGCAACTGATGTCCTGATTCTTTACGGGATCAATCCACTTCAAACTGTGCCATTCCAGTACAGTGTCAGTTCATGGTATATGCGTATTAGATCAAACTCCAAACCTTACAGATATGTATATTTAAGGATTACATGCTGAATAATGACTCAGGTAATACCACTTCCCTTTATTTTTCTGCCTCTGATCCACTCACCATATTTCACATTACGTTCTACTTCAGTAGAAGCATTCAATGTTTCCTGGTTCCATTATTCACATTCCTGGCATAACTTTGAATGTTTAATCACACCTTTTAAGTGGACTGTTGTGAATTGATCTTCTTCTGATCGTTCTTGCTCCGTTTCCTTCATTCCTCCCAATATTTCGGAAGACTGGCTTCTGACTACTTTTTCAACCATCCAGTCCAGGCTGGCTAAGTTGAACACAGATTTTGTTTCATCAGATCATTTATGTGTTGTATGTTCACTGTCTGGCTTCTATCAAATTATTCCCATTAAGATTTCACTTAGATATAAATGTGTTCACTCTAAATCTGTTCCTGTACTGTGCCCTCCTAGAAACTTTGCAATAGGCCAACTGAAATGATACCACAAAGTAACAGGAAACACTGTTCTATAAAAAAATTTACATTTATATTAAGTTTAATTCACAGACTGGTAAAAACTGATACAGGGTACAAGAATAATCTGCAAACTTTTTGCACACAATTAACAGCAAAAAATATTTTCATCCCCCAGTTTACTTTTCTCACAAAAATTGACACATTCACTCACCTAACATATTCATAAAAGCATTTCTAATATTGGTTGCCAACTGCTAGGAATTTGCCTGAAGAATAGGAATCTATGGAAGAAGGGATTCTCTTTATTCAGGGTAACTAAATAAGATGATCTTGAAGATATAGGTGAATTTAGTTCAACTTTGCCATTTATAGTGAGATCAAACTCTTTCTGCTAATTTCAGTTTATTTTTAACAGAGGCAGAAGCTTGCATTATGCCTCATTCCCTAAAATGAGCAGCAGAATTATTGCTGTTAAAATATTCTAAAGTCAAACAGAGTTTCTCTGGATAATTGGAAGGCAGTTGAATTTCTCAAGGGATTAGCTGACTCTAACTGGGTGTTGTAGCCTTATAAATACTCTCTAATTACAATAGGCAAGCAGAGATCGTTTGGTCCACTGTGCCAATTTGTCTTTAGAAATTTAGCACAGCATTTTTAAAGAACATCCTAGACTGTAAAAGTCCTTCCAACTACACATGCAAACATATTCTTCATTAATTTTACATTCTAAGAAGATAAATTGTTAATAGTAGTCAGTTAGCAGCTCCTGATGGTTTAATTTTCTTTTGATATCTGCCTAGATATTAAAAAGTTTCATTCCAAAGCAACTTGAGAGTGTCCTACAAATAGCTATTCAGTCAAAAAAATGGATTCCATAAGACCATAAGATATTAGATTAGATTATGAGGACACTCAGTCCTCGTTTATTGTCATTTAGTAATGCATGCATTAAGAAATGATACAATGTTCCTCCAGTATGACATCACAGAAACACAAGACAGACTAAGGCTAAAACTGACAAAAATCACATAATTATAACATATAGTTACAACAATGCAAAGCAATACCGTAATTTGATAAAGAGCAGACCATGGGCACGACAAAAAAGTCTCAAAGTCCCGATAGCCCCATCATCTCACGGAGATGGTAGAAGGAAGAAAAACTCTCCCTGCCATGAACCTCCAGCACCGCAAACTTGCCGATGCGACACCCTGGAATCACCCGACCACAGCCGACTCTGAGTCCGTCTGAAAACTTTGAGCCTCCAACCAGCCCTCCAACACCGAGCACCGAGCACCATCTCTGCCGAGCGCTTTGACCCCAGTCCCGGCCACCAAGCAACAGGCAAAGCCGAGGATTCGGGGCCTTCCCCTCCAGAGATTCTGGTTCGCACAGTAGCAGCAGCAGCGAAACAGGCATTTCAGAAGTTTCTCCAGATGTTCCTCCGTGCTTCTCACGTCCATCTCCATCAAATCAGGATTGTGCAAGGCATCCTACTTAACAAAAATACAGATATTCATTCCGGAGTGGCCACTGTGTGCTGCAGCGTGCTGCCATCTTCTCTTCCAGATATAGAGGCAGAAGTAGTCCATTCAACCCATCAAGTCTGCTCTGCCATTCAGTTATGGGCTGATCCAATTCTTCCAGCCATCCCCACTCCCCTGCCTTTACCCTACACCCTTTGATGCCCTGGCTAATCAAGAACCTATCTATCTCTGCCCTAAATACACCCAATGACTTGGCCTCCACAGCTGCTCGTGGCAACAAATTCCACAAATTGACCACCCTCTGACTAAAGTAATTTTTCCGCATCTCAGTTCCAAATGGACGTCCATCAATCCTGAAGTCGTTCCCTCTTCCTAGAATCCCCTACTATGGGACATAACTTTGCCATATCTAATCTGTTCAGGCCTTTTAACATTCGGAATATTTCTATGAGATCCCCCCTCATTCTCTTGAACTCCAGGGAATACAGCCCGAGAGCTGCCACACACTCCTCATGCAGTAACCCTTTCATTCTCGTGAATCTTCTCTGAACCCTCTCCAACGTCAGTATATCCTTTACTTTAGAATAAAGGATGCACATAATACTCCAAGTGTGGTCTCACAAGTGCCTTATAGAGCCTTAACATCACATCTATATTCTATACCTTTAGAAATGAATGCCAACATTGCATTCGCCTTCTTCACAACCGTCTCAACCTGGAGGTTAGCCTTTAGGGTATCCTGCACAAGGACTCCAAGTCCCTTTGCATCTCCGCAGTTTGAATTCTCTCCTGAGAACACCTGTCACACTTCACAAAGTTTATTTGAATACAGAATGCTATATCCAGTATTCAGCTGCAGGAAATATTCATTAAATAATGTTTCAGTGGTGACAGCAGTGGAAGTACTCCACACGCATTTTTCAAGCTGAGCTAAGGGAGCATCTACAGCAAGGCCAGCAGCTGCCATATCAGTGTCACTTATCTCTGCACATGCTGAAGCATTTCAATAATGCCAGAACTTTTAAACACAAAATATGCTGCAGATGCTGGGGTCAAAGCAACACTCACAACACACTGGAGGAACTCAGCAGGTTGGGCAGCATCCATGGAAAAGATCAGTCGACATTTCGGGCCAGGACCCTTCGTCAGGACTGTAGGGGAAGGGGCAGAGGCCCTATAAAGAAAGTGGGGGGAAGGTGGGAAGGATGGTTGGTTCCAGGTGAAAAACCAGTAAGGGGAAAGATAAAGGGGTGGGGGAAGGGAAGCAGGGAGGTGATAGGCAGGAAAGGTGAAGAGAGAATAGGGGAAAACACAATGGGTAGTAGAAGGAGGCGGAACCAAGGGGGAGGTGATAGGCAGCTGGGGGAGGGGGCAGAGTGACATAGGGATCGGGGAAGGGAGGGGGAGGGAATTACCGGAAGTTGGAGAATTCTATGTTCATACCAAGGGGCTGGAGACTACCTAGATGGTATATGAGGTGTTGCTCCTCCAACCTAAGTTTAGCCTCATCATGGCAGTAGAGGAGGCCATGTATGGACATATCTGAATGGGAGTGGGAAGCAGAGTTGAAGTGGGTGGCTACTGGGAGATCCTGCCTGTTGTGGCAGATGGAGTGGAGGTGCTCGACGAAGTGGTCCCCCAATCTGTGTCGGGTTTCACTGATGTAGAGGAGGCTGCACCGGGAGCACCGGATGCAATAGATGACCCCAACAGACTCACAAGTGAAGTGTTGCCTCACTTGGAAGAACTGTTTGGGGCCCTGAATGGTGGCAATAGAGGAGGTGTAGGGACAGGTGTAACACTTGCGCTTACAGGGTTAAGTGCCAGGTGGGAGATCTGTGGGGAGGGACGTGTGAACCAGGGAGTTGCGGAGGGACCGATCCCTGCGGAAGGCGGAGAGGGGTGGAGAGGGAAATATGTGCTTAGTGGTGGGGTCCTGTTGAAGGTGGCGGAAGTTGCAGAGGATAATGTGTTGGATCCGGAGGCTAGTTGGGTGGTAGTTGAGGACAAGGGGAACTCTGTCCCTGTTGTGGTGGCAGGAGGATGGGGTGAGAGCCGAAGTGTGGGAAATGGAGGAGATGCGGGTGAGGGTATTATTGATGACAGCAGAAGGGAAATCACGATCCTTAAAGAAAGAGCACATTTGAGATGTCCTGGAATGGAAAACCTCATCCTCAGAGCAGATGCGGTGGAGATGGAGGAACTGGGAATAGGGAATGGCATTTTTGCATGTGGCGGGGTGGGAAGAGGTATAGTTGAGGTAGTTATGAGAGTCAGTGGGCTTGTAGAAGATGTCAGTGGACAGTCTGTCTCCAGAGATGGAGACCGAGAGATCGAGAAAGGGGAGAGAAGTGTCCAAGATAGACCAAGTGAATTTGAGGGCTGGGTGAAAGTTAGAAGTCAAGTTGATGAAATTGATGAGCTCAGCATGGATGCAGGAAGCAGCACCAAAGTTCTCGTCAATGTACCGAAGGAAAAGTTGGGGAGCAGTACCAGAATAAGTTTGGAGCATAGACTGTTCCACATAACCAACGAAGAAGCAGGCATAGCTAGGGCCCATGCGAGTTCCCATAGCTACACCCTTAGCCTGAAGAAAGTGGGAAGAGCCAAAAGAGAAGTTATTGAGTGTGAGAACCAGTTCTGCCAGCCGGAGGAGGGTAGTGGTGGTGGGGAACTGGTGAGGTCTATTATCCAGAAAGTAGCGGAGGGCTTTGAGGCCTTCTTGATGGGGAATGGAGGTGTATAGGGATTGGACATCCATAGTGAAAATGAAGCGGTTGGGACCGGGGAACTGGAAGTTATTGAAGAGGTGGAGGGCATGGGATGTATCCCGGATGTAGGTGGGGAGAGACTGAACTATGGGTGACAAAATGGAGTCCAGGTAGGCAGATACAAGTTCGATGGGACAGGAGCAGGCAGAAACTATGGGTCTGCCGGGACAGTCAGCCTTGTGGATCTTGGGGAGGAGGTAAAACCGAGCGGTACGGGGTGTGGGAATAATGAGTTTAGTGGCTGAGAATGGAAGGTCTCAGGAGTTGATAAGGGCGGTGATAGTGATGGTGATGCCAGAACTTTTCCTATTTTACTACCTTAAATGTGGACTTCAAAGCCTGGGTGCTAGCAGGCTTCTCTTTAATTCCACAAATGTTCTTGAATCATGAAAATCAATTTCCAGATGGATGCTTCAGACTGCTAGCCAGGGCCAACTGAAGAGGCAGGCTGAGAACCCAGGCAAACATACTGTCTGAGATGTGGTAGCTAACTTGGTGTCCTCTTGAAGAGAATCATCAATAACCTAAGCCTTGTTGTTTGGCAACTCTTCAGGTTTCTAGGTGGACAACAGAGTGTGATCTGCTGACACAGGCTGCTACACCAATCTCTAAACCTGTATACCTGAGCTGAGCTGGATGACAGACCCCCAAGTCACAGGCTGTGATGAACCTGCTAAATGTTCCAACATTCTACTCTGATTTCAAATCTCAAGCGTCTGGCGCTCCATTTCCTCTTTAGCACATTTTAAGCAGGACTACTCTCAATGAAGATAGGAGTGAATGAGAGACTGCGGGGAGTGGGGGGTGTCAGCCCCAACCATTTTGTGCCAGTTGGCTGTTCCAGTAGAACAGCAATTTTTTTGGTGTGACATTACACTGTTCATCCAGAAGAGCAGCATGCACATACACAGCGACTCTCTTCTCATGGAAACCAGTTATCTGCTCATCTACAGTATCCCTTTGTTTTTGTTCAACTGGGAGCTGCTTATGACTAGAATTGCTGAGTCCAATGAGAACTGCAATCTGCTTGCAAATAGCATATATTTGTTCCATTATAATGATAAGCTATTTTCTGGTGGAATATTACTATTCCTTCTGAGCTTCAAGTTATTCCAGGTACCAGGGAGGGTGGCACAGAAACACAAAATTATTGGGCTCCCAATTGTACCATCATAACTGCTATCATCTCAACCAAAAGGTGCTGTGACAAAAATGTCACCAACATCCAACAAAGATGTGTCTTCCATGTGTAGACTAGAAACCTACAGACTCACAGCTCTTGACTACATGTTCTTCCAACTCTCCCTTCTCTAGTGACTTCATCAAATTCCCCCAGTTTCTCCCATTTGGTCTTATTCTCTTTTGATTCCAATCCATACCAAATACATGCTTCTAATATAGCTTGTTTTTTAATTAGCCCTTTCCCCTCCATCATTGTAAGAGGGCTGTCAGCCAAACCTGTTCGATTTCCTTCATTTCTCACCCACGTTCCTTGGATTTGAGGAAAAAATTACCTTTCCATTGTCTTCACTATCTACTCTTACTACGTCCATTTTCCACAGAACATTTTTCATGATTTCTCTATGCTCTGAAGACACCACTTTCAGATATATCTTATACCCACTTGTCCCTTTTCTGCATTCTGAAGGGACTATTCTTTCTATGACTCCATGACACAATCCATTTCCACCAATGTCCCTACTCTTTTCAGGGTATCTTCCCATATCACCACAGGACATACACCACTTCTCTTTTGCTTATTTCCCTTCGTACCATCCAGGAACCCAAATGTTTCTTCCAGGTGAAGTAGGAATTCATTTGCATTTCTTCCAATTTAGTGTACTACAGTCATAAGGTCTCCTATACATTGGGGAAACCAAATGCAAACTGGATGGCCTCCTTGTGAAATATTTCCTTCCTGTCCACTAAGTGACACTAAGATTTCAGTTGCCCTTTTCTTTCTCTCTCTACCTCACTGTCACTTTGACTTCTCTGCCTTTAGCATTTTTTATCGTCCCAATGCAAGCTTGAGGAGCCATATCTCACCCTCCAGTTCAGCACATTACAACTTATAGAACTCAATGTTATATTCAACAATTTCAGATAACTAGTCTTTCCTGTTTGTGTAGGAACTCACAGTGAAGATTGCAATGTCATTAACATGTACTTTTAACCATGGTTTTTCCGTCTCCTGACCTGCTGGACCAGGTGCTTTTGATTTCAGATTTCCAGAAAGTGTGGTGCTGCGAATCTCCCAAATGTAGTATTGTGTTTTATCCCTCCCCTTCTCCTGTGCTAATCATCTTTTATTCTGCACTCTTTCAGAAATTGTGATTAATAAACTTTCAATGTTGTATTTCATCCAGAACTACCGCAATCTGCACAATTCTGCATCTCTTGGCTCCAGTCATTCACAAACTTTCCTTTTATTCTCTTCACTCCTTCCCTTGTCTGCAACTTAAAAGAGCCAAGTTCTCCTATTCTCAAGGACCTCATGGAATGTCATTTCTTAAAGTATCAGCTATGTTTTTCTCTGCACAGCTGCAGCATGAATTGCTGTGTATTTCCATTTTCTATTTTTACTCCAGAGTAACCCAATATGTGTGTTTTTTTTTTGCTTTTTTTGCTGATAGAAATTTTGAATTGGATTTTTGGTAATGAAGATAGAAGTACTGTTAAATGGCCATCTTGATTGTCTGGACAAGCTTAAATTTAATTCATAGTTCAGGTTATTAAAATCAGAGTTCACATTTCACTTAATATGTTAAACTTATAATCCTACTTGCTAGAAATAGAATCCATATTTGATTAAAATATTCATAAAATACCATAGTGACGAAGATATTACTTTTGCAGCTTGTCCCAGATTTATAAGCTTGTACGACCTAACGTGTGTCAAGGTTTACATCAGTCACTGACGCTGTTGCAATGTTTGCATGTGAAATTTTGAAATGGTTGAAATGTTGGCATACAACATGAAAACATAATAAAAGTTGAATGTAATGACTAACTTATTTTGAGAGTCGACATTGAGGACCTTCAAAGCCTATCCTGCCCGGCGCTTGCCTGAACGCTTCCCGCTGGGTCGGTTGCTGTACCACTGCCATCCGAATCAATCGCAAAAATCAATCATCAGCCAGCACACACAGTACATTTTACCAAGTACACTTTATAGATATTACTAAGACTATGAAATTAATATAAGTTCGATACAGAAAAGGAAGTAATGGGGAAAAAAAAGGCGCCAGACTTATCAAAGTCCAAGTTCTTCGTGCAGAATCGTTGGAGCTCAATCAATTCCTGCTGACCACCTGGATCCTGTCGACTCACGGCTCGGGACCGCCCGGAGTGATCGACTGCAGCCTTTCCGCACGTCCGCCGTCCTCCCCGTCTCTCCTCCGACTCCCCGCCAAAAACCCCATTCCCAGTCATATGAAACAGCATTATCACCCGAAGGACAATAACGTGAATACCCATTGGCTAATAGCACCCTGCTGTCTGTACTAACCCAAGCAAATGTCTCCCTAGAGACTTTCTCAGTATTCAACATAACATAGAAGCCATTTTAATCCACATACGCAGCAATTTAAAAGATTAACATACAAAAAAAAGACCTCGTACATAAAAATATTGGGGCAAATGCTTACTCCTCTATTTAAATTCATATGGCTTTGAAAATAATCTAGTTTTAGTTAAGATTCAATAGCATTTAATGCATTGTGAACAAATAGATATGAAATCAGTTTTAAAATGTTGTTATGACCCAAATGAGCTATACTGTGAACTTGGGAAAGTCCCATTCATTTCTACACAGCACCAAATAGTTCTCATTCCTTACACAGAGGAATTACCAAAAAAAAAGTACCAGGAAAGGACAGAGAGTGTCTGGAGTGCAAAGTGAGGAATGCTACACTGATACCCTTTGATGGAATGGCTTAAAATACTTCGTTAAGAAAAAAATGAATAAAGCCTACTTTTCATCAAATGTTGGTATACTTGAGCTGTAAGTATCAATGACACGAAGTAGTGATTGCTTCAATCTTAAAATTCAAAGTTCACAGTAAGTTTATTATCAAACTATGTCTATGTCACCATAAACTACCCTGAAATTTATTTTCCAACAGGCATTCACAGTAGAACAAAGATATACAACAGAATCAATGAAAAATTACACACACAGGCCAACAGAAAGAAATCAATTTTTGAAAATGCAAAACAAACATTTAAACATGAATAAATAGTACTGAGAAAATGAGTTGTAGAGTTCTTGAAAGTGAGTCCGTAGGTTGTGGAATCAGTTCAGTGTTGTGGTGTGTGAAGTTATCCATCTGGTTCAGGAGTCGTATGATTGAAGAATAATAATTTTTCCTGAACCTGATTGTGTGCAACCAAAGGCTCCTGTACCTCCTTTCTGATAGCAGCAACAAGAGGCGAATATGTCCTAGATGTTGGGGGTTGCTTGAAAATGGATGCTGCTTTCTTGTGGCCAGCAATTCTTGTAGAAGTGCTCAGTGGTGCGGAGAGCTATTCCTGTGGTGGATGGGGCCATATCTATCACTTTTTATTGGCTTTTTTCTTCAAGGGAATTGGTGTTTCCATACCAGGCCATGATGCAGGCAGTCAGCATACTCTCTACTGTTCATCTATAGAAGTTTGTTCAAGTTTTAGATGACATGCTAAATCTGTGTAAATTTTTAAGAAAGTTGAGGTGCTGCTGTGCCTTCTTTGTAATGGAACAGATAATGAGACGAATAGATCCTTTCATTTGATAACACCAAGGAATTTCAAGTGACTGACACTTTCCATCTTCGATCCCCTAATGAGGAATTTTGCAGTGCGGTGATATAGCAGTTAACTGGAATCATAATTAAGTGTCACACAACAAGGTGTTCAGAACTCCTAAATGTACCCAAATTTCCATTATAATATTGCTTCTTGACATCCATTATTCCACAAAGGTCAATCAAATATTTTCAAAAACTGTTTAGTCAATTTTTAAGGTTGTCTGGCTGTTCTGAAGATGAATAGATTATCTATTTTTCAATTAGTCGTGCATTTCTTAGAATGATAGCAACATGTTAGCAGTCCAGGTGACCTTTTGCTGAAGTGAAAAGACACCTATAGATTCAAATATGCATTCCTTATGAACTTTAAAACAATATGATTGTACAGCCCTGCTCATAAAATTTTGCATCAAAGAAGAATTTGAAATGGTGTTTTCAAAGGGATCTTGGAGAGTCTCATATAGCTTATGAATTTTCATTGTTTAGAAGTTTTTTAAAGCAACAAATTGGATGATATGGAATCAACTAATTTAACCCATTGCAAAAGTTTAAAAAGAAGATCAAATATGAGGTGTCATTTACTTTATACATCAATTAAATCTCATTAACAAAGCAATGTCACAATTGTATCTCAGCATTTCATCACTGGGGAATCACTCTAAAAATTATACAGCTCATCATACCGAAATATTCCATACCATGTTTCCTGGCAGTCTGGTCAGCTGAGAAGGTAGCCCAGACAGTGAGGAAACCATGGCAGGGAATGACTGGAGACAGCACATGCAGCAAAGCCGCAAGGAAAGACAGGGCAGTGAGAAGTAACAGAGCAGTATGTGGAATGATAGAGACATGGGTGGCAGAGAAGTGAGGGAGGAGAGGTGGTGAAGAATTGAAGGCATTGTGGAAAGAAGGAGAGGTAGGGAAGTGTGGGAGGGAGGGAAAGGTGGCATAAAGGTGAGGAAGGGTGGAGTGGCAGAGTTGGGAGGGAGTGAGTGAGGTAGGATTATGGAAACATGAGATGGAACATGGACATAACAGGTTTAAAGAGGGAAAAGCTAGCAGACAGTCGGATTATGGGGAGAGAAGGACTTATTGTATTCTGAACTTCCAAATCCTTCAGCAACTGAAGACAACTGATATGATCCAAAGCTATTGCACATAAAGACCATGATGACAACTGTCAGACCTGTGACAGAAATAGTATGAAAGAGAGAGGGAGAGTGCGGAGCTTGCATGTCCTCTCACTGGCTGTGTGGGTTTCCCTTGATGTTTAGGTAAACTTCACATTCCAAAAGCAACTGCAATTCCCCTGTAGTATCTAGGGTCTAGGGGGAAATTAATATGAATGGTGGGCCTTTATGTTTGTGTCCATGCTCATGTGCCTTCTACAAATGCTGGGAATGCAGGTCAGAGCTGCTGCTAAGGCTTGAAACCAAAAAGAGTGGATGGAAACTGCCCAGCACATCGGTCAGAGATTGTGGAGAGAAAATAAACAAGCTAAAATTACAGACAAATAACCTTAAAGCAAAATTGGTCAGTTAGAAGATAGAACATGAAAATACAGCACAGTACACAATGTTATGCCAGAATTTTAACCTACTCCAACATCAATCAAACCATTCCTCCCACATGGCCCTCTATATTTCTTTCATCCATGTGCCTATCTAAAAGCCTCTTAAATATCCCCAATGTATCTGTCTCTGTGTAAAAACAACTTATGTCTGACATCTCCTCTATACTTTCCTCCAGTCACTTTAAAATTATGTCTTTTTGTCTTAGCCATTTTAATCCTTGAAAAAAAGACTCTGGCTTCCACTCAATTTATGCCTCTTAATATTTTGTACACCTTTATCGAGTCACCTCTCATCCTCCTTCATTCCAAAGTTAAAGCCCTAGTTCACTCAGCCTATCCTCATATGACATGCTCTTTAATCCAGGCAGGATCCTGGTAAGTTTCCTTTGCACCCTCTCTAGAGCTTCCATATCCTTCCGATAATGAGGTAACGAGGACTGAACAAGATAACCAAGTATAATCTAACTAAAGTTTTATGGAGCTACAGTATTACTTCACAGTCCTTGAACTCTGTCCCCTGACTAGTGAAGGCCAACACACAACATACCATCTTAACCATCCTGTCAGCATGCATGCAATCTCTAAGGGATCCTTGAACATGGACCCCAAGATCCCTCTTATCCTCCACACCACTGAAAACCTTGCCATTAATCCTATACTTTGCCTTCTTGTTTGAACTTCCAAAGTGTAGAATTTCACACTTTTCCGATTGAACTTCATCAGCTACTTCTCAGATGAGCTCTGCATTCGATCAATGTTCTGATAAAAATCAAAAGAAATTATTTATCTAACTTTGTTGAATTCAGCATTGGATCCCAAAGACTAAAATTGGCAGGATGGAAGATGAGGTGTTATTCCTCCAACCTTTCTTGGATCACATTAATAAAATGGTTGCCAGAGACACGGAGTGGAGTGGGGAATCTATATTGACAGATAACTGAACACTGGTGCTCCACAAAGTGGCCACCAAATCTGTGTTTGTTTTCTCCAGTATATTGAGGAGACCACATAGTAGACATGAATTACAATACACTGCAGCATCTCCTTTCCACATGGAGTAATAGACACAGTTTAGGTTACGATGCTGGAATAAAGCTGGAAAGAGTGCAAAGAAGTCCTATGAAAATGTTGTCAGGAATTAGGGCCAGGGTTATAGGAAGAAGTTGAGCTGGCTAGTAACTCATTCCTTGGAGCATAGGAGAGTGGGGGTGATTTTATAGATTTCAATAAAATTATGAAGGGCATAAATAGGGTAAATGCGTAATTATTTTTCCCTGAGCTTGGGAGTTAAGAAAATGAGGACATAGGTTTAAGATGAAAGGGGAAAGACAGGAAATGTTTTCACACAGAGGATGGTATGTAAATGGATGAATTGCCAGAGGAACTGGTTGAGGAAGTTACAATAACAATGTTTAAAATATACTTGAACAGGTACATGGATAGAAATAGTTTACACAGATATGAGATAAGGGCAAGCAAGTGGGGCAGGCTTAGATGAGCATTCTGCAGCAATAAACAATCTGCTGAATGAACTCAGCATCCATGGAAATGATAATTACTATAAATGATAGATGACCAGCATCAAAGAAATAGACAGTCGATGTATTAGGTCGAGAAATCTGATCTAAACTGGGGATGCAGGTTGAATTCTGGAAGCAGTTATACTGTATATTCCATACAACTATACACCAGCTTAATTTATGAACATGAGATGTCAGTGGGAAGGGAAAGATAACCAAGAACCCTACTGGAGTATATCTGCAGCCTGGTTACCTTTGACATCCCTGATTGATCCATCCTCATGATCACTATACATTTCTTATTGAGTGCAGGGATGGGTTGAGTGCAGTCTCTGTCTCCATTCTTGCTTCCACCTTGGAATGTGAAAGAGGTGGCCATTAGTTTGATGGATGTACAAATGAAAAGTTTGTGTGATACACCTCTATAGGTGTATCTATAGGTTCTATAGGTCTGTGGAGGTGATGACTGTAATAGAGAAGTGAATAGGAAGTGTGCTTCTTTTTATGCTGTATGTCAACGATTTAGATGATGGAATGCATTGCCTTGTTGTCAAGTTTGCAAATGATATGAAGATTGTTGGAGGGACCATTAGTGTTGAGGAAACAGGTAGGCTGAAGAAGGATTTAACCAGATTAGGAGAATGGACAAGAAAGTGGCAAATGAAATACAAAGTTTGAAAATGTATGGTCATGCACTTTGTTAGTAGAAATAAATGTGCAGACTATTTTCTAAACAGGGAGAGAATCCAAAAATCTGAATACAAAGGGATTTGGAAGTCCTTGTGCAGAACATCCTGAAGGTTAACTTGCAGGTGGAGTCGGTGGTGAGGAAGGCAAATGCAATGTTAGCATTCATTTCAAGAGGTCTAAAATACAAGAGCAGGGATGTGATGCTGAGGCTTTATAAGACACTGGTGAGGCCTCACCTTAAGTATTGTGAACAGTTTTGGGCTCCTCATCTAAGAAAAAATGGCATTGGAGAGGGTTCAGAGGAGGTTCACAAGGATGATTCTGGAAATGAAAGGGTTATCATACGAGGAACGTTTGATAGCTCTGGACTTGAACTCACTGGAATTTAGAAGGATGATGGGGGGGTCTCATTGAAACCTTTCAAAAGTTCAAGGGCCTCGACAGAGTAGATGTGGAAAGGATGTTTCCCATGGTGGGAAAGTCTAGGACAAAAGGGCACAGCCTCTGGATAAAAAGACATCCATTTAAAATAGAGATTCGGAGGAATTTCTTTAGCCAGAGGGTGGTGAATTCATGGCATGTGTTAGCACAGGCAGCTGGGGAGGCCAGGTCAGTGGGTATATTTAAGGTACAGCTTGATAGGTTCTTGACTGGACATGGTATCAAAGGTTACGGGGAGAAGGCCGGGGAGTGGGCTGAGGAAGGGAAAAAAGAATCAGCCATGATTGAATGGCAGAGCAGACTCAATGGGCCAAATGACCTAATTCTGCTCCTACATCTCATGGTAAAATGTGATTTCAGACACAGAACGAGATGCAGTAGAATGCCCTGCATCCTTGAAAACCTATGTTTTCAGCCTCAAAAGAAGATCCCATGAATGATCTTAAATCTATAGCTATAGCTCTGAGCTCCTTGCCAAAGCAACCTGCTTATCTTCATTTTATTAATTAAATCACACATAATTGAACACAGGCTGGAAATAGGATAAAGGATAATTAATGTTGTCCTTTTATTTAAGAAGGACAGCTGGATAAGCCAAGTAAGCCTGACATAAGAGACAGGAAAATTATGGAAGAAAATTCTAAAGGATTAGATTTATATACACTTGGAAAGGAAGGGAGTGATTAAAGATAACCAACATGGCCTTGTACAGGGAATATCCTGTTTTACTATATTCCTTGAGGAGATAACAGAGGAGATTGATGAAGGCAGAGTGATAGATGCTGCCTTTATGAGCTTCAGTAAGGTATTTACAATGGTCCTGCATGGTAAACTAGTCCAGAAGGGAACCAAAGCAAGCTGGCTAATCCAATAAGAAAAATGGAGATAGTTTATCTGATAGGAAATCTGTGTTGGGGTATTCTGCGAGGATCAGTGAAGGTTCCTTTGCTATTTGCGATATATATGTGAATGTAGATTAGTAAGCATTTGTACGATTAGTAAGCTTCCAGATGACATGTAAACTGATTATGTTGTGGTTAGCTGGTAACCTTGTCTAAAGCTGCTGCAGGATACGGTGGAATGTTCTGTGCAGTAATGAGAAGTGTAGGATTGTGCAGGAGAGAGTAGAGGAGATTCAGCAGGATTTTACGTGGATTGATGGAAAGAGGTTGGATTGGCTCCTTTTGTTGAAGTGAAAGATGCTGAGGGATGTCTTGATAGAGGTATGTAAAATTCTGTGGTATAGATAGGGTGGATATCTATCAGACATGGCCCCGTCCATCATGGATTAAGACCAACCACCATTGAGCACAAATCCACGGAGCATTGTCACAGGAAAGCGGAATGAAGGACCTCGCCACCCAGGAGAAAGGTACAGGAGCCTCAGGACTCACAACACCAGGCTGAGGATTACCGCTCAACCATCAGGCTCCTGAACCAAAAGGGATAACTTCCCTTGCCCTATATCAACAATGTTCCCACAACCGATGGACTAACTTTCAATGAATCTTCAACTCACGTTCTCGATATTTATTGCTTACTTTTGTTTTTTAATTTTTTTTCTCAGCTCAAGCTGGTAAAACAAATAAACAAACATGCTCATTTCTCAATTGCTAGGAACTTTTGGATTATTCTAGTGGTGTTTAGTATCGTGGTTTTCTGAAGTTTTACATAAATATTGCTGTGTCGGCTTAACTGTTTAATACTATTGTGCAGTGACTTTGAGATGATACCAGATGTAGATATTACTATCGGGAAAATGTATACCCTGTTCATGTTCCAAAGTCTTTCGATTTCCTCTTTTAATGCAGCATATTTCTGTATGTTATGTGTGTTTGAAATGGTGATATCTATTAACTAAGTTGTTCTTGCTTGTTTATCCTGTAATATTATATTCGGCCAGTTATTATGGATTGTCCTATCTGTAAAAATGGATTGGTTGTAGTATAATTTGTAGGACTCTGATTCTAAAACTGGATCAGGCTTGAGTATAGTGTCTTTTACGAGTTTGTATTTTAAAGCAAGATTTTAGTGAATGATGTTTGCCTGTGTAAGTAATCAGATTGAGATAATGCTACAAGATCCTGTGAAGTGTTGGATGGTTTCTGAATTCCATAGGCATTTTCTGCATTTATCATCTTAAAATTGGAGGTCCTTTATTATGTATTTTTGTACTTTTTGTGTTAACCACCTGGTCCTGTACTGTCACAAGGAAACCCTCTGTTTCTGGGAAGAGGTCTCCAACTCTGAGCCAGACAGTCAATGCTTCCTTGTCTACATCTAGTCTGCTCAGATAGTGGGACTGTCTTCCATGGAAGATCATGCTCTTCCATTGTTAACTTCTTCTTCTATAGTGATAATTTATTCATTCTTCTGGGTTGTGCTTTCGTTTATGTTCAGCGGTGTAATTCTTATCAGAATCACATATGGTCACATGGAGTGCTGAATCCTGTTTTCTTTGATGAAAGTATATCCGGAGAAGTTTTATCTGACTGTTGTGTATTTTTTTTTGTCTGTTATTCCTCTTCTGTGCTAGGTAGTGTTAATCTAAGTGTGTTTGAGTGTATACAGTGTTTTCTAAAATCGGTCATTTCAGCTCCTATTTTCCTTTGTAAATTCTCCAGATCGGTTTTGGACCAAGCTATTATGCCAAAGAATATATTAATATGGATATAGCAAAGGTGTTTATTGCCTTTGTTATATTTGTACTATTGAGCTCTGTTTCGCAGATTTTCTTAAAGCTTGAAGTAAATTCTGTTGAAAGTTTCCCTTTATCGCACTAAAGCTACACTTAGGTTGGAGAAACAACACCTTGAAGAAACGAAGGATGAGAGGAGACCTGATAGAGGTGTATAAGATGATGAGAGGCATTGATCATGTGGATAGTCAGAAGCTTTTTCCCAGGGCTGAAATGGTTGCCACAAGAGGGCACAGGTTTAAGGTGCTGGGGAGTAGGTACAGAGGAGATGTCGGGGCAAGTTTTTTACTCAGAGAGTGGTGAATGTGTGGAATTGGCTGCCGGCAACAGTGGTGGAGGCAGATATGATAGGGTCTTTTAAGAGACTTTTAGATAGGTACATGGAGCTTAGAAAAATAGAGGGCGATAGGTAAGCCCAGTAATTTCTTTTTTCTTGTAATTTATTTTTCATTGAAGTTCATCATCAAACAAACATTTCCATAAGATGTATTTCAGATACTGTACATATATATCATACAGTCATATTTGTCAGAAATTTCCACATAATATTTATCTGAGGTATACACTTATAGAAAGGAGAGGAAAGATAGAACAATCAAGAGAAGAAAACTATGTACAAAGTAGGGAGTGGTCTTTTTTTTACAACATATTCATTGACTTGTGATAGGGACATGTTTGGCACAACTTTGTGGGCCGAAGGGCCTGTATTGTGCTGTAAGTTTTCTATGTCTCTATGTTTATATTCTGTTTGGGTAGCCTCCAACCTGATGGCATGAACATCGATTTCTCAAACTTCCAGTAATGCCTCCACCAACCCCCCGCCCCACTTCACCATTTCCCAATCTCTTTTCCCTCCCTCATGTTATCTCCTTGCCCACCCATCGCCTCCGTCTGGCGCTCCTCACCTTCCCCGCCCCCCACCTTTCTTCTTTCTTCCATGGCCTTATGTCTCTTTCACCAATCAACTTCCTAGCTCTTTGCTTCATCGCTCCCTCTCCAAGTTTCACCTATCACCTGGCATTTCTCTCCCCACCTTTGAAATCTATTCTTTGGATTTTTTTTCTCCAGTCCTGCCGAAGGGCTTTGGCCCGAAATGTCAACTGTAGTTTTTTCCAGAGATGCTGGCTAGCCTGCTGAGTTCCTCCAGCATTTTGTGTGTGTTGCTCGGATTTCCAGCATCTGCAGACTTTCTCTTGTTTGTGATCTATTTTCATTGCTTATTGATATCCCAGAAACATACATGTTTCATATTCATCCATTGTATCCTGCTGCTCTATTTAAATAAACTATTTTATGTTCTGCTAGCTCTAGATGAAGAGGGCCAGTAACTTTATATTCCTGGGTGAAACTATCTCAGAGGACCTATCCTGGCCCATCATATAAGTATTATTGTGAAGAAAGCATGACAGTACTTCTTCTGGAGTCTGAGGAGGTTTGGCATGCCATTGAAAACATTGGCAAACTACTGTAGATTGTGGTGGAAAGTGTGCCGACTGGCTGCATTTTGGCCTGGTATGGGAAAACCAATATCTTTCAGCGGAAAATACTATAAAAGATAGTGGATTCAGCCCAGTACATCACAGGTAAAACCCTCCCAACCATTGAGCACATCTACCTGAAACATTGCCGTAGAAAAGCAGCATCCATCATCAAAGATCTTCACCTCCCAGGCCATGCTCTTTTCTCGCTGCTGCCATCAGGTAGAAGGTACGAGAGCCTCAGGACTCGCACCACCAAGTTCAGGAACAGTTACTACACCCCAGCCATCAGGATCTTGTACAAAAAGGGATAGCTACACTCACTTAAGGACTCTGTTATATTGTTATTTCATACTTGTTATTTAATGTTATTTATTGATATCTGCATTTGCAGTTTGTTTCCAATTTCTAGTTTCCAGTTACTGTTCTATGGATTTGCTAAGTATGTCCACAGAAAAGAATCTCGGCATTGTATGTGGTGGCTTGTATGTACTCTGATAATAAATTTTACCTCGAACTTTGAAGCTGTTTTTATGTTTAACATTCCGCACTTATCTAGTCCAAAGTTCATGTTTATACCTTTTGATAATAGTTCTACTATTTGAATTAATTGCTTTAGTTTTACAGGTGAAGGAGCATATAATTTCAAATCATCCATGTATAGAAGATGTGTCAAGGTATAGTCTGTTTGCTTGTTTCATATTTTATACCATATTTTCATCGGATTCGGTGAATTAAAGAGTGGGTTTAAAGCTAGAAAAACCATTGTGGCCTAAGAGACTCGCCCTGAAAAAAGCCTTGGTTTATTTTGATAAAGGTGGTTGTTCTTTTTGGTTGTTAATAGTTTTGATGATTACAGTACGCCAATGCTTCATTGCAGGAATTTCACAAGTATTGGGTATAGATTATATTTACTAAGAGCTTTTATTAACCGTGTGTGGGGCAGAATCAAATGCTTTTTGGGAGTCAATATAACAACATGAAAGATGTCTGCTTTTCCTCTGGGCTTAATTTAGAATTACAGAATCTATTATCAGTTGTTTCTTACATCCTTTCATACCCTTACAGCATCCTTTCTGCTCTTCTGTAAGCATATTGTGGTAAGTGAGTGGTGATTAGTTGTGAGATGCATGATGTTACAATTTTATATGTAGCTTGTAAAAAGTAATAGGACAATATTTTGATGGGTCATTTGTGGATTTCCCTTTAGATAAAAGATATGTTTTCCCTTCTGTCAAGCATATGGTCACATTTTCAAGATTTTTAGGAAAATTGTTGATATGTACTAATAGGTATGGATGAAGACAAATATATTTTTATACCAATAATTATGAATATTATCACCGCCGGTGCTTTTCTTATGGTGGATTTTTTTAACTTCAGGTGTTTGTCTTCAAATGTGTGGGTACATTCTTTTTCCTCCCTAATTCAGCTTGTTTCTTGATTGTGAGTCACCGTGTTTAACCAGATATTTAGATCAAAAGGGCATTATCTCTGTGTTTGTTGCTAATTCTGTGCAAGGGCTGGTGACATTTTGGTTCACCAAATTTTGTTTCAATGTCCTTGGATAAACCGATTTAATTTTTCCTGGGTTGATAGTTCTGTTTTCTTTGTCTGGCACATTTCATGTATCTACTTAGTCTGGCTTTGTATGCTTTTAGTGTATCTGTAGATTCTGCAATGTTTTTGGTAGGTTGACCATATCTTATATGGACCTTATAGTTCCTTACTATTTCCTTAGCTTTTCTCTTAATTTTCTTGCTCATATTATCCACTTTATTCTCCATTATGCAGACTATTTCTGCTCTTAAGGTTTCAATTTTGTTTCTTAATCTCTTCTGCCATTTTGGTGTTTTCATTTCATTATTTAGTTTTGGGTTTCTTTCTATTCTGGAGCCATTGCAATGCTGTGCAGTATGTTATTGTGTGTGGTTCTTCAAATGTATCATTCTCCTAAATATTATGGTAATATAATATTGCTGAGGGTATAAAGTAATGTTTGCAAATTTTGATGGCGCGTTTGGTTTTGGTATGTAGGGTCTTTTTTTGAGGTTCGTGCCCATGTATTCTGTTAGAGTGATATACTGTTAGAATGATATTTTGATGGGTCATTTATGATTTCTCCTTTAGGTAAGAAATATGTTTAACCTTCTTTCAAAAATTCAGGCACTTTTTCAGTATGTTTAAGATGAATGTTGTTATGTATTAATAACCATGGATGAAGGCAGGCAATTTTTATACCGATAATTATGAATATTATCACTGCTGGTATTTTTCAAGTTGTGGATATTCTTTATAACAATTTTACCGTATCGATTGTAACTTCATGTGTTTGTATGTCTTCAAGTGTGTGAATACATTCTTTTTCCTCCCTAACCCAGCTTGTTTCTTAATTGTGAGTCACCGTGTTTGACCAACTGTTATACCAACAATACATTATCTCTCCGTTGGTAATTCTGTCCTGGGGTTGGTGACATCTTAGTGCACTGAAATTTGTTTCAATGTCTGTATAAACTGTTTCATTTTTCCTGAACTGCTAATTCTGTTGTCTTCGCCAGGTAAATTTCATGTATCTATTTAGTCTGGCTTTGTATGACCGAGCTTTTGTTTTAGTGTATCTCTAAATTCTGCAATGCTTTTGTTAGGTTGATTGTCTCTTGTACGGACCTTATATTTCATTAGAATTTCCTTCAGTTTTCTTTTAAGCCTCTTGCTCAGGTTATTCATTTTATACTCCATTAGTCAGGCTATTTCCACTCTTAAGGTTTCAATTTTGTTTCTTAATCGCTTCTGCCGTTTTAGTGTTCTCATTTCATTACTCAGTTTTGAGGTTCTAGTTGAAAAGTGCTGCAATTCTGGAGCCATTGCACTTCACTGCAGGGTTAGTGCTGCGCAGTATGTTATCGTGTGTAGTTCTTCAAAGATTTCAAGTTTTCCTAAATATTGTGGTAATATAATATTGTTGAGAGTATTAACAATTTTTGCAAATTTTGATGATGTGTCTTGTTTTGGTATGTAGGGTCTTGTGGGATCAGTGCCCATATATTCTGTTAATGTGATGTTAAGTGTGAGGATAATTTTGTTTGTAAGCTCAGTTTCATCATCAGTATTTTGTAGAGGTGTTGTTTTGCTTACCATCAGGTGCAGAACAGTTGTTGAAGTAATTCTATTTTCGTCAACACTTCGAACGTGGGGTGGGGGGGGAGGTTTAGCATCTTCATTATTTTCTTGTATAGCATTGTTGTGGTCTTCAGGTAGGTTTCTTTCTAGCTCTTGTGCAATTTCATGCTTTATTTGATTTAACGTGTCTGTAGGGATTAAGTTATTTTTTTACTATCACTCTACCTTGATCTGCTATTTGTTGTGCATTTACTTGCATGAAGGAATATTGTGCTATAAATTGGTGATGTAGTTTGCCCCTGTATCTTGTCATGTCAGTTTCAAGTTTCATTACTCAATTATATACATGCAATATAAATATGTTTACTTCTAATGACCATTTCATGCGTGTCTTTCTTCTCTTAGCTGCTTGAGTATTCTCAGTTGTAAGTGGACTGCTCTTCTGAGAAACCCCTACAGCAGTCACAGACTGTGGTGTTCGTGGGCTACTTTGAACGCTGGTTGTATCTATTCCTGGTTTCCCAGTGCCAGCCCGACAATTCAGCACTGCACCACTAACAGTTTGCTCACTGTCACGTCCAACGCTAGTTCCAGGCATGCCCGGGCGATTGCTAGGCAGTGGCGGTGTCACTTGATTCCATAGACATCTCTCCATTTCTAAAGTGAAATGGTATTGCTTTTTATACCTACAGCCAAGTTTTAGTTTCAACCACCCCTAACATGGAGAACAGACGCTAGCCAGAGCATCATCCAGTCTGGGTACACACATGCCTGGATTTGTTTCTGTTTTGGCCCCTGGACGGTATCTTATTTCCCACCTGCCCTGCATATTGACAAAGCTTTCTCCAATCCACCACCTGGGGATGCATCTAGTTGGGGACAGAAACACCTTCAAGGGGTATTATTATGATGAATGAATGAATTAAATTTATTTTGGTCAGTACAAACATAACAAAAAGCATCATTTCCGACGATGATTTCATAGGACAAAACTACAACAAAAAAACATAAATATTCTTTAAAACAGACCGAAAGGGTGTCGGCTGAAGCTACAGCTTATTACGCCTACCCCTCTTACTTATACAACAACATATTTGGCATCAATCATCACAAAAAATTTCATAATCTTTTAACACAAAATCCAATTCCAAGTATTATTTATTTACATTACTCCCATTCATTTTAAATCATGTATTTTATATTTGTTCATTAAAGTATTTTAAATAATTTTTTAAACTTAAGTGTGGTGCATGTTTTTAAATTCTCACTGCAACTGTTCCATAGGTTCACCTTCTGACTGAAATACAATGATTTTTTACATTTGTTTTTATCCTTTGTTTTTGAAATATACATGTTCCTCTCAAATCATGTTGACTTTCTCTCAGTTGAAATAACCTTTGGATACTTTGTGGTAGCTGTCCATTTTTTACTTTATGCATAATACGTATTATTTTAAAATCTACAAAATCTCTGAATTTTAAAGTGTTTAGTTGAATAAATAGTGGATTGGTTGGCTCATAATAACTTGTCTTATTTTCAATTTGTATGACTTTCTTTTGGAGTAGAAAAATTGAGATTGTATTTGTTTTGTATGTATTTCCCCATACCTCTACACAGTAAGTCATGTATGGGACTATAAGTGAACAGTATAATGTATACAAAGCTTCCTAATTTAAGAAATCTAGCACTTTGTACAGTATTGCAATAGATTTTGACATCTTTGCTTTGACATAATTTATTGTCAATTACCACTCCTAAAATTTTGTTTCAGATACCTTATCAATTTCAACATCATTTATTCTAAATTTACTATACGAATTTCGTACATGGTTTCCAAATATTATGAATTTAGTTTTACTTAGATTCAGTGATAATTTGTTATTATCAATCCATTTCTTTATAATTTTTAGTTCTTTCTCCACTGTATCCAAAAGTTGTTTCAGATGTTCCCCACTACAAGATAAAGTTGTATCACCAGCAAATAATATACATTTTAATATCTGAAAGACCATACATATATTGTTCATATACAAAATGAACAGTAATGGACCAAGCATTGAACTTTGTGGAACCCCACAAGTTATCCTCAAAAGTTTTGAATTCGAGTTATTTATATGTACGTACTGATACCTGTCCTCCGAATAACTACTTAAACAGACATGTGTCACCCCTCGAATACTATATCTTTCTAATTTTGTTAATAATGATTTATGGTCAATGGTGTCAAATGCTCTTTTTAGATCAAGGAATATTCGCACTGTGTTTTCATTTCTTTCTATATCAATTGATATTTCTTCTACAAAATCTATTAATGCTATTGTAACGGTTCTGCTTTTTTCTGAAACCGTATTGATGTTCACAGAGTATATTATGTTTTGTTATGAAATCATTTAACCTTCTTACAAATTTTTTCCCAATATTTTGGAAAACTGTGAGCACAAAGAAACTGGTCTATAATTTAAAAATACATGTTTATCTCCAGCTTTGTATATTGGAATGACCTTGGCTATTTTCATTTTATTGGGAAATTTTCCGGTAAGCAAAGATAGATTACAAATATGAGTCAGTGGTTTCACAACACAGTCAATGATGTTTTTAATTAAATACGTATCATATCCATTCCAATCTGTTGGTTTCTTGCTCGTTGATTTATATACTATATCAATTATTTCTTTTTTCTCAGTTGTCCTAATAAACATAGTGTAAGTGTTTATATTGATAATATTACAAACATACTATTTACTCCATCTTTATTGCTGGGTGCAGTAATTGATTTAGCTAATTTAGTTCCCACATTAACAAAGAAATCATTAAACCTATCTGTAACGAAATTAGTATCTTTTATTACCATATCATTGTTTGAATTAAAGTAATATGGGTAATTGTTTTACTTTTATCCTTTTTGATAATTTCATTTAAAGCTCTCCAAGTATTTTTAATATTATTTCTATTATTCTCCAATGTGGACAGGGCCAATGAACTTAACCTGTTCTTTAACAGATTTGACATTGTGGCCACTGCCCATCCCCCACATGAGCCATCTGTTGTCGGCCCCCAGCCAACACATATTCCACTCTCCCCTCCTACCCCTCCTCACAGTCCCCCACCCTGCTCTCATGACTATACCCCTTCCCCACACAAAACCACCATGGTGGGCATCACAGCTGAAATAGGTGAGAAGACAGCTGAAACATCTCAACCCAAGCAAGGCTGCAGGACAGGATGGTGTCAGTACCAGGGTGCTCAAAGCCTGTGCCCCTCAGCTATGTGGAGTACTTCACCATGTATTCAACCTGAGCCTGAGGCTCCGGAGGGTTCCTGTACTGTGGAAGACGTCCTGCCTCGTCCCTGTGCCGAAGACGCCGCGCCCCAGCGGCCTCAATGACTACAGACCGGTGGCATTGACCTCCCACATCATGAAGACCCTGGACAGACTTGTTCTGGAGCTGCTCCGGCCTATGGTCAGGCCACACTTAGATCCCCTCCAGTTCACCTACCGGCCCTGACTAGGAGTTGAGGATGCCATCGTCTACCTGCTGAACCGTGTCTACACCCACCTGGACAAGCCAGTGAGCACTATGAGGGTCATGTTCTTTGACTTCTCCAGTGCGTTCAACACCATCCGCCCTGCTCTGCTGGGGGAGAAGTTGACAGCGATGCAGGTGGATGCTTCCCTGGTATCATGGATTCTTGATTACCTGACGGGCAGACCACAGTATGTGTGCTTGCAACACTGTGTGTCCGACAGAGTGATCAGCAGCACTGGGGCTCCACAGGGGACTGTCTTGTCTCCCTTTCTCTTCACCATTTACACCTCAGACTTCAACTACTGTACAGAGTCTTGTCATCTTCAGATGTTTTCGGATGACTCTGCCATAGTTGGATGCATCAGCAAGGGAGATGAGGCTGAGTACAGGGCTACGGTAGGAAATTTTGTCACATGGTGTGAGCAGAATTTTCTGCAGCTTAATGTGGAAAAGACTAAGGAGTTGGTAGTAGACCTGAGGAGAGCTAAGGTACCGATGACCCCTATTTCCATCCGGGGGTCAGTGTGGACATGGTGGAGGATTACAAATACCTGGGAATACGAATTGACAATAAACTGGACTGGTCAAAGAACACTGAGGCTGTCTACAAGAAGGGTCAGAGCCAGCTCTATTTCCTGAGGAGACTGAGGTCCTTTAACATCTGCCGGACGATGCTGAGGATGTTCTACGAGTCTGTGGTGGCCAGTGCTATCATGTTTGCTGTTGTGTGCTGGGGCATCAGGCTGAGGGTAGCAGACACCAACAGAATCAACAAACTCATTCGTAAGGCCAGTGACGTTGTGGGGATGGAACTGGACTCTCTCACAGTGGTGTCTGAAAAGAGGATGCTGTCTAAGTTGCATGCCATCTTGGACAATGTCTCCCAGCCACTACATAATGTACTGGGTGGGCACAGGAACACATTCAGCCAAAGACTCATTCCACCGAGATGCAACACAGAGCATCATAGGAAGTCATTCCTGCCTGTGGCCATCAAACTTTACAACTCCTCCCTTGGAGGGTCAGACACCCTGAGCCAATAGGCTGGTCCTGGACTTATTTCATAATTTACTGGCATAATTTACATATTACTATTTAACTATTTATGGTTTTATTACTATTTATTATTTATGGTGCAACTGTAATGAAAACAGTTTCCCCCGGGATTGATAAAGTATGACTATGACTATGACTATGTCAGGAGAGGGAAGAGGAATAGACAGAATGAGCATAGCACCGCTGTGGCCGTTCCCATCAATAATAAGTATACCGCTTTGGATACTGTTGGTGACGATGACCTACCAGGGACAAGTTGCAGTGGTTGTGTCTCTGGCACCAAGATGGGACCCTCAGCTCAGGAGGGAAGGAGGGAAAAGAGGAGAGCAGTAGTAATAGGGGATTCAATAGTTAGGGGAACAAATAAGAGGTTCTGTGGGAGAGATCGAGACTCCCGGATGGTCTGTTGCCTCCCTGATGCTAGGGTCCGTGATATCTCAGATTAAGTTCTTAGTATTCTCAGGAAGGAGGGTGAGCAGCCAGATGCCGTGGTCCATGTAGGGCCCAATGACGTGGATAGGAAGAAAGAGGAGGTCCTGCAAAGAGAATTTAGGGAGTTAGGTGCAAAGTTGAAGGACAGGACCTCCAGGGTTGCAGTAACAGGTTTGCTACTCATGCCACGTGCTAGTGAGGCTAGAAACAGGAAGATAATGCAGCTAAATACGTGGCTAAGGAGTTAGTGCAGGAGGGAGGGCTTCATGCTTCTGCACAATTGGGCCTTGTTCCAGGGAAGATGGGACCTGTTCTGACAGGACGGGTTGCACCTGAACTGGAGGGGGACTAACATCCTTGCGGGAAGGTTTGCTTGTGCTGCTCCAGGGGGTTTAAACTAGAATTGCAGGGGGAGGGGAACCAGAGTTTTAGAGCAGATAGTGAGGTGGAGGAGGATAAAGGTCATGCGAGAACTGCAAGTATAGTACATTGAGTAAAGCCAGATCTAACATATAAAGAGGCTTTGAAGAAAGAGAAACAGATTAAAAGGTATAAAGGCAGTGAGGTAGAAGGGCTAAAGTGCATGTACTTCAATGCAAGAAGCATCAGGAACAAAGGTGATGAACTGAGAGCTTGGATACATACACGGAATTATGATGTAGTGGCCATTACAGAGACTTGGCTGGCACCAGGGCAGGAATGGATTCTCAATATTCTTGGATATCAGTGCTTTAAAAGGGATGGGGGGGGAGGGGAGGAGGGGTGGCATTACTGGTCAGGGATACTATTACAGCTACAGAATGGGTGAGTAATGTAGCGGGATCCTCTTTTGAGTCAGTATGGGTAGAAGTCAGGAACAAAAAGGGAGCAGTTACTTGACTGGGAATATTTTATAGGACCCCTGGTAGCAGCAGAGATACTGAGGAGCAGATTGGGAGGCAGATTTTGAAAAGATGGAAAAATAACAGAGTTGTTATCATGGGTAAGTTTAACTTCCTTAATATTGATTGGCACCTGATTAGTTCCAATGGTTTAGACGGGGCAGAGTTTGTTAAGTGTGTCCAGGATGGATTCCTGTCACAGTATGTTGACAGGCCGACCAGGGGGAATGCCATACTAGATCTAGTATCAGGTAACAAACCATGTCAGGTCACAGATCTCTCAGTGGGTGAGCATCTGGGGGACAGTGACCACCGCTCCCTGGCCTTTAACTTTATCATGGAAAAGGATAGAATCAGAGAGGACAGGAAATTTTTTAACTGGGGAAGAGCAAAATATGAGGCTATAATGCTAGAACTTGCGGGTGTGAATTGCATGATGTTTTTGCAGGGAAATGTACTATGGACATGTGGTCGATGCTTAGGGATCTCCTGCAGGATGTTAGGGATAAATTTGTCCCGGTGAGTAAGATAAAGAATGGCAGGGTGAAGGAACCATGGGTGACAAGTGAGGTGGAGAAACTAGTCAGGTGGAAGAAAACAGCATACATGAGGTTTAGGAAGCAAGGATCAGATGGGTCTAGTGAGGAAGATAGGGTAGCAAGAAAGGAGCTTAAGAAGGGGCTGAGAAGAGAAAGAAGGGGGCATGAGAAGGCCTTGGCAAGTAGGGCAAAGGAAAACCCCAAGGCATTCTTCAATTATGTGAAGAACAAAAGGATAACAGGAGTGAAGATAGGACCGATAAGAGATAAGGTGGGAAGATGTGCCTGGAGGCTGTGGAAGTGAGCGAGGCCCTCAATAAATACTTCTCTTCAGTATTCTCCAATGAGAGGGAACTTAATGACAGTGAGGACAATGTGAGTGAGATTGATGTTCTGGAGCATGTTGATATTAAGGGAGAGGAGGTGTTGGAGTTGTTAAAATACATTAGGATGGGTAAGTCCCCGGGGTCTGACAGAATATTCCCCAACTGCTCCATGAGGTGAGGGAAGAGATTGCTGATCCTCTGGCTAGGATCTTTATGTCCTCGTTGTCCACAGGAATGGTACGGGGGGATTGGAGGGAGGCAAATGTTTTCCCCTAGTTCAAAAAAGGTGGTCGGGATAGTCCGGGTAATTATAGACCAGTGAGCCTTATGTCTGTGGTGGGAAAGCTGTTGGAAAAGGTTCTCAGAGATAGGATCTATGGGCATAGAGAATCATGGTCTGATCATGGACAGTCAGCATGGCTTTGTGAAGGGCAGATCATGTCTAACAAGCCTGTTAGAGTTCCTTGAGGAGGTGACCAGGCGTATAGATGAGGGTAGTGCAGTGGATGTGATCTACATGGATTTTAGTAAGACATTTGACAAGGTTCCACACAGTAGGCTTATTCAGAAGGTCAGAAGGCATGGGATCCAGGGAAGTTTGGCCAGGTGGATTCAGAATTGGCTTGCCTGCAGAAAGCAGAGAGTTGTGGTGGAGGGGGTACATTCAGATTGGAGGCTTGTGAACAGTGGTATCCCACAAGGATTGGTTCTGGGACCTCTACTTTTCGTGATTTTTATTAACGACCTGGATGTGGGGGTAGAAGGGTGAGTTAGCAAGTTTGCAGATGACACAAAGGTTGGTGGTGTTGTGGATAGTGTAGAGGGTTATCGAACATTGCAGAGAGACATTGATAGGATGCAGAAGTGGGCTGAGAAGTGGCAGATGGAGTTCAACCTGGAGAAGTGTGAAGTGGTACACTTTGGAAGGACAAACTCCAAGGCAGAGTACAAAGTAAATGGCAGGATACTTGGTAGTGTGGAGGAGCAGAGGGATTTGGGGGTACATGTCCACAGATCCCTGAAAGTTGCCTCACAGGTAGATAGGGTAATTAAGAAAGCTTATGGGGTGTTAGCTTTCATAAGTCAAGGGATAGAGTTTAAGAGTCGCGATGTAATGATTCAGCTCTATAAAACTCTAGTTAGCATCCAGTTCTGGTCGCCTCACTATAGGAAGGATGTGGAAGCATTGGAAAGGGTACAGAGGAGATTTACCAGGATGCTGCCTGGTTTAGAGAGTATGCATTATGATCAGAGATTAAGGGAGCTAGGGCTTTACTCTCTGGAGAGAAGGAGGATGAGAGGAGACATGATAGAGGTATATAAGATATTAGGAGGAATAGATAGAGTGGACAGCCAGCAGCTCTTATCCAGGGCACCACTGCTCAATATAAGAGGACATGGCTTTAAGGTAAGGGGTGGGAAGTTCAAGGGGGATATTAGAGGAAGGTTTTTCACTCAGAGAGTGGTTGGTGCATGGAATGCACTGCCCAAGTCAGAGGTGGAGGCAGGTACACTCGTGAAGTTTAAGAGACTACTAGACAGGTATATGGAGGAATTTAAGGTGGGGTTATATGGGAGGCAGGGTTTGAGGGTCGGCGCAACATTGTGGGCTGAAGGGCCTGTACTGTGCTGTACTATTCTATGTTCTATAATAATTATTAATATGATTATTATTTTATTATTATTATTCTTTTCTTTTTGTATTTGCACTGTGTGTTGTCTTTTGCAAACTGGTTGTCCGCCCTGTTGTTGCAGTCTTTCATTGGTTCTTTTATGGTTATTATACTTATTTAGTATGCTGCATGGAAACAAATCTCAGGGTTGTATATGGTGACAAATATGTACTTAGATAATAATTTTATTTTCAACTTTTTGAGATGCTTACATCATTTTCCCAGGGTAGGGATATCAAATACAAGAGGGCATAGCTTTTGGCTGAATGAAAGCAGTTTTAAGGGGATCTGAAGATAAAGTTTCTTTTATTTACACAGAGAGTGGCTGATAGCTGGAACTCATTGCCAGAGGAGGTGAAGGAATCAGATAAAATTACTACATTTAAGAAGCATTTAGAATGACACTTAAATAAATAAGACATGAAAGGATTTGGTTCTAACATGAGCAAATGGAATTAGTCTGAATGTGCAAAAAGGGCCACATGGAAGGGAAAGGGTGAAAGGCCTATTTCCGTACTATATGACTCTTAACCTTTTAACTTAATGACATCCACGAAATGTCTGTGTTATGTGTTGTAACTCCAAAACAAATCAAAAGAAAAACATGGAGCCAGGAATAACACGTCTACTCCTGGTTTTATTTTACTGAGACGTGCACGTTAGATATGGTGGTGTAATGGCATATGCCATACATGTACTTTTAAATATAAACCACAATACATTACATAAGCAATAAAGAATGCTTACTCAAACAATGTATTTACAATATCACTGAAATATTAAATACACAACACTCCTCCCTGCTAAGCTATAAACTCCAATTCAATATAGAATGCATCTCAACTCAAATATACACAGTATACTATATAATACAACTACTATCTGAACATCATTGTAACATTTCTTATTCTTGAGGGATAATGTCTTCTCTGACAAGGGTGAGACTTGTGGCTGTGAAACAATCTCGGGTTCTGGGGTCTTCTCCGTGCTCATTGTAGGAGTTGACTCTGGGACTGCAGGAAGTGATTCTGACAGCTTTGATCCTTTCATCTCCAAACATTGACTCCACTCTCCTCAACAGATTGATATGTCGTCTCCAGATGACATCAGGTGCTATTGCCTCTGTGTAGCAGAGTGGACAAGTTCTGTCCGTAATCTTCCCAAGTACCCACATTTGATCACCTCTGTGGTCCATCACCAGCTCTGCTTGTCCAGGAGTGAAATATCAAAACTCCTTGTTTGAAGAACCCTCAACCTGTCTCAGTTGTTTGTCCTGAACACTCCTGCTCAGATTAGGTTTGAGGAAATCCAAGCATGAACACAAGGAACAACCCAGGAACAGCATAGCTGGTGAGTTGTTGGTTGTGGATTGTGCTGCATTGTGATATGCAAGGAGGAAGTTGGCCAGATTCTGATTCAGTGTCAGTGTGTGTTCTGCTGACATTGCTCGCAGCGCATTCTTAAGACTCTGGCCAAATTTCCCCACCAAGCAATTTGTCTTATTCTATTAACTTTCAGGAAAGATTGAAACTGTTCCACAGCAAACTGTAAACAAGAGAAAATCTACGGATGCTTGAAATCCAAGCAACACACACAAAATGCTGGAGAAACTCAGTAGGCCAAGCAGCATCTATGGAAAAGGTACAGTCAATGTTTCGGGCCAAGACTCTTCGACAGGACTGACGTTGACTGTACTTTTTTCCATAGATGCTGCCTGGACTGCTGAGTTCCTCCAACATTTTGTGTTTGTTGCCACAATAAACTGTAGTCTATTGTCACAGACTAGGTGTTCTGGAACACCAGTCCTTGAGAAGAGGTTTCTCAACACATCAACAGTGTGCGAGGCTGTAGTGGAGGCTACTGGAAACTCTTCTGGCAACTTGACACTACTACCAAGAAATTTGTGCCCATGAATGGTCCGGCAAAATCCACATGAATCCTCCACCAGGGCAATCCAGGCCACTTCCAGGGATGGAGAGGCACTGCGCTTGGCATCTTCTAGATATGTTGGCATCCCAAACAGTGCACAGCAACCTCTTGATCTGCTTTTCGACCCAATTAACGCGTCCAGCCAACACTTTCATTTTGACTACACCTAGACAATCAACATGTTGCGTAGTACCCCTGAAAAGGGAATATTCCAAATGAAACATGGATACGCTGTTCTGTACAAGCATCAGTAAATTTGGTGAATGAGTACAACGTATACCACCCCCCCCCCCGCAACCCCACCCCAGCATCATTCTGGCAGGCATGAGCAATCAATCATTTGCTGAATCAGCCATGCAAGCCCTTACAAGTCGATGGCAGAATCCGTGCTCAATACTATAAGAGAATGTTCTGCACACAGATTCTCAGAATTTTCAACAAAACATATTTGCATGTTTTAAAGTAATATCCCTTTTTGTCTCAACATGAAATGTTAGTCACGTTAAAAAAATACTTTAACTCTGTTATTTAAAAAAAATTTGAATAATTATGTATAACTGAACTGAACAGATTTCAACATTGTCGCAGTAGATTCTCTAACATTTTAGCTCTCAGCTTTGATGGTACAACTCTCAATACCCACATAAGGCAATCCCTGTCAGGGACAAGTTCATACCGGCACTGGTAATAAAGGGGGAACTGGAATTTCTGTTGCAAATTCCAGCCACTTTGCGTTGCCATGTAGACCTGAGACAGTGTGGGGTCTTCTCTAGTTTCCCTTTGGACCATCTCCACTGTAATAGGGAGATTTTTGATTTGTGCTAGGCAGAATACGTCAAGAGGAGTATCCTCTTTTATAAATTTTTCAGGTATTTCCTTTTCCAAGGGTGAACAGAATAACCCATCCGCATTTCCATGTCTTGTTGAATTCTATCTTGTGACTGGGTCCTCCAGGATACGGAGCTCGTCTCTGTATTTGTGCTGCTGCTGTTTGTGGAACCCCCTTCTGTGGAATGAAAATGGACACTGGTGGGTGATGATCAGTAATGAGAGCAAAAACTCTCCTCCATACAAGTACTGGTTGAAATGTTTGACACTCCAAATCAGACTCAAGGCCTCTCTGCAGATCCGTGCATAACTTTACTCTGCAGTGGTAAGAGAATGTGATGCAAAGGCTATGCGATATTCACTTCCATCACTCATAATCGGTGACATGGCTGTACCTACAACATACGACAAGGTATAATAAGCAAGCCTCGTCGGGCAACGTGGACCATAATGTGTGAGTACAGCGTCCGATGTGATGTCACCATTCCCTTTACCTTTTGGAACACCACCTACCGCTTTGTCCATTGCCACTCCTTCCCTATCTCTAATAATGTGTTGAAGTGGTGGAGAACAGTAGCCAGGATTGGCAGCAACATATTCTAGTAAATGATAAATCCTAAAAAGGACCACAACTGTGACACGTCCTTTGGCCTTGGGGCATCCACCACTGCTTGTGTGTCAATGGTGTGACCACAGTAAGTAATGATTCGTTCGAAGAATTCGCACTTGTTGCATCATGCTGAAAGCTCATAATCTTCTAATCTTTTTAACACTGTATTGGGATTTTGACAATGTTGCTTGTCATCCTCACTAGTAACAATTGTATCATCAGGTAACACTGAGTGCCCAGGCAGCCTTGCTGCAGCTAGTCCATAGCTTTCTCCCAGAGTGCAGCTACAGGAGCTACTCAAAAAATAAGCCTATTACAGCAATAAAGTCCTTTGTGAGTGCTTATGGTGAGAAACACTTTCTACTCTTCTTCCATCTCCATCTTAGGTAGGCCTCAGCAAAGTCCACTTTGCTGAAGTGTTTCCCTCCAGAAAGGTTTGCAAAGATACCCTCTATACGGGGCAAAGGGTATTGACCAAATTTCAGTACTGGCTTGATGATGACCTTAAAATCACCATAGATCCTGACAGACTCCCATTCTTCTTAGCTACTAGGACAACTGGCATTGCCCATGGGCTCCACTCAGCCTTGGAAAGAATTCCTTCAGCCTCAAAATGATCTACCTCACTGGCAACTTTATCGTATATGGTGTAATGTATGGATCTATCTCTTTTAGAGGAATGAACCCCCTTCCCTTAGCACTACATACTGATCTGTTGCCTGCGCATACATTGTTGTCTACAGATGCGGTTTGTTCTCTCTCTCCCTCTCTGCAATGTCAGTACACTAGTTAAAGCAATGTCCAGCTTACGTGCTTTTATTTAATCGATATGTAGTTGTTCAGAGACAAAAATTGGCGAAATACAAAGTTGAATGTCAGAAAATATCACAAACTGCACCGACAGTTACAGGATGAAACAGTGAGAGTTAAACAGCATGAGAGACGCTGACAAACATGTGAGTACAGTGCATAGTAACAGTGAAAGATGTGCTGAATTTAAAGTGAAAATAAGGTGGCGATGGCTTCAGTCGGGAAAGTTGACTAATTTGATAGCGCTACTGAAGGCTGGGAGTCATATATTGAGGAGATTGAACTGTATTGTAACATGAACAACATCACAGAGGAGCTAAACAAAGACCCTACACTTCTGAGCTTAATGGGTGCAAAGACGTAAGTCTCTTATGCATCCCAGTAACCCCTGCAAAGCCAGCAAGCAAGACTTTCAACAAAATTGTAACAAATTTAAAAAATAACTTGAGCCCTGAGCCACTGGTAATGGCAGAGAGATTTAGATTTTACAAAAGGAACCAGTCAAAGGATGAAAGCCTTTCTGAATACATTGCCTATCTGCACAAACTTTCCCAGAACTGTGACTTTAGAGATGGACTTTCTGTTGCATTGAGGGACAGGCTTGTATATGGCATGCTTAGTCAAAGCACTCAAAAGAGGCCACTATCTAAAAAAGCCCTAACCTTAGAACAGGCACTGACCATTGCAATATCGATAGAGACTGCAGCAAAGGATGCAGCAGAACTACAGAAAAGGAGGTTAGCATGTAAAATGCACAAAATGTCCCTGGATGATGCAAAAAGCCAAAGATGTTATCAATGTGGCAAATCCTCCCATGATGCAAATTACTGTTGGTTCAAAGAAAAAGTCTGCAGAAAATATCACAGACAAGGTCACATAGAGAGAATGTGCAAGGCAGACTAAAAGTATAACCGAATAAAAAGACTCAAACACAAAATTAAGTAAATGCATAAACTTACCAAATATAAAACAGAATCAAACAATATAGAGTCTGACAAAGGTGAACTGTCATGCCTAGAACTGTATAGTTCAACTGAAGCAGATCACAAAATTATGTGGATCATACTAGATGTGTCCAGTGTAAAACTGAAAATGGAGCTGGATATAGAGTCAGCTTTGTCCATAATTCCAGAGGCTGACTACAACAGACTGCTTTCTAAGATACCATTAGAGAAGACCTTGGTGATGTTAAAAATCTACACAGGCGAAGAAGTGTCTCCCAAAGGCAAATTGAAAGTGAATGTGATGTATGGAGGCCAGCCGTTAGAGCTTTACGTTTTGAAAAAGTGGAGGGCCAGTACTTTTGGTTGTGACTGGTTGAAAAAAATCCAACTAGATTGCCACTCAATCAAAGCTCTCAGTGTGGCGTCAGCAGGCAACTGCAGCCCAAATGGTAGCACTAAACACAGGCTGTCACAGCTGCTTAATGTTAATCAAAAGGTGTTTGAGAAGAAAATAGATAAACAGATTGAAGTTTAAGCCAAAAGCTGTTTGGGATGCCAAGAAGTTCAAAATGCACCCCTACAGGCAGCATTTCACCCATAGGAATCACCATGGCAAAGAGAACATTTTGACTTTGCTGGGCCATTCATGTACTCTATGTTTCTGATTGCTGTGGATGCTCATTCAAAGTAGCTGGAGGTTATACCGATGAAGTCAGCCAACTTGGCAAAGACTGTCTCCACTCTGAGGACTATCTTTGCCAGTAGCTGCTTACCAGAACAAACTGTGAGTGACAATGGACCACAATACATGTCAGAAGAATTCCGACTGTTCATAAAGAAAAATAGCATCAGACATTTCAAGTCACCTCTTCACCACCCAGCTATGAATGGGTAAGCTGAAAGGTTCATCCAAACCTTCACAAAGTCCATTAAAACGATGGAGAAGAAGGACATTTCTCTACAGCACAAGGATGACAACTTCCCTTTTGTGGATCAGAACTCTGTTCATGTGATGACAAATCAAACACTTGTAATGCTGTTCGTGAATAAGATTCTGAGATCTCGCATAGATCTCCTGAAACCAGATCTACGGTGGGAAGTGCAGAATAAACAGTTCAGCCAGTTGTCAAGTGAAGCAACAAGAAGCTTTGAGATTGGACAGGAAGTCCTAGCCCATGATTACCAAGAAGACAAGTGGACACCTGGTAGGATAGCTACAAGAACTGGATCACTGATTTACACAGTGGATGTTGGAGATCAGACATGAAGATGTCATGTGGACCAGATACTGGATGCTCAACCAAGGACACACCTGAGTTGACTGCATCCAACAAGATGGATCCATAACAATCACCAGACTTACTTCTCAGTGATGATGTCACTGACAACAATCTGACACGGGAAACTGAGAACGTTGTCTTAGACGAGGTACCTACCAAACCTAATGCCATTCCACAGGGCCAGAGGAGCTAGGAGAACGTTATCATTGACAAGACACCTGCCAAACCTGATTCCACTCCACAGATCCAGAGGCACTATCCTGAAAGAAACAGAGCACTACCCAAATGACTGAACCTTTAGAACTGTGAAGTTAGTAATGAACTGTTATTGTGAAAGCATGTTTATTTGGAATATGGGTTTATGAAAGAGAAATTGAATGTTTGTACATATTCAGTTTTATGTTGCATTAATCTAAAGGGGAAGGAAGCATAATGTATGGATTTATTTCTTTCAGAACAATGAACCCTCTCCCTTAGCATTACATGCTGATCAGTTGTCTGCGCATGCACTGTTGCCTACACATGCATATTGCTCACTCTCTCTCTCTCTCTCTCTCTTTCTCTCTGTAATGTGAATACACCAGTTAAAGCCATCTCCCACGTGCGTGCCAATAATGGCCCCACAATGCTGATGCTCCTCTTTTTACCACATAGAAGCCCAATGTGGCTTGGTGGTTGCTGTATTTCACTGTTACGAATGTCATTCCTACAGGAATTAATTTTTCTCTAGTATAAGTTCGTGGTTGGATATCTGCAGACTTCAGATCAGTATCTTTGATGGAAACTGCCAAGCCAGTGTCCAATTCCATTTTAATTATTTTGCTGCTCACTTCTGGTGTAATCCATGTTGTTCGTCTCTTGTTCATTTTCGCATTATAAATCTCAAGGATACTTAGTCCTGTGTCACTCTCATCATTATCAGACTTTTCATCAACAGCATGCAGATTAGCAGTCGTTTGGAAACTGCAACTTGAATCATTACCTTTTTTGTCTTATACTTTATACTTTATTGTCGCCAAACAATTGATACTAGAACATACAATCATCACAGCGATATTTGATTCTGCGCTTCCCGCTCCCTGGATTACAAATATTAAATATTAAAAGTATTAAAAATAGTAAAGATGAGTAAATATTAAGAATTTAAATTATAAATCATAAATAGAAAATAGAGAAATAGAAAGTAAGATAGCGCAAAAAAACCGAGAGGCAGGTACGGATATTTGGAGGGTACAGCCCAGATCTGGGTCAGGATCTGTTCAGCAGTCTTATCACAGTTGGAAAGAAGCTGTTCCTAAATCAAGCCGTACGAGTCTTCAAGCTCCTGAACCTTCTCCCGGAGGGAAGAGGGATGAAAAGTGTGTTGGCTGGGTGGGTCATGTCTTTGATTATCCTGGCAGCACTGCTCCGACAGCGTGCGGTGTAAAGTGAGTCCAAGGATGGAAGATTGGTTTATGTGATGTGCTGCGCCATGTTCACAATCTCCTGCAGCTTCTTTCAGTCTTGGACAGGACAACTTCCATACCAGGTTGTGATGCACCCTAGAAGAATGTTTTCTAGTCATAGTCATACTTTATTGATCCCGGAGGAAATTGGTTTTCGTTACAGTTGCACCATAAATAATAAATAGTAATAGAACCATAAATAGTTAAATAGTAATATGTAAATAGTAATATGTAAATTATGCCAGTAAATTATGAAATAAGTCCAGGACCAGCCTATTGGCTCAGGGTATCTGACCCTCCAAGGGAGGAGTTGTAAAGTTTGATGGCCACAGGCAGGAATGACTTCCTATGACGCTCTGTGTTGCATCTCGGTGGAATGAGTCTCTGGCTGAATGTACTCCTGTGCCCACCCAGTACATTATGTAGTGGATGGGAGACATTGACCAAGATGGCATGCAACTTAGACAGCATCCTCTTTTCAGACACCACAGTGACAGAGGTGGTGCATCTATAAAAATTAGTGAGGGTTTTAGAGGACAGGCCAAATTTCTTTAGTTTTCTCAGGAAGTAAAGGTGCTGGTGGGCCTTCTTGGCAGTGAACTCTGCTTGGTTGGGCCAAGTCAGGTCATTTGTGATATTGACCCCGAGGAACTTAAAGCTTTTGACCTGTTCCACTTGCGCACACCGATGTAGATTGAGTCGTGCGGTCCACTGCTCCGTCTGAAGTTAACAACCAATTCCTTCGTCTTGCTGACATTGAGGGATAGGTTATTGTCTTCACACCATGCCACCAAGTTCTTAATGTCCTCTCTGTACTCAAACTCATCATTACCCGAGATACGGCCTACAATTGTTGTGTCATCAGCAAACTTATATATTGAGTTTGATGGAAACTTGGCTACACAATCATGGGTGTACAGTGAGTACAGCAGGGGGCTGAGTAGACAGCCTTGTGGGGCACCAGTGCTCAGAGTGATTGTAGAGGAGAACTTGTCCCCTATTTTTACAGCCTGGGTCCTGTCTGTGAGGAAGTTGAAGATCCAGCTGCAGATCTGAGTGCTAAGGCCCAGGTTCCGGAGCTTAAGAATCAGTTTATTTGGAATGATGGTATTAAAGGCAGAGCTGTACTCAATGAAAAGGAGCCTTATGTATGCATCTTTACTCTCCAGGTGTTCTAAGGAGGAATGTAGGGCCAGAGAGATGGCATCTGCCATTGACCTGTTGCTCCGGCAGGCGAATTGCAAAGCGTCAAAGTTGACCAATAGGCTGTGGTTGATGTCTGCTATAACCAATCTCTCGAAGCACTTCATAGCAATTGATGTCAGAGCCACAGGTCGATAGTCATTCAGGCATGCCACCTTGCTCTTCTTCGGCACTGGGATTATCGTTGCCTTCTTAAAACATGAGGGGATCTTAGACTGAAGCAAGGAGCAGTTGAAGATATCAGCAAACACTGCAGCTAGCTCGCTTGCACAGGCCTGGAGAACCCGTCCTGGGACACCATCTGGGCCCGTCGCCTTCCTTGGATTTATCTTCAGGAAGGCCCTTCTAACGTCCTCCTTGGTGACGATGAATCTCGATGCCACCAGGTCCGGTTCATCCAGAGGAAGCGGGACGCTCCTCTTCTGTTCGAATCTTGCATAGAATACATTAAGTTCGTCAGGCAGAGAAGTGCCACAGTTATTGATATTCCTAGCCTTTTCTTTGCGTCCAGTGATCTCATTTAGACCCTGCCATAGTCTACTAGCATCACTCTGGTTTACCTGGGCTTCCAACTTGGCTCGATATTGCCTCTTGGCACCCTTAATGGCTTTCCGGAGTTCACGCCTGGATTCCGTGTAGCGACTGGTATCCCCTGACCTAAAAGCTGCAGCTCTAGCCTTTAAAAAGGACTTGACCTCATAATTCATCCAAGGTTTCCAGTTAAGGAATACCCGGATTGTCTTGTGAGACACACAGTCCTCCGTGCATTTCCAAATAAAGTCAGTGACAGCTGAGGCATACTCATCGAGGTTAGCTGCCAAGTCCTTGAATACTAACCAGTCCACCGATTCAAAGCAGTCACCGAGGACCTCATCCGTTTCCTCCGTCCAACGCGACACTACTTTTGACACTGTGACCTCCCGTTTCAGATTCTGTTTGTAAGCCGGGAGGAGGAGTACGGCCTGATGGTCCAATTTTCCAAAGTGAGGTCGTGGGACAGAATGGTAGGCATCCTTGACTGCTGTGTAGCAGTGGTCAAGTATATTCGGGCCTTTAGTGGGGCAGGAAACATGTTGGTATAACTTTGGCAGCGCCTTTCTGAGGTTGGCCTGGTTAAAGTTCCCTGCTCTAATGAGCAAAGCCTCCGGATACCTGGTCTCAAGTTCACTGATGTTGGCATACTGTATGTTCAGAGCACACTCCACGTCCGCCTGGGGGGGGGAATGTAGACCGCTGTCAGTATGACCGAGGTGAATTCCCATGGCAGATAGTAGGGACGACACTTCACCGACAGGTGTTCCAGGTCCGGGCTGCAGGAGCTTGTCAGTGCCACTGTGTCCGAGCATCACGCAGTGTTGATCAGTAGGCAGACACCACCTCCACTCGTTTTGCTCGAAGACGCCGTGTGGTCCATCCGATGGATCGAAAATCCCTCCGGTCAGATGGCACAGTCAGGGGTGGCAGAGGAGAGCCAGGTCTCAGTGAAACAGAATACACAGCAGTTCTGCATCTCCCATTTATAGAATATGTTCTTTGTATGTGTCCTACTTTGTTTCATTTTCTGCAATTTTCACCTTTAAATCTGCATTGGTCTGGCGTATCTGACCCCACCCCCACCCCCCGCCACAATAGTAACACAATTTCATTCCTTATTGCAGTTCAATTGCATCTCTGTTCTGCTGCTTCCATTGATTCAGCTGCTCTTTTAAATGTGAGTTGAGCTTCAGTTAGGAGCTATTTTTGAATATTTTCTCGTAAGCTTCCATAAATGAAACAATCTCTCAGTTCCTCATTAAGACCATCACTGAACTGACAATGCTCGGAGAACTTATTCAATTTAGTCATGTAAGCCAAAATAGAATCCCCTTCCTTTTGATTCCACTTATAAACCTGAAATCATTCTGTAACCAACAATGGTTTTGGTTCTAATTGTTCTCACATTACTTTCACGATATAACCAAAGCTCATTTCAGCTGGTTTGGTTGGAGCAGTTAAACTTGTAAGCAAACTATATGCTCTTCCACCAATTGCAGTCAGTAGTACTGGCATGCGTTTTGCATTGGCTATTTCATTTCCTTCGAAATACTGCTCTATATGCTCAGTGTACATATTCCAGTGTTACATGTTGTGCATCTATCTTTCAATGTAGCCTGCTATTTCTACTTTTATTTATTGATTATTATTATCAAACAGTACTCATTGTTTATCAACCCATGAATTTTGTCCATTTTCTGCCATTTTTTAACTTGAGCGTCTCACTGCGCATCAACAGGTAGGTAGTCATCTCAGGTTTGTTTTAAAACTTACTCATCATCAATGAGGAGGGCACATATGGCATGGTGTATGCCATTCACAAACCCTTACATATAACCCACAAATCATTATTGAAACAACAAGGAATGCTTAATCAAATGTTATATTTACAATATTACTCAAATATTGCTGAAATATTAAATACAAAATAGTCAGCTTCCTCTCTTCTACTCTAGGGAGAATAAATTCTATACAGATTCATGCCATGGAACTGAAATCCTTCTTGTCTCTGCTTCCTGCCCATCCCTAATCCAGAGAGTCTTACAGTAAACAATTACAGTGTCAACATGATTAATTTATGCAACAATCTGATCATTCCAAATCCTATATTCATACTTACTAATGAGATCAACTTTTCACACCCTAATCTCTGGGTAATATTTTGCTTTTATGGATTTATCAACGTACTGTCTGCATTAATCTTTTCTTAGAAGCAGCCAGTTTACCGGATTAGGGCAGTGAAACAGTTAATGCAGGCATGCCATAGGAAGACTGGCGCTGATTCAACAAGTGCATAAATTACTTTCAAACTTCAAGCCATTCCAAGCCCTGAAGAAAGGAAGGCGGACCTTAAGAAATGCATTTACAGTTTAGTTTCCCATCTGGTGATCTCTTGGTTAGGCACTGAGCACTGAGACCAGAGGACATTGTCACAGTAAACCTATTTATCACGGTATGTATGTTCCTTATTTAAATCTTGTGTTATTATTTATAACAACTCTTTCACATCTGCTTCTATTTCTATAAATCTCCATCTCAAGTATGGTGCACATGAAATTCAGATAACTGACAATGATTCATTCCTTACTAACAAAGCTCATGTATTTATCAGTACCCAGAGATGTACTCTGTATGCTGATAATGAAAGGTCTTTGCATGCTTTAGTGTAAGTTCTTATGTATGCAGAACACATTAGAAGAAAGAGAAAAGATTCATTTGTCTTTGGTACTCAATAACTAGATGGTATTACAAATACTGTCAACTGCTGAGATTTTTTTTGGATTACAATGGATGCAATTTAAACTTGTCACTTGAGTGTAATTCTAGTGTCATAGATCAGATGTCTACTAAAAAGATGTCAGATTATCATTTTCAAAATAGACTTGCTTTTATTAAGTCACATGGTTCTTGACACTTCAGAGCTTGTTAAAGAGAGGAACATAGAAAGCATGAACATAAGACTTAGGCATGAGCTTTCCAATATTAAATCAAATCAGCACAGCTAAACTCAGCAGGAGGAGAAGAAATTCATTGAATAATTGGCAGTGTCTGGAATACTAAGGATCAGGAGTCTGTGTGCAAAGCAATACAGAGGCTTAAAGACATATAGTTAAGAAAAGAACCAAAAGCTGATTCATTGCTTCCAGTAATCATCAGTCCTCACAAAAAGGTCAGGGATGAATACCATAGGAATATATTGCTTTGTGAGAGAGCGTATAGATAGTATGACTGGAGATTAGCAGGATACCAAGAAAAAAACTTTAGATGAGTAGTAATCACGAGATACACTAGAGAATTTGAGACACGGGCATCAAGGTATGGAATGCCTAACATTTGCAGGTTGCAAAGGAATTTTAATTTTGTAGAACTTCTGCCTATTAACCTTATTAGTTGTTTAGATCGCTCTGTAACTAGTTTTGTTGGAGACAGTGAATAGCATTTTCCTAATATATAACATTTGCAAATCAGATTTACAGAACCTACTGTTTAATATGAAGCAAATGTTTTGAATAGTCAGAATTGCAGCTGTACTCTGCTGGGTGCAGCAGGAGATGGGAAATAAGAAAGAGCAGTAACAACAAATGGCATTGATTGTTCTTAATCTCTAACACTGTAATTTTAGAAACAATATCCAGAATACAATAAGGTGGCACTTGGAAAGTTTGGGCTAATTCATATATAGACATCAGCACAAGATGGTTCAATACAAGTGACATTAGACTAACATAACTGTGTTCTTTGATTACGTGATTGAGAATTTAAATTAAACTATAGTCATTTGTTTTATATTGTTTTCAAAAGTTCTAAATGATAAACTTTTCACCAAATCAATATTGTGGGACATGTGACAGCAGTATCATAGATATAAAATTGGCTAAGGTTTAGTATACAAATCTTCGAGTGTGGCAAGATGAAAATTCTGCTTGGGATTCCTGACTTTATCAATAGGGCATTGATAAATGGAGAGAGGTTATGGTTCAGCAGGAGTAAAGCATTCAGTTCTGAACATAAAGTTAGTATGAATGGTACGTGGGATTCAGGATTTGAGTTATTTTTGCAGGGACTGATGAACTGATTTGATTCTCTTTAGAGTCAAGAAAGCTTCAAGAAAATTTAATCAATAATCAAAATTGCAAATGGTTTTGATGAAGTATGTTAGGAAAAACTGTTTCAAATGACAGAACATTCAGTATTCAAGACACTGATTTACAGTGATGGGCAAAATTACAAGCAGTGACATGGTAAATGATGTTTCATTCACTGGGTTCCTGGGACTGAGAATTGAACTGATGATTGCTATCTATTGCCATTATTGCCACCGGTTATGATTACAAATAACTGTGATCTCACATGACATTTAATCAGAAAAATGTTGCATGATAATAACAAACTCATTTACTGTTTAGTTTCACTATTTAATGCATATTGGTGAAGCATTTTGAACTTAGTGAGACTGTTTGTATTAGGTATGAGACTATTTGTGTGTCAGCTTGAATGTTATGAGCTGAAATGTGTGATAATAAGAACTCTCACCATCTTTGAAACAGGATTGCCCATACTTCCCAACTGCATGTTTGTTAATATTAGTAGTTGGACAGAGAATCAGTATCACTAAGCTTCGGAATATTGTTAATGATAAAATGAATGACTTCTCCAGTGCTACAGAACCTCAAGTAGTAACATACATTAATATTATCAAAGAATATTCCATTTTCACACTATGATGTGGAATTATCGAGTGAGTTGATACATAATAAAAATTCTACAGGTTAAATGGAACATAGATATAATGGAATATTCACCACTTAGATTTCGATTTAGAACAAGAAAATAACTTAATCGTCTATAATAGACCCAATCTCAATGCAAACAAGTGTCAAGGTAGGTTTGTCATCACTTCTGCAATTCATTCACTATCCAGTCACAATGCTGTATTTCACCTCCAGCAAGCTTCCTGTAGGATTTTTCACAGGTATTCCCTACGTCCTACCTATCCCTTCACTCATCATCTGCAACTTAAAGCTAAATTGTTTTCTCTTGTTCCCATTTCTGATGATCAAGCTTCGACCTGAAAAGTGAACTCTGCTTCACTTTTCACAGATGCTGAGTAACTTGCTGAGTGTTTTCAGCATTTTCTGTTTTCATTTTGGGCACGCAGCGTCTGCAGATTTCATTTTAATTTTCAGTCTCCTGCAGGAAGACAGTGAATCTGTAGGATAAATGGGAACCTGTGCAACCTACACCATCTGTTCTCCAGTTCCACGTTCAATCCAATGTCAGCCTCTGAACATTAACGCACAGATCATACTTGCACATGTTTCGAGGCTAAACTCCGGACCTTCTCAACAGCAACACACAGATCGCATTTGTAAATATTCTGAGGATCAACTCCGGACCTTCACCAACTCATTCACAGAGTTTACAAGAGAATGGACTTTAAACCAGATATCACTAAAAAAGAGGAACTAATATGAACTTAATCTCATAGCATGACACTGTCCCCAACAAAAGGGGCAAATTAAGAAACTGGAAAATACAGAAACACAAGAGATTCTGCAGATGCTGAAGGGTCTTGATGAAGGGCCTCGGCCCAAAATGTCAACTGTTCATTCATTTCCACTGATGCTGCCTGACCTGCTGAGTTCCTCTAGCCTGTTAAAGGTGTTGCACAGGAAAATACAAATCATTTTCTGAACATAAGGAGCTATCTTTCAGTGAGAGCCAACATCATTTATGAAATTCACAGTTCTCTACAAAGGGTACAAGTAGGACATCAAGCCACACACTACCTGACCTCTCATCCATTCAGGTGGCCTCCTACACTGTCTGCAGCAGAGTGTTAGGATGCCACCCCGACCTGATTAGAAGATTCGGAGCTAAAGTGGAAGCAAATAATTCTGATCCCAAGTGACTGTGTAGCAAAAGAAAATATTCCTAAAGTTACAATTCAGAGTCGTGGACTCATACCTCAGAGAAGTGTAGCAGTTAGCACTTCAGTTTACAGCGCCAGTACTCACCAATCGGAGTTCCCTGTAAGGAATTTGTATGTTCTCCCAATAACTCTGTGGGTTTCTTCCAGGTGCTCCTGTTTCCTCACACATTCCAAAAGATGTATGGTTGTGGTTGGTGAAAATTGTGGGTATGGTACCTTGGAGTTGCAAGTATGGTGACACTTGAGGGATGCCCAGCACAGCCTTTGCTGATTTGATTTTTGATGCATTTCACTGTGCATTTTGATGTACATGTGACAAATAAAGCTAAGCTTTAATCTTTAAAGGGCAATCCTTTCAACCCACCATGTCGGTGCTGACCGCGATCTATCCATTCATTTTTACCAGCACAGGACCATTGCTTTCTATGCCTCGGCTCAACTACTCCAGATATCCCTTAAGTATTGTGAGAGTAACTGCCTTCACCACCTACTTAGATAGAGACATCCATTTTCCAACCATCCTTCAGGTAGAAAAAAAGTCCACAGAAAAAAAATCCACAGATCCCCTTGGAATCTCTTACCTCTTAACCTAAATCTATGCCCACTAGAAAAAGACTGTTTTGCTATGAGAAAAAAAAAGTTTCCCCCTATCTATCCCAACAATACCCCTGATAATTTTGCATTCCTCTGTTGTCTCTCTTCACAGCACCCTCCATACTTAAGCAAAAAAATCCATATAATTCAAACATTTCCTCACAATTTTTTGGGATTATTTTGTAAATCATTTATTCCCGGAATAAAATAAAATTTAACCTCTAACAGTCATTCCAGTAATATTGGGCTCAATAGACTGTTAGCTTTTTTTTAATTCATAGGGCAAATAAAGAGAAAAAAAGAAATAAGGAATAAGTTAAAGATTAGAGTGAGATGGTCAGCCATAGAAATTCCAAGAGACAGAGTAAAATTTCAGTTTACGGAATATAGATGAAAAATGCATGTAATTTATCCAAATTGTTAAGTAAGTAACTGTTGCGGATAACTCTCAGGAGCAGCAGACAGAATAGATCAGGCCGACTCAGAGAGTTGTTTCAGACGAAAGGATTTTATTTACATGATATCATGGACAGCTCAAGCACCTAAAAGCGGGATCTTGGAACTCTGCTTAACAATAGAGTAAACTCTTAGTTAATCCCCAAACGTATGTGACAAGAAGCACTCAAAGCTGTAAGGAGGAACCTAAACTACAATTCTACAGAATAGTGAAGCTGCACAATATGCCCTGAGAGGTTATCCATTTTCTTGAGTGTTGGTTCTGAGGAAAGTATATCGGGCTTGCTCAACCACAGACGTGTGATAATTCTTAGAACAAAGCACAGATATAGTTATTTCTACATCGCGTCTACAGCGCACATTTTAGTCACGCAGTGTAAATTAGTCAGATAAGTGACTATAGCTTTTAAATTCACACTCTTAAAAATCGTTAACCCCTTAACATCTGTCACAAGGTCTTAGTATTTTTCTTCCACAGTAACATTTGATCTGGTATAGACTAGAAGTTGTAGCACAGAAGTAATTCATGTATCTCAAGCACAGACACAGTATAAGCTATAAAACAAGCAGTTGAGTGCGTGTGTGTAAGAGGGAGTGTCGTCTTTAATACTATTATCATCAGTACGTGCAAGGAGCAGCAACATGACGTTCTACTTGATGAGACAAGCACAGAGCAGAGTGTGTTGGATAGAGAGGCTGATGAGCACCATTAGAAATTTGGCAGGGTGACAGAGGATTGCCAAGCAGTGCACATTGCAACATTTCCTGCAGGTAAGAGAGTGAGTCAGATGTTCTGACTTATTGCAATCTGCATCTGAAGAGCAGAAGAACTGATTTTTTTGTATGTTTGAAAGTAAATTATATTAGTACTTAAAAGGAAAAAAATTAAAGGACAATGGGAAAAGACAGGGGAATAAACTGATTAGCTCCATTAAAGATTGAAAAGCAAAAAGCTGGATGTGCTGGAAAACTGAAATGAAAGAGAAAATACTCAGATGTCCAAGCAGCATTAATGGAGTGAAAAAGACTTAATGTTTCAGTTTAAGATTTGAGAAGAGAATATTTAAAAAATTATAATACAGTCAAGCTCAGGCAACATGGCCTTACATACGTAAGAAATAGGAGCAGGAGTAGGCCATCTGGCCCATCGAGCCTGCTCTGCCATTCAAAAAGATCATGGCTGATATGGCCATGGACTCACCTCCACCTACCTGCCTTTTCTCCATAACCCTTAATTCCCCTACTGTGAAATTTATTATCAATTCAATATAGTGCTTTAAAGGTATACCAACTGGTGCATAAAGGGGAACTGGACAACTTTTAGTAACGGTTTACTGAATCAGAATCAGGTTTATTATCACGGCATGTGACGTGAAATTTGTGCGGAAGAGAAGGACGTATGGCAGTGAGGATAATATATTAGAATGGGTAAACGATTGGTTAAAAGAACAGAAAACAGTCAGTTAAATGGCTATTTTCAGGTTGGCAAGCTATAACTAGTGTCACAAGGATAGATGCTCAGACCTTAAGTAGCCACAGGCTAGATTCATAACTTTAAAGAACAGATCTATTATGGCAAGATTTACAGATGAATGAAAAATAGGAGGGATAGCAAAATGTGAGAAGGATATAAAAAGTCCACAAAGAATAGAAATAGATTAAGTACTTAGGTAAAATTTTGCCAGGTGGAATGTAATTGAGGTAATTGGTAAGAAGAGAACAATGGAATATTGTTTATGTGGGAAAAGAGACTGCTACAGTATAGAGAGATCAGGGTATCATTGTACATGAAGCATGGAACATTAGCATGAAGGCACAGCAAATAATTATACAAATGACATGATAGTCTTTCCACAGCTGTTTCTGGACCCACTGTGCTTTCTGCACTGTATTTCAGACATTCAGCAGCTGAAGTTGTTTGAAAATGGTTTTAAACAAAGGGAATGGAGTCAACAAGAAACAGAAGCCCACACCGACACAGGGCATTTATAGGATCTGACCTGTACAGCTTTGGTCGTCTTGTTTAACTAGGGATTTACTTCCATTGGAAACAGCTCGGAAACTACTCAAAAGATTAGTTTCCAGGATTAAGGCATATCTCTATGTGAAAAAGATGAGCAGATTAGAATCATATTCATTGGAGTTTAAAAGAACGAACGTGATCTCAGTAAATATACAAGACTCTGAGAAGGAAGAAAACTGTGGATGCTGAATAACAGAATTTATTCGAGACTGAGATAATTGTTTTGTTTAAGTAAGGGTCAATGGTTAGGAGAAACAAGCAGGAGGATGCAGGTGTAGCCAAAATCAGAACATTTTGATTCCAGGAAACAGTTCTATTCCTCCTAAATTCAGAAGCATCAGGCAGTTATGTATCTTCAATAGCTCATCTGGCCAAAGGTAAAACATTGAATATTAAGGTATTAGGTACAGTACTGAGAATTACACAGTATTTCTGGGCATGGGTTATGGGAAAATGAAACTACCTGTGCTAGATGTCAAAAATAAAAATGCAATAGTAAAAGGGAAACCAAATATATTGTTAAAAAGACTAGGGTTGGGTGTAACTGTTATGCTCTGAGTTGTAAGCCTGAGGGCTAAGGCAGAGCTGTCATATGTGAGGCAGAACCAAAAGAATCCAAGATGAAGCAATATTGCCATTGGAGCATATTAAATTGCTTTGGGTCTGCGTAACCAACTACAGAAACAATCTGAAATATCTAGACACGAGACTGTGGAGGCAAGGGGATGCCAGGTCTTGCTCTGAAACACACATAAAAATTGCTAGTGAACGCAGCAGGCCAGGTAGCATCTGTAGGAGGAGATACAGTTGACATTTCGGGCCGAGATCCTTCATCCTGACGAAAGGTCTCGGCCTGAAACGTCAACTGTACCTCTTCCTAGAGATGCTGCCTGGCCTGCTGCGTTCACCAGCAATTTTTATGTGTGTTGCTTGAAATTCCAGCTTTTGCAGATTTCCTCGTGCTTGCTCTGAAATGTTGATTATCCCTTTGCCTCTACAGATGCTGCTTGACTGGTTGAGTTTATCTGTAGTTTGTTTTCTTGCTTGAGAAACATGCAACTGAATAGGCTTCAAGTGTGTGGCACAATCTATATACTGTAAAATACTGTATCCTGTACCTTTCTACTTGTATCCAATTCTCTCAGCAGATGAGTAAAAACATATGGTTAACAGGTGATCTGGACAAAGTTAAATATTAAACAAAGTTAAATATTGAATTTAAAGAAAACTTAGTGTATGAAAAACTTTGAAGTAGTTAAAACAAACACAATGAGGAAACAACAGTGGACTGAAAGGACATCTCGGTAACAGGCAATGATATAGTGTGATTATTAAATAAAGAACTGTGAATAGCCAAGGAATAGTAAACTGTGAGAAATGAAATAGAAAACAAAACAAACGCGAAAAGGTATGAACAAAACAGTTCTGAAAATTTCTGGTCAGTGTTTAGGCTGGAGATTACAACATGCCCAAAAGAAAAACAAAGGGAAGGGTTGAAATTAAACTGTCAGTTTCTCTCCACGGATGCTGCCTGATCTGCTGATTTCTCCATTTTCCCCTGAAATTCACCAATTGGGCAATAGTAACTATTTCTCCATTTGGAAACTTTGTAAGTAAGACCTTTGGGTGTGTCTTGAGAACATGCACAGAAAGCTAATCAGAGTTCAATCCTGCCACACAGCTTCTGGTAACCTAGATAGTCTAAATCAACAGTCGCAGTACTTTTAGAAACAAATGTACGGCAATTGGTAAGCAGGCAATATTTTTAATCCAGTGTGTTTTTCCTTTATTTAGTCCATTTCCAGAATTTTAATGTTGATCTTTTACCCATTAGTAAATGTCTTCTTTTCCAAGCTGTCTTATTAATTTACAATTTCCCACCTCCCAGCAGCAATGTAAATTCCAACAAGAACTGATCATTACTGCTTTTAAAATCACATATATAATCCAACTTCATAGGAAAAAGAACCTCTAACTCAAGTTAGTAAGCCTGAATTTCACAAGATAGCTAACCATGGGTATATGGCTTAACATTTCATTCACATTTTGAATATACTGGCATCAACCACCTCCAGAAAATCGTTAAGCTAGCTTTTGAACATCTGCAACAAATCTACACTCAAAGCATGTATTTAACATATAAAATTAATTGAAATGAGGGTAATCCAATGTGTGGTCAAGTTGTTGCTCTGGAACATAGATGCAGATCATTTGGTTTTCTGTAATATATCAAAAACAAATAATTAGCATACTTCGTTACTAATTATCCATTCACAATTTGAAATAGCTGCACTTTCCTAAAACTAAATAGCTCTCTGAGCCTATTGCAATAACATCACTGCACTTTAGAAGCTAAAACTTTAGCTTTTGATGCTAAAGAATGGGTAAGTGTATTGTAATCAGATGCACTCTCCACCACATTTTAACAATAATATACTGCATCTGAAACTAAAACAAAATGTTGTTTTCACTTCTTGAGAAGGAAGTTACTTCTAAAATACAAGGTAAAGTTTAGAGCAGCCTTTCTCAAACTTTTTGCCCTGGAGGAACCCTTGAAATAATTTTCAGGTCTCAGGGAACCCCTGTGTAAAAGTTATTATATCTACAGCTCACAAGATGTTAGCATAATCAGTAAGTTGTAGATCTAATAATCCAAACATAATTGTCACTGCTCTTTTCAGAAGAGAATGAATTTTTAGCCAACCTTCCCTGGAAAAAAAAATAGGTAGTTAAGCTTAGCTTACCTTTCTTGAAATTAAGCTCTTTCTTTCCCCTTCGTAAATTTTAAAAACTCATGAGGTAAACATAATAAATTTCTGTGAAATAACTGGCTTAAGGCAAAATGGGATTTAATTTTTCTAAAGGTTGGCTCAATAGATTTAATTTAAATGAAGGTAGTAAATTGATTTTAATTAATGCTATTTACAACATGAAAATTTACGACAATGTTGAACAGTAAAGTTACTAAAAACCATAAGACAAAGCGACACAGTTCCTCCAAGACAGATCTTTTGTTTCCAGATGTGAAAATAAAATATTAAATATATCTTGGCCTTCACTTGTTTTGGGCAGCTCTTTGCAACAGAAAAGGTTTTCTTGAAATTCACCATCATTTACAAATCTTACAAATGCTACAACATGACATTTATTGGTAAAATCTGTTGACTCATCAATCTGGATAGAGAAGCTATTTTTTTCAGTTTAGCACACAAAACCTCTTCAACATCATGTGACATGTCATCAATACATTGACTTATCTTACTGTTCAAGAGTGAAACCTTTTCAATTTCTTGTACTGCATCTTGTCCTAGCATTTTACCCACTATAATTTTACATGCTGGCATTATTACATTCCCACCAACTGTGTGATGTTTCCTTTTCTGGGTAGTAAGTTCTGCTACTAAATAACTTGTTTACTGAATCCTTTTACTGAATTTGACTTTATTAACAAAAGTTTTACTCTGTTTGTTTTGAGATTCCAATAGCCATTTAAAATAATCAACACATTTGCGTGCCTTATGGCTATGATTTGTCATTAAATGCCTTTTCAATTTTGCTGGAGCCATTGCCGCATTTATAAGTTGTTTGCCACAGGCACAATGGAATCAGACAACTTGGATTACCATGTAAAACCCATTGATAAGTAGCTTTCAATGTTAAGACAGACTTTTTTTTGTGTCTGCTTTTGCACTATTCCGGTGAAATGCAGTGAAGATTGAACCATCAGACATAACTGTAAAACACATGGGTTAACAAAATATAAAAAAGAATGGCATAGTAAATAACTAAACAAAAAAAATCACCAAAAAATGAAAACTTCGCAATACAATTCACTGTTAACGTACACAATCCACCTTTGGCAATGTTTACAACAACAACAAAGTAGCAGGTCAGCGGCTGAGTCACGGGGTTTAAAAATTCCTGCTTCAGGGTGAGTATTTCCCTACAATTTTCTGCTACATTGGTAGAGTTTGTTCACTCCCATAAGTCAGTTGGCGGCGCATTACGGGAAGTTGGGGGAGTTCATTTGGGAGGGGGAGGCTGACATCAGAGTCAGAGTCAAAGCTCGGAAAATGCACTTCACGCTCCTCAGCCGACTGTCCTCCCATCCATGCAATATAGTGCTCATCAATTATCAGCTTACCATCCTCTCCTCCGTGCAATGTAACGCTCACCGATTATCAAGGGCTTCCCATATCTCACGTCAAGAACTGAGAATAGTCTCAATCAAATAAACACAGTCCTACTGCGCACTGCCCTACTGGGCTGCAAGGCCTCTAGTGAGATTGCTAATGGGGCTGCATGGTCACTGCCCACCATTGCGAGTGCTAGCATCATATTTTGCACAAAGTTCAAAAAACAATGTTAATTTTTTTTTTAATCACTATCTCTCACAGTGACCTCTCCTGGAACCCTAAGGTTCCGTGGAACCCTGGTTTAGAAATTCATTGCTGAATGAAAACCTTGAAAGCCTCAACTATTCTCAAGAAGTTCAATACCATTTTGGACAAAACAATGTCCATTAATTCTTTTAGTTAATAAATTGTGTGTGTCGCATCCTTTGACTTTTGTCGACCTCATTTATTTCTGTCAGTCTAAACGTACACAATTTTCTTTATCTATGCGTGCGACTGGAAGCATGTGACAGCCAAATGCAGGCTCAGTGCAGGTGTGCACATCGGCTCTTAAACATTAATTTGGAAAATCGAACCTACAGGCCAGAAGTAATGTACAGGGTCAATAAAGAGGCTGTGAGCTGTTTACAGATGAGCAATCTGAACACACCTGATTAAATTCTTGCCTCTGCAGTAAGAGACTCACCCTCAAATAAGCTTTGGAGGAATGGAGACATTGGCAATGGGAAACAGAAAGCCCTTCCTGATCTGGACTAACCACCTGAATCTCCTATCCATTCAACAGAACTGCCAAGTCAACCCATATCAAATTTGCTGGTGTCACAAGTGTCACCTTTATACTTGATCAAGCATAACATTTGTGATTCCATGTATTGCACATCAAAGTTGGCTTATTAGATGATTTCAAAACAGTTTTTCAAATGTGAACCATAGAAGCTTTTAGGGTGCATGATATTATTGTGGGAATAAGGAAGACCGATTGTTCACATACATTGTTATGAAAATTAACTTAAGCACTGGTTCAGCTGGTTAAGGGAGTGCTTGGCTTAACAATATTAGTCAATGAGCCATAGTTTTGTCCCTTTGGATCATTTGAATTAGCTGATATATGTCATATAGATATTAAGGAAACCGCATTTAGATACTGCACGCTAGTTTAAGGAGCGCTCGGGTGAGCTACTTTCTTCAACGATTATACTTCTTTTGGGAAAGATACTCCCACAGGGCTATTGGACAGAGAGTCCCAGAATTTGGAATTACTGACAATGAAGAATCATCTTATATTTCCAACTCAAAATGGTGTGCAGCTTGTAGGCAAATTGTTGAATGATGGGTTCATATACACCTTCTTCCCTTGTCATTCTTTGTGGTAGAGATCACAGGTTAGGAGGAGCTGTCAACAAAGCTTGGACAAGAAATGTAGTTTTGGATGCTTAGGACAGTAGACAGGTAGACAGCAGACCGTTCTGTCCAGGATGCAGCTAAACTTCTTGAGAGTTGTTGGAGCTAGATCCCATCTAGGCAATTAACAATATTCCATCATGCCTTGCAAATAGTGGGAATCTGTTGCAACGAAGAGGGTAAGTCATTCATCACAGGATTCCCTGCTTCTGATCTGTTTTTGTAGCCTTCATATATATGTTGCTGATCCAGCTGAGTCTCTGGTCGATGGAGACCTTCAGGGTGTTGACAATGCAGCAATCAGAGATAGCAATGCCAGTGAATAACAAATGTAGGTGATCAGAATTGCTGAAGATGGTATGCCCTTGTATTTTATGGTGTGTCCTTACTTGCCAGTTCTCAGCCCAAGCCTGAATATTATCTAGGTATTGGAGGTGCTTCATTTGTTGTGGAGCAGCAAATAGAATTGACCATTGTGCACATGTAACGTACAATGGAAGGAAAGTGTGTGTCTTTGAGTTATAGCATTATACAGCTATGACTCAAAACAGGTCTTTCAGTGCAACTTGGTCATGTTGACCAAGAAGTCTGTCTAAACCTATCCCATTTGCCCATATCCCTTTAGATCTTTTCTATCCATGTACCTGCCCAAATGCCTTTCAAACATTGTAATTGTACCAACCTCTACCACTTCCTCCGGCAGATCGTTCCACATACTCACGATCCACTGTGTGAAAAGTTTGCCTTGCATGTTCCATATAAGTTGCCTACCCTTACTTTAAATCTATTCCCTCTAGCTTTAGACTCCCCTGCCTCGCGGAAAAGGCTGTAACCGTCCAATTTATCCACTCTTCTCATGATTTTATATGCTTCTGTAAGGTCACTCATTAACTTTCAATACTCGAGGGGAATATATCCCAGCCTATTGAGACTTCCCTTGTAACGCAAGCCTGCTAGCGCTGGTATCATTCTTGTGAATCTTTGTTGCAACATTTTAATGACAACTGCAGTGCACCAGAACTGCGCACATTGCTCCAAGTGTAGCTTTTCCAATGACATGTATGTTTTAACATTATGTTCCAACTCTTGTACTCAATAGCCTGACTAATGAAGCTTAGTATGCTACCTCCCAGTTTACCAATATCACCAGTTGCAGGGAACTATGTACCTGTACCCCAAGGTCACTCTGTCATGCAGTACACTTCAGAGCTCTGCCATGCCTTGGCTTAACTCACAAAGTGTAGCACCTTGCATTTGCACCTTACAACTTGGGCCATTGGGGTTTGTAGTTCCAGCGTCCTCTGTAAGAAGGTTTGAAAGTTCCTCCCATGAATGCATGGGTTAACTCCTGCTGATCAGTTTCCAACCACAGTTCAAAGACGTAACAGTAAATTGGTCATTGTAAATATTAGGCTAGTGTTAAGTAGGTGGCTTGGGTATGGAGCTGTTTGATGGGCAGAAGGGCCTGCCTCACGTGGTATCTCTAAATAAATAAGCAAATTCCACCTGCTGTTCCTTGACCTACATCTGGTCAATTAGATCCTGCTGTAATCTTAGATAGCCTTCTTCATTGTCCACTACACCACACATTTTAGTGTCATCTGCAAACTTACTAACGCATTGTTAGAATAGATGACAAACAACAGCAGAACCAACACCAATCCCTGTGGTACACCACTGGTCACAGGCCTCCAATCGAACAAGTCCTTTGAGAATTCAGTAGAAATAACAGTAGAAAATATTTCAATAGGGCCATATTGAAAATAGTAAAATAATATCAGACAAATGACAAAAATGTATCCTGTATAACATACAAATATAGAATTGAAGTGGCTCGTATATTACTTTAGCCAAGGAAAAAGCCATATTAAGTTTAAGTTAGGCAACAAAAATTGAAAGCTAATAATAATGTTAAATTATTTTTAAATTGCCTGGGTTAATATAAGGGGTGATCAGATTGCTCATCTGTAAACAGCTCATAGCCTCTTTATTCGCCCTGTTCATTTCTTCTGGCCTATAGGTTCAATTTTCCAAATTAATGTTTAAGAGCTGATGTGCACACCTACAGTGAGCCTGCATTTGGCCGTCACATGCTTCCAGTCACACACATAGATAAATAAAATTGTGTACATTTACACTGACAGAAATAAATGAGGTCGACAAAAGTCAAAGGATGCAACACACATGAACTAAAAGAATTAAAGGGCATTGTTTTGTCCAAAATAGTGTTGAACTTCTTGAGAATAGTTGAGGCTTTCAGAGCTTTCATTCAATAATGAATCTGTAAACCAGGGTTTCTCTAGTAGGGTTCCATGAGAGGTCACTGTGAGAGATCGTGATTTTAAAAAAAACATTTTTTTTGAACTTCATGCAAAAAATGATGCTAGCACTAGCAGTGGTGGGCAGTAACCAAGCAGCATTTCAACATTTGTATATTGATGCTTCAGTTCTAGAAAAACTGTACCATTTTTCCATTTGCCATTACTGTATATCATTTGTATAAATGCATGCATAGGTATCTCCATTCAAAATGTGTGTGGGAGAGAGGTGTCAGTCTACACATGCAAGTTCCTCCCAGACTCCACCTAGCTAACAGGAGTCACCTGCGACTTCCAACACATAACCTGCAGCCTATTTAAACCCAACTCTGATCCACAACCCTTCTTCACTCATACAAACCCGCAAGCCTCAATCAATTGCTCTGAGCCTTTAATTACCTTGTTGCTTTGTTGTGTTAAGTATCTATTCTCTCTTATTTTGAGGCCCCTTGTGACCTGTTATTTTAAAGTTTATTATTAAAAGTGATTGCTCACCACTGAGTGATCTCCACTCCTCTGTGTTTGGTTCAAGCCTCCACTACCTTTGCTGACAGGATGAGTGACATAGCAATTGATTCAGCAGAGTTTGTTTGCCTAAAGGAAGTCAGCTGTCTTTACAAGCACACATTCCAGAAGCAGCAGGGAACCTTTGACTACCTGCTCACCACTCTCAACCAACTCTTCATCTCATTACAACAACTCCACACCAGTCAACCTCCTCCCTCAGAGCCCTGGACTCTTGTGATCCAGTGTATCAACAGATACCCAACCCGATGCCACAACTTCCTGTCCAAGTGTGTCTTGCACTTTGAGCTGCAGCCGCCCACGTATTCTATAGGCAGAGCCTTCATCATCTCTCTCTTTACTGGGCCACCACTAAATGAGACAATAAACTACCATCTTCAATAAATGTGAGGAGATCACCACTGAGGTGGGCCAGGTTTTCGACCATCGGCAAAGTGGAAGGGGGCAGCAGATCAGATACTTCACTGGCGTCAAAGCTTATGTTCGGTGCTGGAGTACAATGTGGAATTCAGGACCCTTGCGACTGACTGTGGCTGGAATGCGGAAGTGCTACTGGACCATTAACATCATGGGCTCCCAGAGTGCCAGAAAGACAAGCTGACTACCCGGAAGATGCCCATTGAGCTCAAAAGCCTCATCACTCTGGTCTTCCATGTTAACAAGAGTTTTATGGAACGACCCTCCAGATTACCAGCCAGAAGTCTAGTTCCATTCCCAGAACCATTTCAGGCTGCAGGACCCTTCTCAGGAATGCCTCCAGAACTCAGGCAGGCGGGAGGGTCTGGAGCATTCAGGTGCAGTAAGCAACTTTCTGGACCAGACTCTGTGTGCGGCTTGCACCCTACCAAGCCTATCTCGCACCCCTTCTGCATCGCAGCCATTGACAGACACCCCTTGGGTCTAGGATAGTCAGAATGTACACATGGCCTTTGCACATGAGTATCAGAAAACTCCATGAGTCCATCCAGTTCCTCTATCTGAACACCTCCAGGCCTTTAGTGGTAGAGGTGGACACATCTGATATGAGCACCAGGGCCATCCTCTCCCAACAAACTCAAGATGGGAAGAGACGCACTTGTGCCTTCTTCTCACACAAACTCAACTCTACACAGCACAGCTATGGTACAGGAGACAATTCTTGCCTCTGTAGTATGAGATTCACCCTCAAATGAGCTTTGAAGGAATGGGGACATTAGCAATGGGAAACACCAAGCCCTTCCTGATCTGGACCAACCACCAGAACCTTGTATCCTTTCAACAGAACCGCCAACTAAAACTATATCAGGCTCAGTGGGCCCTCTTCTTCAAACATTTCAACTTTTTCATCTCCTACCAACCCGCATCCAAGAACACTCAGGCAGACACCCCTGTCATGACAGTTAAACCCACGTTCCCTGCAGAGGAGCCAACAGTAGAGGTTCTGTCCACCAGGGCCCTGGTTCACAGATGCTGGAATGATTGGAGGAGGGCATGGAGGGCCATATCAGCTGCCAAAAGGGCTTCCTGCCACCAAGCTAACACACATTGGCGCCTAGCCAGACTACTGCTGCCTGGGGACTGTGTCTCGCTCTCAATCCGAGACATGCCCCTGCACACTGACTCTGAAAGCACTTGCTCCAGTTCATTGGTCCCTTTAAGTTTACGCAGATTCCAGTCACTTACCTTCTCCAGCTGCCACTGTCCCTCAAAATCACACCTACCTTCCATGTGTCATGCCTGAAGCCCATTGTCCATGCCCCACTTAATCCATCTATGACTGCATGTCCAGAACCAAGGGTGGTGGAAGGTAGCCCAGTATACACAGTTTATCGGTTGATGGATTCACAACATTGTGGATGAGGTGTGCAGAACCTGGCCATCTGGGACTAGCCCACAGGGGAGATCTTGGGCCATTCAGTTTCATCATGGATCCATCATCACTCATCGAGGAGTTCCACCAGACCTATCTGGATCAATAAGGCAGGTGGGGTGATGGCGGTGGGGGGGGGGGGCGTGAATTCTGTCTGGCCTGCAAATGCAGGCTCCTCCCAGTCTCCAGCCAGCTAATGGGAATCACCTTCCACTCGTTTCCAACTAATTACCTGCAGCCTATTTAAACCCAGCTCTCATTTACAATCTTTGAACTCTCAAATGAACCAGCCAGCCTCAACCAGTTGCTCCTGGCCTTCAGTTACCTAGTTGCCTTGTCGTGTTAAGTATCTGTTGTCTCCTGTTTTGTGGCCCCTCGTGACTTGTTATTTTGTAGTTTGTTATTAAAGTGATCATTCTCTGCTGCTCTGCACTTGGGTCAAATATTCTCTACATTTCCTGACAAGAGGAAGGGAGGGAATAAAATTGGTAGAGCTTTCAATGTAAGACAGGTCCCCTATTCTTAATAGGCTGAATAGACATCATCACAGTAAAGGATTGCAGAATTAAAAAGGAGATTCATGCCTCTGCAGTTCGATTTGTTCATAATAGAACATTGTGTAGATAAGTGCAAATTAATTTCCTTTGATAGCAAAAAAGTAAGAAGGAATTGTGTAATGAACTGCCCCAAAGGAATTACCTTACTTTGTCTGTCTTACAAAACCAGAAGTTTTTCCTTGCACAGATAAATTGAGTGAGATAATTAATCATCATTTCATTTCCTCAATTTCCACATATACAGTATTACTGTAAACGAAGGTCCATCCGAAACACAATAATGTCAAATGTATGCCACACATTTATATCTCTTTTTATGGAATTCTACTTGAAAGTACCAATTCAATGTGTGTAGCTATTGTAACTACAAACAAAGTAATTCAAGTTAATTCACCAATTTTGCACCAATTTATTTAAATCAGAGAAGCAATCAATGGGATGCATAACTGTATGAAAGTCCTCACTGCTCAGCAGGATGAAAGTCAGTAGCATATAAGTAACATGAAATAAAACCCTGTTTCATATAAATAAATAAACATGCAGAGCTATCTTTCAATGTATGGTGTGCCTGCATGACATGCTATAAAGTCGCAGAGACATACAATAAAGAAATAGTCCCAACATCCCATCGTGTGCATGATGACCATCAAGTGCCCATCAATAGTAATCCAGTGAGTTTGGAAGCTAATTATGATAGTTTCCCAAGTGGCAAAATAAAGGAATGAGCATGTTTTACTTTATATTTCTAATTTATTTTCTTCACAACTAATTGTATGAGTCACTATTACTTCATGATATAGTTCAACGACCTGAGACTCAGACTCAGACTTAGCAGAAAGCGGCTGATTGGGCAATTGAGGTCAGGTGACCAAGCATTTTGAAAAGCTCAAACAGATAAATAGAGGGGTAGCTCAAGCGGAGCGGCCTGTGGAAAGCGGCCAGAGCGTGAGTGGGCCAGTGAAGGAGTGGAGCTTTGAGGCTTTGACTCGAGAGATTCTGGCAGTTTTGGCAGTTGGTCTGTGCAATGAAGTCAATCAAGATTTGAATAGATCAGCAGAAAGCCGTTGATTAGACAATCAAGATTTGAAAAGCTCAGACTAGGCAGAAAGCAGCTGATTGGGCAGTCGAGGTCAGGTGACCAAACATTTTGAAAAGCTCAAACGGATAAATAGAGGGATAGCTCAAGCGAAGCGGCCAGTGAGTGAGTGGGCCAGTAAAGTAGTGGAGTTTTGAGGCTTTGACTCGAGAGGCTTCGACGAGAGGAGGCAGGGGACAAGCTTGCTCGCAGTTAGTCTTTACAATACCTCCTGAGATGGTGATGTGTCTCTCATGTGAGATGTGGCAGTCTTGGGGGAACGCCCCTCTCCCGCACAGTCACATCTGCCGGAAGTGCATACGGCTGGGCGATCTGGAAGACCATGTAAGGAATATGGAGCAGCAGCTGGATGACCTTCGACTCATAAGGGAGAATGAGGCAGTCATAGATGAGAGCTACAGGGAGGTAGTCACACCTAGGCTGTCAGAAGCAGGTCGTTGGGTGACAGTCAGAGGGGGGAAAGCGAAGGTGAGCAGACAGGTGGTACAGAGCACTCCTGTAGCCATTCCCCTGAATAATAAGTTTACCGTCCTGGAGACTGTTGGCGGGGATGACTGACCAGGTGTGAGCCACGGTGGCAGGGCTTCCGGCACTGAGTCTGACCCGGTGGTGCAGAAGGGTGGGACGGAGAAGAAGAGAGCTGTCATCATTGGAGACTCTATAGTCAGGGGAGCAGGCGGGAGATTTTGTGGACGTGAGAAGGACAACCGCATGGTTTGTTGCCTCCCGGGTGCCAGGGTCCGGGATGTCTCTGACCAGGTGCAAGACATCCTGGTACGACAGGGAAAGCAACCAGAAGTCGTGATACATGTTGGTACCAACGACATAAGAAGGAAGAGGGATGAGGTCCTGAAGTGTGAGTTTCTGCAACTAGGCAGAAGGCTGAAGAACAGGACCTCAAGGGTGACGTTCTCAGGATTGCTGCCAGTGCTACGTGACAGTGATGGTAAGAAATGGAGGAGATGGCAGTTGAATGCGTGGCTGAGGAGTTGGTGCAGGGAGCAAGGTTTTAGATTTTTGGATCATTGGGATCTCTTCTGGGGAAGGCGGGAACTGTACAGATTAGATGGGTTGCACCTGAACTCGAGGGGGAGCAATATCCTTGCAGGTAGGTTTGCTGGCATGGTTCGGGAGGGTTTAAACTAGTTTGCAAGGGGGATGGGACCCAGAGCGATAGAGCAGTGAAAGAAGTGCATGGAGTAAAGCCAGATCTAACATACAGAGAGGCTTTGAGGAAAGAGAAGCAGAATAAAGGGTGTAAAGGTAGTAAGGTAGAAGGGCTGAAGTGTGTGCACCTCAATGCAAGAAGCATCAGGAACAAAGGTGATGAACTGAGAGCTTGGATACATACATGGAATTATGATGTAGTGGCCATTACAGACACTTGGCTGGCACCAGGGCAGGAATGGAATCTCAATATTCCTTGATTTCAGTGCTTTAAAAGGGATAGAGAGGGGTGGAAAGGGGAGGAGGGTTGGCATTACTAGTCAGGGATACTATTACAGCTACAGAAAGGGTGGGTAATGTAGCAGGATCCTCTTTTGAGTCCGTATGGGTGGAAGTCAGGAACAGGAAGGGAGCAATTACTCTATTGTGGGTATTCTATAGGCCCCTTGGTAGCAGCAGAGATACAGAGGAGCAGGTTGGGAGGCAGATTGGGAGGCAGATGGGTCTATTGAGGAATATAGGGAAGCAAGAAAGGAGCTTAAGGAGGGGCTGAGAAGAGCAAGAAGGGGGCATGAGAAGGCCTTGGCAAGTAAGGTAAAGGAAATCCCCAAGGCTTTCTTCAATTACGTGAAGAACAAAAGGATGACAGGAGTGAAGGTAGGACCGATTAGAGATAAAGGTGGGAAGATGTGCCTGGAGGCTGTGGAAGTGAGCGAGGTCCTCAATGAATACTTCTCTTTGGTATTCACCAATGAGAGGGAACTTGATGATGGTGAGGACAATATGAGTGAGGTTGATGTTCTCGAGCATGTTGATATTAAGGGAGAGGAAGTGTTTGAGTTGTTAAATTACATTAGGACGGAGAAGTCCCCGGGGCCTGATGGAATATTTCCCAGGCTACTCCACGAGGCAAGGGAAGAGATTGCTGAGCCTCTGGCTAGGACCTTTATGTTCCTCGTGGTCCACGGGAATGGTACCGCAGGATTGGAGGGAGGCAAATGTTGTCCCCTTGTTCAAAAAAGGTAGTAGGGATAGTCCGGGTAATTATAGACCAGTGAGCCTTACATCTGTGGTGGGAAAGCTGTTGGAAAAGATTCTTAGAGATAGGATCTATGGGCATTTAGAGAATCATGGTCTGATCAGGGACAGTCAGCATGGCTTTGTGAAGGGCAGATCGTGTCTAAGAAGCCTGATAGAGATCCTAGAGGAGGTGACCAGGCATGTAGATGAGGGTAGTGCAGAGGATGTGATCTATATGGATTTAGTAAGGCATTTGCCAAGGTTCCACACGGTAGGCTTATTCAGAAAGTCAGAAGGCATGGGATCCAGGGAAGATTAGCCAGGTGGATTCAGAATTGGCTTGCCTGCAGAAGGAAGAGGGTCGTGGTGGAGGGAGTACATTCAGACTGGAGGATTGTGACTAGTGGTGTCCCACAAGGATCTATTCTGGGACCTCTACTTTTCGTGATTTTTATTAACGACCTGGATGTGGGGGTAGAAGGGTGGGTCGGCAAGTTTGCAGATGACACAAAGGTTGGTGGTGTTGAGATGGTGTAGAGGATTGTTGAAGATTGCAGAGAGACATTGATAGGATGCAGAAGTGGGCTGAGAAGTGGCAGATGGAGTTCAACCCGGAGAAGTGTGAGGTCGTACACTTTGGAAGGACAAACTCCAAGGCAGAGTACAAAGTAAATGGCAGGATACTTGGTAGTGTGGAGGAGCAGAGGGATCTGGGGGTACATGTACACAGATCCCTGAAAGTTGCCTCACAGGTAGATAGGGTAGTTAAGAAAGCTTATGAGGTGTTAGCTTTCATAAGTTGAGGGATAGATTTTAAGAGTCGCGATGTAATGATGCAGCTCTATAAAACTCTGGTTAGGCCACACTTGGAGTACTGTGTCCAGTTCTGGTCGCCTCATTATAGGAAGGATGTGGAAGCATTGGAAAGGGTACAGAGGAGATTTACCAGGATGTTGCCTGGTTTAGAGAGTATGCATTATGATCATAGTTTATGGGAGCTAGGGCTTTATTCTTTGGAGAGAAGGAGGATGAGAGGAGACATAATAGAGGTGTACAAGATAATAAGAGGATAGATAGAGTGGATAGCCAGCACCTCTTCCTCAGGGCACCACTGCTCAATACAAGAGGACATGGCTTTAAGGTAAGGGGTGAGAAGTTCAAGGAGGATATTAGAGGAAGGTTTTTTACTCAGAGAGTGGTTGGTGTATGGAATGCACTGCCTGAGTCAGTGGTGGAGGCAGATACACAAGTGAAGTTTAAGAGACTCCTAGACAGGTATATTGAGGATTTTAAGGTGGGGGGTTATATGGGAGGCAGGGTTTGAGGGTTGGCACAACATTGTGGGCCGAGGGGCCTGTAATGAGCTGTACTATTCTGAGTATCAGCATTTATATTTGCTTATATTTACTTATACCAGATATTTCAGAGTTCAGTGAGATGATATTTATTCTGGCTCAGGTTGTTCTCCAGTTCTCATCAATTTTTGTCTTTTTATTTTCAAAGCAATAACAGTGAATGGGATATAATCATTTCTCTGGTTTAATGGAAGAGAATATTTTACTCTTAACATATCTCAATTAATTTATTCCTATTTTTCTTCCCCAGGATAGTAAAGTCAATACCTGATGACAGTATTTGAAAGAGGATAAAGAGATGCCGCACGTGCTGAGGAAACATTGTTTAATCTGTGTTACTGGTATTTATGGTTGCCACTGGAAACAAAATCCATTGCATCGCAACAAAAAGGTATCATTCTGAGTTCTGGGGAAATAATTACAGTGGGACACAAGACCTTTTCACGAGTAGAAGACCAAGATGGAAAAAAATAAAGAGTTCCTGACTGAACACATTGATTGTCTAGATTGCAGATGGTGAGGGAGGGGAGAGAGGGGGGAAACGTCGACTCAGGCCATGAGATGCCTGATGGTTCCTATGACTTTAATAATAAGTTTCAGTTTAGAAGTAGGTAAAACTGAAATAGCCAGTGCATGAATCCGTAAGGGAGTGTACATCCTTCTAATTCTTGCCACTGCAAGTGCCAAAAGTTAAGTGCAAAGTAAATTTATTATCAAAGTACTTATGTATCACCATCGACAACCCTGGATTCATTTTCATGTGAGCATTCACAGTAAATACAATGATACATTCTAGAATCAATGAAGACCTCACACAAGATGGACAAACAACCAATGTGCAAAAAACAGCAAACTGAGCAAATACAAAAAGAAAAAGAAAAACACACATAATAATAATAATAATAATAATAAATAAACAATAAATATCCAGAACACAAGGTGAAGAGTCCTTTAAAGTGAGTCCATAGGTTGTGGGAACAATTCAGTGTCGGGGTTATCCTTCTGGGTCAAGAGCCTGATGGTAGAGGGGTGATAACTGTTCCTGAACCTGGTGGTGTGGGTCCTGAGGCTCCTGCACCTTCTTTCTGATGACAACAGTGAGAAAAGAATATGACCTGGATGGTGAGAGTTCTTGATGATGGATGCTACTTTCCTGCAACAGCATTGAATACAGTGGTGCTAGAAAGTCTGTGAACCCTGTAGAATTTCCTCTTTTTCTGCATAAATATGACCTAAAATGTGATCAGATCTTCATTTAAGTCCTAAAGCTTGATAAAGGGAACCCAATTAAATATATAACACAAAAAATATTATACTTGTTCATTTATTTATTGAGCAAAATGATCCAATATTATATGCATTTGTTTGGAAAAAGTATGTGAACCTCTGGGGTAATGCCTTCTGCAAAAGCTATTTGGAGTTGGGTGTTCCAATCAATGAGATGAGATTGGAGGTGTGGGTTATAAAGGTGCCATGCCCTATAAAAAAGACACACAAAGTCAGATTACTGACAGACCCTGCTCTTCTCAAGGAAAATCTGTTTATATGCACAATGCCTCGATCAAAACACATTCTGAGGACCTTAGAAGAAGAAATGCAGGGATGCATGAAGCTGGAAAAGGTTGCAAAAGCATTTCTAGAGATCTGAGTATTCATCGGTCCACAGTAAGAGAAATAGTCTACAAATGGAAGAAACTCAGTACTGTTGCTCCGCTCTCTAGGAGTGGGCATCCTGTAAAGATCACGCTAAGAGAACAATGTGCAATGCTAAAGGAAGAGAAAAAGAACCCAAGTGTAACAGCAAAAGACTAGCAAAAATCTCTGGAACTTGCTAAAGTCGCTGTTCATGTGTGCATGATCAGAAAAACACAAACAAGAATGGTGTTCATGGAAGAACACATAGAGGAAACCACTGCTCTCCAAATAAAGAATGCTGTCTGTCTCAAGTTTGCAAGAGACGCCTGGATGTTCTATAATGCTTCTGGGACAATGTTCTGTGGACAGATGAGACAAAAGTTTTAATTTTTTGCAGAAATGCACATTGCAATGTTAGGTGGAAAAAGAGCATTGCACACCAACAAAAAACACCCCATACCAAATGTGAAGCATGGTGGAAGAAGCATTATGGTTTGGGGCTGCTTTCCTGCCTCAGGGTCTGGACAGCTTGCAATCGTTGAGGAGACAATGATTCAAAATTGTATCAAGACATTTTACAGGAGAATATCAGGGTAGCAGCACATCACCTGAAGCTTAATAGAATTTGGATAAAACAACAAGACAACAATCTGAATGACAAGAGTAAATCAACTACAGAATGGTTTAAAAGGAAGAAAATTCCTGTCCAGGAATGGCCACGTCAAAGTCCTGACCTTAATCCTATAGAAATGTTATGGAAGGACCTGAAGCAAGCAGTTCATGCAAGGAAGCCCACCAGCATTCCAGAGATGAAGCAGTTTTGTAAGGAGAAATGTGAAGTAAAATTCCGCCAGGCCAACGTGCAGGACTGATCAACGGTTACCAGAAGTGTTTGGTTGAAGTTATTGCTATATTGGGGTCACACTAGTTACTGAAAGTAAAGATTCACATACTTTTTCCAACAAATACATGTAATATTGGATCATTTTTCTCAATAAACAAGTATAATGTTTTTTGTGTTATTTATTTAATTGGGTTCACTTTATCTTGCTTTAGAACTTGCATGAAGATCCAATCATATTTTAGTTCATGTTATTGCAGAATTAAAGAGGATTCTACAAGGTTCACAGACGTTCTAGTAGATGTGCTCAATGGTTGGGTGGGCTTTACCTATGATAAACTGAGCTGTATTCACCACTTTTTCTTACCAGGCTATGATGCAACTAGTCAATATACTCTCCATTGCACATCTATAGACGTTTGTTGAAGTTTCAGATGACATGTTGAATCTACACAAATTTCTAGGACAATAGAGGCACTGTCTTAATGGCATTAGCGCTCTGAAATGATAACACTGAGGAATTTAAAGTTGCTGACCCTCTCCATTCCAATCCCTGGCTGACAACTGGCTCATGGAAATTCACTTTCCTCTTCCTGTAATCAGTAATCAGCTCCTTCATCTGGCTGACATTAAGTGAGAACCTCTCAGCCAGATTTTCATTCTCCCTCATATAGTATATATACATCTTCCCAGAATCTGTCTCCCTATCTGCCCCTCAATGTCCCTGTTACTATTGGTGGTCTATAAAAAACACCCAGTAGAGTTATTGACCCCTTCCTGTTCCTAACTTCCACCCACAGAGACTTAGTAGACAATCCCTCCATGACTTCCTCCTCTTCTGCAGCCGTGACATTATCTCTGATCAACAGTGCCACACCCCCACCTCTTTTGCCTCCCTCCCTGTCCTTTCTGAAACATCTAAAGCCTGGCACTCTAAGTAACCATTCCAGCCCCCGAGCTATCCAAGTCTCTGTAATGGCCACAACATCATAGCTCCAAGTACTGATCCACGCTCTAAGCTCATCCAGTTTGTTCATGATACTCCTTGCATTACAATAGACACATCTCAAACCATCAATCTGAGCATATCCCTTCTCTATCACCTGCCTATCCTCCCCCTCACGCGGCCTACAAGCTTTCTTGATTTGTGAGCCAAACACCCCTTCCTCCGTCTCTTCAATTTGGTTCCCACCCCCCAGCAATTCTAGTTTAAACTCGCCCCAAGAGCCTTAGCAAACCTCCCTGCCAGGGTGTTGGTCCCTTTCAGATTCAAGTGCAACCCATCCTTTTGTACAGGTCATGCCTGCCCCAAAAGAGGTCCCAATGATCCAGAAATCTGAATCCCTGCCCCCTGCTCCAATCCCTCAGCCATGCATTTATCTTCCACCTCACACTTGTCCTATACTCACTGTCACATGGCACAGGCAGTAATCCCGAGATTACTACCTTTAAGGTCCTGCTTCTCAGCTTCTTTCCTAACTCCCTGTAGTCTGTTTTCAGGACCTCCTCCCTTTTCCTACCTATATCGTTGGTAACAATATTTAATACAACCTCTGACAGTTCACCTTCCCACTTTGGGATATCATGGACGTGATCAGAAATGTCCTGGGCCCTGGCACCTGGGAGGCAAACTACCACCTGTGTTTCTTTCCTGCGTCCACAGAATCGCCTGTCTGACTCCCTAACTATAGAGTCCCCTATCACTGCTGCCATCCTCTTCCTTTCCCTACCCTTCTGAGCCACAGGGCCAGACTCTGTGCCAGAGGCGCGGCCACTTTTGCTTCCTCCAGGTAGGTTATCCACCCCAGCAGTACTCAAACAGGAGTACTTATTGTTAAGGGGGTTGGCCACAGGGGTACTCTCTAGTATCTGACTCTTGCCCTTCCGTCTCCTGACTGTTGCCCTCTGATCTGTCTCCCGAGGCCCTGGTGTGACTACTTGCCTATAGTTCCTCTCTATCACCTCCTCATTTTCCCTGACCAGACAACGGTCACTGAGCTGCATCTCCAGTTCCCTAATCTGGTCCCAAAGGAGCTGCAGCTTGACGCACCTGGCGCAGATGTGGCCGTCCGGGAGGCTGGGATTCTCCTGGCCATCCCACGTCTGACACCCAGTCCAGAACACCGGCCTCACAGACATACTTCTTGTTTCTATTCTTCACAAGTAACTTACCTTGCCTTGACCCATTATCACCGAAGCCCCATTGAGCCAAAGCCTTCCTACTCTGACTCGCTCTGCTCTGATGCCCGCTCTATAAAGGTGTCCTCTTTTTAAATTCTTCCCACTGGTCTGACTTGCTGACATCTATGTACCTGCGCAGTCGTGCCACGATCAAACCCCTGAAGAAAAAATGACCTCCTTTTAAATTCTTCCTGCCGGTCTAACTTGCTGCTGTCCGCACGCCTGCACAGTCATGCCTTGATCAAAATGCTGATGTGTCACCACCTTTTCCACCTTTGATTCAGCCAATGACAATGGTGTCATCAGCAAACTTAAGTATAGCTCCTTCTTCCATTTGTTCAATAATAGGCCTTATTTACTGTTTCATTCTTCGTAATGCAAATGTTTATGTTGTACATTATTCTTCGTATGACAGTTATGACACTGGTGCTTTTCTATTTAGACAGTTTGCAAACAGCACTCACTGTTGTTGCTCTGCTGTTTTTTCCTGTCTCTGGTGTCTAAGTTGTAATGTTATCCAAAATTGGATTCTAGTTGAGCTGTTATAGAATACAGAAACAAGAACAAACCATTTTCCTCTCATTCCTGTCCTACCAATTAATTCAATTATGGCATCAGCAATTGTATTGTTGTCTAAGTCTATTATAGGATATAAATCAGATGGAAGGTAGGGAAGAGCTTTGTCACCTGGAACTTAACAAGTACAAAGTGATTGACTTTGATAGGATAAATGATGTTGGACAGTAAATGAAAGAGCACCAAGGAACATTGAACAGAGCAATCTTGGATTTTGAGTCTTTAATTGACTGCAAGTGGCAATACAGGTACATAGTGGAGCGTGGTAAAGAAGGCATGTGGCAAAGTTGGAATGTTATGCTGAAACTTTACAAAACACTAGATCAACAACACTTGACATATTGTGTGCTGCCCTAGTCACCACATTTTAGAAAAGATGTGGTTGTACTCAGTAGAGTGTTGAGGAGTTTTACCAGAATATTACCAGGATTGGAGAACTTTAGTTATAGGAAGAGATTAGATAGCCTAGGCTTGTTTTCTCTGGTGTGAAGAAGGCTGATGAGTGATCTGATACAGATATATAAAATTATAAGAGGCACAAATAGGGTAGATAGTCATATTTTTCCCATGTTAGCATTATCAAAATAAAGAGAGTATACAATAGGTTCAAGATGAAAGGAAGGAATTTCAAAGGGGATTTAGAGGGAAGTATTGCTTTCGCACAGAGAGTGACTGATATGTAGAACTTGTGGCCAGAGGAGTTGCAGGAATCAGATACAGTCACCATAGTTAAGAGACAGTTAGACTGGCACGTGAACAGACAAGGCATGGGAAGATACCGACATAATGCAGGCAAATTGGAATCGTGCAAATGGGCATCAAAGTAGTCCTGGTCATGGCGGGCTGAAGGAACTGTTTCTCTATGAATAGAATGACCTGCTTTCTTGTTGCCTGTCGAACATACTGGTGCAGAACTCTATCTTGGACGTGCTCAAGAAATTCAACACTGGCCTTCTGATTTTTTCTACAAGCTTCTCTACTCTCTGAATTAATACATTCCTGGGAATGTATCTTGCATAAAAACTTGACCAAATTTTCAACTGGCTGAGAAGTGGCTCTTACCTGGAAAAGGTGTTAGGCACAATCTTTTGCTGATCGGTGCATCTTCTAGTAAGTGAAGATGGGAGATCCTACCTCTAGAATTGCTATGAGGAGCCTTACAGCAGAGAATAATCACACAAGGCATGGGCATCCATTAAGCAGAAAACAGGAATTTATGCAGTAAGCTTGGCATTTACTTGGAAAATTCAGATATCAGATCACAATGTAAATCCTACACACAGTCATGAAAGAACTAATAGAATTTAACCTCTAACTAAAAACGTTGTGATCTCTAGAATTAAGAATATGGCCAACAGACAAAGAAAGATACTGCCAAATAAAATAGGAGAATGTAAAAGAAAATATCTACTATTGTGCTGCAGAGAGTTGTAACATGCTGGGAGTCAATGTATTGTTTGTTATTTTTCACTTTGTTTTTCAAATGTTTGGCATTTTTTCATGTACTACCATTGAGGTTGGATTCCTTCTCACAGGTAAACCAAATTTTCCCCCAAGATCCCTTTAAGACTGCTTTAGGAAATGTTGCATAGGAGTAATCAGACAGACATTGCTCTGCTTTGAGACATGTAAAAAACTCTACAGTTATCCATTAACAGTTTTATCTGGTTTATGAGTTTTAAAAGATATGCGTATGACAATGATTTTGGGCCTGAGTTTTTCTCACTAGTATCTTGATACATGGGGTTTAATTAGCGATTTTGTAAATGCTGAAAAATAGCTCCATGCATAGAACATAGAACATAGAACATAGATATCTACAGCACGTTACAGGCCCTTTGGCCCACAATGTTGTGCCAACTATGTAATCTACTCTAGAAACTGCCTAGAATTTCCCTACCATATAATCCTCTATTTTTCTAAGCTCCATGTACCTATCTAAGAGCCTCTTTACAAAAGGCCCTATTGTATCCGCCTCTACCACCATCACCAGCAGTGCATTCCACACACCCACCACTCTCTATGTGAAAAACATACCTCTGATATCCCCATTGTACCTACTTAAAAACTATGCTCCGTCAATTAGCCAATTCAGCACTGAGAAAAAGCCTCTGCCTTTCCACACGATCAATGGCTCTCATCAACTTATACACCTATTCACAAAGTACACTGACTTCCTCTTAATGGTTGGATTCAGTCTTCACCCATTTAAGAGGTGCAGGTATGATTGGAATTAATATAGGTTTGTTTCAGCAGCTGTGGGAAATTAGTTGAGAATAATGTGCATTAATGGGGAAAACATGATGATTGAAGCATTGCAGGAAAATCAGCAGTTCTGTAACAAAGTGTCTTGCTCCTCTAAGCAATATTTTCAATGTAATGCATGTTTTCATGTGCAATTGAACATCTTGACTCTTGTCTTATGCCTTTCTACGTGTAAGGAAATATTTCTCCTTTTCTCTAATTATCTTTAGTTTTTCTTTGCAGATAGAGTCTACCTGGAATATTATCCTGTCTTGCTGCTTTGTCATCAGTATTTTCTGGTTTTACTGCTGGTGGGCGATGCTTAATGACTACAGCAATTTAAATGAGTAAGTGTGAAGTATTTCCAGCATCCCTCGGGGAAATAAAGTGTATCAGTGCCTGGCTGAGGCATGCCTGGTGATTTTAACTCAAACTCTTTCCTTTTGTTCAACATCAAATACCATCCTTCTGAGTCTTCATTCCTAACAATGAAGAATTCTTAAATACCATCATCTGAGTAGCTATGGCGACCACCAGAGGTCGAACAAAATCTCTATCCCTGTGTTTCAGCATACGATCGTGTGCCATCTCATTAAAATGTTTGTAACACGGCACATCTCAAATCATGATTAATAGAGCTAAAAACCAGTAGAAACATAGAATTATTATGGTGCCGAAGAAAGATGTTTTTACCATAAGACGCAAGAGCAGAATTAGGCCATTCAGCCGCCTGTGTCAGCTCAATTAAAGCCTATTGAGTCAATGCCAGCTGTTGTTAAAGAAAGCCTGTCAATCTCATTTCCCTGTAGCCATGCTCTTTGCTATCAAGCCTTTCCAATTTCACTTTGAAAGCCCTGAAGACTCTATTTCTCCCATTCATATGTAGAAACTGATCCCAATCCCGCTATGCATAGAAATTACTCTCCTCATATATTCCAGGATCCCCTGCCTATTAATCTATATTCCTTGTTATCTTAAAGGAACGAATGGGTAAGAACATCAACTTCTATTTCCCAAAGCAGACCATCCCCAGATTATGAATAAGGTGCTATGATATTAAATTCAAATGTCTGACATATAGATACATGTTCGATCTTAGGAACTGAAGGACTGGTTTCCCTTCTCTCTCCTCTTTTAGTAATTGGTCCTTCTTATTATAATTATGTGCTTCTGACACCATTCATTACAACACGTGGAGATATGGTTATCATATCAAGTGATTTTTGTACATTTCTGACTTGTAGACAAGGTTGATTTATGGATGTGTGTAAAAAATGGAACCCTTTCATTAGCTGAGAACAGGCTGTGTCCAGTAATATATAGAATACAGTCATTCTATCTTGAAAATTCTTTTGTTTCAGTACAAATACATACTAAGGTTTATTCTCCTATTTGAACCTCACCACTTTTGAATGTGCTGCCTTCCACTCTCTCCCAGTCAAACCCACAAACAACAGGGGGTGCTGTTATAGTCTGGTACACTGACCACTCCCTTGTTGAAACAAGGGAGCAACTCTCAGACATTTTCTCTTACTTACCTTTTGAACGGGACACCAACAAAGAGCACCAGGCCATTGGCTCCAACCTCATCAATTCAAACAATCCCCTATCCACTGCCACCAACCTCATTATTCCCTTACTCCACATTGCTCATTTCTACTTCCTACCCAAAATCCATAAACCTGACTGTTATGGTATGCCCATTGTTTCGGCCTGCTCCTGCAACACTGAACTCATTTCCATATAACTCAACTCCATTTTTACCTTTTGGTTCAGTCCCTTTCCACATATATCTGTGACATTTCAAATGCTCTTGGTCAGTTCTGTCACTAAGTTTCCTAGCCCTGATTGCCTTATTTTTGCTATGGGCATCCAGATCCTATACACTTCTATCCCCATTTAGGAAGACCTTAAAGTTCTCCACTTCTTTCGGGGCAACACATCTAACCAGTTCTTCTCCACACTACCCTTCTCCATCTGGCAGAACTGGTTCTCACCCTCAAAAATTTATTTTGCTCATTCCACTTTCTCCAAACCCAAGCAGTTGTCAGGGGCAGCTGCATAGGCTTCAGCTATGCCTGCCTTTTCATCAGTGATGTGAAATAGCCCTTGTTCCAAGCCTACATGGTAACATTCCCCAATTCTTACTGTGCTACAATGATGGCTGCATTGGTGCTATTCCTGCACCCAAGCTGAGCTCATCAGTTTCATCATCTTTGCTTCTTACTTCCACCCTGCCTTTAAATTTACTTGGTTCATTTCAGACTCCTCTCTCCCCTTTCTCAATCTCTCTGCTTCCATCTCTGGAAACATCTATCTACTACTCTCAGACTACCTACTGATTCTCACAACTATCTTGACTATAGCTCTTCCCACCCTGCCACTTGTAGAAATGCTAGTCCCTTTAGTCAGTTCCTCCACTGTTCTCAGGATGAGGCTTCCATTCTAGAATAACTGAGATCTCCTCCTTTGACAAAAAACAGGGCTTTCTTCCACTTTCTACCATTGCTTCTGCCCTCACCAGCATCTCCTCCATTTCCCATACATCTACCCTCATCTTATCTTCTCACTCATATAACAAGGACCAGGTTCATATTGTCCTTATCTACACCACATGAGCCTCAGCTGGAGCAAGTTATTCTTTGTAGCTTCAGTATCTACAACAGGATCCTAACACTAAACACGCCATTCCCTCCGCCCCACTATTGGCTTTCTGTAGCTATCACTCTCTATGTGACTCCCTCGTTCACTTATCCCTCCCCACTGATCTCCCTCCAAGCACTCATCCATGCCCATGTGAAATGTACTACATCTTCCCCTACACCTCCTCCCTCGTCACCATTCAGGACGCCAAACTGTCCTTCCAGGTGTGGTTTCACTTCACCACAGAGTCTGTTGGGGTCATGTGTTGTATCCCAGTGTGCCCTTCTCTTCATCTGTGAGACCCGATGCAGATTGGGAGACCACTTCATCAAGCACCTTTGCTTTGTCAGTCACAAAAGGCAGAATTACCCGGTGACCATCCATTTCAATCGACTTCCCATTCATGTTGCTCCAGGGCCTCCTCTACTGCCACGATGCAGCCACACTCAAGTTTTTATTTACTTATTTAGAGATACAGTGCAGAACCTTCGGCCCTTCAATTTGCACCACCCAGCAACCCCCAATTTATCTGTAGGCTATTCATGGGACAATTTATAATGACCAATTAACTTGCTAACTGGTACATCCTTGAACTGTGGGATGAAACCGGAGCACCCAGAGAAAACTCATGTATTCCATGGGCAGGATGTGCAAGTTGGAAGAGCAACACCTCATATTCTGTCTGGTTAGCTTCCAGCCGAATGCCATGACCATCGATTTCTCTAACCTCCAGGAATTTCTCCTCCTTCCCCCTTCTCACTTTATGTTGCCGATTATTTTAATTTATCTTTATTTGTAACTATCATCTGCAATTTCAGAATTTTATTTATATTTTTTTAAATAATGACTTTTTTTGAAACTTATGTTTTAATCTTCTATATAATTAATTAAATCTATATTAACTGATTTAAAAAATGATAACCAGGATTAATTTAAAATTGTTCAAAAGTTTGTTAGTGCAGTAAATCATCAAATAATCCATAAGCCATCCTGCTACTTATTGTACGTCCCACCCTTGCTTGTGGTTTGGTTGCGGTATCCTGAAGTCAAGGATGATAAGTGTAGCGGACCTGCAGAAAGTATGAGAAAAGCACGTGTAAGGTGAGGAGGAGCAGTACAGGAGAGGATGGCTAGAAAGGCAGATCAAACACAATCTGACCAATTAACATATTTTCATAACATTAACATAGTCTCTGCAAAGTACAATTGCGTGTTTTCAGTAACAACTAACTGTCACTCAGTGAAATAACATTTTGAACTTTCCCTATGCAGTTTATGAATCACTGACTTATGTAAACCCATATGTATGTTTGGTTCTGGCATTTCTTTTAAACAGATCTCCCTCATGTTACTTTGAACATTTCTATTTAAACTGTTACCTTGAGATCCCCCTGATCTAACGATATGAAATTCAACTTCAGTTGCATCATGGATGTAACTTTTTTTTAATCTTCTTTGTGTGTGGAATTTCATATCAGGTAACTGCACAAAACACTGTCCACAAACTGTCCCTATCCAGCCCACTGAAGCTAGAAAGTTCAGCAACAACAGTGGGCAGTTTTCTGACTTTGTGATTTACCAATTGCAATCTTGTCCAATTAATTTAGAAACTCTGCAACTATCAAAGGCAGTCTTCTACAAACATTAATGTAACAGAACCTCTCCATTGCTTTTAGTCCTTATGCTAAATAAATTGCAGTCACTTTTTCCAGTTGGTAGGTATAATATGCATGTCATGTATGAAATATGGCCAGTCAAGAAATAATGTTTGCTATTACTTTATAGGTATTTATTTGGAAAAATACATCGATGGTTAGATTGGTCTGTAATTCTTCTGGTATTGGCAGCGACCATCTTTAGCTATTTCTTTCTGCTCGTGGTAAGTTTACTGGTGAGTTACAGTTTTGCTTTTGTAAGCTATTGGCACGTGAAATTAATTTAATAGACATTCTGGTGCTATAAGCTAGATACGGGTGTTAAAGCCTATTCAAATTTGTCCCATATCGATACACAAATATTGGGTGTTTGTTCTGATCTAAAAAGATATTCGGCAATTTCATTACAAGTAGGGTGAATGAACATAACAAAATTTTTAGTTTTGCACAGATTTGTCAGAGTCATTTAGAGAGCTGAAGTAAAGTTGATGCTGGAAGTAAAACAGTTGAACTTTTCAGAATAGGGGTGACTTGTGGGTTGAGTAAAGGAAGTTTTAATTGGAGCATTCTTGGAGGTTATTCAATCTCATTTAATCCATACTTTATTTCACCTGGAAACGTTGAATGGAGTAGCCCTTGTCTTGTGCACGTTTTCAGCATGTGGTTATCCCAGTGGTCCAGTTTAGCCATGTATCTAACTAGTGTTACACTTCAACACTGGTATTGTTTCAAGTTCATGTTCAAGGTCATCTTCATTTCCATTCAACCATAGTAGTTAGTTTCAGCACCACCAATGCTTGGCCTGGCAGAAGTAGGCATGTTTGGCAACTAGTATGGCCTCCATGCCCTCTTCCAAGCATTTGGGCAATGGTAAACCACAGTTCTGGTGGATGGAACCTCCAATGTTGGCATCTCTGCGGGGAGCAATGGGGTTTGTAACCATGAAGCATGAAGCATTTCAAGGGGAAACATACCTGTGGCAGAGTAGGTGTGTAAATTGGGGGAAAGCTCAGTCCAGAGCAGATATTTCCTCCATGTGGAAAGATTAGACGCTGCAAATTATTGCAGAAAGTTCTCCACTAACTGGTTGGCTCTTCCTGACTGCCCATTGCTCTGCGTATAATAGCCGGAGGAAAAACTCACTGCGGTGCGGCGGCGGGACAGAAGGCTCACCAGAAGCGAATTGGGGGCCCTGGTCCAGCACAATATCCTGGGGAAGCCATGGATGCAAACGACAATACACGTTGGACAACCAGGTCCACAGTCTCATCTGCTGATGGGGAGGGCGAAGAAGTGGGCCACCTTGGAGAACTGGTCCACTGTTGTCATGGTCACTGTGGCCCCATCAGAGGGTGACAAATCTGTGAATAAATTCATGGCACTGTGGGACCATGGGTGTTGAGGGACCAGTAGGGGCTACAGGGGCCCAGTGGGATGCTGGTTGGAGGAATATGACTGGGCAAATTGTAGACAGACAGGGCAAACAGATGTACATCTGCACAAGAACCAGCGTCACAGAAAATCCGTCATGTGCCTGGATGGCTGGGGAGGACTATGGCGTGAGCCCACTGGAGTACCACAGAGTGAACAGCAATCGGCACGTACATCTGGTAATCAGGGGTGTCGGCCAGAGCAAACTCGTGCTGTAGGGCCTGGTGAATCTGGTTCTCAAGATCCCAGATGATCAGGGCGAGGATCTAGGAGCACATAATGATATATTGAGGACTGATCTCCATTTCAGCTGGGTCAGACTGTCATGACAGGGTGACTGCCTTAGTGTTCCTGGAGCTGGATCAATAGGGGTTAGTGAAGTTCAATTGCTCAAAGAAGAAGGTCCAGCAAGCCTTACATCAGTTGAATTGGCGGGTCTGTTGTATGGCTATGAGGTCCTGGTGGTCAGTCCAGATCAGGAAAGGCTCAGTGCCTCCCATCAGTCAATGTCTCCATGTCTCCAAAGCCCATTTAATGGCAAGTAGATCCCTATCTCCTTCTCCATAATGGTGCTGTGTAGATTTGAAAGTGTACGAGAAGAAGGCACAAGCGTATGTCTTCCCCTCTGGCCCTTACTGGGAGAAAGTGGCCCTGGCTCCCACGTCAGATGTATCCATCTCAAGCATGAAACGGGTGGAGGCGTTCTTAAGGCGGGGAGTGGAAGTAGTGGTGAATTGTCTCTTGAACTCCTCAAAAGCATGATCCACGGCAGCAAAGCAGCTAATCTGTGAGTTAGCTGATTTAGTGAGGGAAGTGAGGAGAGCGGCAATTTGATTGTATCTTCAGATGAAATGGCGGTAGAGTTTGGAGAAGTCCAAAAGTGCTGTAGCTGTTTGAGGGAGCGCAGTCAGAGCCATTCAACGGTGGTACACACTTTCTCTGAGTCCATGGTTATGCCTTGGAACGAATGGACATAACCCAGGAAGGAAATGATTGGAGTGTGGGACCTGCATTTCTCTAACTTTCAGTACAGTTGTTTTTTGACTTTGTCTGAAGGACTGAACAAATGTGACAGATATAGTCTTGGGGGTCCTTGGAGAAATGAGGGTGTTATCAAGGTAGATGAACACATATCTGTGTAGCATGTCTCAGAGGATTTTGTTAATGAAGGCTTGGAATGAAGGGAAGACACAAACTATCTCCCAGATGTAATAGTGGCCAAAGGACCTAAGGTAATGGATGAATTGAAGAAAATTTATATTAGGCAGGAAATGGTGTTGGATAGGCTTTTGGGTCTGAAGGTTGATAAGTACCCGGGACCTGATGGTCTGCATCCCAGGGTAGTTAAGGAGGTGGTTTTAGAAATCGTGGATGCATTGGTAATCATTTTCCAATGTTCTATAGATTCAGGATCAGTTTCTGTGGATGGGAGGGTGGCTAATGTTGTCCCTCTCTTCAAGAAGTAAGGAAGAGAGAAAACAGGGAATTATAGACCAGTTAGCCTGACGTCGGTGGTGGGAAAGATGCTGGAGTCAATTATAAAAGATGAAATTACGACACATCTGGATAGCAGTAACAGGATTGGTCCGAGTCAGCATGGATTTACGAAGGGGAAATCGTGCTTGACTAATCTTCTGGAATTTTTTGAGGATGTAACTATGAAAATAGACAAGGGAGAGCGAGTGGATGTAGTGTACCTGGACTTTCAGAAAGCCTTTGATGAAGTGCCACATAGGAGATTAGTGGGCAAAATTAGGGCACATGGTATTGGGGGCAGAGTACTGACATGGATTGAAAATTGGCTGGCTGACAGAAAACAAAGAGTAGCGATTAACAGGTCCCTTTCGAAATGGCAGGCGGTGACCAGTGGGGTACCGCAGGGTTCAGTGCTGGGACCGCAGCTGTTTACAATATATATTAATGATTTAGATGAGGGAATTAAAAGTAACATTAGCAAATTTGCTGGTGACATAAAGCTGGGTGGCAGTGTGAAATGTGAGGAGGATGTTATGAGAATGCAGGGTGACTTGGACAGGCTGGGTGAGTGGGCAGATGCATGGCAGATGCAGTTTAATGTGGATAAATGTGAGGTTATCCACTTTGGTGGTAAGAACGGGAAGGCAGATTATTATCTAAATGGCGTCAAGTTAGGAAAAGGGGAAGCACAACGAGATCTATGTGTACTTGTACATCAGTGACTAAAAGCAAGCATGCAAGTACAGCAGGCAGTGAAGAAAGCTAATGGCATGCTGGCCTTCATAACAAGGGGAATTGAGTATAAGAGCAAAGAGGTCCTTCTGCAACTGTACAGGGCCCTGGTGATTACACACCTGGAGTACTGTGTGCAGTTTTGGTCTCCAAATTTGAGGAAGGACATTCTTGCTATTGAGGGAGTGCAGCGTAGGTTCACAAGGTTAATTCCCGGGATGGCGGAACTGTCATATGTCGAAAGATTGGAGCGTCTGGGCTTGTATACTCTGGAATTTAGAAGGCTGAGAGGGGATCTTATTGAAACTTATAAGATTATTAAGGGATTGGACACGTTGGAGGCAGGAAGCATGTTCCTGCTGATGGGTGAGGCCAGAACCAGAGGCCACAGTTTAAGAATTAGGGGTAGGCCATTTAGAACGGAGTTGAGGAAAAACTTTCTCACCCAGAGAGTGGTGGATATACGGAATGCTCTGCCCCAGAAGGCTGTGGAGGCCAGGTCTCTGGATGCTTTTAAAAAAGAGATGGATAGAGCTCTGAAAGATAGCGGAATCAAAGGTTATGGGGATAGGGCAGGAACTGGATACTAATTGTAGATGATCAGCTATGATTACAGTGAATGGCGGTGCTGGCTCAAAGGGCCAAATGGCCTACTCTTGCACCTATTGTCTATTGTCTATTGGTCTGCTCGAAAGCCTGAATGGTATTACCAAGTACCTGTCGTGGCTAGTGGGTGTTATAAATGAGGGTTTCCTCTGTCTCTGTGGATTTATTGGGTGAAGTCAACTGCAGTTGCAGGCAGGTGGGTCCGCAACTCAGCAGTGAACTGGATGACCAGGTGAAGTGAGGGTCATGAGTTGAGAGCTAGGGGTAACTCAAGAAGGGAGGTGTGTTGGGCGAGTTGATCAGGAGGAATTGCATGGACTCGCGGTGCTCTCCATTGTTCATGTTCACTGGCTGTATGTGCGCTTTGACCATCCTGGACCCCACGGGACATCCGTCAATGGCCGTGATGCAGATGCAGAAAGGGCAAGAGACGGGTTCAGTAGGAAGTTGAAGCTGCAAACACAGAGTGTGGTTCAGAAAGTTGCCTGCCACGTCAAGATCCACCAGAGCCTACTGGGCACATAGAGCTGTCGGATTGTGCAGGACAGAGAGAGTGAGTTGGGCTACGGTTCTGGAACAAGGATGGAGCCATAAGACCATAAGACCATAAGACAAAGGAGCAGAAGTAGGCTATTCGGCCCATCGAGTCTGCTCCACCATTTTATCATGAGCTGATTCATTTTCTCCTATTTAGTCCCACTCCCCTGCCTTCTCACCATAACCTTTGATGCCCTGGCTACTCAGATACCTATCAATCTCTGCCTTAAATACACCCAATGACTTGGCCTCCACTGCTGCCAATGGCAACAAATTCCATAGATTCACCACCCTCTGACTAAAAAAATTTCTTTGCATTTCTGTTCTGAAAGGGCGCCCTTCAATCCTTAAGTCATGCCCTCTCGTACTAGACTCCCTCATCATGGGAAACAACTTTGCCACATCCACTCAGTCCATGCCTTTTAACATTCGAAATGTTTCTATGAGGTCTCCCCTCATTCTTCTAAACTCCAAGGAATACAGTCCAAGAGTGGACAAACGTTCCTCATATGTTAACCCTCTCATTCCCGGAATCATTCTAGTGAATCTTCTCTCCAACGTCAGCACATCCTTTCTTAAATAAGGAGACCAAAACTGCCCACAGTACTCCAAGTGAAGTCTCACCAGCGCCTTATAGAGCCTCAACATCACATCCCTGCTCCTATTCTCTATTCCTCTAGAAATGAATGCCAACATTGCATTCGCCTTCCTCACTACCGACTCAACCTGGAGGTTAACTTTAAGGGTATCCTGAACGAGGACTCTCAAGTCCCGTTGCATCTCAGAACTTTGAATTCTTTCCCCATTTAAATAATAGTCTGCCCGTTTATTTTTTCTGCCAAAGTGCATAGCCATACACTTTCCAACATTGTACTTCATTTGCCACTTCTCTGCCCATTCTTCCAATCTATCCAAGTCTCTCTGCAGACTCTCCGTTTCCTCAGCACTACCGGCCCCTCCACCTATCTTCGTATCGTCAGCAAACTTAGCCACAAAGCCATCTATTCCATAATCCAAATCGTTGATGTACAATGTAAAAAGAAGTGGCCCCAACACTGATGCCTGCGGAAAACCACTGGTAACCGGCAGCCAACCAGAATAGGATCCCTTTATTCCCACTCTCCGTTTCCTGCCAATCAGCCAATGCTCTATCCACGTATGTAACTTTCCCGTAATTCCATGGGCTCTTATCTTGTTAAGTAGCCTCATGTGTGGCACCTTGTCAAAGGCCTTATGAAAATCCAAATATACGACATCCACTGCATCTCCCTTGTCTAGCCTACTGGTAATTTCCTCAAAAAATTCTAATAGGTTTGTCAGGCAGGATTTTCCTTTAAGGAATCCATGCTGAGTTCTGCCTATCTTGTCATATGCCTCCAGGTACTCTGTAACCTCATCCTTGACAATCGACTCCAACAACTTCCCAACCGCCGATGTCAAGCTAACAGGTCTATAATTTCCTTTTTGCTTCCTTGCCCCCTTCTTAAATAGCGGAGTGACATTTGCAATCTTCCAGTCCTCAGGAACCATGCCAGAATCTATCGACTTTTGAAAGATCATCGCTAATGCCTCCGCAATCTTCACAGCTACTTCCTTCAGAACACGAGGGTGCATTCCATCTGGTCCAGGAGATTTATCTACTTTTAGCCTATTCAGCTTCCTAAGTACTTTCTCTGTCGTAATTGTGACTGCGCACACTTCTCTTCCCTGCCACCCTTGAGTGTCCGGTATACTGCTGTCCTCCTCAGTGAAGACTGATGCAAAATACTTGTTCAGTTCCTCTTCCATCTCCTCATCTCCCATTACAATTTCTCCAGCATCATTTTCTATCGGTCCTATATCTACTCTCACCTGTCTTTTACTCTTTATATACTTGAAAAAGCTTTTAGTATCCTCTTCGATATTATTTGCTAGCTTCCTTTCATAGTTAATCTTTTCTCTCTTAATGACCTTCTTGGTTTCCTTTTGTAAGGTTTTAAAAACTTCCCAATCCTCTCTCTTCCCACTAATTTTTGCTTCCTTGTATGCCCTCTCTTTTGCTTTAACTTTGGCTTTGACTTCTCTTGTCAACCACGGTTGCATCCTTTTGCCACTTGAAAATTTCTTCTTTTTTGGAATATACCTGTCTTGCACATTCCTCATTTCTCGCATAAACTCCAGCCACTGCTGCTCTGCTGTCTTTCCCGCCAGTGTCCCTTTCCAGTCAACTTTGGCCAGTTCCTCTCTCATGCCACTGGAATTTCCTTTACTCCACTGAAATACCAACACATCAGATTTCGGCTTCTCTTTTTCTAATTTCACAGTGAACTCAATCATGTTATGATTACTGTCTCCTAAGGGTTCCTTCACCTCAATCTCTCTAATCACCTCCGGTTCATTACACAATACCCAATCCAGTACAGCCAATCCCCTAGTGGGCTCAACAACATGCTGTTCTAAAAAGCCATCTCGCAGACATTCTACAAATTCTCTCTCTTGAGATCCAGTGCTGACCTGATTTTCCCAATCTACTTGCATGTTAAAATCCCCCACAATTATCATAACACTGCCCTTCTGACAAGCCTTTTCTATTTCCAGTTGTAATTTGTAGTCCACATCACTGCAGCTGTTTGGAGGCCTATAAATAACTGCCATCAGGGTCCTTTTACCCCTGCTATTTCTTAGCTCAACCCATAAATATTCTGCACCTTCCGATCCTATATCACCTCTTTCTAATGATTTAATGAGCCATTTCCCAAGCACAGTGCGTATTTGGTGCGTTGGTGATCGACTGCTCTGTAGTAGGCGCACGGATAGTTTCTCCATTGACAGTCACTGTCTTTGGGTATTAAGGCCCTCACTGCCTGGGTTCTGGGGGCATTGCTGAGAAGGATCCTTCAGCCTCAAATGTTTCTGGGAATGAAACTGGAGGGTCCAGTTGATGATCCGAAGGATTGTTCCAAAAGACACTGGTCAATTCAGAAGGCCAGAGTGATGAAGACCTTGAGGTCTATGGGCACCTCCCTGTAGACAGTTTGACTTTCAAATGCTCCGAGGGGCTGTGATGGTAATGGACCAGCAGCACTTCCACATTCCAGTCAAACTCTACCGCAAGGGTCCTGAATTTCTCAGTGTAATCCGGCACTAAGTATGACTCATACAAAGTTTCTGATCCTTTGCCTCCCTTACACTTCCCAGATGGCCGAAAACCTGGTACACTTCAGCGGTGAAATCCTCATATCTATTGCAAATGGGGGTCCCAGTTAGTGGAGGCCCAGGTCAGAGCTAGCCCAGTCAAGAGAACGAAGATGAAGGGACTCTTAGCTCAGTTCCTAGAATTCAAGGATGATTGGAGCTCGAAGTGCAAGATGCATTGGGACAGGAAGCTGTGGCATTGGGTTGGGGATCTGATAAAATTTTTAGGCACCAAATCTGGGTCTCTGAGCGAGGAGGTTGACTGGCACGGGGATTGCTGTATTGAGACAGAAAGTTAGTTGTGTGTGGCAAGCAAATGGTCAATGGTTTCCTACTGCTTCTGGATTGTGTGCTTATGTCGATGGATGAGTTCCTTTAGGCAAGTCCGTGCTGGATCAGCCACTGGTCCCCTCAGGAAATGCAGAGGAGTCTTGACCCAAAACAGAGCATCACAGACAATTTAGCAGTGAGCAATAACTTAAATCATAAACTACAAAATAATAAGCCATGAACAAGTACTAATCACCACAGACAAGAAAGTAACTCATCAGGGTGGAAGCAACTCATCAGGGCTAACCACTATGGTAAGTGAACAAGGGCTGCAACCGAGAGCTGGGTTTGAATAAGCTGCAGGTGATGTGATTCCTGTTAACTGGGTGGAGACTGGAAGGTGCTTGCCTGTACAGGTCTGACAAAGAAACCTAACAGCCTGTGGGGGGGGTTGGGTGGGAGGGAGGTGGTTACCCAGCCTAACAATTCTGGTTCTTATGCTGTGATACCTTCTGCCTGATAGCAAGAGGTCAAAGAGACTGTGGGAAGCATGGGAGGCACCGCTTATGCATCACCTCTGATATATGTCCAGACTGGGGTGGGGAGAGATGATGATGTGGGAGTTATTCCTTTCCTTGCATGTAATATTCTTCAACTTGATGGCCAGAACATCTGAACAAAAAAGATAATTACTTATGCATGTAAATATTCACAATAAAGGGACAAACTTTTTGAGATTCACAAAAGAAATGTAAGAAGGTATGAATCAAACGTTGTACAATATCAGCACTGGTGTGGAAAGCACTAGCTAGTTTTACTTGTACCTAGGACTGGAGAAGGCCATTCAGCCCTTCTAACCTGTTCCGCTATTAAATAGGATCATGGCTAATTAGATGTCATTTAAGTAACACACATAAAATGCTGAAGGAACTCAGCAAGCCAGGAAGCATCTATGGAAAAAAGTACAGTCGATGTTTTGGCCTGAAATGTTGGGATAAGGCCACACTTACGTTGGAGAAACAACACCTTACATTCCTTTTGGATAGCCTCCAAACTGATGGCATGAACATCGATTTCTCAGATTTCCAGTAATACCTCCCCCACCCCCTCCCCCTTCACCATTTCCCATCCCCTTGTCCCTCTCTCATGTAATCTCCTTGCCTGCCCATCGCCTCCCTCTGGTGCTCCTCTCCCACCTCCATCCCTTTTTCTTCTTTCTTCCATGGCATTCTGTCTCTTTCACCGATCAACTTCCTAGCTCTTTGCTTCAACCCCTCCCCCTCCAAGCTTCACCGATCACCTGGAGTTTCTCTCTCGCCTCCCCCTACCTTTCAAATCTACTCCTCAGCTTTTTTCCTCCCATCCTGCAGAAGGGTTTCGGCCCGAAACATCGACTGTACTTTTTTCCATAGATGCAGCCTAGCCTGCTGAGTTCCTCCAGCATCTTGTGTCTGTTGCTCGGATTTCCAGCATCTGCAGATCTTCTCTTGTTTGTCGTTTAAGTACACTTTCCTGCTCTCTCCCCATGCCATTTGATTCCCTTATCAGTAAGAAATCTACCTTCCATTTATGAAGAGCTCATACAACTTAACAGCACATATTAAACACACTTACAATATATGTACAAGAACTGGACCTATAGCTCAATATGGCAGAGTTCTAAAGACTTACATCCCACTCCTAGAGGAGTATTTCCTTCGCTCACTTTTAAAAAGACACCCTCATTAATATGAGGCAATGTCCTCTGATTGAGGACTCTGCTGGGAAACATGCTGTAAGCATTTCATGGCTCCGTCTGTCTAAGTAGACAATGGATGCACCCCTCGGGGTGCAGACCTGGGTGATGAATATGGAGATTCTGGGCTGCCCAGACATCAAGATCCCCGTCTCGGCCTCGCGGATGTGGTTCGAGGGAATGTGAAGCGGTACATTTGGCATCAGCTTGGCTGCAGGAGCTGCCGGGAGGTGATGTGATAGGTTATCCAACCGCCTTAGGGGCTCCACTCCGGATTTGTGTAGGGTTTACTCCTTAGCCTTCTCTTCTCCCGAAGATACCCACAAGGCAGTGGGATCCGTAACCCTGGATAGGGGCCCATACCGGGTACTGTCAGCCGGAGCCAGCTGAGCCCAGGACTCTTGTAAGGCAGGGTCGTCACGCTCTGTAGTAGTGACATGTGGAGCCACTACCCACTACCCACATTTACCCTGTCTATAAAACTAACGTTCTTATATTCTTCAGAAAGATTGTCTCTCATTCTTCTGAACTCCAATGACTAGGGTAGAAACCTATTTAATCTTTCTTTTTACAGGAGAATTCTCCCATATCTTGAATCATTCTCGTGAACCTTTTATGAAGTACCAGCAATGGAGTAATAACTTACCTTAAAGTCCCAGTTATTATCTCCTTGACATTGACCTTCATCTCTATTTGTGCTATTGATTCACCTACCTTATGACAAAAGGTTCATGCATTAATATACATGTGTTTAAGTTTGAAATTTTTAATCTCTTTGCTTTTCTTTTGTATTGTAGACTTATTTGCCTTTTGCTCTTGATTTCTTACCTTCTTCATTTACATTCTATTGTCTTTTCTTTCCTATTCTTTGTTCTTTCTCTAAATAACCTTGCTTAGATCCCTGTCTCCCAGCATACAAACTTAAACCTTCTCCCAAATGAAAAAGTATGAAATCCATTCTGATAACTGCAGCTTCCTCATCCGTGTTACTCATTGAACTTACAAAATACCAATAATAAACGTGTCACGCTTTAAGAGTTAAAACCTGTCAAGCTTTTATTGTACCATAATCAATGTAGATGGAAGTAAATAAACTGACGCACCAAGCCTGTACTAAACATATTCATTGCCTCAGACATGATGTACGTACTTATAAACCATCCGACCCACTCGATTGGATTCCAGGCTATAATTCATTCCGGTACATCCATTATTCTATAAAGAAGTGATTCAAATTCACAATTTAATTCCAACCTGTGAAATTCCATTTATGAAGAGTTCATACAATTTAGCAGGGCATGTTAAACATCACTTATAATATATGGACAACAAAAATAGGTCATGGAGCATGTTATCAATTCTGAATATGTTTTTAACTGGATAGCAATGGGATGTATAAGGTGGGAAATAACTGGCAGTACAATATTGATGGTATACATTAATAATTACTTCAGGGCTCCCTGGTATAAAAGCAGAATTTCAACTTCCTGAATTGTAGAAAGAAGAGATCAGAAGATTGCAGAATCTTAATCAATAATTTTACTAACTTTGAAACCAATTGTTTTACTGTTTTATAACTAGCTGATCTTTTTTATATTTACACTTTTTTAGGGAGCGTATACCGGAAGTCATGGGGGTAGTTTTAGTGCTTGCTTCTTTCTGGCTGGTCTGTGTTAGATTTAGCCTTGGGGTCATGGAGTAGTGGGTGGTGGGAGGGGCTTCACGTTTTAGTTTCTTTCTTCTTGGGCTATGTACACTATTGAAGTATTGGTTGCGTTCTCCTTCCCGGTATCTCTTATTTGTTCTGTTCCCTTTCCGGGTTCATGGGTCGAGCCTATCGTCAATCCTCCTTGTTGCGGGTTGACTTTAGGGTTTATGGAGTCTATTATTAATTGTCTCCTGGAATACTAATGGTCTTAATCATCCTATTAAAAGGAAAAAAGTTTTTAAAGTGTTCCGGAGACTTAAAGCACAAATTTTATTTTTACAAGAGACCCATGTGCGGAGGGGGGACAGACTACGTTTTTTTAAATTCTGGAAGGAACAATAGTTTCATTCGAACTCCAACGCTAAGATTCGAGGTGTCTCTATTTTTATAGACTCCTCAGTTACTTTTATACAACATGATATTATTTCTGATCCGAATGGTAGATTTCTACTGGTTAGTGGTCTGCTATTTAATAAAAAGGTAGTTTTGGTTAATGTTTATGCTCCTAATATGGACAGTCCGGAATTTTATAAATCATTATTCAATCAGTTCCCGAATTTGAATGAGTTTTCATTGATCTGGGGCGGAGATCTTAATACCTGTTTATCTCTAGCTTTGGACCGTTCGGCTCCTCTACGGACCTTACCTAATAAATCTGCAACTTTGATTAATTCATTCCTCTCTGATTCTGGGTCGACGGACATTTGGCGTTTTTTGCATCCTCAGGAAAAAGATTTTTCTTTTTTTTCACATGTTCACCATTCCTATTCAAGAATTGATTATTTCTTTATTGACTCTCGTCTTATTTCTTCAGTGATTAAATGTGATTATGACTCTATAACCATTTCAGATCATGCTCCACTTAAGCTTTCTATTAAAATTCAGGCCAATACAGAAAATAATAGACAATGGTGTTTTAATTCGCTGTTGCTTCAGGACTCGGACTTCGTTAACTTTATGAATGAACAGATTGATTTTTTTTTACAATCAACTATACAGAGGATATTTCTGTGAACATTCTTTGGGATACTTTTAAAGCTTATATTCATGGTCAGATTATCTCGTATTCTGCTGCTTTGAGGAAGAAGCTGAAGCAGGAGGAGTTGGTAATTGTGGACAAGATTAAGGAAATTGATAAGAAATATGTTACAGCTCCCTCTGAGGAGTTATATAAACAAAGAACTGAACTTCAAATGGAACACAGTTTATTACTTTCGTCCTCGATTGTAAACCAATTAAAGAAAACAAGAAGTGAATTTTATGTACACAGTGACAAAATTGGCAAACTACTGGCTAACCAATTGAAGTCTAATTATGCTAAATCTCAAATTAATCAGATTTATAATCAAAATAACCAACTGATACTTGATCATGCGGGGATTAATCAAACCTTCTGTGATTTTTATTCTTCCTTATATCAATCAGAGTCTCCTCGAGACTCTAAATATATGAATGATTTTTTAGATAACCTAGACTTCCCTGAGATTTCACAGGATATGTCTTCGATGTTAGATACTCCCATTACCACTGATGAGATTAAGAATGTTATTTCCTCTATGAATTTGGGGAAAGCTCCTGGCCCTGATGGGTTTACCGTAGAATTTTATAAATGTTTTGCACCTTCATTAATCCCTTGGTTCTGTAGGGTTTTCGAGGCTTCATTAAAACTTGGTAAACTTCCCGAATCTTTCAATAGAGCGTCAATCTCTCTAATATTAAAGAAAGATAAAGATCCTGCTCAATGTGCATCTTATAGACCAATATCTTTATTAAATGTTGATTCTAAAGTTTTTTCTAAATTATTAGCAAACAGATTAGAAAACGTACTTCCTTTCATTATTTCGGAAGACCAAACGGGTTTTATTAAATGTCGTTACTCTTTTTATAACATTCGCACACTGTTAAATATTGTTTATACCCCCTCACAAAATGTTCCTGAGTGTGTTATCTCTTTAGATGCTGAAAAAGCTTTTGATAGAGTAGAATGGCCTTACTTATTTAAGGTGCTTGAAATGTTTAATTTTAGCTCGAAATTTATATCCTGGATCAAACTGTTATAGAAACATAGAAACATAGAAAATAGGTGCAGGAGTAGGCCATTTGGCCCTTCGAGCCTGCACCGCCATTTATTATGATCATGGCTGATCATCCAACTCAGAACCCAGCCTTCCCTCCATACCCCCTGACCCCTGTAGCCACAAGGGCCATATCTAACTTCCTTTTAAACATAGCTAATGAACTGGCCTCAACAGTTTGCTGTGGCAGAGAATTCCACAGATTCACCACTCTCTGTGTGAAGAAGTTTTTCCTAATCTCGGTCCTAAAAGGCTTCCCCTCTATCCTCAAACTGTGACCCCTTGTTCTGGACTTCCCCAACATCAGGAACAATCTTCCTGCATCTAGCCTGTCCAATCCCTTTAGGATCTTATACGTTTCAATCAGATCCCCCCTCAATCTTCTAAATTCCAACGAGTACAAGCCCAGTTCACCCAGTCTTTCTTCATATGAAAGTCCTGCCATCCCAGGAATCAATCTGGTGAACCTTCTTTGTACTCCCTCTATGGCAAAGATGTCTTTCCTCAGATTAGGGGACCAAAACTGCACACAATACTCCAGGTGTGGTCTCACCAAGGCGTTGTACAACTGCAGTAGTACCTCCCTGCTCCTGTACTCGAATCCTCTCGCTATAAATGCCAGCATACCGTTCGCCTTTTTCACCGCCTGCTGTACCTGCATGCCCACTTTCAATGACTGGTGTATAATGACACCCAGGTCTCGTTGCACCTCCCCTTTTCCTAATCGGCCACCATTCAGATAATAATCTGTTTTCCTATTTTTGCCACCAAAGTGGATAACTTCACACTTATCCACATTAAATTGCATCTGCCATGAGTTTGCCCACTCACCCAACCTATCCAAGTCACCCTGCATCCTCTTAGCATCCTCCTCACTGCTAACACTGCCACCCAGCTTCGTGTCATCCGCAAACTTGGAGATGCTGCATTTAATTCCCTCATCCAAGTCATTAATATATATTGTAAACAACTGGGGTCCCAGCACTGAGCCTTGCGGTACCCCACTAGTCACCGCCTGCCATTCTGAAAAGGTCCCGTTTATTCCCACTCTTTGCTTCCTGTCTGCTAACCAATTCTCCACCCACACCAATACCTTACCCCCAATACCGTGTGCTTTAAGTTTGCACACTAATCTCCTGTGTGGGACCTTGTCAAAAGCCTTTTGAAAATCCAAATATACCACATCCACTGGTTCTCCCCTATCCACTCTACTAGTTACATCCTCAAAAAATTCTATGAGATTCGTCAGACATGATTTTCCTTTCACAAATCCATGCTGACTTTGTCTGATCATTTCACCGCTTTTCTCCTGTGGCCTCGGTCCGTACTAACTCTCTAAGCTCACCTTTTTTCCCTCTTTTTCGAGGCACTCAACAAGGTTGTCCTCTTAGTCCTTTATTATTTGATATTGCATTAGAACCTCTTGCAATTGCCATTCGAGAATCTCCAAATATTACTGGGAGAACTCGGGGCTTAAAGTCCCATAAAATATCACTCTATGCTGATAACTTACTTGTATGTATTTCTAATCCTCAAAAATCCATCCCTGCTGTTTTAGAGTTATTAGCACAATTTAGTCTCTTTTCAGGTTATAAATTAAATCTTAGTAAGAGTGAACTTTTCCCGATTAATGAACAACTTCCCTTATATCATAACTTTCCATTTAAATTGATTAATAATTATTTTTCATATCTTGGGATTAAAATTACTTGTAAATACAAAGATTTATTTAAGATTAACTTTTTACCCTTAATTGACCATATTACTCAACTTTCATCTAAATGGTTTCCTTTATATTTAACTTTGATTGGTTGTATTAATGCAGTTAAGATTTTTTTTTGCCAAAATTTCTATATATATTTCAGGCATTACCAATCTTTGTTCCAAAATCTTTTTTTGATAAAGTTGACTCAAAAATTTCTTCATTTATTTGGCAAAATAAAAACCCGAGACTGGGTAAAATACATTTACAGAAAGCTAAGAGAGATGGAGGTTTAGCATTACCCAACTTTAGATTTTATTATTGGGCAATTAATATTCGACATATGAAATTTTGGTTACTTGACCAGGATATACTATCCATTCCTAAATGGGTAGCATTAGAATTACAATCTGTTCAGGGCTATACACTTGACTCTATTTTAGGTTCCTCTCTTCCTTTTGATTTGAAACGCCTCAAACTCAATAGTTAAATATACCTTACGTATTTGGTTTCAATTCAGAAAATTTTTTGATCTTAACCAATTTGGGCTAGCGATTCCTATTTTAGGTACCATATTTTTTCCTCCCTCTTTTACGGATCGTGCTTTTCAAATTTGGAAGATTAAGGGTACTTCACGAATGGTATGCTGGCATTTATAGCGAGAGGATTCGAGTACAGGAGCAGGGAGGTACTACTGCAGTTGTACAAGGCCTTGGTGAGACCACACCTGGAGTATTGTGTGCAGTTTTGGTCCCCTAATCTGAGGAAAGACATCCTTGCCATAGAGGGAGTACAAAGAAGGTTCACCAGATTGATTCCTGGGATGGCAGGACTTTCATATGAAGAAAGACTGGATGAACTGGGCTTGTACTCGTTGGAATTTAGAAGATTGAGGGGGGATCTGATTGAAACGTATAAAATCCTAAAGGGATTGGACAGGATAGATGCAGGAAGATTGTTCCCGATGTTGGGGAAGTCCAGAACAAGGGGTCACAGTTTGAGGATAAAGGGGAAGCCTTTTAGGACCGAGATTAGGAAAAACTTCTTCACACAGAGAGTGGTGAATCTGTGGAATTCTCTGCCACAGGAAACAGTTGAGGCCAGTTCATTGGCTATATTTAAGAGGGAGTTAGATATGGCCCTTGTGGCTACGGGGATCAGGGGGTACGGAGGGAAGGCTGGGGCGGGGTTCTGAGTTGGATGATCAGCCATGATCATAATAAATGGCGGTGCAGGCTCGAAGGGCCGAATGGCCTACTCCTGCACCTATTTTCTATGTTTCTATGTTTCACGGTTTTTGGATTTATTTTTAGATGGTTCCCTTATGTCTTTTGAACAATTATCTAATAAATATAATTTATCAAGAATACATTTTTTTAGATATCTACAAGTTAGAAATTTCCTAAGTACTATACTTCCTTCTTTTCCAATGCTTCCTCCTACATACATTTTAGATACTATAATTAACCTTAATCCATGTCAGAAAGGTGTATCGGCTATGATTTATAATATTATTATGAAACTTAGGAAAGCTCCATTTGATAAGATTAGGATAGATTGGGAACAGGAATTGGGGTCTATCATTTCCGTGGATGACTGGGGGCAGATTTTACAATTAGTCAATACTTCCTCTATTTGTGCTAAACATTCCCTAATTCAATTTAAAGTTGTTCATAGAGCACATATGTCCAAAGATAAATTAGCTCGCTTTTATTCTTGTATTAATCCTTTCTGTGATAGATGTCCGGGGCAGATAGCCTCTTTAACTCATATGTTTTGGTCTTGTCCTACTCTGGAAACTTTTTGGAGAGACATTTTTAATATTATCTCCAAGGTATTGAATATAGATATCTCTCCTCACCCTATTACTGCTATCTTTGGACTACCTAAAATTTCCAGTAATCTTTCTCCTTCAGCCTGTAGAATGATTGCATTTCTTACTTTAATGGCGAAAAGTTGTATCTTACAACATTGGAAAGAGCTTAATGCTCCAACTATCTTTTTTTGGTTTTCTCAGACGATATTATGCTTGAATTTGGAGAAAATTAGAAGCAATCTTTATGATTCCTCACTTAAATTTGAACAGACCTGGAGATCTTTTATTCAAGATTTTCATTTAATGTAATTTTTTTTTCTCCTCTTTTTTTTGCTCCATATTTACATACCCTTCTTGTTTTTTTTACTGTTTTTAATGGAGGTCGGGATTGAGGACGTGATTTTAAGTTTTTTAACTCTGCTTGGTTCCAAGTTAGCCCATTGCTTTGCTTTGCTTTTAGTTAGTTGCACGGTGGGTTTTTGGGGTTTTTTTTTTTCCTTTTCTCTATTGGTATATATATATATATATAAATTAGTATACTATTATCTTACCTTAGTATGTTATGTTTAAATTACATTGTTTGTATCATTTTTTTGTATTAATATCTCCTGTAATTTTATTATATTCTAACAGTGTATTAGTGCCTTTATGGCTTACCTTTTTGTATACTTATTCAATAAAAAGATTTAAAAAGAAAGAAAGATGAAACCAATTGTAAAAATTATGCATCCGTGGCTGCCATAATCCTTCATTGGTGTTTTTAACTGGGGCCTTGTTAACTGTAGCAATGACATTGGTTCAACATGATACAGGCTGAGTTCTGAGTAATTATTTCTGTCCTATTGTTTCAGATACTTGCACTGTGTCACCGTGCTTTGGGTGCGCCAATTTATTTACACTGGATAAACAAGGTAATGGAAAACAGCTTTCTGCGTTTTAGTTAAAAAGTCACCATTTTTGCCTTGGTATCAACTGAAAAAGAATTAAAACTATTGCTTACTTCCCTTACTTTATCACTTCTATTTCCTCCAGAGACTGAAATCTTTAACTTCTTACCGTGCTTTTATAAAGTAGTGGAGTTATTACCCGTGCCCTGTGACACTTAATGCACCTGATTGGTTAAAAAAGATGGTTGATGAATGTACAGAAGCAGGGAGCAGAAATGATAGAGTAACTCGAAAAAAAAAGACTGAGAGTAGAAATGAGTGAGAATCAGCATAAGATGAAGAGAAGAAAAGGGAAAATGTGAACAAGAATGTAGTAGAAAAGACATAAAATGATAGAAAGGAGATGGGAAAAGAATGGAATGAAATCTGTCAGAGTGAAACTGAAAGAACTGGTGTATAAGGAGAAGTAAATTGTTTAAAATAGAATTGCAACGTTCAAATGCATGTTGTGCTATATCAAACTGAATTGCATATTCCATTTGAGTTTCATGCACATGCCAAAAGTGTGTAGAGTCAACTGTTGGTGTTATTCATTATCACGCAATGATGAATTGACACAAGTTCATCAGGGAAAGGTACAGGAGCCTGAAGAATCACACTCAACAATTTAGGAACAGCTTCTCCTTCTCCACTGTCAAATTTTAGAGCAATCCATGAACTCATAAGGAATTTCTTTAGCCAGAGAGTGGTGAATCTGTGGAATTCATTGCCAGAGATGGCTGTGGAGCCAGATCATTGGGTATATTTAAAGTGGTCATTGATATGTTCTTGATTAGTGAGGGTGTCAAGGTTATGAGGGGAAGGCAGAAAATGGGGTTGAGAGGGATTATAAATCAGCCATGATTGAATGGTGGAGCAGACTCAAATGTCCTGATTCTGCTATTATGGTCTTATAATATGAGCACGACCTCATAATTCCTTCTTATTGTACTATTTATTTATTTCGTAATTTTTATCTCTGCATAGTCCAACAGCTGCAAAACAAAAAAAAAAATCACATTATATAAGTCAGTACTAATAAACCTGATTTTAATTACTGGTAAATTGGCAATAGATGAACCTTGTCTTGGAAAAGTGCCTGAAAACCTGGCAAAATGCCAACCCACCAACGCACTGCAATTCTGACCATTGCACCAAACACATCATAGTCTTGAACAATTTGATGAGCTCTTTATTACTCACAGAATCATTGTGAGTTGCTCAGAAATTTTGTTTTGACCTTTGCTCAATGCTGAGATTGCCCCATGTTGTTCTCTTCAATTACTGTATGTGTGCAGTCATTGACCTTAGACACCCGAGCAGGAGGAGGAGGTAGAAAAATAGGAGCAGGAGGAGAAGGTAGAAAAATAGAAGCAGGAGAAGGTAGAAAAATAGGAAGAGAAGAACAAGATACAGGACCATGTACTTGGATTTGATGTAAGGACATGGTCAATTCACAAGGACCTCACTAATTGAATAGAGGGTCATACAAATGAACTATTTATGCATGCATGCTGCACCTTACAAACAGTCAAACTATTTGTCTCTTATATTGAATAACATGATTGTTTCTTATTCTTCCAAAACTAACATACTGGAGATCACCATTAACTGTAAAATGACAAGACATATGACCAGAAACACTAAAGTCACTGGATGCTGGAAATCCAGAACAACACACAAAACGCTGGAGGAACTCAACAGTTCAGGCAGCATCTATGGGGTGGGGGAATAAACAGTCAACACTTTCAAGCCAAGACATAACTATTTTGTATGCAGATACTTATAGTGGTTGTTTATTCTGCAGTGAGAGACTTATAGTTTGACATGGCAACTCCCCCCGATTTTGTGTGAAACACCCTGGTTTCCTTGGCTGTATAAGTCTAGGGGAGACAACCGACATCCCACCCTGCAAAACTCCATTTCAGGGAGGTAGCACCATCAATTTGTGGGAGACTCCTGGAACTTCTGGGAGAAGTGGGATATCTGCAATAGAGTAGCTCCTTAACAGCTAGCCAGCTAGTTTAAATAACGTTAGCTATGCTAATGAATGAATGACACCTGTTAAACTCACCTCAACATGTCTTTTACAGTCTTAACCCACCATGGGCAATAGAAAAGTCACTGTTGTAAACAATGCAGCGAACAAAACTGTCATTATTTTTGACCCCTATTAGGCAGGGGTACACTTTAGTGTAGTCTGGGGTGATGTATGTTTTCTATTTTCTTTTTTTGGAACGCTTTGCCATGGCGTGCTCTCTCTCGCCTCTCGCTCTTGCTCACTTTCTCTCTCTCTCTCTCTTGCTCTCGCTCTCGCTCTCGCTCTCATGCTCGCGCTCTCTCGCTCGCCCACTCGGTATCAAAAAAATTGATTTCTGGGATATTGTATATAATTTGTGGGCATTAGGGAGCCACTATCAATATGCGGGAGACTCCCAGAACTTCCAGGAGAGGTGGGATATCTGAGACAACCTCCAGCCCCACCAGACTTGTGAGATTGAGGTGTGCTCGATCCCACCCCAAACCCCAGTTTGTGTGGATGCTGTGTCATTTGCTACCCTGTTACAAATTAATACCACAAAATAACAAACGGTACACTGCATATAATTAAAGGAATTATATTTATGAATCTTTCTTAACTAAAGGGTTAGTAAAGTATAGCAAAAAGAAAAGGGCCCATTCTAATTAAACAATCAAATGTGCTCAAGTTGGAGCTCATCTTGAACTTCTCTGTCTCTCACGTGTTGGGCCCTCGGTCAACGTGAAAGCACACACCACCTTCTGAACATCGCTCGCAATCCATCTCGAACAAACGGGTCTCCCACCAGATCGTATCCTATGACTGGTTCTCCCCAGCTTCTTCTCTCTTCATCTCTTCTCAAACAAAAGCCCCAAGCCAAACCTTAGTGTCCCTCACCAAAGGAACCTCCCCTTAACATGACCATCCTAATTGCATGGCACACATTTCTCCTCTCTCTTGTCTTCAACAGTAACCCAAACAAGCATGAAAAGAGAACAGACTGCTCTTACAGAACTGCCAAAATAAAATACATACAGCATAGCAGTAAAAATATGAGCCAGGGAATTACACTCTCCCCCACCAAAATGGTCATGTCCGCATGACTTTGAAATAATTTGTCATCCGTCATTAGCTCTGTTGGGCTTCCTGCCTCGCCAAACATCTTTTCTAGCACTTACATATAGGCCACAGAGGTAGCAAAGGGGTTCTGTGTCTTTACAGATCTCACTACGTCAACAGCCGGCCATCTTCAAACTTTCAACCAATCACTGTCTTTTCCATCATCAGAGCATTGCCACTTATCCAACAACTGAGAGGTCTGCTCTACCCAAATCTCATACTCCTCTTCCCCTTTAGGGGTGGGTTTCATTCCTGAGAAAAGGCTGAGCCTGCGATAGCTGGGACTTTGAACCCGGGAGTTTTGTAATTTATTTGTCAGGGAAGTAAGGACCGCTACTAACTCAGAATGCTCAGCCCTCATTGGAGGACTCATTTGACCTTCTACCTCAGACCACTCCTTCGCCTCGCTCCGCAGAAATGAGAGCAACTTGTCTTTAAAGTCTCCACCCGCAGCTACGGAAAACTTGGCTTCCAACTCGGCATGCTCGCCTTCATTCCCCTCCTCCTGGAAAGTATGGACAGCCCACAGCCCTTCCTCTCCCAGGGCCCCAGTAGTACCAGGCAGTTCTACTGTCCTCCCGGAAAGTACGGACAGCCCACGGCCCCCCCTCTCCCAGGGCCCCAGTAGTACCAGGCAGTTCTACTGTCCTCTCGGAAAGTACGGACAGCCCACAGCCCCCCTCTCCTAGGGCCCCAGTAGTACCAGACAGTTCTACTGTCCTCCCGGAATGTACGGACAGCCCACGGCCCCCCCTCTCCCAGGGCCCCAGTAGTACCAGGCAGTTCTACTGTCCTCCCGGAAAGTACGGACAGCCCACGGCCCTTCCTCTCCGAGGGCCCCAATAGTACCAGGCAGTTCTACTGTCCTCCCGGAAAGTACGGACAGCCCACGGCCCCCCTCTCCCAGGGCCCCAGTAGTACCAGACAGTTCTACTGTCCTCCCGGAGAGTACGGACAGCCCACGGCCCTTCCTCTCCCAGGGCCCCAGTAGTACCAGGCAGTTCTACTGTCCTCCCGGAAAGTACGGACAGCCCACGGCCCCCCTCTCCCAGGGCCCCAGTAGTACCAGACAGTTCTACTGTCCTCCCGGAAAGTACGGACAGCCCACGGCCCTTCCTCTCCCAGGGCCCCAATAGTACCAGGCAGTTCTACTGTCCTCCCGGAAAGTACGGACAGCCCACGGCCCCCCTCTCCTAGGGCCCCGGTAGTACCAGGCAGTTCTACTGTCATAGAACATAGAACATAGAACAGTACAGCACAGTACAGGCCCTTCAGCCCACAATGTTGTGCCGACCCTCAAACCCTGCCTCCCATATAAGCCCCACCTTAAATTCCTCCATATACCTGTCTAGTAGTCTCTTAAACTTCACTAGTGTATCTGCCTCCATCACTGACTCAGGCAGTGCATTCCACGCACCAACCACTCTCTGAGTGAAAAACTTTCCTCTAATATCCCCCTTGAACTTCCCACCCCTTACCTTAAAGCCATGTCCTCTTGTATTGAGCAGTGGTGCCCTGGGGAACAGGCGCTGGCTATCCACTCTATCTATTCCTCTTATTATCTTGTACACCTCTATCATGTCTCCTCTCATCCTCCTTCTCTCCAAAGAGTAAAGCCCTAGCTCCCTTAATCTCTGATCATAATGCATTCTCTCTAAGCCAGGCAGCGTCCTGGTAAATCTCCTCTGTACCCTTTCCAATGCTTCCACATCCTTCCTATAGTGAGGTGACCAGAACTGGACACAGTACTCCAAGTGTGGCCTAACCAGAGTTTTATAGAGCTCCATCATTACATCTGCGATGGACCTGTTGTGCCTGTAGGCAAGTTGAAGCCGATCTAAGTCACTTCCCAGGCAGGAGTTGATATGTTGCTTCATTAACCTCACAAAACACTTCATCACTGTGGATGTAAGTGCTACTGGATTCAAAAGTACAGACAGCCCACGGCCCTTCCTCTCCTGGGGCCCCAGTAGTACCAGGCAGTTCTACTGTCCTCCCGGAAAGTACGGACAGCCCACGGCCCCCCTCTCCCAGGGCCCCAGTAGTACCAGGCAGTTCTACTGTCCTCCCGGAAAGTACGGACAGCCCACGGCCCCCCTCTCCCAGGGCCCCAGTAGTACCAAGCAGTTCTACTGTCCTCCCGGAAAGTACGGACAGCCCACGGCCCTTCCTCTCCCAGGGACCCAATAGTACCAGGCAGCTCTACTGCCATTACGTCAGTGCTAGTCTGAACTAGAACTAAGTCTTTGCCCACCATTTTATCAAAACTCCGCTCCACCTCTGCAGCAACCTTAAGCACGTATCCTAATCACTTTACCAAACAATAGTTTAACACAGACTTAAACACACAACCCACTGGATAAATGCTCAGGGCCATCACACAGCATCTAATGAAATCGATCCCGGGCGATACCCCCACTATGAAACACCTTGGTTTTCTTGGCTGCATAAGTCTAGGGAAGACAACTTCCAGCCCTGCCAAACTCGTTAGATTGAGGCGCGCTCATTGCCAAATACTGTGTAATTTGCTACCCGGTTACAAATTAATGCCACAAAATATCAGACAGTACACTGCATGCAATTAAAGGAATTATATTCATGAATCTTAACTAAAGGGTTACTGAAGAATAACAAAAAGAAAAGGGCCCATTCTAATTAAATAGTCAAATGTGAGCTAATCTTGAACTTCTCTGTTCAAAATAGTCAAATGTGAGCTAATCTTGAACTTCTCTGTCACTCACGCGCTGGGCCCTCAGTCAATGTGAAAGCACAGACTACCTTCCGAATGTCACTCGCAATCCATCTTGAACAAACGGGTCTCTCACCAGATCGTATGCTATGACCGGTTCTCCCCAGTGTCTTCTCTCTTCACCTCTTCTCTAGCAAAGTTCCAAGCCCAACCTTAGTGTCCTTCATCAGAGAAGCCTTCTCTTAATCCGACCATCCTAATTGGATGGCACACATTTCTCCTCATCTCTTATCTTCAACAGTAACCCAAACAAGCATGAAAACAGAACAGATTGCTCGTACAGAACTGCCAAAATGAAATGCATACAGCGTAACAGCAAAAATATGAACAAGGGCATTACTGCTGTAAGACACAATCCCTGGCTCTGACATATAAAAGAAGCTTGACTTTATTAATAACAAAGAATGAAAATGGCTTGAATTCAATCCCATTACCCACCTGGAACACTGACTGTTGTGTCTAAACACTGTGGGTGTAGTATATACCATTTAGAACATGAGTAATATCAGCCCATCAGCTGCGATATCCATGATGTCAACCATATAAAATAAAATGGCTAGTATTACTTGAATGTTTTACCAACTACAAAGTGATCTGCAAGTCTCACATCATCCTGAGTTGAAAATTTGCCACTGTTATTGCAGTGAAAACTAAAAGCGGAGATCTTGGTTATCTAATGCTGTATCATAGTAGGTTCAGTGCCAGCTTTTATAATTTGCTTCACAACATCTATTGGCATTTAATCAACTTTGCTGTTAACCCCAATGCTATTTGTGAAAGCTGAATAAAATGCAGAAGTTTCTGTCGTCAAGTTCATAAGACAATTTGGTTGCCCAGCATTCCATGCTACATTGGAAGTTCTTGCATATCTCAGCATACACTATCTTTGCATTCTTTGCATGTGCAATCTTTATATCCAGACCTTAAAGGGACACACCAGAATAAACACCAATTTTCCAGCTAACTCCTTCTGGATGATCATTGTAACATGCTGAGGTAATTGACATTCGAGTCACTTCTAAGTTTTAAGCTAATGTTTGACTGCAAATGAGTCTTAGTTCACAACTGGAAACAACTATTACCTACTATTGAACAAGTCGTCAATTGGAATCCAGGAAGGATTTATTGTCAGAATCAGAATCAAGTCTAACTTCACCAGCATTTGTCATGAAATTTGTTGTTATTTGGCAGCAGTGTATTGCAACACATAATAATAAAAAATTGTAAATTACACTAAATATATATATATATACACACATATTTAATAATTAAATTAAATTAATAGTGCAAAAAGAGGAAAAACAAGTAGTGAGATAATGTTCATGGGTTTAATGTCCATTCAGAAATCTGATGGCAGAGGGAAAGAAGCTAATCCTGAGTGGTGAGTATGTGCCTTCAGGCTCCTGTATCTCCTCCCTGATGGTAGTAATGAGAAGAAATCATGTACTGGGCAACGGGATCCTTAATGATGGATGCCGCCTATTTGTGACATCGTTTCTTGAAGATGTCCAGGATGCTGGGGAGACTAGTGCCCATGATGGAGCTGGATGAGTTCACAACTCTGCAGTTTAGTTCAATCCTATGCAGTGCCCCACTCCCATACCAGCTGGTGATGCAGCCAGTTAGAATGCTCTCCACGGTACATCTGTAGAAATTTGCAAGTGTATTTGGTGAAACACCAAATCTCCTCAAACTCCTAATGAAACATAGCTGCTGTTGTGCCTTCTTTGTAACTAACTGCTGGACCCAGGATAGAGCTTCAGAGATGCTGGCACCCAGGAACATGAAGTTGCTCACCCTTTCCACTACTAATCCCTTGATGAGGACCGGTGTGTGTTCCCTCATCTTATCCCTTCCGAAGTCCACAATCAATTCTTTGGTCTTACTCACGTTGAGTGCAAGGTTAAACCTACAACTGAACCAGTCAATCTACCTCAATCCTGTACACCTTCTCTTCAGCATCTGAAACTCTGCCAACAATGGTTGTGTCATCAGCAAATTTATAGATGGCATTTGAGCTGTGCCTAGCCACAGTCATGGGTGTAGAGAGAGTAAAGCAGTGGGCTAAGCACACGTGCACAAGTGTTGATTATCAGTGAGGTGGAGATGTTTTTTTTCTGATCTACACAGACTGTGGTCTTTCTGTGTGGAAGTTGAGGATTCAGCTACAGAGGCAGGTATAGAAGCCCAGGTTTTGGAGCTTTTTGATCAGAACTGTAGGAATGATTATTTTAAATGCTGAGCAGCAGTCAATGAACAGCAGCCTGTTGCAAGTATCAGAATTGTCCAGGTGATCCAAGGCCGCGTGACGAGCCAATGAGGTCACATCCACTATTGACCTATTGTGGTGATGGGCAAATTGCAGTGGATCCAGTTTATTACAAACCTTACTTTACAAAGAATTTTAAACTTTAAATTATTTGTAAAACAAGGTAGAAACAAGTCTTTACGTAGTAAGTAGATGGAAAAAGTGAATAGTGACAGGCATAGGAAATAAAGAGTGGAGACAATCTGTGAGCAACTGTTGTTACAGTCCAAGGATAACCATAGTTGACAGATTGATCTTAACTAGATAGATGTGGCAGATTATAAGAGCTTGGAACAATCGACTCCCCCACCTCTACACCCCACTCTCCAAGTTGATTAGTTTCAGAAGGACATAGAGAGACTATTTCATTTGCACTTCTTCCTGAATTTCAGCGTACAGTTATCATTGCTGTTACTACAGGTGGCAGCAGTAAGAGTGAAATGCACACGTTTGGTTTCGATGTCTCTTAAAGGTGCTAAACCACAATAACAATTTCTTAAAGCAAATTGTTGTCGCTGTTCTACTATTTTGTTGCTGACTTCTGATTGAGCTTCAGAGCACTGGAGAGCAGCAAAAATGGAGCCATTTCAATTGCTATCCCTCACTATCCATCTAGGAATGTTGAGCGTACCCTAAAATAGTGCTTGAGGTATATGAAATCCTGCAATAATTCCGTAGGTCTCTTTTTTAAGTTAATTACTGTCATGTTGGTGTTCTCTCCTTATTCTCCAGGTTGCCATGCTTATTTCTGCCTTTCTTATCTTAATTTTGATGGCTGTCATTAGAGTAAAGTGGAAGGAAGAATGGGACACTATACACATGTCTATTCAAGTGAGTTTTCTGTTTGTCCTCTTTTTCAATTTCTTCGTTTGGAGCCAAATTACAGAGTCCTGTCAGATTCCGTCATACTTTGCAGTTTCCCATTGGCAGCATTCTTTAGGATCATGTTATGCTTGGGCCAAAAGCAGGGCACTGAACTAATTAGAAGCTTCTTTGTATTTTCATATGGAATAAAGCCACTGTTCTTTTGCCAGAACGTATACCTCTAAGTTCAGAAATCCTAGAAAGTCTCAATCCAAACAGAAGGCTTTTTTCAAAGAAAGTGCCTAGTGAACATCAGTAACTTGTTTTCTTAAATAGACAGTTAAAGAAAAATGCAGATTCCTGTTTTATTGAATATTCTTTCAAGTTTTCAATGATCTCTTGCTGTATTTAGTTTTATGTGTTAGTTGCTGTTGGCCCTCTATTTGAACCCTTGCTTTCTGGGCAAGAGCTTTTTTCAATACGCTTGATTGCTGCTTTGTAAGCCTGACACTCTTCTGAATGCACTGAACTTCTGAAGAATGAATAATATATGAATGTGGGAGATTCCATCCACCTCCACCTCATGAGATACATTTCCAACCTCATTATATACAAGGTAATTTAACAATGTCTGAAGAAACAGTGCTTATAAACCCTGCCCTAACAGACAAGCTACGATAGGTTTGCGTCATCTCATTCCAGATGATGACCAGCAAGTAACAACAAGATTAGAAATGGTTCTTCCTATACAACTTCACACTTGTAAAGCTGAAAAGTTTCACATAGCTGGGCTCATCTACAAGACATTTGCCATATCACCTATATAACAAAGAAAGAATGTTAGCATCAACACTTTTCGCTGAATGGAATTATCATTTGCACTGCAGACAGTGCTATCACAGGCAATAAGGACTCCCAAGCGCAATGTCAAAGATAATCTCTTCTTATCAGCCTCATAAACTGGGAGAATATTATGAAATTACATTCAGTCCACGTTCAGAGGTATCTGATGACCTAAAACTTTCATTTTGTAAACCAAAAGTTAATTACTATTCTAAAAATATCCAAAATATCTTCATATTGTAATGGGCGATGTGTAGTTATTTTTAGAATACAAAAATGTTCAGAAATTGGCCTTTGAAAGAAACGTACAAATCTCTAGCTCCACGCTATTGACATCACTCCAGCAGTGGTGGCCACTTCTGGTTTTATTATCTTCTATTGGGTCCAATCTCACAAGCAGGAAAACTGCGCCATCCAATGTTCATACAATACACTACATAGAAAAGGCGATTGGGTTGTGCTATTGTGGAGACATTCAAAAGCAATAGAAATGACACTTCTCAGAGTGGGAGTTCGCAACTTAGGTATTTCCTGTGTTTGATGAAAAAAAGTGAACATGAATGAGGAACAGTTTTAACCAATCTTTTTTTGGAATATCAATAACCCTTTCTTCATTTAGTCATAGATGAGAAACCAGTGATTTTTAATTAACTAATTTAATTGATTTCCTATTCCTATTATTGCTGAACAGTCTGCTTCCCTAACTAGAGCCATCAGCTTTTGATGTAGCTTCATCGTCGCCATCATCAGCTCCAGCAGCTTGTCTCTAATGTCCCATTATAAACTATGAATCCATTTTTCTGCGGCATTACATTTTACCCTTTAATGATGAGCTACAGTCCTGAAAAGAATACTGCCATTACTTTGAAAGAAGCGTACAAATCTCTAGCTCCACGCTATTGACATCACTCCAGCAGTGGTGGCCACTTCTGGTTTTATTATCTTCTATTGGGTCCAATCTCACAAGCAGGAAAACTGCGCCATCCAATGTTCATACAATACACTACATAGAAAAGGCGATTGGTTTATTCGATCCTGAATTCCTTAATCATATATGCCAGGCAAGATCTCAAAATTTTACTTATGCTACAAACTAATCAAACATAGAAGAGGTGACTCCTGTCACAAACTGATTAGAACATAGAACATAGATATCTACAGCACATTACTGGCCCTTTGGCCCACAATGTTGTGTCAACCATGTAACCTACTCTAGAAACTGCCTAGAGCAGGGGTAGGCAACTTTTAGCACAAATGATTCTCTAGCATGCATTATTCATTCATTTGAGGCCAAACATAACTAGATGTACTTAAATGGATAATTCCCATATTTCAAGTTTTTTATGGCATTTATCTGGCCCACCGTTCGCTCATTAATACGCGATCCGGCCCACAAAGGCAAAAAGGTTGCCGACCCCTGACCTAGAATTTCCCTAGTGCATAGCCCTCTATTTTTCTAAGTTCCATGTACCTATCTAAGAGGCTCTTCAAAGACCCTATTGTATCCGCTCCCAACACTGCTGCCGGCAGTGCATTCCATGCACCCACCACACTCTGTGCGAAAAACTTACCCCTGACATCCCCCCAGTACCTCTTTTCGAGCACCTCAAAACTATGCCCCCTCTTGTTAACCATTTCAGCCCTGGGAAAAAGCCTCTGGCTATCCACACGATCAATGCCTCTCACCATCTTATACACCTCTATTAGGTCACCTCTCATCCTCCATCGCTCCAAGGAGAAAAGGCCAAGTTCACTCAATCTATTCTCATAAGGTACGCCCTCGAATCCAGTCAATATCCTTGTAAATCTCCTCTGCACTTCTCTATAGTATCCACATCCTTCCTGTAGTGAGGTGACCAGAACTAACACAGTACTCCAAGTGGGTCTAACCAAGGTCTTATATAGCTGTAACATTACCTCGCGATTCTTGAACTCAGTTCCACGGCTGATGAATGCCAATACACCATACGCCTTCTTAACAACACTTCCAACCTGAGCAGCAGCTTTGAGTGTCCTATGGACACAGACCCCAAGATCTCTCGGATCCCCTACATTGCCAAGAGTCTTGCCATTAATATTATATTATGTCTTCAAATTTGAACTACCAAAATGAACCACTTCACACCTATCTGGGTTGAAGTTCATCTGCCACTTCTCAGCCCAGTTCTGCATCCTAGCGATATCCCATGGTAACCTCTGACAACCATCCAGACTATCCACGACACGCCCAACCTATTCAGCGCAATTATATAGAGAAATATGGCATAACAGGTTTACCATACACTTTTCCTACAGAAACACTCTATTTCTGCATACGATTCTTTACCATTTACCCACAAGTTTCTTGCATGTTCGGGAATCATACTTCTCTCCAAATTGCACACAGATTGTGGCATAACTCATTTTAAGGGTGGAAGTTGTGTATAAATGGACTTGAAAACTATGTTTATTTGCTTTTGCTTTGAATTAAGGATTTAATTTTGACTTAAGATGGTAACTTCAGAATTTTAAATAATACTTTCTGGTTTTGCAGGTAACAGCTCCTTTCTTTCACTTTGGTGCTGTTGCTGCTCTTACCATTGTGACTTGGCTAATGGCCAAACACTTCCTCCAATGTAAAAAACGTGGTGAGTAATGTGCATGTGAAATTGAGATAAAAGTCAACAAATAGGAGTCAAAAATTAAAAATAAGAAGTTATGATCTAAAATTCCCAAGAGGATAGATTTTAGCGACAATGTTTGTCTGATATTTAGACTTCTGTATGTATACATATTCTTTTTGGGAGTTGTGCCATTTTAGAAGTGCACATCAAAAGCATCAAATGAATAATGCAAGTGATTTTCCAACTACTTAAATTTTAGTATGCATTGTGTTTTTCTTTTGAGAAGTCCTAACATTTTCACTTCATGGGGAAACTAAAGTTTAAATGGTTTCTGGTGCCTTTATCATGGATTTTTATTTTTGAAGATATATTTTTCTTTAATATGAATCACAACAAAGACTTGAGAATCCAATGCAACTTTCCATATAGAAGATAGGGAAGGGGTGCACCTACATTACCTGATAATAGTGATCCCAGAATGTCAACGAAATATTTAAAATTTGCTTGTATTTTCTGCCTACAGCATTGTCTTGAGTGGACATTGAACACAATATTTCTGATTCAGAAAGGGAAATATCACCATACAGACAGCAGAGGCTCGCTCATTTTGACTGAATGTGGGGAGAACAGAATTAATGTACGATTATAGTAAATGGGTGGTTTGACAGTGGACCAAAACGTCTGTTTTCATATAGACCTTTCAATAATGCTGATGATTATAGCAACAATTATCCTGCTGGATGTCTACCAACTTTTTTTAAGATCATATCCTTACTGCCACCTATTGGGTTTGCGTAGCTTAGACATTCAATCCTTCACCCTGGTTTCCAGCCACGAAACAAAAGGCTTACACTCAATTTATATTTGATGGTGATTAGAAAATCTTTATTTTTATGATTGCTTTTACTACTTGTACAATTGGAGGAGGAAATTTTAGAAATTCTACATAGAATCACAGGTTCCACTTTCTATATGACCCTATCGCATGTAGTCAGGGTCGTAAAGAAAACTTTTGGCACCTTGGCCTTCATAAATCAAGGCATTGAATACAAGAGTTGTAATGTTATGTTGACGTTGTACAAGACATTGGTGAGGCCTAATTTGGAGTACTGTATTCAGTTCTGGTCACCTACCTACAGAACAGATGTCAGTAAGGTTGAAAGATTGCAGAGAAAATTTGCAAGGATATTGCCAGGACTTGAGGACCTAAGTTATAGGGAAAGATTGAACAGGTTAGGACTTTATTCCCTGGAGTGTAGAGTATAGAATTTTGAGGGGAAATTTGATAGGGATATCAAAATTATGAGGAGGATAAATAGGGGAAATGCAAGCAGGTATTTTCTACTGAGGTTGGGTGAGACTAGAACTAGAGGTCATGGGTTAAGGGTGAAAGGTGAACATGAGGGGGAACTTCTTCATTCAGTGTGGTGAGAGTGTGGAATGAGCTGCCAGAGGAAGAAAGGGATGTGGGTTTGATTTCAACATTTAAGAGATATTTGGATAGGTACGTGGATATGAGGGGTATGGAAGGGTTATAGTCTGGGGTCAGGTAATGGGATGAGGCAGATTAATAGTTTGGCATTGACTAGGTGGGCCAAAGTGTCTGTTTTTGTTCTTTAGTGTTATATGACTCTGAATGGGATTATAATATGAGCAATGTTCATGGTTTTGACATCAGAAACATGTAAGGGACAAATAAGGCTCAGCAATTGTCATTCATGTCTTGTGGAATCAGGATAAGGATCAGTTTCAAATCTGCAAGGTGGTAGTAGGGAGTAGGGGAGAGTCAAATGTTTAAAAATAAGAAAGCTGCTGGTGTCTTACTCACTCATGGCTGATCCCATATTTTAAAAAAAGCTTCATATCTAAAATTTTTATTTGTGTGTACAGTTTAATGCTGGCGATCTCTATGACCCAGGGCTTCAGAAATATGACAACTAACAGGAGATAGAAGGTTTCAGCCTTTCCTTTATGGAAAGGAAATGCTGAAACCTTCTATCTCCCATTTGCTTACTGCTTAACAGACGGGAATAGTCACTGATGCACACAAAATCCCTTAGTCACTGCTGGTACTCTCCAATTAGACATAGAAACATAGAAAACCTACAGCACAATACAGGCCCTTCGGCCTACAAAGTTGTGCCGAACATGTCCCTAGGTTAGAAATTACTAGGTTTACCTAAAGCCCTTTATTTTAATCATCTGTACCATATCACTTTGATGTCCAACCACAACCTTTACATTTTTCCTTCCCACACTTTCAACTAATTGCAAGCTGTGGACAAGATACAGGGTTGCTCATTTGATACAACCACACAGCAGTTAAAAAAGGGAATCCAAAAATGCTAATCAGGTTAAATTCAGCAGTAGCTATGGCTTCCAGGTTTTCTGATCATTAAATGCTTACCATTCCATGCCCAGACCACATTCGGTAGATCTGATCACGTGGCCAACCTTCTCCTTCTTGCATACAGGCAGAGGCTGAAGAACAAAGCTCCAGAGACTAGGACAACAAAGAGCTGGTTCCGGGATGTAGTGGGGCAGATACAGGATTGGTTTGAGTCCGTGGACTGGGCAGTGTTCAAGGACGCATCTGCGGATCTGAATGAGGACGCCATGGTTGTCATGGACTTTTTTAAGACAGTTGTAGATGAGTATATCGTAACAACTTCATTCAGACTCTTCCCCAACCAGAAGCCCTGGTTGAATCATGAGATCCGCTATCTTCTGAGGGCCAGATCAGAGTATTTCAAGTCTGGGGACCAAGAAAGTTATAAAAGGTCCAGGTATGATCTCCGAAAAACAATCTCATTGGTGAAGTTGCAATTCCGGACTAAACTTATACTTATACTTTATACTTCATACTTTATTGTCGCCAAACAATTGCTACTAGAATGTACAATCATCACAGCGATATTTGATTCTGCGCTTCCCACTCCCTAGATTACAAATCGATAATAAATATTAAAAATTTTAAAATAGTAAAAATTAGCAAATATTAAAAAATTAAATTATAAATCATAAATAGAAAATAGAAAATGGAAAATAAGGTAGTGCAAAAAAACCGAGAGGCAGGTCCAGATATTTGGAGGGTACGGCCCAGATCCAGGTCAGTCTTATCACAGTTGGAAAGAAGCTGTTCCCAAATCTGGCCGTATGAGTCTTCAAGCTCCTGAGCCTTCTCCCGGAGGGAAGAGGGATGAAAAGTGTGTTGGCTGGGTGGGTCGTGTCCTTGATTATCCTGGCAGCACTGCTCCGACAGCGTGCGGTGTAAAGTGAGTCCAAGGACGGAAGATTAGATTGTGTGATGTGAGTCAACAAATGATTCTTGACAGTTGTGACTGGGCTTGAATACTATCCTCACTTATAAAGTTAAATCAAGCTAAATAGGCAACAAAAGGGCTTTGCTTCCAGATGAGCTCAATGTCTTCTATGCTCACTTTGACTGTCAAAACACGAACTCCCACAGCCCCCAGCGCTCCTGTGATTTCAGTATCTGAGGCCAACGTGCAAGCAGCCTTCAGGAGAGTGAACCCACGAGAAGCATTCGGCCCAGACAGGGTACCTGGCCAACTACGTACTAAATACCTGTATTGATCAACTGGCTGGATTGTTCACTGAGATATATAATCTCTCACTTCAGCAGTCTGAGGTACCCACTTGCTTTAAGCAAGCTTCAACTACAGCAGTGCCTAAAAAGAACATGGTAGCCTGCCTCAATGACTATCATCCAGTAGCACTTACATCCACAGTGATGAAGTGTTTTGAGAGTTTCATGATGAAACATATCATCTCCTGCCTGAGAAGTGACTTGGATCCACTCCAGTTTGCCTCCCGGAGCAACAGGTCCACAGCAGATTGCCTTTTCACTCAACCCTGGGGCATCTGGACAGCAAAGATACATACACATGAATGCTCTATATCAGCTACAGCTCAGCATTCAGTACCATCATCCCCTCAAAGCTAATCAACAAGCATCTAGATCTTGGACTGAATACTTCCTTATGTAATTGGAATCTTGATTTCCATACTTGCAGACCGAAGTCAGTTTGGATCGGCAACATCACCTTCTCCATGATCTCCATTAACACAGATGTAGCACAAGGGGGTGCTTAACCCCCTCCTCTACTTGCTTGACACTTATGGCTGTGTGGCTAAGCACAGTTCCAATGATATATTCAAGTTTGCTGATGACACCACTGTTGTTGGCCAAATCAAACATGGTGACAAATCAGCATATGGGTGGGGGGGGGGGGGGGAATTGAAAATCTGACTGAGTGGTGCCATAACAACAACCTCTTACTCAATGTCAGCAAGACCAAGGAGCTGATTATCGACTTCAGGAGGAGGAAACCAGAGGTCCAGGAGTTAGTCCTCATCAGAGGTTAAGAGGGCAAGCAAATTTAAATTCCTTGGTGTTATTATTTTGGAGGACCTTTCCTGGGCCCAACACTTAAGTGTAATTACGAAGAAAGCACAGAAACACTTCTACCTTCTTGGGAGTTTATGATTAGTCATAGTCATAGTCATACCTTATTGATCCCGGGGGAAATTGGTTTTCATTACAGTTGCACCATAAATAATTAAATAGTAATAAAACCATAAATAATTAAATAGTAATATGTAAATTATGCCAGGAAATAAGTCCAGGACCAGCCTATTGGCTCAGGGTATCTGACCCTCCAGGGGAGGAGTTGTAAAGTTTGATGGCCACAGGCAGGAATGACTTCCTATGACGCTTTGTGTTGCATCTCGGTGGAATGAGTCTCTGGCTGAATGTACTCCTGTGCCCAACCAGTACATTATGTAGTGGATGGGAGACATTGTCCAAGATGGCATGCAACTTGGACAGCATCCTCTTTTCAGACACCACTGTCAGAGAGTTACTTGACGTTACAACTAAAGCTTTGACAAGCTTTTATAGATGCGTAGTGGAGAGTACATTAACTGGCAGCATCACAGCCTTTGATGGAAACACCAATGCCCTTGAAGGGAAAGTCCTATAACAAGTAATGGTTGTGGCCCACTCCATCACATGTAAAGCAGATTTACATGAAGCATTGTTGCAGGAAAGCAGCATTCATCATCAGAGACCCCCACCACCCAGGATATTCTCCCTTCTCGCTGCTGCCATCAGGAAGAAGGTACAGAAGCCGTGGGGCTCACACCGCCATGTTCAGGAACAGTTATTACCCCTCAACTATCAGGCTCTTGATCCAAAAGGGACAGATAACTTCACTCTGCTTCACTTGCCCCATCATTGAAATTTCCCACAACCTATGGACTCACTTTCAAGGACTCTTCATCTCATGTTCTTGATATCTATGTATTATTAGTATTTCTTTCTTTTTTGTATTTTTATATTTGCACAGTTTGTTGTCTTTTGCACATTGGTTGAATGCCCAAGTTGGTGCAGTCTTTCATTGATTCTATTGTGGATTTAATTGAGTTTGCCCATGACAAAATGAATCTCAGGGTTGTATATGGGGAAGTATATGTAATTTGATAATAAATTCACTTTGAACTTTGTAAATTTCCCTCAAATCTTTCTATAAGTATTTAATGTGTTTGTTTACTGTTACAAAACCAAGATTCTAATCAATGGATCTGTATCATTAATATTAATTTCTAATTTTAGTTTTCCAGATTGTCTTGTTCATATCTTATCTTGGATTGGTGATATTTCTTTATTTGATTCCTCTTGCAATCTCCTCTCCTTGTATTATTGAAAAGGCAAAATTGGCACGAAAACCAGCTCTGATAGGGCACCGAGGAGCACCCATGGTAAGTATGAACAACTCATATGCATTAACTTCAGAATCAGAGGGATCTAGGCTGTATACTGGTAGTTAAGTTACCCATGTTATTTTCACCTCAGACCTTCTGATTCTGCTGTGTAGTCAAGATCCTCTTTTGATATTGTACCTTATGAGCAAAGGAAATAAGGCGGAATAGATCGTGATGGAAGAAGACGTTGCACTGAGTAAATTTTACCCTGTATAATTCCTGTGTTATTTTGGAGCTTTATTCTGTGCCTAACTTTTGCCTAACAAACTAAGAATGCATAATATAAAATGTAGGAAAAATAGACTGAGCATCGTCTCATTCGTATGGTATCTGAGTTTTGGGTGTCTGACACTATGAGTGGATACTGGACATTTCATGTGGTCACAACTTTGCATTTCCAGTTGGCACCAGAGAACACAATGATGTCTTTCAAAGAGACTGTAAACTGCGAAGCATCTACATTTGAAACTGATGTACGGATTAGGTATGAGACAACAGTGTTTGTTTTTAACTAGTGAATATACTATTTTGGGGGTTATTTCAGAGACTTTGGTTTAGTCATTTTAATTGCATCATTTGTGCAATGAATTCAACCTCATCAATGACTCTACTAAGCAATTTACTCCACCTACCATAACAACAGTCTGCCAATGCTGGAAATGTCACCAATGCAAACAGTAACTGTGGAGAAAGAAATAGAGTTTGCCTTGCAAGTCAATATGCAAGATACTTCAACAACTTGTCCTCAAAAGCTTTTCTGCCCTTGTTATCCTGAGGTACTTCCCTGGTCCTATCTATTCTTCCCCTCCTTTTCTGCAACTTTAAAACTGTTTTCGGTCTTTCTGCTTTTTGAAAAAGGGTCTTTGATCTGAAGCATTAAACCAGTTTCTCTTTTCACAGTTGCTGTTTGATCTGTTGAATGATTCTAGTACTTTTGTTTTTATTTTGTATTTTGTTTGAATGACTTTTCATCGGAATGCCTGAAGCTTTTCAAACTTTCATTTTCATGCTGAGAATATGGAAAATTAGTACAAGGTTAATTGCTGACCCCAGCTAAATCAATAACAGGTGCACTCAAGGAGCACACAAAGACATTTCTGTCCCCCTTTCCAGTCCTCTGTCAACCATCTCACTGTGGTACTGTGGAAGGACTCTACAGCATGTTCCAAGATCTGTATCAATGCCCGGAAGGTGAAGTTGCCCACTTCTGGGAATTGAGCAGTGATATTCCAAGTTGGACCTTAACCAACAGAGTTTAGTGACAGGCTTTTTGCTTTGGGCAAGAGACTTGCAAAGTATAATCTATTCAGATCGAATTTCAATTTCCTGGAAGAGTGACAAATAATTGTACACAAAACAGCAGACAAGCCTCAATAAAAACTGAAAAAGGGCAAACAAGCAAGAATGAATAATCCAGCCAAAATCAACCTATTAGATAAAATACAAAGTTATTTCAAATATATAAAATTTCTTCGGTGAAGTTCCCTCACGTTTGTCCCCCTTCGCCCACACCTCAGCGAGTTCCGTGTTCGCCATGATGCGGAACTTTTCTTCCGCCGTCTCCGTCTCCGAGCCTACTTCTTCGGCAAGGACTCTTCCACCCCCACCGATGACCCCTTCTCCCGTCTTCATCCCTCCTCTTCTTCATGGACACCCCGCTCTGGTCTTCTGCCTGCTCTGGATCTCTTTATTGCCAACTGCCGACGGGACATCAACCGTCTCGACTTCACCGCACCTTGTCCCCATTACAACCTCACTCCTTCGGAACGCTCTGCTCTCCACTCCCTCCGCACTAATCCTAACATTATTATTAAACCCGCTGATAAGGGGGGTGCTGTTGTAGTCTGGCGTACTGACCTCTACCTTGCCGAGGCACAGCGACAACTCGCGGATACCTCCTCTTATTTACCCCTCGATCGTGACCCCACTAAGGAGCACCAGGCCATTGTCTCCCACACTATCAACGACTTTATCCGCTCAGGGGATCTCCCATCCACTGCTACCAACCTTATAGTTCCCACACCCCGCACTTCCCGTTTCTACCTCCTACCCAAGATCCACAAACCTGCCTGTCCTGGCCGACCTATTGTCTCAGCTTGCTCCTGCCCCACCGAACTCGTTTCTGCATACCTCGACACTGTTTTATCACCCCTTGTTCAATCCCTTCCGACCTATGTTCGTGACACTTCTCACGCTCTTAAACTTTTCGATGATTTTAAGTTCCCTGGCCCCCACCGCTTTATTTTCACCTTGGATGTCCAGTCCTTATATACTTCCATCCCCCATCAGGAAGGTCTCAAAGCTCAACGCTTCTTTTTGGATTCCAGACCTAATCAGTTCCCCTCTACCACCACTCTGCTCCGTCTAGCAGAATTAGTCCTTACTCTTAATAATTTCTCCTTTTGCTCCTCCCATTTCCTCCAAACTAAAGGTGTAGCTATGGGCACCCGTATGGGTCCTAGCTATGCCTGCCTTTTTGTTGGGTTTGTGGAACAATCTATGTTCCGTGCCTATTCTGGTATCTGTCCCCCACTTTTCCTTCGCTACATCGACGACTGCATTGGCGCTGCTTCCTGCACGCATGCAGAACTCGTTGACTTTATTAACTTTGCCTCCAACTTTCACCCTGCCCTCAAGTTTACCTGGTCCATTTCTGACACCTCCCTCCCCTTTCTAGATCTTTCTGTCTCTGTCTCTGGAGACAGCTTATCCACTGATGTCTACTATAAGCCTACTGACTCTCACAACTATCTGGACTATTCCTCTTCTCACCCTGTCTCTTGCAAAAACGCCATCCCCTTCTCGCAATTCCTCCGTCTCCGCCGCATCTGCTCTCAGGATGAGGCTTTTCATTCTAGGACGAGGGAGATGTCTTCATTTTTTAAAGAAAGGGGCTTCCCTTCCTCCACTATCAACTCTGCTCTTAAACGCATCTCCCCCATTTCACGTACATCTGCTTTCACTCCATCCTCCCACCACCCCACTAGGAATAGGGTTCCCCTGGTCCTCACCTACCACCCCACCAGCCTCCGGGTCCAACATATTATTCTCCGTAACTTCCGCCACCTCCAACGGGATCCCACCACTAAGCATATCTTTCCCTCCCCGCCTCTCTCTGCATTCCGCAGGGATCGCTCCCTACACAACTCCCTTGTCCATTCGTCCCCCCCATCCCTCCCCTCTGATCTCCCTGCTGGCACTTATCCGTGTAAGCGGAACAAGTGCTACACATGCCCTTACACTTCCTCCCTTACCACCATTCAGGGCCCCAAACAGTCCTTCCAGGTGAGGCATCACTTCACCTGTGAGTCGACTGGGGTGATATACTGCGTCCGGTGCTCCCGATGTGGCCTTTTATATATTGGTGAGACCTGACGCAGACTGGGAGACCGCTTTGCTGAACATCTACGCTCTGTCCGCCAGAGAAAGCAGGATCTCCCAGTGGCCACACATTTTAATTCCACATCCCATTCCCATTCTGACATGTCTATCCACGGCCTCCTCTACTGTAAAGATGAAGCCACACTCAGGTTGGAGGAACAACACCTTATATTCCGTCTGGGTAGCCTCCAACCTGATGGCATGAACATTGACTTCTCTAACTTCCGCTAGGCCCCACCTCCCCCTCGTACCCCATCTGTTACTCTTTTTAATGCACACATTCTTTCTCTCGCTCTCCTTTTTCTCCCTCTGTCCCTCTGAATATACCTCTTGCCCATCCTCTGGGTCACCCCCCCCCGTCTTTCTTCCCGGACCTCCTGTCCCATGATCCTCTCGTATCCCCTTCTGCCTATCACCTGTCCAGCTCTCGGCTCCATCCCTCCCCCTCCTGTCTTCTCCTATCATTTTGCATCTCCCCCTCCCCCTCCAGCTTTCAAATCCCTTACTCACTCTTCCTTCAGTTAGTCCTGACGAAGGGTCTCGGCCTGAAACGTCGACTGTACCTCTTCCTATAGATGCTGCCTGGCCTGCTGCGTTCACCAGCAACTTTGATGTATGTTGGTTATATAAAATTTCTATTGTTCTCCACCTTGATTTCTCGTCAAATTTGGAAAACTACACCTAAAAGTTGGATTGTATCTGTATAGCTGTGCTGGTTATGTGGTCCATTAACAATCATTTCAACTATAATGAAGTTCTGTGAAAGGTTGCTTTTAACAAGAATTAACTCCTCCCTGAGCAAGGACCTGGACGCATTGCAATTCACCAACTGCTGTGAAAGGTCTACCATGTGACAGTGAATGCAATCTCACTGACTCTCCAGTCTACTTTAGAGCATCTAAACAGCAGCAAAACATATGTCAGGCTGTTGTTTATTGCTAACAACTCAGTGTTCAATACCATCATCCCTTCAATATCAATCACCAAACTTCAGAACCTTAGCTACCGTAACCCCCTCAGCAAATGGATTCTCAAATTCCTCATTGGGAGACCACATTCAGTGTACATCAGTGACAGAATCTCCAATTCACTGACAATCAACACAAAACCACTTCAAAGATGCATGCTTAGCCCACTGTTCTACTCTCTCTAAAGTCATGACTATGTGGCTATGCACAGCCCGTATGGCATTTATAAATTTGCAGATGAATTTATAAATTTCCAGTGTTGGCCCGATACCCTGGCCTCTTCAATCTGGCCCAGTTCGTGAATCATTGTACAAACACTGGGGTCAGTCATTTTGATACGATCTGCGGCCTAGACCCCGCCACCTCGATTCAGCCTGGTGCTTAAATCGTCATCCAAACACAGGGTTCAGTTGCTTCAATATACTCTGGGCCTGGACCCTGCCACCTCGATTTGGCCTGTACCCAACCTTTCCAATTTGTTTCGGTGCTTAAATCAATCAGACCTTGGGTCTTCCTCATTCTCGGCAATGGGCCCACTGCCTCGCCTTGCCATACACAGATCTGCCACATCGAATTGCCTACAAGTCCAAAGGGAAGTTACAAGCTATTGTTTGTGATTATTATTACCAGAAAAAGAATGATTAACAAACTATTTAGTTGTTTTCTTTGTTTCACTGGCCACCATCCAGAAGTCGCTGAGATTTTCCAGCACCATCTTTAAGGGTGAGCAGCTTTAACTTCCTGTGCCTCAACATCTCTGAGGATCTATCCTGGGCTTATACACCAATGCAATCATGAAGAAAGGTGTTATGAGTATGAGATTTGGTATGTCACCAAAAACTCTTGCAAATTTCTCTAGATGTACAGTGGAGAGCATTCTTATGAGTTGCATCACCACTTGTTATGGAGACTCCAGTGTACAAGAGACTTAGCCAGCTCCATCACAGTCACAACCTTCCCCATTATTGAGGACACCTTCAAAGAGGTGGAGCCTCAAGAAGGCAGTATCCGTCATTAAAGACTCTCACCATATGGGACCCATTACAGTACTACCATCACAGAGGAGATACAGCTATACTGTGGCCACAAAACAACAACTGTATGTCACATAAGACAGTTATAATAAACGTGATTCTGATTCTGGTTCCAGCCGCCTTCTGAAACCAGTACAGACGTTGTAATTTTCATATAAAACTGAGGTCAAGTCTAGGAGGGTGTGCGGAGGTCAGATGCCCTATCAGGGCCTGGGGTTGTTTGGAAGGATCAGGTTGGGACGATAATAAGGTACAGTACAAGGCTAATCGTCATCTAGAAGGTGTGATCATCGGAATCAGGGCTGGGGGAGGGAAGCAGGAAGTTGCATCTTCCACAGAGCAGAGAAGGAAAAACTACATTAACTACACTTACTACTATCTATTTTCAGTGGCCTTTTGAGTAGCAGTTTATAGTTACAAGAAAACATTTTAAAGTGCAGTGCTCCCTATAGGGAACATGTGGTTTGTGCAAGCTAGTGATGCCATTACCTTTAACTGAGTCATCACTGGGATTCGTGAATGTACTGCAGTCATCCAGTCATCTTTGTATAAGAAACGATTCCACACAGTTGCTGGACCAGTTAAATTTCTGATCAATGGCAAGCTTCCCTGAGATTCAACAAATTGAATGTCAGGTGGGGATGGAGAGAAATGGAGATAACCTAACACTTATATATCAGGAATATTATTTACATATATTGATTTGAGTTTGATTACATAGGTCACAGAGAATTCTATATCAGTACATTAAAAGAGTTACATAAGTGTACAAAGGGAATGCATCCACTGGACAACAAGATGAGGAATTGGATAATTCATTAGAAAAATCAAAACTAGACTGATAAGATTTACATTTTCTTTTTTCCTAGTTTGGATGGAGTTCCATTTATAACGCATGACAGAACATTTGAAAGGACGACAGATGTAATGGAAGTTTTCCCCAAGCGAGTTCACAATAATGCCTCAAGTTTTACATGGGCAGAGATTCAGCGGCTCAATGCTGGAAAATGGTTTCTGAAGGTAAAGATGCTGCCGCTTTTCATACCTAAATTTCTCTTTAAGATCAAAGTGCTGTGAAATGCTATGACCCATGAGAGAAATAAAAACAAATGAACTCAAGGCTTACCAATGAGGGAATAAATAACTTAAGGAGAAGGCATTCAATTTGCCTGAAAATCCCAAGTTTAAATCCCGCTAAAAATGATAGTTAAAATCATTTAAAATCAACTGTTCAGAATAAAAGAAGAATTTTCACTTACTCTTTTGGAATAGTTCAAACTGCTTTATGGCAATAGGGTGTGATTGAAATAAAGGAACAATTATAATGCAGGGAGTGTGACAACCAAACTTCGACAAATAACAGTGCATAGGTAACTCGGTTTTAAGAAATGCTCATTGAAACATAAGTATTTCCATTGGGGATAATGCTTTTTCTATTTAAAATGGTCCCATGTGTTGTTTTAATGCACCCTTGAAGGTGAAATCTAGAAGTCAGCTATTCCCGCAGTTCGGCATTCCATCTGTTCTACAGTGAGGTATCAGTTTATATTTTGATGCACATGTTTCTTTAGTGAGACTGAACCCATTTCTAACTCAGATAAGATTCATATCTTTTGTTAAATTAATCTTGGAGCTTCAACACTTCCTGGTAAGCGAGAATACACTTCAGGCATGATAATCACTATATTGTAATATTATATGATATTCCCTCCCAGGAACACCACACATTTGCTGGTTGAATAGATAGAAATATCATAAAGAAAAGAAATGCCATTCTGATACTGAGACTAAGTAATATAGGGAAATTGAATGGAGATGCTACATTTAACCATGCTATATCTTAAAACACTGAATGGGATCCCATTCAGTGAGATATATTTTACAACTAACTTGTATGATACCTAACTTCAAAGCTCAATACCAACTGAAAAATATATGTGATCAAATATATTTATTTTTGGTAATTAATTTTCCTCAATTTAATGAACCATATCATCAAAAATTGAAGAAAGAATATTGAAAGTGATTAATAAATGTTCCCTTGCCCAGCACTATAAAGCTAATTATTGTAATATTTTCAATTAAAATCTTGAAATCTTTTAAAGCTCTGTGTGGTAGTCAACAAATGGAACATTGTGTTTGTGCATGGTGTAAAATAATAAGAACACTTTTCTGACGATTAATCTGAATATGTGCTTTATTTTCCCACTCCATTTACTAACAGAAAGATCCTTACAGCACAGCACGGTCATTACCAAAGGAATCTCAAGAAGAAGCTCTCAAACAGCATGTTTGTTCGCTGGCTGAACTGCTGAAACTTGCAAAAGACACTAAAAAATCTATAATGTTTGACTTGCGAACTCCAACTGACATATCTCATCCATACTACAACAAATCACATGAAGTTGTTGTGGAAACCATCAAGAATTCCTCAATTGACCACAATCTGGTAAGGAAACTGAGTTTCTCCTTCAACTGGGCTGTTAACTAAAATTCAGACTATTTTATTCCTGCATTTATATTAGTCTTGAGGTGGTCACGTACTTGAGGTATTTCCTACCATTTTAAAGTGATATGATAACTTTTATTCCTTAGCAGAGAACTTGGCTGGACTAGATACTTAAATACTGCAGTTCTCTTTTCCTCACATTCAAGAGAAGAAATAAATTAGTAAATTGCTTTATTGTTGTCATGTACATCGAGGTATAGTGAAAAACTTGTCTTAAATACCTGTTCAATTCATTACAACAGTGCATTGATGTCCTACCTGGTAAAACAATAACAGAGTGCGGAATAATGTGTTACAATACAGAGAAAATGTTGTGTAGGTAGACAACAAGGTGTGAGGTAGATTGTGAGGTCAAGAGTCTATCTTACCATTCAAAGGAAACATACAATAGTCTTTTATCAGCAGGATAGAAACTAGACTTTTGCATGGCAGTATGTGCTTTCAGACTTTTGTATCTTCTTCCTTGTGGGAGAGAGGTGAAGAGGGAACGTCCATGGTGGTTGGAATATCTGATTATGCTGCCTGCTTTATTGAGACAGTGAGAAGTGTAGACAGAGTCCATGGAGAGGAATGTTTTCCATGATATGATGAGCTGTGTCTACGACTCTCTGCAGTTTCTTGAAGTCACGGGCAGAGAACTTCCCATACCAAGCTGAGATGCATCTAGAGAGGATGCTTTCTGTCATTCATTTATAAAAATTGGGGAAGGTTGAAAGGGACATGCCAAATTTATTTAGCCTCCTAAGAAGGTAGAGGTGCTGGTGAGCTTTCTTGAAAGTGGAATTAACATGTTTGGATCAGGAAAAGCTATCAATGGATGTTCACTCCTGGGAAATGCTTTTCATTCCACCTTGCAAAAGGCAGGAAAATATATCTGATTGCGCATGATGGACGATGTTATGTAGAAAACGTAATCTGCATTATAATCATTGAGCTGTACTGTTGTTTAAATAAATTTGTCAATATACCTGCATCACCATCTGGTACAGGAATTGCAAGACATCTGACTACAAGTCCCTATGAAGGATTACTTGGAGGATCATCAGGGTCTCTCTCCCACTTATCAGAGATATTTATCAGGAGCACTGCAAATGCAGGGCCCTTACAATTGTCCTTGATCCCTCCCATCTGTCCAACAATCTCTTCGACCCCCTCCCATCAAGCAGGAGGCACCTAATTCAGAGGAACATTGTTTCATTTGGTGGTGTACATGTTGAATGGCAATAAACTGAACTTGAACTTGAACTCTATTATTAAAATTATGCACTTCCACCTTCATATCAATAGCAAGTTCTGTCTTGCTTCAGCTCATGTTCTGCCTTTTGATTACAATAAAATTATCAGTCAAATGCTTTCCTTTCAAACTATTCTTAGTGTATTTGCTTCCTCGTAGATCCTTTGGCTGCCCAACAATAAGAATAGCACCCCTTCTGGTTTCCAGCAGGTTCTGGGAGATAAACTTGACCCAGAAATACTGCAAAGGAAGAAAATTTACAAAATCAATATTCGTTATAGCAACATCAGTGAGGTGGAGATCAGGTGAGTTACTTCTAACATAACAATGAATTGAACCAAACTGTAAACTATACAAAAATAGATCATGGAAGAGCTTAGCTAATATCTCAAAGATAAAATGCGATTCATCTGAGAACATAGTAATGAAATTTCTTGTGTTGCGATGTACTAAAGGGATAATGCAATGAAATCATGCTTGCCACATAGAACCTCAGCTTTTAGGAATGATTTACTACTCAGAACCGACTTTCATGAATATATCCTCTCTAAGGTTCAGATATATGTTAACAGAATAGAATGTGTATTCTTAAGGATCATTCTCTGCAAGAGAACAATTTTGTATCATTCTTCCTAGCACATGATAGGATAGCAAGGCAAATCTGCCCAATAGGACTTTTCCCCCTCCTGTTCAAATGCAAGCCATCCTTCTTTTACAAGTTAACTCTGTCCTAGGAGAAATCACTATGGTCCACAAATCTGGATCCCTGCCTCCTGCACCAACTCCTCAGCCACACACTAATCTGCTATATTGTCCTATTCTAACCCTCATTCCCTCATGGCGCAGGGAGTAATCCAGAGATTACTTCTGAGGACCAGGTTTTTAATCTCTTTCCTAACTCTTTATTTTCACTCTGCAGGACTTAATCCCTTTTTCTACCTCTACCACTTGTGCCGGTGCACAATGACTTCTGCCTACTCATCTTCACCACCCCCCCCACCCCCCGAAGGGCACCAGGGAGGCAACATACCATTCCAGGATCTCTTTTGCAGCTACAGAATTTCCTGTCTACCCCCTAACTACTGGGTGCCCTATCACTATAGTCCTTTCTCCCTTTACCTTTACTGCTAAGCCTCAGAAGCAGTAACGGTGACACTGACCTTGCTGCTGCTTTCTCCTGAGTGCTCAATTGCCTCCTCCCCAACAGTATCCAAAACAGCAACAGTAAAGTATCCAAATCTTTTTGAAAGCATTTGGTTAATATCTTTTATCACTTTAATATTTCAGTAACTATGCAGCAAAAAATATCAGCACAAATGTTTATGTTGTCAATGAACCCTGGGTGTTTTCGACACTATGGTGTGCCAAGGTAAATTCTGTCACAACCAATGCATGTCATATCTTCAAGAAGATGGAAGTACCTATTTGGCACATGGTAAGTGAAATCTTTAAACTTTATGTAGGATGGGAGGTGTGTAATGAAGCAAGGCTGGATGTGGCACATACAGTATTGTATATTTCTTCATTTATTCTTACACTTCATGGCAAACATTGGTTATAGGCAAACAGTTTGTCTGAACTTCATTTTTTTTGTAAACTAAATCTGCTTTCCTCATAAGGCAGCAAGCTGAAAACAAAAAAAAGGTTGACTATTTCATTTATTAATTGAGCAGTTAAAATTCTTTGATGGTGCAGAAAATTCGAAGTAAAATTTATTATCAGAGTACATACATGTCACCATATACAACCCTGAGATCCTTTTTCTGCGGGCATATTCAGCGAATCCATAAAACAGTAACTGTAAACAGGATCAACAGACAACAAACTGTAAATGCAAATATAAATAAATAGCAATGAATAACAAGAGCATGAAATTACAAATAAAGAGTCCTTAAAGCGAGATCATTGGTTGTGGGAACGCCAGAAATAGAATGAGTGTAGTTATCCTCTTCAGTTCAAGAGCCTGATGGTTGAGGGTAGTAACTATTCTTGAACCTGGTGGTGCGAGTCCTGAGTCTCCTGTACCTTCTACCTGATAGCAGCAGCGAGAAAAGTGAGAAATCTGCAAGAACACTGATGTCCAGGCAACAAAGTGCAAGTTTGATCAAGTTACAAAGCACATGAGACAATGTACAGTTTTTAATGATTAGAAAATAGAGATCATTTAGAATAAAATTAAGCCAGAGATTTTTGAAAATATTTTGCATACCAAGGTACATCTGTGAGGAATTCATGTTAAGTAGGGTTAATATTTCAAGTCGATGGCCTATGGTTAAATTTATTAGTTCCAATTAGTACCTGGGATTAGAACTATGGTGCCTAAAATTATAATATATTTCTAATCTTAATCAAGGAATTCTCTGAAATTTTGATCTAGTTTTATAATGTTTGCCTGCACCAAGCAAGACAAGATTGTGCAAAATTCAAACTTTAAAATTAAAATAAAAGATAGATTTCTCAGTTGCCAACTAATTCAATGATAGCATTTTCAACTTGAACCTGTGGCAAAAATCAGCACAATCTAATGTTTATCATGAGTCCATTTGATTACTCCTGTAACTATAAAGGACAGGGATCAGCCAATCTAAAGCTTTGGTCTGCTGTTAAGTATAAGCATTGCCAATTACCAAATTCTAGACCCACTCCTGTCATTTTGCTTATAAAAATTGTAAGTATATTTCATTAATTTTTGTTTAATCTTATCCTGTTTTGTTTGCAGAACCCTGAAGCCTATTTAATAATATGGATAACTGTAGATTCTGTGTCTTTCCTGTTGATTCTTTTAATATGCTTCATTCAATGGTAAGGAATACTACTTAGCCTACAACCAAAATAAAAAATAATAATTTCAAGGCAGTAAATAAGAACAATGAGTGCTTCTTGAAGCAGACAGAACAAGGACTGGCACCCCTTAAGTATGAGATTTAAGCCCCAAAAAAGTGAAATTGAAAGTCATGGAGTGTGACTTTCAATGATGTACTTACCTGCAGACTCATATTCAATCATTCTTCATTCAGGGGAGGGCATATGAGCATTGGCAAGCTGCCAAGCCACTGTGCACTTCAGTTATTTCAACTGTCTTTGGTAAAGATTTATTAAGTAGCAAAAATTAATGGCAGTGATCAAAAGCAGGAATTGTGTCTATTTTCCTACTAAACTCCACTGCTGTTTAACATGCCTGCCGCAGCCAGTCTGAAGCCAAGTTGATCATTGCAGGACAGCAAACCATCTGCTGAAAAACTAAGCTGGTGTAGCAACATCTGTGAGTTGAATGGAATTGTCGACATTTGCTGTTAAACCCCTGCATCAGGCCCAATGTAGTTCTGATAGCAATAATATCCACATCCACATCAGTGCCAGTATCTTTCTTTTACCATTCTTCATAATTCACAAGGTTCTCAATGCAGCTGGATGACACTTCTTGACAGATCTTCCATATTCATTTGATTCATCTTGGGAATTCCTAATTCTGTCACCCTCTTTAACAATACCCATTTCCCTTCTCACTGCAACAGCAAGACATAGAGCACTGTCCTTTTCCCACTTTTCATTATTTCTAACCATTTAAGGACCAAATTCCTTCTAGATAGCGCAATAATTAGCTTGCATCTCTTCCAATTTAGCGTACTATATTCTGTGCTCATCATGTAGTCTCCTCTGTATCAAAATAAACAGAATTTGGTTCGCTGCATTGCAGGATACAATTATATATTTTTATCTAGAAATACAGCAAGGTCCTTCCAGCCCAAATGAGCCTACACTGCCCAGTTACACCCAAGTGACCTATTAACCTACTTACCCATAAGTTTTTGGAATGTGGGAGGAAACTGGAGCACCCAGAGGAAACACATATAGTCACAGGGAGAACATATAAACTGCATTAAGTTAACCACTATGCTACTGTGCTGCCCTAAAACAAATACCTGTTCATTTCACAAGAATGAGCTTGAGACATGAGCAACCTGTCACTTTAAATATGCCATCAAGTTCAGTCTGACCTTACTGCCTTTGGACTCAAAGTCATAGTCATTGTCATACTTTATTGATCCCGGGGGAAATTGGTTTTCATTACAGTTGCACCATAAATAATAAATAGTAATAAGACCATAAATAGTTAAATAGTAATATGTAAATTATGCCAGGAAATAAGTCCAGGACCAGTCTATTGGCTCAGGGTGTCTGACCCTCCAAGGGAGGAGTTGTAAAGTTTGATGGCCACAGGCAGGAATGACTTCCTATGACGCTCTGTGTTGTATCTCAGTGGAATGAGTCTCTGGCTGAATGTACTCCTGTGCCTACCCAGTACATTATGTAGTGGATGGGAGACATTGTCCAAGATGGCATACAACTTGGACAGCATCCTCTTTTCAGACACCACTGTGAGAGAGTCCAGTTCTATCCCCACAACATCACTGGCCTTACGAATGAGTTTGTTGATTCTGTTGGTGTCTGCCACCCTCAGCCTGCTGCCCCAGCACACAACAGCAAACATGATAGCACTGGCCACCACAGACTCATAGAACATCCTCAGCATCGTCCGGCAGATGTTAAAGGACCTCAGTCTCCTCAGGAAATAGAGACGGCTCTGACCCTTCTTGTAGACAGCCTCAGTGTTCTTTGACCAGTCCAGTTTATTGTCAATTCATATCCCCAGGTATTTGTAATCCTCCACCATGTCCACACTGACCCCCTGGATGGAAACAGGGGTCACTGGTACCTTAGCTCTCCTCAGGTCTACCATCAGCTCCTTAGTCTTTTTCACATTAAGCTGCAGATAATTCTGTACTCCTGTGTTGTTCAGAGGAAGCCTGATATAAGCTTGATGAATGACATCCGATTATGCAATGGCCAATATGGGCCCCATGGTAATGTAGTGACACTATTACAGCTCTGGGCATTAAAGTTCAGAGTTCACTTCCAGCATCATCTGTAAGGAATCCATACGTCCTCCCTGCGGGATGTGTGAGTTTTCCTCAGGTGCTTCAGTTTCCTTCCACAGTCCAAAGGCATAACGGGTAGGTTAACTGGTCATTGTAAATTGTCCCGTGATTAGGTTAGGTTTAAATTGGGGTTGTCAGGGGCTACTATGACAGCATGGCTCAAGAGGCCAGCAGGACCTATTCCGTGTTGTATTACTGAATAAATAAATTAATAATCATCAACCTATAATACTAACTCTGTTTTGTATCTCTTCATAGATACTGCCTGACCTGCAGGTCATTTCCAGCATTTCAAATTTCCATTATATATAGTGCTTGGTACATAGAACATAGAACATAGAATAGTACAGCACATTACAGGCCGTTCGGCCCACAAAGTTGTGCCAACCCTCAAACCCTGCCTCCCATATAACCCTCCACCTTAAATTCCTCCATATACCTGTCTAGTAGTCTCTTAAACTTCACGAGTGTATCTGCCTCCACCACTGACTCAGGCAGTGCATTCCATACACCAACCACTCTCTGAGTAAAAAACCTTCCTCTAATATCCTCCTTGAACTTCCCACCCCTTACCTTAAAGCCATGTCCTCTTGTATTGAGCAGTGGTGCCCTGGGAAAGAGGCGCTGGCTATCTACTCTATCTATTCCTCTTATAACCTTTACACCTCTATCATCTCTCCTCTCATCCTCCTTCTCTCCAAAGAGTAAAGCCCTAGCTCCCTTAATCTCTGATCATAATCCATACTTTCTAAACCAGGCAGCATCCTGGTAAATCTTCTCTGTACCCTTTCCAATGCTTCCACATCCTTCCTATAGTGAGGCGACCAGAACTGGACACAGTACTCCCAAGTGTGGCTTAACCAGAGTTTTATAGAGCTGCATCATTACATCGCGACTCTTAAACTTTATCCCTCGACTTATGAAAGCTAACTCCCCATAAGCTTTCTTAACTACCCTATCCACCTGTGAGGCAACTTTCAGGGATCTGTGGACATGTACCCCCAGATCCCTCTGCTCCTCCACACTACCAAGTATCCTGCCATTTACTTTGTACTCTCCTTGGAGTTTGTCTTTCCAAAGTGTACCACCTCACACTTCTCCAGGTTGAACTCCATCTGCCACTTTTCAGCCCACTTCTGCATCCTATCAATGTCTATAAATGTACATTACAGTTCAAGCAGTGTTCTCTGTCCTCTCCCTTCTATTCACATATCCTCCAAGCAGATCAATAATAATAAAACATCTGTCCACTCTCAGCTAGCACCAGCTGTTACATCATTCAGTGTCTCTTGGTATCCACCTCATTACGGACTTCCCCTTTGTTCTGCACGCCACTCTTTCCCCTACAATTTAAAATTGTTTCATTTCTAACTTTTCCTGGTTTTGGTGAAAGGTGAACAACCTAAAACATTAAGTCTTTTCTTCTTTCCACAAATGCTTTCTGACTTACTGGTATTTCCAGAATTTTCCTGTCTTTATTTATGATTCTGAGTAGGTCCATCAAGGCAGATGATGGTAGGGCATTTCCCTTGTGGAATCTAGAATGAGATGGCATTGTTTCAGAATAAAGGATTGCCCATTTAAAAAAGAGATGTGGAGAAATTTCTTCTCTCAAAGGGTATGAACCTTTACAATTCTCTACCCAGGAGATTAGTGAATATAGTCAAGGCCACAATTGACAGATTTATGGCCGATTAGGAAGCCTGGGGAACTGAAGCATAGATTAGTTCACAAGTGATTTTTGTGAACAATAGAACAGGCTCAAGGGGCTATTTGGCCTATTCCTGCTTCAGAGCACACGTTTTTATGCTAGTGGCTTTCTTGATTTGCATGTTAAATTTGCACATTGTTCCATAAAAATATCTATCGAAACTTTAATTAACTAAAATTACAGCAGTGGGAAGAAGTTATATTTGTAAGCTCTGTTCAGTTGATATCATTTAATTGATGAATTATATTATTTTTGCAGGTCAAGACACAGGCATATCAGAGGTAAAAAGAATACTATGTTGAATTACCATATTACATCTGGGAGCTATGAGACAGAGAGATACTGATGCCCCTCTTCACACTTCTTACTTTACAAACAAATCTCCCCATTTAAACTCAAATTTTAATTATTGCACTGGATTTTCACAACTTCGCGATATGAATTCAGCCAGTTGACCAACTGCTAGCATCCATTAACCTGCAGGGTAAATTCTGCCTGCTTATACCAGCTAACCAAGCTTAAGAGGAACAGGAGCCAAAAGTGGGACATGCTTTGCTGCCTTGTTTATAAGCTCTGCTTCATGAAAACATGGCTCTCTTCGGGGAACTAATTAGATCACGGATTCTAATCCTTATCCAACATACATTGTTGGGATGTCAGGTTCCAGTTGTACAAGATATTGGTAAAGCTCTGTCTGCAATACTATATGCAGTTCTGGCTGTCCTTCTGCAGGAAGGAAGCATTGGAGCCGGTGCACAAAACATTTATGAGGATGCTACCAGGCGAGGACAGGCTGGATAGGCGAGGTCTATTTTCCCCTGGAGCACAGAAGGCTAATAGGTGAATTTATAGAGGCTTATAAAATCATGAGGGATATAGAGAGGATGAATAGCCAAAGTCTTTTTCCCAGTGTTAGGGTGTCGAAAACGACAAGGCATAGGTTTAAAGTGAGAGGGGAAAGATGTAAAATGGGCCTGAGGGGGAAAGTTTTTCACATAGAGGGTGGTGAGTATATGAAATGAGCTATTAGAGGAGCTGGGAGAGGCAACTACAATGATGACATTTAAACAGTTACTTGAACAGGAAAAGTTTAGAGAGATGTCGGTCAAATACACGTAGATGGGATGATCTGAGTTGATCAGCATCGACGAGTTGGGACAAGGACATGTTTTCCTGCGGTATAGCTCTGTTGACTCAAATTGCTTGATTAGAATTCAGTCTTTCAGTTTCACCTTTGTATTCATTACTCAGAATCTGCTCATCTCCTGGGATTTTCACTCTGAGCAGTCTCTAGGGCTTACAGAGAATGGTGCGAAAAACAAAAGACATCTAGCGAGCAGCAGTTCTATGGTTGAAAGTGCCTTTTTAATGAGAGGCAAAACACACAAAATGCCGGAGGAACCCAGCAGGTCAGGCAGCAGTCTTGATGAAGTCTTGACAAAGGGTCTCACCCTGAAATGTCGACTGTTTATTCATTCCCATGTATGCTGCCTGACCTGCTGAGTTCCTCCAGCATTTTGTGTGCTTTGCCTTGGATTTCCAGCATCTGCAGATTTTCCCGTGTTAATGAGAGAGGTCAGAGGAGAATGACCAGACTGGTTCAAGCTGACAGGAAGGTGACAGGTGACCGTGCATTACAACAGTAGTGTGCAGAAGAGCATCTCTGAATGCACAACATGTTGAACCTTGAAGTGGATGGGCTACAGCAGCAGAAGACCACATCAGGTTCCACTCCTGCACCTGATAAAGTACCACTGAGTTTATATTTTCCAAATTTTCACACCAAATTTGTTTTTATGAGCAATAATGCCCTCAAAAATTGCTCCTTACAGACTTCTGATCTGTAGTACCTAGGTTAGTAATTCTCAACTCACAGACCATATGTAGCACAGCTAATACACCACTACAGCTTACATAACTTGTCATTGAAAGCATCTTTAACTGAGCACACAAGAAATAATTTATGTCCAGGCATCCAAAAAACACATTTAGAAGTGTAAATATGTACCACTCTGGAAAATGGGTCACAACCCGGTTATCTAGATTATATCTTAAATTCATATTCAACGTTGTTTTTATTCTTAGTCTATCAAGTGTGTAATAATTATAGATGATGAGTCACCTTCATTGTTACCACAAACAGAATAATTTATGCTGATATTCTTCTTGACCACCAATGTACCGTCAGATTTATTATCTCTTCTCAAGTCGTGGTTAAAACAGGATTTCTGCCAATTGTTTCCAGTGTAATCATTGAGCCATAGTATTTGGTTGCTCCCGAATAACTATTTACCTTTTTAATAATTTTTTATTATTTCTCTATTCCAGGTGTTAACATGCACAGAAACACTGAGGAGACTATACTATAATTAAGCTTTGAGAGCTCTGTTGCTCTATACCTGCCATAACCCTTAACTGTTCAGTATCATAGGAATTGGACTGTGACTTACAGTATGCAAAGTAAAGGTCAAAGGAAAACTGTACCTAATTTTTTAAAAATATTTTTTTAATGAATTGAAGTTTTAAGAGCGCAGTTTTATAAAATATCAAAGTTTAAGAGTGCAATTTATAAAATAAAATGTGTATTTTTTTATCTGAAACTCTGTCCTGTTTCAATAGATTTCAATCGGTACATTTAATATCAGACACATATATAAAATATACATCCAGAAATTCTTTTTCTTTGCAAACATCCACGAAAACAGAGGAGTGCCCCAAAGAATGAATGACGGTTAAACATTAGAGCCCCAAAGCACCCCCCCCAGCTCCCCCCTCCCACACACATGCAGCAGTAAAGCAACGCCCTCCCACCCCCACCAGCAAAAAGCATCAGCGCCCTCCACCGAGCACTCAAGCATGCAGCAAAGCATCAATAAAGACACACACTTGCAGTACCCCAAGGACTACTCATTCACCCGGTAATTCAACATACCACAGGCTCTCTCTCTCTCTGATAAGGGAAAAAGAGGTGTCCCTGTTTCACTCAAAAGGGGAGACATAACAAATAACTTGCTGATTTACGACGTTAAAAGTCTGTTGTGTCACTTTTTCCAAGTTCTGCTCCCAGATACTCGGTCCCAGAAAGGCGCAGGTCTTCAGACTCACACCACATGGCAGCTAACCCGCAGCTCCCGATGTTCTGTGTTCTCCTGCGACACTCCAGTCAGGGGCACCGGCCTAGAAACAGCTTGTCTCCAGAGCCACGAAATTCCGGAATCCAGAAGGCGCACTAGTCTTCCAGGCTGCATCCTTAGCATATCAAAAAGCGGCCAATTGGGAGGCCCTGAGAGTGGGTCCCTGCCTAATAGCAATTTTTAAGCTACTAAGACCTGACTCCCTCACATAAATTACCCTAACCAGAAGAATAAACTTTTTTTTTCCTCTAAGTATACAGAAAGATTGATTATAATTTTTTTCCTGAAAATAAATTATCTACATCTCTCCAAATGTGCTGCAACATTATGGCCACCCAAAAAAATTCTGTTTTCCTGCTTGACACTAGGTCTCTAATTCAATCATAGCTCCCTGCTTTGGGGTACACCATACCTCACAACTTATGCTTGGAAATGACCCTGAAGCATTTCAGATTGCCTGTAGGCTACAGGTTCTAAATGGTCCACACAGAACATTACCAAGCAGCTTCCATGTCAGGGCCCATCACTATACCAACTAGCACCTGTGACCTGTGAATGTACAAACACTGGGCTAAGTTTGCCTGGGAATTGTAGGCCTTTGTTTGGGTCCCGAAATATAGCCCTGTGTTTATGTGAATTACCAGAGATTCCTGATAAAACCAAAAGTGTTTCTAGGTCTGATTTACTTCCAGAACTAGTATTAATAATTTGAGATTGCTCTGCCTAATTAATTTAACATAAAAGATGAGGTAATATTCCTGGTATACCACTCAATATTTATCATTCTATCACCACAATAGGGAAAAAATAAAACATATATCCTATTGCTGTTGCTAAAACATCAGCGTATGAAACTTTGCTGACATATTTGACTGTAAACTAATTGTTACAACAGGTAGTTATTTGTTATCTGTTTACTCAATACTTAATAATGAAGGTCACTAAAATTATTCCAGTACTACATCCAAATCATGGGTGCAGCACAAATAGTGTTGCTGTACTGTACTTAGACAACTGCTAATTGAAAACAAATGCATTTTGAAATCCTATCAAAAGGATCTTTCTCTTCCTCTCCACCTCTTCACATGAAACCAGAAAACTGTCAGCACTGCCATGGTTTCTTGCAACTGTGCAATGATTTTGTCTGTGGATGGAGTCCTTAAGCTGTTAAGTACTGCCAAATGTAACAGTCCAAATTCAGGGCTTCCAAGCCCAGAGCTCCTGGAGATCATTGTATGAGTACCGGCAAAGGCACCTGCAAACTCCTGCACTTCAGTCACGGCACAGCCACTAAAGCAGAAACCTGCCCAAAGAGGCTCAGCCAAAAACGTCGACTATACTCTTTTCCATAGATGCTGCCTGACCCGCTGAGTTCCTCCGGCATTTTGTATGTATTGCTTGGATTTCCAGCATCTGCAAATTTTCCCTTATTTGGGAAAGCAGAAACATGTAGTTTCTTTAAAAATGCAAACAACAGGAATTCTGCAGATGCTGGAAATTCAAGCAACACACATCAAAGTTGTTGGTGAACGCAGCAGGCCAGGCAGCATCTCTAGGAAGAGGTGCAGTCGACGTTTCAGGCCGAGACCCTTCGTCAGGACTCAGGGTCTTGGCCTGAAACGTCGACTGCACCTCTTCCTAGAGATGCTGCCTGGCCTGCTGCGTTCACCAGCAACTTTGATGTGTGTAACATGTAGTTTCACTAGGATAGTCAAAAACATGTAGAACACAGACACGTTGATGATGTAACATGGTGGACCTTTGCTTATAAATCTGGAATATTTGATTTTAATTATTTAAATATTGCAAAGTGAACACTATGAACATTCTAATTGAAAGATAAGGAAAGATAAAATAACCGCTGATGACTGGGGTATCAGGATTGGTTTTAATGGAATTCAGACAAAATACCGGAGGAACTTAGCAGGTCAGGCAGTATCTATGGAATGAATAAACAGTTGCTGTTTCCTGCAAAGTTTTAATGGTATTGTATTCAAATGAATTGCTCAAATAAAGACTGGGTAAAAAGTGCTTGTCTCCTCCGGTCCTACTCCTGCTCCATAACTGATTGACACATAGCTACTGAGATACTGAGCTCTCTTTTAACAAAGTTTGACTTCATACACTAATCAAAGCATCTGCTCTTTCAAGTACTGCAGAACTTTACTGGAGCTATCCATGTGGAATCACTGCTTTAGCCACCAGTGATTTTCTTTATTATATTCTGTGAGACAGAGAAGCTTTCACGGTGGGAGGTGCACTGGCCAGGTGCGCATGGATTGGGTACTCCAGTCATGAACAGTAACCACCCTTCATTTCTTATGATAACTACTTGTAAAATGCTAATTACATAATAAAATACTGCTGAATTAAGAGAATGTAACTATTACAAGGATAGTGGAAAATGTATAATGTACTTTGTGCTTTTAGATACCAGTAAGATATCAAGGATACTGAATCCTTTTAGGCTGCAATACCTCTCAAAGTTCATATATTGCATCCACATTAAAATACAGTCCTCACAAAGATGGGTGCACAGTTCATTCTTTGCTTTCTGGCAAGAAAGATTGAAACAAAAAGCAGCTGTTAATGAGTAGAGGATGCCAGTGGTCAACAAACAGTGAGATTTTTCAAATATTTCCATTTGCAGAGTGGAAGGAACCTTGCTTTTATGGTCATAGTTGGCTGTCAGGTAAATTTATTCATCATTCTGATTTGAGGTTGCAGTTGTGGCTGGAGTTGGTTATACTTTATAATTAGGACCTCCTTACTAAAAGGCAGCTGTACTACACAAAATACAGAACCAGAATCTGTCCTTCCTGAACATCCTGGAATGATATACATCCTCACTATATGCCCGTCTCTCAGCCTACATCGTGTCCTCCTTCCTGAAGGAGCTTAGTCACACGACACTCCAAACAGGATGATTACCACTGCATGTACATTTGAGAATCCTTGTAGATGAAGAGATCTTAAAGACAAGTCCACTGCTACATAACTTCCTGGAGATTTCAGCTACATTCAGGTACGTCTTACGTACATGTTAACCATCCTGAATTATGTAATCAAACAAAGAATAGAACACTTAAACAATATCTTTACAATGTTACTCAAATATTACTGAGATATTGAATACACTACACCAAATATGTGGAATTATGGCAAATGCTAATAAAAAAATCAATCAGGTGAGTCCTTTTACTTTATGTAATTCCTTTATGATATTAAAGAAGCAATTTCAGCCATCAAAGCTATGCTGGATCTCAGAACCATACCATTCCCCCCATTAATTTTCTATATATTTTAGTTTCCCCATTTTCCCATTAACATTCCCAGATTTTACCACCCACCTACAATAGGGGTAATTTACAATACAGGTCTTCCCTGGGTTACATACGTCTGAGTTACGGACACCTGCACATAGGACCAATCTCCCATAAATATTATTAAGTTCAAACGAAAACCAGTCTTGAAAAAAACTGTTTACATGTAACCTCCTCACAGTAATGAGACATCACTGATGGTTCAGGTCTTTTAAAAGACTCTTAAATAGGTACATGGAACTTAGAAAAATAGAGGGCTATGCGGTAGGGGAATTCCAGGCACCTTCTAGAGTAAGTTACATTGTCAGCACAATATTGTGGGCCAAAGGGCCTGTAATGTGCTGTAGATTTCTATGTTCTATGTTACGAACACAGGCTACCAGTTTCACTGCTGGAAGTCACTTAACATAGTTGCTTTGGAAATTGAAAAGCAATCATTTCTATTGATACTTAAAGAACAATACTCTATCAAACAATGTAACATGCATCTTTCTTTTCCAATCATTTTATTAATTTTCAAAATTATAAACATAGCAACAATATTAATGAACAGAGATTGGTTTTACATTATTAATAATTGACATTGCAAATATAACATTGGTAATAAAACAGATGTATTCAATTTCCCAAACTCTAAATATAATTAAACATGGTAGAGGGATAAATGAGAAAAAATCTTTAAAAAACCCCCAAATTAGAAAAGAAAAAAAAGACATATTAATTAAACTAAGCGATATTAACCTGAACTAAATAAAACTAAAAAAAAATACAGGGTGTTACATATTATATTGGATAGAATCATTAATGTTGTTAACTCCACTCCTCTATCTGTGTATTTTAAGTTTTAAAAAAAGGATTCGGAAAGGTCAAACTACATCATATGGAAATATTGAATAAATGGTCTCCAAGTTTCTCCAAATTTAACCGAAGGGTCAGAGGTGCCACTTCTAATTTTCTCTAAATTTAAACAAGATATAGTTTGAGAAAACCATTGAAATGTAGTAGGGGGATTGACCTCTTTCCAGTTCAATAAGATAAATTTTCTAGCCATTAATGTTAATAAAGCAATCATCCGACAGGCTGAAGGAGATAAATAACTATCTTCCATCATTGGTAACCCAAAAATTGCAGTAACTGGGTGTGGTTGTAAATTAGTATGTAAAACAGTAGAAATAATTTCAAAGATATCTTTCCAATATTTAGACAAGACCAAAACATATGAGTCAAGGAAGCAACTTCAGAATGGCATCTATCACAAACTGGGCTTATATGTGAATAGAAACGAGCTAATTTGTCTTTAGACATATGTGCCCTATGCACCACCTTAAATTGTATCAATGTACGTTAAGCACATAAAAAGGCCATGTTAACTAATTGAAAATTTTTTTCCCATTTTTCTATAGGTAAATGAAGTTGGAGTTCTCTTTCCCATTCAATCTTAATTTTATCAGATGTACCTGAATTTACTTTCATAATCAAATCATAAATGAATGCTATTAAACCCTTCTGTAAAGGATTTAAACTTAGAATTTTTCCCATAATATCAATTGGATGTGAAGTTGGAAATGTGGGTAAATTAGTATTTAAAAAGTTTCTAATTTGTAAATATCTGAAAAAATGAGATTAGGCAAATTATATTTATTAGATAACTGTTCAAAAGACATGAAACAGTCATCTAAAAATAAATCACGAAAGCTTAATATACCCTTCATTTTCCATACCGAAAAAGCTTGATCTATAATAGAAGGTTGAAAGAAAAAAATTAGACGTAATAGGGCTTGATAAAAGAAATTGGTTCAAACAAAAAAATTTACGAAATTGAAACCATATTCGTAGTGTATGTTTAATTATTGGATTAACTATTTGTTTACTTAATTTAGAAGTCCCTAAAATGGAAATCAAAGAAAACCCTTGGACAGATTTACATTCCAGGTTTACCTATTGTGGGCGTGAAGTTATATCCAAATCCTGTGTCCAAATTATTAAGTATTGGATATTAATTGCCCAATAGTAAAATCTAAAATTCGGTAAAGCCAAACCACCATCCTTTTTAGACTTCTGTAAATATTTTTTACTTAATCTAGGATTTTTGTTCTGCCATATATATATGAAGAGATTTTAGAATCTAAAGTATCAAAAAAAGGATTTAGAAATAAAAATTGGTAATGCTTGAAACAAGTATAAAAGTTTTGGTAAGAGAATCATCTTAATAGCATTAATTCGACCAAGCATTGATAGAAACAATGGGGACCATTTAATAAACAATTGATTAATTTGATCAATTAAAGGTTAAAAATTATGCTTAAATAAATCCTTATGCTTCTTAGTAATTTTAACACCCAGATAAGTAAAATAATCATTAACCAGTCTGAATGGTGAACATCTACAAATTGGAACCTGCATATTTAAAGGGAAGAGTTCGCTCTTATTAAGGTTCAATTTAAAGCCTGAAAAGTTACTAAACTTATCAAGCCGAAATAGATTTTTCGGGGTTAGAAATATATAGTAATAAATCATCAGTGTATAGTATGATAACTTATGTGTTTCATTCCCACGGGTGATACCAAATATATTAGTTGATTCATCAATAGCAATGGCCAAAGGTTCTAAAACAATATCAAATAGCAATGGACTAAGAGGACAACTTTACCTGGTGCCGCGAAACAACTGAAAAAAGGGAGCATCTTCTTACTTATGAACAAAATAGAATTATGGACTTCTGTAAAAATGGAATACGTTTGTAACCCAGGGCAGCCTGTAGCCAATTAATATATCAGCCAGCATGGTTCTGAGATGTACCTGAAACCAGAGAATCTGAAGAAATTCGGGGAGAACATGTAAATGACTCAGACACATTAATACTGTAGCTACAAGATCAGGTCAGAAGCTGGATATCCTGAAGTGGGTGATTCTCATCCTAAACCCTTTGCACCAGTCTACACAGGACAAGTCAGGGGTATAATTCAATACCCTTGACTTGCCTGCTCCAACAACACACTAGAAGCTCCCCACCACCTGCAATAAATCACTCCACTTGATCGGTAATCCATTCTCCATCACTAAAAGCAAGAGGATAACCAGGGAAATTTTAGGAATACTCAAGGATATAGGAGGGAATTTTCCCTCAAGGATGCTGGCGATGTATTAAATGAGTACTTTACTTCAGTATATACCAAGGAGAATGACATGGAGTAGACTGAGATTACTCTGGGGTATGTTAACATACCAGGGCATTTTGAGATCAAGAAGGAGGTTGTGCTGAGTCTTTTGAAGGTTAGCAGGTTGGCTAGGTCCCCCAGACCTGATAGGATATAGATTATTGAATGAAGGATTTGTGAAATCTTTGCAAAGATCTTTGTATCCCTCTAGCAACAGGTGAAGGATTGTCCAGTACTGAAGGATTAGAGAGCAGCCAATGTTGTTCATATGTTCAAGAAGGGAAATAGGAATAATCCAGGAAATAATAAACTGTTAGCCTCACATCAGTGTTAGGGAAGCAATTGAAGAGGATTCTTAAAAATTAGATTTACCAACAATTTAAAAAATGTGGCTGGAAGGCATAACGGCTTTGAATACACTCATAGAATTATAGAATCATACAGCACAGAAACAGACTCTTTTGCCTATTTTGGCAATGCCGATCATGATGACTATCTATGCTAATCATATTTCTCTGTGATATGCCCATTTCACTCTATACCTTTTCTACACAGTATTTCTGCAAATGGCTTTTAAATGTTGTAATTGTATCTGCCTCTCCCACTACTTCCTCTGGCTACTTGATAATCACCACACTTTATGTGAAAATCTTACCCTTTATGCTCCTTCACCTTCACTTGATCTAAATCCTGAAACACCAGATGAAACTGTGGGAATATCGGAAAGTTCATAATAAATCCACAATAGACAAAGGAAGCAGTTTCATGGTTAATTCTATTGCTGTTTCAGAACCACTGAGTATGTTCAAATATTTTAGTACTCTTTAAGATTTGTGGTACAAGGATTTTTTTTTAATCTTTCATTTCCTGTTCTTTCTACTCTTGCTTCCGATGCTGATAGTTGAGAATATGTCTATCATTTTCGGCTGTTATATCTATTAGTCAGCAACATTTTCATCACCAACTTCTTTAATTGATACAATACTAAGAATATCCACTGTTCCTTTATGGTTTGGTGTTCCTATTCGAGAAGGCAGTTCAACATACCTTCCTGAGGGTAATTAGGGATCAGCTACTTGAAGCCTTAAAATGCTATTTTAAAATGATTAAAATGTATTTAAATAATTCTTTCTTACCTTGATGGCAATGTTAGTCATATACTCTGATCCTCCAAATATCCTGGTGAACAACTTCTGGAGCCTTTCCAAGTCCCCACATCCTTCCTATAGTGTGGTGAACTCTTCTTCCGCTGGCTCCGTCTTCAAGCCTACTTCTTCGGCAAGGACTCTCCCACCCCCACCGCTGACCCCTTCTGCCGTCTTCAACCCTCCTCCTCTTCATGGACACCCTGCTCTGGTCTTCTGCCTGCTCTGGATCTCTTTATCACTAACTGCGGACGGGACATCAACCGCCTCGACTTCACCACACCTTGTTCCCATTCCAACCTCACTCCTTCCAAACGCTCTGCTCTCCATTCCCTCCGCACTAATCCTAACCTTACTATAAAACCTGCCGATAAGGGGGTGTGCTATTGTAGTCTGGCATACTGACCTCTACCTTGCCGAGGCACAGCCACAACTCACGGATACCTCCTCTTATTTACCCCTCGATTATGACCCCACAAAGGAGCACCAGGCCATTGTCTCCCACACCATCACCAACTTTATCAGCTCAGGGGATCTCCCATCCACTGCTACCAACCTTATAATTCCCACACCCCGCACTTCCCGTTTCTACTTCCTACCCAAGATTCACCCATTGTCTCATCTTGCTCCTGCCCCACCGAACTCATTTCTGCACACCTCGACACTGTTTTATCCCCCCTTGTTCAACCCCTTCCCACCTATGTTTGTGACACTTCTCATGCTCTGAATTTTTTCAATGATTTTAAGTTCCCTGGCCCCCACTGCTTTATTTTCAGCTTGGATATCCAGTCCCTATATACCTCCATCCCCCACCAGGAAGGGCTCAAAGCTCTCCACTTCTTTTTGGATTCCAGACCTAACCAGTGCCCCTCTACCACCACTCTGCTCTATCTAGCAGAATTAGTCCTTACTCTTAATAATTTCTCCTTTGGCTCCTCCCACTTCCTCCAAACTAAAAGTGTAGCCATGGGCACCAGTATGGGTCCCAGCTATGCCTGCCTTTTTGTTGGCTTTGTGGAACAATTCATGTTCCAAGCCTATACTGGTATCTGTCCCCCACTTTTCCTTCGCTACATTGAGGACTGCATTGGCGCTGCTTCCTGCACACATGCTGAACTTGTTGACTTCATTAACTTTGCCTCTAATTTTCACCCTGCCCTCAAGTTTACCTGGTCCATTTCCGACACCTCCCTCCCCTTTCTTGATCTTTCTGACTCTGTCTCTGGAGACAGCTTATCCACTGATGTCTACTATAAGCCTATGGACTCTCACAGCTACCTGGACTATTCCTCTTCCCACCCTGTCTCTCGCAAAAATGCCATCCTCTTCTCGCAATTCCTCTGTCTCCGCCGCATCTGCTCTTAGGATGAGGCTTTTCATTCCAGGACGAAGGAGATGTCCTCTTTTTTTATAAAAAGGGGCTTCCCTTCCTCCACCATCAACTCTGCTCTCAAACACATCTCTCCCATTTCACGCACATCAGCTCTCACCCCATCCTCCCGCCACCCCACTACGAAAAGGGTTCCCCTTGTCCTCGCCTACCACCCCACCAGCCTTCGGGTCCAACATATAATTCTCCGTAACTTTCGCCACCTCCAATGGGATCCCACCACTAAGCACATCTTTCCCACCCCCCCCCGCTTTCCGCAGGGATTGCTCCCTACGCGGTTCCCTTATCCATTCGTCCCCCCCCGCCCCATCCCCTCCCACCGATCTCCCTCCCAACACTCATCCTTGTAAGTGGAACTGCCCTTACACTTCCTCCCTCACCACCATTCAGGGCCCCAGACAGTCCTTCCAGGTGAGACGACACTTCACCTGTGAACACGAGGAATTCTGCAGATGCTGGAAATTCAAGCAACATACATCAAAGTTGCTGGTGAACACAGCAGACCAGGCAGCATCTCTAGGAAGGGGTACAGTCGATGTTTCGGGCCGAAACGTCGACTGTACCTCTTCCTAGAGATGCTGCCTGGCCTACTGCGTTCACCAGCAACTTTGATGTGTGTTGCTTCACCTGTGAGTTGGTTGGGGTGATATACTGTGTCTGGTGCTCCCGATGCGGCCTTCTATATATTGGCGAGACCCAACACAGGCTGGAAGACCGTTTCGCTGAACACTACGCTCTGTCCGCCAGGGAGAGCAGGATCTCCCAGTGGCCACACATTTTAATTCCACATCCCATTCCCATTCTGATATGTCTATCCACGGCCTCCTCTACTGTCAAGATGAAGCTACACTCGGGTTGGAGGAACAACACGTTACATTCCGTCTGGGTAGCCTCCAACCTGATAGCATGAACATTGACTTCTCTAACTTCCGTTAATGCCCCACCTCCCCTTCGTACCCCACCCGTTATTTATTTATTTATTTATTTATTTATTATAATTTTTTTCCCTCTCTCTCTCTTTTTTACCTCTCTGTCCCTCTCACCATAACTCCTTGCCCATCCTCTGGGCTTCCCTTTCCCTTTCTTTCTCCCTAGGCCTTCCGTCCCATGATCCTCTCCCTTCTCCAGCTCTGTATCCCTTTTGCCAATCAACTTTCCAGCTCCTAGCTCTATCCCTCTCCCTCCTGTCTTCTCCTATCATTTTGAATCTCCCCCTCCCCCTCCCACTTTCAAAACTCTTACTATCTCTTCTTTCAGTTAGTCCTGCCGAAGGTTCTCCTCCCGTAACGTCGACTGTACCTCTTCCTATAGATGCTGCCTGGCCTGCTGCATTCACCAGCATTTTTTGTGTGTGTTGCCTGGGTCTTCTCTACCACTGTCTCCATTGTGTTGCCACTTTCAGGAAGCTATGAACTTGGACTCTAAGATCAGAATCAGTTTTATTATCATCGGCATGCGTCGTGAAATTTGTTAACTTAGCAGCAGCAGTTTAATGAAATACATAATACAGAAGAAAAACAAACAAATAAATAAATAAATAAATTGCAGTATATGTATATTGAATAGATTAAAAATCATGCAAAAACAGCAATAATATATATTTTTGAAGTGAGGTAATGTTCACAGGAGCAATGTCCATTTAGAAATCGGATGGCAGAGGGGAAGAAGCTGTTTCTGAATTGCTGAGTGTGTGCCTTCAGGCTTCTGTACCTCCTACCTGATGGTAACAACAAGAAAAGTGTATGCCCTGGGTGCTGGGGTGTCATTAATAATGGATGCTGCCTTTCTGAGGCACCACTACTTGAAGATGTCCTGGGTACTTTGAAGGCTAGGACCCAAGGTGGGCCCAACTAAATTTACGACCTTTTGCAGCTTTGGTCCTGTGCAATAGCACTCCCCCCGCCCCATACCAGACAGTGATGCAGCCTGTCAGAATGCTCTCCACAGTACATCTGTAGAAGTTTTTCAGCGTTTTTGTTGACATACCAAATCTCTTCAAGCTCCTAATGAATATAGTCACTGTCTTGCCTTCTTTATAGCTGTATCAATATGTTGGAACCAGGTTAGGCCCTCAGAGATCTCGACAACCAGGATCTTGAAGCTGCTCACTCTCTCCACTTCTGAAGCCTCTGTGAGGTTTGGTATGTGTTCCTTCATCTTACCCTTCCTGAAGTCCATAATCAGCTCTTTCATTTTACTGATGTTGAGTGCGACACCACTCCACATTGTTATATCTCACTCCTCTACGCCCTCTCGTCTCCATCTGAGATTCTACCAACAATGGTTGCATCATCAGCAAATTTATCGATGGTATTTGTGCTATGCCTTGCCACACAGTCATGAGTATAGAGAGAGCAGAGCAGTGGGCTAAGCATACAGCCCTGAGGTGCACCAGTGTTGGTCGTCAGCGAGGAGGATATGTTATCACCAATCTGCACAGATTGTGGTCTTCTGGTTAGAAAGTCGAGAATCCAATTGCAGAGGGAGCTACAGAGGCCCAGGTTCTGTAACTTCTCAATCAGAATTGTAGGAATAATGTGTTAAATGCTGAGCTCTTTGTACATTCATGCTCCTAAGGATCCTGCGTTTATTGTTGATTGGCATTATATTTGAAGAGCACACAAATCAATACAGTCCTGCTCTAACCTGCTCTGTCACTCAAAAACACATTGCAGATCTTCTGCTCAGCACTATCTTCCAAAGATTCACAATCAACAGCAAATAAATCTCTCTTTGCAGTCTTAAATGCCCCATTCCTTATTTTCATCCTTAGATATGCTTAACTAGGAAAACCATTACCTCTAAAAAACTAGAGGAGTTTTTAGGTATGATGAATTTATAACACTGCTTCATTCCTCGAACTGCTGAACTTATGCCTCCCCTTTACAGTGCTCTTAAAGGCAAAGCCCCTAATCACATGCTTGACTGGTCAGTGGACAGGACCAGGGAATTTGATAATACCAAACGAGCTCTTTCCAACGCAACCCTACTGGTGCACCCATTCCCCAGCGCACACATAGCCATTACTACTGACACTTCAGGTTATGCTGTAGGCACTGTGCACAAATAGTTGGTCAGAGGTGCGTGGCAGCTGCTCGCCTTTTTCAGCCAGCAGATCTATCCCCCAAAAAGGAAGCACTGCATGTTTGACCGTGAGCTTCTTGGCCTCTATCTGACTGTATGCTATTTTCATTTTCTTCCAGAGGGTCGCCATTTCACAGTGTTCATTGTCTACAAACCTCTCATGCACGTGGTGGTCAAAGTATCAGACCCTTGGTCATCACAGAGTAACACCTGGCTTACATATCCAAGTTCACAACTGATATACAACATATCAAGAGGAAAAATAATGTCATGTCTGATTATCTCTCATAGCCAGCCATTGAGACCATACACATAGGAGCTGACTATGCTGGCATGGCAGCCAACCGAATTACTGACCTAGAGGTTCAGGCTTACTGAACAGCAGTCACGGACCTGCAGTTAGCTGACATTAAATTCGGGGAAGCTGGGGTTTCTCTCCTGTGTGCAATCTCAACCGGTCGCCCTCGCCCCATAGTGCCCACAAACTGGAGGTGGACTGTTTTTAACTCCATACGTGACCTCTCACATCCTAAGGCCTCACAGAAACTGGTTGCACTAAATTTATGCCGGATGGCCTTAGAAAGTACGTGGGTGATTGGCGTGCAGCCTAGGCAAGAATTAACCGTCATGTTCAGGCGCCACTTGCACCTTTTGAGGTCCCTGAGCAATGGTCTGACCATGTCAATATGGACCTTGTAGGTCCACTTCCCACACCCCACGCAGTTTCATGCACGTCCTTACCCTGGTGGACTGTACCACTAGGTGGCCACAGGTCATCCCTGTAGCATCAACAACAGCCACAGAAATGGCTCAGGCATTCATCAGCACCTGGGTTACTCGGTTTGGCACCCCATCTGATATCTTCCCTGACCACAGTCCCCATTTCATATCAGACCTCCCCAACTCTTGTGATTGCCCAGAACCTCGGCATTAGGCTACATCGTACCACCATACCCATAGTTTAATGGCCTATGTGAGCAGTTTCATGCTCTTTAAAGGCTACTCTGACGGATGAGTGTTGACATAATCATCTCCCGTGGGTCTTGCCGGGGCTCAGAGCAGCTCCAAAAGAGTATCTACAGTCATCTGTGGCTGAGTTGGTATACTGGTAGCCATTGCGAGTGCCAGGTGATTTCATTCCTGAAGGTATGACAGCCTGGTCATCCTCTCAACAGCATTCCATCCTCCTCAGTAAATTCTGGTCGCCTCACTACAGGAAGAACGTGGAAACCATGCAGGTAGAAAGGGTGCAGAGGAGATTTACAAGGATGTTGCCTGGATTGGGGAGTATGCCTTATGAGAATAGGTTGAGTGAACTCGGCGTTTTCACCTTGGAGCTATGGAGGATGAGAGGTGACTTGATAGAGGTGTATAAGATGATGAGAGGCATTGATCATTTGGATAGTCACTAGAGGCTTTTTCCCAGGGCTGAAATGGCTAGCACGAGAGGGCATAGTTTTAAGGTGCTTGGAAGTGGGTACAGAGAAGATGTCAGGAGTAAGTTTTTTACTCAGAGAGTGGTGAGTGCGTGGAATGGGCTACCAGCAGCGGTGGTAGAGGCGGAAACGATAGGGTCTTTTAAGAGACTCCTGGATGGCTTCATGGAGCTTAGAAAAATAGAGGGCTACAGGTAAAGCTTAGGTAGTTCTAAGGTAGGGACATGTTTGGCACAGCTTTGTGAGCCGAAGGGCCTGTATTGTGCTGTATGTTTTCTATGTTTTTATTCCTATCTCCCACCATGGCATAGGAGCACTCCTGGGTTCCTGTTGACCCACATCCCACATCATTTGTTTTTGTCCGCCATGATGCACACCAGCATTCCCTTAGGCCCCCTTATGATGGCCTTTTCTGTGGAATGGAGAGAACAGACATTTATCACAGACAAGTGGGGTAAACCTGAATGTGTTTCAGTAGATTGCCTTAAACTGGCGCACAGAGATTTGGAGGATTCCGTTACCATGCCCATGCCGTCATGACATAACCATTAGTGTCAACACACCTTTGGATGAGCCAGAGACATCTACTGTTTCTCCACCCATGGAACATAGGACCTAAGCTGGTTTTAGTGAATTCTGGGGGGTGGGGGGGCGGAGAAGGAGGGCTGTGTGGGGTAATGTAGTTGGTGGAAGCCCACAGAATTCACAACCTCCAACATTGAGCTGGGGTTCACTTTAAGAGGCTGGTCTGGCGTGATTATATAATTACATGAAGTACTGTTACCACACTTTCTGTTCCGTGTTTTGATCACAGTAAATGTGTTACAGTTTTTCTTAAACATAAAACGTCTCACGCTGTTTTATTTGGGAAAACCTACAAGAGTAATGCCAACTGAACCAGATCTCACTCAAATTAAACACAAACAAGATATATTTTCGTTATTGGACATTCATTTCCAGTTGAACAGTGCACCAATCGTTAAATGACAGTATTTTGAAGCATGACATATTTAAAACGCAAGTTGCACGGCCTAGGACACAAGAGTCGGGGAGGTTCAAAATTGTAGTTCGCCAAGAAAATGCTGAACTTGAAATAAGAACAACGAGAAATGTTAACAATCCTCAGATTTTAAAAATACGTACTCTCCACCACCTCTTGCTTCTGTCCCTATTGATCAGCACTATTTCCATGGCAACTGCCGCAGCCCCTCCAACTCTGCAATGCGCTGAATCGACGTAAAGGACGCCCTGCGTGTTGATGTCGGGGCTTACGCGGTCGGTGATTGGCTGTGCGCTGTTTGGCGGAGGATTTGAATGTAATCAGCTTGGCGGGCGGTTGGAGTGCGAGTTGAAGATAGATATAGGAGATTAAATCGTATAATTTTCATTTCCAGATAGAATAACTTTTGAGTCGGTTTACAATCGGTGGACAAAACGGAAACGGGAATAACTTGAAGGTGGGATTTTGCATCTACATAGCGGACCCGAAGAAGTTGACTGGGGAAAGATAAATGCGATTTGTAGTTGGGCCGTGGTGTCCTGCTAGAGGACAAGGCCTCCTGACATTGAGTTTCTAATATTTAAATCGCTGTACGCGGTCTTACTTCCCATCCCTTCTTTGAATCGGGGCATAGTGGCAGGGTCAATCTTGTTCTTGTTTAGTATGGATCGTAGAGGTGTTGATTTATGTGTTGTAACGATACCAGATTGTTCACATTATATTTTTTTCTCTGAAAATGCGTACTAGAACATTAATCACAGCATCAAAGTTTAGTAATTCATTACATCTATATATTTTAGAATTTTTTTTTACGGGCTAAGCGCTCTAACTGTGAATCCCCTTCATTCATATATTTCCTGTGTTCTAACTTAGGCCTGTTTCGGTTTTTTTCCGTTAAAATAAAACGCACTGTCGTTGCATAATGCAAGCTTCACTTTTGGCTTTAACTCTCGAATTTAAGTGCACCTTTTTCAACTAACCAGACATGATGTCTTTTATGGTTCATGATGAATCTTTCCTTAACGGTCTATTAGCCACTGGACTTTTTTTTGTGTTGCTTCTTTGCATGATTGTTTTGGAGAGATTCTATAGGTTGTATTTGTTGATAAGTCTCCATAGTGTGGACATAATTATCGTCAGCGTTGTTTTGCAGATTTAAAATTTGTTTTTTCAGCTTGACTCCTGAACTGTTTATTACCCCACAAATCTTGCCTCATGCATGAATTTCCACAACTTAGCTCCAATTTCCCATTATTATTAAATTTGTTGCAGTATAGATTACTGAATTTAAATTGCTGCTATGTTTTTACAGAAAGGTCTGCAAAATAAGATGGCAATTTTTAAAAATTCTAAACACTGGAAGAAAAAGGTCAACTGTTGCCACACTTTAGGAAGGATAACCCCCTCATTTATTGAAATATGTCTCTTTCCTACTGTAGGGGGAAAAGAGACATATTCTGTATTTCCGTGATTTATGAACTCCCAAACATCCCCAGTTAAATTACAAAATCGCTTCTGAATCTTTTCTTTTTGACATTCCATAATTAGCCCATAATGGAAGCTATACACAATACTGCTGCAGTTTCTTCAAGGTATGTTTAATGATGTAGATTTAGTGTGGAATTAAAACAGCACAACCTTGACGAAACAATGGAAGATCTTGGCTTGAGAATGCAATTAAGTCTTAGAAAAAGTGCAGTGAGTCACTTGAAACCATGGAAAATCCTTACTGCTTTATTCAGGAATTACTGATTTATAAATTCATTTTGTTTTTGTATGTGTTGGGCACGTGGCCAAGTGGTTAAGGCGTTCGTCTAGTGATCTGAAGGTCGCTAGTTCGAGCCTCAGCTGTGGCAGTGTGTTTGTGTCCTTGAGCAAGGTACTTAACCACACATTGCTCTAGTGTCTGTGCGAGGAGTGGTGCCCCACACAGACTTCCAATCTGCGCCTTTTAGGCATGAAAATGCCCGACACAGGCCTCTCATGGTCTGAGTCGACGTTCCCCCTCTTTGTACTTTAGTGGTTGAAGTTCCCTAAAGAATATGTAGACTGCAAATCATAAAGATCCACAATGTGGGTTTCCATATTGCAATTCTCTCCTAATTTTAACATTTTAAGATTATTTTTGAACCCTGATGATGATATTCTTGTGGACTTCATGCAGTCCAATTTGATTTGTTATTTTCATATTTAATGGTGCAGCTAGCACGTTCTATGAGAGAAGATGGTGCCTGCAATTATAAAAAGATTGAGTACATTTTATCCTGTATTTGAATGGGCATGCAATTTTTAAAAATTATTTATTTATTTATTTATTTATTTTTGGGATGACTTGTGTCCTCTTGGAATCCAAATAAAACTATAACACTAGTTCAAAGGCTCCAATGTCACTTTTATGAACAGTGTGTAAAATGACACAAATCTGGTCCATCAATAACTTAATTGCGCTGAATGGAATGTAATGGCTGTTGTAATTAATAAGCTCCAGATTTTGTTTTTGGTTTCTCTTCCTACATTTAAATCATTTGACTGCAAGACAGCATTTTTCCACTCTATTGTTATGCTTGTTATGGTGTATTTCTGTTCCTTTTTCAAAAAATACCTAACAATTATCACCTCTTCATTCTTGACACTTGACCTCTTAAACTGCTTTTCACACTTTTGCACTTGTCAGGCTTTAATTTGGTAATTGATACATTTGATGGCATTTGTTTCCCCAAATCCATCAAGCTTGTTTGTTCCATTAACTCTAATGCAGTACTTGTTCCTGTTACCACATGCATCACGTACATGTGCACTTGACAATTTGACCCATTCTTGTTTGTTGGCAGAATGGTGCGAGAAGAAGAAAAAGTTATTCCAGTACGTGTGGCCTTGCGCTGTCGTCCACTTGTACGTAAGGAAATTGAAGAAGGATGTCAGATGTGCTTAACGTTTACGCCAGGAGAGCCACAGGTAATAATTTGATAGTATAACAGCTCACTTGGGTTTGGTGTTTCAGTGATCTGTTTAAGAAAAGCAGTTGTACAAAAGGAACGTCTTTCCCATATAATGTTCTTTCTGACTTTCTTCTTCCTTTAGGTTCTTTTGGGAATTGACAAGTGTTTTTCATATGATTATGTCTTCGATCCCTGTGTAGAGCAAGAAGAAGTGTTTAATGTCACAGTTAATCCGCTCATTCAGGGAATATTTAAAGGTACTAACCAACTATGTACAATATAAGAAAAGTTTCAAGTTTTGATATTCTGTTCCACTTTGATTATCATTGGTAACTGTTTTGCCATAGCTCTTGACTCTTATCTGTCACATTTGTTAACTTTTTGTCTTTTTACAAAAAGTTGTTTCAATACTCTGCAAATTTTAGTTAATTTGTTAATATGTAATACATGCCATACAAGTGCTTGTGCATTTTTAAAGTTGCAAGAACACAAGTCATGGCTAATATCACTGATTTATTTATTTTGGTTATCTTGTCCTTTTCTAGGGTACAATGCGACAGTATTGGCATATGGACAGACTGGTTCTGGGAAGACCTATTCAATGGGTGGCACATACACTTCAGGGCAGGAGGGTGATCCAAGTGTTGGTGTCATTCCAAGAGTAATAAATATGCTCTTTCAGAAGGTTGAAGAAAATTTGGAAAATGATTTTGCATTGAAGGTCTCCTATCTGGAGGTAAGGGAAGAAGATCATGAATGCACAAAGACAGTTTCTGAAAATGGTATTAATTTCTATATGTGTTCTTGCAAAACATAAATCCAAGTTGTTGCCTTTCTTAGCTTATCCTCTCACTCCAAGAAGAGATTGTATTGAAGTAGTATTAAATGGGAGGGGGGGGGCAATTTTTTTCCCTCAAGTAAATCTAGGGAAGGCTAAGCCCACAGTTTTCTAACCTTATAAGCAACTTTTCTCTAGCATTATCTTCAATTGAATCTGACTACATGTAATTAATCAGATTTAACTCATAGAAGTCCTTTGACCCACACCTCTACCGTCACTTAAGCTGCTCATTTCTTCCTTATCATTACTGTTCAATTTGTATTCTGAAAGGCTTGCTAATGGCTCTTACTACTTGGATGTTTCCAATACAGTTTTTTTTTCCTTTTTCTACTCTGAATTTATTCCCCAAAATGCCACCTGAATTCTAACAAAATCCATGTCCTACTCTTCCTGCTTGCTGACTTGTAGCTTTTGGCTTAAACAGTGCTACCTTATCTTTTGCTTTCATTTCTCTCTAACGTCTTGACACTTTCATTCTGTCATCCCCATGTCACTAATGTATATGTTTTTCTCCCATTGTGGACGAGGTAAAGGGCTGGGAAGGAATCTGATAGAGGACAGTGGAATAAAAGCAAGGAGATAGGGAATCCAGAAAGGAGGTGATGGGCAGGTCATGAGGGTGGTGGAGGATAAGAGGAGGGGTAAATGGGCCATCAGAATAGAGGGAAAAGGTGGGGAGGGTCAGAGGATTACCAGCGTTAGATAAATTGATGTTCATGCTGTCTGATTGAAGGCTATCCAGGCAGAATGTGAGATGTTGCTCTTTATTGCAGTAGAGGAGGCCAAATGTAGTTTAGAGCAACAACACCTCACCTGTCTGGATAGTTTGTACAGGAGACCCAAATGTTCAGAATAGTACACTAGATTGGAAGAAGAGTAAGTGAGTTGCTGCCTCATCTGGAAGAACTAATTTTTGGATAGTGGGAAGGAGTGGGTGGGGAAACATTAAGTAAAAGTATTGCATCTACTGTGTGGTTGTTGGGACAATACCCTTAGAAGTGGATAATGGCAAAGGAGAGGGAAAGATGAATCTAATATGGTGGAAATTCTGAAATTTGCCTAAGGTATTTCATCTATCGTATCCATTCACACCTGGCTTTCTGCAGCTTAACCCCATCTTGTCTTGTTTTTCTAGTTCTGAGCAAGCGTCTTTAACTTGAAATGTAAACCTTTTGTTCTGTAGATACTGCCCAATTTGTATCTTCAGCCTTGTACATTATATTCCCTTCATTTCTCTTGTAATGAGCAAATTTTATCAAATAATTTGTTTTGCCTCCTTCGTCCAAGCTATTCATATAAATTTGAAGTTATTGTGGACCCACCACTGTTCTCAGATATAACAGGAAAAAAACCCATTTATGCCTATTGTCATCTGGTAGCCACTGAATTATCTATCTGCCAAAATGTTGCCTCCAAAGCAATGAACTTTAATTTTCCACAATGACCATCTTCCACCTGTGCTTCACGACACATGATACCATCAATAGTTGAAAACACTTGTTACAGCAAAACGAATGCAACTGATGACATGCTCTTCAGAAACAGCTGTCTCCAGTCAAGGTATTTCAATACAATGTCAATAATGTCATCAAGTTGGCATTGCAAAGTATTATCTAGATACATTCTGTCCATAAAAACAGTCAAATCCACTTGGTGAGTTGCTGTCACTCTATCATTGGCAAAGATTAAAAAGAGTCATCAATAATTCAACCAAGCAATGTACTGACCAATATAATTTAAGTTTTGTGGAGCCGTGCAACCTTTATCCAAAGTTATAGGAAAGCATCTCCACTGGTGATGTTAAATCTTCCTTTGTGGATAATGTGTTGTTTCATCTTGGCCCTAGCTGCAAGATTTCCATGGAGATGATTACATGGATGAAGCATTTGCTACTTCACCAGTGTCCTCTCTATTGCCAAGATCAAATGGTGTGATCAAATTCCATTTGCAACTTTGGAAAACAAGGCCTCATGTGTCTACATGCAGCAAAACCTAAATAGGGTTCAGGCATGAAGTGACATGTGGTAGGGATCTCATTTCCCATTTAGGTGCCAGCTACTGACTTTCTAGCAAGAGTCTGTCCACCTGCCCTTGACCATTCAATGACATTGAATGTTGAGGAGTCCTGTTATCCACAGGTCTGTGAAGGTGGAGCTAGGACTTAATTGGAATGGTTATTGTGAATAAAAGAGCAGAATAAAAATAAATTCTGAATGAATTGCCTCAATTCCCTAAAGTCCAATAAGACAAGTCAGGACTGAGATTCACTTGTCCAATAATATGAGAAGGATGACAACAACCAAGACACGGCTTTACTCGTAACTCGCCACCCTAAGTTATTCTCTTTTATCCCTGGATGCTAGCAAAGAAAAAAGTAAAGGTCTACTTAGACATTTATTCCCTCCACTGTTAGCTGGATTTGGCTGTAATGTGATCATCTACAAACTGCATTAGCATTACTGTATTTGACATGACTGAGATGCATCTACAACAAAAGGCAAATTGCAACCGGTCCATGGAAATGTTATGGCCTACATTTTCTCTAAGATTCAAATTATGATGAATTAGTAATACATTGAAATTCCTTCATTTAAATCCTACAATCCCTGACAATGCTCCAAGTACTTTTTACCAAAAGGGAAAATGATATTCAAGAAGTCAGCTCATCACTTCAAGGAAAATTGGGATAGTTGAGAAATGCTGGCTTTGCCAGTAATGCCTATGTCTTGTAAGAGAGGTTTGAAAGACAGAGCCTTTGCCATAATGGCACTCCCTCAGTATACGGAAATTTAAAAGCAAAACAGATGAGGTGCTCAAATATTTGCAATACCGCTATTGTTGAGCTGCCAACTGGTGTGTTTAGCACAAAGTACGTGGGGAGAAAAAGGTGCTACTCTTATTTGCAGGTTATAAAATTAAGATCGCTGTATAAGATAAACTTTTACTTTCATTAAACAGTTTGGACATTGGAATTGACGTTTGTAGTACACATCTTAACAGGATTAATGACTTTCCTTCAGAGTCACCTTCTGATTTGGGTTGCAGTTAGTGCTTCAATCCTGGCAATTTGGGATGAGTATAATAAGCTTTTTATGAAGAAAATTGTGGGAGAAAATTTGCATATTAATATATTTGGTTGACACCATTAGTAGTATATAGGTGCACTTGCTCAAGAAAATACTCATTGTTCATAGATCATTGTCATTAGTAAATTTATTTTGGTGTACTTTAGCTAAAAGTATGTCCATAAAACTTGGTATAATAGTGACTCGGATTTGTGTATATAATATAAGTATTGGGAGGTATGAGGAAAAAATATTTGTGCACATTTGGAGTGTTTTTAAACTTGACCAAAACACAGATACCATCTGTAGTGCAACTAGTAGAAGTACTTCCTTGTGCTGCTAGAGAACTGGGTTCAATCCTGACATTGTACAGTCTGTGTAGAATTTGCACGTTTTCCCTGTGACTGCCTGGTTTCCTCCAAATTTCCCAAATTCCAAAAGTATGTGGTTCAGTAGGTTAAACAGTTACTGCAAATTGCCTCTAGTATTTTAGTGAAAGGTGGAATCTGGAACTTTGAGTCTTAGAAACTACAGGGGAAAAGTGTAGCCAAATAAGTAAATATAAAGCAGGGTGATGTGTGCCAGGCATAAATTTATATGGGGAGTGGTTGTGCATGGTTTATTGCAGGAGGGAATGAACACCTCAAGTGTGGATGAGCAAAAGTTTGCATTCAAGTTTATTGTTTTGAACATATACCCAAAGTATAAATGCAATTGAAAATTTGATTTTTGCAGTTGCAGCACAGTACATTACATACATGATGAACATGAATTACTTAAACTTGCTCTTGTGTTACTTGCGTTTATTGTGTCGGTTATGTACAAGGTTGTGGAGAGGAGCCACGTGTTTGGGTACAAGAAATGATTGGGCTGATAATTGGTGATTGTGTTCATGGGAATGCAAAGGACAAAGTGCAGCAATTAAACATGGATGCAGTTACATCAGAGAGGGTTAAGCAGGATGAAGATGAAATTGGAGGTGTTAGAGTACTGATGGAGATCTCACTTAACTAAGAAGCCAATGTAGAAATTAAGGACAAACAACAGGAATTCTGCAGATGCGGAAATTCAAGCAACACACATAAAAGTTGCTGGTGAACGCAGCAGGCCAGGCAGCATCTCTAGGAAGAGGTGCAGTCGACGTTTCAGGCCGAGACCCTTCGTCAGGACTAACTGAAGGAAGAGTGAGTAAGGGATTTGAAAGTTGGAGGGGGAGGGGGAGATCCAAAATGATAGGAGAAGACAGGAGGGGGAGGGATGAAGCCAAGAGCTGGACAGGTGATAGGCAAAAGGGATACGAGAGGATCATGGGACAGGAGGTCCGGGAAGAAAGATGGGGGGGGGGACCCAGACGATGGGCAAGGGGTATATTAGAGGGACAGAGGGAGAAAAAGGAGAGTGAGAGAAAGAATGGGTGTATAAAAATAAGTAACAGATGGGGTACGAGGGGGAGGTGGGGCATTAGCGGAAGCCAGAGAAGTCGATGTTCATGCCATCAGGTTGGAGGCTACCCAGACGGAATATAAGGTGTTGTTCCTCCAACCTGAGTGTGGCTTCATCTTTACAGTAGAGGAGGCCGTGGATAGACATGTCAGAATGGGATGTGGAATTAAAATGTGTGGCCACTGGGCGATACACACATTCTTTCTCTCACTCTCCTTTTTCTCCCTCTGTCCCTCTAATATACGCCTTGCCCATCCTCTGGGTCTCCCCCCCCCCGCCCTTGTCTTTCTTCCTGGACCTCCTGTCCCATGATCCTCTCGTATCCCTTTTGCCTATCACCTGTCCAGCTCTTGGCTCCATCCCTCCCCCTCCTGTCTTCTCCTATCATTTTGGATCTCCCCCTCCCCCTCCAACTTTCAAATCCCTTACTCTTCCTTTAGTTAGTCCTGACGAAGGGTCTCGGCCTGAAACGTCGACTGCACCTCTTCCTAGATGCTGCCTGGCCTGCTGTGTTCACCAGCAACTTTTATGTGTGTTGTAGAAATTAAGGAAACAATGAAGACATGATATTTTGGAGAGAATGCATAGAGCCTGTAAACATCTGGAAGCTGAATATTTAAATATAATTCTCATTTGCTAGCCTTATTTGTTCAGTGATTGCAGTTGAAAATACTATTTAAATTCTTCCCTTTCCACAGTAAATAACTTGCTAAGCTTTCAAACTGATCTATGGCAGTACATTGGAGGAGTCACTTAATTTAAATAAATTGTAAGAGATGGTGTTATATTGCATGTGATGGATAACATGCAATGTGGCAGCAGATACTTAGTGTTGTACATATCTGTAGCATTGCAATCCAGAAACGGTTTTATGTTGACGGAGGAACAACTCAAATTGAGTTGAGTTGGTGGTTAAATGAAAACTAAACAAAGGAAACCAGATGTTACTTAAATGGAAATTATCCCTTGTCTGAGAACTACCTGCCTATTGACATTCCCATTGGTTGCAAGTTATCTTATGGAAGCTTTGATAATTTTATATTGATGGTATGTATTTATTTACTTATTTATTGAGAGTTGGTGGGTAAAATGGTGTATTTTCGGGGCCTAAGGTCTAGTTTGAAATTATATTTGCCTTTCATAAAGATTTACAATGAGGAGATCATAGATCTACTGGATTCGTCTCGGGAGAAATTACCAATACACATTAGAGAAGATCCCAAAGAAGGAATAAAGGTATGCCTGGAGTTTCCTTCCCGAAATGGACTTTTGTTTATTTTACTGCTTTAAGGAAAATTTTCACTACTTTGATTTAAGATGCAATATGAGATGTTACACATGTTAGTCAGTTAACTCAACTTGAACAGATTATATTATGTAATAGACAAAAGCCTACCTCTAAAGGACATTTAATTTTCCTATGGAAGTGCTTTGATGATCAAATTGCATTTTGGGGGAATTTATCTGCAAACTTGTATCACCAGGTTTAAATTTTGCTTGGCCAGCTTAATGCTATGGCTCTCCTGATTATTTAGAACATAATGCTCTTTTAAATTGTTATTGCAAACTTGTTTTTTTTCCCCTCAGATTGTAGGACTAATAGAGAGGAAAGTAAACACTGCAATGGATATGGTGGGTTGTCTAGAACAAGGGAATTCTACAAGGACAGTTGCTGCAACAGCTATGAACACCCAGTCATCCAGATCACATGCTATCTTCACTATTACGGTTGAGCAGAGAAAGAGAAGTGATAAGTAAACAGTTTGACATTTATTTACCATGTTTCTTTAAATGTACAAGTGTTCCTCTTTTAATGCTGTTGTGCATTTTGATATGCCTGAAAGTACAAGGCCATTTCAGGGTAACTTTCTCCATCTTCACAGAAACTACTACATCCGTTCCAAATTGCATCTGGTGGACCTGGCAGGGTCAGAGCGCCAAAAGAAAACCAAAGCAGAAGGTGACCGTCTGAAAGAAGGTAATTTTGTTCTAAAAAATCCTTGCTATAAAATACTTGGACTGTCTTTTACCTTGTGCTCTGAATGTGTTTATTAGAAAATATTATACAGTCTTTGGGTCTGAGTTCAAATCTCCGATTTGGATTTCTCTTTGCAGTTGATCAGTTATAAGTAATGGGCAAGTATCTTTAAATACTCTACTGGAGTCTAGCTGAAGAACAACGGCCTGAAATTTAACTGGGTTTTGAAAAAATCTGGGCTTCACTCCATCTATGAATGACTTGATAGCACAACACTGGCTAAATTCTCAAAGGCGTAATTCTCTGTTAAATCCATTTTCTGTGAGATCCATTATGGAGCTTGCTGGTCAACTTGTTGTGGGTAGATACCCCTCTAACACTATTACTAACAAACCTAAGCAACAAAGTTTGCTTTACTGAGGAGACCTGGAACAGCAGGTCCAGTACAATGTCAGGAATAAGAACGCAAACACGAGGAAATCTGCAGATGCTGGAAATTCAAGCAACACACATCAAAGTTGCTGATGAACGCAATAGGCCAGGCAGCATCTCTAGGAAGAAGTACAGTCGACGTTTCAGACCGAGACCCTTCGTTAGGACTAACTGAAAGAAGAGCTAGTAAGAGATTTGAAAGTGGGAGGGGGAGGGGGAGATCCAAAATGATAGGAGAAGACAGGAGGGGGAGGGATGGAGCCAAGAGCTGGACAGGTGATTGGCAAAAGGGATATGAGAGGATCATGGGACAGGAGGCCTAGGGAGAAAGAAAAGGGGGAGAGGGGCAAAAAAAGCCCAGAGGATGGGCAAGGGGTATAGTGAGAGGGACAGAGGGAGAAAACGGATGTGTGTGTATATAAGTAAATAACGGATGGGGTACGAGGGGGAGGTGGGGCATTAGCGGAAGTTTGAGAAGATGATGTTCATGCCATCAGGTTGGAGGCTACCCAGACGGAATATAAGGTGTTGTTCCTCCAACATGAGTGTAGCTTCATCTTGACAGTAGAGGAGGCCGTGGATAGACATATCAGAATGGGAATGGGACGTGGAACTAAAATGTGTGGCCACTGGGAGATCCTGCTTTCTCTGGCGGACAGAGTGTAGGTGTTCAGTGAAACGATCTCCCAGTCTGCGTTGGGTCTCGCCAATATATAGAAGGCCACATCGGGAGCACGGGACGCAGGATATCACCCCAGCCGACCCCAAACTTGACGGCAGGGTGAAAGTTGGAGGCAAAGTTAATGAAATCAACAAGCTCAATCTATGTTCCAAACCTATTCTGGTATCTGTCCCCCACTTCTCCTTCGCTACATCGACAACTGCATTGGCACTGCTTCCTGAGCTTGCTGAGCTCGTTGACTTCATTAACTTTGCCTCCAACTTTCACCCTGTCCTCAAGTTTACCTGGTTCCAACACCTCCCTCCTGTTTCTAGATCTTTCTGTCTCTATCTCTGGAGACAGCTTATCTACTGATGTCTACTATAAGCCTACTGACTCTCAGCTATCTGGACTATTCCTCTTCTCACCCTGTCTCTTGCAAAAATGCCATCCCCTTCTCGCAATTCCTTCATCTCTGCCGCATCTGCTCTCAGGATGAGGCTTTTCATTCCAGGACGAGGGAGATATCCTCCTTTTTTAAAGAAAGGGGTTTCCCTTCCTCCACCATCAACTCTGCTCTCAAACGCATCTTCCCCACTTCACGCACATCTGCTCTCACTCCATCTTCCCGCCACCCCACTGGGAATAGGGTTCCCCTTGGCCTCACCTACCACCCCACCAGCCTCTGGGTCCAACATATTATTCTCCGTAACTTCTGCCACCTCCTACGGGATCCCACCACTAAGCACGTCTTTCCCTCCCACACCCCACCCCCAACTGGCTTTCCACAGGGATTGCTCCCTACACAACTCCCCTGCCCATTCATCCTGCACCCCCTCTCCACCCCACCGATCTCCCTCCTGACACTTATCCTTGCAAGCGGAAATAGTGCTACACATGCCCTTACACTTCCTCCCTTACCATCGTTCAGGGCCCCAGACAGTCCTTCCAGGTGAGGCAACACTTCACCTGTGAGTCGGCTGGGGTGATGTACTGCGTCCGGTGCTCCCGATGTGGCCTTCTATATATTGGTGAGACCCGACGCAGACTGGGAGATCGTTTCACTGAACACCTACGCTCTGTCCGCCAGAGAAAGCAGGATCTCCCAGTGGCCACACATTTTAATTCCACGTCCCATTACCACTCTGATATGTCTATCCACGGCCTCCTCTACTGTCAAGATGAAGCCACACTCGGGTTGGAGGAACAACACGTTATATTCCGTCTGGGTAGCCTCCAACCTGATGGCACGAACATTGACTTCTCAAACTTCTGCTAATGCCCCACTTCCCCTTCGTACCCCATCTGTTATTTACTTATATACACACATCCTTTTTCTCTCTCTCCTTTTTCTCCCTCTGTCCCTCTCACTATACCCCTTGCCCATCCTCTAGGTTTTTCCCCCCTCCCCCTTTTCTTTCTCCCTAGGCCTCCTGTCCCATGATCTTCTTGTATCCCTTTTGCCAATCACCTGTTCAGCTCTTGGCTCCATCCCTCCCCCTCCTGTCTTCTCCTATCATTTTGGATCTCCCCCTCCCCCTCCCACTTTCATATCTCTTACTAGCTCTTCCTTCAGTTAGTCCTGACGAAGGGTCTCGGCCCGAAACGTTGACTGTACCGCTTCCTAGAGATGCTGCCTGGCCTGCTGCGTTCACCAGCAACTTTGTGTGTTTCGGGAATAAGAAGTTACTTATAGGGCCATGGGTGCTAAACAATAAATTTGAATGCAATAAACAGAACTTAGTAAAAATCAGATCTCTGTAACCCTAATATGAAGAGAAAATCCTGATGAGCTTTCTGAGCATTGACTGACTGAATTGACTGTGAGTGTGATAAGGCTGATCACTGCATTCTTTGGTCAGAAGTGGGTGATCCATCTTGGCCTCCTCCCTAATATCCTCCATTGGATATGAAGCTGGTCTTCAGTTGGATTTATTGAATATAGGCAACGGATGTAATACAGAAGACTTGCACTTGAATTAAACTTTTCTTTAGTATAGCTAGAAGAGTAGTATGTGGGGGGGGGGGAGGAAATAAATATAAAGCTGACTACTTGTACCTCAGTTTGTCCCTATCCATTAGTAAAGTTTCTAGCATTAATTTATCTTGAGAAAAAATAGTGGTGCCCTACTACCTTATACAGCTTGAGGTTTGCTATCACTACTGTAGAGCAGGGAGTTTACTACCCATTGAAGTGAGGTCACCAGATCATCGGTCTTGGTCTCTGGATTGTTGGATCACTAAACTCAGTCATTCTCATTGGAGCTTGTTGCCAAGTATCAGAGGGGTTTCTGCATTGGTATCATTGTGCATTAGGCTTTGTGGAATGTGCCCCGTGTGTGCAGTAACAGAGTCTCTGTTGCAGGGATTAACATCAACCGTGGATTGTTGGCCCTTGGCAATGTCATCAGTGCACTTGGTGATGAGAATAATCGCAAAGGCTTTGTACCATATCGTGACTCAAAACTAACAAGATTGCTTCAAGGTAAGGTTTTGATTTGTGAGTTTCACGAGATTTATTGTGTGTATGTGTATATTATTCTAACTGAGTATTGCACGTTTTGGTATTTACTTTTCAAACAGGAAGAACGTGGACTAAAGTTTCCTTTCTCGGTTTTTTTTTTGCAATAACAAGGATAGATGTGTATTTCCCAAAATTTCTCTTTTCCAAGTATGCTTTTTCCATGTGCTGATTGATGTTAATTGTAAAACATCCTGTCAGATCACCTGTAGGTGGTAAGAGTGAGCTCCCTCACCTCCTCCCCTCTGACTCTCAACACAGGAGCCCCTCAGGGCTGTGTACTAAGTCCCCTCCCTTACTCCCCGTATACCTCTGACTGTGTCACCACCCACAGCTCTAATCTGCTAACTAAATTTGCTGAAGACACTACATTGATTGGCCTAATCTCAAACAATAACGAGGTGACCTACCGGAAGAAGACATCTCTCTGACACAGTAGTGTCAAGCAAACAACCTCTCCCTCAATGTCGCAAAAGCAAAGGAGCTGGTTGTGGATTACAGGAGGAATGGAGATGGGTTAACCTCTATTGACATCAATGGATCTGGGGTTGAGAGGGTAAACAGCTTTAAGTTCGTTGGCATCCACATCATCGAGGACTTTATGTGGTCTGTACACACCAGCTATGTGGTGACAAAGGCACAACAGTGCTTCTTTCACCTCAGACGGTTGAGGAAGTTTGGTAAATCCTAAGAATTTTCTGCAGGGGCACAATTGAGAGCATCCTGACTGGTTGCATCACTGCCGGTTATGGGAACTGTTCTACCCTCAATCACAGGACTCTGCAGAGAGTGGTACGGACAGCCCAGCACATCTGTAGATCTGAACTTCCCACTATTCAGGATATTTACAAAGATAGGTGTGTAAAAAGAGCCCAAAGGATCTTTGGGGACCCGAGTCACCCCAACCACAATCTTCCAGCTGCTACCGTCCAGGAAACTGCAGCATAAGCAGGCTCAATAGAACCAACAGACTCCGGGACAGCTTCTTCTATCAGACTGATTAACTCATGCTGATTTGATTGTATTTCTTTCTTTTCTTTTTTCTTTTTTCTTTTTAAATCTTTTTATTGAGTAAGTATACAAAAAAGGTAAGCCATATAAACATTAATACAATGTTAAAGTATAATAAAATTCCAAAAGATAACAATACCAAAAAGAAAATACTACAAACAATGTAATTTAAGCATAAGAAAGCAAGATAACATAATAGTATACTAGATTTTATATATATCAATGGAAAAAAAAAGAAAAAAAAACCCCAAAAAAAAAACCCACCGTGCAACTAACTAAAAGCAAAGCAAAGCAATGGGCTAACTTGAAACCAAACAGAGTTAAACTTAAAATCACGTCCTCAATCCCGACCTCCATTAAAACAGTGAAAAAAAAACAAGAAGGGTAAATATTACATTAAATGAAAATATCGAATAAAAGGTCCCCAAATCTGTTCAAATTTAAATGAAGAATCATAAAGATTACTTCTAATTTTCTCCAGATTCAAACATAAAATCGTCTGAGAAAACCAAAAAAAGGTAGTTGGAGCATTAAGCTCTTTCCAATGTTGTAAAATACATCTTTTCGCCATTAAAGTAAGAAATGCAATCATTCTACGGGCTGAAGGGGAAAGATTACTAGAAATTTTAGGTAGTCCAAAGATAGCAGTAATAGGGTGAGGAGAGATATCTATATTTAATACCTTAGAAATAATATTGAAAATATCTCTCCAAAAAGTTTCCAAAGTAGGGCAAGACCAAAACATATGAGTTAAAGAGGCTATCTGCCCCGAACATCTATCACAGAAAGGATTAATATGCGAGTAAAAACGCGCTAACTTATCTTTGGACATATGTGCTCTATGAACCACTTTAAATTGAATTAGGGAATGTTTAGCACAAATAGAGGAAGTATTAACTAATTGTAAAATCTGCCCCCAATCATCCACAGAAATGGTAAGCCCCAATTCCTGTTCCCAATCTACCCTAATCTTATCAAATGGAGCTTTCCTAAGTTTCATAATAATATTATAAATCATAGCCGATGCACCTTTCTGACATGGATTAAGGTTAATTATCGAATCTAAAATATATATAGGAGGAAGCATTGGAAAGGAAGAAAGTATAGTACTTAGGAAATTTCTAACTTGTAAATATCTAAAAAAATGTATTCTTGATAAGTTATATTTATTAGATAATTGTTCAAAAGACATAAGGGAACCATCTAAAAATAAATCCAAAAACCGTAAAATACCCTTAGTCTTCCAAGTTTGAAAAGCGCGATCCGTAAAAGAGGGAGGAAAAAATATGTTACCTAAAATAGGAATCGCTAACCCGAATTGATTAAGATCAAAAAATTTTCTGAATTGAAACCAAATGCGCAAAGCATATTTAACTATCGGGTTAGAGACCTGCTTAAGGCGTTTCGAATCAAAAGGAAGAGAGGAACCTAAAATAGAACCAAGTGTATAACCCTGAACAGATTGTAATTCCAATGCTACCCATTTAGGAATAGATAGTATGTCCCGGTCAAGTAACCAAAATTTCATATGTCGAATATTAATAGCCCAATAATAAAATCTAAAGTTAGGTAATGCTAAACCTCCATCTCTCTTAGCTTTCTGTAAATGTATTTTACCCAGTCTCGGATTCTTATTCTGCCAAATAAATGAAGAAATTTTAGAGTCAACTTTATCAAAAAAAGATTTAGGAACGAAAATTGGTAATGCCTGAAACACATATAAAAATTTTGGCAAAAAAAACATCTTAACTGCATTAATACGACCAATCAAAGTTAAATATAAGGGAAACCATTTAGATGAAAGTTGAGTAATATGGTCTATTAATGGTAAAAAGTTAGTCTTAAATAAATCTTTATGTTTACAAGTAATTTTAATCCCAAGATATGAAAAGTAATTATTAATCAATTTAAATGGAAATTTATAATATAAGGGAAGATGTTTATTAATCGGAAAAAGTTCGTATACCGGAAGTCATGGGGGTAGTTTTAGCGCTTGCTTCTTTCTGGCGGGTCTGCTTTAGATTTTGCCTTGGGGTCTTGGGCTGGGGGGTGGCGGGAGGGGCTTCACGTTTTAGTTTGTTTTTCTTTGGGCTATATACATTATTGAAGTACTGGTTGCGTCCTTTTCCCCGGTATCTTTTGTATGTTCTGTTCCCTCTCCGGGTTTGTGGGTCGCGCCTATTGTCAATCCTCCCTATTGTGGGTTGACTTTAGGATTTATGGAGTCTATTATTAATTTTGTCTCCTGGAATACTAATGGTCTTAATCATCCTATTAAAAGAAAAAAAGTTTTTAAAGTGTTCCGGAGACTTAAAGCACAAATTTTATTTTTACAAGAGACCCATGTACGGAGGGGGGACAGACTACGTTTTTTCAAATTCTGGAAGGGACAACAATTTCATTCGAACTCCAATGCTAAGATTCGAGGCGTCTCTATTTTTATAGACTCCTCAGTTACTTTTATACAACAGGATATTATCTCTGATCCGAATGGTAGATTTTTATTGGTTAGTGGTTTACTATTTAATAAAAAAGTAGTTTTGGTTAATGTTTATGCTCCTAATATGGATTGTCCGGAATTTTATAAATCATTGTTTGATCAGTTTCCGAATTTGAACGAGTTTTCATTGATTTGGGGCGGAGATCTTAATACCTGTTTATCTCCAGCTTTGGACCGTTCGGCTCCTTTACGGACTTTACCTAATAAATCTGCAAATTTGATTAATTTTTTCCTTTCTGATTCTGGGTCGACGGACATTTGGCGTTTTCTGCATCCTCAGGAAAAAGATTTTTCCTTTTTTTCACATGTTTATCATTCCTATTCAAGAATTGATTATTTTTTCATTGATTCTCGTCTCATTCCTTCAGTGATTAAATGTGATTATGATTCTATAACCATTTCGGATCATGCTCCACTTAAGCTTTCTATTAAAATTATGGCCAATATACCAAACAATAGACAATGGCGTTTTAATTCGCTGTTGCTTCAGGACTCGGACTTTGTTAATTTTATGAATGAACAGATTGAGCTTTTTTTTACAATTAACCATACAGAAGATATTTCGGTTAACACTCTTTGGGACACTTTTAAAGCCTATATTCGGGGTCAGATTATTTCGTATTCCGTTGCTTTGAGGAAGAAACAGAAGCAGGAGGAGATGGCAATTGTGGACAAGATTAAAGAAATTGATAAGAAATATGTTATGGCTCCTTCTGAGGAGCTATACAAACAAAGAACTGAACTTCAAATGGAACACAGTTTACTACTCTCGTCCTCGATTGTAAACCAATTAAAGAAAACAAGAAGTGATTTTTATGTTCACAGTGATAAAATTGGCAAGCTGCTGGCTAATCAATTGAAATCTAATTATGTTAAATCTCAAATCAATCAGATTTATAACCAAAATGATCGATTGATATTGGATCATGTGGGGATTAATCAAACCTTTTGTGATTTTTATTCTTCTTTATATCAATCAGAGTCTCCTCGAGATTCTAAATATATGAATGATTTTTTAGATAAGTTAGACTTCCCTCAGATTTCACAGGATATGTCTTCTTTATTAGATACTTCCATTACAATGGATGAGATTAAGAATGTTATTTTTTCTATGAATCTGGGGAAAGCTCCTGGCCCTGATGGGTTTACCGTTGAATTTTATAAATGTTTTGCTTCTTTATTGATTCCTTGGCTCTATAAGGTTTTTGAGGCTTCTTTGAAACTTGGTAAACTTCCGGAATCTTTTAATAGAGCATCAATTTCTTTAATACTAAAGAAGGATAAAGACCCTGCTCAATGTGCATCTTATAGACCAATATCTTTATTAAATGTTGATTCTAAAGTTTTTTCTAAGTTATTAGCAAATAGACTAGAAAAAGTACTTCCTTCTATTATTTCGGAAGACCAAACGGGTTTTATTAAAGGTCGTTACTCTTTTTATAATATTCGTACATTGTTAAATATCGTTTATACTCCCTCACAAAATGTTCCTGAGTGTGTTATTTCTTTAGATGCCGAGAAAGCTTTTGATAGAGTAGAATGGCCTTATTTATTTAAGGTGCTTGAAATGTTTAATTTTAGCTTGAAATTTATATCCTGGATTAAACTGTTATATCACTCCCCTGTAGCCTCGGTTCGTACTAACTCCTTAAACTCACCTTTTTTTCCTCTCTTTCGTGGTACTCGACAAGGCTGTCCTCTTAGTCCCCTATTATTTGTATTTCTATGTTACATTGACTGTTCTACTCATTATAAATTACTATTACACATTTAGATGGAGATGTAATGTAAGGATTTTTACTCATGTATGTGAAGGATTTAAGAAATAGTTAATTCAATTCATAATGAAGTGATTAATTTTTACCTGCAAGTCTGCTGTTAACATTGGAGCATTAAAAAGGGTCCCAGTGTTGAAAACAGCATGGACAACTACTGAAAATAAATCTACCAACCAAAACCAGAGAGATTCAATGAATATAGTAATAATTTACAATAGAGATCGGATCTAATGTCCTTTTTTGATTTGTTTTCTTAAAAATGTGTTATTTTACTGGAGAGATGAAATCCCGTCCACCCTAGCCCCAATCCAGTTTTGCCTTTACCTTTCAGACTCACTTGGTGGAAACAGTCACACATTGATGATAGCTTGCGTCAGTCCTGCTGATTCTAACCTCGAGGAGACTCTAAATACACTCCGTTACGCTGACAGAGCGAGGAAGATAAAGAATAAGCCTGTGGTTAACTTTGATCCGCAGGCTGCTGAACTACAACGCCTTAAACAACAGGTACAAAGCCAAATAAACTACTGTGAACATAATCTATCCTATCATAATGTAACCTGTGGAGAAGAGAAGCAATCTAATCTAAACATTTTTTATTCTCTTGATTTTCTTTAGCATTAAGTACACCATTTGACATGGATGAAGATCAAATAAATAAAACTGTAGGCATTAAACATGTACTACTACTGTTTAACTTCTAGGTGCAAGAACTTCAAGTGCTGTTGCTACAAGCACATGGAGGGACAGTTGAAATGAGTAATAGGTAAGTTTGATATATAGACTATGCTAAGTAACCATGTTATTTTAAGCAGTGATTTTTTTCCCCCTTTGTACTGCTGCTTTCTGATTATTGGCTCTTCTGTTTGTTAATACAAAGTCTGATCTTGTACGTGGTCTGTCTGAAAATTTTGATTAAAGAGTACAATTTAAGAGGAAAGTTAAGGACTGACTGCAATGGGCTTACAAATATACTGTATAATGTTATACAGTGAGTGTATAGCAAGCAGTTGTTTTATCTTGGGAGCTGTAGACTTTCATTCTCTTTGTACATGTTACTGAAGGACAGTTCAGTATGCAAATTGTAACTTCATATTTTTGCTTTACTGAAAGGATTTATAATTACTGTTGAAGCTTAATCCTCATTCTTAAATTTTGTTGTATTAATTTGTACTGCAAGCAAGTAGACTTGCCTGAGAGATAAATCTCACTGGCATAAGCTATTATTCATCTATTTAAAATGGAAGAATTCTAGAAGAGTTATTGCATTTGGATTAGATTCTAGTTCTAGGAATTTAAATATTCTCAGTGGCTCTGACTTGCGTTTGAAAAGGAGTACAAATATTCATATTTTTGCTGTTGCCTTGGTTCCATTTTGTAGAGAATGTAAAAGGGTGAGACATAGCTCTTTGAAACTGATCTTCTATTATGTCAATTTTATTACTTGTCCAGGACAATTCCAGTTCTCAGTGGTAGTACATTGCAGAAGGGATGTTGGGATCTGTATATGGAAGTTATGTCTTGCTCCTATTACTGTTTGAGCAATTTGTTCCTTTTGCTTTGTGCCAAATTTGGACTAATTTTCTTAGAATAAGTAGTTATAAAAACATACAGCACAATACAGCCCCTTCTGCCCACAAAGCTTGATGACTTCCAGGTCATCAAGGGAATGGCGGCGTAAGGAAAAGGTCTCTCGGCCAAAAAGAAGGTAAACTGCCCCAAAATTGAATTTAGACCAATACTTAATATTGTATAACTATATTAATAAAAGGGGCAAGGATGATGTTTAAGAAAAAGATTAAAAAGTCTGCTCCGAAGGCTGATAAACATAAAGAGACGCAGCAAGGCGACGGGCCTAGCTCCCCCACGGCAAGCCAGGATGGAAATAATGAGCAGGAATTGGTGACTCTGTCTTTGATTCTCGAAGAGATTCGCGAGTTCCGACAAGATAACAACAAACAGCTGGAGGATATTAAAGGAGAAATAGTAAAAATAACTCGAGGATAGATGAAGCCGAAGCGAGGATTGTTGGAATTGAAGAGAACTACAAAACGCAGAGGAAGTGATAGCAGAAATGCTAAAACCACAAGAGCAGCTCCAGTGGAAACTAGTAGATCAAGAAGGCCGCTCAAGAAGGGAAAATGTGAGGATTTACGGAGTTCCCGAAGGAACTGAAGGTAAACCCGGATTGATGATTCCCTTCATGGAGAAACTGCTTAGAGAGAACCTTGATATACTGGCCGCAAAAGACCTACAGATAGAAAGGGCTCACCGCGCATTGGCATCACAGCCTCCGGCAGGCGCCCAGCCCAGATCGATTCTGATCAGATTTCTCAGTTACAGAACGAAGAAAGAGGTGCTTAAACGGGCATGGCAAAAGAAAGGTTTCATGTGGAGCAACTCTAAAATCAGTTTAGACCACGACTACGCACCGGGGATTCTTGCCAGACGGAAGGAATATGCGGAAACACGGAGGGTCCTGAAGGAAAACAACATCAGATTTCAGACCCTGTATTCAGCTCGGCTGAAAGTCTTTTACGACGAAGGGACAAAAACTTACGCTACGGTGGAGAAGGCAACGTTGGACCTGGCGGACCGGGGACTACCTATTAAAGTTATCACCCAACCAGAGTCGCTACTGGAGAGGATTCGGCAGAAGTCGTGGCAGTTAGTGGGGCGAGGACGCTCCACACGAACCAGAGTGTCAAACTACAAGGAAAAGCTGCAAATATTCAAATGCGAATGTACAGAGAATACAGACTCATTGAGAGAAATGACTGAAAAGAGCAATTTGGACTTAAAGGTAAAACGAAAGCTGGTATCTGAAAATAAACTAGACGGAATAACTTGAATGATAGCGATATGGTCGAGACATAAATAGGAGAAAATTCTCTATGATTATTCAAACTGTTGAGGGCCCTCTAACACAGGGTGAAGATAGAGATTATCCCTCTGAACTGAGGCGGGTCGGTGCTCAGGCCTCACTGGGAAGTTAGGAAAAATTTTCAAATGTTATACATTCAAAAATGTCTAGGGTGTGGTTATATACTTTGGTTTACTGTTGAGAAGGGATTGCTTACTGTTTGGTTAGAAAAGGAGAGTTTTTTTTCTACTAGAGAAAAATGCAAATTGAATTGGTAAAAATAATTTCCTATAATGTTAATGGGGTTTTGAATCCAATTAAAAGAAATAAGATTATGTCTAAATTGAAAAAAGAGAGGGCATAAATAGCTTTCCTCCAGGAAACACATATGAGCCAATCTGAACATGGAAAATTAAAAAGAATGGGCTTTAAGCATGTATTTTATTCATCATATAAATTGAGCCACAAAAGAGGGGTAGCTACTTTAATATCAAGTACTCTTAATTATGAACATATTTCAGAGACTAAGACAAAGATGGAAGATTTGTAAAAATTACAGGAAGAATAGAAGGTACCGAAATAACACTGCTGAATGTTTATGCTCCTCCAGGTAGTGAATGGTCATTTTATAGACACATTTTTGACCTAATAGTCAGTTCTCAAGGGGTAGTAATTTGTGGAGGGGTTTTAATATTAGATTAAATCCTATATTAGATTATTCAAGAATAGTTACTCAGAATAAATCTCTGACTCGGAAAATGAATTTATTGATGGAGGAGTTGGGAATTATAGATGTGTGGAGGGAATTACACCCCACTAGTAAAGATTATACACATTACTCTTTCCCTCAATCAGCCTATTCAAGGATAGACTATTTCTTTATCTTTAATACAGATAGACTCAGGATAAAAAACTGTAATATTGCAACAATTGATCTGTCAGATCATAGCCCAGTCTCTATGTCTCTAATCCTGGAAAGGAAAATGAGGAAAACACTATGGAGGTTAAATTCACATATACTCAATAACCCGAAAGTAATGGAGAGATTAAGGGGAGAAATCAAAGAATATCTAGACCTTAATGACACGGGAGAAACATCACCAGTGATCTTATGGGATACATTGAAAGCTGTACTGAGAGGAAAAATTATTTCCATTATCACTCACATGAAAAAAATCAATACACAAAAATTAGCAGACCTTCAAGGAAAATTAAAACAACTTCAAGTTGTAGATAGCAACAAAAGTAATTCAAATTTAAAACAGGAAATTAGGAAATTGCAAAGTGAAATTGATGATATTTATACGTTGGAAACTCAAAGAAATTTTCTTTACCTGAGACAAAAGAATTATGAAGTAGGAGGTAAGTCAGCTAGATTACTAGCATATAAGTTACGAAAACAACAAGCAATACAATTCATAAAATAAAGAATCCAAAGACAAAGCTTGTGGAGAGTACAATAGGGAAAATTCAAGAGAGTTGTGAAACATATTATCAAGAGCTGTAATCCCAACCCCTGGCCTCCAATGAACCCTATATAGACAGTTTATTGAATTCTTTAGATCTACCTAAACTTACAGATTTACAAAATGAAAGTCTATTAGAACCAGTAACTGCCAAAGAACTGAATGTGGCCATCTCTAGGTTGAAGGCTGGAAAGTCCCCGGGTTCAGATGGGTTCACCTCAGAGTGGTACAAATCCCTGAAGTCACAGTTAGCCCATTTACTACTTAACACCTTTAACTGGGTCTTGCAGAGAGGAGAAACTCCACCTTCCTGGAGAGAATCGATTATTTCAGTTATTCCTAAAGAGGGTAAAGATAAACTAGAATGTGGCAATTATCAGCCAATTAGTGTTCTTAATTTAGATTACAAACTATTTACATCTATATTAGCGCGCAGATTGGAAAAGCTCTTACCTGGCCCAATCCACTTAGACCAGACTGGATTTATTCAACAAAGACAAACACAGGACAACATAAGGAGAACTCTACACATATTAGAACAGGTTAATAAGAACAAGACAGAGACAATGGTAGTAGGATTAGATGCTGAGAAAGCTTTTGATTTGGTTAGTTGGGCATTCCTATACAGAGTGTTAGGAAGATTCGGCTTTCAAGAAAAGTTTATTAAAGTAATCCAGACTCTATATGACAGCCCTACAGCCCGAATTAAGATAAATGGGGACCTCTCTGACTCCTTCATTTTAGAGAGAGGCACTAGACAGGGATGCCCAATTTCTCCTCTCCTTTTTGCGCTATATATTGAACCGCTTGCCCAACTAATAAGACAGAGCGAAATCATAAGAGGTATCAAGGTGGCAGGGATTGAACAGAAAGTGGCATTATTCGCAGATGATGTTTTAGTCTATCTGAGTGAACCAGAAAAATCATTTATAGGATTGTTTACATTGTTGGATGACTTTGGGAAAATATCAGGTTATAAAATAAATGTAAAGAAAACGCAGGTTATGTCCCTAAATTATACACCATCCAAAAAATTGCAGGATACATATGATCTTAAGTGGGAAGCTAAATCATTAAAATATTTAGGAATAACCCTGCCGAAGGATCTTTCAACGCTGTCACAGGTAAATTATGGACCATTAATCTCGGAGATAAAAGCAGATATGCATAGATGGAATCTTATCCCCTTTTTAAGTTTAAATTCAAGGATAAATACTATAAAAATGAATATTCTTCCTCGGTTACTGTAATCTTTTCCGTACTTTACCTGTGGAGGTGGATGATAATCAATTCAGGGAATGGGACAAATGGATTTCCCGCTTCATTTGGCAAGGAAAGAAACCTAGAATTCGATATAACACCTTACAGTTAGGGATAGAAAAAAGAGGTATGGTTCTTCCTTGCCTGAGAAATTATTTTTATGCCTCACAGATAACCCCTCTGTTATATTGGTGTAATAGGGAATATAAGGCTAGATGGAAGGAAATAGAATTTGGATTGGTTGACAGTTTTCCTCTACAGGCCTCAATAGCTGACAAAGGATCGATGGCCCAATTGGAAAAATTTTAAAACAGTTGGATAAATCTTACATTAAAAATATGGCAGAAGGTGGTTAATTCATGTGGAATTAATAACATGCTAAAACTCTTCAGATGGTGTGCATATGATACAGAATTCCTTTCCAACAGAGGAGATAAAAAATTTGAATTATGGATAAAGAAAGGTCTTACAACCTACCTCTCATTTATACATAAAAGAGTATTACAAAGTTTCCAAATCCTGCGTTTTTTTTTAAAGAAAAAAAACTTACTCCTGACATCTCCTCTGAACCTACTTCCAAGCACCTTAAAACTATGTCCTCTCGTGCTAGCTATTTCAGCCCGGGGGAAAAGCCTCTGACTATCCACACAATCAATACCTCTCATTATCTTGTACACCTCTATCAGGTCATCGTCGCTCCAAGGAGAAAAGGCTAAGTTCACTCTTTTTCCAATATATTTATTTTCTATACAGAAGAATACAGACTCCAGAAGAATACATATTAGAAAACAAAAGAAAAAATATAATACCAGATACAATATATTGAATCACATTAACGAACTCCTTACTCTTATATTCATATAGATTAGATTAATTCGTGTATTAGAATATAAACCATTTTATTTTTAAAAAATCTACACCCACTACCAAAGTCGAAGCTGCTTGGGGGGGAGGGGGGGAAGAAAGGAAAAAAAAAACTTATCAGATAATAAAATATACTGTTAACCAGCTTCTGTACTTTAACAAGAAGTCAAAGATTATGAAAATAATTTAAAAATGGCCCCACAAATTTTGAAATTCTTGGTTAGATTCAGAAATCGAACAACGAATCTTTTCTAAGTTTAGGCATGCCATAACATCTCGTAACCACCGAGCATGATTAGGCAGAACAGCATCCTTCCATTTAAACAAAAGTGCCCTCCTAGCCATAACAGAGATAAAAGTCAGAATGTGCAGATCATATGTCTTCAAAATGATATCTTTCCTTCCAACAATACCAAATAGGGAAGTCAAAGGATTAGGCTTAACTTACTTTAAAGAGTACAGAAAAAGTTTGAAATACTTCCTTCCAATATTTTCCAAGACTCGGGCATATCCAAAACATATGAATAAATGAAGCTTCTTCACTGCTACACCTATCACAGTAGGGAGATATATCCATTATAAAAATGAGATAACCTATCCTTGGTCATTTAAGCCCTATGAACCACTTTAAATTGTAGGAAGGAATGACGAGCACATAATGAAGTATTAACCAATTTAAAAATCTCATTCCAAGCTTCTTCAGAAATTGAGGTGTGTAAATCTTGTTCCCAAAGATTTTTAATTTTGTCTAAAGAATCATTTCTCATTCCCAACAACATATCATAAATATTGGATATTGAACCATTAGAATGATTTCATATTAAGAATTTCATCTAACATGTTCTTATCAGGACTATTAGGAAATGTATGTAATTGAGATCACAGAAAATCTCTAATTTGTAAGTACGGAAGAAAAAAAAAGGGTTTTTGGTAAACTATATTTAGTTGACAATTGTTCGAATGAAGAAAGATTTCCTCCCACAAACAGATCCCGGAAACATGTAATACCCAATCTTTCCCATTGGTTAAAAACTACATCAGTCATGGAAGGCTTAAAAAAAATAATTTTTAAAAATGGGACTAGAAAGGGAGAATCCCAATAAACCAAAATGTTTTCTAAATTATATCCAAATCCTTAAAATATTTTTGACTACCACATTTTCAGTCATCTTACTTAAGGATAAAGGAAGTGAAGATCCCAAAAGGGAGATAATAGAAAATTTATTAACCGAGTTAGCTTCTAAAGAAACCCATCTGGGACAGTCCTCGTGATTAATATAGTATAACCAAAACGTGAGATTTCGTATATTAGCTGCCCAGTAATAAAACCTAAAATTTGGTAAAGCTAAACCTCCATTCTTTTTAACTTTCTGGAGATGGACTTTATTCAATCAAGGATGTTTATTTTTCCATATGTAGGGGGAGAAAATGGAGTCCAGAGAGTCAAAAAAGGATTTAGGAATAAAAATGGGTCACGCCTGAAAGAGGTATATAAATTTAGGTAAAACATTCATTTTAATAGAATTAATTCGACCAATCAGTGATAACGAAAGGGGCGACCAATTTGATATTGTTCTTTTTATATAATTTAATAAAGTAAGAAAATTTTCTTTGAATAAGTATTTATAATTGTTACATCCAAATAAGTGAATTGGTTTCTTACAATTTTAAGAGGAAGGTTTATTTCAGTTAATGGCAAAATATTCAAAGGAAAAGTTCACTCTTGTATAGGTTCAGTTTATATCCAGAAAACTGACTAAAACGAGAGTAAAGAAAGCACAGAAGGTAATGAAGTTTCAACATTAGAAATGTAAAGCAATAAATCATCTGCATAAAGTGAAACTTCGTGGATAGTAGCCTTCCATAAAATACCAGTGATATCATTAGATTCTCGAAAAGAAATAGCTAAAGGTTCTAAAGCCAGGTCAAAAAGCAAAGGACTCAAAGGGCAACCTTGTCTGATTCCACGTTGAAGTTTAAATGATTTAGAATTCTGAGAATTAGTAAGAACCCGAGCAAAAGGGGATAAATACAGTAATTTAATCCATTGAATAAAGTTGGACCCAGGATTAAATTTTTCTAAGATTTTCAATAAATAATGCCATTTAACCCGATCAAAAGCCTTCTCACCGTCTAAAGATATCACACACTCCGATATCTCCTTAGAAGGAGAATAAATAACATTTAATAATCGAATATTAAAATGAGAGTATCGGTTTTTTAATATATATAAAACGAGTCTGATCGTCAGAAATGATAGATGGTAAGATATTTTCCATCCTATGGGCCGGAACTTTAGATAAAATTTCAGCATCAACATTAAGTAAGGAAATTGGTCTAAATGAAGAACATTCAGTTGGGTTCTTATTTTTTTTAAGGAAAAGCAAAATAGAAGCTTCGTAAAAAGATTGCGGCAACCTACCTGACTTAAAAGAATCTGAAAAAACTGAACGTAAATGAGGTATAAGCAAAGAAGAAAAAGCCTTATAAAATTCTCCAGAAAATCTGTCAGGACCTGGAGCTATCCCTGAATGCAGTGAACGTACAGCTTCTGCTATTTCTTCGTGAGAAATACATTGATCCAACTGTTTTCGGTCATCAACAGAATGCATAGGGATATTTATTTGGTCTAAAAAAAATTATCCATTACAGTATTATCTTTAAGAAGATCAGAGCTATAAAGTTTGGAATAATATTCTCTAAAAGTATCATTTATTTCTAAATGATCAGTTGTCCTAATACCATTAGCTTTATAAATGTCTTTAATCTGTCGTTTAGCACTAGAAGTTTTAATTTGGTTAGCCAATAATTTACCTGTTTTATCTCCATGAATATAAAATTGACTTTTATCCTTTAGGAGTTGAGTTTCAATAGGGTATGTTAAAAATCATATTTAGTTTTAATTTCAACCTGTCTTTTATATAAAACAGGATCTGAAGTCAAAGCATATTCTTCATCTAATTGTTTCAGTGGATTGGCTAAATTAATTCTCCCTTTATTAGCTTTTTTCTTAACACTTGCAGTATAAGAAATGATTTGTCCTCTAATATATGCTTTAAAGGCATCCCATATGACAAGGCTAGAAGTCCCCTCCACCATATTCTCTTCAAAAAAAAAAAGACTGATTTACCTCTCCAAGAACTTTAAGAAATCCTTGTCAGATAACAAAGTTAAAATGCCAAAATCTGTTTGCCCGAGGAAAACCAGCAAGATTTATGGATAAAAACACAGGAGCATGGTCAGAGATAGCAATCTCTTTATATTCACAAGATCGAACTAATGGAATCATTTGGTTATCAAAATATAGTCAATTCTGGAATGTGTATAATGAACATGAGAGAAAAACGAGTAATTTCTATCTGCTGGATGTAAGAAATGCAGATACCACATTTCATTAAAAACGAATGGATAAACGAAGCTGATTTATTAAGTGTCACTGGTTTAGAAGAGGACTGATCTCAAACTGGATCTAACCAGCAATTAAAGTCTCCTGCCATCACCAATGCATACAAACTCAGATCAGGCAAAAACAAAAAAAAAATCGCTCAAAGAATCCTGGATCATCTATATTTGGGGCATAAACATTAGCAAATACCAACAATTTATTCTCTAATTTCCCTGATACTATAATAAATCGTCTATTAGTATCAGAAACAACCTTGTGTTGAACAAAGGGAACTGTATTTTATATAAAAATCGAAACACCTCTAACTTTGGCCTGAAAACGTGAACGAAAGTGCAATCCCCTCCATCGGCTAAAAAGGCGTGAGTTATCAGAATTGCGTACGTGTGTTTCTTGTTTTTAAAAGAAAATAAATTGGGACTTTAAATTTTTTTAATATAGGCAAAAATCTTATTTCGTTTCAAAGGATGATTTAATCCTTTCAAGTTAAGACTAAGTAATTTAATATTATAGTCCATTTTATTATTATTTGAAAGAGAATTTAAAGGTGTAATCCTTCAGAAGATTAATAAAACTAAACAATGACCTATGAGATAAGAAAACCAAACAACAGGTTTGACTAAAAGTCCCAAACAGCTTCCAAGAAAAAAAACCAAACACCCACCCCCCCCCCAAAGAGAGGAAAGTCAACCAAAGAAAGTCGATGCCTACAACTAATAACGACATCCCCCCCAAAAAAAAATCTTGCTGACTTGGCTCCAAATAAGTTACAAGGTTAGAATGTTCCAGCCTAGTCAAAACAACAGATAATAAAGAGACAATTAATTCTGGTATCAAAAAAATTCTAGAAAAGTAAGTATAATATGGACACAGAGAATATTGGCTCATTAAAATCTTAATCTCAAAGTAAAACCTTAAGAGGTTCTAAAAGGAAATTGACTACAAGATTCACCAGAGGCAAAATACACAATTATTTGTGTAAGTTTTTATTAAACAGCTCTAACATGATACTTTTAAACTTAGCAAAGTAATAGCACATTAAAGTCTTATTCTTAAAATAAATCCTTAAAAAGTTCAAAAAGAAAGAGATAAGTACAAAGTTTAGCAAAGGTAAAATAAACAGTTATTCATGTAACAAAAAGTAAGCAATCACTTTACTGACTCTAAATATTCCTGAACCTGGAGACTGGAACGGAATCATTTTTGCAATCCATCCTGCAGTGTAATTCTGAGCTTCGCCGGATACCATGGAGAAGGTTTAAAATCTTTTTTGTAGAACTCTGACATGACCCTTTTAAACTTTGCACGTTCCCTCATAATCTCTGCTGAGAAATCTTCAAATATTCTAATCTTTTTTCCATTAAAATCAATCATACCTTTCTGACAAGATTCATGAATTATACGATCGTTTGTTTGAAACTCATGAAAAGTGATTGCCACTGAACGAGGTTTAGTTGCAAACATTCTGTTCCCAGGTATTCTGTGCACTCGGTCGATCATTGGTGTCGATTTTAAAATATCAGGAAATAACTGAACCAGAAAGTTTACAAAAAATTTCGTAGGACAATCGCCTTCAGTTAACTCTTCAAGACCAAGAATTCATACATTATTCCTTCTACTTCTGTTTTCTAAATCAGTAATCTTCTGAATCGCTGAAATTCCTCAGAGGATTCTTTTCTGAATCACTGCAATTCCCCGGACGCTTCCTTTGTGCCTTTGCATCAATTCAATAATAGAATCCAAAGATGTAGAAGAATCTTCTTCTTTTTTACCTGTAGCAGTTCTTGTAGTCATAATGTCAAATCAGGTTGGAAAGTAAGAAAAGAAAAGTAAAGTAAACTAGGAGCGGCTGTAAAATGCTGTTATTCCATCCACCGCCAACAGGAAGTCGAGTTCACTCAACCTATTCTCATAAGGCATGCTCCCCAATCCAGGCAACATCATTGTAAATCTCCTCTGCACCCTTTCTATGGTTTCCACGTCCTTCCTGTAGTGAGGTGGCCAGAATTGAGCACAGTACTCCAAGTGGGGTCTGACCAGGGTCCTATATAGCTGCAACATTACCTCCCTGCTCTTAAACTCAATTCCACGATTGATGAAGGCCAATGCACCGTGTGCTTTCTTAACCACAGTGTCAACCTGCGTAGCAGCCTTGAGTGTCCTATGGACTCGGACCCCACGATCCCTCTGATACTCTTACTTTTACTTTTTAAACAAAAGTAAGGCCAAGTCATTGGGTATACTTAAAGCAGTTCTAGATAGGTTCTTGATTAGTAATGGCTCCAAAGGTTTTGGGGAGAAGGCAATAGAATTGGATTTATGGAATGGTGGGGCAGACTTGATGGGCTAAATGGCATAATTCTGCTCCTATGTCTTATGGTCATTTGAGACAGTCAAAAACTCCTATTTGATGTGCCTGTTGCTTGTGTTCACTGGCATGTGAATAAGGAAAAAATCATTTTGTTTAATTAGAGTGGATGAATCTGAGAAACGACAATCTGCAATGGAGGCAGCAAGATTACAAAGGGAGGAAGTAGAAAATCTGAGCAAAGAACTTCGTGAAGCTGTTGGCCAGACAACACAGATGTGTGAAAGAGTTATAGTGGTAAGATTAGATAACATTTCTCTAAATAATTTGTAGTTGTGGTTCCCCTCCCACTGCCATCATAACACTGCTCCCCTCACATCCCCAAGACACCTATGTATACCTATTCACTTCTCCAAACTATCATACAGTGACTAGATGTTTGTATATTATTTATTTTCTCCATTTGGTCTCCAAGCACATGTTCACATGTTTACTAGTGATTTATCCATGTAATTTGCACATCCGTTTTCCTTTTGGATTATTTGCCCCATTAACTGTAATTTATTGTCAGCTCTCCTATTTTCCATTTACAATTTGCAACTATGCTCACCTACACTTCTCTCTTGCACAAGGAAGTGGTACAAATGAAATGGGGAGGGCCTGTGTAAAAATATTTATCACGAATCCACAGGTAATGTGGTAAATCCCAGTTTAATGTAATAATTTGAATTACCTTGTGTAGATGTGATTAGTAATTTAAAGTTTAATATAATCACATTATTTTGTTCAGATGGAACAGGTGAATGAGAAGCTGATGCACCAGCTGAGTGAACTTTCGAAGCACCCTGCGTATGTATCTGTCATGTTTTCGGTATAATTCAATAGACCTTTTCTAAAGTTAAAACCTTGAATTGCCAATTCAAAAACAAATAGTGGCGAGATTTTGGTATTAGTCTTAAATGCTTGTAAATATTTAGAGTTATAGCACTACTGTTGTTACTCATTGGGCCTTATTTCTGTGACCTCTGCTAGATGACATGTGAGTCATCAATCATTCAGCTTTAACTTTTTTTTTGCACCTCCATACCCCTTATTTATTAAGACTGTGTTAATACACCTTTTGCTATGGTGTCTTAAATTGGTTGTGTTTATTACTTTATTGCACTCTAACTTATAATTCACAACAATCCTTATTTTCTGCTTTCCTTTAACTCATTATGGCACTAGTGGTTAATAACTGTTCCCACAGCTAACAGACCTGCTACCTTTCCCCTTGAAAGTTTTTCTCTCTGATATCTCCACACCTGCGCTCACATTGTTCAAGCATCTTTTGGTGATCTGCATATTCTTTGTAAACTCCTTACCACTTCTAAAAATTATCATTTATGACTATGTTCAGCATTTTGTCTCTTGGAGTGCCTCCCCTGTTGCATTACTCTCCCTTTCCTCATTCTTATGTGTTTAAGCCTTAGGAATGCAGAATTTCTGTTTGCTCTTAACTGTTTTAATCATAAGTACCTTGACCATTAAAGTTCTGGCTAATGGACGGGTGTGGTATTTGATCACCAACAAATATAATTTCAGCAACTGAGACGGCAATGAAGGCTGACAGGGGAATTTTGCATATGTGCAAAACAACCAGTCTTGGCATTTCTTATCTTTAGAGTAGTGTGGTGTAGGATTGGGTTGGTTCTATGAGGAAAACTGAAGAAAATGTTTCCTTAATAGGTGCAAATTGGACTTGGACAAACTAATTGAAATCTCATCCAGTGAAGAAGCAAAGGAGCAAGTTGATGCTCTACGCGGTCTACAGCAAATGGTTGCCAAGTTGGAGGTGAGAGCTGTGTGGTGTTAAAGGTTTGAAACATGCAGTCAATAGTAGATTGAAGTCACCTTCATTGCTAGTAACTTGTAACGTTAGGTGAAGTTTGAATTATGAAACTTTCTTGATGTAGTTTCTAAATATCTGAGCATGGTAGACAGTACATAGTCTGTTCTTAACTAATACAAGTAATGTGGCACCCACTGATTAGCTTATGATCGTACGATATTGAAGCATGAATGACTGTATCATCCTTTCCTCTTCTCCCCCCCCCACCGTGCTGCCCTGCCAACTGTGCCATTCAATAAGAATATTAAAAGCATCAATCACACTTCAGCTGCCCAAACACCTTGTACCTTTTCAACAATTCCTTTATCATCCTTTTAGAATATTTGATATATTCATTCTTTAATTAGGTTAAAAATTACTAATATCATTAACCTGTGGTGTCTGAAATTTTTATTTGGGTAACTACATTATAAGTGTTTTGTGCTGTTGGTTTAAAGATGTCCTAAATATAAGTGGGCACTAAATTCTTAAACTTGTGATTTAAGCTATCTGCAAGAGAACCCTTGTGTTTTAATTTTGAATTTGTATGTGGCAGAAATGCTGGAAATGTACACACAAAATGCTGGAGGAACTCCTGTCAGGCAGCATCTATAAAAATGAATGAACAGTCGGTATTTTTTTTTTTACTTTCTTTTTTTTTTAATTTTATTTTTATTTGGATAAGGAGTTCACAATTATCATGTACTTTTTTCACACATATAACCTTTTCCATTTTTTTATATGTATAAAACTACAATTATTTATACATTCTTAAGTACACATTGAGATGATATAAAAGCAAAATAAACATTTAAATAGATAATTATGTACTGTGGTAAATCTAACCTATTAGGCTAAGTAATGAAATTAGTTGTTAAGAAAAAATGGTAATAATAGTTTCCATACAACCCTTCTGGACCATTTCCACTGGTCCAAAATGTTGCATACAAGCCCATATACCAACCATTGTAGGTGTTTATATCCCAATTTGTTCGTGCTTGTTCCTGCCCGCAGACATATATACAGACCTATCAACAGTAGAATTAGAATTTTTCAAGATTCTGAATTCGCCTTGCAGTTCAATACCTAGTAAATCAGTTTCTCGCCTATATAATGCACTGTCCCATGCTAAAAATGTAAATACACTGTATATTAAAGAGAAGTGGGAGAAAGAAGCGGGGTTGGTACTTTCAGAGGAGGCTTGGGGGAAAATCTGCAGCTTTCAATGGTCCTCGACTAATTCTTTGACTTGGAGAGAACATTGTTGGAAAAACATTATAAGATACTTCAAGACCCCATATCAGGAAAAATATAAAGATACAAATGTGATGTGTTGGAGAAGGTGCGGCTCTAAGGAGGCAAATCATTTTCATATTTTCTGGGATTGCCCTAAATTAAGTCTATTTTGGGAAGGTATTCATAGAACATTAGTTAAGGTACTTGGGTCCCAGATACCTCTGAACTTTGAACAGTCGGTATTTCAGGCTGAGACCTTTCATCAGTATGGGAAAAGAGGAACTATCAGAATAAGAAGGTGAGGGGAGGGGAAGGAGTACAAGCTACAGGGTGATGGGTGAAGCCAGGTGGACGGGGATGAAGAAAGGTGATGAGTGGAAAGCAAAGTCCTGAAGAAGGAATCTGATAGGACAGGAGAGTGGACCATGGGAGAAAGGGAAGGAGGAGGGGCATCGGGGGAGGTGATGAGTGGGTGAGGTAAGAGGCCAGAGTAGGGAAATGAAGAAGAGGGAAGGAAGGGTGGGGAGGGGGAGAAATACTACTGGAAGTTGGAGAAATCAATGTTCATGCCTACAGGTTGGAGGCTAACTAAACAGAATGAGTCGTTGGTCCTCCAACCTGAGAGTGGCCTCAATGTCGTGGAAGAGGGGACTATTGACTGACTTGACAGAATAGAAATGAGAATTAAATAGTTGGCCACTGGGAAATTCTGCTTTCTGCAAACGAGTGGAGGTGCTTGACAAAGCAACATCCTCCAATCTACATTGGGTCTCACCAATGTAGAGGTGGCCACACTGGGTTCCCTGGATACAGTAAATGACCCCCAACAGATTCACAGGTAAAGAGTTGCCTCATCTGGAAGGACTGTTTGGGGCTCTGAATGGAGGTAAATGGGCATACACTTCAGATGCTTGCAGGGTAACTGTCAGGATGAAGATTAGTGGGGAAGGATGAATAAACAAGGGAATCAGAGGGAGTAATCCCTGCAGAGAGTGGGAGGGGTGACGTAAAGTTGTGTTTGATTGCAGGGTTCCAGTGACTATGGCAGAAGTTGTGGAGAACTGTTGGATGCGGAGGCTCATGGGGAGGTAGGTGAGGACAAGAGGAACTCTCACCCTGTTGAGGTGGTGGGAAGATGGAGTAAGAATGGATATCCAGGAACTGGAGGAAATATGGATGAGGGCAACATCAACGGTCGCGTAGGGGGACCCCTGTTTGAAGGAACTAAAAAGACAATTGCAATTTATGGGAGACAGAGTTTGAGGAGGTATAGTCAAGATAGTGATGGGAATTGGTGAGTTTATACAAAGGAAAACAGTCAACAGAAAAGTCAAAAGGGGACCTTAAATGGACTAAATAAATTTAAGGCCACAGTGGAAGTTGGAGGCAAAGTTGCTGAAATTGATGAGCTTAGCATAGGCGCATGAAGCAGCACCAATGCAGTCATCAATGTAGCACAGAAAGAGTTAGAGAATATTACCAGGGAAGTGTTGAAACATGGACTGTTCCATGTAGTCAATGAAAAGGCAGGCATAGCTGGGGGCCCGTATGGGTACCCTTGGCTATACCTTGAGTTTGAAGAAAGTGGGAGGAGCTGAAATAAATTCTTGAGGGTGAGGACCATTTCTGCCAGATGGAGTGTGGTGGTGGAGGGGAACTGGTTGAGTCTGTTGTTGAGAAAAGTGGAGAGCTGTCTCCTTGATGGGAGATAAAAGTGTAGAGGGACTGGGAATCTGGTGAAAATGAAGCGATCAGGGCCAGCAAATTGAAGGATGAGGAGATCGAGAGCATGTGAAGTGTTGTGGGTGTAGGTAGAAAGGGACTGAACCAAGGGGGATAAAATGGAATTGAAGTATGCAGTCATGAGTTCAGTGGGGTAGGAGCAGGCAGAAACAGTGGGTGTACTTGGACGGTCAAGTTTGTGGATCTTGTGTAGGAGGTAGAAACGAGCAGTGTGGGATAAAGTGACTGAGGTTAATGGCAATGGATGGGAGATCTTCAGAATTGAAGGCTGCTGATGGTGTGGAAGACAGTAGTCTGATAGTCCTGAGTGGCGTCCTTTTCAAGGGGTTAATAAGAGATGTCTGAGAGTTTCTACCTGGCTTCGACAGGGTAGAGGTCAGTTTGCCACACTGCAACAGCACCTTTGGAACTGAATATCAATTTCATTTAGTTAAACCCTTCTTCTATTGCAACCTTCCCCCGACCCCGCACTGCTCTTTCTGGCCCAAAACACCAATTCTCTTCTTTCCATTGGTATGTAATAGATTTCAAAGTTGAGTTTAAATACGAGTGCATAGTCTGCAATAAATGAATCCAATGTTTCTTCTGTCATATCTACTACGAAGGCGTTTCTTGCAAAATGTTTAATTAAGAATTCACAGCTAAAATTAGTTGATAGTTCATTTTTGAATGAGTAAGAATATGGCCACTCACTACCTTTCCGTGGAGGATTACTTGGGTATTTTTTTTAGTTTTGTAGACTACTGCACGGACCTTTGCAATCTGTTTATCTTATTGTGCTACATCCAATGACAACTTTTAGCTTAGTGCCAATTCTTTGACAATATTTGCTTTGATGTGGGGAGCTTTCTGTGGTGGTCAAGTTTGCTCAGCTGAATGACTTGAAGCTACGTCAATAGCACTGGGAAAAGAAACACTCTTGGGATATGAGACGTGTCCAAATTCCAAGAAAATTCAGCGATCCTTTGGTCCTTTTCTACCTCCTGCTCTTAAAAGACTTTTTTTATTTTGTTGGAAATCAGCAATAACCACAAACCACTTCTGAGTTATTAGGCTGAAGAGATTGAAGTCAGACATCTTGTTCATAGACCTCTGATTGTTTTCTGTGTGACTGCCAGTACCATATGTTGAGCAGAAATCTCTGCTGGTGAACATATGACTGCAAGCCTTGAGGGCTTCCTGAAATTTCAATGAGTCACGTAATCCCTAGATTGGTGCTTTAGACTCCCATTCAAAATGCCATACTCAGGTAAATTACCAAGGCTATTCCTGAATGTACATTCATAGTCTTCTGCTGCTGTAGCCACCGACTTCAAGGTTCATCATTTTGCACATTCAGGGATGCTCTTCTGCACACTGCTATAACATGTGATTATTTGAGTTGCTATTGACTTTCTATTAGCTTGAAACAGTCTGGCCATTATCCTCTGAAATGACCTTATTAACAAAGCGTTGTCACTGACAAAATCACTGCCCAGTGGTTGTTTTGTTTTTCTGTGAGCTTATAGAGACAGTTGTGTATGAAAATCCCAGGAGATCAGCAGTTTTTGAGATACAGTACTCAAACCACCCTGTCTGGCACCAACAATTATTCCATGGTCAAATCGTCAAAGCCATTTTCATCACTTTTCTTCCCCATTCTGATGTTTGACCTAAATAGCAACTGAACCCCTTGACCGTGTCTGCATGCTTTTATGTATGGAGTTGCTGCCACGTGATTGGCTAATTAGACAGATATTGGCATTACAGGGCAGGTGTACCTAAAAAGTTTTCATAGTGCCACATTCAGGAAATTTTCTTAACCCTTTATGGCAGTTTATCTTGCCCACCACATTTTACATAGGACAGAAAGTGACAAAGGAACATTTCTTTTGGCAGAATCTGTTTATTTATTTTTGCACCCATTTTAACAGGCTAAACATCGAGGCATAAAAGTGAATAGAAAATGAGGGGCTACCACCATAATCTGTGTTAGTGGCCAAAGTTCCAAACCAAGAGGAAATCTGTACGTCAAGCGGCATCTGTGAAGATAGAAACAAGGTTGACATTTGGGTTAACAGCTATAAACTAATGAAAGATCATTTGTCTGAAATGTTAATACTGCATCTTTATGGCCTGTCGAGTATTTCCAGTACTTTGCCTTTATTTAGATTTTTCAGCATCTATGTTTTCTTTGCTTTTTGAATTGAGCTTGAGTAATAGATTCAGTAGCTGTACAAGTGACCCTTCCCTCCCCAGCAATTCACCCATGCAGAGTTCACGTTGGGGGGGGGGTCAATTCTTGTTTCTTGATGCAGGCACAGCTGATGTGGGATTGCTGTACAGAAAATCGAGATATAGCCTACTGATATTTAGGAGCATAGGTAGCATGGCAATATGCTATTCCCAGCTATTGAGACTTATTTTCAGATTTAGTATTAGCAGATGGCCAAATCAATTCAATGATGTGAGGGATGGAAATGAAGGCTGAAAGCTGGTGGAAAACATTAAAGACTAAAAATACAGCAAGGTCTCTAACGTTTTAGGTACATGCTGTCTAGTGGCCATGCCCCCAGTACACTACTTTGACAGGTGGGATAAACCAGGTGAGGGTAGCTAGGAATCACCAACCTGAGTGAGACGGGCATGCCTATCCAGCATGCAAAACCAGTTCTCGTGGACTGAGCAGATCAGATCTACTACAAGATCCAATGGTCAAGAAGGCAATGCTGCAATTCTTCGTAGAGAACAAAGGGCATGCCAAGACATAGAAGGTGTCATGGCTGTCCACTGCAGCTGAGGAAGTCTCCAGACATTCTGATTTTTCGTACCATTGGACTAAGATTTTTTTGAGGCCGAGAAAGTGAACCATCCTCGGTGCAAGGGCATTTCACTATAAAACTCCCGCATAGGTTGCATCATCATTGGAAACAACGAACAACCAACATGTCTAGTTTTAAAGATCTGAAGATGAAGGGCATGACAATAAGCAAGGATACAGACTGGAACATTTTCAACATTTAAACTGAGTAGTCACTGGTGATTTAACCTAAAATTAAAAAAAGAGCAATTGCAAACTCCTCTGCAACTACAGAGATTGGCATTGGACTCTACTTGCAAAAATTGTAACTATCCCTCTCATTGTACTGTGTCTTTTCATCACAACCCCTCCCAGCCCCGTTATTACTGCATTCCTTTGCTCCTCCCTCTTGTTTCCTGTTCAATGATGATTTTGTTCAGATTGCTCAGCCTACAATCTCTGAAGTTCATATAGGTGGTTTTGCACTAGCAGAGTGTGCAGGGCAAAACATCTGTGATTGATATTGTTATCTCTAGCCATTCCATTCTATTCTATCTCTACATTGCTCTGATCTTTAGCACCTGAAGCAAAAAGAAATTCTTACCTTTACCTTAGCCACAAAAATGTGAAAGTCTATACATAAAGTTGGGATTCATCCTGAAGGATAGAAGAAAAGAGCTCCCCCACAGACAATCCCAACTTAAAGCCATTGAAAGATACAGTGGTGTTGCGTCTCAGTAAAGAGACATCCTTTACTGCCTATGGCCTTGGAGAAGAATACATTGATTGTGAACTGTTTATTGACAAGTGAGTGGTGAAAATGTCTTGCCTTCGCTACTGAGTATGTGAGAAGGGCTCCGGGGAAACTTGCACAGCAAAGCATTGGGTTTGGATGGTGTGACCCCCAAGGTACTGATGAAGTGTGAGCAGCTGTGTGGAGTTCTCCAGCGCATTTTCAGAGCTGTGTGTTAGACATGGCCACAAGCAACAGCAAGGGACTATATTGGCTCCCTTCCTGTTTATCCTGTATTCCTCGGGCTTTAGATGCAACACAGAGTCCGGTCATCTGCAGAAATTCTCTGATGACCCAGCAATAGTTGGATGTATAAACGGTGGATGAATACAGGACCCTAGTGGAGGGCTTTGTCAAATGGTGAAAGCTGAATCATCTGCAGCTCAACATCAGTAGGACAAAAATGATGATGGACTTTAAGAAGTCTATGCCTGCACTGCTCCTTGTTACAATTGATAGCGTGGATGTGGTGAGGACCTACAAGTACCTAGGGTGTACCTAGATGACAGACTTGAGTGGAGCACCAATACAGGCTGTGTACGAGAAGGGCCAGAGTTGCCTGTACTTCCTGAGGAGACTGAGGTCCCTTGGAGTGTGTAGGCCTCTCCTTCACCTATTCTACCAGTCTGTTGTCACCAGTACAATCTTCTAAGCGGTGTTGTGCTGGGGCAATGGCAGCCACAGGGATGATACCAACAGGCTCAATAAATGGATCAAAAAGGCTGGCTCTGTTATAGGATTCAAACTGGACACACTAAGACTGTGGTAGAACAAAGGACCCTATCGAAAATCCTGGCCAATGCTTCTCACCCTCTGCATGCCACCTTGGCTGAACAGAGGAGCACTTTTAGTAATAGACTAAGACAACTGCTTGCTTCAAAGAGCTCTATATGATGTTATTCTTAGCCTTAGCCATTAGGCTCTGTAATGAGTCGACCTGTAGCCAGGGAAGTGATGACTCCACCCCGCCCCCCCCCCACTCCTGTTTAGACTGAGGTAACTTACGTTTTTTATTTCTTATTCCTCTTACAAGTGTACAGATATACAAATATAATGCTACTGTGACACTGTAATTTCCTTTAGGGTAAAAGTAACTATATCTGTCTCTATCTATGTAAGCAATATTTTGAAAAGAATATCATGCAATATTCTCCAACCAGCATCGATATTGTGCAGGTTTAAAGCTTTAGTTTTAGAACTATCCTAATTCAAGGCAAGTGCCGTGTAAACAAAAGATGTCTTTTGCTTACGTGCATTACTATGAATTAAGGATGAAGGGAAACGTGTGACTAAAGGATTCTATCTAAATATTAATTGAGGTCATTGAGAATTTAAGGCAATAGATTTCCTGTCACTAATTGAGGCCTTCTAATTCAGGCTCATCTACATATAAATTTAAATTCCAAATTGACTATAGAGAACATGATACTGTGCATAAAGAGGTTACTATCACTTTGAGGAAAATGCTGTTGCATAATAAAACTATTAATAATCTACATGTTTGATTTCTAAGCTCCTTGCTGAAGTTTGGAAACTGAGAAGTAACCAATTTTGGTTTCAGCTCCCGATTGCCATGTGAAAACTTGTGCTTCAATATGTTTTAATCTTAATCAGAAGTAAAGTTAAATTCAATTGATTTTTTTTCCCCTTTTCTCCCCCTTGTTTTTCCATCAGATTGCAATTATTTAGCAGAGTAACATGCTGTAGCAGACCATCGTGGTTCAGCAATTCATGCTGCCCAACCTAAACTGACCTACAAATACTGCATAGATAGTGCTTTTTGTACATTTCTGAGGAGGGAAAAACTAGATCGGGGGGAAAATTGCTTTCGAATTAATTAGACTTTGGAAGCTGAGGAATATTAATCAGTGTGAATCAGATTGGACTAATTTTGACAGGACTTCATATCTTGTTAAAATAAGTAACTTAATCCTGTGTTTAATTCTTCTTCACTATAGAATGAATGTATAGAAATTGTACCTGAATTGGAAGGAATTGACATTGACCATCAGTTGGAAGAAAAGCCAGATGTAAGTGACCCCATTTTTGTGCGTTGTATATAAAGAGTGATTTTAATGGTTCTAATATCTGTGCTTTGAGAAGTGTTTGAAAGTTTGTATTAAATTATGAGTTCGGGCACACAACTGCTCTGGAATTGTAGCCATGCTTTCCTCTGATCTTATCCATAGAAAAACAATGAGCAACACAAATGTGTTGTAGAGGCACTTGGATGGTAGAAAGCGGAGGGAGTGTGATGGAAGATGGTTGTTTCTCAGACTGGAGGTCTGTGTTCAGTTGTGTGCCAGTGCTGTGCCTATTGGTGTTTGCCATCTATATCAATGGTTTGGGTAAGAATGGGCAAATCATGTTTAAGTTTGTAGATAACACCTTAAATAGGTGGCATAGTGGACAGTGAAAGTTGTTATCAAAAAAATACTGGGAGATCTTGAACTGAGCAAGTAGGCCGTGAAAAGGCAAACGGAGTTTAATTTGGATAAATGCAAGGTTTTGCTTTTTGGGAAATCTCATACAGGTAAGACTTTCAGTGTAAGGCCAGGCCCTGGGTAGTGTAGTAGATCAGAGGGACCTTGGAGTACAAGTACATAGTTCAGTGAAAGTACAGTCACAGGATGATGAATGTTTTTGGCAAGCTTTCCTTAAGTCATTGCGTATACAATTTGGTATTTCATGGTGTCGTTGCACAGGACACTGGTGAGGCCGCAGTTGGTGTATTGTTCAGTTTAGTCACTGCTAAAAGAACAACGTTCGTCAACTGGAAAGAGTGCAGAAAAGATTTACAATGATAAGGAGAGGTCATGCTATTTAGTGCTTTATTCCCGAGAACATAAACTGAGAGGTGATCTTGTAGAAGTATATGAAGTCATGAGCAATGTAGATGGTATGAATACATTGAGTCTTTTACGCAGGGTTGGGGTATCAATAACTAGAGGGCATGTTTACTGTTAAGAAAGAATTAAAAGAATTTGAAGGCTGACTTTTTTATACTGTTACGTACCCCGTAACTGGGTTGCCAAACCAGCAGAAATGGATCACTCAGTTGGAGTCTGGATTACTGGAACTAAGAAAGTTTTATTAAAGAAATAAGCAACACAGTACTCTAATCGAAAGAATAATAAATGCAACAGTTCAGCAATGATAAACACACATGTCCACAGAACTAGGATAATAGGATCAATCAAGCTCTATCGTCGTCTAGGGGTAAATGACCAGTTTCAAAGTGACGCAAAGTTCAGTTCAGATCACAGTAATCACTGCTGTGCCGTGGGGGGGAGAGAGAGAGAGAGCGAATGAATATTCAAGCAACATACATCAAAGTTGCTGGTGAACGCAGCAGGCCAAGCAGCATCTGTAGGAAGAGGTGCAGTCGACGTTTCAGGCCGAGACCCTTCGTCAGGACTAACCTTCAGTTAGTCTTGACAAAGGGTCTCGGCCTGAAACGTCGACTGCACCTCTTCCTACAGATGGTGCTTGGCCTGCTGCGTTCACCAGCAACTTTGATGTATGTTGCTTGAATTTCCAGCATCTGCAGAATTCCTGTTGTTTGCGAATGAATATTCAAATCGGATTCCAAACAGACCTTCGATATTCCTCACAGTCAGCTTTCGGGCGAGCCCTTTGTAATGTCTTCTGAGGTCACCGACTGTGACCCCTCCGTTTCAGATACGATCGTTCCTCTGCAGTGAACCTGGCACCCAGGCAAGGGCGGACACACACCAGGTTCCTGCTGATCGTACCTTTCCACCCTGTGCGTCTATGGCTTGGTCCCGTGACCAGCCCTCCAAAACTCCCACCGACTTGTGGGAGGCACACCGGTTCCAGGGTCTCGTTACCTCATGCTGTCGTGTGTGTCCTGCCTTAGCGAACCTGTCCCTTTTTATCCCCCTGCTGGGGTATCGCCTGTCCATCACACTTCAAACAGTTCAGGGTTCAAAAAGGAGCCGATCTTGACAGTTCTCAGACCGGTGTCTCCTTCCGTTAAACTCTCTCGTCTCTTCATTAACATTTCCAAATGCTGCTCCATTGTCTTCCTTATCTCTCTTTCTCCTGAAGACAGGTGGCAGATCAACTGCTGATCCCACTGGTGCCAGCACAGGACAGTTAACATCTTAGTCTATGTGTACTTTTTGTAACCCTCTTTCGTCACAATACAAAAGGTGGTATCTATGTGGAATCAGCTCTATGAAAGTGGTTATGGCAGAAACAATAACAACTTTTTAAAATAGAGTTGAACAAGTTCATGGGTTTGGAAAGGTTTAGGAGATTGTGGGCCAAACAATGGCGACTAGGATTAATTTAGATGGGGCATCTAGACCAGTTGGGCTGAAGGACTGCTTCTGTGCTGTATGACTGGTTTTAACAAGTAAAGACTTAAGTTCTGTATGCTTGTGACACCACCTCAAATAAGCTATATAACATTACCCTTGTTACTGCAGTAGTACTGCCTGGTGATTTCTGAAATCCTTTTGTTCATAGGAAAATGGAGCCTTAAAAGAAAAGAGGGATTCTGATCCTTTCACCGCCAGTCACGCATTGAGACATGCTCAAATGTCAAAAGAGCTGATGGAGCTGAATAAAGTATTAGCACTTAAAGAAGAACTTGCACGGAAAATGTCCCAGGGTGACTGTGAAATGGAACCTGTCCATGTTGTGTATAAGGTAAGCTTGAATGCGAGGAGTTAATTATTATTTTTCAAAGATTTCACCCAAAATGTATTTATTGTATGGTACAATTTTTGTATTAAACATTCTCATTGATTGCCATGTATTTATTGCCTTTTTTAGGAGAGCATCAAATCCCTTGAGAGTGAAGTTTCTGCCCTACAAAAAGAAAAAGAAGAGCTCGTACTGGCACTACATAGTGCAAAGAAGGACGCCAATGCAACCAAGTAAGTTCATGTTGGCATCTTGTATCCTAATAAACAAGAGGAAATTGAGGCTTACTTTTTGATTTGAGGAGATTGAAGGAGAAGCAGATTGTTGATTCAGTGGATCAAAATGTTTATTATAATCATGTGTCAAATGTGCCAAAATTTTTGAAACCGATTGGAAACTTGCGATCTTGTTTAGTGTTTCTGAATTATTGTTCAGACCCAACTGAGTATGAAGAGATTTTGGACTTTTTGTATTATTAAAGCATTGCACGTGTGAAGGTTTTTCAAAAACATATAAACAGAAATCCTGCCAGTAAGTAATTTTTGTGAGGGCGTTTGTGTAAGATTTGGGCGTTTTGATTAATTTTGCCCAATTATGTCCTATACGCAAAAAAAAAGACATATGAACTTCATAATTTTCTGCACTGCAAGTTTATTCTTGATTGTTAGAAAAGAGACAAATGATATAGCCATCTAAGCTACAACTTACTCTGTTTAGGTGTACCTGGGTCACTTGCCTCAGTTTGTAACTTGGCCCATTTATAGATAAAAACTGGGTTGTTGATTGCTGATGTGAAACATCAAGGCAGTATCCAATTGGGATCCTTTGTGGCATACTCAGTGAAAATATTTTAAGTATTGGAGAAAGGCTTTCAAATGATTCCAGAACCAAAAAAAAAGGTTGTGGAGCCAGTTGCTTCATACCAGGACTCCTCTGAACCAGTTCCTTGGTTCGGTGTTAGTGGGTAACAACTTTATACTGCTTCCTTTATAATAAGTCATATGTCGTAACGTTCATTTTTTTTTTTAAGTCCTTGGTTAAAATTGGATATATTTTGCAAGAACTCAACTATCAGTTAATGAAACAGCTGTGAATAAAGTTACTTGATTGATGGTGTGCGTGGCAGTGGAATACATAGAAATTGGTGGAAAGAATGAGATAAAACAGGAATCTGAGTTAAATAAAAAGATTGTTTAGATTAGGACTTTATTCTTTGGAACACAAGATTGAGGAGATTTGATAGAGGTATACAAGATTGAGGGTATACGTAGGGCAAAGACAGGCTTTTCCTACTGGGATGGTTGGGACTGTAACAAGATGTCATAGATAAAGATGAAAAGTTTAAGGGGAACATGAAGGGAAACTTCACTGAGGGTTGAATGTGGAACGGGCTTCCAGTGCAAGTGATGTATGCAAACCCTATTTCAGTGTTTGAGAAGTTTTGGATAGGTACATGGATAGTAGGGGTACGGAGGGCTATGATCCTGGTCTAGATCTATCGGAGCAGGCAGTTTAAATAACTTGGCACAGACTAAATGGGCTGAAGGGTCTGTTCCTAGTGTACTATACTTTTCTGGCTCCATAAATACATTTGCAGTTGATGTCTGCTGCTTGCTTTTAAAGACTTATTGTAATGCCTTGAAGAGGCAGAATTATTTAGACTGTTGCTGGATACAATTGCTCTTGTTGTGTGGTAATTTTATACACAATCTGAGATCAGAGGCAGGAAGATATGAGATGTAGGGCAGCAACACACACAACATGCTCTAGAAATTCAGTAGACCAGGCAGCGCTTGCAGAAAAGAGTAAACAATCCATGTTTCAGGCCAAGACCCTTCATTGGGACTGATAGGGGCAGTATTAGGTTACATGGCCCATCAAGTTTGCTCTGCCAATCCATCATGGCTGCCTTATTATCTCTCTCAAAATCATTCTCCCACCTTCTTCCCATAACCTTTGATGACCGGACTAACCAAGAACCTGTCAACCTCTGCTTTAATTATAATCTGTGTTGGCGTCCAGCCATCATATAACTCCTATCAGGGTCTTTTTAACCTTTGCAGCTCCTTAACTCTACCCAAAAGGATTCTACATTTTACAATCCTATGTCACCTCTTTCTAAGGATTTGATTTCATTTTTTTTACTGACAGAGCCACCCCACCCCTTCTGCCTACTTATCCTTTTGATACAAGATGTATTCTTGGATGTTAAACTCCCAACTCTGATCTTCTTTCAGCCACAACTCAGTGATGCTCACAGTGTCATGCCTCCTAATCTCTATCTATGCTACAATCATCTACTTTATTCGGTGTCTTGCATGCATTCAAATATAACACCTTCAGTCCTGTATTCGTCACCCTTTTCAATTTTGCCTCCTGTTACATTGCAACTCATCCCATTGACTACAATTTTGCCTTATCATCTGCCTGTCCTCCTTCAGTCTCACAATACATTATGTTCACTTGTATGTCAACTGTCTCATCCTCTGTCTTATCACTCTAGTTCCCATCCCCCTCCCACCTTAGTTTAAACCTTTCCCAGTAGCTCTAGCAAACACCCAGAAGGGTATTGGTCCCCCTTGGATTTGGGTGTAATTTGCCCTTTTCGTACAGGTCATATCTTCCCCAGAAGAGATCCCAATGATCCAGAAATCGGAAACGCTACCCCCTGCACCACTCATTCATCTGCACTATCATCCTATTCCTGCCTCAAATAACATGTGGTACTAGAAATAATCCAGAGATTACTACCTTAGAGGTCCTGCTCTTTACCCTTTTTCCTAACTCACTATTACCACTGCACAGGGATTCTTTCCCCTATCCTACCTATGTCATTGGTGCCGTTGTACACCATGACCTCTGGCTGCTCACCCTCCCTCTTCTGTAGCTGCTCTGAGACATCCTGGATATGATTGAACTGAGGTTGGAGTTTATTCTTTACGTTGTATATAAATATCTACTGTTGAGAAGGGTTTAAAACTGCTGGGCAACCTGACTGGTATAAATACGGTGCAGGAGGCAATTGAAGTGGGAGATATAAAACGATCATGTGTTAAGAAACACACATCAAGGTTGCTGGTGAACGCAGCAGGCCAAGCAGCATCTATAGGAAGACGCGCAGTCGACGTTTCAGGCCGAGACCCTTCGTCAGGACTAACTGAAGGAAGAGTGAGTAAGGGATTTGAAAGCTGGAGGGGGAGGGGGAGATGCAAAATGATAGGAGAAGACAGGAGGGGGAGGGATAGAGCCGAGAGCTGGACAGGTGATAGGCAAAAGGGGATACGAGAGGATCATGGGACAGGAGGTCAGGGAAGAAAGACGGGGGGGGTGACCCAGAGGATGGGCAAGAGGTATATTCAGAGGGACAGAGGGAGAAAAAGGAGAGTGAGAGAAAGAATGTGTGCATAAAAATGAGTAACAGATGGGGTACGAGGGGGAGGTGGGGCCTAGCGGAAGTTGGAGAAGTCAATGTTCATGCCATCAGGTTGGAGACTACCCAGACGGAATATAAGGTGTTGTTCCTCCAACCTGAGTGTGGCTTCATCTTTACAGTAGAGGAGGCCGTGGATAGACATGTCAGAATGGGAATGGGATGTGGAATTAAAATGTGTGGCCACTGGGAGATCCTGCTTTCTCTGGCGGACAGAGCGTAGATGTTCAGCAAAGCGGTCTCCCAGTCTGCGTCGGGTCTCACCAATATATAAAAGGCCACATCGGGAGCACCGGATGCAGTATATCACCCCAGTTGACTCACAGGTGAAGTGATGCCTCACCTGGAAGGACTGTTTGGGGCCCTGAATGGTGGTAAGGGAGGAAGTGTAAGGGCATGTGTAGCACTTGTTCCGCTTACACGGATAAGTGCCAGGAGGGAGATCAGTGGGGAGGGATTGGGGGGACGAATGGACAAGGGAGTTGTGTAGGGAGCGATCCCTGCGGAATGCAGAGAGAGGGGGGGAGGGAAAGATGTGCTTAGTGGTGGGATCCCGTTGGAGGTGGCGGAAGTTACGGAGAATAATATGTTGGACCCGGAGGCTGGTGGGGTGGTAGGTGAGGACCAGGGGAACCCTATTCCTAGTGGGGTGGTGGGAGGATGGAGTGAGAGCAGATGTACGTGAAATGGGGGAGATGCGTTTAAGAGCAGAGTTGATAGTGGAGGAAGGGAAGCCCCTTTCTTTAAAAAATGAAGACATCTCCCTCGTCCTAGAATGAAAAGCCTCATCCTGAGAGCAGATGCGGCGGAGATGAAGCCACACTCAGGTTGGAGGAACAACACCTTATATTCCGTCTGGGTAGTCTCCAACCTGATGGCATGAACATTGACTTCTCCAACTTCCGCTAGGCCCCACCTCCCCCTCGTACCCCATCTGTTACTCATTTTTATGCACACATTCTTTCTCTCACTCTCCTTTTTCTCCCTCTGTCCCTCTGAATATACCTCTTGCCCATCCTCTGGGTCAACCCCCCCCCACCGTCTTTCTTCCCTGACCTCCTGTCCCATGATCCTCTCGTATCCCTTTTGCCTATCACCTGTCCAGCTCTCGGTTCTATCCCTCCCCCTCCTGTCTTCTCCTATCATTTTGCATCTCCCCCTCCCCCTCCAGCTTTCAAATCCCTTACTCACTCTTCCTTCAGTTAGTCCTGACGAAGGGTCTCGGCCTGAAACGTCGACTGCGCGTCTTCCTATAGATGCTGCTTGGCCTGCTGCGTTCACCAGCAACTTTGATGTGTGTTGCTTGTATTTCCAGCATCTGCAGAATTCCTGTTGTTTATGTGTTAAGAAAGCTACTTTTGCCTATTATCAGGGTTATGAACATATTGTGTATGGTGAAGAATTTTGGAGGTGGAAAGCACAATCCAGTTCCTGTCTGATCCAAGATGGTAAACTTTTAAAGCAGTGAACTTAATGTTTAGGACGTTTGTGTTGAAATTAAGTTGTAATTAAGTAGTTTATTACCAGAGTTGGGTCTAAGCTGTTACAGAATCAGAGGTAGGTGTTAAATGTAGGGAGCAAAATTTTTGCTTCATGATGTAGTCAAATCTTTACCACATACTTGATACCCATTCATGTTGAGGTAAGATTCTGGAAAACTGACAAAAACAATATAAGAATATGGAGATCAATTCATAACAGGAGAGGAAATTGTGGTACATAAAGATATGGATTTCATGCAAGATTGTAGTGGAAGAGGTTTGGTATTATGTGTCAGAAAGCACCAACATGATGGGAGGAAAAACCAACTGAACCAGAAAGATTTTGAGTGTTTAAGATAATTGCTGGATAGTGCTTTCATCTAGCCTTTGAGGTTTTTTTTTACAGAACATAATGTAGGGATAAAAGATGAACATTTAGGACCAAGGTTAGAAGTTTATTTTAAAAAGCTAAGATGAGATGCTAGAAATCTAAAATAAATACAGAAAATAATGATAGCTCGTTGCAGGTCGGACTACATCAGTGGAGAAACGGTATTGATAGTTCAGGTTGATAGCCTGTAGTCAAAAATTTCTTTCAACCCAAATGTCAACAATTACTTTCCCTACCTCACAGAAGCTTCTTGACCATCTGGGTTCCTCCAGCATATTGTTTTTCATCGGAAATTTCTTCACTTGCACTGTATTGGATGTGACGGTGGCATTGGTTGCCTGTCCAGAGATCCAAAGACCAGAGTTCAATCTAATAGTGGCAACAGTATTTAAATTGAGTTAATAATCTGGAGTTTGTAAAACGTCCTCACAGTAAAGATAACTGTTTAAAAATCCATCTGTTTCACTCTTGGTATCTTTTTGTAGGGTTAGTGAACGTCGAAGGAAGCGTCTTCAAGAGTTGGAAACTGAAATGGCAAACCTTAAAAAGAAGCTGCAGGAGCAGTCAAAAATCATTAAAATCAAAGAAAAGTCGGAAGGAACTGTTAACAAACTGAATCAAGAGATTCAGGTAAAGTACATGTTTTTTTTTCTCTCTATGGTAAAATAACCAAATCAGAACATTAATCTCTTTTAATTTGAAATGTAAATTTTGAAGTTGTATGACTCATTACATTTGGTTTGGTACTATCTTTTTAACCATTGAGTTCCTGCCTCAACAAAGTAATTGTTCTGTAGTCTTATATCAAAATATTAATCATATTAGGCTCGTCTCTTTTTTGCACTGTAGCCCTGAAGTGATCAATTTTGTTGAATGTAGTTTTAGGAGCCTAATTGACATTCTGGTCTTAGAATGTTTACTTTATTCCTGTCCTGGCTTTGGAAATATAGGAAAACTCCAATAATCTAGCAAACTCTTGGTGTCTGAATGATAGACTTTACAGATTATTAAATATTCTCCTTTTGATACCCCAATCTCTTAATATTTTGTAAATGTCATTGGCTTAAACTTTAGAGTAATCGTGGTCTTAAAGGTAACATCATAAATAGGGTTCTGGGAATCAGTTACCAAATAATTGGATAGTAAATTATTAGTTTTGCTGTAAATGTATCTAACCATTTCCATGTACTTCATTTTTAATTTAATGCAAATTAAACACGGAATGGATTTCTTTATACTATGTTTTATTTCCATGCAATATAGAGTATTTGTTTATGAAGGAAATAATAGAGATATAATTTGGTTAAGTTTTTTAAATTGTAGAACAGTCTAAATTGAGATTATCCTCATTCAAATTTGTCTTGATTGTTCTGAGTTCTTCACTTGGATCATCCGATATATTAAACCTTCAATGGCTGCCTTGTCTTCTAGGCTCTGAAGTGTCAGAGAGTTCAACTGATGCGTCAGATGAGAGAGGAAGCTGAGAAGTCTCGTAGATGGAAAGCAGAAAAAGACAAGGAGGTTCTGCAACTGAAGGAGAAGGTAATACATTAAAAATGAGTTAAAATGAGCATTGAAGTTCACCTACTTGGGTAAATTTAAATTCAACCATTTTGAGTTGTATTATTTCACTTCCATTTTCCATTCATTTGTTTTCAGTTCTAAAAAACAATAGCAATTACAAAACTCTTGGCACATGGATGTATAGAGAATGGAGGGATAAAAAGGGGTTAGTTTGTTAGGGATTAATTAATCTGGCACAGCATTGTGGGCCTGTTCCCGTGCCATTCTGCTCTATGTTCGAAGGTTCATTACTCTCCAATATTTATCACATTGACTCATTAACGATATCCAGATACAAACTTCCCTTTTTGTAGTGTGTACTTGAGACTGAACTTGCAATGTGTCCACTGGAGAAGTGGTCCTGTTGCATGATACGTTAATGTGAAACACTAAACATTAAAAATTTGGACTTTTAAACAAATAAAAACAGTTACTTTCTACTGTGACATGAAGATGAGAGAAGAGGCACTGTCTGACTATTAAAATTAAATGGCCTCTTCATGTTGCTTATAATACGAATTCTATCTGCATTGTTTACTGGGGTTATCCTGGGAAGCATGTAAAGTAGAGGATACCACCAATGTTCGAACTATGTTATGAACTGATGTAATATTTTCTGTAGGATCGTAAAAGGCAGTATGAGCTGCTGAAACTAGAACGAAACTACAAACAGCAAGCAAACGTATTACGGCGAAAGACTGAAGAAGTGAGTATGGCAACTTTGGATCCTGGATAACAAGTTGGATCTTTTCTCCCCAGCTGTCTCCTGAGACCTTTGTACCCAGACAGGACAGGGGACTGAAATTTTTTTTTTTAAAAATAAATTAACTGAAAAATATTTAATTGTGTGGAACAGTTATTGAAAATAAAATAGAGATGTTTGCTTTCAGATCAAGATTTAAAATTCTAAATTTTAGTGCAAATACATTGTGCTTGCAATAGTACATTGCTTTTACTGGATTTGATTATTTGATGGTTGATCTTTATATAGTAACTTTCTGGAAAAGGCTTTTCTGTAAACAAGACTGCGTGTGGGGCGGGGCAGAGGGTCTGGTAAAGCTTGCTAGATTCTAATCTATTACCTCTTTACTTTTGCCTCCTCAGGCTGCTGCTGCAAACAAACGTTTGCGTGATGCGTTACAGAAGCAGAAGGATGCTTCTGAAAAACGGAAAGAATTAAACCGTGGAATGGAAGGGACTGCAGCTAGAATTAAGGTGCAATCAATGTACATTTGAAACGTTTCTAGTTTGCTTTCCGCTATGAACATTCTATACTGGTTAAAATCTTGTAGTCAATGTACCTTGTTTTCTTACTAATGATCTGCAAAATAATCAAACATCTTAGATACTCTACAACAAAATGCATCTAAGTATGGTCTTGTTTTCCCTTAAAACCAATATTATATGGAGTATATACTATGCCACAAATTAATTTAATCGGGTTTACATATACTGCATCCATAGAAGTCGATCAGAGGCTGGTATCAATAAATGAACAGCATACTGATTCCCTGAGGTCTTTTCAGTTTTGTTATTTGTGCCTTTTAGATGGACTGTTGAAATACAAACATAATCTTGGAAATGCCCAGGAGCCTGGATAGCATTTGGATGAACATAGAAAGCCTACAGCACAATACAGGCCCTTTGGCCCACAAAGCTGTGCCGAACACGTCCTTACCTTAGAATTACCTAGGCTTACCCATAGCCCTCTATTTTTCTAAGCTCCATGTAGCCATCCAGGAGTCTCTCAAAAGACCCTATCATTTCCACCTCCACCACGGAGAAATGGTTTTGATTTTTTTTTTTAATTTAACACAGTTCAATGAGATCAGATCTCAAGGACCACCCTCCCCAGCCCCACACACTTCCCAAACATTCCTAGCAGTCTTGTGAGTTTTTAATGTACTCCTGTATAATCCATCCCTGGAATCTAAGACCAGAAAGTGCTGCAGGTGTGATCTTGCCTCAGGTTTATCTATGTACCTTCAATAGGATCTCTTTCTTTGTACTCAAATCGTCTTGTAATAGATTTGTTGCAATCTTCCTAATCACTTGCTCTCCCTTCAAGTTAAACTTCAGTGATTCCTATACGTGGGCGCCAGATTTAAGTATTTTGTGGTCCTCTGTTTTGATACTTGTAGATAATGTCAAATTCCCTTCATATACAGTAAATTTAAAGACTTGTAAATTAAATTGTGAACAACTGCAGTCCATGTGATATTCACTAGTCAAAGCTTTCAGACCCAAAATTTAAAACAAAACATGTTTATTCCTGCTTTCCCATTTTCTGTCATTTTTATCTATTCCTCAATGCACAGTGTTGCATTCTTCCATCCCACATGATTGCTTGGTTGGAGGTTTTTCAAAATCCAAATATACTATATGCAATGTTTTTATTTTCTCCCTTGTTCCTGTTAGTAATAACCTCAAATCTAACACATTTGTTGAACAATTCTGGCCTTGCCTAATTATATTGTTTTTCTACTCCCATTACTTCCTTCTACGATTTTATTCCACTGCTGCCTCTAGGCCAAGTAATCTGTAGAACCCTGTTTTCATTCTCCTCTTAAATAATGGAGTTACATTTACAAATTTCCACATATGGAACTGCTCTACAATCCGATGAATATTGGAATTGATACCTGAGTATGCTCAGTAACACCCTCTTCTAAAAAAGATCGATGGGTAATTGGAATTAATCACCTGTTGGATTCATTAATCTCATTCCTCAACGCCCCCCCCCCCCACCCCCTGCATCCCCATAATACTAATTTCTTTCTGCTCTCTGGATGGTTTGCGTCACCTTTAAAAATAGGCAGCATATCCTTCATCTCTCTTCGATTTCCTTATTATTTCTCATGATCTGCAAGGGCCTTGTATTTACTTTTGCTAGTCTTTCATCTATTTCCTGTTTCTGCAGCCTATTTTTGTTTCTCACTAGATCACTTCTAATCTTTCTTTTCTAAGTTTTTGGTCTTGCTGAATTGAAGTTTACCAATCCTGTAGTTGGCTACTCATTTTGACAGTAACCTTTTTTTAAAATCTGATACTGCCATAAACACTGGTTTGCTATGAGTGGCCTGCTTTCCCTGATGGCTCTTGTGTATGAAAGGATATATTAAGTATAAGGCCATAAACCATAAGACATAGGAGCAGAATTAGGCCACTCAGCCCCTTGAGTCTGCGCCACTATTCCGTCATGGGTGATTTATTATCCCTTTCAGCCGTGCTGTCCTGTCTTCTCCCTGTAAGCTTTGACACTCTTGACTAATCGAGAACCTATCAACCTCTGCTTTAAATATACCCAATGACTTGTCCTCCACAGCTGACTCTGACAGTGAATTCTACAAACTCACAAACCTCTGGCTAAAGAAATTTCTTCTCTTCTGTTCTAAAGGGGCATCCTTCTGGAGAGGATGTTTCCTGAGTAGGCGAGTCCAGGAGGCTGTGCTCTTTGGTCCTGGACTCGCCCACTAGAGGAAACATCCTTTCCACATCCACAATCTCTGCCCTTCAATGTTTGACAGGTTTCATTGAGATGTCACCCCACCACCACCGCTATTTTTCTAAGCTCCTAATGAGTACAGGCCCAGTGCCTTTGCAACTCTAATTTCTGAATTTTTGCCCAAATTAGAAATAGTCTACATCTTTATTCCTTCCACCAAAGTGCATGATCCTACACTGTATACCATCTGCCACTTCTTTACCCATTCTCCTAATCTGTCTAAGTCCTGCAGCCTCTCTACTTCCTCAGCACTACCTGCCCCTCCCCACTCCACCCATCTTCGTATGAATCGCAAACTTGGCCACAAACCCTCGTTCATGTCATTCAAATCATTGACTTATAACATGAAAATAAGTTGTCCCAACACCAACCCCTACAGAACACCACTTGTCACTGACAGCCAACTAGAATTATGCTTTAATTCTTTAAACACCAGTAATTGCCTGTCCATCGTCTTGCTGTTTTACTGGAGTTTCACTATTTATCAAATCCAATGCACATTTCATACCTTTAGAATTTTTTTACTTGGATTTAATCATTTGCAATATTAATATTACATTCTATCATATTATGATTGCATTCCTAAAAGTCTGAAAGTTTCAGGTTGACTCTTCATGCATGTTGTTAGTAATTATTACTAATACAAGGCATGTTATTTTATAAAAATCCTCATGTGCTGATCATTACACCAAATGTACATTGCTTCAATAGCTTCGTATCTTCACATTCAAATGAATTGTGTGCTATAAGATCTTTTATTTTGTAGAATTGGCTGGTCAATGAACTGGAGGTACTTGTAAGTATAGAGGAAGCTCGTCATCACTTGAACACTCTACTAGATGATCGGAAAGTTTTGGCACAGGAGCTTGCCTTTCTCAAAGAAAAGAAAGAGGCCCATCATCCACCACCAAAACTTCGGGTATGTATAGGCTACAAAACCAAAGGAGCTTGAAAGATTGTCTAGTTTGATTTCTGTGAACAAAATTGTAAAAGATATGAAAGATCTTCAAAGCTTTAAGCTTGTACTGTAATAAGTGGCAAGCTTTTTGGAATGTTATTTATTTTTGGTTGTGTTCAAATCTCTTCTACTCTCAACATAATAGTTTAATTCCTTGAAAATTAATTTTATTGATGATGCTGCAAGTTCTTAGCCCTTTGAAAATATCTAGCTATTTTGATTCCATCAGCTCATTGTTATCAAATTTCTACTGTGGTTATGCTTTAGTTTCTATTGCAAGTTTCTGCAAATGCCAGCCAATCCCATGAATCTAGCCGCTTGCAGGATGATTTGATTGTGTTTTTAAAGCAATTTCTGTTCAATCACATTTCCACATTTTATCCCAATTTGATTTCTTCCATTTATCTGCCTATCCTAAATGATCAACACATTTTCCTGTTTAAGTAGAATTTGTACTCGCGTCTTTCTCCAGTTTCAGTGTGTTTTCTTTTTATGTAGAGGCGAACTTTTACATTAACTGAGTTGATGAAAAACACAGAACAGGATCCATCTTTAAAGAAGCAAATTGAAAATGTGGAAACAGAAATAGAACTCAGGTACTTGGTGGAAACATATTAAAATATTATGCCGGTACCATTGATACCATTGTTACACTATTGTTACCTTCCAGATCTAAACTACATTTTCCTGTAAGTGTTGTAAATTTATTTTGAAAGTAATTGCCACTATCTAGCAGGAGATTAAATTATATGAACTCTACAGTAATAAGATGAACTGTATAATCTTGGGGTACTTGGAAGCACATGATGGAGGCTGTAGTCAGTATGATTTCCTCAAGGGAAAATCTTGTCTGACAAATCGGTTGGAAATCTTTGAAGAAATATCAAGCAGGATAGACAAAGGAGAATTGGTTCATGTTATGTACTTGGATTTTCAGAAGGCCTTTGACAAAGGCCTTTTGCCCCCTAGGCCTGAGTCGACATAGTAGTAGTTTGACAAAGTGCCGCACATGAGGCTGCTTAACAAATTACGAGCCCATGGTATTACAGGAAAGATTCTACAATGGATAAAACTGTGGCTGATTGGCAGGAGGTAAAGAGTGGGAATAAAGGGATCCTTTTCTAGTTGGCTGCCAGTGTCTGGTGTTCCATAGCAGTCTGTTTTGGGACCATTTCCTTTTACATTATATGTCAATGACGTGGATGGTGGAATTGATTGGCTTTGTTGCTAAGTTTGCAGATGGTATGAAGATGGGTGGATGGGAGGGCAGGTAGTTTTGAGGAAGTAGAGTGGTTATAGGAGGACTTGGACAGATTAGGAGAATGAGTAAAGAAGCGGCAGGTGGAATACAGCATCAAGAAGTGTATGGTCATGCACTTTGGTAGAAGAAATGAAAGGGTTGACTATTTTCTAAATGAGAAAGTTCAAAAATCTGAGATGCAAAGGGACTTGCAAATCCTTGTGCAGGATTCCCTAAAGATTAACTTGCAGGTTGAGTCCATGGTGAGAAAGTCAAATGTGATGTTAGCATTCATTTCAAGAGGACTAGAATATAAAGCCAGGGATGTCATACTGAGACTTCATAAAGCACTGCTGAAGCCTCACTTGGAGTATTGTAAAGAATTTTGGGCCCCTTACCTAAAAAATGATGTACTGACACTAGAGGGTTCTAAGGAGTTTAATGAAAATGATGCCAGGATTAACTGACTTGTCATATGAAGTGCTTTTGTCTCTGCCTGTGTTCAAAGAATGTGGTGTTTTTAAAAAAAAAGCCAGCAAATTCTCATTTGCGTTGCTATTTTAGGAGTGCTCAAATTGCTGATCTCCAACAAAAGTTGATGGATGCAGACAACGAAGAGAGGCTTAAACATCGATGGGATTCAATTGCCACAATAGTGGAAGCAAAGTGTGGATTAAAGTGGCTGATGAAAGAGGTAAGGAGTGAACAACCTGAAGCTGTTAAGCCACAGTGCATTACTGGTTATATGTAATAAGCACTACATCAGAAATGAAAGGAGCAGGGAGAATAAAATGTACAGTGCCCAAATCTGTTAGGTCTTTCATTTGAAAATGCGAACTCCTGCTTGAGTCTCCATCTCCAAGACTGAAATGCTGGAGATTTTTCAAGCAAATAGACTCATTTGGGTGTCATGAGTACATTTTCCCCTGCCAGACATTACAATTATCATTGCCTTCTCCTAACTTTCCACTCTTCCAGCTTCATACTTAACTGGAGCGCTATGAAAATCAGCTTTTTTGATTGTGCCTTTGTCACCTTTTTGTCAACTGGTTCTTCAGTATGTATGGTCTTATGTTAATCAGGTATATAATTTTGTACCCATTGCAATTTGCCTATCGCCACAATAGGTCAACGGCAGATGCAATCCCAATAACTCTTCACATGGCCGTAGACCAACTGGACAATACAAACACCTATGTCAGGATGCTGTTCATCGACTATAGTTCAGCATTTAATACAATCATTCCCACAATCCTGATTGAGAAGTTACAGAACCTGGACTTCTGTACCTCTCTCTGCAATTGGATCCTCTGCTTCCTAACCGGAAGACCACAATCTGTGTAGATTGGTGATAACATATTCTTCTCACTGATGATCAACACTGGTGCACCTCGGGTATGTGCTTAACCCACTGCTGTACTCTCTCTATGTCCATGACTGTGTGGCTAGGCTTAGCTCAAATACCATCTATAAATTTGCTGATGATACAACCATAGTTGGTAGAATCTCAGATGGAGACAAGAGGGCGTACAGGAGTGAGATTGCCAAATAGTGGAGAGGTGTCGCAGCAACAACATTGCACTCAGTGTCAGTAAGTCAAAAGAGCTGATTGTGGATTTCAGGGAGGGTAAGATGAAGGAACATGTACCAATCCTTATAGAGGGATCAGAAGCAGAGAGAGTGAGCAGTTTCAAGTTCCTGGATGTCAAGTTCTGAGGACCTAACCTGGTCCCAACATATCGATACAGCTATAAAGAAGGCAAGACCGTGACTATACTTCATTAGGAGTTTGAAGAGATTTGCTATGTCAACAAATACACTCAAAAACTGTCTGGTATGGGGGGGCTGCTGCAGAGGGTTGTAAATTTAGTTGGCTCCATCTCGGATACTAGCCTACAAAGTATCCAGTACATCTTCAAGGAGCAGTGTCTCAGAAAAGCAGCGTCCATTATTACAGACCTCCAGCACACAGGGCATGCCCTTTTCTCACATCAGGTAAAAGGTACAGAAGCCTGAAGGCACACACTTAGCGATTCAGGAACAGCTTCTTCCCCTGTGCCATCTGATTCCTAAATGGACATTGAACCCATGAACACAGCTTCACTTTTTTTTTAATACATATTGTTTCTGGTTTGATTTTTTTTTTGCACTTTTTAATTTATTCAAATGTGTATACTGTAATTGATTTACATTATTATTATTTTTCTATATTATGTATTGCATTGAATGGCTGTTGCTAAGTTAACAAATTTCATGACGCATGCCAGTGATGATAAACCTGGTTCTGATTCTATTAGTGATACCTTTCCTCTCAAATTGCGAGAACCCAACAATATGCCCAAATAACAATGGAAATTAACTGCTATCTCGTACTATGTTTATAGTGAGCGGGGTAGAGTGACAAAAAAAATTGAAATATATTCCTGATGTTTGTCTATTTTGGTAATCTAAGTCAGAGTTCACACACTTTTCATACGCGCTAGGAATAAACTAACCAAAATAGAACAAAGATTTTGCTGGTTTTGGTGCTGTTAATTATTTGACTTCCGGAAGAAAAAGACTAACTTGTTTTTTTTTACTGATTTTGAAGTTGGTATCTTCTAAAGCGTCGTACAGTAAACTGAATAGTGTACTGATCCAGACAAAAGCTGATAGTGTGGAGCTGCAAAACAATTTAATTGAAGAACAAAACCGCATAGCTGAAATGGAAACTGAACATCAGCAACAGCTGCTGGATCAAGAGCAGCGACACCAGGAGAAGGTAAACTGTGCCATTTTAAAAATCCAACAAACTGCTTGCCTCAACTGCTGCTTCCCATCGGAGTATTGTCTTGTATCACCTTGGCTAACAAAGTAGTACAAAGCAGTTTCTTAATGGTGCATTTGAAGGTAGATATTTAAAGTAGTATTCCTTCTGTGGAATCTTGGCAACTTTTAAGAAGTCCATTTGAAGAACAACTTTCCAAGGATAAGAGTTTCAAATAGTCTATTGTGATCAGAGGATTTGTAACAAAATATTAGGGAGATGCTGCTGGAATTAAAGTCAGATATTTTACATGTAGTGTTGGTGAGGCAATACCAAAGATACTGTGTAGCTATGGCCCCTTCATCTTTTTAAGAAAAGATATGCAAGCAAATAAGGCAATCCTGAAGCAATTCACTAGGGTAATTTCTAGGATATGTGTGTTGTCTTAACATAAAGGACTGCAAAATGTTAAACCTGCATTAATTGGAGCAAAGGCTGATTTTTATTAAACCACTTAAGATCTCAAGGTGGCATGATGAGATGTTTCACTCATAGGGATATTCCAAGTGAGGTAAATGTCACAAAAGTAATTTTAAACACAGTTGTGTGGGAATTTATTCTTGGTGTGGTGCATCTCTAGGATTCCACCTGAGAGTTTTGGGCTTATTTAAAGAGGTTAATATTTTCTTTGTGTGTATTGCTATTCCTTTAACAATTTTTTTCCTGTTGTGCTCTTCATTGGAAAAACCCTATAGCAAGATAAGAACTTGATAAAGTTGTTACATGTCATTAATCAATGACTATATTTGGATGATGAAAAAATAACCATGCTATACAATAAAAATCATGACATGCTGTAACAATTTTAAATATTGAATTATTAGTGATCTAATGAACCATATACTCCTCAGGTCTTCTATCTGCTTAGCCAATTGCCTCAAAACTCGAATGTTACAATGGGTTCCCTTCAGGATCAAGAGGCCCAGCTTCTGGAGAGGCTTAAGTTCCAGGTAAGTGTTATTCCTCTATTGTACCATTTGGAATTGGGTGTATATATATATTTTGCTTCACTTTTTAAAATAGGATCAAGTTACTCAAGTCTGAATCAATGTTCCAGTTTTATTATCATCTTACTACTGAGTTAATTGGCAGAATAGGCCTTTCTCTCACTTTGAGCTACTCGGCCCTGCAACCTCTGGTTAACCCTAGCTTAATCACAGGACAGTTTACAATGACCAATTAACCTACTAACCAGTGTATCTTTGGACTATGGGAGGTAACCAGAGCACCCGGAGAAAACCTGCGCATTCAATGTGGAGGATGTACAGACTCTTTGCAGATGACGTTGGAACTGAATTCTGAAGTCTGACACCCTGAGCTGCAATAGCATTGCGCTAATCACTACACTATCATGACACCAATCCTTTCTTCCCCATGGAAATTATCTCCTGTGCATTGTTACCAGCCCTCCCCCAACATTCCGCAGTGCAACTTCTGTTGATTACATACATACAAAATGATGCAAACTGCAGCAGGTTGGGTGACATCTGTGGGGGAACAAAGCAGTTAAATGTTTTGGATTGAAGTCCCTTCATCAAAGCTGCCTAATCTGCTGGGGTATTTCTCCCATTGTGTTTTTACTTCAGACTTGGAGCATCCACAAGTTTTTTCACTTTTCTATTGAATGCACACACCATTCATCTTGGTCGATATCCTTAACCACCTCAGTTTTACTCACTGATCAATTGTACTTTGACAACTCCTCCAGTCAGATATTTGGGAACAGTTGAAAACCATGCAGAGGAATATGGTGGAATTACTGAAACTGGATGTTTACCATGCTGAAATTTTCCATTCTGATAGGATGAAGAGATCCGGAAGATGAATGAGTTGTGTGAGCAAAATCAGCAATTGGTGGAAGAGAATGAAATGTATAAGCAAGTATGTACATGATGCTCAAAGTAGTTAAAGGCAAGAGTGTACAGAACAATTAACTAATTGAGATTCAGATTATTCTGTGGAAATTTTAAGTATTAGCCTTTTTTTTAAAAGAGTACATTGTAACCTCTAAATTATCTTAAGGTGCAATCAGCAATGGAGAATTCTTTGCTATCCGAAGGTTTTACTTTAAGCCACACAGCATGAAATCCTGAAAAGAAATAATTAAATGTCATTGTATAAGCTACACTTAAAACTGTTTCTTCTTTCACTCTACTCAGAAGAATAACTGTCTATGACTCCTCATCCAGTGCCTGCCCTCAGAAAGCCATTGCTTTTTTGATAACTAATTTGTGCTCTCCCTTTTGCTGTTTGATTAATCATTGACAGCTCTTATACCCAGATACTTGGATGTCATGAACTGATTGTTATCTAACTGTTCTTAAAAGTTGCTTGGAATACCATGATTTTGTTTTTCTGTCCAAATCTAGTCAAAATGCTCCGTTGACTCATGCATGGCAGGACTAAGTGTGTGTTTTGTGTAGCGTCCTTTTCAACTTGTATGTGCGTTTCTAGTGTACTTTTGAGAAGCACAATAAAATAGCAGAAGGGTTTTAAAGGAATTATTATGGCTTGTAAAGTTTAGAGGGATTTTAAGAAATACTTTTGGAGAAGCTTAAAAAGGATTTTGAGAGAGCTTGGAGTCTGAAGCAGCTGAAATGAATTGTGCATGTAATGTTGAGAATGAAATGCTGAAAGCTAGGAAAGGAAAATGAGTTTAGTAAAGATTGCAGAGCTAGAATAAAATAAAACTTTGATATTGTTTTACCAAAGTATTATTTAGTAGATAACTAAGTTAAGGGAGATAAGAATTTGGAAATCAAGGATTTTGAGGGTATTTATGCTGGGAAATATTGGTGAAAGGAATATCTAAAGTAATCAGCATTACATTGAAGGAAAAATAGTTATTGGGGTTAAGATTTTGATTAAAGTCAGCAAAGGAGAAACTTGCCATGAAGCTTGGGCCAACATTAAGCTAAGATTTTGATCCAGTTATAATATTCAAGGAGGCGAAATGAAGTTGAGTAGCGTGCAAAAGGAGTTTGGAGGAGAATGATTAGTCTAAATGTCATGATTGAGGCTGTTTGAGGATTTTTGTTCTTTTGTTTTTTTAAAAAAACAAAGAAAATATTGGTAAAAGATGTTGGGTTTCAAAACAGTCAATTCTTTTCGCTTTTTTTGTTGATACTGGACACTAATGGAGTCATTCACATCAAAGCTTGGACAGCATGAGTCTCTGCAACTAAATTAATGAGTTGAAGAAAGCTGCATAATTGTGGAGGCTAGATGCTATGCTCCTGCAGATTTTGTATTAACTTTTGGAGCATTGAACTTATTGGCAATAGTGGCTTATTGAGCCAAACAACTCATATGACAGATCCAATAACTGTACTGGATAGACCTGCTTTGATGGGTCCTGTAAAATACATCAACCTCCTTCATGCATAAGGAGCTAAAGCTTGTTTCTAATCAGGAAAATGGTCTGATCCTGTTTCTCAGTTGTCATTTTACTGGCAATATTTAGACAAGGAACATTATCCCTTCCTTATTATTTGAAGGTTAGAATTGAGCCAAGGTGCCAAAGGAGTATTTTGTTTCTATATTATACTCATAAAAGCTGTACATCTGATTTTTACCTCTCTGTTAGATCTCTTCTGATTAAGTTCCTTTTCGGCTGTATCTTGTTGCTATTCTGAAGTTTCTCTCTAAATTATCAACTTGCTACCTGTGATAAGAAATGAGGGAATGAGTAACGCTTTCACCTTGGATCCTTGCATAAGATGATGTGTATAATCATTTAGAATGATAGGTGAAGTGTGGCAGTGGTGAAATGAGGTCAACAAGTTCACAAAGTTTACCAATCAAAATAGGATATGATAATGTCACATGACGGTGGATTGAATAAAAACTACCTTATGTACCCATTTGATGTTGTGTAGTCAACTGTTGACTTTTCTAGATTGTCCTCATAATCTGCATTTGATACTTGCAATCAAATAATTTTAACATTTTTTTTCCTTGCAGAAACTGAACCTCCTTCAGTATGCAACTGCTAACCTGGGTGATAGTAGCCGAGTGCCTTCAAGTTCTCCATATGACTACGTTCCTCCCAAGGTAAGAATGTCTTTGTTCCCCTTTCTCCTTTATTATATTAAGCCTTATGTGTATTTGGGGAAAAATGACTGAATGGGAGTAATGTACTGAGTTGAAATGATAGGAACTTGCATTTATTTAAAAATTGTAATTCAGAAAGAAATAAATTCTTGGCTATACCAAATAAACTAGTACAGGAAAGAAAAATATCCAACAGTGTGAAATGAGAAGGGAAAAAAAGTTGAGAAACTTGGTTAAATAGAACAATGAATCAACAAGAAAATGAGATAAAATCCTCCTGTGGCATCTGAGGAGTTCAAATTCAATTAATTTGGTATTTAAAAACTTGAAGTTGTAACCTAAAACTACGGGATTATTTTAAACGCTGATTTGATTTACTAATTTCAGGAAGGGAATAAGATGTCCTTGTCCAGTCTATGCTCTATGGGACTCTGTGTCCATTAACATGTTTGACGTAAGCTGCACTCTCATGACCGAATAAGCAATTGATGTGTTTAAACAGAAGTAAAATTGCCACCAAATTAAAGAACTATAACATTATATTCTATGGTGTTTATTTTGGAAAGTCTACAGTGAGATGACTTGGGAATTGGTGTTCTAAGTGGGGAAGCAGGCCACTGATCTGTGAATAGATTAGTACAATGGTTCTGAAGTTGACTACAGACTAATGTCTGAAACCCGTAGGGAATTATGGTAGTGGTACGCAGCCAGTATGGAATAGCTGTGAGAGTTGCCCATATTAATATCAGACAGATGAAAGATTAGCATTGGGTCAAACGGGCTGATCATAATGAATTGTGTGAGCTAATTATTTAGTGCCTGTGTGTTGAGCTATATTTGGAAAAAGCTTGTACTCTGGGTGAAGACTTCCAATGCCCTGCACCATGGTCCCTCTGCTGGTAGAGTGCTAAAGGTCAGAGTGCCCTACAAGATCTAAAGTCATAGTCGATATTATTGTCACATAGACAAGTACATGTACACGCAGGTGCAATGAGGGAAAATGCTTGCAGCAACGTCACAGCAAAGCATATACATTATACTTTTTTTTTTAAGAGAGTATAATTTAGCTTAGTGCAAAAGTCTATTTTAGTGTTACTAAGCACTATTGGTTAGAGTTGTGGTTGGTTCAAGACCTGAATGGTTGAAGGGAAGTAGCTGTTCTTGAACCTGGTGGTGTGGGACTTTGGACTTCTACATCCCTTGCCCAACTGTTGCTGTGAAAAGATGGCATGGGCTGGATTGTGGAGATCTTTGATGGATGTTGCCTTTTTGAGGCAGTGTCACCTGTAATGATTGCAGGAAGGGATGTGCCCATGATGTATTGGATAGAGTTTCTTGCATTCTTGAACACTTGAATTGCCATACCAGACCATGATGCAGCCAGTTAGGACACTTTCAACAGTACATCTTTAGAAGTTTGCAATAAGGATTTACTCAATCTAGGATTTTTATTGTTCCAAATACAAAATGAAATTATAGGATCTATTCTGTCAAAGAACTTTTTAGGAACAAAAGAGGGAACTGCCTGAAATATATATTAAAAAAAATTTGGTAAAACTAGGATGATGGTATGGCTTTGCCTAACTTTAGAAAGTACTATTGGGCAATCAATATTTGATATGTTACTTCTTGGATTCACTATTTAGATATCCATGAATGTCCTCCATGGTTGGATCTAGAGGTAGACTCAGTGGAAGGCTTCTCTTTGGCCTCTTTACTGGGAGTTCCTCTTCCCTTCTTGCTTTCGAAGATTAGCAGACAAGAATTTAATCCTGTTATTAAACACACATTAAGAATTTGGTTCCAGTTTCGTAGATTTTTTGAGTTTAATAATATTCTTTCTAGTAATATTTATCTCAATTATTTGTTTTTTAAACCATCAACTTTGGATAAGGCCTTTTTAATTTGGAAAACCAAGGGAATAATAACTTTTTCAGATTTATTTTTAGGGGGCTGTTTAATGTCTCTTTCTCAGTTAGTGGATAAATATGATTTATCTAATGTACACTTTATTAGATATTTACAAATTAGGAATTTTTTACGTGATTTGTTACCAAATTACCCTTCTGCTTATCCACCTAATACGATAAATGTTCTCTTTCAGTTTAAACCATTTCAAAAAGGGTTGATAGCTATAATTCCCCAATATTAATCCTATTTGTGACAGATGTAATACAGGTTTCCCTCGCCATCCGAAGGTAGAGCGTTCCTATGAAACGGTTCCTAAGCTGGAATGTCGTAAAGTAAAGAAGCAATAACCATTTATTTATATAGGAAAAATTTGTAAGCGTTCTCAGACCCAAAAAATAACCTAGCAAATCATGCCAAATAACATACAAAACCTAAAATAACTGTAACACATAGTAAAAGCAGGAAGGATATGATAAATACACAGCCTATATAAAGTAGAAACACTTTTCTACAATCATTGCCGCACTGTTCTCGGTAGCAAAAATCTCAAGGAAGCGGTCTCGACAAAAACACTCTCTCCAGTAACCTTTAAGCTATGGAGCTGCCAAATCACACCAAATAACACATAAAAATACACAGCCTATATAAAGTAGAAATAATGCATGTACAGTGTAGTATCATTACCGGAATCGTGAAGACAGCGCCAAGCACGCTGATGATGGTGTGTTAGGCTGAGTTGTCGGAGGTTGGGGTGGTGCAGTGGCCCCCACCCTCCGGGTACCCAACCGATACCGATCTGCAAAGCATGCAGCAGTAGCCGGGACGCACCCAGCACATCTTTAAGAAAAAGGCCGAAATAAGCAAGCTAATTAATTAGGTGCCGCCTGGCATGTAATTAATTAGCTTGTTTATTTCGGCTTTTTTCTTAAAGATGTGTTGTGCGCATCCCGGCTACTGCTGCATTCTCCACGGTAATGTATCGATCCGGGGGCTGGGGTGTCATCAGGGCAGGCAGGTCATCCTCTTCTATGTCTGCCTGCCTCGATGTCGAAGGTCGAGGTTCGTCGTCTGCTGTGGCTGATGTGGAAGGCTTGAAAAATTACAGTATGCTTGACTGCCTCACACATTTTTCTATCATCTCATGCAGTTGCTTTACGTTCAGTTCCTGGACGACTTCACTTTCGGTCCATTTGCTACTGCATTCAGTTTTGATTGTTATCCTTTCTTCTTCCAATTGCATCAGCTCTTCATCTATCAGTTCTTGGTCATGGGATGCCAAAACATCTTCATATCATCTTCGTCAACTTCCACAAGCCAAACTCACTTTGTCCTTACTTCGTTCACTACGATCGAAACTCTTAAATTATGTCTAGTTTTACGCTAAGTGTAACACCCTTACGAGCTCTTTTAGGCTTTTCCGATGCCGTAGAACTCATCTCGCTCACAGGCACGTGGTTAAGCAATGCCAGCGAGAATGCAGTTCCGGGGGAGGAGCTTAGCTGCTCGGGGCGTGTGCTGCCTTCTATCGTAAAAGTGAAAACATCTTCTGTTAGCGAAAACATGTAACTAATGTAGGTCTTTCGTAACAGTGAGGCTTGGTAAAGCGAACATTCGAAAAGCGGGGGACACCTGTACTGAGTTGGCCACTTTAACTCATATGTGTTGGTCTTGTGTAAAGCTAGATAACTTTTGGAGATATGTTTTTAAAAACACTATCAAGAGTTTTGGATCTGGATATACGACCTCATTTGCTTACGGCAATTTTTGGGATTATCTCACCGGAAGCAGGAAATATTCCTGTTTCCACTCAACGTGTGATAGCCTTTTCGACCTTACTGGCGAGGAGAGCCATTTTATTGAAGTGGAAGGATTCTAATCCACCTATGGTCTTTTACTGGCTCTCCTCCATTATGTCCTGTTTAAGTTTAGAGAAAATAAGAAGTTGGACATTTGATACATCCTTTAAATTTGGGCAAATATGGCGACCTTTTATCCAATACTTTCGTTTAATTTGATTTATTACTCTTTCAATCTCTTTTTTTTGAAGTTCCAGATTTGATCAGAAAGTCTTTCTTTCTTTCTTTTTCTGGTCGTATCCTCAAAATGGACTGCCCAGTCCCCCTTTTTTTTTGTTTTATTATAGAGTAGTGGTTTTTTTCCTTTTCTTTTCATTCAAAACCCAATGTTTTTTCCTTTCTCTTCATAAACTGAGGAGAGTTGTTGTTTTCATTTTTTATTATTATATATTTTATACTAATTTAGCAATACCTATGATTTTGACGTTTGTCTTAATCTTGGTTTATATTGTTACTGAGATATATATATTAATTCTCTTGACTGTATGTATGCTTTTTTAGAAAAAAAACAATAAAAAGATTAATAAAGAAAGGAGTTTGCTGGAGACAGACTTGGGTGATTTTCCAAACCTCCTTTATTTTCTAAAATGTAAAGATGCTGGCAAACTTGTGATTGCATCTATATACTAGACCCACATCAGGTCATATAATGAGTTAACACAGAGCAGTTTAAAGCTGCTGTCTCTCAACTGCCACTATTTTTCTGCCTGAAGTAAGATCAGCCGCCTTCACCTTCCTGAAGTTCACATTCATCTCTTTAGTTTTACTGATGTTGAGGGAGGAGTTATAGCGTAGCTACTCAATCAGATGTCCTATCTTGAGTGAACAAACCCACCCAAAGTGTGGTCAGTATATAGTATGAGCTGCCAGAAGAAGCGGTCGAGGCAGATGCATTAAAAAACTTAAGAAATTTGGACAGGCACATGGATAAGAAAGTCCTAGAGGGATATGGGCTAAATGCAAGAAAATGAGACAAGCTGAGATAGGAATCTTGGTTTGCATGGACCATTTGGGCTGAAGGGTCTGTTCCCTTGCTGTATGACTTCCAATCTAGTTCCTCTGTAAGGAACTAGTAAGATGAATAAAATCAAACTATTTCTGCTTGATAGTGCCATTTAAAAAAAAATAAATTAGAGCTATATATTTTTTGGCATTATAATTGAGAAATGGTTCCACTTAAAAGGAAACGAGATTTAGAGCTCTCCTCCAAAGGGCATTTGATGCATTTGTAAATTATAAAACTGAGATTGTCTGTAACTAAAATGACTGGGGGATTTGGGGTAAATGGGAGATCAAAGAAAATAAATGTAGACTATGCTAAATATAACTTCAATAGCATGGCATTTGTGGAAAGAATCAATTGGTTTTTTAGGCGTCAAAGACCCTACAGGAACTGGACAAGTGAAGACACATTAAAAGGTGAAGGGGAAAGCTGAGAAGAACGGAAGGAATGTGTGTAGGGTGGAACAAAGACTTGAGTTAACACTTTTGTCCAGAAAGAGTGAATACTTTCCAATAACTGGTAAAGGTCAATAAAAGGTTTGGTTTAAGTGGAGTGGCAAAGGTTAGAGTGGGGAGCTAGAGGCTTTGGCAAGGAGAGGAGGAGGCTAGGTTCGGGTTTCTGTCAGGTTTTTCTTTTTCTATTAGTACCTGGCTAGCAAAGTGAGAAGGGATACCAAGTCATTGTTGTGCTCCTTATGCAAGATTTGGGAGATTTCTGATTGCTACATCTGCAAGAATGTATCTAAATGTAGCTCCTTACAGACAGTGTCAGGGAACTGCAGCCGTATGACCTTTGGTTCATTTGGGAATTAGAGGAGGTGATACGGAGAAGCAGTCATGCCAGAGTTGAAGGAGGCAAGTGCAGGGTGACTGTCGGGAGAGGAAAGTGGAAAAGGCTCATAGAGTACCCCTGTGACTGTTCCCTCAAAACAGGTGTAGTGGTTTGGATACTGCTGGTAGGAAGGCCTATCAGAATCAGGTTTAATGTCATTGGTGTATGTTGTTGGCATCCTCCAGCATCTCGCCCATAGCTAAGGAAGTTTTAAGTGTTTCTGTTAGGGCCCCTGCAATTTCTGTACTAGCCTCCCACGAGGTCTAAGGGAACACTGTCAGATCCTGGAGATTTGTCCCCCATAAATTGCCTCAAGACAGCAAACGGTCCCTCTGTAATCTGTACAGGGTCCACAATATCATGGCTACGCTGCCTCACTTCTATAGACTCTGTCTGTCTCCTGAGTAAATACAGATGCAAAAATTCAATTTAAGATCTCCCCCATCTCTTTTGGCACCATTCATAGATTACCATTCTGCTCTTCCGCAGGACCAATTTTGTCCCTTGCTGTCGTTTTGTTCTTAATATACCTGCAAAAGCCTTTAGGATTCTCCTTTACCTTGTCTGCTAGAGCAACCTCATGTATTCTTTTAGTCTTTCTGATTTCCTCAAGTGTTCTCTTGCATTTCTTTTACACAAATACCTCATTTGTTCCTGCCTACCTATACTGCTATGCACCTCCTTTTTCTTAACCAGGGCCTCTCTTTAGAACCTTAAGGTTTCCTTAACCTGTATCCTTGCCTTTTATTTTGTACACCCTATCAAGTGCACTTTTGCCAGAAAATGACGTGTTCTAATCTGTACTTGCCAGATCCTTTCTGATGCCATCAAAATTTGCCTCTCTAATTTTGAATCTCCATTTGAGAACCAGACCTATCTAGAATCTCATGACATTATGATCACTAGATACAAAATTTTCACTTGCGCAAAATTCTGCCACCTGCCTTGTCTCATTCACTGATAGGGAATCTAGTATTGCACTTTCTCTAGTTGATTAAGGGAAGCACCTTTGTCAAAGTCTTTCCCAACCAACCCTTTTACAGTATGGGAGTCCCAATCAATATGTGGAAAGTTAAAACTGTATACAATCACTACTTTGTGTTTCTTGCAACAGGCTGTGATGTGTCTACAAGTTTGGTCCTCTAAATCCTGTGGACCGTTGGATGGTCTATAATATAATCCCTTTCTTATTCCTAGTTCCATCCATGTTGCTCTCTAGTCTGCCCTGTCTGAACATTGCCATGACATTTTCTGACTGGTAATGCCGTCCTTCCTTTCCATCACACTTAAAACAGTGGGATCCTGGAACATTGAGTTGCTTGCCCTGCCTTTCCTGCAAACAAGTATCACTAATGGCTACAATGTCATAAGTCCAATTCAACTCATATATTTCCCTCTCTCCTGTACTATTTCCTTAGCCATATGTTAAACTGTATGATTTTCCTAGTACTGGCCCCACTAGCACATAGTGCTAGTAGCAATCCTGAGAATACAGCCCTAGAGGTCTTGTCCTGTAACTTAGCACCTCAGTCTCAGAACTTGCTTCGCCAGACCTCATCATCCTTTTTAACCAGGGGCCGATCTGGAACACTATCTCTGGCTGCTCATGCTCCCATTTAAGAATAATTGGACTTTATCCAAGATGTCCCTGTCCCTGGCATCTAGGTGGTAACATACATCTGGGAATCTTGTTCTTGTCCTTAAAACTTCCTGTCTGTTCCCTGAACCAATGAATCTCCCATCATTACAGCTTGCCTCTTCTGCCCCCTTCATTTCTGAGCCACAGAGCCAGACTCTGTATCAGGGACCTGACAGCTGTGTCAGTATACTTGTTTTCGAGAGGAATTGCCACGGGGACAGTCATAACTTAGCACACTTTCCATACAGGCAATGTATGTTAATGTGTAAGATATTCGTTGAAAGCAAGGTTTAGAGCTGGTGTTTAAAAGTGTGAACTGAATCTGAAAGAATCATTCCACTGTCCTGCCTGACATCTCTACTACTCTAAGTATACCATAAGAAAAGAAGAAAAATTAAACAAAAATGCCTACAGCCTCTGCCTCTTCTCACTGAATCCTCCACCCTAACACTGGCCTATTCACGCAATGGCAGTTTCCATAATGACTGCTCCACTTAAACCCAAGTCTTTTTAATGGCAACACACATAAAAGTTGCTGGTGAACGCAACAGGCCAGGCAGCATCTCTAGGAAGAGGTACAGTTGACGTTTCAGGCAGAGACCCTTCATCAGTACCTCTTCCTAGAGATGCTGCCTGGCCTGCTGCGTTCACCGGCAACTTTTATGTGTGTTGCTTGAAATTCCAGCATCTGCAGATCTCCTCGTGTTTGCGTCTTTTTAATGGCCCTTGTTGTGCATAATCCAATGTCTCCAAGCTAACTGTAGTATGCAGAATGTCCTGACTGGCCCCCTTGCTTTTGAAATCTCTCTCCTGGAATTCTTAACAGTTTTCCTTAGTCTCTACTGATGGAGAGAAGAAAATAAAAATAAAAATGACAGGCTAGATCTGAGTTACAGACCACAACAATTACTGGAAATTTGAAATGAGGAAATGCTCAAAAGACTGAATAGCGACTGTGGATTAAACTGACTTAATGTTACAGGTAGATGATCTTGTATGGAAAATGAAGCTGGGTTATAGATTATCCATATTTAATGGAACAAGGGTTTGAAGGCTAAATTCTCTTATGGTAATTATTGAAAATTAGACGAAGTGTAAATTATTCCCTCACAGGACTTTGTTTCTTGCCATAATGTCATTCACTTAATTCAGAGTTCTCCTGCAACTGTTTCATAACAAAAGTTTGCCGTATTTGGTTATCTAATTTGTTTCACACATGCGTGTAGTAAAATTGTGTACTATGTTTAAAATGTGTATGCAGTCTAGTGATCTGGATTGTTTTTATATAAACACTATGAATTATTTTATTAATTTGCTTAGTGTAATTGTAATACTTGTGAATAAACGTGCCATACAACTATTTGGAATAGTATGATCTGATTTTTTTTTTTTTTTTTTGCATGCTTGAGGATGGGAAATGTATGATCAATTTTCATTGCTGTTGCTTGCTTAAGGAAGTTATTTTAACAACTACTTCACTGCACTTGAGTAGCTGTAGGTTTTTGATTTTTGAAAGGGAAGCAAAATTTATTATAATTAGTGAGGGAAATAAGGATATTTATCAAATGGTGACACGAGTACTAACTTGAGGAAACACTGGTTGCTTTGCCACTGAACAATTGAACTAGTTGTCTGTTATTTACTTGTTGCTCTTTCTAATGAATGTATTTAATTATGCAGCCAAAAAACAAGAGAAAGACCTCTGCAAAGCCGAACATGATGACTCCACGTCTGACTATGGAAGAGCTCTTATCTGATTCTGAGTCTGACGATAATTCTCTGGATCATGATGATGATTGGATACCTAAGAAAATCAAAGGAAATAAGAAAGCAAGTTCTGGGGTATGTCTAATTATAAATTTTCAGTGTTTGTGTCACCTTGATCTGTCAATGCAAATTAGAAGTTACTTTTTTTATATATAATTGCACAGTGTCCTATCTTAAAATGTGGTCTCATTTAAAAACAGTAAATTTGCCTTAAACAGAGAAATATTTTGCCTCATCTTACCAGAACTGAAGAGTTTATTCTGAAAAGATTGTACCAATTGCCCTTAATCTGTGAATTTAAACAAAATCAAAGCCTTGACTACTGATCTGTCTGAGTGAACCATGTTACTCATTCTCAAATAATGGATCACTTCCACTTTCGTGGTCAGCATAGTCATATCGCACAGAAATGGGCACTTCAACCCAGCTGGTCTACACTGACCAAGATACCAAGAAGGTAATCCAATTGCCCATGTTTAGCCCATAACCTCAAACGTTTCCTACCCGCATACCTCTCCAAAAGTCCTTTTAAAGGTTGATGTTGTACTGTCCTCATCCACTTCCCCAGCATCTCATTCACTGCGTGTAGCACCCTCTGAATTTAAAACAAATTGCCCCTTTGACCCTGTTAAGTCTTTCCTTAAACTACTTTATTTATTTATTTTTTTTTGCGACTTTATTGAATAAAGTTGGGCCTAACTATTAAGAAATAAATGAAACCATGTCCAGAAAAGTAGAAGTGCTTCTCTCAGTTTCACAGAACTCACATTTTAATTAGTAGCAGTGTGCCATTTCCTTGCCTACTGACTATCCATTTTGTACTAAAATAAGATAACCTACTCTCATTCTCTGAATATTACTTGAATTGAATTTCTTTTCCTTGTGGTTCTTTCCCTTTTGTAGTGTTCCTGCAAAGGTCGCTGTGCCAACCGGCAATGCAAATGCAGGAAAAATAAAATGGATTGTGGCGATCACTGCAGGTGCTTCACCGATCAGTGTCACAATCGTCTTAATATGGTAAGAAAACACACCTTCAGTATTGAGTTTCTTTCCCCAAACTCTGTTCCCATGTGCTGATGTTCCTAAAACCACATTAATCAGCTCAGTAGAAGGATGATGGTTTGAGTTTTCCCAATTTTTTTTTTTGGGGGGTGTGTGCCATTGATCTATATGATGAGGAGAAATTTCTATGTTCCTGTATCAAAGTAAATAGAGCACGACTTTTCACAATGCAAAATGCCATATCATTAGGATTCTGAAGTTCACAGGTACCCCACGCACTAAAAATAAAGTACATTTGTCCATGATTGCAGCCAGTACAAATTCTATTTCAGCTAGTTATTTGCTTTACTACAACTGAATTCTAGAATATTTTCTTGAATTTGTACACATATTATCTGAATTTGTACAAAGCCTTTGAATAATTTCAGCGAAGAAATGAGTCTGCAGACTTTTGAGCTTTAGATTGTGATCTTTGGATTAAGAGTCCACCCTTTCATGCAATTTCTATGCAGAGGATATTACCTCACATTGGGAATTAATAGCATATTGTGTAGTCAGAAGTAATGACTGAATGGAAGTGGTGGGTAGTTTAAGGAATTATAAGGATTCACTGCATACACTGCTTATTCTCTCTGGTCTGAAATCTACAGTTTGTGGTACAGATCTGTGTTTTCCATCTAGGATAGCTACCTTGTTGTCTTGGACTCATTTGGTTCTCCTTTGGTTTGAGATGAGATCTTTGAAGTAGGATATCACTTGGATGGACATTTTGGTGCCACTTTTTGGTCAGTGTTCAGCTGTATCCAACAATGACAGCCCTCTAGTTTATTAACAGTTGTAGGCCTGAAGATTCAATTCTCTTGCTCTCCCCACCCCACCACTCAAATTGTGCACGACATTCAGAATGCCAGAAAGTTGGACCAAACTCAAGCAGCTTATACTCTACATTTATAAGACTATTGAATGATTCCCTAGACAATAATAAATCAATTTAGATGCAAATCTTTAAGCAAAGGGAAAGTAGAATAAAAGCGTAGGCTACTGAGAAACATAAACATCTATAGAAGCATCATCCTTTTTGAAAAGGGTAAAGTTAACAAGATTCTCATACAGATATAAAGCAAAAATTAGGGAATAAGAAAATGGCTAAAAATAAAACCAATATTTTGTCTTTACAGTACAAGACATAGAAAGCTATTTAAATAGTGGAGGATGCAAACACAAGGACTTTGGGTCTGGACTGGGGGGGGGAAAGCACAATTCGATTAGCATTAGCAAAATTCTTATTAAGGAAATTACCAAGACTAAAAGGTGATATGTCCCCAAGACCTGATGAACTCCATTCTAGGGTTTTGAATGACACTGCCATGGAGATGGTGTATATACCATCTTTTTAAACTTGTGCAGATCTGAGAAAGGTTCACACAGATTTAAAAATGGCAAACGTAATTCAACTATGTAAGGAAAGAGAGTAAAACGAGCATTTATTAAAGATGAGCTAACCAGGCAAGATAATACATCTATGTACTGTCCTGATGCCTGAGCAGGTGATAAAGTATAGGAAATAATATCCTGGATCAGAATGCTTAACATGAAGATTTGGGATCAGTTGTTATATCTGAGTTTTTTGTTAAAGTTCACAATGAATTTTTGCCAAGCAGCAACATTTTCAACTTGGTTTCAGTGCCTTAAGGCTTCTACCTTGTCTCTTTTACTCTGCTATCCAAACTTTTTATTTTACTCGTCTCCTTTATAGCAACAAGATGCGTTTGATGAAAATGATTTTGAGGGATCTATTAAACTGGATGATCCCACTGAATCGGAGTCTCGCTTCTTTGAGCCACTCAGTGTCAGCTCTGCTGATAAGGTAAGATTATTTCTTTGTTTATTGGAATCTTGTATCATTCGTAACAAGAAAAAATTTAAAATACTCATGAAGCATTAAATTTAATGTGCTTTGTATGCCCATCCTATTATTGGTTTGATTGACTTGAGTATGGAAAGATTGATGCAAGGTACAGTACATTATACATTTATAGAAAATTAATAGAAATTTAAATGCAGGGAACATACAAATTTCTGAGTAAATTAAGTGCTAATGCCATACGCCAGTAGTGAAGAGATCTCTAAGATGTGGTTTCTTGATCCACATCTAAATGAGAACATTCTCGGTGACAGAAATGAATTCAGCTAGATTTTCCACATATTGTTGGGAGGGACAAATATTGAAATTTCATCAGAAAATCATTTGGTAGAGGAGGCAAGAAGTTTTTGCTAATTAGAACTCTTTCTGTTCTTTCAGGTTCTAACTGACATCACTGACCTTGGGCAAACAAAGCTGAAGCTAATTCGTAAACCACTGAAGGAGAATGAAGACTTGAAGAATACATTTAACAAAAAGAAAAAGAAAACACTGTCAAACTGTACCACCAGTTTCTTCACCGGATATCCTTCAGCCCCTGAAGATTTGGAATAAATTAGCTAAAGCCTGTTCTGTAAATATGTTCTTAATATGTCTACTTGATCATTCCAAGAAAGTTAATTGGTGTACTGACTTGTTCAAATCGCATCTAGTCAGGTGCATAATTCTTTCTATCCTATTTTTCTTGTGTCCTTTTATCTGTTGGTGTATGAGAGAAGGAGAGTATGTGACAGTATTTTAATAGCAGTATCAGTTATCCTGTTTGGTTTGCTCCAGATGGAGTAAAATTGAAACAGATTTTTTTAATTTCTGGAAGAATATTTGAATAAATGCTTGCTTTATCTTGCTTTTAGTCTGGATTAAATATTTTATGTTTTAAATATTCATCACTTAACTATCACTTGTCATGATACTGAATTTGTGAAAGTGGCAAGCACTGTTGGATTCTGAATGTTTGGTTCCAAGAAGCTGGAATACTTTAAATTCAGCTGTGATTGTATCCTGCCCCTGAGACATATTTGCCATGTGGTAATGTACAATTAGGGGTTGAATTTCAATTTTTAAAGATTCTCCATTAAATGGTGAATCATAGCTTTTCTCTAATTTAATAAATTTCTGTAGTTTATAATTAAATAAAAATAATTGATTTAGCATTGTCTATTGGCTTCATATAATGTGTATTTTGTATAATACAATGAATAGTATTGATACTTCAGATAACTTAACAATGTTAACATTTTTGTATATAACTTGTATATTACATAGAATAGTACAGCACAGTACAGGCCCTTCGGCCCATGATGTTGTGCTGACCCTCAAACCCTGCCTCCCATATAAGCCCCCACCTTAAATTCCTCCATATACCTGTCTAGTAGTCTCTTAAACTTCACTAGTGTATCTGCCTCCACCACTGACTCGTCAGTGCATTCCACGCAATTTATTTATATTTATTTTAAAATTTCTCTAACACTTCTATCTAAAGGAGGCACTCAAGCGTGAATTTAAAAATGATCTGAATTCTATCTAATCTCTAAGTGTGGTTACACCTTGGAGCATAACTTGGCCAGCCTTTCAACTTGAATAGTAACATCATCGGCACTTTGTTCTCTTCATGTGTCCTCCTGTACACTCCTGCAGGACCACTGGATATCTTGAGTTTCTGGTGCCTTTTCACTTCAACCAACCTTCTCATTTCCACACCAGCTTATCTGGCCTTGACCTTTTGAGGCCAAATACAGATTAGAATTAGAAACTGTTTTTAATTTGGGCAGCTTGCAACCCAATCTTATCAGCATAGATTTTCCAATTTAAAATATAGACATCCTTTGGTTCTTTTCCCATTCCTACAAGTTCTCTTACTTTTTTTTTCATTTGCCCCATTCATTGCATTGCTGTCCCTGCCTAGCTTTGATACAGTCCCTCTCTGCACATCAGCCTCGCACTTATCCACTTTGGTTTCTTCTGTTGTATAACTCTTCCTATGTTTTCCCTATATGCCCTTTGTTCTGCCTATCACCTCTAGCCCAGAGATTACCAACCTTTTTTATATGTCATGGACCCCTACACTAACAAGATGTCAGTGGACCCCATTGGAAATCTCTGTTCTAACCTCTGTCTCTGCTTCCTCTCACTACTTTATATTGGCTATCTTTCCTCTACACTTATAGTCCTGTTGCAGGATCTTGACCCAAAATAGTAACCACCCCATTTGCCTCAATAAATGTTGTTTGACCCACTCAGCTCTTCTGGCTATGACTTTGCAGATGCTGGAATCTGAAACAATCCCTTGGGTCTTTTGTCAGTATCCTTGGTGACGCTTGTTAACTCTTAATTCTGGATTTCCTGCTTTTTTTAATGCCAAGGTGATTGAAGTTCATAGTCAAATCTTCTAAGTCCAGAGCAGCTTGTGTTTGTTGAAAAGACCTCTCTGGACAGCAGTCTTTGCCATCCATTCTGCATTGCTGACTAGTGACCTATTCAAGGACACAAAGTGCACATGGATGGTTGGGTAGCATTAGCATGCAACTTGGCATGCTTTGATACATGGCTTTAATTTATAATAATTTTGTGGGTTTTCATTTCTGCAATGGGCTAGGGAAAGTGTGGAACTGTTGGTGACTGGATAATCAATTTGTTTTTAGTAATTATTTGTAGCCAGCTGAGTTCAAAGAATGGAGCTGTCATCTTCTGCTGTTTCACCCCTACCACCCCACTTCCTGTTTTACAGCTGCTCACCATATAACTGGTGACAATGCTGTCTCCTCATGGAGCTATTTTCTAACATAGAGCAAAAGTAAAACAAATCCTGACACAAGATATGGCAGATGCTGTGAATCTTGAGCAACACAATGCAGGAAAATCTCAGCAAGTCAGTATCATTTATGAATGTAAATTAATTGTCAATGCTTTGGGCTGAGATGCTTCATCAGGCCTGGAAAGGAAGGAGACGGAAGCCAGAATAGAAGTACAAAGAGCATAATGGCAGGTAATAGATAAGTATGTGAGATTGAAGATAGGGTGGGGGGGGGGGTGAAAGGGCATGATCTAAGAAGCTAGGACATAAGTGGAAGAGCAAACAATTGTAGAAGGAATCTGATAGCAGATGTCAATAGACCATAGAATAAATGGAGGGAGGGGAAAAAGTGTGGAGGGGGGAAACTGGGGAGTAGTTACTGAAAGTTAGAGACTACCAAAATGGAATACGAGGTGTTGCTCCTCCAACCTACATACAGTGTGCCTGATCCCAGTGTGATAATAGAGAAGGCATGAAAAGACATGTCGGTGTGGGAATGGGAAGTGGTACTGAAATGGGTGGCTACCAGAAGGTCCTGGCTATTGCGATAGACAGAGTGAAGTTGCTTGTCAAAGTGCTTTCCCAGTCTGCATTCAGTCTCATCCATAGGGAGGGGGTTCCACTTCAAGTAACTGATGGAAATAAGTGACCTTGACAGGTGAAGCACCTGAGATAAAACTACATATCAGATGTCCTGGAATGGAAAACCTCTCCTGAGACGGGAATTGAGAGAAGGGGAATTTTTGTGATTGTCAGATGAGATCCAGTTAAGGTAACAATGAGAGTCTGAGTTCATCAAATTTGTAGATAATCTAGAGTTCAAGACAGAGAAATCAAGAATTGGGAGAGATGTTGGAGATGGACCAAGTGAATTTGAGGGCAGGGTAGAAGTTGGACGCAAGGTTTATAAAATTGAAGAACTCATTATAGGTGAAGGAAGCAACACCAATGCAGTTCAGAATCACGTTTATTATCACTTTATTGTCGCCAAACAATTGATACTAAGAGCGTACGATCACAGCGATATTTGATTCTGCGCTTCACGCGCCCTGGAGTACAAATCGATAGTAAAGATTAAAAATTTAAATTATAAATCATAAATGGAAAAGGGAAAGTAAGGTAGTGCAAAAAAACTGAGAGGCAGGTCCAGATATTTGAGCCCAGATCCAGGTCAGGATCCGTTCAGCAGTCTTATCACAGTTGGAAAGAAGCTGTTCCCAAATCTGGCTGTACGAGTCTTCAAGCTCCTGAGTCTTCTCCCGGAGGGAAGGGGGTCAAAAACTGTGTTGGCTGGGTGGGTGGTGTCCTTGATTATCCTGGCAGCACTGCTCCGACAGCGTGCGGTGTAAAGTGAGTCCAAGGATGGAAGATTGGTTTGTGTGATGTGCTGGGCTGTGTTCACGATCTTCTGCAGCTTCTTCCAGTCTTGGACATGTGACAAAATACCAAGTTATCAGAAGATCTAGGCTGATAAGAAAGACAATGGGGGAACATTCAGAAATGTTAATGTGAGATGAGAGAGATTAACGAAAGGAGACACAGTTCCGAGTATTGTCAGAGACCGGTTGCTTTGAACCTGAACTGTTTGAAGTTTGATGGACAGGCGATACCCCAGCAGGGGGATCAAAGGAACAGGTTCGCTAAGGCAACAGACACACCATGACACCACAAGGCAACGAGACCCTGGAAGACCCTGGTGTCCCCCCCCCCCACAAGCTGGTGGGAGTTTTGGAGGTCTGGTCGCAGGGCCAACCATAGACGCACAGGGTGAGAAGGTACGATCGGCGGGAACCTGGTGTGTGTGTCCACCCTTGCCTGGGTGCTGGGTTCACCGCTGAAGAACGATTGTATCCGGAATGGAGGAGTCACAGTCGGTGACCTCAGAAGACATTACAAAGGGCTTGCCCGAAAGCTAACTGCGAGGAACATCAAGGTCTGTTTGAATCGAGAATTTGCATATTCATTCTCTCTCTCCCCAAAGGCACAACAGCGATTACTGCGAACTGAACTGAACTCTGAGTCACTTGAGACTGATCATTTTACCCCTAGACTGCGATAGAGCTTGATTGATCCTATTATCCTAGTTCTGAGTACATGTGTGTTTTATCATTGCTAACCCATTGCATTTAGAGTACTGTGTTACTTATTTCTTCAATAAAACTTTCTTAGTTCCAGTAATCCAGACTCCAACTAAGTGGTCCATTTCTGCTGGTTTGGCAACCCAGTTACGGGGTACGTAACAGACAGGACAACTTCTATACCAGGTTGTGATGCGTTCTACAATGCATCTATAAAAATTAGTGAGGGTTTTGGGGGACAGGCCAAATTTCTTTAGCTTTCTCAGGAAGTAAAGGCGCTGGTGGGCCTTCTTGGCAGTGGACTCTGCTTGGTTGGACCAAGTCAGGTCATTTATGATATTGACCCTGAGGAACTTAAAGCTTTTGACTGGTTCCACTTGCGCACCACCGATGTAAATGGGGTCATGCAGTCCGCTACTCCTTCTGAAGTCAACAACCAATTCCTTGGTCTTGCTGACGTTGAGGGATAAGTTATTGCCTTCGCACCATGCCACCAGGTTCCTCTGTACTCAAACTCATCATTACCTGAGATATGGCCTACAATCGTGTCATCGGCAAACTTATATATTGAGTTCGATGGAAACTTAGCTACACAATCATGGGTGTACAGAGAGTACAGCAGGAGGTTGTGTCGACAGCCGTGTGGGGCATCGGTGCTCAGAGTGATTGCAGAGGAGAGCTTGTCCCCTATTTTTACAGCCTGGGTCCTGTCTGTGAGGAAGCTGAAAATCCAGCTGCAGATCTGAGTGCTAAGGCCCAGGTTCTGGAGCTTAGGAATCAGTTTATTTGGAATGATGGTATTAAGGGCAGAGCTGTAGTCAATGAAAAGGAGCCTTACATATGCATCTTTATTCTCCAGGTGTTCTAAGGAGGAATGTAGGGCCAGAGAGATGGCATCTGCCATTGACCTGTTGCTCCAGTAGGCGAATTGCAAAGCGTTCAGGTTGATTTGGTAGGCTGTGGTTGATGTGTGCCATAACCATTCGCTTGAAGCACTTCATAGCAATTGATGTCAGAGCCACAGGTCGATAGTCATTCAGGCACCTTGCTCTTCTTCGGCACTGGGATTATCGTTCCTTCTTAAAACACGAGGGGATCTTAGACTGAAGCAAGGAGCAGTTGAAGATGTCAGCAAACACTCCAGCTAGCTCGCTTGCACAGGCCCGGAGAACCCATCCCGGGACGCCATCTGGGCCCGTCGCCTTCCTTGGATTTATCTTCAGGAAGGCCCTTCTAATGTCCTCCTCGGTGACGATGAATCTCGATGCCACCAGGTCTGGTTCATTCGGAGGGAGCGGGACGCTCTTCTGTTCGAATCTTGCGTAGAATACTTTAAGTTCCTCAGGAGGAGAAGTGCCACAGTTATTGATATTTCCAGCCTTTTCTTTGCGCCCAGTGATCTCATTTAGACCCTGCCATAGTCTACTGGCATCCCTCTGGTTAGCCTGGGCGTCCAACTTGGCTCGATACTGCCTTTTGTCGCCCTTAATGGCTTTCCAGAGTTCACGCCTGGATTCTGTGTAGCGACTGGTATCCCCGGACCTAGAAGCCACAGCTCTAGCCTTCAAAAGGGTCTTGACCTCATAATTCATCCAAGGTTTCCGGTTAGGGAATACCCAGATCGTCTTGCGAGACACAGAATCCTCTGTGCATTTCCAGATAAAGTCCGTGTCAGCTGAGGCATACTCATCGAGGTTAGCTGCCGAGTCCTTGAATACTAACCAGTCCACCGATTCAAAGCAGTCACGGAGGACCTCATCCATTTTCTCCGTGCAACGCGACACCACTTTTGACACCGTGGCCTCCCACTTCAGTTTCTGTTTGTAAGCCGGGAGGACAAGTATAGCCTGATGGTCCGATTTTCCAAAGTGAGGTCATGGGACGGAACGGTAGGCATCCTTGACTGCTGTGTAGCAGTGGTCAAGTATATTCGGGTGTCTAGTGGGGCAGGAGACATGTTGGTATAACTTTGGCAGCGCCTCTCTGAGGTTGGCCTGGTTAAAGTCCCCGGCTGTAATGAGCAAAGCCTCCGGGTACCTGGTCTCAAGTTCACTGATGTTGGCATACAGTATGTTCAGAGCACACTCCACGTCTCCCTGGGGGGGAATGTAGGCTGCTGTCACTATGACCAAGGTGAATTCCCGTGGTAGATAGTAGGGACTACACTTCACCGACAGGTGTTCCAGGTCCGGGCTGCAGGAGCTTGTCAGTGCCACTGTGTCCGAGCACCACGCAGTGTTGATCAGTAGGCAGACACCACCTCCCCTTGTCTTGCCAGAAGACGCCGTGCAGTCCATCCGATGGATCGAAAATCCCTTCAGTCGGATGGCACAGTCGGGGGTGGCAGGGGAGAGCCAGGTCTCGGTGAAACAGAATACACAGCAGTTCTGCATCTCCCTGCAGTAGGTAAGTCTTCCTTTAAGATCATCCACCTCGTTCTCTATGGCTTGCACATTAGCTAGTAGGATGGTGGGTATAGGGACCCTGATTTCATATCACCAGCATGTGACATGAAATTTGTTAACTTAGCAGCAGCAGTTCAATGCAATATAAAAGAGTAAATAAATAAAAAATAATAAATCAATTACAATATACATTGAATAGATTAAAAACATGCAAAAAAGCAAATACTGTATATTAAAAAGAGGTTTTTGTCAATGTAGCAGATGAGTTGTGGAGCATTACGATTGTATGCTTGGAACATGGACTCATCCATTTTGATGATGAAAAGAGAGACCTAGCTGCTGCGTATGTAAGTGCTAACAGCTATACCTTTGGTTTATCTTGATATCTGAATAACACCTGGCTTCTTCACTACTATCCAGCTGCCTGAAACAATGTTTTAGTAATGTGGACAAGTTGGACTTGTCTAGAAATTAATCAAACAGCCTGAGTGGGCAAAAAAATTGAATATAGTTAAAGGAAATGTGAGGTTCTCTTCTCCTGTAGGAAGAATAGAAAAACATTTAGTTCATCTGAGGCTATTAAACATTGGTATTGAAATGAATCTGTCCATGTAGCAAAGTAATTAGGTGAATCCAGATGTTGGTCTTCATGGTACAAAAGTAAGGAATTATATAGGATTGTGAAATTGTGAAATCGAGCTGAGATTAACGAGATTTAGTTCTTGGAATAATGAGATTGTTTTGCAGAAAGTTTGGACAGAGTTCATGCTTTCTGAAGTTAAAGGAATGGAGAGGTGGTCAAACAGATGGGAGCTTGATTAGATGGAAGAGGCGACAGATGGGGTTATACCAGAATGAGGGATGACTGCTCAAGACTGAGAGTTGAATGTTTCTTTTTCCTCAGTTGAGGTTTTTTTGGAATTCTCTACCACAAAGCTGAGGTAGCAGAGTACATTCAAGACTCAGATTTTGGGGGTAACAGAAGAATTAAATGTCTATGGGAATCAGGTGGGAAAGTAGTGTTGAAGCCAGAGATCAAATGGAGCAGATGAATATAGGTGAATATATATTAATGAATATAGAGCAGGCTTAAGGGCAGTTTTTCCTACTTGTGTTTTAATTTTCCATTAGCAGTCAACACACTGTTCGCTTTTGTGAGGGTTGTAGCTGAAGTTTGAGCTTATTTCATCAATTGAGTCTTAGAGCAAAACAGCATGAATACAGGCCCTTTGGCCCAACACATCTACATTGACTATGATGTTAACTTATCCCAATTTCCCCTGTTTATCCTAACAAGCCCCCCACCCCTCTATGTACCTATGCAAGTGCTTCATCCATGATACTTCTGTACCTGCCTCCGTAACTTTCTTTGGCAGGTCTTTTCATATACTCACCAACATCTGTGTGAGGAAAAATTGCCCCTCGGGTCTCTTCAAAATCTTTCCCCTCTCACTCTAACTCCCCTAGTTTTGCATTTCTCTACCCTGGGAAAAAGACTGTTGCTGTCTACCTTATCTTTGGTTTTATTAGCCAATGGCCACCTTTCATTCTACATTCCTAGCCTGGCCAACCTCTCCCTATAACTCTAGACGTGGCAACATCCTCTCCAATCTTTCTTTTTTAACCACACCTTTCCTATAATAGCTACCAAAGTTGTACATGGTACTCTAAGTGTGGCCTCGTCGATGATTTTGATATTGCAACCTGATGTCCAACTCCTATACTCAATGCTCTTATTGATGATGGCCAGTGTAGTAAATGTATTTTCACTATCTTAGCTACCTGTGATGCTGCTTCCAACAAACGATGCACTTGTACTCCCTGTTCCATTACACACCCTAGCGACCTACTGTTCATAATAGGTTTGACACCTATTAACACCTCCACCCACCAACCCACACCCTCAACCACCACTACTTTATCCTTTCCTGTTAGTTACTTTAGGTACAAACACTCCTGTGCCTAGTATCACTATGGACATGTGACCAATCTAAGTATATAAGCTATCTTGTGTATTTATATTGCTTTTATTATTTTCTTTATCTTGTTTTTTTTGGTGTTGCATCATATCTGGAGTAAACAATTATTTTCTTTTCCTTTGTACTTCGTATGGCCAGATTTGGGAACAGCTTCTTTCCAACTGTGATAAGGCCGCTGAACGGATCCTGATCCGTACCCTCCAAATATCTGGACCTGCCTCTCGGTTTCTTTTTTGCACTACCTTACTTTCCATTTTTCTATTTATGATTTATAATTTAAATTTTTAATATTTACTAATTTTACTATTTTTAATATTTAATATTTGTAATCCAGGGAGTGGGAAGCGCAGAATCAAATATTGCCGTGATGATTGTACATTCTAGTATCAATTGTTTGGTGACAATAAAGTATAAAGTATATGTAAAGTATATTGGAAATGCCATTAAGCAATCTTGATTCAGAATAAGAATCAGGTTTAATATCACCGGCACGTCGTGAAATTTGTTGTCTCTGTGGCAGCAGTATAATGCAATACATAATAGAAAAAAATGTAAATTACAGTAAATATGTCTATATGTGTGTAGTGAGATAGTGTTCATGGGTTCAATGTCTATTCAGAAATCAGATGGCAGAGGGCAGGAAACTGTTCCTGAATCGTTGACCGTGTGCCTTCAGGCTTCTGTACCTCCTTCCTGATGGTAGCATTGACAACCGAGTATCTCCTGGGTGATGGGAGTCTTTAATGATGAATGCTGCCTCTTTGAAGCATTACCCCTTGAAGATGTCCTTGACACTACAGAGGCTAGTGCCCACGACTAAATTTACAACTCTGCAGTAGCCCCCCTCCCCCAATACCAGATGGTAATGTAGTCAATTAGAATGCTTTCTACGGTACATCTGGTAAAAATTTGCAAGTGTCTTTGGTGACATACCAAATCTCAAACTCCTATTGAAATGTAGCCTCTGCTGTACCTTCACTGTAGCTGCATTGATATGTTGGGACAGGATAGATCCTCCGAGATATTGACACCCAGGATTCTGAAATTGCTCAGACTTTCCACTTCTGATCCCTCTGTTAACATCCATTTGCTACTCCTCAGTCTACTTCCCTAATTGATCAAGGTCACCTTGTATTCTGTGATAACCTTCATTTTCAACAAATCTTCCTACTTTTGTATAATGTGCAAATTTACTGATTGAGCCTTGCGCATTTACATCCAGAATCATTTCCATAAATAACAAATAACAGGAGTCCCAACACTGGCCCCTGCGACACACCACAACTCGCTGACCTCTACTCTGTGAAGCAACCTTCAGTCACCACTCACCTCTAAACTGATCTTGAACCCATTGTCCTACCTTCGTTCACCCTTTTGGTTACCTCTTAAAAAAAAATCTAAAAAATTAGTCAAGAACAAAATTTCACACAGAAAGCCATGCTGACTCCTCAGACTTTCTGTCCAAATGCTGTGTCACGTGATCGGCAACAATGAATGTATCGAGTCAGGATATATAAACAAACAAGCATTTATTAAACCCTGATAAACAATGAAAAATAAATAAAAACCGTAACCGGAAGTAAACGGCTATGTGGCCATTCAGTAAACCGCTACTCAGTACTAACTCTTAAAGCGATAAATGCGAAACCAGTTCTTAAAGCGATAAATTCAAACACGGTTCTTCGAATGGTAAATTTTAAAGTCCAAGAGATTTATACAGTCAATTAGGAGAGACTTTTGTGAAGTAATAAATTCCTCGAAGACGTGACGTCACTGCCACTCCCAGCCAGATCCTGCCTTGTCCGCAGGATTCACGACAACGGAAATAAAACCGTTTAAAGGCACTGACCTCTTCCTCCGTAGAATAGATCCTGCACAGCCTTTTCTGCCACTTTTAGCAGAGGTCATCTCATGCAGATCACTCTTTCTTGAACGAATTCAATAATGGTCGATCCTTTCCAAACCCATCGAATGTCTCCTTCGGGGCCCCATCCTCACTCTCCAATGTTACTGAAAAGATACATTAACAAACCTGGCAGCAACTGGTCAAACTGCCGGCCCAGTACTTCTATACCTTACAATAGAACATAAAACTCAATTTAAAATCAAAACTGCGTCATAATGCAAATACGCAGCGGAGCGGAGTATCTCATTGACGTTCTAGCTGGAAAACTAATTGCGTCACCAGGGGTCTTCCCTTTTATACCTGTGGTGAACATGTCATCACGTGATCTCACCGGTGGGAAAATTACATCAGGTGACCTTCAAAAGACCATTACAGCATTCTCACAAGAAAGTCACAAGATCTCCATGAGGTATGTAACCTCATGAGGTATGTCTGAGGTAGATGCTTTCTATCAGAATTTCCTCCTGAATTGGAACTAGGCAGTTTAAATGGTTACCATGGGCTAGATAGATGGAAGGGCTTGTTCCTGTGTTGTACTTTTCTATGAGTCTAATTCCCCCCATCACTGATGTTAGGCTAACCAGCCTATAGTTTCTTGGCTTGTCCTTTCTTCCCTTAAACAACAGAATGATATCAGCCTCCTTCTGGTCTTCAGGAACATTACTGGTGCTAATGATGAGCAAATATTTGCAAAACAACACAGCCCATCTCCATAATGATTTCACAATAGATTTAATGTTTTTTAAACCAACAACTAGGATACATTGAGCAGAAAGGGCAATATCTGAAACTTCAAGCTGCAAGAATTGCTGCTGATACATGGCTCATGATATTGCCAGTATAGCTTTATATCAGACCTTCAAGATGGCATACTGTACATATATTTGTGCATATTGGACAGAATGTATTCAACATCAAAAATAAAGTCTGTTATCTTTCTAAAACATACAGGTGAAATACATGCCACATTTCCTTTTTGTTGCAGTAATTGTTTTAAGAATAAGTTGGATGTCCTGCAGTGGGAACACATTAATTCTTGATTGATTTTTCCTGGATTAAAAGAAGCCTTGTGAGTGTTAGTTGTGCACTTTTGATTGTGTAAGGGAATAGCTATGGCTCTGGAGAAGGCCATTCAACCATCAAGTCAAAACTGGCCCCTTGTAATCAATCAATGAAGAACAGTCTATTAATGTCACCATTGATCTGCTTTTTTTCCTCAAGATGTTAATTCTGTTCTTTTTTTTTATACATCCTTACAGCTAGTTAATTTGAGATTGCATTCACTGAGGTAAAAGAAAAATCCATTGTATCTTTGACCCAAAATAAATCTCTCTTTTCTAGTCCTTAATATATCTGCCGATATGAACAGTACCCTTCAATTTAATGCATGATCTGTAGAATTAAAGAAATACCCAAAGAATTTTACGCATATGTGAAGAAGAGGAGAATGACTAGAGTGAGAGTAGGACCACGTGCCTGGAGCTGGAGGAGGTACTTAACGAATACTTTGCTTCAGTGTTCACCGATGTGAGGGACCTTGACGATCGTGAGGACAGCGTAAAACAGAGTCAGAATCAGGTTTATTATCATCGGCATGTGACGTGAAATGTGTTAACTTAGCAGCAGCAGCTCAATGCAATACATAATATAAAAGAGTAAATAAATAATAAAAGTTAATCAATTACAGTATACATACATCGTATAGATTTAAAATGTGCAAAAAACAGAAATACCGTATATTTTTAAAAAGTGAGGTGGTATCCTAGGGTTCAATGTCCATTTAGGAATCCGATGGCCGAGGGGAAGAAGCTGTTCCTGAATCGCTGAGTGTGTGCCTTCAGGCTTCTGTACCTCCTACCTGATGGTAACAGTGAGAAAAGGGAGAAACAGGCTGCTATATTCATAGTACCAAGTAAATTTATTGTCCAAGTACATATATGTCACCAAATACAACCCTGGGACTCATTCTCATACTCAATAAATCCAGTAACCATAATAGAATCAATGAAAGACCACATCAGCAAGACAGTCAACCAGTGTGCAAAAGACAACAAACTGCAAATACAAATTGAAAGAGACAAAAAAAAAGCAATAAATAACAAGAACAATAAATAACAATAACATGAGATGAAGGGTCCTTGAAATTGAGTCCATAGGTTATGGGAACAGTCCAGTGTTGGAGCGAGTAATGTTGAATGAAGTCATCCCTTCTAGTTCAAAAGCCTGATGGTTGAGGGTTAGTATCTATTCCTGAACCTGGAGGTGCAGGTCCTAAGGCTTCTGTACCTTCTTCCTGATAGCAGCAGTGAGAAGAGAACATGGGCTTGATGGTGAGGGCCCTTGTTAGAACATGTCCATAAGACCACAAGACATATGAGCAGGATTAGGCCATTTGGCCCATCAAGTCTGTTCCACCATTTCATCGTGACTGATCCATTTCCTTCTCAACCTCATTCTCGTGCCTTTTCTCCACAACCTTTCATACTTTGAGTAAAGAAGAACCTATCATCCTCTGCCTTAATTATACCCAATGATCTGACCTCCACAACCGTCTATGGCAATGAGTTTCACAGGTTCACCACCTTCCCCATCTCCGATCTAAATGGATGTCCCTCTACTTTGAGTCAGAGCCCTCTGGTTCTGGACTCCCCAACACAGGAAACATTCTCTCCACATCCACTCTATCTAGGCCTTTCAACATTCGATAGGTTTCAACGAGATCCACCCCTTATTCCTCTAAATTCCTGCAAGTAGAGACACAGGGCCATCAATCACTGCTCATACAATAAGCCTTTCATTCCCAGAATCATTCTTGTGAACCTCCTCTGAACCTTTCCCAATGTCAGTGCATCCTTTCTTAGATAGGGCCCAAATCTGCTATATACTCCAAGTGAGGCCTCACCAGTGCTTTATAAAGCCTCAACATTACATCCTTGAATCTATATTCTACTCCTCTCGAAATGAGGGCTAACATTGCACTTGCTTCCTCACCACCAACTCAACCTGAACATTAATCTTTAGGGAATCTTAACAAAGGCTCTCAGGAACCTTTGCACCTTGGATTTTTGAATTTTCTCCCCACTTAGAAAAGTTTATGCTTGCATTCCTGCCAAAGGGATTCCTACCTAGCACCTCCTGACTCCGTATTCCATCTGCCACTTATAGAACATAGAATAGTACAGCACAGTAAAGGCCCTTCGGCCCACAATGTTGTGCCGACCCTCAAACCCTGCCTCCCATATAAGCCCCCACCTTAAATTCCTCCATATACCTGTTTAGTACTCTCTTAAACTTCACGAGTGTATCTCCCTCCACCACTGACTCAGGCAGTGCATTTCACGCACCAACCACTCTCTGAGTAAAAAACCTTCCTCTAATAACCCCCTTGAACTTCCCACCCCTTACCTTAAAGCCATGTCCTCTTGTATTGAGCAGAGGTGCCCTGGGGAAGAGGCGCTGGCTATCCACTCTATCTATTCCTCTTTGCCCATTCTCCTAATCTGTCTAAGTCCTCCTTCAGCCACTCTGTTTCCTCAGCACTACCAGTCACTCCACCTATCGCCGTATCGGTCACAAACTTGGCCACAAAGCCATCAATTCCATAACAAACAACATTTAAAGAATCGGTCCTAATACTAACCCCTGTGGAAACCACTGGTCACCTGAAGCCAATCAGAAACATCTCTCTTTGTTCAGACTCTTTGCTTCCAACCAATCAGCCAATGCTCTATCCATGCTAGTATCTTTCCTGTAATACCATGGACTCTTAACTTGTTAAGCAGCCTCATGTGTGGCACAATGTCAAAGGCCTTCTGAAAATCTAAATGCACAACATCAACCGAATTTTTTTTTCTTTGTTTATACTGCTTGTTATTTGCTCAAGGAATTCCAACAGATTTGTCAGGCAAGATTTTCCTTTAAGTAAACCATGCACACTTTGGCCTAATTTGTCATGTGCCTCCAAGTATCCTGTAACCACATCCTTATCAAGCAAATACAGGGATAATGGCAGGATTCTTAGCCATGTGGAGGAACATAGGGATCTAGGGGTCCATGTCCATAGATCCCTCAAGTTGCCATGCAAGCTGATAGATTGGTTAAGAGTTGTATGATGTGTTGACGTTCATTAGTAGGAGGTTTGTTTTGAAGGGTCACAATGTAATGCTGCAGTTCTCCAAAACTTCGAATATGTACTCAGTCATAAACAAAAGAAAATCTGCAAGTGCTGGAAATCTGAGCAACACACACAAAATGCTGGAGGAACTCAGCAGGCAGGCAGCATCTAGGAAAATAGTACAGTCAACTTTTTGGGGCAAAACCCTTCAGTACTGGTTGCCTCATTATAGGAAGGAAGTGGAAGATTTGTACAGTGTGCGGAGGAGATTTATGAGGATGCTACCTGGATTGAGAACATGTCTTATGAGGATAGATTGAGCGAGCCAGGGATTTTTTCCTGGAGTGATGGAGGATGAGAAGTGACTTGATAGAGGTGAACAAGGTCATAAGAAGCAAAGATTGGGTGGGCAGCCAGAGACTTTCCACAGGACATAAATGCCTAATATGTGGGCATAATTTTAAGGTGACTGGTTTGAAGAATAGGAGGGAGGATGTCAGAGGTAAATTATTTATACAGAGAGTGGGTGGTGTGTGGAGTGTGCTGCCGAGGGCGGTAGAGGCCGATGTATTAAGGACATTTGAGAGACACTTAGATAGGTACACAGATTACAGGAAAATGGAGAGTTATGTGGCAGGGAATAGTTAGATTGACCTTAGAGTAGGTTAGAGGTCAGTACAACATCATGTACCCAAGGGCCTCTCTGTGCTGTCATGTACTGTATTCCATGTTCTTGAAGCAATAGAGCTCTGCAAGCCAGCTCTGTCATTCACAAAAGTCATGATTTTGCTTTGTTCATTTTCCCAGCTACTTATGGAAGTATACTGTATGTGCCAAGTGTGCGAAAATGAGCTTAGTATAGGTGAGTACTTTGTCAGCATGGACATGATGGCCCTTTTCTGTGTTGTGTAGCTCTGTGACTAACCCCACATTCTCTGATTCCTTTAATCTTCCAGCCTCAATCTTGAACATACCTAATGGCTGAGCAACTTCGCTGTCTTGAGGAATGGAATTCCAGAGACTTACAGTCCACTTCATTTACGTATTTTATTAATTTAACGATACAGTGCGGAGTAGGCCTTTCCAGCCCTTTGAGCCGCATCGCATCAGCAAGCCCACAACCCCAATTAACCCTGACCTAATCACAGGACAATTTACAATAACCAATCGACTGTGAGAGGAAACCGGAGCACCCTGGGAAAACCCATGTATTCCACGGGACGGGAAGGACGTACAGAGACTCCATACAGAGCAGTGCAGAATTGAACTCCAAACTCCCAAATGCCCCAAAATGTAATAACTGCTGTGCTACTTGCTAGTTCTTCTCACCTTGGTCCTGAATGGGTGATCTCTTGTTCCAAATTCTAAATGTTCCAGTGAGAGGATATGTGCCTAATTACCTATTTATCCCTTTCAGAATCTTGTGCCAGTGAGGTCACTTCTCACCTTTCTGGACTCCACTGGGTATAGATTCAACCCTGCTAATCTGTCCTAATACAGTAAACACTCCTGGTAAACATTCTGCACACAATCAATGCTACCACTTGTACAATGATAAAAATTTTCTGACAGCAGGAAGCTATTCAAGTCATTGTGTCTGTGCCAGATGAAAAAAGAGCAACCTAGCTTAATTTCATCTTTCAGCTCTTAAAGTAAAATTCCAGGTACTCTCTAAAATGACAATGCTTTTTGTCTGTATCACTGTCCCTTCCATCCTAAGAGAATTTTTCATCATCCTCCCTCAAGACCTCCTAACAAATGCTTTAAGTCTGAGCTTCCATTATATTAATTTCCCACTAAATCTAAACACTTAAATCAAATCACCACTCAATCTTCTAAATATGTATTAGGGAACTCCAACTTCTTTCTGTATAGTCTCGTTGTCCAGATAAATCTACATTGCCCCTCTCCAAAACCAATAAATCTTTCATCAGAATTGTCTGCGGATTTTCAGGTGGATCTACTCAGTTCTTAGTATGGACATGGCATTAGCTGAAGCATGTTCCTGTGTATTCCAAGTCTTTCTATATAAAGCATTCCCTAAACCTTAGTTTGCTATTTCATTTCATGTTTCCCTTCTTCAAATACTATGTGGAGCAATGATGATAAGCTGCTGTTAGATAGGCTCTTAACTTAATCTGGCTCATTACTAAATCCAATATTACCACCTTCTCACTGACATCCATACATATAACTGAAAACTACGAATCTGAGCACATTCTAGAAATCCAGACACAAATTATTTTACTGATATCAAATTATATGGAAGTTAAAATACCTCATTAAATACCCCTCATTTTTGCTCTTTAATTCCTACATTAATCTAATATTTCTCTTCACGACTGTTATTAGAAGGCCTATGTACAACTCCCATTGGATTCATAAATCCTTTCTTGTTTCTTAATTATATCCATAAATGTCTCGACAGCCAGCTAACTCTCATTATAACCACTCAGTCACTTGGTTCAATCCTTAATAAATTAGATTGATCCTCCTCCTCAAATACTGCCTCCTCATCATTCCCGTAGATCTTTAATAAGAACTAAATCTAGAGTTTCTACCTTAGAGCCTGGTCAATCATGGCTACCATGTCACAAGCCCCAAGCCGCATCTGCACCTGTAGCTATTCAATTGTCCTCCTTGTGCTCTATCCTTTTGAGACCAGATCAGATAAATGGACCACAAGCTCTGATCTGTTCTTCTATTCTATTGCTTTAATCACATTTACCTTCCACTTGGTTTAATAAATTCATGTTCAGTTTTCCTCAGTGGTGCACTGTTTCTAGCTTAATTTCGAATTAATTTAATTTGTTTCCGTACGGTTGTTACTACCTTATCTGAAGTACTGAATGTAGCACTGCTTTCCCTATTTAAAAATGGATTATTTGTGTGTGAGGAGGAGTTTAGAATGATTCTTAGAATGGTTGTGTTTCCTTGTGAAGGAATGTTTAACAGTTGGGCTGTTGGAGTTTGAACGAGGATTTGTTTGAAATATATAAGATCCTGATGGGTATTGACATTGTATGTATAGAAAATCTAGATGTTGGGATCATTATTTCAGTAATTGATGAGGTACAATTTTTTTTCTCTCAGATAGTCATGAGCTTTTGGAACTTGCTTCTTCAAAGTATGAGAAACAGAGGTTTTGAAAATTTCTAAGGCAGAGATAGATTTTTGATAATGAAGGACTTGAAAGGTTGCCATGGATATACTGGAATGTAGTATTAAGATTGTAATCATGATCTTTGTAAATGACGAAGCAGGCACAAGGGGCTGGTTGGCCTGCTCCTGCTCCTAATTGGTGTGTTTCATTTGAGCCCTTTACCAAAAACCTTCTTGCTCTATTGTTTAGTTTAAAATATTTTTGATTACTTTGTTTATTCTATGTGATAGGGAAGTGATCTCAGCCAGATTAGGCTGTGGCACTAAAAGACCCATTTGCTTCCTGGCACTCTTGTCCACCACTCCTCCCTAAACCATATGTGTTCCTCCCTAATCTTCTAATAGTTATATTAGTTTACACATTGCTCAGTTATAGTTCACACTAGCTTACATTAGTGGTCAGTGTTATGATTTTACTAGGGTCATTGAAAATGGAAATGAAATCACAACTAAATTCAGTTCAAAAAGTTCAAAGCACACTTATTATCAAAGTATCATTGAAGTATACGACATTGAAATTCGTCTTCCTCACAGACAATCACAATACAGAGAAGAACAATGGAACCAATCCTTTCAAAGATAAACATCAAACCCCCCTCCCTCTGCGCATAAAAAAATTGCAAAAACAGCAACAAAAAAAAGAACGAAACACAGAACATAAAACACAAAAGGCATATTTCAGTACAGTTCCATTAACAATGCATGTATGTCAGTGAGCAGGGCGTTATTGTAAATAAGGTTCAGGAACTTCAAGCTCAAATAGCCAGGGATGTGATGTGCTATTGATAGAAGTAAACTTGCCTTAAAAAGATAATGGACTGGGCATTAAATACTCTCAGGTACAAAATACAGTGGCTTTTGGTTAATTGGGCCAATAGTTATTTGGGGTAGCCATTTATTTGGGACAGCTCTTAAAGAACTAGAACTAATTGATAAAATAGCTGGGATTCCTTTTGTTTATTTGAGACACTATGGCACTTAATTGGGACAGAAGACTCTTGCCAAACAGTTTCTAATTAGGTTAGCCACGTTCACTTGTTGTGGCCATTGGGCACAGCACTGTGCTTAGAGCGAACATTTTTTAAAAATATCATCATTTGCAGGTGTTCGTCTTCAAAACCAGTGATTTTGGTCACTGATAGTTGGCAAGAAGTAAACAGTAAGACAATTCAGAACTGTTTTGCTCACTGCAGTTTCAAGCAATCAGGCTTGGAAATGTCAGAGACGGTTGAGAGTAAAAATTAAATGATTTCACTACTTCAACAAGTTTGGAACTACAAAGAGTTTGAAGTTATTGACAATCATTTTGAGTTTTACGATGAAAATGAAGATTTGGAGGATGCAAACGTTGAAAGCATTGTATGAAGGCAGATCATTATCTGCACTAGGTGTCTGCCCTGATTATGTTAATTTACAATCAATCAAAAGAATACGGTAGCATACAGTGGATGAATTCATCTGATGATAGCTATTAGGAACTGATAGTCATAGTCATAGTCATAGTCATACTTTATTGATCCCGGGGGAAATTGGTTTTCATTACAGTTGCACCATAAATAATAAATAGTAATAATAATGTTACTATTAGTAAATAGTAAATAGTCATAGAAATAATAGAATAGTAATGGGAAATAGTAATATGTAATTTATGCCAGTAAATTATGAAATAAGTCCAGGACCAGCCTATTGGCTCAGGGTGTCTGACCCTCCAAGGGAGGAGTTGTAAAGTTTGATGGCCACAGGCAGGAATGACTTTCTATGACGCTCTCTGCTGCATCTCGGAGGAATGAGTCTCTGGCTGAATGTACTCCTGTGCCCACCCAGTACATTATGTAGTGGATGGGAGACATTGTCCAAGATGGCATGCAACTTAGACAGCATCCTCTTTTCAGACACCACCGTCAGAGAGTCCAGTTCCGACCCCACAACATCACTGGCCTTACGAATGAGTTTGTTGATTCTGTTGGTGTCTGCTACCCTCAGCCTGCTGCCCCAGCACACAACAGCAAACATGATAGCACTGGCCACCACAGACTTGTAGAACATCCTCAGCATCGTCCGGCAGATGTTGAAGGACCTCAGTCTCCTCAGGAAATAGAGATGGCTCTGGCCCTTCTTGTAGACAGCCTCAGTGTTCTTAGACCAGTCCAGTTTATTGTCAATTCGTATCCCCAGGTATTTGCACAGTTTTATAGTACTGCAGCAGTATTTGTAGTGTTTTAATTTGTTCTCTATTTCATTTAAAAACATTAAATGGTAATTTGTCTTTTATATACCTTTTAAACTATTTCCATGAAACTTTGGCTTACTGGGGCATCCACTTAACTGGGCCAAAATGTATTAATACTGACTCACTTAACCAGACACCACTGTATTCTGGAAGGAGATAAATTATAAGCCCACAAATTTGACATAAGTAGTGGGTAAATTATTGGAAATCCTTCTATGGGACCAGATATACGGTATAAGTATTTGGATAGACAGGGCCTGATTAGTGATAGTCATCATGGCTTTGTCTATGGGAGGTTGAATTTAACCAATTTTCGAGGAGGTTACTAGGAAAGGCAGTGGAGGTTGTCTATGTGCACCTGAGCAAGGCCTTTGACAAAGTCCCACTTGGGAGGCTGGTCAAGAAGGATCAGTCACCTAGCATTCAGGATGAGGCAGAAAATTGAATTAGATATTGGCTTCATGGGAGAAGCCAGAGAGTGAGTGGTAGTATGTAGTAAAGTGATAAATTTCTAGTTGGTGTTTGAGCTGTGCCTCGCCACGCAGTCGTAGGTGCAGAGAGAGTAGAGCAGTGGGTAAGCACTCACCCCTGAGGCGTGCCAGTGTTGACTGTCAACAAGCTGGACATATTATTTCTAATCAACACTGGTTGTGGTTTCCCAGTGAGGAAGTCAGGGATCCAGTTGCAGAGAGAAATACAGAGGCCCAGGTTTTGGAGCTTACTGATTAGTGCTGAGGGTATGATGGTGTTGAACACTGAGCTGTAATCAATAAAGAGCAGTCAAACGTAGGTATTGCTATTGTCCACGTGATCTGAGGATGAGTGGAGAGCCAGTGACATTTCATCCACTGAAGACCTATTGTGGCAGTAGGCAAATAGCACTGCGTCCAAGTTTTTGGTTAGGCAGAGGTTAATTCTGGCCATGGCTAAACTCTGAAAGCACTTCATCACAGTAGATGTGAGTACAGCTGGGCAGTAGTCATTGAGGCAGTTAACCCTCCACTTCCTGGGCACTGGTATGATTGTTGCCCTTTTGAAGCAGGTGGGAACCTCTGACTGCAGCAGTGAGAGATTGAAGATGTCCTTGAACACTCTCACCAGTTGGTTGGCACAGGTTTTCAGTGTCCTACCAGGTACTTGTCCTATCAGGGGCCTGACTCCTTGTGAGAGGGTTTACCCTCATGAAAGATGCTCTGACGTCATCCTCCAAGACAGAGATTACAAGGTTATCAGATGATGCAGAGATTTGCACAGGTAACAAACAGAAATTCTGCAGATACTGGAAATTCAAGCAACACACATCAAAGTTGCTGGTGAACACAACTGCTGTGTTCACCAGCAACCTTGATTTGCACAGGTGTTGTTTTAAACTCCATTTCAAAGTGTGTATAAGAGACATTGAGCTCATCTGGGAATGAAGTGTCATAGCCATTCCTGATGTTAGGCTTCGCCTTGTAGGAAGTAATAGCCTGCAAATATTTCAGAGCTACCTTCATTTGGAATTGTTTTTCTCACTCTTAAATTAGCTTTCTGTAGGTCGTGCCTGAGCTTCTAGTATAGCTCTGGATCACTAGTATTGAGTGCCACAGATCGAGCTCTCAGCAAGCTACAAATCTATTTGTTCATCCACAGCTTTTGGTTTTGGTATGTCTGGTACGTGCTCAAAGGGACATTCGTCCACACTGATCTTGCTGAAGTTGGTGGCAACTGTGGCATATACATTCAGATTCAGAGATGAATCCCCAAATATTCTCCAGTCCGCTTACTCAAAGCTGCCATGTAAGCACTCCTCTGTCTCTTTTTACCATACCTTCTTGGTTTTCACCTCTAATGCTGCAGTCTTTAGTCTCTGCCTATACAACAGGAGTAGGTGTACAGCCAGTTGTTTAGACTTTCCAAAGTGTGGGTGTGGGATGGCACAGAGAGTGTTCTTAATAGTGGTATAATTGTGGGTAAGTGTTGGCTCCTCTGGTTCCACAGGTGATATGTTGTTCAGAGACTTCTTCAAACTGGCCTGGTTGAAATCCCCACAATGATAGGAAGGCATCAGATTGCGCTGTTTCATAAAATACTCTGCAGATGCTGGGTCCCCACCCTCCCCCCACCTTCTTTATAGGGCCTCTGCCCCTTCCCTCTTCAGTCCTGACGAAGGGTTCCGGCCCGAAACATTGACTGATCGTTTCCACGGACGCTGCCCGACCTGCTGAGTTCCTCCAGCGTGTTGTGAGTGTTGCACTGTTTCATGACTGCTGCTCAGGATTCTCAACTCCTCCAGAACCTGCCTGATGTGGACCTGAGGTGGGATGTACGCTGCTACCAAGATGATGACAGACCCTACGTCAGAGAGGCATGGAGGGAAATTGTCCACTAACCGGAGAAACTCCGGATGCGACGTACAAAAAAAAAGTCGTCAGGGAGATTGGTGGTCTCTCAGGTCTCCCACATGCTGCATGTGGAGCACACCACCGACCTGGGATCCATTCTCATTACTCTAGCTGGGCACATGTAGATAAACAGAAACTTGACAGAAATCCCAACCTCGCCTCTGCCTCTCCTTGCCAAAGCTTCTTGAGCCAAAACCTCAGCTACTCACTCTGAAAATGGCCCACTTACACTATGACTGCTGCATCCACAATGCACGGTGGAGACATTTTGACTAGTTGCATCAGAATCCAGCATGGAGCCCCCAATGCACAGGATCGCAAAAGGCTGCAGAATGTTGTAGACTTCGACGATTCCACCACTGGAACACTCCTCTCTGCCATTCAGGTCATCTTCACGCGGCAGTACTTCAAGAAGGTGGTATCCGTCATTAAGGACCCTCACCATATGGGATATGCCTTCTTTGTGTTTCTGCTACTGGGGAGGAAATATAGAAGCCTGAAGACACACACTCAGCATTTTAAGAACAGCTTTTTCACTTCTGCCATCAGATTTTCTGAGTGTTCCATCCTGATGTCAGAATGCTATTTTTTGACTACAACTCAGCAGTTAACACAATAGCTGACAATCAACACTGGGGTGCCTCAGGGATGTGTACTTAGCCCAGTTCTCTGCTCTCTCTACACCCATGGCAGTGTGGCTAGGCACAGCTCAAATGCCATCTATAAATTTGCTGATGACACAACTATTGGCAAAATTTCAGATGATGACAAGAGGGCGTACCGGAGCGAGATATATCAGCTAGTTGAGTGGTATTGCAGCAACAACCTTCCACTCAACCTCAGTAAGACCAAAGAACTGGTTGTGGACTTCAGAAAGGGTAAAAAGAGGGAACACACACCAGTCCTCATAGAGGGGTCAGAAGCGGAAAGAGTGAGTAATTTCAAGTTCAAAGCAAACTTTATTATCAGAGTACATACATGTCACAACCCTGAGAATCTTTTTCCTGTGGGCATAATCAACAGATCTATAGAATGGTAACTGTAAACAGGATCAATGAAAGATCAAGTAGAGCATAGAAGACAGCAAACTGTGCAAATGCAACTATAAATAAACATCAAAAAATAATGAGAGCATGAAATAACAAAGTAAAGATTTCTTAAAGTGAGATAATTTGTAGTGGTAGCATCTCAATAGATGAGTGTAGTTATTCTCTATTGTTCAGGAACCTGATGGTTGAGGGGTAGTAACTTCTTAAAAACCTGGTGGTGCAAGTCCTGAGGCACCTGTACCTTCTACCTGATGACAGCAGTGAGAAGAGAGCATAGCCTGGGTGATGAGGATATTTGATTATGGATGCTGCTTTCCCATGACATTGTTCCATGTAGATGTGATCAATGGTTGAGAGAACTTTACCAGTGATGTACTGTGTTGAATCCACTACTTCTTGTAGGATTTTTCATTCAAAGACGTTGGTGTTCTTATACCAGGCCATAATGCAGCCAGTCTACTTTCCAACTACACATCTATAGATGTTTTTCTAAGGTTTTGATTTCATGCCAAATCTCTGCAGACTCCTTTGGGAAGTAGAGGCACTGTCGTACTTTCTTTGCATCTACATTTATATGATGGGTCCAGAACAGGTTCTATGACATAATAATGCCATCACTCAGCCAAATTTTCAATCTCCTGTGTGCTGATTCATCACCACCTTTGTTATGGCCCACTACAGTTGTGGCATCAGCAAACTTGAATATGGTGTTGGAGCTGTACATATCCACACAGTCATAGGTGTAAAGGGAGTAGAGCATGGGTCTACATACACATTCCTCCGTTGTTTCTGTCCTGATGCAGATTGTGTTGGAGATGTTTTTGCCATTCTGAACTGACGGGGGTCTGTGAGTGAGGAAATCCAGTTGCACAAGGTGGTATTGAGGCCCAGGGCATGGAGTTTACTGATTAATTTTGAGGGGATGAGGGTATTAAATGCTGAGCAGTAATTGATAAAGAGAATCCTGATGTATGCATCTTTGCTGTCCAGATGTTTCGGGGTTGTGTGAAGAGTCAATGAGATGGCATCATCTGTGGATCTGTTGCTCCAGATGGACCACATAGGTAGGATCTGATATGTTTCCTCACCAGCCTCTCAAAACACTTCACTGTGGATGTAAGTGCCACTGGGTGATAGTCACTGAGGCAGGTAACCGGGTGTCAATATCTCTGAGGGCCTATCCTAGGCCCAACATATTGATGCAGATAAAAGAAGGCACGACAGTGGCTATGTTACATTAGGCATTTGAGAAGATTTGGTATGTCACCAAAGGCACTCACAAATTTCTACAGAAGTACCATGGAGAGCAGTCTAACAGACTGCATCACCATCTGGAATGTTAGGATCAAAATAAGCTGCAGAGAGTTGTAAACATAGTCAGCTTCATCATGGGCCCTAGCCTTTGTAGATCCAGGACATCTTCAAGGAGAGATGCCTCAGAAAGACAGCATCCACCTTTAAGGACCCCCATCACCAAGGACTACCCTGTTCTCATTGCTACCATCCAAACTGAGGTACAGGAGCCTGAAGGCACACACTCAGTAATTCAAGAACAGCTTCTTCCCCTCTGCCACCTGATATCTGAATGGTCATTGATCCCATGAACACAACCTCACTACGTTTTTTTTTTATTTTGCACTACTTATTTAATTTAACTATTTAATATATACATACTGTAATTCACGGCTTTTTCTGAATTATTATGTGTTGCATTGCATTGAAAAAACAAATTTCACAACATATAAGGAATGAGGTCAATGAACATGTAGCACGGTTACAGATTGACAAGTACAGGGACGAGGTCCAGCACCTGGCCACATGGTGTGCCAACAACAACTTGGCCCTTAACTCCCAGAAGACCAAGGAGATCATTGTGGACTTCAGGCATGCTAGGAGCCACACTCACATCCCCATCTACATCAATGGAACTGTAGTGGAGCGTGTATCAAGCTTCGAATTCTTTGGTGTCCACATTTCCGAGGATCTCACCTGGTCCCTGAACTCCACCATCCTGATCAAAAAAGTGCAACAGCACCTTTATTTCCCGCGGAGTGTCAAGAAAGCTCACCTCTGTCCCAGGATACTGAAGGACTTTTACCGCTGTACCATTGAGAGCATACTCACCAACTGCATCACAGTGTGGTATGGCAATTATCCCATATTGGACTGCAAAGCACTCCAGGGTGGTGAAAACTGCCCAGCGGATTATTGGCACCCGATTGTCCACCATTGAGAACATCTACCATAAACGCTGCCTGGGCAGGGCGAAAAGCATTATCAAGGATGCATCTCACCCTAACCATGGACTTTTTACCCTCCTCCCATCTGGTAGGTGCTACAGGAGCCTCCGCTCCCGCACCAGCAGGCACAGGAAGAGCTTCTTGCCTGAGGCTGTGACCCTGCTGATCCTCACATCACAGCGCTAAGCAGTATTGCACCCATATTGTACTGTCTCAGTACTTTTATATTTGTGTGCTGTAGCACTTACTTTTTATTCGCAGTTATTTTGTAATTAATACTATTCTTTGCATTTCTGGTTAGATGCTAACCGCATTTTATTGGCTTTGTGTCTGTACTCAGTACAATGGCAATAAAATTGAATCTAATCTAATCTAATTGTATGCATCACTGAGTAATGGCTGAAAGAAGATTATAGCTGGGTGCTTAATATCCAACGATACACTTTCTGTTGAAAGGATAGGCAGGAAGGCAGAGCGGGCAGCGTGGCTCTGTTGGTAAAAAATGAAATCAAATAATTTGAAAAAGGTGACAGAGGGTTGGAAGGTGTTTAATTGTTGAGAATAGAGCTAAGGGACTTCATGGGTTAAAAGACCCTGATAAGAGTTATATACAGACCTGCAAACAATAGTAAGAATACGGTCTACAAATTACATCGGGGGATAGAAAATGTATGCCAAGAGGACAGTGATACAATAGTCATAGGGGATTTCAATATTCAGGTAGATTGGGGAAATCAGTTGGCGTGGGATTCAAAAGGGGGAGGGGTGTTTTTGGAGTGCCTATGAGATGGCTTTCTCGAGCAGCTTGTGTTTGAGCCCGCTAGAGTATCAGCTAATCTGGATTGGGTCTTGTGCAATGAACTGGAATTGATTAGAGAACTTAAGTATGTCCTTTTCTCGCTGTTGCCATCAGGTGGGAGATGCAGGGGCCTGGGGCGCATGCTCAGGGATTCAGGAATGGCTTCTTCCCCTCAGCCATCTGATCCCTGGATGGATGTTGAAGCTTTGGACACTACCTCACATTTTTTTAATATATAGTATTTCTGTTTTTGCACTTTTTAAAAAATCTATTCAATATACATGATTGATTTACTTGATTATTTATTATTTTTTAATTAATTTATTATTATTTTTCTCTCTCCCTGCTAGATTATGTATTGCATTGAACTGCTGCTGCTAAGTTAACAAATTTCACGTCACATGCCAGTGATAATAAACCTGATTCAGAGATAAAAGAACCCATAATGTGATTGAATTCACCTTGAAATTTGAGAAGGAGAAGCTAAAGTCAGATGTGTCATCATTACAGTGGAGTAAAGGAAATCACAGAGGCATGAGAGAGGAGTTGTCCAAAAATGACTGGAAAACAACACTGACAGGTTTGATGGCAATGCACCAGTGGCTGGAATTTCTGGAAATAATTCAGAAAGCACAAGATATATACATCCCAAAGAGGAAGAAGTATTCTAAAGGCAAGACGACTCAACCATGACTAATAAGGGAAGTCAAAACAACATAAAAGACAAAGAGAAGGCATATAATAAAGCAAATATTAGTGGGAAGTTAGAGGATTGGGAAGCTTTTAAATACCATAAGACCATAAAATATAGGAGTAGAATTAAGGCTATTCAGCCTATTGAGTCTGCTCCATCATCCCATTATGGCTGATCCTGGATCCCACTCAACCCCATACACCTGTCTCTCGCCATATCCTTTGATGCCCTGATGGCTCAGGAAACTATCAACTTCTGCCTTAAATATACCCACAGACTTGGCCTTCACAGTCTGTTGCAGAGTATTCCACAGATTCACTACCCTCTGGCTAAAAAAATAAAATCCTCCTTACCTTGGTTCTAAAAGGTTGCCCCTCAATTTTGAGGTTATGCCCTCGGGTTCTGGATAATCCCAACATAGGAAACATCTAACTATGAAAATGGGCAAGGGAGAGCCAGTGGATGTAGTGTACTTGGACTTTCAGAAAGTCTTTGATAAAGTCCCACATAGGAGATTAGTGGGTAAAATTAGGGCACATGGTATTGGGGGCAGAGTACTGACATGGATTGAAAATTGGCTGGCTGACAGAAGACAAAGAGTAATGATTAACGGGTCCCTTTCGGAATGGCAGGCAGTGACCAGTGGGGTACCACAGGGTTCAGTGCTGGGACCGCAGCTGTTTACAATATATATTAATGATCTAGATGAGGGAATTGAAAGTAACATTAGCAAATTTGCCAATGACACAAAGCTGGGAGGCAGTGTGAAATGTGAGGGGGATGTTATGAGAATGCAGGGTGACTTGGACAGGCTGGGTGAGTGGGCAGATGCAGTTTAATGTGGATAAGTGTGAGGTTATCCACTTTGGTGGTAAGAACAGGAAGGCAGATTATTATCTAAATGGAGTCAAGTTAGGAAAAGGGGAAGCACAATGAGATCTAGGTGTTCTTGTACATCAGTCACTGAAAGCAAGTATGCAAGTATAGCAGGCAGTGAAAAAAGCTAATGGCATGCTGGCCTTCATAACAAGGGGAATTGAGTATAAGAGCAAAGAGGTCCTTCTGCAGCTGTACAGGGCCCTGGTGAGGCCACACCTGGAGTACTGTGTGCAGTTTTGGTCTCCAAATTTGAGGAAGGACATTCTTGCTATTGAGGGAGTGCAGCGTAGGTTCACAAGGTTAATTCCTGGGATGGCGGAACTGTCGTATGTTGAAAGGTTGGAGCGACTGGGCTTGTATACACTGGAATTTAGAAGGCTGAGGGGGATCTTATTGAAACATATAAGATTATTAAGGGATTGGACACGCTGCAGGCAGGGAGCATGTTCCCGCTGATGGGTGAGTCTAGAACCAGAGGCCACAGTTTAAGAATAAGGGTAGGCCATTTAGAACGGAGTTGAGGAAAAACTTTTTCACCCAGAGAGTGGTGCATATATGGAATGCTCTGACCCAGAAGGCTGTGGAGGCCAAGTCTCTGGATGCTTTCAAAAAAGAGATGGATAGAGCTCTTAAAGTTAGTGGAATCAAAGGTTATGGGGATAAGGCAGGAACTGGATACTGAGAGTGGATGATCAGCCATGATCACAGTGAATGGCGGTGCTGGCTTGAAGGGCCAAATGGCCTACTCCTGCACCTATTGTCTATTGTCTATCCTCACCACATCCACCCTATCGAGTCCTTTCAATATTCAGTAGGTTTCAATGAGTTCACCCCGCATTCTTCGAATTTCAAGTGAGCATTGTACAGGCCCAAAGCTGCCAAAACAACAGAAGGCAACTAAAACAGGTAAAGATAGAATATGAAAGTAAGCTAGCCAATAATATGAAAGAGGATACCAAATGTTTCTTCAGATACATAAAGAGTAAACATCAGGTGAGAGTTGATATCAGACTGCTGGAAAACAATGCTGGAGAGGTAGTAATGGGGACAAGGAAATGGCAGATGAACTGGATAAGTATTTTGCATCAGCCTTCAATGTGGATGACACTAGCGGTATGGTGGACATTCCAGGTGACAAGAGTCATGAAGTGTGTGAAGTTACCACGACCAGACAGAAGGTTCTTGGGAAAATTGAAAGGTTTGAAGGTAGATAGGTCGCCTGGTCAAGATGGTGTACACCCCAGGGTTCTGAAAGAGGTGGCTGAAGAGATTGTGGAGGCATTAGTAATGATCTTTCAAGAATCACTAGATTCTGGAATGGTTCCAGAAGACTGGAAAATTGCAAATGTCACTCCACTCTTCAAGAAGGGAGAGAAGCAGAAGAAAGGAAATTATAGGCAACCTCAGTGGTTGGAAAAATGTTGAAGTCAATTATTAAGGATGTGGTTTCAGGGTATTTGGAGGCGCATGATAAAATAGGCCGTAGTCAGTTTGATTTCCTCAGGGGAAAATTTTACCTGACAAATCTGTTGGAATTCTTTGAAGAACTAACAAGCAGGATAGACAGAGGATTGATGTGTACCTGGATTTTCAGAGTGCCTTTGACAAAGTGCCACACATGAGGCTGCTTAAGAAACTATGAGCCCATGGTATTACAGGAAAGATTCCAGCATGGACAAAGCAGTGGCTGATTGTCAGGAGGCAAAGAGTGGGAATAATGGGAGCCTTTTCAGGTCGGCTGCCGGTGACTGGTGGTGTTCCACAGGGGTGTGTTTTGGGACCGATACTTTTTATGTTATATGTCAGTGATGTGGATGATGGAATCGACGGCTTTGTTGCAAAGTTGGCAGGTGATATGTAGATAGGTGGAGGGGTGGGTAGTTTCATGAAATAGGGAGGTTCAGAAGGACTTAGACAGATTAGGCCAATGAGCAAATACATGGCAGATGGAATACGGTGTCAGGAAGTGTATGGTCATGCACTTTTGTAGAATGAATGAATGAAATTTTATTTTCGGTCAGTACAAACATAACAGAAAGCATAATTATCAATGATGATTTCATAAGACAAAATTAAATAATAAAAATCTTTAAGACAGACCGAAAGGGTGTAGGCTGAAGCTACCGCTTATTACGCCTACCCCTCTTACTTATACAAAAACATATTAAGCGTCAATCATCACATCAAAACAAAAAAATTCATAATCTTTTAACACAAAATCCAATTCCAAGTTTCATTTATTTACATTACTCCCATTCATTTTAAATCATGTATTTTATATTTGTTCATTAAATTATTTTAAAATAATTTTTTAATCTTGTTAAGTGTGGTGCATGTTTTTAAATTCTCACTACAACTGTTCCATAGATTCACCCCTCTGACTGAAATACAATGATTTTTTACATTTGTTCCTATCCTTTGTTTTTGAAATATACATGTTCCTCTCTAGAAGAAATGAAAGGGTTGAGTATTTTGTAAATGAAGAGAAACAACAAAAGACTGAGGCACAAAAGGATTGGGAGTCCTTGTGCAGGATTCCCTAAAGATTAATTTGCTGGTTGAGTTTGTGGTGAGGAAGAAAAATGCGATGTTAGCATTCATTTTAAGAGGACTAGAATATAAAAGCAAGAATGTGATGTGGATATTTCATAAGGCATTACTGAGGCCTCACTTGGAGTATTGTGAGCAGTTTTGGGCCCCTTATCTAAGAAAGGATGTGCTGAAACTGGAGGGGGTTCAAAGGAGGTTCACAAAAATGATTCCATAATTAAATGACTTTTCATATGAAGAGTGTTTGATGGCTCTGGGCCTGTATTCACTGGAATTGAGAAGAACGAGGCATAACCTAATTAAAAGACCTTGATAGCATGGATGTGGAGAGGATGTTTCCTATGATGGTAGTGCCTAAGACCGGAGGACACAGCCGCAAAATATGAGGGGTGTCCTTTTAGAACTGAGATGAGGACAAATTTCTTTAGCCAGAGAGTGCTGAATCTGTGAAATTCTTTGCCACAGGTTGCTGTGGAGGCCAAGTCTTTATGTACATTTAAGGCAGAGGTTGATAGATTCTTGACTGGTCAGGGCATGAAGGGATACAGAAGGAAGGTAGGTGTTTGGGGCTGAGAAGGAAAATGGATCAGCCATGATGAAATGGCAGAGTAGATTCGATGAGCCAAATGGCCTAATTCTTCTCCTATATCTTATATTTCAGTGTTATTAAACCTGTTTCCGATGCTGACCAAGGAACACCAGCTTGCTAATTGTATTTTACACTATTTTTGTAACTTGCAGTAGATTTTATATTTTGCGCTGTACTTAGGCCACAAAACAAGTTTTACTAGATATGTCAGTCATAATACACGTGATTCTGATTCTCTATAACAGTCGTAAACATTTTCTCTTTAACTATCATCAATAACCCATCAGATGATTTCTACGACTTTTCCTACAGACCTGGCTTTTCCCTACCAGAGATATTCCCTTTGATTTATCCATCACTCCACAACAAACTGAAAACTAACTTGTTCTCCCGGTCCTAATCCTCATCGAGGTATATTGCACCTGTAAGTTTACTTCTTCTCTTTCCAGAGTTGTTGCCTAACTTTCTGAGCATTTTCTGCTTTTGTTATTTTTTAAAAAGCGTCGGAAGCCAGCGACACAGACACCGCAGTCGCTAGAAATCTGAAATACAACGGGAAGAAGGCATCTCCCCTCCGCTCTCACCGCAGGACTCCTGACGTCATCGCGTGAGGAACGACTGTTCCTATTGGTTGCTGCGGCTGCTGCTGACGTCAGGCGCTGGGCAAAGGGGCGGTGGTACAGGTTGTCTTTGGCTGGAGTTGGTTCCTCGGAGTTTGGGTTTAAATCGGAGTCGGAGGTAAAGGTGGAGAAGTGGTCGGAGATTTAACCATTCCGTGGTGTTTACAAAGATCGTGCATGAGTCTGGTGTTGCTGCATTCGGCTCCCCGGAGTGCGACTTTATTCGGTGAGGCCCAGGAGCAGGTCATTCCTTCTTCCAGAGCTTCGGAACAGCCCCTTCTACTTTTTCCGCGGGGTTTGTTTTGTTCTGGAACTTATGAATGCAGCGAGTTATTATTGTCGCAAGTTCCATGTGCACGGTAGAATTACATGCGATAAAAGCTCGTTGGGTCGCGAAGTATCTGTGGAGACAAAGGTGTGTTTGGTGGAGCAGGTCCCTCTCAGGAAATCCTTATTTAGATGCCAGGCTCAAAATTGATTACAACATTCCAAATGAGGGGTGACCAATGCTTTGTAAAGTCTCAGGAAGTACAGCTTATAGTTGTAGGGCTCTTAAAATGAAAGCAATATTGGATTTGCCTTCTTTAACACTGATTGAACGTTCAAGTGAACCTTGATGGTGGAGACCCTGTCTCAGGACTGTGAATGAAGAGGCGTTTTGTAATTTAAGAGGTTGTTTAAGCAGGGCAAGAGAGGCGATGGATCAGAAATTACTCCAAATATGTTGTGTTAATGAATTTTCTTAAATTAAAAGTAATAGTGATCAGAAAAGAAATGCATTCCTCCCCTTTTAATCCACAACAATCGGCCCATCGTTTCTACCCTGCCATTCTTACATGGTATTTTTTAAACCCCATTCTTCCAGCTTCTTGTAATCCTTAATCAATCCAGAACCTGTCAATCTCTGCCTTAAATACACTTGGCCTACAGAGTCCTCTGTAGCAACAAATTCCACAGGTTCAGAGCCTTCTGACTGTAGAAATTCACCCTAGTCTCAGTTTTAAAAGGATGCCCTTTTATTCTGAGGCTGTGCCCTCAGATCTTGGAATCTTGTACTAATGGAAACATTCTTTCCATGTCCACTCAACCCAGGCCTTTCAGTTTCAAATAGGTCTCAATGAGAAGCCCGTCCCACTTTCTTTTGAACTCCCTAGGGACATCAAATTCTCTATAACTTAAAGCCTTTCATTCCTGAGATCATTCTCAGACCCAGCACAAGCTTCTTGGATACAAAATCTAAATTTCTTACAATATTCCAAATAAATTCTGACCAATTCTTTATACAGCATCAATAGTACATTCTTACTTTTATCAGAATCAGGTTTATTATCACTGGCATGTGTCATGAAATTTGTTAACTTTGCAGCAGCAATACACTGCAGTACATAATAATATAGAAAGAAATAGTAAATCAATTATAGTATATATATGTATTAGATAATTAAACTAAAAATAGTGTGAACAGAAATAATATATAAAAAAAAAGTGAGTGTTTATGGGTTCCATGTCCATTTAGGAGTCGGATGGCAGAGGGGAAAAAGCTGTTCCTGAATTGCTGAGTATGTGAGCTGGCTTCTGTACCTCTTTCTGAACAGTAACAATGAGAAGAGAGCATGCTCTGGGTGACGAGTGTCCTTAATAATGATGTCACCTTTCTAAGGCCTTCTCCTTGAAGATGTCTTGGATACTGTGGAGGCTAGTGCCCAAGATGGAGCTGACTAACTGTGCAACTCTTTGTAGCTTCTTTTGGTCCTGTGCAGTAGCAACCCTCCCCATACTATATAGTGATGCAGCCTGTCATAGTACATCTATGATTATATATGGTTATCTATAGAAGTTTGAATGTTTTGGTTGATAAACCAAATCTCCTCAAACTCCTAATGAAATATAGCTGCTGTCATGCCTTCTTTATAACTGCATCGATATGTTGGGACCAGGTTAGGTCCTCAGAGGTATTGACACCCAGGAACTTGAAACTGCTCACTCTCTCCACTTATGATCCCTCTGAGGATTGATTTGTGTTCTCTCATCTTACCCTTCCTGAAGTCCATAATCAGCTCTTTCGTCTTACTGACATCGAGTACATATCCTCCTTTGTGTATATTTATTGTCCTCTTGAAATGAATGCAATATTGCATTTACATTCTTTAACACTGACTGAACCTTTAAGTGAACCCGGAAGGAATCCTGCACTAGGCCTCCAATTTGTGAATTCTCTCCTCATTTAAAAATAATTTGCATATTTATTCTTCCTACCAAAGTGCATAACCTTACATTTGCATAAACTGTAATTAACCTGCCGCTCCTTTACTTCCTCTCCCAACCTGTCCAATTCCTTCTGCAGTCTCTGCAACACTGACTGTTCCTCCACCTGTCTTGGTATCATCTGCAAACATGCCACAATAACATCAGTTCTCTCATCCAGATCAATACTGTATCACGTGGATAAATCTAATCTGGTGATTTATCCACTTTCAGATCTTTCATCTTCCCCAGCACCTTGTCCATAGGCAAGGTGGAAGGTGCTAGAAAGTTTGTGAACCATGTAGAATTTTCTCTATTTCTGCATGGATATGACCAAAATCTAAAGAGAACCCAATTAAATAAATAACACAAAAACATACATTTATTGAGAAAACAAATTATATGTATTTGTTGGAAAAAGTACATAAACCTCTGGGGTAATGTCTTCTACAAAAGCTATTTGGAGTCAGGTGTTCCAATCGATGAGATGACATTGGAGGTGTGGGTTGCTGAGGTGCCCTGCCCTATAAAAAGACACAAGGTCAGGTTACTGACACAGCCTGTCCTTCTCAAGAAAAATCTGTTTATGTGCACCATGCCTTGATCAAAACAACTTTCAGAGAACCTTAGAAGAAGAATTGTAGAGATGTTTGAAGCTGAAAAAGGCTATTTCTCAAGACCAGAGTGTTCATCAGTCCACAGTGAAAAGAACTGTCTATAATTGGAATGGCCGAGTCAAAGTCCTGACCTTAATCCTTTAGAAACTTTGTGGAAGGACGTGAAGCAAGCAGTTCATGCAAGGAAGCCCCACCAAAACTCTAGAGTTCAATTAGTTTTGTAAGGAGGAATGGCCTAAAATTCCTCCAAGCTGATGTGCATTAATGATCAACAGTTACTGGAAGTGTTTAGTTGTAGTTATTGCTGTACAAGGGGGGGTCATACCAGCTACTGAAAGCAGCGGTTCATATAAATGAACAAGTATAAAGTTGTTTGTTATTTGTTTAATTGGGTTATTTATCTAGTTTTAGCACTTGCGTAAATATCTGATCATATTTTAGGCCATGTTTATACCAGAGCAAGTCCTACCAGGTTCACAGACTTTCCAGCATCACTGTATATTCAACACTACCCCCGACTCTTGAATTTATGGCAAGTCATTGGTGTCTTCTACAGTGAATACTGGTGCAAAACTTATTTTGCTGTTCCACCATCATTTCCCATTCCTCTGAAGCAGTCCAATATCTACTCTTGCCTCTCGCTTACTTCTGGAATCTTTTATGTTGTTATCCATTTTACCTTGTATTTCAACTTCTCCTCTCTTACTGCTCTTTAAAAGTTGCCTTCTGTTAGCTTCTCACTGATATTTGCCATATTGTATGCTGTTTTTTTGTTTTTATGGTACTGTATTGTTTTCTTCACTTGTTAGCAGTGGGTGCATCGTTGTCACCTTGGTGTGCTGCTTCTTTCATGGGATAAAATTCTGAAATCTCTCTCCAATTACTCCCAAAAACTTGTCATTACTGCTGTACAGTCTTCCTGGCTAGAGTTCTCTTCCAATGAAGATAATGTGGGTAAATTAGATTAATAGAAACATAGAAAATAGGTGCAGGAGTAGGCCATTTGGCCCTTCGAGCCTGCACCGCCATTCAGTATGATCATGGCTGATCATCCAACTCAGAACCCTGTACCAGCCTTCCCTCCATACCCCCTGATCCCTTTAGCCACAAGGGCCATATCTAACTCCCTCTTAAATATAGCCAATGAACTGGCCTCAACTGTTTCCTGTGGCAGAGAATTCCACAGATTCACCACTCTCTGTGTGAAGAAGTTTTTCCTAATCTCGGTCCTAAGAGGCTTCCCCTTTATCCTCAAACTGTGACCCCTCATTCTGGACTTCCCCAACATTGGGAACAATCTTCCTGCATCTAGCCTGTCCAATCCCTTTAGGATTTTATACGTTTCAATCAGATCCCCCCTCAATCTTCTAAATTCCAACGAGTATAATCCTAGTTCATCCAGTCTTTCATCATATGAAAGTCCTGCCATCCCAGGAATCAATCTGGTGAACCTTCTTTGTACTCCCTCTATGGCAAGGATGTCTTTCCTCAGATTAGGGGACCAAAACTGCACACAACACTCCAGGTGTGGTCTCACCAAGGCCTTGTACAACTGCAGTAGTACCTCCCTGCTCCTGTACTCGAGTCCTCTTGCTATAAATGCCAGCATACCATTCGCCTTTTTCACCGCCTGCTGTACCTGCATGCCCACTTTGAATGACTGGTGTATAATGACACCCAGGTCTCATTGCACCTCCCCTTTTCCTAATCGGCCACCATTCAGATAATAATCTGTTTTCCTGTTTTTGCCACCAAAGTGGATAACCTCACATTTATCCACATTAAATTGCATCTGCCATGAATTTGCCCACTCACCCAACCTATCCAAGTCACCCTGCATCCTCTTAGCATCCTCCTCACAGCTAACACTGCCGCCCAGCTTCGTGTCATCCGCAAACTTGGAGATGCTGCATTTAATTCCCTCATCCAAGTCATTAATATATATTGTAAACCACTGGGGTCCCAGCACTGAGCCTTGCAGTACCCCACTAGTCACTGCCTGCCATACTGAAAAGGTCCCGTTTATTCCCACTCTTTGCTTCCTGTCTGCCAACCAATTCTCTATCTACATCAATACCTTACCCCCAATACTGTGTGCTTTAAGTTTGCACACTAATCTCCTGTGTGGGACCTTGTCAAAAGCCTTTTGAAAATCCAAATATACCACATCCACTGGTTCTCCCCTATCCACTCTACTAGTTACATCCTCAAAAAATTGTATGAGATTCGTCAGACATGATTTTCCTTTCACAAATCCATGCTGACTTTGTCCGATGATTTCACTGCTTTCCAAATGTGCTGTTATCACATCTTTGATAACTGACTCTAGCAGTTTCCCCACCACCGATGTTAGGCTAACCAGTCTATAATTCCCTGGTTTCTCTCTCCCTCCTTTTTTAAAAAGTGGGGTTACATTAGCCACCCTCCAATCCTTAGGAACTAGTCCAGAATCTAAAGAGTTTTGAAAAATTATCACTAATGCATCCACTATTTCTTGGGCTACTTCCTTAAGCACTCTGGGATGCAGACCATCTGGCCCTGGGGATTTATCTGCCTTTAATCCCTTCAATTTACCTAACACCATTTCCCTACTAACATGTATTTCCCTCAGTTCCTGCATCTCACTGGACCCTCTGTCCCCTACTATTTCCGGAAGATTATTTATGTCCTCCTTAGTGAAGACAGAACCAAAGTAATTATTCAATTGGTCTGCCATGTCCTTGCTCCCCATAATCAATTCACCTGTTTCTGTCTGTGGAGGACCTACATTTGTCTTAACCAATCTTTTTCTTTTCACATATCTATAAAAGCTTTTACAGTCAGTTTTTATGTTCCCTGCCAGCTTTCTGTCATAATCTTTTTTCCCCTTCCTAATTAAGCCCTTTGCCCTCCTCTGCTGAACTCTGAATTTCTCCCAGTCCTCAGGTGAGCCACTTTTTCTGGCTAATTTGTATGTTTCTTCTTTGGAATTGATACTATCCCTAATTTCCCTTGTCAGCCACGGGTGCACTACAGTTCTTCATGGATATGGTGGGCTGAAGGGCCTGTTTTTCAAAACAATAAAAGATTATCTTTATTTGTCACATGTACATCAAAATGTGAAATGTCATTTACATTAAACCATACCAGTGAAGATTATGATGAGTATCCTGCAAATATTGCCACACATTAGTCTCCAACATAGCTTGTACAAACTTACTATCCCTAACTGCACTGGGGCCTGTACTCACTGGAATTGAGAAGAATGAGGGGTGACCTCATTGAAACCTACCGAATGTTGAAAGGGCTTAGTAGAATATATGTGGAGAGGATGTTTCCTGTAGTAGATGAGCCTAAGACCAGAGGACACAGCCTCATAACAGAGGGACGTCTTTTAGAATGGAGAATGGAGGAATTTCTTTAGGCAGAGAATGGTGAATCTGTGGAATTCTTTGTCACAGGCAGCTGTGGAGGCCAAGTCATTAGGTAAATTTAAGGTAAACACGAGGAATTCTGCAGATGCTGGAAATTCAAGCTACACACATCAAAGTTGCTGGTGAACGCAGCAGGCCAGGCAGCATCTCTAGGAAGAGGTACAGTCAACATTTCGGGCCAAGACCCTTCGTCAGGACTAACTGAAGGAAGAGCTAGTAAGAGATTTGAAAGTGGGAGGGGGAGGGGAAGGGGGAGATCCAAAATGATAGGAGAAGACAGGAGGGGGAGGGATGGAGCCAAGAGCTGGACAGGTGATTGGAAAAAGGGATATGAGAGGATCATGGGACAGGAGGCCCAGGGAGAAGGAAAAGGGGGAGGGGGGTAAAACCCCAGAGAATGGGCAAGGGGTATAGTCATAGAAGGACAGAGGGAGAAAAAGGAGAGAGAGAGAAAGAATGTGTGTATATAAATAAATAACGGATGGGGTACGAGGGGGAGGTGGAGCTTTAGCAGAAGTTAGAGACTATCTAGGAAGAGGTACAGTCGACAACTTCTCTAACTTCTCTAATTCTGCTCCTATATCTTATGGTTTTTAGAATGTGGGAGGTGTTTATGGTGTATATTCTATAACATATCTGTAATTGTGTACAAGTTTGCTCTCCCTACTTAAGTTGTACTTGCACTAGCGTGTAACAAAGATTTACCACATTGTTTCTTGTGTGGTAGGAAGGCTGTAGGAGGGATCATAAGACATAGGAGCTGAATTTGCTATTCAGTCCATCAAAGTACTTCACCATTCCAAGATAGCTGATTTCTTATCCCTTTCAACCCCATTCTTCTGCCTTTTCCCTATAACATTTGTCATCCATACTAATCAAGAACCAATCAACCTCCTCTTTAAATATACCAAATGACTTGGCTTCCACAGCAGCAATAAATTCCACAGATTTCCCACCCCCTAGCTAAAGAACTCTCAGCGCCACCTACGGTCACTCAGCAACAGCTAATCCCCTTGTGTGTGTCAGCCCTGCACCCACACAACATCATCACTGTCCCTCCTCTCAGAGCTTGCCACTGGTGCCTTGGGCCCCCGGGCGGTGAATCTCACCAAATGGAGTCCCTTTGCACGATGATATGAACAGACTGAGGCTGTCCTTGGCTGAAGGTTAAAATAATTCCTTGTGATTTCATTGAATCATTTGAAAAAAATATACACCTGGTGGACACTTGATTAGGTTTACCTGTACATTAATGCTAATATCTCATTAGGCAAGCACGTGTCAGCAACTCAATGCAGAAAAGCATGCAGATATGATCAAGAGGTTCAGTTGGTTTTCAGAACAAACATCAGAATGGGAAAGAATTGCGATCTAAGTGACTAACTGTGGAATGATTGTTGGTGCCAGATGGGGTGGTTTGAGTACCTTAGAAACTGCTGATCTCCTGGGATTTTCATTCACAGTGGTATCTAGAGTTTACTGAGAATGGTGTGGAAAACAGGAAACATCCAGTGAGCAGCATTTCTGTGGGTGAAAATGCCTTGTGAATGATAGAGGTCAGAGAAGAATGGCCTGACTGGTTTGAACTGACAGGAAGGGAACAGTAACTCAAACAATCACGTGCTACAACAGTGGTGTGCAGAAGAGCATCTCTGAATGCACAACACATTAAACATTGAAGTGAATGCATCACAGCAGCTGAAGCCCATTCTGGGTTCCACTCCTGTACCTAATGAAGTGGCCACTGAGTGGATACTATTGGGCTCTACTGAGGTAGTGCCTTCTTGCATTGAGGTGCTTAAAACCAGAGGTTGTGGTCTCAAAAATAAGCTTAAACATTTAGGACTGGGGTAAGAATCTTTTTTGCGAAAGTTCATGAACCTTCAGTGCATTTTATTTTAAATCCAAAAGGACTATGGAAGAGCACTGAATACATTCTAAATAGAGATGATAAATTGTGACATTGAAGGAATATAGTTATTGAGGTGGTGGAGGAGGCACTGAGAGCTGAATGGCCTAGTTCTTGTAAAGAGCCTTTCTCATCCTGGCATTTAACTGAGAATAAAAGGAGAATTGAATTAACAGAGGTATCAACACCATTATGCTATGAGCTTCAAGCTTCAAAACCTGGGCCTTTATAACTCCTTCCACAATTGGCTTTATTTCCTCTTTGGTAGATCAGTCCGTACCGGTTAGTGGTAATGTCTTCTTGTTGACATTCAGCATGGGTATATCTCAAATTTGCATGTTTTGCCCTTTGCTCTACTTTCTACACTCATGATTGTGGGGCTACTTCATCTATCCATGTCATCTAGAACACTATCTATGCACCATCTATAAATTGACCAATGAGATTACTGTTGGTGGCAGAATCTCAGATGGTGACAAGGAGTACACAAACAAAATAGCTCAGCCGGTTGAGTAGTGTCACAACAACAAATTTGCACTCAGTGTCAGCAAGATCAAGGAACTGAATGAGAATACACACCAATCATCATTGAGGAGTCCGTGATGAGCAGTTTCAAGTTCCGGGATGCACACATCTCAGGATCTATTCTGGACTGACCACATTGACACAATCAACGTGAAGGCTAAAGTTCATTAGGAGTTTGAGGAGATTTGGTATGTCACAAAGACTAGCAAATTTCTACAGCATTCTGGATGATTATATCTCTGTCTGATTGAGGCGCCAATGCACAGGATCATAATGAGCTTCTGAGGATTCTATGCTCAACCAGGTCTATCTTGGACACAATCCTCCCCACCATTGAAGACATCTTCAAAAGGCAGTCTTTCAAGAATGTGGTGTAAATTATAGATCCTTACCATCTGGGACATGCCCTGTTTTCATTACTATAGTCAGGTAGGAGGCACAGGAACTTGAAGACCCACACGTAACATTTTAGAAACAACATCTTCGCCTTTGCCATCGTGATTCATGAGCACTACCTCACTATTGCTCTTTTGCACTATTCATTGCAATTTGTTATGCCTGCACTGTACTGCCTCTGTAAAACAACACATTTCACAACCAATGTTGGTGACAATAAACCGGAATCTGATTCTTCTAATGAGTAATTCACTCCGATTATCAGTATTACTCCAGATGGCAATTTTTCCCTTTGACTTTGTTAGTTAGTACTTCTCAGAAATAGTTGATGGTGCTATGTGACTTTATCCTGGGGATCATGGAGAGCCTGCTATGATTCAAGAAAAGGGAAAGGAAAAGTGATACATGGAGCTGGAGGCAAATAACCACTTATGCCTAAATGCAAACACTTGCTGTGCGTCGATTCATGGACTTCTTTTAGTGATCTATTTGGACCTGAATTTTTTTGCTTATACTGTTGAAGTTGCTGAAGAGGGTAAAAAGAGAATGGGTAGTGAATTATTTACAGCATATTTTGGTGTTTCCTCTACATATTCATAAATTCTGGTTCGGTTTCAAAGTCATTAAAACCGCAAACACTAGAATGCATTCATTACACACACTCACATTAGATATTGCACTGAATTCTTGTTAGTCACGTGGGCAACACTGCAGATGAATAAAGTGGCAAATGAATAACTAGCTGCCTGTCAGAGTGACAGCTCGTGAGCAGAATAGTAAGGAAGTCATGTTGCAGCAATGTAAAATTTGGTTAGGCTGTTTTTAGTATTGCATGCAATTCTCCCCATTACAGGAAGGATGTAGAAGAGATTTACCAGGTTGTTGTCTGAATTAAAGGGTATCAGCTGTAAAGAGGTTGGACAAACTCAGGTTGTCTCCTCTGGACTTTCAGAAGCTGAGGGAAAATCAGAGAGGTTTATAAATTTCAGAGTTATACATAGGGTAGAGAAGCAGAATTACCCCCCCCCCCGCCCCCAGTTAGAATTATCAAATAGTAGAGTAAATTTAAATATGTGCAGGGCAAGTTTTTCTTTAACAGAGAGTGTTAAATGTTTAGAATGGGCTGTCAGGTGTAGTGGTGGAAGCAGATACGAAAGTGGCAAGTAAGAGGCTGTTAGATACATTAATATGCTTAGGATGGAGGGATTGTGGATCATAATATACAGACAGAAGAAACATAATTCTGTCTCATTAGTTCTAATATTACTGGCTCCTTTGTCCTATAAGATGGTTACAAGACTCATGAACAACTATAGATCACTTGTACATCTGGCTTGTAACTTTAAAGTAGACTTATGATTTTGCTTAATTTAGAATTAGTTTACTGGATATCTTCCTTTAGCTATTTTCTGTATCACACCTAACTACAGAGCAAAATCCCCACATTTCACATCGGTAGAGACACACTGTCATTTTTGCAGTTATAAATACAAGAATCAAATGATAATACTGTACTATTCACCAACTGCCTTTTTGAAAGGGGGCATTTTAATGCAGTTCTTAAGTCACTAATCTGGATAATATCAAAACATAGACCAGTACCAGAACAGGAAAGGCCCTTCATCCCATAGTGTCTGCACTGAATAGAATGCAGATTTTCAGCAAACTAATCAAACCAAACCGCGAGTGTACATTAAATTAACAAGCTAGATACAGTATAGAAGAAGTCTGGTATTGTTCACATGTACATCTGCATCATCTTAAAGAACAGTGGAGCTAGAAACATAATTAATGAGGCAGTTTGATGCTGCAATAAGTGGTCTCTTGATTCTTTCTGAATATGACCTTCAGTTTAGGACCTTGTAATTACAGGTTGTACAAGCTTGTTCCTGAACTTGTAGACCAATGTCGAATCGTGTGTACGTGGACCCAAAAGGTGCTTATGATGAATATCAGTATCCAGTTGTGTTTTTGCCACCGTATGAGAATCCTCCTCCCTGGATTCCGCTGCACGAGGTAATGTTTATATAGATTGATTTCTCTGTAACACTGTGCTGATGACCTCATGGTAGAAGTATCAATTTTCATTTGGTAATTAGGACTGAATGGAAAAAGGCGAAGCTGTTGAGACACCAAACTGTCTCATTCTTGATTGTGAAACCCAGTTTATGACGAAATCTAGTTCTCTTCCATTTTCCCCCTCTGGAACTGAACCTTCTTCATAGAGACTGCTACTTCCTTCCCGTTGTGTCTCATTCAGGATGGACATGTCAATGCAAAAATGTCTCGAGTTCCTAAGCTAAGAAGTCAGAGCAGTGTCTCTGTTGGGATTCTTCAGAAGGCTTCTGACATTCCAGGTCTTCAAATTCCATCTGTGTTGTTAAGTTTATAAGTGCGATGACTCAAACATGATACTGTAAGGACATGATCTAGCAGCAAGGGAAGCATAATGTTGGAGACCAGCCTCTGAATTACATATGAATGCTAACGTTGTGCATGCAAACACCAGTTAGTATTTGTATGTGAATGAATGGCCTCTGTGGACTCTTACCAACCCCACCGAGCTCTTCCATGTTTCACAACTGACCCTGCCCACAATTATTGCAAGCCTCCCATGGATCCTCTCCTGGAGTCATGCTCCAATACCCAGCTGCTGATCGTGATCAGTCTCTAGTTCCTGCTTAAGCACCTGGCTCTACATTTGATTGATTCAAACATTTTAGTGAGGTTGAAAAGTATCATGATGGGTACTGCCAACAAAAGAAAACCTGCAGTTGCTGGAGGAACTCAGCAGGCCAGGCAGCATCTATGGAAAAGACTACACTGTTGAGATTTCAGGCCAAGAACCTTCATCAGTTCTGTGTTCCTCCAGCGTTTTACGATGGTAAGTATTGCTCCTTGCCTTTCTTTTGATTTTGTTACACAGGCCTTGCCCCAGCTACACACTTGGCCCCATTTGACACAACGATTTCAAAAGAAATGCAAGCAGTTGCACCAATTGCTATACATAGTTTATTTTTAAACCCACTGAAGAACTAGAATCTCTCATTTGAAAGGGACTGTGGAATTCATTGCGTGTCGTGCCATGTGACGCAGGTGATTGTGATCCCATGACTATGACTGTTCTTGGCAAATGTTTCTACATAAGTGCTTTGCCATTGCCGCCTTCTGGGCAGTGTCTTTACGAGACAGGTGATCCCAGCCATTATCAATACTCTTCAGAGATTGTCTGCTTGGCATTAGTGGTTGCATAACCAGGACTCGTGATATGTGCTAGCTGCTCATACGACCATCCATCACCTAGTCCCAAGGCTTCCTGTGACCCTGATCAGGGAGCTAAGCAGATGCTACACTTGCCCAAGGGTGTCCTGCAGGCTAGCCTTGCACCTCCTTTGGTAGGGTTGTATCTTCACCCCGCCATCAAATTTCACTAGTTGAAGAAATTTATCTCTGCCATATTGTTTGTTTCCTGACAAGCAAGCTATGATCCTAAACAAAAGGATCCATAACAGAGCCAGTTTCAATGTAGACTGTGGCCTTAAGTAGGTGTGTCATTGCCCTGACAGTTCTTGCAGCCACCTTCCATTTCACCTCCAACAGAATCCTCAGTGGAATGAAGATAGTCTTTAGGATTAACTGATACTATTCAGTGTACAGAGTCTTCACTGCAAAGCAAGGTCAGCTAATCTCAGTCATTGACTTATATTTCCACATGCATGACGCCACATTCCAATCACTGTTGGCTCATTTGCTGCCAAGGGGATGCAGCATCCTGTTCCTGCTCTATGATACTGCCTTCCAACAGTAATGGTTCAAGATGAGACGCTGGGAGATGTGGATCACTGCTCAAATCTCGAACCAACTCCTATAAAGGCAAATGCCAATGATGAAATTCACCATAATTTTTAATATAGCTGGACAGCTTACAACTGACTGAGGAAAATGTTTGATAAGCAAGACCTTAATGTCACAGAACTCCTTTTACCAGGCGTTAGTGATACTTATCTTCCTCATATGTCTCAGATACTGATGACGTACAGCAGATACCAGGGCTCTTGATTGTTAATACTAATGCTGTGTCTCCAAAATCCTCCAAAACCACTGGAAGATTAGGTGAACCAATAGCACCATTCTCTTCCAAGCAAACACCCCTAGAATCAAGACTCTGATACTTGATTGGTTTTGTTGGCTGACCAGATCATCATATGCCATTTTGTTATGGAAATAAATTAAGGATCCTAGAATGTTCTCAAGACTCACTGGGGAAAAATGGTCTATGTTATTTTACTTTAATGAATGTTTTCTAGAGTACCCTTTTCTCCCTCTATTTGCCATTCATAAAAGTTGCATTGAATTCTGACATATTTGCTTTCATTAAAGGATAATTCATGAAGGTAATCAGAGAATAGGAATCTGATTATGAGCAGTCCTTGTCATTAAGTTTATAATTTAAACAAGCATTATAGCTTAAACTTTGAATTTGCAAAGCTACATAGTTAGCTGCAAGATGAGCAACCACAGTGAAATTTGATGTCTGTGGAACTGATGTTTCAGAAATAGTATTCTCTCTTATTTAAACAGCAGGGGATTTTAATTTTTCAGCACATGAAAAGTATGGAAAATAACTTTTTAAAATAACTTTTCATTAGAGGTTACATCACTCTGACTACAACAATGAACTGACCCAATTTTTGCCTCGAACCATCCAGCTGAAGAAACCCTCTGGGGCTCAGGTAATAAAACCTTCCAATTCATGGTCATTCTCAGCTGTGTAAATATTGTTAAATGTTTTATCTTTAATGCTAAATTTAACCATCTTGTATAGTGCTGTACTAAAAATTTACTAGTTATATTCTCAACCAGTTCTAAAACTTAAGTTGCAAGAAATGTCCATGAAAATATCCTATTTCCGAAGCTATTCCAGCTTTAGCAAGGGTATAGCAAGTAAACTGATGAATTTATAGCTTTTCTCCCCCCAGACTTTGTGAAATGAGTTTGGGGGTAGTGATCGCTTGATTCATGGCTTTAACCTCCCCTTAATTTGTCACTAAATTGATTACAGCTATTTTTCCATGTGCAAATTTATCTTGATGTAGCTTTCCTGGAGATTGTGTAAATTCTGATCTTTAACTTGCTTGTGCTCCTATTTCCCCTAGCTTGGATTCAACATCCGAGGAGGCAAGGCCTCACAACTTGGCATCTTCATATCAAAGGTTGGTGTTTTGGCTTAAGACTTGCGTCTTAGTGAGCTGTTTTTAGTTTTTAATTAATTTTAGGCTGCTTTCTAGGATCTCATTCCTAGTGAATGTGATGCCAAAGCACACAACCCATCATTCACCTGGATGTGTCATTCTACAGTGACTTCCTCATAGGAAATTGGGAGAAAAAAGGTAATTCTTGGTAAGGTGCAGAAGAGCACTAACTGGTTTTAGTTAAAGTACCGTGAAAACTTCCGATTGTTGTAAACAAAAAACAAAACCGATTTTGGTATACTAATATCCTCTAGGAGAAGTAAATCTTTCATCCTTAGCTGGGCTGGCTTGTACTTAACTGTAGTCTCATCCCATGTATTTGATGCCCCTCACTCAACTTGATCAATTGAACCAGGGCAAATATATTCAGTTAAACAAGGAACAAAATTGAATGGATCATTTGACCTTGACCAATGAATTCAGAAATGGCAAAGACTCCTAACCCAGTTGACTTTGCAAAATAGTTCTCGCATCCATATGGGGATTATTTAAATTTCCTGAGGTATCCAACAGACCAGTCAAGCAACAGTCTAACACAGTGGTTAACCCCCCCCCACCCCCCAAAAGACTTGGTGGGCTTTTTATTTTGAATCCAACCTGTTCTCCATTTGACACAAAAACTTGCTAATTGAGAGCATCCAATATGGAAAATGTATTCTTTCCTGGAACTTGATTTTCATTTGGCAAGTTCACTGACACTCTTTTCTTTCTGTTTCCCATTTCAATGTGCAGCCCTCCTGACTGAAACCAAGACCACTTGTTGACATGCTCCCAGATTTTTGCCAACACACAAGACTTAGAATAATTAAGTGCTGTATGTCTGTCAAAACAGTTAAATTCTAATCACATATTTGGACATTACCTTTCACTGCAGGTGATTCCTGATTCTGATGCGGATCATGCAGGGTTGCAAGAGGGCGATCAGGTTCTTGCTGTGAATGACATTGACTTTCAGGACATAGAACATAGTAAGGCAAGTATCATAGTTCAGAGAATACACCAGAGTCACAAAACAGAATCTGAGTATATGTTTACAACAGTTGTAACCCTGATAGATGAACAATACATGAAATACTACTTTTAATGATTACAAGTCTAAATTCAGGGTGTGTATTAGGACTTAATTAATTAGGTATTGATCAAAGGAAGAAAGATAATTTATAATAAGAGCAGTAGTAAAAGGGGAAAATGCTGGAAATCATTAGGCTAAATACCATAAATACAAGAGAATCTGCAGATGCTGGAGAACACACAGACACACACAATGCTGGAGGCACTCTGCAAGTCAGGCAGCATCCGGAGGGGGATTGTTTTTGAGCCGAGCCCCTTCATTAAGACTGAAATGAAGGTCTTGGTCCAAAACATTGACTATTACTATCCATAGATGTTGCCTAAATGGTTATATTAAATGCGAAGATATGTACATAGAAACAGTGAAATGCGTTGTTTGCATTAACAACCAACACCCAAGGATATGCTGAGGGCAGCCTGCAAATGTCACCACACATTCTGATGCCAATGTAGCTTGCCCCAATGCTCAGCTGAGTAACCAGAACACAAGAAGCACCAAAACAATAAACGGCAAGCACCCCTGGATAGAGAAAGTAATCTCTTTTGGGTTAGTTATTTTACAGTCTTTGGAGAATAGTATTAATATTGGGTTGGGTCTAGTTCAGAATTTTCCAATTGCAAGCTTCATTTGTGTCAATAATAATGTCCCTTTTCCATAAAGCAATTTTTTTTTGTTGCCAAGTTCTATTTTTCTGTTGCACAGGCCGTTGAGATCTTGAAATCTGCAAAAGAGATTGTAATGCGGGTTCGCTACTTTCCATACAGTAAGTAGAAGCCTGGTTGGTTTATTAATGGGTGGTGTATTCAAATTTAAGTGGTAATTAGTTACCCAATTTTCTCATGACAGTGCTGATTGTTTGACCCACTGAATCTAAGCCAGTTATTAGAGAAAGCCCATTCTTTTTTCCCTGCAATGCATATTTTTCTCACCCCCATCAACTTAACCTCCTACCATCTACCTAAACTAAAAATAATCTATAGCAATCATTAAATGTACCAGTGTGGGAGGAAATGGAAGCATGGGGAAGATGAATACAGTCACAGCACCGAAAATCAGGATGAAACCTAATGTGCTTTATTCCACTGATCTTAATCCCAAATATCTTTGAACCACATTCCATCATAAGTAAATTGCAAGGTAAAAACAAGTCGTCTCAGATTCAGCCGCTCCAATGTTAAAATCATTTGTGGGAAGGTTCCATATTTCTACTGGAAGGGTTTTGAGCCTAGTGTCAAATGGCTTGGTTCTCTTCACTAGAGAAGTTTCTCTTTCTATTTTGTATTTGCTCTTTAGAAATCTTAGAAACATAGAAAACCTACAGCACAATACAGACCCTTTGGCCCACAAAGTTATGACAAACATGTCTCTACCTTAGAAATTTACTAGGCTTACCTATAGCCCTCTATTTTTCTAAGCTCCGTGTACCTATCCAAAAGTCTCTTTTTAAGATCTGCCTCTACCACTGTTGCCGGCAGCCCATTCTACGCACTCACCACTCTGAGTGAAAAACTTACCCTTGACTTCTCCTCTGGACCTACTCCCTAGCACTTTAAACCTGTGTCCTCTTGTGGCAACCATTTCAGCTCTGGGAAAAAGCCTCTGACTATCCACATGATCAATGCCTCTCATCATCTTATACACCTCTATCAGGTCACCCCTCATCCTCCATCGCTCCAAGGAGAAAAGGCCGAGTTCACTCAACCTATTCTTATAAGGCATGCTCCCCATCCAGGCAACATCCTTGTAAATCTCCTCTGCACCCTTTCTATGGCTTCCACATCCTTCCTGTCGTGAGGTGACCAGAACTGAGCACAGTACTCCAAGTGGGGTCTGACCAGGGTACTATATAGAAACATAGAAAATAGGTGCAGGAGTAGGCCATTCGGCCCTACATTACCTCTCGGCTCCTAAATTCAATTCCACGATTGATGAAGGCCAATACACCCTACGCCTTCTTAACCACAGAGTCGACCTGCGCAGCTGCTTTGAGCGTCCTATGGACTCGGACCCCAATATCCTCCACACTGCCAAGAGTCTTACCACTAATACTGTATTCTGCCATCATATTTGACCTACCAAAATGAGCCACTTCACACTTATCTTGGTTGAACTCCATCTGCCACTTCTCAGCCCAGTTTTGCATCCTTTCAGTGTCCCGCTGTAACCTCTGACAGCCCTCCACACTATCCACAACACCTCCAAACTTTGTGTCATCAGCAAACTTACTAACCCATCCCTCCACTTCCTTATCCAGGTCATTTATAAAAATCACGAAGAGTAGGGGTCCCAGAACAGATCCCTGCAGCACACCACTGGTCACCGACCTCCATGCATGAATATGACCCATCTACAATCACTCTTTGCCTTCTGTGGGCAAGCCAGTTCTGGATCCACAAAGCAATGTCCCCTTGGATCCCATGCCTCCTTACTTTCTCAATAAGCCATGCATGGGGTGCCTTATCAAATGCCTTGCTGAAATTCATGTACACTACATCTACTGCTCTTCCTTCATCAATGTGTTTAGTCACATCCTCAAAAAATTCGATCAGGCTCATAAGGCACGACCTGCTCTTGACAAAGCTATGCTGACTATTCCTAATCATATTATACCTCTCCAAATATTCATTAATCCTACCTCTCAGGATCTTCTCCATCAATTTACCAACCACTGAGGTGTAAGACTTACTGGTCTATAACTTCCTGGGCTATTTCTACTCCTCTTCTTGAATTAAGGAACAACATCCACAACGCTCCAATCCTCCGGAACCTCTCCCGTCCCCATTGATGATGCAAAGATCATTGCCAGTGGCTCGGCAATCTCCTTCCTCGCCTCCCACAGTAGCCTGGGGTACATCTCATCCGGTCCCGGTGACTTATCCAACTTGATGCTTTCCAAAAGCTCCAGCACATCCTCTTTTTTTAATATCTACATGCTCAAGCTTTTCAGTCTGCTGTAAGTCATCCCTACAATCACCAAGATCCTTTTCCACAGTGAATACTTAAGTATTCATTAATTCCGGTACCATACACACTTTCCCACTGTTACACTTGATAGGTCCTAATCTTTCCTGTTTTATCCTCTTGTTCTTCACATACTTGTAGAATGCCTTGGGGTTTGCTTTAATCCTGCCTGCCAAGGCTTTCTCATGGCCCCTTCTGCCTCTCCTAATTTCCTTCTTAAACTCCTTCCTATTAGCCTTATAATCTTCTAAATCTCTAACATTACCTAGCTCTCTGAACCTGTTGTAAGCTTTTCTTTTCTTCTTGATTAGATTATTACAGCCTACAGCACGGTTCCTGTATCCTATCATAACTTCCCTGTCTCATTGGAACATACCTATGCAGAACTCCACACAAATAGCCCCTGAACATTTGCCACATTTTTTCTGTACTTTTCCCTGAGAACATCTGCTTCCAATTTCCTGCCTGATAGCCTCATAATTCCCCTTACTCCAATTAAATGCTTTTCTAACTTGTCTGTTCCAATGCTATTGTAAAGGAGCTAGAATTATGATCACTATCTCCAAAATGCTCTCCCACTGAGAGATCTGACACCTGACCAGGTTCATTTCCCAATACCAAATCTTTTAATCTTTACTGTAGCTGGCTGGAGGGTTGGAGGAAATAGTAATTGGTTGTTACTGCCTTTTAATCCCTAATGTGCTGACTGGTACAGTGATTATTCTGTACAAATGAAGCATCATTCCCCCCCGCCCCCCCCGTAGTTACTCAAACAAAGGGTAACATTCCTTTAGCCTTTATAATATATTAGTATATATAAACTGGGATTTTGAAGATTGATAATGTACAAAATTTGCATTGAAGGTGGCTGATCTTGCACATCCTCCCATTGAACGCATTTACTCCTATTCATTCTGGGGAATTTCCAACCCTGAAAGTACTGTGAAATAAACTGGGTGTTGCATGAATGAGGAGAGAAATCTAACTTCTGATTCTGTTGGAAGTTCGTTGATTTGTTTCTGATTATTGACAGTGCCTTGAATGAGGTCACTGTGGAATACTCTTTAGGAATTGGATGCTGTTTTCTTAATCCATACTGAATAATTATCTTTTTTTCCAGACTTTCGAAGGCAAAAGGAGAGAACAGTGCATTAGGAGAAGGTACTACAGATGACCATATGATGGGATCACTACACCTTAAATTAGCTGGAAAATTAATAGCTTTTTCACACCTTAACTGATTGCAGTTGAGTTAGAATGGGATTTTAAAATGTGAGGTATTTATTAAAATGCAAATTTTATGAAAATTATTCTAGTTAGTCTGAAGTGAAAAGGTACCTGGTTCTGTAAAAAGGAATCTAATCCACCAGCAGGTAGCCATAAGAGTAAAATGTTTGTACAACTTACACTGGATCAGTTTTAATAATGGATATTGTATTTAGCTTTTTTCTATATAAAAATATATCTGGAAAGCTGAAGTTTCACAACATTTGCTTTTACAATGAAATAGGTTTTACTGTAGCAATGAGATTGTGTTTGCATCAAAACTCCCTGCTTTTTCCATCTGGTGTCAAATGATATGCAAAGAGATTTTGAAAGAAACATCCACATTTCTGCAATGAACTTGCTTTGGTAGTTCTAGCTGTGACTGTGGTAGCATGGGCTACTACCTGCATTTTGTCATTACATCAACAAACCAGAAGAGTGGCTGTGTGAAAATATCTTGCTTTATGAATAAACATTCTGTAACCATTGATATTCACAAGAGAATTGAGTAGCTTTTCCCCATTAAGCAATCAGAAATATAACCTCTGAAACCTTGAATGAGGTCACTTGAAGGACCCTACCTGCAAGAATTAAACTGATATCTATTTTACCAAGATACCATGTAAATGAATCACTTTACAAACTGGTATTCAAATTTCTTGATGCATGGAGTCCTACTGAAGTGGAAGTATGATGCAAAGATGTCTTTTTAACTTTTCTCTATTAAGTGCTCCAATATAATTCTGGGAAAACACGAAATCCCAGACCTTCAAAACAAATGAGGTAAGAAACGGTAACTTGTTCGATAAAGCAGGGCATGTAATTGGAGCAGAACATTTAGTTCTTATCTGGGAGTCAACGGAGAATTATCAAGAGAAGGGAGCTTGATTGACTTTAACTCTTGCTATCCTGGGATAAGAAAGCTAAGCAAAATAATCTACTTGTTCCTGCTTTATATTAGCTAGAAGTTAACATTATCCACACTCCACCCCCAGTTTCAAAAATTGTATATTAAAATAAAACACTGTTAAGAGCATTATTATTAAGTGATTGTACTGATGTATGTAACAAAGTTATTAATTCTGTTAAGGTTTCATTAAAAATACAGCCTGCAATTCCTCAAAATAGTCTTGCAGGTTTAAAGCATTTCTCCAGAATTGTCTTAATGAATGAAGTACCAAAGCCAAAACACAGTAGCTAATCATTGTCTGAAATATTTTAAACATACATTTATTAATGTAACCCAGGTAATAGCTTGTATGACAAAGTATAATGTGCAAAAATCACTTTGGCAAGCTTACACCACTTGAAATTAATGACTTAAAAATCTAATTATGAGGGTCCTTTTGCTCATATTCAGGTTTCTGATGTTAAAAGATAACCTTCACACAAAATATAGTTTGGCAAAATAATGATAATCATGGTTGAACTAAAATAAACTTTACCCTTACAGTTCAATATCCAAATAAACATGAGCATCTACAACATTCATACAAAACATATTTACCAGTAATATTCTTCATTAATGCTGTGAAGCTAGCAGCAAAATGCACAATTCTGCTTTGCTTAGGTTCTTCATCTTATGAGATTTCTCTTGCAAGGTGGGTTGGTAAGAAATGGTATACCTTAAAATCATTAATACATAGGAAGATAAATACTAGTGCAAGGGAATTTATCAATATATGAACTGAACAATTCCACACCATCCCATTGCTGATAGAAAAGGGTTATAGTGTATGAAAATTGTTCCCTAAATTTACCCAAAGTTGTTTAAATGGAAAATATTTGATATTTTCTCTTCCAATAGCCCTTTCTTGAGGAAGAAGGTGGAGAGTCCAGTTTCACTGTTACATGTTGGTGGTGTTACCATTTCTAATTGTCCATCTTATATCCTAAATACAACAAGGTTGACTTAGATGGCAGCACAAAAACACACAAACAATGGAACAGTAGACAATACAATTTCGCAATATTTTTTGGCACAATATATTTTAAGCGAGGTATTAAAGCAGAAATAAAATACATGTATGTGACAGATTCTCTTATTGTAGTAGCCGGAACAGAGAATATTACAGATTTAAAAATGTTTCAAATGAAATACAGAATCAACATTTGAATCCTACTAATTGGAAGGTTGCAGATTCTACCTCCTCAAAGAAAAACTTCAGTTTTACAAAATAGTCCATTAGAAGTTAACGAGATGGTCCGCAGTTGCACTGAATGGACTATTTAACTCTTTCTGTAAAATGCTTTAGGAGAAAACTCCAAATCTGTTGCAATGGAACACTGCTGAAGTCATGCAGCATTTTGTTTTTGTGACACAAGTTGGAGGAAAAGTGCATTAGTGAATCTAAAGTACAGAAGAGAATTTTAAAGCTTTCTAACAGTTGATGAAAGACTCAATGCAACAAAACAAGCCCAGCCTTCCATCTTCTTCCCCTAGCAATACATTTAACATTGACTTGAAAACCCAAAGGAAAATTATCAGCAATGTTAAAACAAAGTGAAAGAACTTAATGATAACAAATTAATATTACTAAGATTTCAACAATGCCCAATGGTCAAATGTCATTTTAAGGTTGTTTATAATGATTAAAAACCTACTAGCACCATTAAAAAAATATTCTAGCTGTTTTACTTCCAGAGTGGGTGAAACAACACCAATTACTTGGTGTTATCAATTTCAGGTAAATATCACAAGGCCTTTCGTAAACCTTTAAATTATGTTGGTTTATGCTTCATATACAAATCAGTCATATAGCTGACAACAGTAGAACAAAATCATGATTCACCTGATCGACAGCACTATTTTAAAATGCCAACCTTAGCAAGGTGTTAAATTTAATGAACTTCATTACAAAAACATCAGCATCTTTACACAAAAAATAGAATATTTTAAAGCCTTTCTTCTAACATGTAGAGACCTCAGATGAAACAAATGCTAAAAAGCAGTAGCACGTTGATACTTGATGTGCAGTGCCTCAAATGCGGTGGCTCATCTTAAGTATCCCCTAACATTTAAGTGTTACTGAATTGAGCAGGGAAATCATTTCTGTGAAGGGGGCCTCTCTATAATCATTCCAATTAAATAGAAAAGACAAATTCCCAATAAGTAGTAGAAAACATTAAAAAGGTTAATTAAATATTGTTATCTGTTATTAGTGGAAAGCTTAACTTTGCATACATTTACTCAGATTGAGAATCCAGAATTGTTACAAAAATACAAGCTCACATAACAAAATATTAAAAATATTCCAACTGTAATTCTATGATTTTGATCTCAAAATAGCACTTCCATTTTTTCCTTCACCAACTATATACCTAACACCAGTACTCAAAGGGCACCTGGATATTTACATTCTTCATGATTAAATGCCGAAAATTTCTTTGAGATTATAGGAAGAAAACGAAGATTCTGCCTTATTTTCTTGATTATGCTTTATAAGTATAATTTTTAAGTTTGCTGCTGTTAAAAAGTCTATTTCACAAATCAGTAGTTAATTAAATACAAGCACATTGGCTTAATAGTCTTCTGAATTTAAAGATGCTTTTAAATTGTAATTCTGAAGATCAGACAAGAATGCTGCAGGCCGTATTAACATATCAGTCCCACATTCAATTCCATGCCATGTGTCAGAGGTCGTGTTGACAGAGCCCTGCTCTCCGATAGTGCGTGGAGGATACTAATTCATGGCAACTTTTCAATTTGTTAAAAAATGAAAATGAACATTGTCAGCATAATTTTTCACTCCCCCCCCCCCCCCCCAGAAGTCCAAGCAATATTTACTAATGAAACTATGTTAAGTATTTTGGTCCATCTACCCCTTTACAAACTCAAAATTCCTCCTCCCTTTTTTAAAACATTTGCTCCCCACACAAAGTCTCACCATGTGTAATGTACAAAATCTACCAAACCCCAATTAAACAAGCGTAACTCTGTCAAAGACAATAACATGAAAAGATAAGGAAGTTCCTACTTACCTCGTCAGCTGGTATCCCTTAATCTCATACTTAAGCTCAGTTCTATTTCCATACCTCATACTTAAATGGGAACTTTCAATTTCAGCCCCAATTCCCACTGCCAATTTCAATCTCCCTTCATTTACAAAATTGCCTGTTTGTAGCATTTTTAAGAAATAGTGCAGCCAGTATTTAAAATGGGAATCAAGTGGTAAAGTTTAAATTCTAGAAGGTAGGAAGTAACTGAAGTAGTGAACCATTGTGCCCAATACCTTAGAAGACTTGCTTCACTAAGAAGATGCAGACCTGCAACACCCAACCAACACCTTCAACATCAGAACACAAGTTTCTAAACCTTGTACAAAGGTATCGTCACATTTACGAAACTAAGATAATTTTGAAAACTCAAGTTCTGGGATTACTTTCTCACCCCTTTCATTGGAAAGCAGTTCAAAATACAGTGCATCATTATCACCAGTGATTCAGCAGAAAAGAGACTTTGCTGGATGTAATTCTCATTTCTGCATCACAAATTTATCACATCGTGATCAGAACCATTGCTTGGAAGGAGGATGCTGTATATTAAAATAACTATTTTCAAAAAAAAATTAAGATCAAAGCAGAAAAAGAAACATCACATGCTCTTCATAAATATTGTTACACCTGCCCCTCCTCCCATGCCACCCAACCAGAGACCCACCATGCCTGCAGTTCAAAGATTCTTCATTTTCATTGAAGGATAAATTTTCATGTCATCTTCATCACTAATTCAGGTATTTCTAACTGTGAGGCCTATTCAGATGTACTGGAAATCTATTGTGACTGATTATTTTCAATTGCTCAATCACAAATTTAACTACAGCAAGTGCAAAGATCTAATTTATTGTATGAATGTCAGATGCTTTGTATAAGTAACCTTGATTCAATAATATCTACCTCCCAAATCACAAAATTAACCCATTGTTAAGAATTTGCCACCCAAATTCTAAGGGCCAATTATGAACATTCCCTCCTGCAAACTCCAAGGGCTTACAGTATTATGAAGGAATAATGCAATGTGGTTTCAGCCTTTTAAGACTTCATCATCACTACCATTCCCTTCAGATAAGGCACTTTCATCTATATTTTCCAGTGAATCTGCATGCTGGATTGAGAGTACATCAAGACTCATGGTTGGAAGGCTATTCTGTTCTGGGTAGAGCCATGGTTTGAAGTCTGGTCTGTTCTTCCCTTTCCATTCCGGGTACTTGAGACACACTTTGTGCAGTCGCTTAAGAACCTAAAAATATGTGCAAATAGAGATGTAGCTTCGAAGTTTATTTAGCTTCTTTAACATTGAAAAACCACCCATGACCACCCATGGTAGGTTAACACTTAAAATAGACACATTAATATCAGAATTCCTCAATATTACGGCATTCGAATGCACTTCAGAAACCACAAAAATGGTACAAATGGTACATGACCTCAATACAAAATGCTAGGGTTTGCTAAATAGCATTAGTGATTAGATGCTAGTTTTGAATATTGAATTGAGTTGACTTTATTTCTTACATCCTTCACATACATGAGTAAAAATCTTTACGTTACGTCTCCACCTAAATGTGCAATCTTAGTAATTTATAATAAATAGTCAATGTGATATAGAGTACACTCAAGTCAGGGTGGGTTAATCAGTCTGATGGCCTGGTGGGAGAAGCTGTCCCGGAGCCTGTTTGCCTGTTTTTGCTGCGGTACCGCTTCCTGAATGGTAGCAGCGGGAATAGATTGTGGTTGGGATGGCTTGGGTTTTTTTTTAAAAAACACATCTGTCTTTGTAAATGTCCTGAATCATGGGAAGTTCACAACTACAGGTCCGCACCACTCTCTGCAGAGTCCTGCGATTAAGGGAGGTACAGTTCCCATGCCAGGCAGTGATGTAGCCAGTCAGGATGTTCTCAATTGTGCCCCTGGAGAAAGTTCTTAGGATTTGGGGACCCATACCAAACTTCCACAACCGGCTGAGGTGAAAGAGGCGCTGTTGTGCCTTTTTCACCACACACCTGGTGTGTACAGACTACGAGAGGTCGTTAGTGATGTGGATGCCGAGGAACTTGAAGCTGTTTACCCTCTCAACCCCAGATCGGTTGATGTCAACAGGGGTTAGCCCATCTCCATTCCTCCTGTAACCCACAACCAGCTCCCTTGTTTTTGTGACATTGAGGGAGAGGTTGTTTGCTTGACACCACTGTGTCAGAGAGATGACTTATTCCCTGTAGGCCACCTCATTATTGTTTGAGACGAGGCCAATCAATAGTGTCACCGGCAAATTTTTCAATACATTTTAAATTGTTGATGTCAACTGCCAACAGTGGCTTTCTCACGAAACTCAGCAAAACAATGACTTGTATCCCTTACATATATTAAAATAATCTTGATTGTATAAATCAAACACTTACTTCAAAAAAATGATCTACACTCATTACATAAGGTAATGCTAAATAATTAAAACTTACTTTGGGAGCCAGATACTGTGAAGCTTTGTTGATGACCCACTTTGGTAGAGACCCTGATAAAAATGATTAAAACTTCATGAGTTAGTCCAACTAACCTAAAGTGGTCGATTTCTTTTAAACTCCACCGCAATTTTTTAATCCTTTAACAAATCTTAAAATGTGATCAATAATATTTTTAATGTAACCAGGTTTAAACAAACTTAAAGATTATGATAAAGGCTAACATTTTCCATAATAAAATGGTATGAAAGACTGAATACAGACCTGGATTACCAGTAAACATTCCCAGAATTTAAAAGTTTAAAGCAAGCATTTTTTCCTGGCTAAATAGAGACACAATGATTTAAAACATTATATTTTCACTGCCGGAAATTGGTGTTTATGACCTACCAAGCTTTTAGAAATTCATATAGCAAATTCACAAACTTAGTTCTACTGTATTGATTGAGTAGATGCCACATCTTCATGCATTGTGTGGAATAAAGTGTTGAGACTATTTGCAAAGTAATAGTAGAGTTTAGCTTTCGGCACAGCAGAATGACATGCACTGTGGATCTGTGTTTAATTGGAATGTCTCTACTCCAGAAATTCTGGAAAGGACAGGCATATCTGTACAGTCCTCAGACATAGCAGCAAGTGCTACAAACTTTATTAAAGATGCAGGTGGAGACAAAGTAACAATTTTTTTAATATATAGTATTGCAACCCATCTTAAACAGTTATTATTGTTGCTTTATGAGATGATCCCTTTCCCTTCTAAAATACTCATATTGGGGATCTTTCTCAAATGTGACTGTTCTCAATCTACTCCACAATGGCATAAAAGCCTGATGCTCACACATCCAAGGACACCTTCTCACTGGGCACAGGGGTTAAACAAGGCTTTATCAAAGCACTAATTCTCTTTTCAATCTTTCTTTTGTTTTTGGTCATATTCTTTTTTTTAACCAAAAAACAAAAACAGCACATCTACAAAAACCATGACCTTAACAAAATCTAATTAAATATTGAGCAGCAAAAGGGAGAAAAATATAAAGGCAAAAGTAAACATACACAGCAGAGGTGCACCATACCAAAAAACCTCAGTCCTCACCCCGTAAGAAAGTCCAATACAGGGCCCCATATTCTTTCAAAGATGTCCCCTCTGTCCTCATTACATAGTCTCAGTCTCTCCAAATGTAAAGTATTTGCCAGTTCTCTCAGCCACAGATCGTACATAGGCACAGAGTCCATTTTCCACATTTGCAGGATTAACTTCTTAGCAATCACCATGTCAAACAATACAGCCTTTTTTTCCATACTTATTGGCTGAAAATAGGGAGCTTGTTGCTCCAAGGATGGCTATAAGCGGGTCTGGTTCCCACTGCTACCCATAAGCCTCAGAGAAACAGTGAAAAATACTTTTCCTGTATGCATAAAGCTTACATGACCAGAATGAATGTGACAAATTACTGTTCACAGATTTACATCTATTACAAACTGGTGAAACATCAGGGTAGAAACTGTGCAACTTTTCTTTGGAATAATGAAGTCTATGTATGTTTTAAACTGTATAAGTCGGTGTCTGACGTTGACCGAACAATCATGTATACTCTTTAAACACTCATCCCAGACCTCCTCTGTCAGTTCTATACCCAATTCATCCACCCATGCCTGTTTAAGACCTGCAGTATTCACCCGAGCTCCATTATGTAGGATCTGATAAAAATAGGATACCACACTACGAGTAACAGGATCAAATTTATTTATTGCCTCCAGGGACTCATGTTTGTCTAAAACTTCGAAGTTAGGTATATATTTCCTATCATAATCTCAAATTTGTAAATATCTTAAAAAACTTGATACAGGGGTATTGTAAACTGCTTGTAACTGCGCAAATGAGGCAAAGTTTCCATTAATATATAGGTCACCTACACTACAGATGCCTCTCTGTTTCCAGGTAGAAAAAACAGTATCATTCAGGCCAGGCAATAAGGAATGATTGTCATAAATCGGAGTGTTAATATAAGTTTTTGGGGCCTTAATGTGTAGTTGAATCTACTTCCAAATTCTTATAGTGCTGCCAACTACAAAGCTGTTACTAAAATGTAACTTATTAACTGCAGTAGGGCTATTAAGGAGAGCTGGTAAGGAAGTCTTCTTACAAAGCACTCGCTCTATGAGTAACCATGCTGGGCACGAGTCTGAGGTAGACAGTGGGCCTTCTTTCCACCATGCAAGAATGGATAGGTGGGCAGCCCAGTAATATATTTTAATGTCCGGTAGGGGAAAACCACCTGCTTCCTTTGGCTTTGACAAGTGTTTTTCAGTAATTCTAACGACTTTATAATCCCAAATGAAGGGTATATTAATTGAATCCAATTGCTTAAAATATGACAGAGGAATAAAACATGGAATTGACTGGAAAAGATGAAGGAATCGTGACAGTATAATGATCTTGATTGTGTTAACCCTCCCCACCAAAGAAATTGGAATGATTTTCCAAAAGTCAATATTGCGTTTAACCTGCTCAACTTTGTTCCGCCATTTCACTTGCAAAAGGTCATCTGGGTTTTTTGTAATAGTCACACCAAGTTAGGAAAAATTATCATAGGTTATTTTAAAGGGAATGGACCGTAAATACGCTGTATTAACCACTGCAGTGACTGGCATTAGTTCACTCTTATCCTAATCAGTAGAGAAACCTGAGAAACTACCAAAATTATTAATTAGAGTCAGAAGGGCGGATATTGATGTTTGTGGGCTGGAGATATATAAAAGGACATCGTCAGCGTAAATGAAAGGTGATGGTAATGTCCATGAATATCAATGGGAGCTATCAAAGGGTCCTGTTGGATGCTAACAGCTCAATGATAACTGCAAACAAAAACGGACAAGGGGGCAGCCTTGACAAGTCCCACGATGAATCGCAAAAGGGGAGGAAATATTGTGATTAGTGATAATAGAAGCAGATGGGTGTGAATGAATTATCTCAATCCACTTAATGAAAGATGGTCCAAATCCAAATTCCTTAAGTGCAAACATCATATATGGCCATTCCACTTGGTCAAACGCATGTTGCGCATCTAATGAAATGACTACAGCCTCTTCTGCATGTTTTGTATATAAAATATTGAAAAGATGACGCAAATTAAAATGCATATGTCTACCTGGCATAAAGCCAGTTTGATCTGGATGAATAATAGAGCAAATGCATTCTTTTAGCCTATTGGCCAGAACTTTCCTAAGAATTTTGGTTTCAATGGGCAGCAGCGAAATGGGGCGATATGATGAAACCACTTTGGGACCATGGCCTGGTTTTGGAATCAGAGAAGCATTGGCTTTACATAAAGTGGGTGGCAATCTGGAAGCTGTCCTAGAGTGATTAAACATTCGTAAGTTCAGAGGTGACAATTCTGAACCAAATACTTAGAAGAATTCCGTGCTAAAACAATCAGAACCTGCTGCCTTATTATTGGGGAGGGAAGAGATGACCTTCTTGATCTCATCTAGGCTTATATCAGCATTGTGTATTTACTGAATCTGTTGACAGTGTGGACAGATTCAGATTATCAAAAAATGCATCCATAGCTTCAACATCTGGACCGCTTTGTGATTGGTAAACATTAGCATAGAACTCCACAAAACACTTACTAATTTTTTCCCGGTCTGTTTTTCAACCTTTCTTGCTGCAATACCTCCTCTTGACTCTAATGCTCACTTTTACAGTAGAGATAATGTACAAGACAACCAAGAAACTGTTCAACCTTTCTTGTATCCATTCTAGAACCAAAATGCTTACACATGTGGAAGAGGTAGGGAGAGATCCAAACCGTGGTTGATTCTTTAATCAAAACACAAGGGTGGGCTTTTTACTGAATGTCCAGAAGACATTCAATAACTGATGAGTTTTTCATTCAATGTTTTCCATTTTTACTTTAGAAGCCAAAGATCCATAATCAGCTTGACCCCACTGCACCACACCAAACAAAGATAACTTCCTTTATGTCAGAAGCTAATTTTCAGCAACAGCAGACATTAAGAATCAAATCCATCACCTCATCTGTATTCACAGATCCTTCAGCCACAAGGAAGAATGGCTGGAGACCAGTTGGCTCCAAATAAATTTCATTTTACGTTGGATGTATAGACAACATACTACAGGAACTTTCAAGTACAGAAGAACCAACACCGCCTTTGAAAAGTCCTCCAAATCCATTGGCAGTATCGATGAAACCTCTAACAAGCTAATATCCCCAACATCAAAGGTCAGATCATACTCAGCAGCTGCAATGACTCTGCATGCATCGCATACCAGCACCTGAAACAAGCAGTTTTCATCTGGTTCCATCAAGGCTATCAGCTTCTGTAAGGGAACAGAGATGCACCATACTCAGCCATCTGTCCTAACATTGTGTGGATTACAATCAAATTTTGTTTGATAACCTCCCTGTAACAGGTCTAAAACCTAAACATCCATTATGTCAGCAAAATCTATGGAGAAATCGGAGTTAATGCTTTCATCAGATCTGTTGTGACATCCAAATCATTCCACAAGACCAACAAGTGTTATTAGCTTCTTGGTGGTTCTCTACAACATCTTGAGTTGAATGGCCCGATGAAACTCACGTAAGTTAACACAGAAGTGGGAAGTTATGTAAAAAACACAATCAACTCCAGGCAGTGAAAGAAACAAACTGTACAGCCTGACATTTTTACAGTGCTCTATTACCTCTGGGATCTGCTTCAGCCATATATGTAAGATTACAACTTTTGGAACCCGTAGACTGGACTAGATAACCTGTTAGAATGGACACAGCTCTGACAAGATCTTTCTGAGGAGGATAATCCTGTAACAAAAATGAAACAATGTTAATGAGTAGTTGATCTCTGGTCAGTGTGAGCAGCAGGTAATTGATTATACTATAGGCAGTAAAAATGTTGCTAAATCTTAATATTTACCTCCATTGGGAATGTGAAAAACCTTTAAATGCTAGTTTTTTCCATACTTAGGATATATGCTCTACAGATCAGTGTTGTATGCGACACAGACACATCCTGGAGGAAGTCAGCAGGTCCGACAGCATCAATGGAGGGGGAAAAGTAGTCTATGTTTTCGGTAGAGACCCCTCATCATGATTGGAAAGGAAGCGCACAGAAGCCAGAAATAAAAAATAGAGAAAGCAGCACAACCTGGCAGGTATTAGGTGAATCCAGGTAAGAGAGCGAAAGTCGGTGGGTGGGTGGGTGAGAGAGGAAGGAATGGCATGGAAAGCTAGATGACAGTTGACAAAGACAAAAGGTTGACAAAAGAATCTGATAGGAGAGGACAGTAGATCATGGATTAAACGTGGGGAATCAGTGGGAGGTAATAGGTTGTGAGAGTGGGGAAGGAGAAGAAAAAGGGTGAGGGGGCTACAGGTATGAAGGAAAACAAATGGAAACGCGAGTGGTAACCAGCTGTTAGAAAAATTGATGTTGATGCTTTCAGGTTGGAGACTCATGACAGGGTACTAGATATCACTCTTCTAACCTGTGCCTGGTCTTATCATGACAGAATACTAGACATCACTCTTTTAACCTGTGCCTGGTCTTATTATGGCAGTACAGAAGTCTGTGGACAGACATGTTAGTGTGAGAATGGGAAGCAGAATTGAAATGGGTGGCAACGGGGAAATCCTGGTTCTTGCAGTGTACAGAGTGCAGGTGCTCGCTGAAGTGCCCCCCCCTCCAAATTTTTATTGGATCTTACCTATATAGAGGCTGCCCTGGGAGCACAGAATACAATAAATCAGGATTAGATGTAATATCACCAGCATATGTCATGAAATTTGTTAACTTTATGTCACCAATACAATGAAATACATGATAAATAAATAAAGAAAAAATAGTTAAAGTATATGTCTATTAAATAGTTAAAATAAGTTGTGCAAAAAAGCAAATAAAAAAGTAGTGAGGTAGTGTACTATTATGACATCGACAGATTCACAGGTGAAGCACAGCCTCATTTGGAAGGACTATTTTAAGCCTGAAAGAGACTGGAGGTTTAAGAGCAGGTGTAACTTAGCACAGCTGCAGGGATAAGTGTTAGGAGGGAGATCAGTACAGATAAGCATGCAAGGGTGATTTCTGCAGACAGCAGAAATGTGAGGGAGGGAAGGATGTGCCTTGTGGCGGGATCCCAATAGAGGTTGTGGAGGATGATGTATTGGATTGTTGGTAGGCAAGGACAAGGGGAACCCCATTCCTGTTATGTTGGGGAGAGGGTTGCAGAGTAGGGTGAGGGAAAATGTGTGGAGGAGATACAGATGAGGATAGCATTGGTAGTGGTGGTGAAGAAACACGTTTCTGAAAAAGACATCAGATGTCTTGGAACGGAAAACCTCATCGTGAGACAGGAGGTGGAGGTGGAGGTGGAGGAACTGAGAGAAAGGAATAGCATCCTTGGAGGTGATAGGATGGGAAGAGGTGTACCAGAGGTAACTGGGAGTCAGTGGGTTTGCAAAAGATGTTGGTCAATAATCTGTCTCCAGAGATGGAGACAAAGAGATCAAGGAAGGGAAGCACGATGTCAGAGGTGGAGCAAGTTAATTTGAGGGCAGGGTGGAAGATTGGATGCACAGCTGATAAAATTGACAAGCAGGATGCAGTCAATGTAACAGAGAAAGAGATCAAGGAACATTTACTGTGTAGGCTTGCAAAGTGGTCTTGGAACCATGTAGTTGACATAAAGGCAGGCAGGCATGGTTTGAAGGAAATGGAAGGAACCAGAAGTTGCAATGGGTTAGTACCAGGTCTACCAGATGGGGGAGGGTAGCAATGGAGGGGAACTAGTTGGGTCTCTTACCAAGAAAGATGTGGAGGCAGTTGAGGGATTGTAGATCCATGGTGAAAATGTTGTCAGGGTCAGGGAACTGAAAATGTTTGAAGTTAGAGAGAGCATGTTACATGTCACGGATGTAGGTGGAAAGTGACTGATCCACTGGTGACAAAATGGAGTTGAGATATGCAAATATGAGTTCAGTAGTGCAAGAGTAACAATAGGCCTATAGGAGCAGTCGATCTTAGGTAGGAGGTAGAAATGAGTAGTATGGTATAGAGGAAATATGAAGATGGAGGCTGTAGATGGAAGATCTCCAGAGGTTGGTAATGAAGCAGGGGACAATAGCCAGCTGCTTCTCAGTGTGATTCTGATTCTGAGGTAAGAGGAAGCATCTGAGAGCTGTGTCCATACCTACCACTCCACGAGCATCTGGATCCATCACATAATCCTCTGCAACTTCTACCCTCTCCAAAGTAATTCTACCACTGGTCACATCATTCCACTATCCACCACAAACCTGCCCCCTGTCCCCGCATTCAGAGATCACTTCGCAACTCCCGTCAGCTCATACCTCCCTACTGATCTCTCTCCAGTCATTTATCCCTGAACCTTGCTCGTGGGTAGTTTTGCCAGAGCTGTTGAGGAGGGTTTAAACTAATTTGGCAGAGTGATATGGCTGAAGATGGAGCAGTTGGTTTACAAATAGAGGCAGTGTATAGTGAGACTCCTCGCAAGGACAAGCTGATGATAGGGCAAAACTGAAGTCAACTGGATGAGTTGCAATGTAAAAGGGGTATAAAATTGAAAAGGGTGATCAATATATGACTGAAAATGTTATATTTGAATGTATGCTGTATACGGAATAAGGTAGATGAAATTGTAGCATAGTTAGAGATTGGTATGTATGACGTTGTGGGTATCACTGAATTGTGGCTGAAAGAAAATTATAGCTGGGTGCTCAACATCCAAGTATACACATTGTGTTCAAAGGACAGGCAGCTAGGCAGAGGGGTTGGGGTGGCTCTGGATAAAAAATGAAATCGAATCCTTAGAGAGAGGTGACATGGGATAAGAAGGTGTAGAAATGTTGTGAGTAGAACCAAGAAAAACTTCAAGGGTCAAAAGGGAGTTATGACCTCCGAACGACAGCAATGATGTGGGCTACAAATTAGAATGGAAGATAGTAAAGGCAAGTAATAAGGGCATTGTTCTGATTGTCATGGGTGATTTCAATATACAGGTAGATAAGACAAATCAGGTTGGTGCTGGATTCCAAGGGGGGGAATTTGTAGAATGCCTATAGGATGGCTTGTCATAATTGTTGTGGTTGAGCCCACTAGGAGAAAGGCAATTCTGAGTTTAGTGTTGTGCAATGAATTGAAATTGATTAGAAAGCTTAAGGTAAGGAACACATAGGGAACAGTGCTCATAATATGATAGAATCCACCTTGCAATTTGAGAGGGAGAAGCTAAAGTCCGCTATATCAGTATTACGGTAGAGTAAAAGGAATTGGTTTCTGGGAACCATTTGGAAGGTGTAGGATAGATACATCCCAAAGAAGTTGTATTCTAAAGGCAGGATGACACAACCATGATTGACAAGGGGAATCAAAGCCAGAGTGTATATAATAAAACAAAAATTAGTGGGAAATTAGAGGATTGGGAAGTTTTTAAAAAAGTAACAGAAGGCAACTAAAAAAAAATCATTAAGGTAAAAATGGAATACAAAGGCAAGTTATCCGCTAATATTAAAGAGGATACCGAAGATCTCTTTAGATATATAAAGAGAAAAAGAGAGGAGAGAGTAGATAACGGATTGTTGGAAAATAATGCTGGAGAGATAGTAATGGAGGACAAAGAAATGGCAGACGAACTGGATAATGTGGTTTGAGTACATGGAGCTTAGAAAAATAGAGGGCTATGGGTAACCCCAGTAATTTCTAAGGTAGGGTCATGTTCGGCACAACTTTCTGGGCCGAAGTGCCTGTATTGTGCTGTAGGTTTTCTATGTTTCTATGAATAAGTGTTTTGCATCAATCTTCACTGTAGAAGACACTAGCAATATGCCGGAAGTTCAAGAGTGTCGGGTGGGGGCAGAAGTGAGTGAAGTTGCCATCACTTGGAAGAGGGTACTTGGGAAACTGTAAGGTCTCATAGTAGATAAATCCTGGAACAGATGGTCTACACCACAGTTTTCTGAATGAGGTGGCTGAAGAGATTGTGGAGGCATTAGTACTATTCTTTCAAAAAAGAAAATACTGGCATGGTTCCAGAGGATAGCAAACTTGCAAATGTCACTCTTCAGGAAGGGAGAGGCAGAAGGAAGGAGATTATAGGTCAGTTAGTCTGACCTCAGTGGTTGGGAAGATGTTAAGGATGTGGTTTTGGAATACTTGGAGGCACATGATTAAATAGGCTGTAGTCAGCATAGTTTCTTTCTTGGAAAATCTTGCCCGACAAATCTACTGGAATTCTTTTGAAAAAATAACAAGCAGGATAGACAAAGGAGAATTGGTGTATGTTGTGTACTGGGATTTTCAGAAGGGCTTTGACAAGATGCCACATGAGGTTCTTTAAAAAGTTAAGAGCCCATGGTATTACAGGAAAGATAGAACACTGGCTGACTGGGACGAGGAAAAGAGTGTGAATAAAGGGAACCTTTTCATATTGGCTGCTGTTAACTAGTGTTTCATAGGGGTCTGTGTTAGGACTGCTTTTTTTACATTACACTTCCATGATTTGGATGACAGAATTGATGGCTCTGTGGCCAAGTTTCTGTACGATATGAAGATAGGTGGAGGGACAGATAATTTTGAGGAAGTAGAGAAGCTACTGAAGGACTTAGACAGATTGGGAGAATGGGTAAAAAAGTGGCAAATGGAATACAGTTGTGGAATTTTATGGTTATACTCTTTGGTAGAAGAAATGAAGTGTAGACTATTTTCTAAATGGGGAGGAAATTCAAATATCTGAGGTGCAATGGGATGTGGGAGTCCTCATGCAGGATTTCCTAAAGGTTAATTTGTAGGTTGAGCCGTTGATGAAGAAAGCAAATGCAATATTAGCATTCATTTTGAAATTACGAGTATATAAAAGCAAAGATGTAATGTTGAGGCTTTATAAGACACTGGTGAGACCTCACTTTAAGTATTGTGAGCAGTTTTTGGGCGCTTATCTAAGAAAGGATGTGCTGACATTGGAGAGGGTTCAGAGGAGGATCACGAAAATGATTCCAGGATCAGGAAATGGATCGGCCATGATGAAGTGGTGGAGCAAACTCGATGGGCCATATGGCCTAATTTGCTCCGACCTTTTGGTTTTTGAAATAGTGCTGGCAGTAACTGCAATACATTTTTAATCGACCATCCTGCTATAATGTACAGATGATTGAAGGAGTGGATGTTTCAGGTGACTGATGGAATGCCAATCAATGGGGCTGATGTTTTATGGATTGTGTCAGGTTTTGAGTATAGTTGGAACTAGAGATTACAATATGTTCTTCTTGTGTCTTGTATCTGATGGCAAGGCTTCAGGGGAATTGGGAAATGGGTCTTCTGCCAGAGCAAAACCTACTCTGTTGAGCTCTTACAGCTGCAGTATTTACTTTACTGGTCTAGTTAACCTGCAGCTTATTGTTGCTGAGAGATTCAGCAAAAGCAATTGCATTGATGCAAACTATTAGTCTCACACTGGGGCTGGTTACTTACTAGCACTCATGAATAATGCTTGCCAAATAATATTGTCTGAATATTGTCCATTTAAATTTCACTGATTCAAGGTGCACACAGAGCACAAGAAATACATTTGTGCTTAACATATTTCATGATTACTGGTCAGTTCCCTGATTACTCCCATCTCTGTACACACTTTGAAAATTCAGTAAGGCCAAGAGTAGAGATTTCAATGATAATGCAGTCATTCTGATGCCAATCATGCCCTTTTAGAACAGTTTATCTCAACTGATTGTAGATTTAATCTAATTTGCAGAGCAGATCCAAAAACTTGTATCGAAGCAGCGCAATTGAGCACCATTTTAGAGTTTTGTTATTTTTAAAAATTGCTTTAATGAATGATATCATAAAGTGAACCAATAAAGTCAAAAATAAGCACATAAAAAGCCATCTGCAAGGAACTCAAATTGTCTAAAAACAAGACTTAAATTCAGCTCTTTTCACATTAGAGTGGGGAAAAACAACTAGTTATTTGTGAATCCAAAAAAGAAAATCAAACCCAACCATTGTTTTTTTTTGTAGCCAAAGGAACTAACTTTACTTTTTGTTACTTTTCAGAAAGCTTAAAAGCAAGTCATGTCACTGGAAACACCCAAATAGTAATTCATTTCACCGTGGACCTTTTTCATGACTTGAGAATGGCTTCTACAGTGTTCTTAAAACTAATGCAGCTGATGCATTGCATTATATTGCAATTTCTGTTTAAAATTATGCTATCTTTTCCACAGGTTTCACTGAAAGCAGGCAAATTCATTTAAGGAAAATAGCCTGGAAACAAGTGGAAGTTCCAAGCCATGACTCTAATCGTTACATCTTCATCATTAGAAATGTTTCAGATATGAAATCACTCTTATTTTCATAGCAGTTGGTCAGATGATGAAATTCTTAATTCTATCAAACAATTCTTCTCAAAACATCTTTGATCCTGCCTTCAATTACTCTATTAATTTCCCAATTTCATGAATGGTACTTAATTATTGGCCTTTAAAGCATCTCTACAATTGATTACTAGTAGAAGTTCACTATGTTTATTGGAATAAGGTATCTCATTCCCCTACCACTGTAAAGGAAGGAATGCACTTGTCCTTGTGTCAAATTCAATTGGCTAAATGTCACCTTCACTTTGGTTTCTACTGCTAACTTATTATAAATAGCAAGATATTATAAATAGTTCCAATTTTGTTCAGTGCACATCAGAAGCACTGTGTAATTAAAAGAGCTTAATGCATAATAATAGCTAAGAAATTCAAAATCTAAGTTCCAGTGCTTGACCCAAAGCCTCATGAGAACAACTTTCAAGTCAACAGTGAATTGCTGTACACAATCCTAGTATGCTTTCTGAAAAAGACTTTGATGATACTATGTGCTTTTTTAAAAAAAAAGTATTTTGATATCAAAACTTTAAAAAACAATTGTATCATTTGTGTTTCTATTACATTAGTAACCAGGATTACAGGTAGGATTTAAGTTAGACCTCACAACCCAAGAATAGAAACACTGTTAACTAGTCTGAATACATATACTATGGGTGTATTATACACACACTATGTAGCATAGCCACAGAATACAAGCACCACGTATCAGATTCGAACCAATAAAATTCATGCTACAGTATTGTTTTTGCCAGAGCAAATCTAAACCAGAGCAAACAAACTACTTTAGAGGCTTTTGAGGGACTTGAGTTAATCTAATCAATGCTTGAGCATTTGAAATACAATTGTTTAAATAAATTACATTAACATCTCTCTCACTCTGAAGAGTTTTGTTCTCTGTTATGTATTGGAGATAAGGTGCAGGAGTTCATACTTACAGGATGTTTCACAGAGTAGTTGATGATCATATAATTTTTGTCTATGACAAGCCATGACCTTAAAGTAATCACATCTCTATCTTTAAGGGGGCTTGGACATTTCCCTGAGGAAAAAAATAGACACAAAACACTGGTGCATTTTTAAAGTATTAATTTCAAATTACACAACATACATAGTTAATAGTATAGTAGGCAAACTACACTCCTACTTCCAATGCTATATTTAAGTGCATGGCTAGTTGACAGCAGTTTTCATGATATCATGAACCTTATAATTGAGCTCAATGAAATGTTTAGAACTCAGCCACGATTTCAATAGCAGATAGACTTCTGTCCCCTTGCTCAAATGTCAACAATTTTGTGGCATTGCTCAATATTTTCTCTCCAACCAAACACCAGAAGAAACAGATTAATCACTTAGACATGCCATTACTATTTGAAGGGCCTTACTACATAATGAATTAAAAGCAATTTATTGTGTGAAGAAACTGAAGTTGTCTTTTCAAAACACAAGTTGCCATATACATGCGAGCAATTAAACAAAATGATATTTACTTTAAAACAATCACATTTCACTCTCAACTTACATTAGTGCAACTAAAATTAGCAACTCAATGATGGGGGGTAGGTCTGAAGGCGGGCAAGATCATGGTTACAATAATGCAAGCTATTGTAGTTTATGCTATCTGTGAAATACATAAATCTATAAATAACAAGCAAATAAAAGCACATGGTTTCTCCACTGAAAACTTGGGAGCCTGTTGACTTTCAAATTCATTCTAGGAATACAGATCACTGCCACACCATTCATACAGAAAGGGTGCAGAATTATTATAGACTTATTAAACTTCCACCATAACATTGAAAATTTATGGATTACAATTTCACAGGAGCAGCTCAGTACCTTGCTCAGGTTGCTGTTCCTTAATGGCAAATTCAGTGAATATTAGGGCTCCCCAACAATCCTGTGTTCATCTAACATCTGGAAAACCGCCAGTTGAATGCACGAACACCAAAATAAACTAGTATCCCAGCTGGAATGTAATTAACCCTCAGATCTCTTCTGTTAATTGTACCAATTAAGTTTGACCTACTAGATTTTAGGAAATGACAGAATATGTTACATAAACAATAAACTACGTCAGGACATTTATATGCCTGGTTCTCACTGCAGCCTGTAAAATCATCTGCATGAATTTTACAATTCATTTACAGATCACTAATAATTAACTACAGTTAGCTTGCCTAAACAAAATGAATATGTCCTCCTCCTGTGCAATTTGTCACAAAACAACTTTTGTACTCACTGAAATCTTAAATGTAGAAATCTTAAATTCACTCACATGAATAATACCCAATATCTGCATTCACTGTGAGTCGTGCAATGTCAAAAGTCTTAATGACCTGCTTATCCCACTTGTAACGGTACTCATTATCATGTAGTACATCATACACCGTCTCTGCAGATACATCTTTAAGTTCCGTTCTACACTGAAAGGGAAAAGAAGAATGTGATACATCCTCAAGGTAGTCAAAAAGGAACTAAAGTATGTGCATGTTTAGGACTGAGATTGATACAAGATAACACAGCAATATTCAACATGTCGTAATAGGAGCATAGTACACAGAACATCAGCCAGAATTCTTGCTTGTGATTTCTCCAGTTGTTAGTGACCCTCACGTTATAGAGGGGTTACCTTCCTAGAGAACCTTCCTTGTCTTGATTTTCTGTAACATCAGCCCCCTTTTTCCAGTGATTTCCATGATGTAGGAGGGATGTTTTTCTCTGACATTAAGCCATTTTATCAGCAACGACATTATAACCAATGAAATACTGACAACTATTTAACAGCAGAGATCAACATTTGACTAGGGGAATAGACAAAGCTCATGTGAAAGCAACAAACTTTGTCAATTAGTACTTCAGTCACTAAGTACTGTAAGTGGATAAGATCTGCATATGACATCGCCAAGTTGATTGGGTTGGCAGTCCCTCATTTGTTAAACCCAATCCAATGAGGCTATGTGATCAGACGTTTCAGAGTGCTAAACTACTACAGTTCATCTGCTTTTGCCAGTTATTTTGTCTGATACACAAGGCTCATGGATTAGGAAGTGGCGACATCGGGGAAAGGGATAGGATTCATGGGAGAATTGTGGTGTTGAAGGAGACTGGGGGATAAGGGGTTAAAGCAAAGTACCTTAATTTAAAGTAAAATCCATTATCAGAGTACATACATGTCACAACATGCAACCCTGAGATTCTTTTACCACAGGCATACTTTGCAAATCCAGAACAGTAACTAAGCAGGATCTGTAAACATCAGGAACTGTAGATAAACTTTGGAAATATAGATAATAAATAGCAATAAATAACGAACGTGAAAAAACAAGCTAAACGAGCCCTTAAATGAGTAGTTATCCCCTTTTGTTCAAGAGACTGATGGTTGCGGGGTAGTAACTGTTCTTGAACCGGGTGGTGCGAGTCCTGAGGCACTTGTACCTTCTACTTGACAGGAGCAGAAAGAAAAGAACATGGCCTGGTTGGTGAGGATATTTGATGATGGATGCTTCTTTTCTATGGCAATGTTCCATGTAGATATGCTCAATGGTTGGGAGGGTTTTACCCATGATGTACTGGGCCAAATCCACTACCTATTGTCAGATTTTCTGCTCAAAGGCATTGGTGTTCCCATACCAGGCTGTAGTACAGCCAGTCAACACTCTCCACCACACATTTATAGAAGATTGCCAAGGATTTTGATGACATGCCAAATCTCCACAGACTCCTGAGGAAGTAGAAGCTCTGTTGTGTTTTCTTCACAGTCATATTTATATGATGTGACCTCTGAGATAGTAACACACTGGAATTTAAAGTTACTGACTCCCTACCTCTGATCCTTCGATGATACCGGCTCATGGACCTCTGGTTTCCCTCTCCTGAAGTCTACTATCAGTTCCTTGGTCTTATTGACATTAGTAGAAGTGAAGTAAAGTCTGAAGGATTATTTTAAGGAGGTACTGTAAGAGAGAGATGTGGCTACTACAACACAATAGAGAAAATACCTTTTAGATGAAGAGCACAGCAGTGCTTTTCTATGAAATTTCCACTCACATGTCCTTGGATAGGAGAGAGCTCAGGAGAGGATGGACATCACTGTGACTACCAACCCAAATGATATGATGACATCATAACCAAATCTTATTGCTACACAGTAAGAGCAACTAAATAAAAAGTAACAAGAAAATTTTGTCACCTTTGCACTGTGTTAATTTATTTTCCACCCACCTACATTCCATAAGAGTAAATTCTATTACATATCCTGAATTGTTGGACAGTGATTTGTAAATTTCATAAGGGCAAATTTCCACCTACAACAGTTTTTAATAATTACTCGACTGCCTTTCCTGAAAAGATATGAAATGGCAAAGAAACATCACCATTTAAGTGATTTAATGCAGTCGACCACTGGGCTGCAAAGCATGTGCTACCGGGTTGTGAGGAAACAATATGATTTGGCGATATGAAATGATATGAATCAGCTGCACCTTTCCTCATTCTGTCACGCACTGTTGAACTTGAACACCACCCACCCCTGTTGGCCGGTCCACAAGAATATTGTCAATATTAAAACAGTGCAAGAAAGGTTGGGGACCCCTGATTTAATGGATGAATACAATGCATTGTATGAACCATAAAGATATAAAAGCACCAAGCTCAATCCTTGTCCACAGGAAGTTAGTGATATTCATTATGGTCGGTAAATTATCATTCTTTAACAAACTGATGTTACTTGAGTACTCTAAGAGTGTACATTTAAAATAACTTAAATTAAATTATACTTTAAATATAATCACAGAAATGGCTGGTTGTCAAGCTGAAACAGAGTGAGCCTTTGTTGTCCAGTAGTGAGCATGTGGCATGGAAAACATTTAAGTTCTCAAACTTTTTTTATAAGCACAACTATATATGAACAATGAATTTGTTATATTTCACATTCTTATTCATTACAAATGACCCCAGCACACACTGTCGGAGAAGGAAGCAAAGCGACTGAAGTTCATGCTGCTCTCTGCCTTTCACTGGAAAGTGGACATGGAAGTTCAGTGCAGATATATTTACATCCAGTAGGTAAATTATTGACTTACAACATACAGGCTCAATTGTGAAGATTGCCCAATTACAGGAGTGATAGAGAACTGCAAATCAACAAGGAATCAGTATATTAGGAGACATAAATAAACCAAAAAGTTAAATTGTCTCAAGTAGTGAAAAGCATGGCAAAAAGAGAGAGCACTGCAGAAGAAAATTGTTCAGCAAAATTTCCCAAATATTTCAATTTAGTTGTAGATTTCTAAGATATATTAATATTTACTAATCACCAGTCTCCAGCAGATCTAAGCTCAATTGATATTTTTAGATGATTCAGAGTAGATAATTAACGATTCCAAATGTTCTAATGATGAGAAGATTTTATATAAAATTGATGACTAAACTCAAAAATTATTGCCTGCCTTGAAACTGTGACACATGGTGAATTACTGATGACGTGGACAAAAATGCAAACAGATAAAAAGCAGCAGCAGCAGCCGCCGAGTAACTACTCCTCCCCCATTGGTTTAAAGCTTCAGACTGCAGCTTAATTTATGGTGAACAATTCACTGGATGCCATTATAACCTACTATACACCTTAAACATGACAGCTGCATTTACTCTCATGTTAGTGAAGCTACATTATCACCACCCAGTTTGAAGAACAAGAATGTGACTCGCTGTTACCTCGGTTTCCATTTTTCTCCCTTTTTTTTTTAAAACCACATTTTCCCCAACAGACTGGGAGGAATGGTGCTGGTGGCAGAGCGGGTGTTTAGCTCACACTTGGCACAGGTCAGATGGAATATATCAAATTTCATTTGTTATAGCTTTGCTAATCTGTTCAATATAATTATATATGCAATTTAGTGCTTTTATTTACATAGCTTATGAAGGTACTGTAGATAAAATTGTATGTAGCATATTTTTTGCTGCTCTCAGGAACTGCTACGATCTCTATTTTGCAATGCTCTATCTTTAAAAGTAGTAAAAATGAAATTCATTATTTATTCATACCCAGTGAATTGGTGGTAGCCTGGCATTTGTTGTGAAACTATTTGAATTTACAATGAGAATGACTCAATACTTTTATTTTTTCTCTGAAGATAGATTTTTAAATAGTTTTGTATGCCATGTAAACCTGGTGAGTTAACTTAAAAATAGTCAATAAAGTACTAAGCATGTCTATGGATATTATTTATATGGATTTATGGAAAGTATTTGGTGATGCACTTCAAGAGACTATTCGTCAATGTGAAGTTCATGGAACTGATCGAATTATTGAACTTGCAAGGAAACTGCTGAGCGCATAGAGATAGGGTGGTCAAGTGTTTGAATTTAACCAGGTAATGACAACAGTGGCCGAACAGGCTGTGGTTTAGTGCAACAAGAACTCAAATTTCAAAGTAAATCTATTATCAAAGAACATATAGGTCACCATATACTACCCCAGGATTCATTTTGTTGTGGGCAATCAGTGTAAATAAAAAGAAACAATAGAACCAATGAAAAATGCACACAGACACAGACTAAACAACCAACGTGCAACAGACTGCAAATATCAAAATAAAAAGAAAAGAAATAACAAGTGAATATGCAATAAATATCAACAACACATGTTGTAGAGTATTTAAAGTCTATAGTTTCTGAAATCAGTTCAGTGTTCGGGTGATTGAAATTACCCCCTCTGGTTCAAGAGCTTGATGGTTGAGAGGTAATTACTGTTCCTGAACCTGGTGGTGCAGGATCAAAGCTTCCTGTACCTCCTTCCTGATGGCAGCAGTAAGAAGAGAGCATAGTCTGGATTGGTAGGGGTCCTTGATGATGGATGACAGGGCTCCTCAATTCATATTTTATTATGTATTGCTGCTGCAAGACAAGTTTCATGATGTATGCCAATGATATTAAAGGTGATTCATTTTCAGTGTCCAGATATTCCAGAGCCAATGAAATGGCATCTGCTGTTGGTGACCATCCGTGGTGGTAGGCAAATTGGAGCAGATCTAAGTTGCTCAAGCAAGGGTTCATGTGCTTCATCACCAACCACTCACAGCTATTCATCACAGTGGATGCAAATGCTACTGAATGATAGTTACTGTATTGAGGCAAGTTGCCATGTTTTTTTCTTGCACATTGGTATAATTGAAGCCTACTTAAAACAGGTGGGTACCTCAGACTGCCGAAGCGAGAGATTAAAGATATCAGTGAGCACACCAATCAGTTGATTTGCCCAGGTCTTCATTACTCAGTCAGATGCTTTCTGTAGGTTTGCCCTACTGAAGGATGCTCTCACGTTCGCCTCAGAGACTAAAATCACAGGGTGGTCAAGGGCTGTGGGAATTTGTGAAGATTCCTCCATGTTTTGATGGTGAAAATGAGCATAAAAGGCATTGAGCTCATCACAGAGCAAAGCTTGTTGCCACAGATGTCAAGCAACAGACATCAAAGTTGCTGGTGAACGCAGCAGGCCAGGCAGCATCTCGAGGAAGAGGTACAGTCAACATTTCAGGCCGAGACCCTTCGTCAGGACTAACTGAAGGAAGACTAACTCTTTGTGGGGATACACTTGTCTATAATTGTCTTTATAAATTCACCACAATCAATTTATTTTGATCCTAATATTCCTAGTTATACAGTACAGTGACATGCAAAAATTTGGGCACCCCGGTCAAAATTTCTGTTACTGTGAATAGTTAAGTGAGTAGAAGATGAACTGATCTCCAAAAGTCATAAAGTTAAAGATGAATCATTCTTCTCAAAATTTTAAGCAAGATTAGTGTACTATTTTTGTTTTCTACAATCTTAGTGAAAAAAAGGAAAGAAGCACCCTGTAAAAGTTTGGGCACCCCAAGAGATTTGAACTGTAAGATAACTTTTACCGAGGTCTCAAACCTTAAATAGCTTGTTAGGGCTATGGCGTGTTCACAATCATCATTAGGAAAGACCAGGTGATGCAAAGTTCAGAGCTTTATAAATACCCCGACTCCTCAAACCTTGTCCCAACAATCAGCAGCCATGGGCTCCTCTAAGCAGCTGCCTAGCACTCTGAAAATTAAAATAAATGATGCCCACAAAGCAGGAGAAGGCTATAAGAAGATAGCAAAGCGTTTTCAGGTAGCCGTTTCCTCAGTTCGTAATGTAATTAAGAAATGGCAGTTAAAAGGAATGGTGGAAGTCGAGATGAGTTCTGAAAGACCAAGAAAACTTTCTGAGAGAATTGCTCGTAGGATTGCTAGAAAGGCAAATTAAAACCCCTGTTTGACTGCAAAAGACCTTCAGGAAGATTTAGCAGACTCTGGAGTGGTGGTGCACTGTTCTACTGTGCAGCGACACCTGCACGAATATGATCTTCATGGAAGTGTCATCAGAAGAAAATCTTTCCTGCGTCCTCACCACAAAATTCAGCATCAGAAGTTTGCAAAGGACCATCTAACAAGCCTGATGCATTCTGGAAACAAGTCCTGTGGACTGATGAAGTTAAAATAGAACCTTTTGGCCGCAATGAGCAAAGGTATGTTTGGAGAAAAAAGGGTTCAACACTGGGGTGGATCGATCATGCTTTAGGCTTGTGTTGCAGCCAGTGGCACGGGGAACATTTACTGGTAGAGGGAAGAATGAATTCAATTAAATTCCAGCAATTTCTGGAAGCAAAAATCACACCATCTGTAAAAAAGCTTAAGATGAAAAGAGGATGGCTTCTACAACAGGATAATGATCCTAAACACACCTCAAAATCCACAATGGATTACCTCAAGAGGTGCAGAAGCTGAAGGTTTTGCCATGGCCCTCACAGTTCCCCAACTGAAACATCATCGAAAATCAGTGGATAGACCTCAAGAGAGCAGTGCATGCAAGACGGCCCAAGAATTTCACAGAACTAGGAGCCTTTTGCAAGGAAGAATGGGTGAAAATCTCCCAAACAAGAATTGAAAGACTCTTAGCTGGCTACAAAAAGTGTTTACGAGCTGTGATACTTGCCAAAGTGAGTGTTACTAAGTACTGACCATGCAGGGTGCCCAAACTTTTGCTTTGGGCCCTTTTCCTTTTTTGTTATTTTGAAACTGTAAAAGATGGAAATAAAGAAGTAATCTTGCTTAAAATTTCAAAGAAATGTGTCATCTTTAACTTTATGCTTTTTGGAAATCAGGTAATCTTTTACTCGCTTAGCTATTCACAATAACAGAAATTTTGACCGGGGTGCCCAAACTTTTGCATGCCACTGTATATCCATGGACTTAAGATACTTTTGCCACTGTAAATCATAAAGAGGCAAAATGTTATATGAATATTGATCAATGGGCCAAAACTTTGCTAAGTAGATTTAAATGTAGGGAAACAACAGTATTTTAAACAAAGCAGAGGAGGGAAGAACATGGGGGAAATAGTGGTGGTAGTGTGAACATTCATAGATCATTAGAGCGTTTTGAACATGTACAGAGAGATGACACTATATTTGCAATGAAATGGAGTTCAAGGGATTGTTAGTAATGTTGCAATAATAGAAAGTTCTAGCTAGGCCTGAACTGTTGGCATATTTGGCATCAGACCTTTCAAGTTGAGCACAAAATTACTCTGACTTGGTTGGGGGCAACTTTTTTTTCTATTCCACTGTGTCTGGCTAGCTCAGTACATGTTAGCAGAAGCCACATCCTGGTCCTTGTCATCAGTTTTGCCCCATTGTCAAATCTACCACTTGGTGGCAAGTGCATCTGTCCTTCTCAATTCATTGTAGCTTTCTTTACAAGACAATGTTTACCAATTATTCCTAGGTTCCAGATACTCAAATGATTTGCCGCTTAATGTTTATTGGATCAGTGTTAAGTGTGCAAGTAGCAGTCTTCTAAAACAGCACATTTCAGATGTCTTAATTCTCTTCAGTATTTTCATTTTGTAATGCACCAAAGTCACCAGGCAACTCAGTAATGACCAAAGCATTCAGTAGCTTATGGCTTAGCAAAATTATTCAAAATAAGGTACAGCATAGTGCCCATGAGGAAGTACAGCATAGATTTACCAGAATGCTAAGTGGGATTTCAAGAAGTAATTACAGAAACTAGAAACCATTTTTGGAATTAAATATTTTACTGAGATTGGATTGAACTTTCCAAATATATTTAGAAGAATTAATATGACAGTAGTAGCCTTTCTTCTAAAAGGACACTCTTGCACTAGTAGGATACATTAGAACCATTAGGAACAGCTTCTTGCCCTCCACCATCTGACTGAAGAATGGACCATGATGCATAAACACTACTTCACTTTTTGCACTAGTTATTTTTATATTTCTTATTGTAACTTTTTTTTATTGTATTGCACTGCTGTAGCAAAACAATAAGTTCACAACATAGGACATTCTGATTCAAATATTAGAAACTAGTCTTTTAGCAGTGAAGTTCAGAAACTTTCTATACAGTAGAGATAGTAATATTTGAATGTTAATTCTGAGTGATGTTTGTTGAAAAGATATTTAAGGCAATGGATCAAAGATAGAAATATGGAAATTTAAATGCCCTCACTGAAACATGTACATGAGGCTCAATAGCTAAATAGAAAATTCTTATTCCTAAGTTCTTTGTATCATCACCAGACACATTTGCTATCACTCTGGATAATCAGTTTCACTGCAAAATAAGAATTCACTTATATGACAATAATCCATGTAAGACATATACCATGTAACATCAAAATTTGAATTAAAAGGCCAGTGATGTAAAGTAATGACACAGCAACTATACAATGCCAGAGCAAATTACACAAAATGCAAAGAGATGGGAGCTTTACAGTCAGTTCCAGTACTGCCATTGAAAGAGTTTTCCTAATCAAACTCTGAATATATTTATAGGCCTTAAAAATTATACAAAACACAAATAAAACTAAAATACTTTGAAAATGAATGATGATGAAAGACTTGATTTTTTGAGACATTAAACATTTTGCTGCTGACAATTTGAGCCACGTGATTTTGCTGTCTCATCACATCTACTTTCATCCTGAATTTACAGCACATTACAGGCCCTTTGGCCCACAATGTTGTGTCAACCATGTAACCTACTCTAGAAGCTGCCTAGAATTTCCCTAGCGCATAGTCCACTATTTTTCTAAACTCCATGTATCTATCTCAGAGGGTCTTCAAAGACGCTATTGTATCCTCAAATTCCTTCCCATATGTATCTTTTCAGTTTTTTTGGTTGATCAGTATATTTTTCAAAGGTTTTTGTGTGCACAATGCAGATTTTAAACACTAGAAACAGATTTTTAAAATCAGAAAATACAATTCATTCACCAAACCACTTTCAGCATTGTATTACCTATGAACAGAAGTCATAAAATGGAGAAGTGTTGATCAAGCCCAAACTCTGAAGAACAATCTAATGTTGATGTAGCATTTGCACACAGAATCTACCTTCAGGTTCATTCCAGATTCCTGGCCGACAAAATTAAGCACAAAATATTGTTGCATTGGCCCCAAACTAAAATTACCTCCCTAATCCAATTTATAATCATTGGTACATTCTCTCAACTGTTTAAAATAAAAGAGTGTGAAGTTAAGAATCAAACATCACTGTGATGATTGTACGTTCTAGTACCAATTGTTTGGCGACAATAAAGTATAAAGTATAATGACCTTTACCTGCAGCTCTCCTCTCCCAAATCCGTACTTGTTCTCACAACGCTGTTAAGGATGTGAAAGCTAGGATTCCGTAGTTTTAAATTCTTAAAAAAAAATCTCTGGCCAGATCTCAGCGGAATTTTGGGTACAATTCTGCAGATCACATTTTGGATGGACATCAGTGCTACCAAGAATGGAGCTCAACATTATGCACTATCATCTGGGGTTGAATAAAATGCTCTAACTGTTTAATTAAAGCTCCTGTTTCAGCAAATTAAAAGTGAAAAGGATACTAGAAGGCCTCATTTCAAAATTAACAGATAACACAACATTTGGTAAAAATAAACAGTGGGGAGAATTAGGGACAGAACTGAAATATAATGTGCAAATGGACGTCCTTAAAAAAAAAAGAACAAGGATGAGTAATACAAGTAAGATGGCGAATTTTGATGGGGGTGCAGCAATGAAGACACCAGGGAATTCACAAAAACAAATTTTTGACAGTGGCAATACACGTTGATAATACTGTTAAAAATGAAGACACCTTAACAATGAGGTTATTGAAATTACTGAGTAGACTTGAGAGGTAAAAGTTTTGTCAGAAGGATGAGATGCTGTTCCCAATGACAGGAGGTTTAAGAAATGGTGATGATGCAAGGTGAGAATTTTACTTTGGTACAGCGAAAATATGATCTGGAATGTATCACCCAAATGATAGTAGAAGCACATTCAACTGCAACTTGCAAAGGGAATTGGAGTGGATTGGCTGAATTAATAGTTTACAAACACTCCCTGCACTCCTAATTAAGTCACACTTTATGAAGCAGTTTGAAACACTGACATTTCACATGTTGTCATAATAAATGTAAGTGTTTCTTTTCAAGCACATGGTCCTTTCTCATTTGCATCTCCATGCTACTACGTATTCAGTATTACTCACGAAGTACTATCTTGATATACAAAAAAGGTTGTTTGTATTTGAACACAACGATCTCTCCACAGGTAACAATGTGGCAACAGTGTTCTGCAAATTTTATCTATTTCTCCTTAACTGAGAAGTAGCACTACAGTGACACACCAATTTGAGATCCTTTCACTTAAGACACAACTCAAATGTGCTCATGATTTTCTTTAATTCTTCCGAGTCTCAGCTGTGTGTCACGTTCCTGCTCTATTGAATCTTCCAAAGATCAGATACTTTCAAGGAAGTCACCAGTATTCTATCAAAATCACTGAAAGATCAATGTGCGTACACATTATTTTGTCACTTTAAATTATGTTAATATAGTTGGTTAAACAAGACCTTCCTTTAAGAAAATCCGATGGTATTCTCATCTGTGGGGTTTTCATGTGTTCCCTTACAACAAAAAATTGAATTTCTTTCATACTTAATTTCCTTTCCCACTTTTTTGTTACCAATGGTTGCCAAGATGGCCAACAAATGCCCCCATCCATTCGAGAAGTAATTACAATAGTCAATTAACCCAACAATCAGCCCATCTTTGGGAGATGGGAGACAGCTGGAGCACTTGACATGCTTACCATGGCAAGACTATAGAAGAAAAATGATTTGTTTAAAATTTAGATGTTGGTTAACACAATATTGTTGGCTCTATGGTTGGGGGAAAGCATGCTGATGAGTGGAATATTGTAACAAGAGGTGTGAGTATGAGAAGAAAAGCTGATGACTACTTCTCTGACGAGACAGAAAATCACATTTAGAGCAGTTCCTTTCAAAAGGCAGAAGTCTCAAGTGTGATGTCATTCTGACTGTGAAAAAAAGTGTGGCTACAGAAATATTGTGCTGTATTGTACATAAACTCAGGTTATGTTGCAAGAAATGAATGGCTAGGGTGCTATATTGGGTATCAGATGATTTATCCTAGATGGAGTTGTACTTGATGGTTGCTGGAGCTGTACTCATTTAGACAAGATGAGAATCCCATTACACCCGTGACTTCCAACTTTTGGAAGAAACTGCTCTAATTGTGATTATCTATCTAGCTTTAAAGAAGGAATTATCAGCTTCTATTCTCATATCCACACACCTCCGTTGGTCACTATCTTCTATTCATCAGCATGCTTTCCCTCACTATTAGATCCAATATTAAATCCAGCAAAATCTCAATTTAAAATATTTTTTTGTTTTCTTCCATAGTATTGCTCTTCTTGATCTTTGAAATCATATTCATCAATGTAGGATGGTGCAGTGATACAGCTAAAAGAGCTCACAGAATCTCACAGAAATTCAGTTCCTTCCATAGAGTCTCTGACGGCATGAGTCTCCCCCCCCCAACCCCCACCGTGCTCCTAATCCCCATGCCACACATGCTGGTTGGCCACTGTAAACTGCCTTCAATATGCAGATGAGTGATAGAACCTGAAGAAAATTATGGGCACATGGAGAAACCAATGGTGAATGGTGACTGATGGTTGTACAGAGCATGGAAGCTGAAGGACCTCTGAGCTGTGTAACTTTATACCATAAATTTTCCAAGATATCTGCTCGTCATTCCACAAATTTAATCACTCCATCAGTAGCCAAAAAACTTTTAATTTCCAAAACTCCAATCTCTGGGATTCCCCCTGAAAACCTTCACAACTTTCTACTTCTCTTCATATTATGATATCCCATAAAACTTGTTTCTCTAACTAACCCTTCTGTCATACATTCTGGTGTTTCAACAGTAGCTCAGCATTAATATATTCGCTGACACTCTTGCGAAATGCCACCTATTACCGTGTTAAATAGTACAATGTAAAGTCACTACTTCTCTCAACAGACAGCAAAGAAGCAGGTTAAATTGTCACTTGTTTTACTTGTAACCTTCTGCAGGAAATTGGCTGCCACGTTTCTGTTCGTCACTAGAATACGCTCCAAAAGTAATTCACTCGCTAAGTTTTTTTTGTGTGTGTGTGGGGGGGGGGGGGGAATCAGACGGCGGTGTTATACAGATACGAGGCCTTTTTAGCAATGCCCACTACGATTTTTTTTACCTTGATTCGGTGTACGCCTTTTCCTTCGGACGCGGCCTGTACCCACACTTCAACACCGGGTTTGCTGTACTTCTGTTGCCATCCTTGTATCGATTCACACTGCTCCCGGAACGAGGCGAACGCCAAGTCATCGGGGACCTGCACAACGTCGCGCTCGGCAGACATTGGACCGGTGAAACTGGGGCTCAAGATCTGCCACTCAGTCACGGCCAAACGGCTCCGACGTCTGGTTCGTGGCACCGCAACTGGGACACCCGGTATCTTTTGGCGACTGATTTACGCCACGACACTTGCCTACTCCGCCACCTGCGCCTCCCGCTCTCTCCAATTCCAAGCACCTGACTCGAAAAATCCCGCCCCCGTCCCGCAGCTGCAGGTGACGTTCGTTGTGTCTTCATTGGTCCACTCAGCTGTCAATCAAAGACGACACCTGAGCTAGTGAGGGGATCTGAAGAATTCACAGCGGAAACAATGGTCGCTGTTGATAAAATCAAAAGCAGAATCTCAAGATTTTCAAGGATCACCATTTAAAATCTGATAATAGAAGCAACGAGAATTCCAATTGCAGCGCCTCTTTCTCGGAAATTTGGCCATTGAAAAAATTCCGCACTGACAGTATTCCATGCATCAGGCTGAATGTTAATAGATTTGACGACCCCCATCAACATTGTCTTCAGAATCAGAATCAGATTCAGATTTATTATCACTGGCATGTGTCGTGAAATTTGTTAATTTAGCAGCTGTAGTTCAATGCAAAACTTGACGTATTTCTGATCTTTCACATCATCTCCGTAAGATGTTAGAATTCTACGTTCCTATCATCAAAAGCACTGACATCAGATTTCTTGGGTCTTTCTGCCGCTGTATGACTTGAACATTTATTGTCTCTCTCGGTTGAAAGTGTATCAGAATGAAGACTTGGACACAGTATAATTTGTCTGATCACGGCACAGAACCGGTGGTACAGAAACTGCCCTATGAGAGGGACAGATTGGTAGTTTCAAATGTGTGTTCCTTCTGCAATTTACGATGGACTTCTGTATATTCCTGACACATGGATTTGAATACTGCTTCTACATTTTGAGTTGTCATCAACCAGATATTTTCAAGAGTCAGTGAAGATGCTATTTTTTCCCAGTAGTTTGTCTTAGTAATCTTGATCGATGAGAAGAGTAGGCAGCGTAAATGGTTTCGGTATGAACTAGATGGGCTTGTTTTTGTGCTGTATTTCTCTATGACGATAACTCTAACTCTCTGGTACCTAAAACTGAGTTGGAGAGAGGTAACACAGGTGGTTCAACCAAATGGGCGCGTCATACTGTATGTCTCACAGATTGGAATCCAGAATGTCTTTGGTGCTTGGGTTCGTTAAACTCCGTCATCGCTCGGATTCGGCAATTTCCGTCAATGCTCGGCATCGCTCGCTGGGTGAAGCCGGGTTTCCCAAAGATGGCGGCGTTCGGGATATTGAGTTATGAGCATAGGCCGTTGAAAAGGCCTCGGCTCGGGCCGCCAGACGTTTACCCGCAGGACCCCAAACAGAAAGAGGTAGGAAAAATCGTAGAGATTCCAGGGGAGGACGGCCAGTCACTCATTCAAGCAGCCGGGCCGGCGGGGTGAGTAAGCCGGCGTGAGGGAGCCGGGCCTAGAGCAGCGTCCATGTAAACAATAAACAGTCTCTGTTTCTGGCCAAACTTGGGCCCAGAACAGACCCTCAGACATCAACGACAACCTGTAGATAGCTGCTCTCACACTGTAGGTTTTCGACCCTCTGGCTGGTTGTAGGACATAGTGGTGAACCCGGTATGAGGGGAGGAGGATACGGTGTATGGTCCATTTAACTGTTGGGTCGGTGCACCAGTAAAGTGTTAAATATGGATAAACGTTGTCGATAAGACCGCATAAATCATCACAAACTCCAAATATGGAAGGCATGGCAGCTACTGTGTTTGATATTCATTGTAAAGTTGATACTTTTGAAAACTTTTAAACTTTTATGCTTGCATTATGTGTACTGTACTCTCTACAACACGAACCTCTTTATCATCCGCAGGTTACAATTTATAAACATTTGATTTGTTCCACAACTTTACAAAACCCAGCATTCTCATTACCCAGATTCTTTCCAAGTTCCACGGGAATGATTTCTCTTACCATTCAAGGCAGATTGAGTTTGAAGCCCTTGCTTTCAAGTTGCTCTGCTACCTTGAGCAAGTTTAACTTTGTGAAGTCTTTTGACCATACACCTCCGTATGTATTTTTATCATCTCAATGTTTCATTATTGTTACATGTTTCTTCAGAACCTTACAAATAATATTTCCTCCTTATATCCTTGTCTAGTCTATTGCTTATCAAATTCTCCAAGAAGGCCATGTTGCTCTGCCTTTGACACTTGACAGTTTTTTTTATCAACTGTGCAAACTGAAGCTTTGTTTCTTTGTGCAGTGTTTTAAGATGTCAGTAGCAATGCCACCTGTATGTATCTAGTCATTATTTTTGACAGCAGCAAATTTTGTGTAACTTCCAAACTATTGACTATTGTGTAACTTATTCCCAACTATGCTTATAGCGACATTGAATCCAAAATATAATTGTGCTACAATGATAGGACCTAAATGTTAATTAATTTCTTCATTATATACTGGTTAGATAAAAATTAAACTGAGGTGTTAAGACCAAACCAATAAGATAATGTTTAAATCATATTGTGAGTAATGAAATTAACGTTTCAGTTGAATGATCTTTCATGAGAACTAATGTACTGGCTTGGACTTTGTGATCAGCAATTGGGTAACAATGCTTACTGCTGATCTGGAAGAAAGTTACTGATTTTTTTTTGCAACACACATCAGAGTTGCTGGTGAACACAGCAGGCTAGGCAGCATCTCTAGGAAGAGGTACAGTCAACGTTTCGGGCTGAGACCCTTCGTCAGGACTAACTGAAAGAAGAGCTAGTAAGAGATTTGAAAGTGGGAGGGGGAGATCCAAAATGATAGGAGAAGACAGGAGGGGGGAGGGATGGAGCCAAGAGCTGGACAGTTGATTGGCAAAAGGTAGCAGAGCATGTTTTATGTCCCATGATCCTCTCATATCCCTTTTGCCAATCAACTGTCCAGCACTTGGCTCCATCCCTCCCCCTCCTGTCTTCTCCTATGATTTTGGATCTCCCCCTCCCCCTCCCACTTTCAAATCACTTACTAGCTCTTCTTTCAGTTAGTCCTGACGAAGGGTCTCAGCCCGAAATGTCGACTGTACCTCTTCCTAGAGATGCTGCCTGGCCTGCCGCGTTCACCAGCAACCTTCATGTGTGTTGCTTGAATTTCCAGCGTCTGCAGATTTCCTCGTGCTTGATGTTTTTTTTGTATGAGTTTCCTCTACCTTAATATAGGGTGTTAATTCTGGAGGATTTGTAATCCAGCAAGAGTGAAGTCACCAAGTAGGCTGAATGTCTACACACATTGAAAAAAATATTTAGTAAGCCAGCAGTGAAAGGTTAATTATCTCAGATGAAAATAAGTTTAATCAGAATGCATAGATGAAGCTAAGTTAGAAGCTGAAATATAAAGTATTTTTAGTAAAAGATGTAATCTTTTAAACTTGAACATTGAGCTAAGCACTTGTTTTGATATGCTGTATAGTATATTAATAGCTTTAGACCATATGACCATAAGACATAGGAACGGAATTATTCCAGTCAGCCCATCAAGTCTACTCTACCATTCAAACATGGCTGCTTTGTTTTCAACTTCATTCTCATGTCTTCTCAACCTTAACCCTCTTACAAATCAAGAATCTATTACTCTCTTCTTTAAGTACACCTAATGACTTGGCGTCAACAATCTTCTGTGGCAATGAATCACCTCCTTCTGGCTGAAGAAATTCCTCCTCATCACAGTTTTAGACCATGAGGCAAAGAAGCGGAATTATAGCTGTAGAATGCATTGAGCCTTCTCTGCCATTCGATTATGGCTGATTTTAAAGGGATATACCTTTCTTCTAAAGCTAGACTCTTCTACTTACGGAAACATTTTCTCCATATCTACCCTGTCCCAGTCCTTTCAATATCCAATAGGTTTCAATGAGATTTCCCTTCATCCTTCTGAACTCCATTTAGTACAGGCCCAGGCACAATGCTCTTTATACATTATATTGTAATTCTTGTGAACTTCCTCTGGACCCCCTCCAGGGACAGCACGTCCTTCCTTGGATACAGAGCCTTAGCAGTACATCTTTACTTCTGTGACCTAGCATCAAGTCTAGACACGGAGCCTGGTAGTTTACAGCGTCATCTGTAAGATTGAGTATTGATACCTACTGCGGTTTGTAAGGAGTTTGAATGTTATCCCCGTGACTGCGTGGGTTTCCTCCAGGTGTTCCAGTTTCCTCCTACATTCCAAAGATGAACAATTAGGGTCATTAAGTTAGGGGTGCTGGTAGCGTGGTGACCGCCCAGCACAACCCTTGATATTTTGATTTGACACAACCGATGCATTTCACTGTATGTTTTGATGTATGTGTGTCAAATAATGCTGATCTTTAAGATCTTTTATTTTTAGAGGTCTTGAAGTGAATTCTAACATTGCATTTGCCGCCTTTTTCTACTGACTCGATCTGCAAGTTAGCCTTACGGGAGTCCCGAACAAGGACTCCCAAGTTCCTTTGCACCTCAAATTTTTTAATTCTTTCCCCACCTATAAAATAGGTTATACCTTTATTCTCCCTATCATTGTACATAATGGCCCTCTTCTCTACACTGTATTTCATTTAGGCCTGGAATAATTGTTACATTGAAAATATGGCTTTATACTTACTGAAGTAACATGTAACATTTTCAGACACTACATGAAGAATAGTTCACAAGTACCTGATGTTATCTGATCCCTGATTGTAAGGTTATGAGGAACGTTGAAAAATGATATACCTTGCAAAGGAACAGGGAACCACAGTTGGCATTCTGTGTTTAATTCTACATATACATACGTACTCCGTATGTTTCACATTACAATTATAAAATTTAAACCTGGTGGCATGGTGTGAAGACAATAACCTATCCCTCAACGTCAGCAAGACGAAGGAATTGGTTGTTGACTTCAGAAAGAGTAGCGGACCGCACTACCCAATTTACATTGGTGGTGCGCAAGTGGAACAGGTCAAAAGCTTTAAGTTCCTCAGGGTCAATATCACAAATGACGTGACTTGGTCCAACCAAGCAGAGTCCACTGCCAAGAAGGCCCACCAGCGCCTTTACTTCCTGAGGAAACGAAAGAAATTTGGCCTGACCCCTAAAACCCTCACTAATTTTTATAGATGCACCGTAGAAAGCATTTTTCTAGGGTGCATCACAACCTGGAGGTTATCCTATCCAAGACCGGAAGAAACTGCAGAAGATCGTGAACACAGCGTAGCACATCACACAAACCAATCTTCCGTCCTTGGACTCACTTTACACCACACGCTGTCAGAGCAGTGCTGCCAGGATAATCAAGGACACGACCCACCCAGCCAACACACCTTTCGTTCCTCTTCCCTCGGGGAGAAGGCTCAGGAGCTTGAAGACTCGTACGGCCAGATTTGGGAACAGCTGACTGCTGAACGGATCCTGACTTGGATCTGGGCCGTACCCTCCAAATATCCAGACCTGCCTCTTGATTTTGTTTTGCACTACCTTACTTTCCCTTTTCTATTTTCTATTTATGATTTATAATTAAAATTTTTAATATTTACTATCGATTTGTAATCCTGGGAGCGCAAAGCGCAGAATCAAATATCGCTGTGATGATTGTATGCTCTAGTATCAATTGGCGACAGTAAAGTAAAGTAAAATTTGTTTTGTTTTATTTAATCTTGTTGAGAGTTCAGTATCTGGTGTTGATAACTTCTTGCGTTCATTGCTCTTTACATTAGGATGATACTACGATAATGTGAAATGAATTCTCACAATATGTATTCTTTTGGACTTATAACAATGAAATATAAATTTAAGTTTTGTAGGAATAATCATTAACCTGAAAGCACAATAACTGATCTATGAAGTTTTGGTGTTTTTCTTTTGTGAAACAGCTAAGACATGAGTTCAAGAAATTGATCTCTTTGAGCAGAAATATATTCATGATACAATTCATTATTTCTTTTTCCTTTCAGTCAAATTTTGGAAGTAATTTATACTGTGTGCATTACCTCCTGAGGAGATTTGACTAGTTATGGTAAGGGGCACGCTGTGAGGGGTGCTACAGTAGCAGAGCAGTTAGCACAATCACTTTATGTTGCCATTGACAGGGGTTCAATGCCACCTGCTGTCCTAAGGAGCTTGTACATTCTCCCTGTGACTGCTGGTGTTTCCTCCATGTATCCTGGTTTCCACTCACATTCCAAAGGCATACAGATTAGGATTAGTAAATTGTGGGCATGCTATGTTGGATGGAGGTATGATGATACTTGCAGCTGACCCCAGCTGAATCCTCAGACTGTGTTAGTTGTTGACACAAAAACAACACTGTATGTTTCAATATGAATGTGATAAACAAAACTAGTCTTTATTTTTTGATATTATCCTGAATCAGTGAATGTCTCTTCAATCAGAATAATATTTCTTAAATTTCTGATTTGTGATCAAGAACTGATATTTTTGTTCCTTTGTTTTCTAAGGCCTAGATTATATAAGATGCTTGTTTCTCTCCTTTTCTAGACTGCACTGGCTTAAAAATATTTTTAGCTAACTGTTCTTCACTTGAGAGCCAGGCTTATCCTCACTTGAAAGCCAGCTATATTTTGATGCTAAGACGCAGATTAAAGTATTCAAACTTTTTATGCAGGGTTGTTCTGCTTCCCAAGAGATTGAGGTGTCTAGCTTTGCTTATTAGATGCTAGTATGCATGATTGATTTCAAGTTCAATCTCTGATTCCCATTCTTCAGAATATTTACGAGTGAATGTTGTGTATTGATATATATGAGGCAATAGATTGACTAGCCTGCTGACAAATATATTGATGATTTATCAGTGGTCTGAACTATACCCTGGTAACAATCAATATCAGCATTTGAAGAGAATGAAAATAGGAGAGTAAGTTACAAAGGGCCTCAGGTTTGTTGTTGTTCCTTGCCACACCTTGTGGTGCATCGGGTGGCAACCTTGCCATTTCTATCTTTTTCTGATTTTTACGAGGCTCAGTTGTAGATCGAAGCTCCATCCGGCATGGATGGAAAGTGTGCAAAGAGCCAGCCAGATTCAAACCTATGACTACTCACCTCGAAGTCCCGTGCAGATGCCGCTATACCAGCGGCCTGCTCTCAGCTTTCTAGAATGTCAAAATGTAAAACAAATGCATTTCATTCTAGAACTAAGCTGCTTGATGAGCAGATCTAGGTATATATGCATGTTGAGAGAAGTTCATTCAGGTTACACAGATATCTCCAAATGCTCCAAAATGTTAAGGTGACCAAGAGGTCTGGAGAGGTACTGTTCAATATAATTTAATCATCTTCAGTATAATATTCATCTTCCATTATGTGTTCTCAGAATTGGAAAGTTTGTTCAATTGGAATCATAGTTTGTAATATAACAGCAAGCATATTATTGGTAACACACAAAAAATGCTGGAGGAACTCAGCAGGCCAGCCTGCATTTATAGAGAAAAATATAGTCAACGTTTCGGGTCAAAGCCCTTTGATAGGATGGTGGGGGGGACTGAGGAGTAGATTTAAAGGATGGGAGGAGGGGCGAGAGAAGGTGATAGGTGAAACCTGAAGGGTGAGGGATGAAGTAAAGAGCTGGGAATTTGACTGGTGAAAGAGACGGAAGGCCATGGAAGAAAGAAAAGTGGGGAGGAGCACTAGAGGGAGGTGATGGGCAAGCAAGGAGATGAGGTGAGAAAGAGAAAAAGGGATGGGAAATCATGAAGGAGAGGTGGGGTGAGGGTGTGGCATTACCAGAAGTTCGAGAAATCGATGTTCGTGCCAGCAGGTTGGAGACTATCCAAAAGGAATATAAGGTGTTGTTCCCCCAATTTAAGTGTGGCCTCATCGTGATAGTGGAGGAGGCCGTGGATAGACATAATGGGAATTGGAAGGGGAATTAAAATGGGTGGCCACTGAGAAATGCAGCACTTTCTGGCGAACGGAGTGTAGGTGCTTGGCGAAGCGGTCTTCCGGTCTATGTTGGATCTCACCGATATCGTAGGGAGTGATCCCTGAGGAAAGCAGAAAGTTGGGGGGGGCGTGTGGGAAAGGTGTGCTTAGTGGTGGAATCCCCTTGGAGATTGCTGATGATTCGGGGAATTATGTGTTGTACACGGAAGCTGGTGGTGTGATAGGTGAGGACAGGAGGAACCCTACTGCTGGTAAGATGGCAGGAGGATGGGGTGAGAGCAGACGTGCGTGAAATAGAAGAGATGCGGTTGAGAGCAGCGTCAGACTTCCCATAATGTCTTCCACCCCCGCCCCCACCTTCACTATTTCCCATCCCCTTTTCTCTCTCTGCCCATCACCTCCCTCTAGTGTTCCTCCCCCCTTTTCTTTCTTCCGTGACCTTCTGTCTCTTTCACCAATCAACCTCCCAGCTCTTTGCTTCATCCCTCCCACTTCAGGATTCACCTTTCACCTTGTGTTTCTCTCTCCCCTCTCTCCACCTTTTAAATCTACACCTCAGTTTTGTTTCTCCAGTCCTGCTGAAGGGTTTGGCCCAAAGCATCCACTGTACTTTTTTCTATAGATGCTGCCTGGCCAGCTGAGTTCCTCCAGTATTTTGTGTGTGTTGCTTGGATTTCCAGCACCTGCAGATTTTCTCTTGTAGTATTTTATGGGTAATGGTAAGTACCCTTTGTTGATTTTATTTCCTTGTGACTTCTGTTTTAAAAGGTTCAAGTAAAACTGTCCTCTAAATTGTCAGGGCAAAGACAGACTGAATGTTATCAGCTATATTGCAGAATATAATGTTCTGTGGCTTCCAAAGATGTGTAAAATTAGTGTACAGAATGGGGCAGTGATATGTTCTGGAGTTTTAGAATGGTAAAATGGGAGCTTTAATGCTGTTCTTAAGCAGTCAACTAGCAGAGCATTAGTTTGAACAGAATACAGACACATAAATTTCTGGTCTTCTGCACAGTTATAACAAGGTGCAGAGCAGGCTTGAGGAATAATACTTCCTCTTCTGTCCAGCCTTCTGGACTGAATATCAAATGCTCCAAGTTCAGGTAACTTGTTTTTTTGTCTGCATCAGAAATGGCTATTTCTGTTGGTCATCCTACTAAGCCTTTGACTTGTATTTTCTCTCTACCTCAGTATAGTCTGGGCTGCTGAGCATGTTTGACTATTCTTCTATTAGCAACAAGTAACACAGGAAAAGAAGCACACTCTGCTTCTGTCACATCAACCTATTTGGACACACATTGTTAGAGATACTCCCTTTGTTTAGACATTTCTCATCCACTATTTTACTTGCTTCTGACAAAGGATTTTGGAGCTGAAATGTTAACTCTGTTCCCATTTCCACAAATGCTTGCTGACATGCCGAGTGTTTCCAGCATTTTCTGTTTTATTTCAGATTTCTAGTATGGGTAGCTTTTATTTTGTTGATTTTGTTTCTGTTTAAAAAGCTATCTACAGCATCCCATCCTTGAATCAAGAGCAGTCTTGGTAAAGCACTTGAGTGTTGACTTTTAATAATGATCTGGAGGTTTAAATCGCAGTATCTAAATCTTCGGAGATGTTAAAGAAGGCAAAATACAACTTGTTACTTTATGCTGTACACATGCAGAGGATATTTTGTACTGTCTGGCATTTTTTCCTCATGTATGCAGCAGTACCTTTATATTTGCAATATCACCTCCAGGCATGAAACCTGAACTGGAATTATTTTTTGTACATAATATATGTTCTTTATGCTTTCTGACTCATATAAATACACTTTAATTTTGATGCTTTGTGCTTTTCCCTAAAAGATCTGTATGAATTTACTTTTATTTGCTTTGCATTACATTGCATTGCTGGATAGTTGGTTTCCAACTGATTAATCTTAGGATAGAGCTGAAATATCCTGAAGTAATTTTATTAAGAACTCTTTTGAACTTTAACATTTAGATAAACATTTTAATTTTGTTACATTATGGTAAAAGCTTTAGGCCCTGAGAGATCATCAGTTTCTAAATATGGCTTAGTACTTGCTGAAGTAACAGGTAACATTTTCATATTCTGTGATCTTGAGTTTGTTAATTGATCACTCATTTGGAAAGTTATGATGAAGTTTGCAAAACAACACATCTTGTAGAGGAGCAAGAAACTGCTGATGAGATCTTGTCTCCTACTCAATAAGATTCCCAAATCTTGTTGAAAAATTTTGGTTAGTTAAATATGGAAGTTGTATCTGAAGTCATTCAATATGGGCATTTCAAATATGTATCAGCTAATCAAGTTGTTTAGAGTGTTTTGCGACACAATGGATTTATGTTATCAAGTTTCGTGCTCGTCTTGCAGATTTAGCTCTGAGCTCAAACTTAAATTAATGTTCTTGTTACTTCTGTACATGACTATTTCAACTAATGGTCCAGTACTGTACTATAGTTACTATTCCAGTAACTAACAGATTATAGTTGGCTGCTGAAGATAAAGCTTGGACTTGTGTGGAATTATTTATTTTAATATTTCAGTGCACCTTTCTCAGGGCATAATCTCTCAGCTAGGCTGGGAGTTTAGTTTAATACCTTATCTGATCAGATATACATCTAAAGTCAGTAATGGTATAGCAAGAAACTTTTCCACTGTACCAACCAATATTCTCCCCTCAAATGCCATCAGAGAACAGAATGAACCAGCTTTTTAAACTGGTTGGGTGACATACTTTTATTCCTACAAATGTAGGGAGAATTAAGAGGTGGCCTGAAGCTTGGTTGAAGAGTAGATTTTGGAAAATATCTCCAAATAAAATGATAGGTCAGTGCAAGGAACTTCAGAGTTCAGTTGCGTTCACCAGCAACTTTTATGTGTGTTCCTATATTTATGCACTATTTCATGCAATAGTTTGGGGGAGTCCAGAACCAGAGGCCACAGTTTAAGAATAAGGGGTAGGCCATTTAGAATGGAGTTGAGGAAAAACTTTTTCACACAGAGGGTTGTGGTTCTGTGGAATGTTCTGCCTCCGAAGGCAGTGGAGGCCAATTCTCTGGATTCTTTCAAGAAAGAGTTAGATAGAGCTCTTAAAGATAGCAGAGTGAAGGGATATGGGGAGAAGGCAGGAAAAGGGTACTGATTGTGGATGATCAGCCATGATCACAGTGAATAATGGTGCTGGCTCGAAGGGCTGAACAGCCTACTCCTGCACCTATTGTCCATTGTAATTTTGATCTCTATACACAAGAAATGATTTATTTGCTCTGAAAGCTGTGTAGTATAGATCTATCATAGTTAACTCTGGAGTGAGAGGTTTTCCTGTAAGGTACGACTGAATATGATGGATTTATATTCATTCTAGCCTGATGGAGGTGGGGGGGGGCGGGGTTTACACCTGAAAACATGCAAGTTTTTATCAGGATAAATGCGAAAGTGCGTCAGTATCAGAGATCATGAGGCCATTTTAAGTTTGCGATGAGGACACATTTATCTGTATTTTCTCTGTAGCTTTACCTTTTGCATTGTTTTACCTCAATGCATCATGAAATGATTTGATCTGTGTGAATGGCATATGAGTCAAGTTTTTCATTGTATCTTGGCAATAATATACCAATCCAATTTAAGATAGCGCCACTGAAGACATGTGACAGCTTACTGGTGGTTTGAAAGCAAAGGAATTCGATTAAAAACATTATAGCTTTTTTAAAACCTAAATTGTGGTAAACTATCACTGCAGGAAATGAAGAGGTGAGTGAGGGCAAAGTGACCGCCTCGACAGATGTGCCCTGCTGGTGCACTGCAAAATTGGCTCACTTGGAGTTGGAGCCGTGCTGGTTGGAGTGGACGATTCGGAGGGGAGAAGATGGGACAGAGGAGTTTCGATGCCAGTCCAACTCACTCACCCAGGTGGACTGGCAGTTTTTTTCCAATAGAGTACATAACAGAAGTTAATCAGTAGGCAACACAGTGGGAGAGTTCCTTGCCTTTTCATTAGTGTTATGGCATCTATCATGTTCAGTATATCTGATCAGGTAGGCTTGAGAGCTGATTTGATATCCTAATTGAAAGGATGGATTTCCAAGATGGGGTTGCACACTGTCACAGGCTACAATCAACGGCAAAATTTCTCGTCCTGTTCATCTTTTCTATGATCAAAAACACTGCTGGTTATAAAAAAGGTGCACTGTGGTTCAGAGGTGTGTTGTTTGGTTTGTTTGTATATCTGTACAATCAGATGACAATAAACTTGAAGTTGAACTTGAATTTTGAGCAACGTAGCAGTCTCTTGGTATCACTGTGAGATGTTGAAATGGCTATGTTTTTGAACTTTGCGTTGATCATGAGTCACTAACCTGCTGACGTGGTTGAGGGTACTATTGTTTAATCTGTCTTGCACTGATAGCCATGAAAAAGGCTGTAGCTTAAAGCCATAGGGGGATTTGAAGATGAGTGCTTTCGAATGTTTAAAAGGAGAAAATGAATCTGGATGATGGCTGCAAAGGCAAGGTTAATATGTGAATAGACCTACATTAGGATGGAATATAAGTTGTGGAATTCTAGGAATTTATTGGCAATCCATCCAGGGTGAACTGAGAGGCCAGGGGATTGGACATTTCGTATATTGAAACTGACATTGACAAAAGTATTGTTCAGGATTTAAGCAAAGTGTTGAGGCAAAGACAAAAAATGCAGTGGAGAAAAAAATTCAGTTAAAAAAAGAACTGAAAATGTCAAGTTTCAAAGTAAGTTGAGGACAGAAGAGACTGCAGATTTGGAAACAAAGAATACTGGATACATTCAGCAGGTAAAGCAGCAACTGTGGAGGCAAAAAGTGCCTGTCAGTCTTTTGGGTGAGCCAGACCCTGCACAAGGACTGAGAGGGAATGGGTAAGATTGCCAGCAGATAGTAGTATCAGGATGAGGTGGGACAGGCTGGTTGGTGATGAGTGAAACCAGATGAGATGATTTGTCAGTCCTGCCAAAGGGTTTCGGTCCGAAACGTCGACTGCACTCTTTTCCATGGATACTGGTTGGCCTACTGAGTCCCTCCAGCATTTTGTGTGTGTTGTTCAGATTTCCAGCATCTGTAGATTTTCTCTTGTTTGAAGTGATTGCTTTTGGGTGGGTGGAATGGGCAGATGGGATCAGGTGAGCGAGGGGATGGACAAAGAAAAAATCTAGATTGATAATTGAGTGTGCAAGTGGAGGCATGGGTTTTCTGAAATGGAAAATACAATGTTCATACCATTGGGTTGTAAGCTACCCAAGTTGAATAAGAGATGATATTTTGAGTTTAGTCTGTCTGTAGCAGTGGGGAAGGGTAAGGGGAAAACAGGTCCATGTGGGAGTGGGAAAGAGAATTTAAAAGAATTACAACCAGAATCTCCAGATAGTCTTTACAGAGATGGCACATTCTTTGTAAAACAGTCGCCTTATCTATGTTTGGTTTCTCCAATGTAAGGGAGACTTCATTGTCAGTATATCCCTTTTGGCCTCCATGAATGCTACTTGACCCACTGAGTTCTTCTAATGTTTTGTTCAAAGTAAACAACATTTTCAAAATGTAGAACTAATCTGTCATTGCCTCAAAGGACAAGTTTGTATTTTGCCCTTTCTGAACTCTCATTAAGGGTTAAGGTAACTGAGCATATCTCTGGTGGGGTGTCATATTATGGCAACTAATTAGGGATTCCAGAATGCCAGATAACTCATGAGAATGCCAAATTATTTTTGTAGGTTGCTTGAGCTTTTGTGAATGCGAGTCAGAAAATTATTGGAAAAAAGTAAAATTAAGTTGATTGAAAATTTGTCAGCTGCTTCCTCTGTTGACTCAATCCAATGTTTGAAATATTTCTGGTACTTTGTGTTTGGAATGAATCCTCCACACGCATTATTTTGATCTTATTCCTTGTGGATACAGAATCTATGCCAAAGGGTTACTAAATTCTACCACTATTGAAGAAAGAGGGTAGAGATAATCCAGAAAACTATAGATCAGTTGACTTTATACTGGTGAAGACATTAATGTAAATGACCATCAGGCTAAAATAGTTTTTCATTTGAAAAGTCATGGGTTATTCAAGAAGATCCCATCTTTTTTTATAAAGAAAATTGTTCTCACTAATGCAATTGACTTACTTATGGAATAAGAAGATGAAGCGGAAGATATATACATGGATTCTTGAAAGACACTCAACAAACTGCCACGCAGGAGACTTGTTAAAGTGACAAATTAAAATTAAGCAGAAAACAGCAGTATTGATACAGAGTTCACCCAATGGCAGGAAATAACGCTGATGCATGGATATTTTAAAAACTGGATGGAGATAAATGCTGGCTGGTGGTGTTCCCTCAAGGGTTAGTTTTGTATTCATTACTCTTCAGTTGTTATAAATCAACTTTACAGAGACACATAACTTGCAATACAGTGGATGGTGATGAGGATAAGTGCAGACATTGGAGTAACAAAAAGGCGGCATAGCAGAAAGACTTCAAGGTGAAGAAATCTATTGATATACATTGGGAAGATTAAAATGGAAAAGAAGGATACTATAAATGGTATGAGTTTGAAAAGTGTAGAGATATACATCCCTATTAGGAGTAGTAGGATGCTGTTAAAGTTGCCAGAATTGTAGATTATTTTGGTTTTTAAATAAGAGTGTAAATACTGAAAGCAAAGAAATTATGCTAGATTTTTAAAAAAATTATAAATCACTGCTAAAGCCACAGTTAGATTATTATCAAAGTCACATTTCAAGAAAGTTTAGAGCCATTTGAATGTAGAGGATACTATCAAGCATAAGAGATTTCATTTGTGAGATTGGAAAGGTTATGAATGTTCTCTTTGACACGCAGTAAGAGTAACCTGGTAGAAGTTTTCGTGATGAGCTGGTCCTGTGACAAGAATTTGTGATTGTATATTTAAATCAATTGAAGTTAGAGTCTGTACAGTGTCTAAAAGGATGATGGAAATTGATTTCACAAATTATTTTAAGAGGATGTTGGACAAGTAAAGTTTGAGAAATCTATAGAATTAGAGATGGAGCGGTATATGTAATGTAATGGATGATGCTACATCATTAAGCAAACGGATATTGTAGGCGAAATACCATGTGTTTTTATTCTGTCAATAAAAGGCAGCATGAGCTTACCTTATTGGATAACTGTTCAAAATTACTACTTACTCAAACCAACTTGCTTTAAGATATTAATTTCTTTTGTAGAATTAATATGAGGCAGATTTGTCAGTACACAGTAGTCAAGTGATTTGTATTTCAAAATATTATTTAATGCCTTGTATGCAGGGATTAAAATGTAATTTATTAAAATAGGATTTCACTGGTGTGATTTCTGAGCCAATCTAATCTCACACTCCAAACAATCTTTAGGATAAGAACTTGGTTCCGTGGGCATACCATCAAAGAACTATTTAATAATTTAGTGAAAAAAATGTAAATGTTTCAAAAAATTTTCTTATGTTATTTAGTTGTTGCAAACCATGCATTCAATTTCTCCATCTCTGCCGCATGTGCTCTCAGGATGAGGCTTTACATTCCAGTATGAAGAAGATGTCTTCCTTTTTTAAAGAAAGGGGCTTCCCTTCCTCCACCATCAACTCTGCTCTCAAACACATCTTTCCCATTTCACGCACATCTGCTCTCACCCCATCCTCCCACTACCCCACTAGGGATAGGGTTCCCCTTGTCCTCACCTACCACCCCACCAGCCTCTGGGTCCAACATATAATTCTCTGTAACTTCTGCCACCTCCAATGGGACCCCACCACCAAGCACATCTTTCCCTCCTTCCCCCCCCCCACCCCCCACAGGGATCGCTCCTTAAGCGACTCCCTTGTCCATTCGTTTCCCTCCCCCAATCCCTTCCCACCAATCTTCCTCCAGGCACTTATCCTTGTAAGCGGAACAAGTGCTACACATGCCCTTACACTTCATCCCTCACCACCATTCAGGGCCCCAGACAGTCCTTCCAGGTGAGGCGACACTTCACCTGTGAGTCGGCTGGGGTGATATACTGCGTCTGGTGCTCCCGTTGCGGCCTTCTATATATTGGTGAGTCCCGACGCAGATTGGGAGACCGTTTCTCTGAACATCTTTGCTCTGTCCACCAGAGAAAGCAGGATCTCCCAGTGGCCACACATTTTAATTCGATGTCCCGTTCCCATTCTGATATGTCAATCCATGACCTCCTCTATTGTAAAGATGAAGCCACACTCAGGTTGGAGGAACAACACCTTATATTCTGTCTGGGTAGCCTCCAACCTGATGGCATGAGCATTGATTTCTCTAACTTCTGCTAATGCCTCTCCTCCCCTTCTTACCACATCCCTTATTTATCTATTTATTTATTTATTTATCTGCCTATTTGTTTATTTATTTATTTAATTTATTTTCCCTCCCCCCCCCCTCTCTTTTTTCTTTCTCTGTCCCTCTCACAATAACTCCTTGCCTGCTCTCCATCTTCCTCTGGTGCTCCCCTCCCCCTTTCTTTCTCCCCAGGCCTCCTGTCCCATGATCCTCTCCCTTCTCCAGCTCTGTCCTTTCAATCTTTTTTTATTGATTTAAAAGAATAAGGATAAATACAAACCAGAGGAGAAGTTATTTCAAATACATGTTTCAATAATAGTACAAACAAAGAAAGGAATATACACTGTCAAAATCATATATAGTATTAGGCTAATATAAAGAGACAAGAGATCCACTTCTCTTAACAGTTCATAGAAAAAAAGACTCAAGATTTCCTGTTATTGAGAAAAAGAAAACCCACTAAACTAACCTAAAACACAAAAATAGGGGGACTGGGCAGTCCATTTTGAGGATACAGTTTAAAAAAAAAAGGGAAAATCCTTCTGATCAAATCTAAAACTTCGCAGAGAGAGAGAAAAAATTAACTGGAAAAGTAAAAAGAATTAGATCATATGAAAATATTGAATAAAAGATTGCCAAGTTTGCTCAAATTTAAAAGATGTACCAAACGTCTGACTCCTTATTTTCTCCAAACTTAAAACAAGACATAATGGAAAAGAGCCAAAAAAAAAATACAGTAGGTGGATTGGGACCCTTCCAGTACAATAGAATAGCTCTCCTCCCCGATAAAGTTGAGAAAGCTATCATGTGTTGAGCAGAAGCAAGAATGTTTCCTGCTTCCGTTGGAATAGTCCCAAAGATTGCCGTAAATGAATTAGGTTGTAGGTCCAGACCTATGACTTTTGATAACGTTCTAAAGACATCTCTCCAAAAGTTATTTAACTTTATGCAGAACCAAAACATATGAGTTAAAGTGGCCACTTCAGTGTTGCATCTATTAGGATTATATTAGAAAAAATATGTGCTAGTTTATCTTTTGACATATGTGCCCTGTGCACTACCTTGAACTGAATTAAGGAGTGACGGGCACAAATAGATGAATTATTAACTAAATGAAAAATTTTATTTCCATTGATTATCTGAAAGTGATTCTTGAAGTTCCAATTCCCAAGCACATTTAACCTTATCATTCGACATCATTCGTAAATTCAATAGCCGTTTATATATGATGGCTATCAATCCTTTTTGGAATGGTTTAAGCTGAAAGATAACATCTATCATAATTGGTAAATGAGTAAATGGCTAATTCGGTAACAAACCGCATAAAAAATTCCTAACTTGTAAATATCTAAAAAAATTGTTCATTAGATAAATCATATTTGTCCACTAGCTGAGAAAAAGACATTAAACAATCCTCTAAAAACAAATCTAGGAAAGTTATTATTCCCTTAGTTTTCCATGTTAAGTTATCTAGTTTTGCCTTATCTAAAATTGATGGTTTAAAAAAATAACTAAAATGGATATTAAATGGAACAAAGTTATTTAAGTCAAAGAATCTGCGAACCTGAAACCAAATTTTTAATGTATGTCTAGCAATGGGACTAAGATCCTGTCTACCAATCTTAGAAAACAAAAAGGGAAGAGGAGCTCCCAGTAAAGAAGCCAAAGAGAATCCCTTTACCGAGTTCTCCTCCAAGTCCAACCATGAAGGACAGTCCTGTGTATCTATACAGTGAATCCAAAAAGTAATATAACGATAACGAGTATTATTTGCCCAGTAATAGAATCTAAAGTTTGGTAAAGCCAAGCCACCATCTTTTTTTAAATTTTTGCAGTAAAGGTTTACTCAATCCAGAGCTTTTATTATTCCAGATATATGATAAAATTATAGAATCTATTCTATCAAAAAACATTTTCGGGACAAAGGATAGAACAGCTTGAAACGTGTATAAAAATTTCGGTAGCATTGTCATTTTTATAGCATTTGTTCGACCAATTAACAACATCGTCATAGGCGACCATTTGGAAAGCGTTTGTTGTGTATATTCAATTAAAGGAAGAAATTTATATTTAGATAAGTCTTTAAAATTTTTAGTAATGTTAAAATAATTTTTAGCAATATTGAAAATTATTTGATCATATTGATCCAAATAATAATGGGAAATAATTCACTTTAATGTAAATTTAACTTGTATCCGGAGAAAGTACTGAATTCAGTAAATATGGGTAACATAGAAGGAATAGATTTCCTAGGGTCTGAAATGTAAACTACTAAGTCATCTGCGTACAATGAAAGCTTATGTACTTCATCCCCTACTCCAGCTCTGTATCCCTTTTGCCATTCAACTTTCCAGCTCTTAGCTTCATTCCTCCCCCTCCTGTCTTCTCCTATCATTTCGTATCTCCCCATCCCCCTCCAACTTTCAAATCTCTTACTACCTCTTCTTTCAGTTAGTCCTGACGAAGCGTCTTGGCCCGAAACGTCGACTGTACTTCTTCCTATAGATGCTGCCTGGCCTGCTGCGTTCCACCAGCTTTTGTGTGTGTTGCTTGAATTTCCAGCATCTGCAGATTTCCTCGTATTTATATGTTCAATTTAATTCCAAGTTCTTCTTTGATTTTGAAATGATGTGTATTTGATCGATCTTTTAAGGATCGTTTACTTTACTTTGAAATGTTACCCTCAGATTAGGATTTAGTTTACAAGTAAGATTTGAATGGAGAGAGTTAGTGGTTTGGTTGAAGTGGGAGAATTTATTTGTTCTGGGATGAATTTGGTGTTTGGAATGTAAGTTTGTTTTAAATGATGTAGGCCAGGGCTCTAATCCTGCAACTATATTCCCTATGAATTATTGAACAGAAAGTGTACACGTTCCATTTATTATAGTTAATTAAATCTGAATATATTTTTAATGCACAGTTAGAACATATGCTTTACTGCAGAAGGTACACAGTTGCCCATTTATCTCCCAAATAAATCTTGCTTTTAAAATGAGCTGAAAGGCACAATCTCTTCCAGATTCCTCCACTGACCTGGTAGAGGTGTATAAGATGATGAGTGGCATTGATCGCGTGAATAGCTTTTTCCCAAGGCTAAAATGGCTAACATGAGGGGGCCTCCGTCGCCAACTTACTCCAGTTGGCTTTAGGATTCGTTTCCAAGCCTCTCAATTTGGACCTTCTGAGGATCCCAGGTTCTCACATTTTATTGACTCTGCCTCTTGCCGCTTCTCCCGTCAAGCTCTGAAGGCAACGCTCTCCGCCATGAGGAGGTACTTGGTGTCCCTATCCCAGACCCTTCCACACCTTTGGGACACTTTCTTTGCCGTCTGTAATGGGCCTACCCGTTATTTCATCCTCTGTCGGATTCACGCCTGCAATCGCCGTTTTTTTTTGACTTTGTCATGTTAGGCAAAGATCGCAAGATCCTACATCTACGGACTCCAGAGCTTGCCGGCCCTGACGCTAGCAGGCATGAACTTCAGACTGTGGCCCCTGCCATTGATCTCGGCGGCTCCAACACCTCAGGGCATATTCAAAACCCGGACTCCAGCAACGACCACGGACACATTCGTAGTGATTGCGCAACCACCAACTGCGACTCCAGCCTTGAACTCCAGGCCGGGTCTTTATGTGCTGCTATTTTGACTCCCGTCTCCCCTTCCCCCACCACCATTCCGCAGCCCCGTCTTCCTCAGATCCCACCGTCAACTCCTGGGCCCTCCATCTTCCTCTCACCCCAACCCTCCCCTCTCCATTGACACCCCCAGCCTCCCCCCTCCCCCCTCTGATCCCAGCTCTCATCCATGCCGGGTCTTTACCATCCCCTCTGACCTTGAACTGTCGGAGGCAGAACGCTCTGTTCTCAGTAAGGGCCTCACGTTTGTCCCCCTTCGCCCGCACCTCAGCGAGTTCCCTGTTCGCCACGATGCGGAACTTTTCTTCCGCCGTCTCCGTCTCCGAGCCTACTTCTTCGGCAAGGACTCTTCCACCCCCACCGATGACCCCTTCTCCCGTCTTCAACCCTCCTCTTCTTCATGGACACTCCGCTCTGGTCTTCTGCCTGCTCTGGATCTCTTTATTGCTAACTGCCGACGGGACATGAACCGTCTCGACTTCACCGCACCTTGTCCCCATTCCAACCTCACTCCTTCGGAACGCTCTGCTCTCCACTCCCTCCGCACTAATCCTAACCTTATTATTAAACCCGCCGATAAGGGGGGGTGCTGTTGTAGTCTGGCGTACTGACCTCTACCTTGCCGGGGCACAGCGGCAACTCGCGGATACCTCCTCTTATTTACCCCTCGATCGTGACCCCACTAAGGAGCACCAGGCCATTGTCTCCCACACCATCACCGACTTTATCCGCTCAGGGGATCTCCCATCCACTGCTACCAACCTTATAGTTCCCACACCCCGCACTTCCCATTTCTACCTCCTACCCAAGATCCACAAACCTGCCTGTCCTGGCCGACCTATTATCTCAGCTTGCTCCTGCCCAACCGAACTCATTTCTGCATACCTCGACACTATTTTATCACCCCTTGTTCAATCCCTTCCGACCTATGTTCGTGACACTTCTCACGCTCTTAAACTTTTCGATGATTTTAAGTTCCCTGGCCCCCACCGCTTTATTTTCACCATGAATGTCCAGTCCTTATATACTTCCATCCCCCATCAGGAAGGTCTCAAAGCTCTACGCTTCTTTTTGGATTCCAGACCTAATCAGTTCCCCTCTACCACCGCTCTGCTCCGTCTAGCGGAATTAGTCCTTACTCTTAATAATTTCTCTTTTGGCTCCTCCCACTTCCTCCAAACTAAAAATGTAGCTATGGGCACCCGTATGGGTCCTAGCTATGCCTGCCTTTTTGTTGGGTTTGTGGAACAATCTATGTTCCGTGCCTATTCTGGTATCTGTCCCCCACTTTTCCTTCGCTACATCGACGACTGCATTGGCGCTGCTTCCTGCACGCATGCAGAACTCATTGACTTTATTAACTTTGCCTCCAACTTTCACCCTGCCCTCAAGTTTACCTGGTCCATTTCCGACACCTCCCTCCCTTTCTAGATCTTTCTGTCTCTGTCTCTGGAGACAGCTTATCCACTGATGTCTACTATAAGCCTACTGACTCTCACAGCTATCTGGACTATTCCTCTTCTCACCCTGTCTCTTGCAAAAACGCCATCCCCTTCTCGCAATTCCTCCGTCTCCGCCGCATTTGCTCTCAGGATGAGGCTTTTCATTTTAGGACGAGGGAGATGTCTTCCTTTTTTAAAGAAAGGGGCTTCTCTTCCTCCACTATCAACTCTGCTCTTAAACGCATCTCCCCCATTTCACATACATCTGCTCTCACTCCATCCTCCCACCACCCCACTAGGAATAGGGTTCCCCTGGTCCTCACCTACCACCCCACCAGCCTCCGGGTCCAACATATTATTCTCCGTAACTTCCGCCACCTCCAACGGGATCCCACCACTAAGCACATCTTTCCCTCCCCCCCTCTCTCTGCATTCCGCAGGGATCGTTCCCTACACAACTCCCTTGTCCATTCGTCCCCCCCCATCCCTCCCCACTGATCTCCCTCCTGGCACTTATCCGTGTAAGCGGAACAAGTGCTACACATGCCCTTACACTTCCTCCCTTACCACCATTCAGGGCCCCAAACAGTCCTTCCAGGTGAGGCATCACTTCGCCTGTGAGTCGACTGGGGTGATATACTGCGTCCGGTGCTCTCGATGTGGCCTTTTATATATTGGCGAGACCCAACACAGACTGGGAGACCGCTTTGCTGAACATCTACGCTCTGTCCGCCAGAGAAAGCAGGATCTCCCAGTGGCCACACATTTTAATTCCACATCCCATTCCCATTCTGACATGTCTGTCCACGGCCTCCTCTACTGTAAAGATGAAGCCACACTCAGGTTGGAGGAACAACACTTTATATTCCGTCTGGGTAGCCTCCAACCTGATGGCATGAACATCGACTTTTCTAACTTCCGCTAAGGCCCCACCTCCCCCTCGTACCCCATCTGTTACTCATTTTTATGCACACATTGTTTCTCTCACTCTCCTTTTTCTCCCTCTGTCCCTCTGAATATACTTCTTGCCCATCCTCTGGGTCAACCCCCCCCCTTGTCTTTCTTCTCGGACCTCCTGTCCCATGATCCTCTCGTATCCCCCTTTGCCTATCACCTGTCCAGCTCTCGGCTCTATCCCTCCCCCTCCTGTCTTCTCCTATATCATTTTGGATCTCCCCCTCCCCCTCCAACTTTCAAATCCCTTACTCACTCTTCCTTCAGTTAGTCCTGACGAAGGGTCTCGGCCTGAAACGTCGACTGCACCTCTTCCTACAGATGCTGCTTGGCCTGCTGCGTTCACCAGCATCTTTGATGCTTTGATGTATGTTGTAACATGAGGGGGCCTGGTTTTAAGGTGCTTGGAAATAAGTACCAAGGGGATGTCAGGGGTAAGTTTTTTACACAGAGAGTGGTGGGTGTATGGAATGCACTGCCGGCAGTGGTGGTGGAAGCGGATACAATAGGGTCTTTTAAGAGCCTCTTAGGTAGGTACATGGAGCTTAGAAAAATAGAGGCTTATGTGCTAGGGAAATTCTGGGCAGTCTCTAGAGTGAATTACATGGTTGACACGACATTGTGGGCCAAAGGGCCTGTAATGTGCTGTAAATTTCTCTGTTCTATGTATTCTGATTCTGACATCTTATGGTCTCAAATTGCAAAAAAAAATGATGTTTAATGGTCATTTTGACATAAAAGAGGATATGCTACCAAAAGAATAATGTTGAGTCTCCCGTTTCAATTGATAAAAGAAATCTAATGTTTGGCTGTGGAGGGATTGCTGGAGAGATTACTGCTGTGACCTTTGATACAGTCACATGACAGGTTTGGGTTACATAATATAAATAGAGGATAGAATACAGGAGTAGTTTTTAGTGTGGAATATTTTTAATTTCTCAATCTGATTTTGTATCACGGAGGTTGATATATTTTCTGAGATTAGGAAGATCTCAGATTACTATGGAAATTTTGATTAATGGTAATTTCGCTGGATTTACAAAATAAAACACTTGAAGTTCGTAGATTTAATGAGAAGGTTACAGAGGTTAAGCAGACATTTAAGGGTTATGTCTAATCTTTTACTTATTGTACATGGTCAAATAAGTTATTTAGATGGTATTTGATATTTTTATGATGGTTTGAAGAATGAAAAGATTATTGAAAAACTAGTTCACTTTGTACGAGGAACCTTGTGACTCAAAATAATTGCAACCGCATTTGTAGGGACTTTTGTGTTTGTGAATTAACACCTTTCAAGTTGCATCATTTTATAAAGAGTACAATATGGAATCATAAAATTAAATATAACTTAATTACTATTTTATTCAGTAAAACGTATTGCTTTCGATGAGTTTTATAGTTTCTCAGAAGTGCTACGATAGCAATAAAGTTTGTTTTGTGCTTGTGTGTCAGTAGCAAAACTCTTGACTTAATGGTCCTCCTTTTGTTTCAGGATGAGCTGACAGCACTAAATGTTAAACAAGGCTTTAACAATCAACCTGCAGTGTCTGGAGATGAACATGGTACCGCAAAGAATGTCAACTTCAATCCTGGCAAGGTAAGATTCTCATTGTTGATCACAGTCTCCTTGGAACATATCCAATCTTCAATGTCAAGGCTGAGTAACAAAAGACTATACATTATAAGTGAAAGGTTGACAGTGGGTCCGGATATCTGGCCTACTGCTGCAATTTAAGTGTTTCAGGTTGAGGAACTTAGTCGTAGTCATAGTCATACTTTATTGATCCCGGGGGAAATTGGTTTTCGTTACAGTTGCTCCATAAATAATAAATAGTAATAGAACTATAAATAGTTAAATAGTAATATGTAAATTATGCCAGTAAATTATGAAATAAGTCCAGGACCAGCCTATTGGCTCAGTGTGTCTGACCCTCCAAGGGAGGAGTTGTAAAGTCTGATGGCCACAGGCAGGAATGACTTCCTGTGATGCTCAGTGCTGCATCTTGGTGGAATGAGTCTCTGGCTGAATGTACTCCTGTGCCCACCCAGTACATTATGTAGTGGATGGGAGACATTGACCAAGATGGCATGCAACTTAGACAGCATCCTCTTTTCAGACACTACCATGAGAGAGTCCAGTTCCATCCCCACAACACCACTGGCCTTACGAATGAGTTTGTTGATTCTGTTGGTGTCTGCCACCCTCAGCCCTCTGCCCCAGCACACAACAGCAAACATGTTGGCACTGGCCACCACAGACTCGTAGAACATCCTCAGCATCGTTCGGCAGATATTAAAGGACCTCAGTCTCCTCAGGAAATAGAGATGGCTCTGGCCCTTCTCGTAGACAGCCTCAGTGTTCTTTGATCCATCCAGTTTATTGTCAATTCGTATCCCCAGGTATTTGTAATCCTCCACCATGTTCACACTGACCCCCTGGATGGAAACAGGGGTCATCGGTACCTTAGCTCTCCTCAGGTCTACCACCAGCTCCTTAGTCTTTTTCACATTAAGCTGCAGATAATTCTGCTCACACCATGTGACAAAATTTACTACCGTAGCCCTGTACTCAGCCTCACCTCCCTTGCTGATGCATCCAACTATGGCAGTCATCCGAAAACTTCTGAAGATGACAGGACTCTGTGCAGTAGTTGAAGTCCAAGGTGTAAATGGTGAAGAGAAAAGGAGACAAGACAGTCCCCTGTGGAGCCCCAGTGCTGCTGATCACTCTGTCGGGCACACAGTGTTACTGGCACACGTACTGTGGTCTGCCTGTCAGGTAATCAAGAATCCATGATACCAGGGAAGCGTCCACCTGCATCGCTGTCAGCTTCTCCCCAGCAGAGCAGGGCGGATGGTGTTGAACGCACTGGAGAAGTCAAAAAACATGACCCTCACAGTGCTCGCTGGCTTGTCCAGGTGGGCGTAGACATGGTTCAGCAGGAAGTCGATGGCATCCTCAACTCCTAGTCGGGGCTGGTAGGCAAACTGGAGGGGATCTAAGTGTGGCCTGACCATAGGCCGGTGCAGCTCCAGAACAAGTCTCTCCAGGGTCTTCATGATGTGGGAGGTCAGTGCCACCGGTCTGTAGTCATTGAGGCCGCTGGGGCGTGGCGTCTTCAGCACAGGGACGAGGCAGGACATTTTCCACAGTACAGGAACCCTCCGGAGCCTCAGGCTCAGGTTGAATACATGGCGAAGTACGTTGGTGGAGGCATATGGTGATCACCATCCTACCAACTTCAGACTGGCCATTTGCTGATAAACATGTTGCATGAAATGAAGCTGGAATCCTGTGCTGCAAATAATCTAAACTCTGCTTATCTTTTTTTTTGCGTACTTAACCACTGAAGGCCTCTAGCTGACTAAGATCCTAGGATGAAATGACATCTCTGACTCTAATTGGGTCTCGATTGTCTGGCATTGTGTGAAGGATGGTGAAGTAGAGAAAGCCCTTGACTGCAGGTTCATGTTCCAGCTGTGCAAAAACTAACCAGATCTCAATATTTTTGGTTACACATAGTCATTGACTATATTTTTCTCTCATCTATTTTTGAAATAAGTTCAATAAATTTTGCATTAAAATGCTTGTAGATTGAAAACTTCGTCATTATTTTAAGTCACCATGGTGAAACAACTTTAAATTACTGTTGATCTGGAAAACTTGGATACTTTATCTTGAACAGTCATATTTTGACTGTAATATTTGTCTTACATAAAGTCTAATATGGCATTTGCATTTCAGATCTGTAGCTCTACAGGTGATCCCAAATCTGAATTTCAGGTCCCAGTCCAACAGCCCTTTCTAAACTGTTCAGACGCATTTTAGCACAATAATAGCATTGATCTATAGAAACTAGAATGTCCATAATCATACTGGTTCACCTCCACAAGAACCACTATCCCATGTAGCTACTCATCAAACTGCACGCTTTTTTGCTCAAAGTGATTATGTAAGTCTTTCAAGCTTTCTCCTCTATCTGCCTGTACCTGGCTAAACAGAGCTATTGTGTATTGTGTCAGAAATGATGTGAGGTCTTTCTTAAAAGGAAACATAGAAAATATATCTTGTGGAACATATACTCAAGGTCAAAATGATGTATCAAGTAAACCAAAAACCTTAGCCAAAATACATTTGCAGTGATTTGCATCTAATTTAATTTCACTCCCTGTGCTTAATAAATCACTTGGGAAAATGACCCTTCTCTTGTGTATGGTTGAAATACACCCAGCTGACGGAGGTACTGATGGACGTATTCAGCATTTCTCTGGAACAGTGCATTGTCCCCTTGATTTTCAAGGCGGCAACCATCATTCTAGTACCAAAGAAGGCGACAGTAACTGACTATTCCTCTTCTCACCCTGTCTCTTGCAAAAACGCCATCCCCTTCTCGCAATTCCTCCGTCTCCGCCGCATCTGCTCTCAGGATGAGGCTTTTCATTCTAGGACGAGGGAGGTGTCTTCCTTTTTTAAAGAAAGGGGCTTCCCTTCCTCCACTATCCACTCTGCTCTTAAACGCATCTCCCCCAATTCACGTACATCTGCTCTCACTCCATTCTCCCGCCACCCCACTAGGAATAAGGTTCCCCTGGTCCTCACCTACCACCCCACCAGCCTCCGGGTCCAACATATTATTCTCCGTAACTTCCGCCACCTCCAACGGGATCCCACCACTAAGCACATCTTTCCCTCCCCCCCTCTCTCTGCATTCCGCAGGGATCGCTCCCTACACAACTCCCTTGTCCATTCGTCCCCCCCATCCCTCCCCACTGATCTCCCTCCTGGCACTTATCCGTGTAAGCGGAACAAGTGCTACACATGCCCTTACACTTCCTCCCTTACCACCATTCAGGGCCCCAAACAGTCCTTCCAGGTGAGGCAACACTTCACCTGTGAGTCGACTGGGGTGATATACTGCGTCCGGTGCTCCCGATGTGGCCTTTTCTATATTGGCGAGACCCAACGCAGACTGGGAGACCGCCTTGCTGAACATCTACGCTCTGTCCGCCAGAGAAAGCAGGATCTCCCAGTGGCCACACATTTTAATTCCATATCCCATTCCCATTCTGACATGTCTATCCACGGCCTCCTCTACTGTAAAGATGAAGCCACACTCAGGTTGGAGGAACAACACCTTATATTCCGTCTGGGTAGCCTCCAACCTGATGGCATGAACACCGACTTCTGTAACTTCCGCTAAGGCCCCACCTCCCCCTCGTACCCCATCTGTTACTTATTTTTATGCACACATTCTTTCTCTCACTCTCCTTTTTCTCCCTCTGTCCCTCTGAATATATCTCTTGCCCATCCTCTGGGTCCCCCCCCCCCTTGTCTTTCTTCCCGGACCTCCTGTCCCATGATCCTCTCGTATCCCCTTTTGCCTATCACCTGTCCAGCTCTTGGTTCTATCCCTCCCCCTCCTGTCTTCTCCTATCATTTTGGATCTCCCCCTCCCCCTCCAACTTTCAAATCCCTTACTCACTCTTCCTTCAGTTAGTCCTGACGAAGGGTCTTGGCCTGAAACGTTGACTGCACCTCTTCCTACAGATGCTGCCTGGCCTGCTGCGTTCACCAGCAACTTTGATGTGTGTTGCTTGAATTTCCAGCATCTGCAGAATTCCTGTTGTTTGCCTAATTGACTGTCCACCTGGTGGCATTAACATTATGAAATGCTTTGAGTGGCTGGTCATAGAGCACATTAAAGCCTCTCTCCCAGCTACACTGGAGCTTTTCCAGTTCACTTATCGCTCAAATTGGTCCACTAATGCTGTAATAGCTTCAGCCCTCCTCTCTGTCCTGTCCCACCTGGCAAATTGTGTCTCATATGCTAGAGTGCTGTTTATAGACTTCAATTTGTCATTCAATGCCATCATACCTCTGCCTGGTGGGGATACTGTCCTAGCTGGGTCTCGACATCTGCAATTGAATACTGAACTTCTTCACAGTAAAGTCACAATCAGTCCGTATGGGCAGCAACATCTCTCATCCCATTATGCTGAGGACTGGTGTTCCCCAAGGCTATGTGTTCAGGCCGCTACTGTACACACTGCTGGCGCATGACTGTTGTAGGATCCAGCTCCAACCGTGCCATCAAGTTGGTAGATGACACAGCAGTCAAAGAGGATGTTGGATGGTTAGGTGGGATCCTTAATAATACTAAGGACCCTGTGTATGCAGCTGTCCTGATAGATGTCCCAGATGAATGGTAGGGAAAGCTCTATGATCTTGTCAGCTGTTCTCACAGTGCTTTGTCTTCTCCTCGTTCAGGCTTAGGTTGTTCTTGTCACACCAATCCACCTTGGCCTTATCAAGAACAATGATGAGATGGAGTATAGAGAGGAAGTGGAGTGGCTGGTGGCTTGGTGTGAGAAGCACAACCTAAGTCTGAACGCAGAGAAGACAAAGGAAGTCATTGTGGACTTCAGGAAGATGTAGACAAACCATCCCCCTCCTTGAATATGTGACACCTCTTTAGAGAGAGTTAAATGCGCCAAGTTCCTGGGAGTTCACTTTGCGGCCGACCTCACCTGGTCCCTTAATATCACCTCCCTGAGCAAGAAGGCACAGCAGTGCCTGCACTTCCTAAGAAGATTGAGGCAAGCAAGGCTCCCACTCCCCATCTTAACTGCATTTTACAGGAGTGCCGTTGAGAGCGTGCTAACAAGTTGCTTCCCCATCTGGTATGGGGGCAGTCGAGCATCAGACCAGAAGTCCCTACAAAGGACTGAGAACAGCTGAGAGGATAATAGAGGTCTCCCTACCATCTATTGGGGACATTTATCAGGAGTGCTGCATACGCAGGGCCCTTAGTATTATTAAGGATCCCACCTATCTATCCAGCATCCTCTTTGACTTTCTACCATCAGGCACGAGACTCCATTGGATAAAAACAATGGCCAGGATGAGAAACAGTTTTCTCCCCCCAGACCATTAGGCTTCTGAATTCCCAGCCGCATCGTATTTGAAGTGTCATCAGTTAATTTGTTCTGTACCTTACAATATTTAATATTAATGCACTTTAGCTTGTTATTTACTGTATGTGTGATTCATCTGTAGATTTTATCGTTACCTTCATAAGTTATCGTGTGTTAGGGTGATCCTTGAAGTGGATGGGTTACAGCAGCAGAAGACCACAGACATACACTCAGTGGTCGCTTTATTGGGTACAGGAGATATGTAATTAACTGGCCACTCAGAGCAACAGGTCAACGGCAGATGCCATCTCTCTGGCTCTACATTCCTCCTTAGAACACCTGGAGAATAAAGATGCATATGTAAGGCTCCTTTTCATTGACTACAGCTCTGCTTTCAATACCATCATTCCAAATAAACTGATTACTAAGCTCCGGAACCTGGGCCTCAGCACTCAGATCCGCAGCTGGATCTTCAACTTCCTCACAGACAGGACCCAGGCTGTAAAAATAGGGGACAAGCTCTCCTCTACAATTACTCTGAGCACCGGTGCCCCACAAGGCTGTGTACTCAGCCCCCTGCTGTACTCACTGTACACCCATGATTGTGTAGCCAAGTTTCCATCGAACTCAATATATGAGTTTGCAGATGACACCACAATTGTCGGCCATATCTCGGGTAATGATGAGTTTGAGTACAGAGAGGAAATTAAGAACCTGGCGGCATGGTGCGAAGACGATAACTTATCCCTCAACGTCAGCAAGACGCAGGAATTGGTTGTTGACTTCAGAAGGAGTAGCAGACCGCACGACCCCATTTACATCGGTGGTACGCAAGTGGAATGGGTCAAAAGCTTTAAGTTCCTTGTGGTCAATATCATAAATGACCTGACTTGGTCCATCCAAGCAGAGTCCACTGCCGAGAAGGCCCACCAGCGCCTTTACTTCCTGAGAAAGCTAAAGAAATTTGGCCTGTCCCCTAAACCCCTCACTAATTTTATAGATGCATCGTAGAAAGCATTCTTCTAGGGTGCATCACAACCTGGTATGGAAGTTGTCCTGTCCAAGACCGGAAGAAGCTGCAGAAGATCGTGAACACAGCCCAGCATATCACACAAACCAATCTTCCGTCCTTGGACTCACTTTACACCGCACGCTGTCGGAGCAGTGCTGCCAGGATAATCAAGGACACGACCCACCCAGCCAACACACTTTTCGTCCCTCTTCCCTCCGGGAGAAGGCTGAGGAGCTTGAGGACTCATACAGCCAGATTTGGGAACAGCTTCTTTCCAACTGTGATAAGACTGCTGAACGGATCCTGACCTGGATCTGGGCCATACCCTCCAAATATCCAGACCTACCTCTCGGTTTTTTTGCACTACTTTACTTTCCCTTTTCTATTTTCTATTTATGATAAATAATTTAAATTTTTAATATTTACTATCGATTTGTAATCCAGGGAGTACGAAGCGCAGAATCAAATATCGCTGTGATGATTGTACACTTTAGTATCAATTGTTTGGTGACAAAAAGTAAAGTATAATTTGTTTCCATTTCCCATGGAAATCAAATTTGACATAGAACTGTCAAGTCACCTGTTAACAAGTCATTTGCCAACTTGTTATAATTCAGCTATACTTGTTCAATGATAAGTGGAAAAGGTAAAGGGCTGAAGGAGGAGTCTGATAGGAGGGGAGAGTGGACCACGGTGGAAAGGGATGGGCAAGGTGGGGGGGGGGTGTGGTGGAGGTGATAGGATGATGAGAAGAGGAGAGGAAAGGGGTCAAAATGGGTTGGGGAAATTACCAGAAGTTGGGAAAATTGATGTTTATACCATCTGGCTGGAGGTGATCAGGAGAGTTATGAGGTGTTGTTCTTCCAACTTGAGAGTGGCTTCATCATGACAGTGGAGGAGGCGATGAATGAACCTGTTGGAATTGGAGTGGGGATTGGAATGTAAATGGTTGGCCACTCGGAAATTCTGCTTGTTGTAGATGGAGCAATTGTGTTCAATTAAATGGTCCTCCCATCTTTGTTGGGTGTCACCATTGTAGAAGAGGCCATATTGGAAGCACCAGATACAGTAGATGACCCCAACGGATTTGCAGGTGAAGTATTGCCTTACCTTAAGAGGGTGATCCCTACCCTTTACCTTTTCCAACTATCACCTCCCAGCTTTTCACTTCATCCCCCTTCCCCATTCACCTGGCTTTACCTATCACCGTCTAGCTTGTACTCCTTCCCCTTTGCCCATCTTCTTATTCTGGCTTCTTCCCCCTTCCTTTCTGGTGCTGATGAATGGTTTTGGCCAGAAATATTGACGTTTTGCTCCTTTCAATTGATGCTGCCTGACCTGTTGAGTTCTTGCACTATTGTGTGTGTGTTACTTTGGATTTCCAGCATCTGCAGAATCTCTTGTGTTATTCTTGTTCAGTGCCAATATTAGTAATTTTTATATATAAGGAAAAAGGAGAAGTTGAAAAAAACATTTATGTTGCTTTTGGGTGCATGCACAAAGGATATTTAAAGCAGTCCATACTGATGAGACCAGTATGGATCACATTGGTTAGTAGGAGGAGCTTTACTAACAAATGCCTGATAATTGGGCATTTTATCAGGTTCACTAAAGATTTAAGACCTTAAGACATGAACAGAATCAGGCCATTTGGCCCATTGGGCCTGTTCTGCCATTCAAGTATGGCTTATTTTTTCCTCTCAACTCTATACCCCTTGCCTTTTCCCTGTAACCTTTGATGCCCTTACTAATTAAGTACCTTCCAATCTCTGTTTTAAGTATCCCAATCACCTGACCTCCACAGCCATCTGTAGTAATGAATTCCACAGATTTACCACCCTCTGGCTAAAGAAATTCTTCCTCATCTCTGTTCTAAAGAGATGTCCTGAGGTTGTGCCCTAGACACAACCCACTATCTGGAACATCTTCTGCACATACACTCTATGTAAGTCTTTGAATATTTTATTGGTTTCAATAAGAATCTTCCCTTCCCCACTTATTCTTCTAAATTCCAGCAGGTAGAGGTCCAGAGCTGTCAAAACACTCCTCATACATTAATCCTCTCCAATGCCGACATATCCTTTCTTAGATAAGAGGCCCAGAATTGCTCACAATACTACAACTGTGATCTGATCATTGCCCTTTTTTATTCAGATTAGTGATTTGTTAGGTCCTTCTGTAAACTCCATGCTTCCTTAATGCTATCTGCCCCTCCACCTATTTTTGTATAATCTGCAGAATTGGCCTCAACACCATCAATTCTGTCATCCAAATCATTAACATACAGTGGTGCTAGAAAGTTTGTGAACCTTGTAGAATTTTCTCTCTGTCTGCATACTATGACCTAAAATGTAATCACATCTTGAGTTAAGTCCTAAAATTAGATAAAGAAAACCCAATTAAATAATTAACACAAAAACGTTATACTTGTTCATTTATTTATTGAGAAAAATGATCCAATATTACATGTATTTGTTGGGAAAAAAGTATGTGAATCTTTAATTTCAGTAACTGGTGTGACCCCTTTGTACAGCAATAACTTCAAGTGTTTCTGGTAACTGTTGATCAATTCTACACATTGACCACAAGACAAAGGAGCAGAAGTAGGCCATTCGGCTCATCGAGTCTGTTCCACAGCTCCCCCATGAGCTAAACTATTCACCCATCTAGTTCCAGATGGGTGAATAGTTTGGGTTGGAGAAATTTTAGGCCATTCCTCCTTATAAAACTGCTTCAATTCTGGGATGTTGGTGGGCTGCCTTGCATGAACTGCATGCTTCAGGCCCTTCTGAAGCACTCCTATAGGATTAAGGTCAAGACTTTGACGTGGCCATTCCAAGACAGGAATTTTCTTCCTTTTAAACCATTCTGTTGTTGATTTACTCTTGTGTTTCAGATCATTGTCTTATTTCATTATCCAACTTCTATTATTCTTCAGGTGACGGATTGCTACCCTGACATTCTCCTGTAAAATATCTTGATACAATTTTGAATTCATTGTTCCTTCAACAATTGCAAGCTGTCCAGGTCCTGAGGCAGCAAAGCAGCCCCAAACCATGATGCTGCTTTCACCATGCTTCACATTTGGTATGAGGTTTTGGTGTTGGTGTGCAGTGCCCTTTTTCCTCCAAACATAGCAATGAGCATTTCTGCCAAAAAGTTCAACCTTTAACTCACCTGTTCACAAAATATTGTCCCAGAAGTGTTGTACAACATCCAGGTGGTCTTTTGCAAATTTGAGACGTGCAGCAATGCTTTTTTTGTAGAAGCAGTGGTTTTCTCTGTGGTGTCCTTCCATGAACACCATTCTTGTTCAATGTTTTTCCTATAGTGGACACATGAACAGAGATTTTAGCAAGTTTCAGAGATTTCTGCAGGCCTTTTGCTGTTACCCTTGGGTTATTTTTCACCTTCCTCAGTATTGCACATTGTGCTGTTCATGTGATCTTTGCAGGATACCCACTCCTAGTGAGAGTAGTAATGGGGCATAGTTTCCTCCATTTGTAGATAATTTCCTCTTACTGCGGTCGGATAAACACTCAGGTCTTGAGAAATGCTTTTGTAGCTTTTTCCAGCTTCATTCTTCTTCTAAGGTCCTGCGAAATTGTTATGAGGCATGGTGCACATGGAGAGGAGCAAGCTCTGTCAGTAACCTGACTTTGTGTGTCTTTCTTACAGGGCAAGGTACTGTACCTCTACACGTCCAATCTTACCTCATTGATTGGAACAACTGACTCCAAATAGCTTTTGTAGAAGACATTACCCCAGAGGTTTACATGCTTTTCTAACATGTACATGTAATTTTGGATCATTTTTCTCAATAAATGAACAAGTGTAATGTTTTTGTGTTATTTGTTTAATTGTATTCTCGTTATCTAGTTTTAGGACTTATGTGAAGATCTGATCACATTTTAGGTCATATTTATGAGGAAGTAGAGAAAATTCTACCGGGTTCACAAACTTTCTAGCAGCATTGTACAATGTGAAAATCTTTCCTGTAACACTGTGGGATTTTATCTTGTTTAGCAGCCTCATGTGCAGCACCTTGTCAAAAGCCTTCAGAAAACCCAGGAAAACACCATCTATTGACTCTCTTGCCTATCCTACCTGTTATTTATTGTTGTTTGCCTCACTCCCTTCTTAAAGAGTGTAGTGACATTTACGATTTTCCAGTCCTCTGAACCATTCTAGTATCTAGTGATTCTTGAAATATCACTACTAATGCCTCTACAATTTCTTCAACTACCTCTTTCAGAACCCGGGAATATAGTTCATCTGGTGCAGGTAACTTATCTACCTCTCAGCTTTCCAAACACCACCTCAGTGATAGAGTTGACACACACTCGTGTACACTGACACTCTTGGAATTTCTGGCACGCTGCTGGTATCTTTTACAGTGCAGACTGATGTAAAGTACTTACTCAGTTTGTCTGCCAATTCTTTGTCCCCCTGTTACTACCATTCCAGCACCATTTTCTAGTGGTCCACTCATTTCTCTTTTATTCTTTATATATCTAAAAATCTTTTGGTATCCTCTTTTGTGTTATTGGTTAGCTTACCCTAATATTTTAATCTCTTCCCTCCTTATTTCTATTTTGGTTGCATTTGTTGATTTTTCAAAGCTTTCCAATCCTCTAACTTCCCACTAATTTTTGCTATATGACATGCTCTCTATTGCTTTTATGTTCTCTTTGACTTCCCTTGTCAGTCACAGTTGCCTCATCCTCCCTTTAGACTGCTGTTTCCTTTTTGAGATGAACCAATCCTGTGTCATCCGAATTGCTCCCAGAAGCTCTCTCATTGTCCCTGCAGTTCCCTTTGCTCCACTGTAGTAGCAATGCATCCTATTTTAGCTTCTCTCTTGAAGTGCAGGGTGAATTCTATCATATTATGAGGGTTCCTTTAAGCTCCCTAATCCAATCTGGTTCATTACATAAAACCCAATCCAAAAGATCCCCCATGACCATCGTAACATTGCTCTTCTTGCACACCATTTAATTTTTTGAGCAGCCTGCGTTAAAACTTTCTCAAGTGAGGAACCAACCAGAGGTGTGAATAATGATCTGACCGAGGATGTAAGGGGCACAGAGAGAAGGAGTAATTGGGAACCTTTTGGTGAGGTTGGGATCAGAAATGTATGAAGATGCTGCAAAGAGAAGCTGGTAATAGTTGTAGTTGCAAAAGAGGAGCTAGTAATTGGTGTAGTTTTCATTATTACTTGCAAAGGTTGTCCTTTAAATGTAAACAAGGAACAAACATTGCAGTCTAAAATCTTAATAGTAGCACTTCACTTTTTGGGAGAATGTGTTTCAATTTAGTTTTGTTTCCATTTTATTGTGATCAAGAGGATTGTACAATAAATACCTATCAATTGTGATGCATGATAAGCATACCAAGATTAAGTTTGGAAGGTAAGGGTTGTGAAGGCACTTCTCTGTCTCCTGCCCCTTCCCCACCAGCAGACAATTCATGTGACGTGAATGAAATTTCACAGCAAAGGTGAATTTTTTGTGGTTGTAAGAACTAAATTCATTTAATATTGGAGGTATTGGATTAAGGGAATATATTCTACAATTTTAATACTGCAAACAAAAGCAGAATATAACATCTTCAGGAAACCAAATATTAAGTAAATAGGAATTGTGTGGTTTCCAGAGGAAATGCTAAGAATCCTCTGCAGTATATGCTTATTTGGTTAGGCAGTGTAAAGTTATTTTTTCAGGTTGAAGCCACCTTATCAGAACTGGTAAGGGAGAAAATAATGGAGAACCATAGCATTGGCCGTTTCCTCCCTCCAGTGCTGTTTGACCTGATGAGTTCTTACAGCAGATTGTGTGTTTCTGGAAGAGGGTAAAGAAGTTACTTTTACATTACAAAAGGGAGGGGAGAGTTGCAAAGGACAAATGGAATATCTGTGTGCTCTGTGGGCAAGTTGTAGGGTCATTCAGGTAATAGATTAATAGGGGCACCTAAAGAGAGGCAAAAAACAAAAGCTATGAAATGTGGACAGTTAAGGAGTGAGAATACAAGCAAAGGAACACAGATATTGCAAAGTGCAGGGTTGTGGCATATTTTAAATGGGCCAGGCTGTACTAGTGGAGAAAGAAAAATTAAACCAGTATCACTGGATGACTTGCAATAGAATAAGCAATTCTGATATAATCAAAGTCAGTTGCCTGTAGTTGTACAGTACGTCATTGCAAATAGAAGGTTTTGTTAAGCAAATTGCCCAGACTAAGGGTGGGATAGAGAATTGAAAAGACAACTGGGAGTTATGAGTCATCTCTGTGTGCTTGAATGAAGGTACTTTTGCAAAGTAATCACTCAATATGCTTTTGCTTTCAGTAATGTTGTAAACACAAAATACAGTAAACTAAATTGGAGGAAATGCAAGTGGATTGCTGCCTTACTTAGAAAGACTGTTTGGGACCCATTCAACCACACAAGTTGTGTCAACCTCCTTTTTCTTTGAGTGCTGTAAATTCAGAGAGAAAATGACAGTTAGTAATGGATAAGAAGAGGGTAATGTCTCCAGAATACTACTTGGGTTCTTACTTTCATCCTCTGCAGATCTATTAACGGTCAACTCCAGATGCAACATTTAATTTACCACTCCATACTTTTAATCTAGCCCACCACCTTTTGAATTTGTATTTTTGTTCACTAAAGACCAATTCTGATATAATTCTTAAAACTGGTGATGAAGATAATGCCCCTGAAGTTTGGCAAATTGACCTTCACCTCACAAAGCCAAGTATCAGCTTCCAACACATCTCACATACTTCCCTCTGGACCATGACTCCATGCTCAAAAATCAAGTCATTGTCTCTCGGGCAGTCATGAACTTGCTCAAAAGTTTACCCCCCCCCCCACCAATTTCCAGCTTCACAGACTCCAACGCCTCTTATTTACGAACCGCAAGCAGAACTGACCTAGTAGACTCATAATTTCAGCCTCTTCCTGCTTTACCAAACTTATTTCATCCTATCTTGAATTCCAGCTTGTCTGTGAATAGTCTGAGCACTTCTTTCTTGTAAAGTGGAGTGGCCCAGTTGGCTTCCTTCTACTAGCCCACTAGTTTACCTAGTTGATCTCATTGTTACATTGAACAGTCATTGTTTTAATCCTTCACCTTTTTGCAGTGCATTATTAGTATTGCTTCATACTCAATAATTTCATTGACTTTTTGCTTTCAATTTCCATATTGTTCTCAACTTTACATGGCCCAGCTGTCTCAGCTGTACGTCCTGTTAAAACTCTGACTGTATTCTAACAGTTCTTTTGTCCTCATATTTTTCTGATGACAAGACTTTGAAATGTCTTCCTGAACTGTGTCTTCCCGTCTACTTGTTCCACAGACTTGCATTTGTAGGATATTTTATTTGTGTTCTCACTCTTTAACAGTTATTCACTTTCTTTCTATCTAATTGCACCCATCAACCCAATGACTGGTTGATGTTTATTACTTACCCCCATGCAGCATTGACTTTGCACTTTCAGAGCTATTTCCTTTGTCATATCTATCTTTACCTCAGCTTTTTTTGTAATTGAAAATGGTCTTTTTTTTTCTTTACAGACAAAATTCTGTTTCTTTTTTCATAGTGGCTGCCTGATCTGCAAAGTACTTGGGTACTGAGAATATTGTACATTTGGAAATGTGAATCTTCTAATGAGATACTAAGCTGCTCTTTCAAATAATCTATAGATATCCTGTGGTGCTAACTAAAGATTAGCAAAATGCTGTTGTTCAGACTAAATACTTCCAGCAAAGATTGGGATAAGACAAATTAATTGAGGATTACTTTTGTGGCATTTTATAGTGTTCAAAACAGTAGCAGCTAATATATACAGTGACCACTTTAATAGATACCTCCTGTACCCAGTAAAGTGGCAACTGAGTGTATGTTCGTAGTCTTCTGTTGCTATTGCTCGTCTACTTCAAGGATCAAAGTGCTGTGTTTTCAGATACAGGCAGTCCCCGAGTTACGAACGTCTGGCTTACAAACAACTCATACTTACAAATGGAAGAAGGAGAATGCCGTCTGCCATTTTAAGTCCTTGCCGTTAACACTGTGTTGAGTGTGTAACTTTGTATTTGGCTTAAATTTTTCTCAGCAAGATTCAACCTGACCCCACCCCCCCCTTTTCCAGTCAGTACCACCCCCACTTGTCCCATTTAACCTGTCTCAGTGCGGGTGGACTTTAGGACCCGGGGGAGCTTAGGTCAGGATCCGCCACCCATGGCTGCTGCTGAATCCGTAGTGTTTCTGTTCCGTTGACAGAAAACGATCATGATTGAAAATAAAGTGGAAATAATAAAGTGATCGGAAAGAGGTGAAACGCTATCGGTCATTGGAAAAGTGTTAAGCTACAGTCGGTCAACGATTGGAACAATTTTATTGGATAAAGGATAAAGTGAGAATAATGGAACATGTGAAATGCCCTGCCCCAATGAAAGCTACAATTATTACTAAGCAATGCACTGATTTAATTATTGAAATACAAAGTTTGTGCATACGTTTCTTAAGTGTCTTATATGCATAGAAAGGTAAAATATATACTATATACTAAGACAAACGTTTGACTAACTGACGCTAAATAATACCGGATATAACTGTTCCGACTTAATACAAATCGGACTTAAAGACGGACTCAGGAATGGAACTCGTTCGTAACCCGGGGACTGCCTGTATCCTGTTCTGCACACCACTATTGTAATGCATGGTTATTTGAGTTACTGTCACCTTCCTGTCAGCTTGTACCAGTCTGGCTATTCTCATCTAACATCTCTCATTAAAAAAAACGTTTTTGTCCACACAAACGTTGGTCACTGGATGTTTGTTTTTGTTCTCCACACCATTCTCTGTTAACTCCTGAGACTGTATCTGAATCAGAATCAGGTTTATTATCACTGGCATGTCTTGTGAAATTTGTTAACAGTAGTGCATGGAAATTCCATAAAGTCAGCAGTTTCTGAGATGCTCAAACTATCGTATCTGTTACCAAAAATCATTCCATGGCCAAAGTCAATTAGATCACATTTGTTTCACCTTATGATGGTTGGTCTGAATAACAACTGAACCTCTTGAGCATGTCTGCATGCTTTTTTGTATTGAGTTGCTGCCACTTGGCCCTTTAGATATTTGCACTAATGAGCTGGTGTACATGTGTACCGAATAAAATGGCCTTTGAGTGTATATTGGAGTTTGTAGCCATTTGCTTGACGTAAAGTGCATTGAAGCTCGTTATTTTGTGCTGAGGTAACTAACAGGCCAAAATAAATGTGCTGTATTTTATTTAGATGAGGGGTGCTTTTTTGGAAGCTTATATTTGATTAGTATGGTATATCTAGTATGGTAAGATAATTAATAATATAGAGGAAACTCTGCTTCTTGGATATTAATACTCATCCAGAGCTCCTCAGCACTTTTATCTACATAGAAACTTGCTGCTGCAGCTTCCTTACTCCACCCCAGCTCTCAATCACGATTCCCTTGCCAGGAATGACAACAGAAATGTCTCCCTGCAAGGAGAATCATGGCATGGTCCTCCACAATTCATACAAGTGGAAGGGCCACTGTCTAAGTCTCAGTGGATGCATCTTCCCCATGTGCCAATGAAGAAAATTGCAGGGAGAAGTATTAACATGACCATTTTTGACCTTAATAAAATGAGTTTGCTCAGTTAATTGAGGGGGACTGTGAAGCATCCTCAAATTTGTGTGCCCAAATAATTTGTCTCCATCTTGTATTTGCTTTATGAAGATATCCAAACCTTTATCTTAACTATTAGGACCACAACAGATCTGATCTTGATTCAGGCTGGCTTGAAACCAGATTGCATAATCAATTAGATACTTCCCTCAGTCTTTCTTGGCTGTAATGCTGCACTTGCCTTCAGATTTCCAACAAGTTATAACTGAGCAATAAAAAGAATGGAAAACTATTCAACCTACATTGCTTCCTCTCCAGAACTAAGATTAGCCCTTTATAGTTGAGTTGCAGTACGTGGACGATGCATACATATACATGCAATTTAAAACCAAGTTCCAAGCCATTTTCTGCTGATAAATACTGAAGAGTGGATTGAGCAAGGTTCTTTTGTACCTAAAATCCACAAAACAAATGTCCTCAACCAACTAGCTGTTGTTGTATGACATTAACTTCTGACAATAAAGATTGACGTAGACGCGTCCCATAATCCTTTACCTAAATTTCTGCAAAGGTAGACACTGATAAAATTTACTTAGTCTAGCTGTCTGAGGGAAAAGTGTGTTTTAATTTTAAGGATTCAGTCTTGACAAGATGTCAATACTAGCTGGGCAGCAGTGATCCCTGTCCTCCTTTAAAAATTATATTTATTTCTAAGATTTAGATTGCTGAGAAGAAGCACTTCAGAACACTGGAGGGGTATCACTTAACTGTCTCCACAAAATACTCCCATTCATTGGCAGGATAAGCAATTCACTAGCTTCCCCAACATTGAGTTGACTTTGACGGGCTACTTCGTATGCATCACCTCACTGCAGATTTTTGAAACCTCTTCTAAGCTTTGTTGTGGCAAGAGATCTTCCATTGAAGAAAAGAAATGATTCAAAGCTGTATATAAAGCTGTTTTAAAATATCGCAGTGTGCCCAACTGCTCATGCAATCCGTGGCCTGCTGCTATTCAAATTGAAAGAATTTTAGTATTTCTGTTTTTGGTCGTAAACAATATTTGTTAAATCTATTTCATGGGAATAAACCCTACAACTAGTCAATATGTTTTATACGCTCTTGGTTGAAAAAAGGTTCGCCAGGATGTCTTCTGCTCTTTTTGTATAGACATAGATTTTTGACATTCAACAATGGGATGAAGCAGAAAAGAGTGTTGATTTTCATCTCACATCAAATTTGGTACATTTACTAACATCTTGAGCCTTTTGTGCTGTGCTTAAGTTTCAACAGTTTTTTGTACGAGTTCTTATGTTGAGCCATCATTTTCTGACCATGAGTGAGAGTCGTTTTGAGTATACTTAATTATCAGGGAGTTTTCAGTTTATATTGTGGTTTAGAGAGACAGTAATATAAACTAATTCTAATTCAAGGACTGTTTCAATATTGTCATTCAAGGTTTCCTGCATTATTGCTCTAACATGAATATTTGTAACAATGGTTGTAATGTGTGCTTGTGATGCAAGGCCCTTTCAAATCTTTATTCAACTGTGTTGTAGATCAGCTCCTACTTCAGCAGTATAATTGCTGAGAAGTTGAGATGTAACACATTCCCAGATACTGGCAGAAGGAAGCCTCAGGTTAATCAAAAAGACAATTTCTGGCTTGTCACGGCTCGTTCTCAGCCTTCGATACATAATTGGTTTACTGATCTGGCTGGAACCAAACCACTAACTCAGCTTGCAAAAAAGGTAAGCTTTCTTTGATACCAACTTTTACAGGATGCATTAATATTTGATTTGTGGAAAGCATAGGTTCTTCAATTGATATAGCTTAAGCCCAATTATCCTGCTGAGTTTTGAACTATAAAACACATCTTTGAGAATTAAAGAAAGAACTGAAGATGATTTTACCAGCACCAGGTAGAATAACTTGTAGCTTTTTGTGCTCTCTTAGCTATCTTAATAAAACCAAGAATTCCATTTTTGGGCAGTTGTTTTTTCATCTCTTCTACCTTTAAGGAACAGAATAATTTACCCAGGTTTCATTGTTCTCACATGGCCTTAAGAAATCCCATTTAGTTCATTATGCTTATCCTCTCTTTTTCCATCAAAATGTATCACTCCTCATTTTTTGTATTAAATTTCATAAATGTCTCATCTGTCGCCTCCTGATACATTTTGCTAAAATCTTCATTGACATTTCAAAATTTTGTATTATCTGGAGAAATTATGCCACCTTTATTTAAGTTCAAGGTTTGAATAAATGATCCTTTTATTGATTTGAAGGGAGTCCAACTCTTACAAGTAATTCTTCATCAACTCTTCTTTACCCAATTTTGTAACTGTGCTGTGACCATTCCTTTAATCCTGTTGGTTTTTAATTTTGCTAACAAGTATTATGCTTTGTTAAATGCCTTTGGAAAATAGATGTACACTGCAACAAAAACACTGGCCTCTTTTAATTATAAAGATTGCTGGTGAATGCAGCAGGCCAGGCAGCATCTCTAGGAAGAGGTACAGTCGACGTTTCGGGCCGAGACCCTTCATCAGGACTAACTGAAAGAAGAGCTAGTAAGAGATTTGAAAGTGGGAGGGGGAGGGGGAGATCCGAAATGATAGGAGAAGACAGGAGGGGGAGGCCTCCAACCTGATGGCATGAACATTGACTTCTCAAACTTCCGCTAATGCCCCACCTCCCTCTCGTACCCCATCCGTTATTTATTTATATGCACACATTCTTTTCCTCTCTCTCCTTTTTCTCCCTCTGTCCCTCTCACTACACCCCTTACCCATCCTCTGGGTTCCCCCCTCCCCCTTTTCTTTCTCCCTGAGCCTCCTGTCCCATGATCCACTCATATCCCTTTGGCCAATCACCTGTCCAGCTCTTGGCTCCATCCCTCCCCCTCCTGTCTTCTCCTATCATTTTGGATCTCCCCCTCCCCCTCCCACTTCCAAATCCCTTACTAACTCTTCTTTCAGTTAGTCCTGATGAAGGGTCTCGGCCCGAAACGTCGACTGTACCTCTTCCTAGAGATGCTGCCTGGCCTGCTGCGCTCACCAGCAACTTCTATGTGTGTTGCTTGATATTCCAGCATCTGAAGATTTTCTCGTGTTTGTGTTTGGCCTCCTTTAATTCCCTCTTTTTGTTGTTGTTCAACCAAGCCAGAAGCTTACTATTAACAAACCTGCAGTGACTCATTAATTCATATTTTTCCAAGAACCAATTATTTTGTCCTTCTATTCTACTTCAAAAAAAATTCTTTCATTAAAGTTAGGGTGACTGATAAATGGTTGCTGTCATGGCAAGGAAACAGGCCCTTTTCCTACAAGGTGCATGAGAATCACCTATTTACACATTTTTAGTTTTCTCTACATATTCCCATCAACTGTGCCCGGATTGTACTATTCATATATACACTATACAGTGGCCAAATAACCTAACAAGCCTCATGTTTTAGTGTTGTCATTTTAAAATTTGAGATATGCCCACCTCCAGTTTTGTTTAAATATTCACCTGAAATGGATCAATTGTCATATATTAATTACGCCCATTCTACCTGTATTCAATTCATATTAATATTATCTCCAGCACTTCTCCCCACCAGGAATTGCTACAAAAGTCTAAAGTTATCTAGACTGGGTATAGTCTATCTCGCTGGGCTTCCATAGTTTAGAGTCCATGGTATAGATAATGTTAGGCATCTTGTATCATTCCTTAATTTCTCTTCAATTTTGCTCCTCTATCTCCTTCCCTGTATTTGGCAATCTATTGTTTACAACCAGTAACATACTGTCTCGTTCGTAATGTATTTTGACAGGTGGTTCTGCAAACCCCTTCACACCACTTCTGTCTTAGCACAGAGTCCAGTAATTGTTTGTATGATACTGAGATGAATGCATGATCATACTTAATGTATCTTGTGTCTGGCCTCACAATGTCGCTTTGCTGATGACTAGCATATGAGTGCAGCCCATGAATTTCTGTGGGGTCACTGATCTTAAGCAACGAGATAAGTGAAGTTAATTTTTCTCCCAATCCAGTACTGTTTCCTTCCTCTGAACATTGCCTTCTTTTTGATGCTACTGTTACACCCTTCCACAAAAATAGTGCTATTGAGCTTTTGTTCTAGCAAACCACAGCTGCATGTCTAATCTGGTTTACCTGTTCAATATTTTGTAGGATTGTATTTCAATTTGTCACAGAGTTTATGCTGAAACAATATTGGGATTTAAAAAAAAATTCTAATTTGACCTCTATGCTATTTCAGGTGCCTATATTTAGTAAGAAAGAAGAAGTGTTTGGCTATCTGGCCAAGTATTCTGTGCCAGTAATGAGAGCAGCTTGGCTGATAAAAATGACGTGTGCCTATTATGCGGCAATAACAGAAACCAAGATGAAGAAACGCCACGTCATAGATCCATGTATAGGTAAGGTTAACAATAAAATGTACTATTATGAATGAATGTATTTGACATTTGTTTCGTATATGATTTGAAGTTGCCTTGGTAAGTGTATTACATAAACAATTTGATTTTGCATCAGCAGCATGCCATGCTAGAGATTAAATGCTACATTTTATTGAAGTTTAGTGTGCATGAAAAGTTCATTCACTTCACTGGTTTATTTCTTTCCCCCTAAAGTGGCTGCAATGCAGGTTCAGGCATTGCAGTTATTTGTGCGATTGAATACAATAATTATATTGTGAGAATTTAACAACATTGCTAGATCAAAGCTGGAGTTCTAGAATGTGTTAATTATTTCTGCATATGTTTTGGTATGCTTTTCAAAAGTATCACATACCTATGATTTGAAATCAACAATTGGGAGACAAAAGTAGCCTGAGTTAACTCCTTTCTTGTCGATGAGTCATAACTTGGCTTTCTTTCAGTAATTGTGGATTCTATGAATCCTGTTGGGTCTATTTTATTATTGATTTTAAAATTTGTTTTAGCCAAAATAGTAAGGTGAGAAATTTGCTGGTGTGATCTACAAGTAGATCAATTTCTTTTTGCAGAATGGACTCAGATCATCACAAAGTACCTTTGGGAACAACTGCAAAAGATTGCCGAGTCCTATCGACAAATTTCCACACAGAACAGTGGGACACCAATGCCACCCACAGTGCCTGAGGTGGAGCAGGCCATGAAACAGTGGGAGTATAATGAAAAGCTGGCTCTTTACATGTTTCAGGTAATGGGGAATGCTTTAATTGCATGAAAAGAAGTTGGCAAGCGTACTCTGCATTTCCTTCAAGAAACTATTAAATCATTATAAATGGCAGGATGTAATGCAGAAAAATTGGAAAAAAGAACATTTGTTTCTGTATGGTAAATGGTTAGTTTTCTGACTGATTCTACCATAAAAAGTTCAGTAATTGAATCAATTCTGCAGTTTTGGTGTTGGCACCAGAGCAAATAATAATAAAAATTACCATTTAAAAAAAACTTGGCTTGTGTTCTTCAAGGGAAATTCATATCACTTTGTCGAATTGTAACTTAAGTTCGCTTTTTATGCCTTTGAATGGCCTCATAAGTTATTTATTTAGGGCAACTAGAGATATACCATGAATGCATTTATCCTCAATGATCTAAAAGTAATTTTCTTATACAAACCTGGGTTATATCCCTGTATTTTGGAGAAGGGCTTAATCTTGCATGTAAAACACTGTTTTGATTAACAGAGGCAAACCATAATTGGCTGAAAAAATCTGAAAGTTGTTACTTGAATTAAATAAATAAAACTGGTGGAAATATAGTGAGTGTAGAGAGAAATGATTAGCTCTTCAGGTCAGTATTCTTTCATCAAAATAGGGGAAACTCCTTTCAAATACAGTGGTTTCTGGTTAATTGTGCCATTGGTTAATCAGGGCAGCCATTTATTTGGGACAACTCATAAAGAACAAAACTAAAATGAGAAAATAGCCAGGATTCCCTTTGTGTATTTGGGACACTATGCCGCTTAATTAGCACAGGAGACTCTTGCTGAACAGTTTCTAGTTGGCATCAGTTATGTGCATGTGTATGGCCTTTAGACACTACTCCTTGCTCAGAGCGATCAGTTTTTAAATGGTGTCAATTGCATCTGTTTGAGTTTAAAAAGTAGTGATTTTTTTGTGAGTAATTGTTGGCATGAAATAAGCTGTAAGACAATTCAGAACTGTTTCACTCACCGTGGTTTCAAGCATTCAGGCTTGGAGATGCCAGAAATGGCCAGGAGTGAAAGTGAAATGGTTTCTCTACTTCAACGAGTTAGGAATTATGAAAGTGTCAATAATCATCTTGCATGTTACAATGAAAATGATGATTTGGAGGATGCAGTGATTAAAACTTATGAAGGCAGTCCATTGTCTGCACTAAGTGTCTCCGTTGATTTATTAATTTACACTCAAGTAAAAGAACACAGCAGGTGAATACGTCTGTCAGTAACTATTAGGAACTAAACTAATACTCAGTTTTATAGTACTATAGAGGTATTGGTGGTGTTCTAATTTGTTCCTTATTTCATTTAAATGCATAAATCGTTAATGAGTTAAACAGTAGTTTTTTTTCCCCCCTTTTAACTATTTCCGAGGAAGTTCGGCTCATTGGGGTTGCTGCTAAATTGGGCCAAAATATATTGGTCTCAATGTGTTCCAATTAACCGGAATCCTCTGTACTACTTTGATTTCTCTTTTGTCATTCTCCTATATTCTCCCAATAAAACCAAATGCAAATTTGTGGAACACTTCATCTTCTGATTGAGCATGATGGGACTTAACACTGAGTTTAACAATTACAGGCAATCAGCACACCTCACATCTCACTCTTCCAACACTGATAGTTTTTTAAAAAAATCTTTTTTGCTAGATATCTGTTGTGTTTGTTCCTATTTGCACTTTGTCCAATCTTGCCTTTATTATTCACTAATCCCAATACCACATTCTTTCATTAGGTTCCATCACTCCCTTCATTGATTAAATACATCTGCCTTACAGTTTATCACAGAACTGCACGTTTTTTTATTGTCTTCTGTTTTTCTCCCATTGTCTATTTTTTCTGATTTTTTCCAATTCTGATAGTCAAATAGAATTGTTAATTTTGCTTCTCTCTCCACAGATGCTATCTGACTTGCATATTTCCATGATTTTTTGTTTGTTTTATTTCAGATTTCCAGCATCTATAATGATTACTTTTTAGATTTATCTGTGTTTTCTGTTTGTAGGATGGAATGCTAGACAGGCATGAGTTCCTGACCTGGGTTCTTGAATGCTTTGAGAAGATCCGACCGGGGGAGGATGAACTACTTAAACTGCTTCTCCCATTAATGTTACAGGTAGGGAAGATATGTCTGTTGCACCAGGCAATTTTTATTGAGAAATTTTCAATTCATTTAACATTACATTTTTGAGTAGAGATTAAAGGGTTGCTCTCTTAAACAGAGGCAGGAAGTTGATATTTAACACAAAATGTTCAGTACAATTATTGTGTAATGGTGATTCTTCTAATTTGTCATCTCCAATTGCTCAATTATCATGAGAGAAAATGTAATTTTATATTTGTTTCACTGTTTAACCTTTAGTATAATTACTGAAATCTTAATACCTGCTTTGTATTAAGGAAATAAAATTAAGGTTGGGAGACTGCTTAGTACCTCATGAGAGTGACCATAATCTTTTAGTTGCCTATCGTCTTAATTCTCTATCCTACTCCTATTTTGACTTCCCTGGATCTGGTTTCCTGCAATGGTCAACCTTCCTCTCCCCAGTAAGGAACACTATTTAGTATTTTGCCTAAGAATATGCAGGTCTTGCAACTCTTATCTAATTCAACACATTCATAAAACTATTATTTCCTGTTACTTCCATTATTACATTTATTTCAGTAACTGTATTCTGTATTTCACACTTGCTGCATTGTTTGTTCTCTGAACTTGTTCACCTTCCTATAGGCAGATTGAATGGCATTCAGTCCCCTCTTTTACCCCCTAACTCTACCTTCAGTCAAGAGGTACCATAGCATTTGGACAAGAACTGTTAGAATGGGAAGCAGCTTCTTCTCCCATTCCGTAAGACTACAGAACCACCTGCCTCCTCCCAGGTCTCATTACATATGAAGTGCCAGTAGATTATACTGTTTGTTCTTTTCATTCTTCATCCTCTCTGAAAATTAAAATCTTGTTCTCACTTCCAATTAACTGAAATGTTAACTTAGTTTTTGCTGCTACAGATGCTGTCTGACCTGTTGAATATCCCCAACATTTTTTTTTAGATTTGAATTATTTGAAGTTGAGTTTTTTTAACTCTATAGATATTGTTAACAATGTTGGATTATTAGTGTAGAAATGCTACATACTGTTAGCTTCTATAGTGTTTAAGCATCAACATTAATTAACTATATAGAATGTTGTCCTTCAGGACATGTAAATTTGTGATTTATGTATTTTTCTTTTCTGCAGTATTCTGGAGAGTTTGTGCAATCTGCGTACCTGTCGAGACGCCTGGCCTACTTTTGTACCCGACGTCTCTCTATGCTGCTAGGCGATAGTGGTAGTAATGTCGTCACAGGAGGGCATCAATCTCATGTGATTGCAGCACCCACTGCAAATACCTTACCTCCAACTCCAACACCGCCACCCAATGGGGCCACCCAACCCCAGTCTCCATTTATGGATTTTTATATTTGTCCACAGCATCGTCCAGTAGTGTTTGGATTAAGCTGCATGCTTCAGGTAGGTCAGCAATCGATCCAGCCTTCAGATATGCCAACTATCTGTTAATTACCAGTGTAAAGCATCTTTTCCCCAAGAAGTTAAAGGTTTAAGATATTTAATCTCTGGATAGTAAAATATAATTTATCATTAAAAGTCATAAAATCTGTCCTGAAGTGCAGCGTTCATGCAACATTAAATCATACAAGTATATAAAACAGATTTGATTCCGGTCTTGACTGTAGTAGCTGTGCATACAAGTAGCATTGGTAGAAGTGCAGATACTGCATTTTGTCCAGTGTTAAGGGGAGTAGTTTAACTAGATTGGCCCTTCTAATTTTTCCTTGCTAAAAAAGTGTATGGACAGTAGGTAAGGGGAAGGATAAGGCTTCACTTCTATCAAATTGCCTGCTGAAGTATAACTTTGGGTAACAAATGAAAAAAGGTTCTTTCCTTAATGAGTGGACCCAGCACATAAGTGCAATTATGAAGAAAGCACAGCAACTCCTCTACTTCCTTAGAAGTTTTCAAAGATTTGGCATATCATCTAAAACTTTGACAAATCTCTATAGATCTGTAGTGGAGAGTATATTGATTGGCTGCATTACAGCCTAGTATGGAAAATCCACAAAAACTAATGGATATGGCCCAGTCCATCACAGGTAAAGCCCTCCTCACCATTGAGCATGTTTACATAGTGTTGTTGAATGAAAGCAGCATCAATCTTCATGAACCCCCACCACTCAGGGCATGCTGTCTTTTCGCTACTACCTTCAGAAGAAGATACTGGAGCCTCAGGACCCACACCACCACGTTCAGGAATAGTTACTGCCCCTCAACCATCAGGCTCTTGAATCAGAGGTGATAACTTCACTCAACTTCACTTGCCCCGTGACCGAACTGTTCTCACAACCTATGGACTCACTTTCAAGGACTCTTCATCTCATGTTCTCAATATTTAATGCTTACCTATTTATTATTATTATTTATTTTTTATTTGCACAGTTTGGTGTCTTTTGCACACGGGCTGTTGATGCGGTCTTTCATTGATTCTATTATGGTTATTGGATTTATAAGAGTATTCTTGCAAGAAAGTGAATGTCATCATTGTATATGGTGGCATATATGTATTTTAATAATAAATTTACTTTGAACTTTGAGCTAGATGGGAAATCACAGATATAAGTAAACGACATGATAGTAAACAAATCATAATGGCATTAGATCTACAGTGGGAGTTTTAGTGTGGGTAGTTGTTTCTGATCATTACCTAATGATTCCTAATGAAAAGTGTTCATTGGCCATATATGCTGGAGATCTGTCTCGCACATAAACTCTGACCATATTGAAAAGGATTTAGTTCCATAAAAATCCAAAATGTAAACCTTATTTCTTGAATAAAAATGTTGTTTCCTGCAGAAGGTTTGTGATTTGTTATCTGTGTGACTGTAGCTATTTGTTTTACAGAGCATCGTCCTGTGTTGTCCAAGTGCATTGGTATGGCATTACTCGTTGACTGATTGCAGAAATAAGACTGGATCACCACTTGATCTTTTACCCATAGCACCATCCAGTCTACCCATGCCAGGAGGAAACTCAGTATTTACTCAACAAGTACGTGAGATTCTGCTCTTTGATATAAAAGCAAAAATGTAGGATTATGAAGAAGCACTTTGGGACATGTTTTTCATTGGAAGTGCTACATAGAGATGAGCTAATACTGAAATTTGCTTTTACTGTTTGCCCAAACCATAACCAGGTTCGAGCTAAAGTGCGGGAAATTGAGGAGCAGATTAAAGAGAGAGGTCAAGCAGTAGAGGTCAGGTGGTCTTTTGATAAGTGCCAAGAAACTACTGCAGGTAATCATAACTTCAAAAAATCGGTGTTTCTTTGCAAGTCGTGAGTGAACTGACAGTCAAACAATGATTGCATTTTACTGTTGAATATTAATTAAATGGAATTATAACACAAGAATTAAGAGTAAAATATGATTGGACATTTTTATCGACCTCAGTCCAACTATCCATCTTTCTACAACCTCTTTCACTCCTCTCTGTCTCTAGTAACTTGTTTGTACTGTCCAGTCAGTGGTTCTTGCTGGAAATGCTGAGCAGGTCAGCCATCATCTATGGCAATAGAAACATAAGTAATGTTTCAAGACAATGACCTTTCATCAGAACCTTTCCTTTTGGCTGAAAACGTGATTTTATTTTTTTACTATATTTTTAAGCATCTAATTTGATAGTTAATGCTCCTTGATATTTGATCTTTTCCACAAAGTGAATTTAGATTCTTTATTGTAGCCCCTAAGTACTGAATCAAATGTTTTTTAAGGTAGTTATTCAAATACTATTGGACATTACATCTGAGATGCTGTCTCCTTGTACAGAGCTAAATCTTTCTTCCTTCAGGATTGTCTTGGGTGAGAGGTTGAAGAGAATGTCAGATTTCCTCTCCTCCTATCAAAACCACCTCATTCACAGCATTTGAAGTACTTTCTTCTTTGCTTTTCTCATCTCTCTCCCTTGATCCTGAACAGGGGCAACAGCTAGTGTTTCAATAACTGACATCATGCTCATGATTACATAATTGCCATTTCTCCTTTTTTTCTCTCCTGCACACTTATTCATTTGTAAATATAGGTTGGTATTGTGGGTTGAGTCTTGTTAGAGTGGGCGATGTGGTGGAAAGTGTGCTGTTGGAATGTAGATAGCTGTGATATTTAAAATACTGTACAGTTGTAAATAAAAAGCTGTAAATACATCCAGCAGGATGGCTTTTGAGCAGCTAACCAAAAATGGATGTGTTCTTTATTTTGTCTCACTCTGTATCCATCTCCTGTGCTGTGTATTAACTTCGATAGCTGTTTAAAAAAAAACAGGAAAATGAAGAGTCAAAGTTTCAGGCTGAGATCCTTCATGAAGACTGAGATATCGACTGTTCATTTCCCTCTATAGATGCTGCCTAACTGTTGAGTTCATCCAGCATTTTCTGTGTGTTACTCAAGATTTCTGGCATCTGCAGAATGTCCTGTGTCTGCTTCAACTTTGTTGCATCTCCATAATTTAAAGTTACTTGTGTCGTGTGGTTTCTTTACAGAACAATTAAGGTTTACATCTTCCATGACACTGCTCTCTATTTTTCCAGGTTTTACAATTGGTCGTGTATTACATACATTGGAAGTACTTGACAGCCACAGCTTTGAAAAATCAGATTTCAATAACTCATTGGATTCCCTGTACAATAGGATATTTGGATCAGGACAGAATAAAGATGGACAGGAGGTGGGTGTATGTTTAATTTTTTGCAACGCTGACTTAAGGGAACTGCATAAATTTTATCTAATTTCCTTCTGAAGGCAACATTTCCTTTCTGTGGTCTAATTTCATATTTACCAATAATCATCCTCTCAGTTTTTTCATTGCATGAAGTTATGTTTGTTATTATATTTGGAAATAAGCTAAAGGTTCTACAGTGATCTTGTCCAAATTAAATAAAAACAAGTGTCAGTGGGGAAAAAAACTTGGCTGATTTCTCTGTTTCATTTTTACCCAAAAACAAGTTGTCAACAGGAACTTAAAAAAAAATCAAAGTGAAATATTAATATGTAGTTTGGTCAAATGCATTAAAATAGAAGTTATGCTATTAGCACAGATTACTGATTATTTAAAATTTGTATAGAATCAGTCTAATATTTTCACATCTATTTAAACAAGGCAACTGCAGAAGTTTTTTTTATTTGTCTCATTAAATCTTTTCTTTCTCCAATAGGATAGAATGAAATATTAAATAAGTCCATAAACTCACAATCAGTACAAGTTATGGTTGGGTCCAAATGTATATTTTCAGTAATTCTTGTTTTGAAACATTCATGAGATCTGCTTAAAGTCTTTCGCCAGTTGTAGTCTTCAAATAAAATCATACTCTGAACCAAATTTTAACCGAGTATGCTGAGGAGAATATTACATAATTATGAAATTAATAATTGCCAAGTAGTTTTTGGTGGCAAGTTTAAACAAATCAATGCCCTATGATAATTGTGCATCAACCAAGTTCATAACAAAATTTATGATTCTTTGTAACGTTTTTGAAGACAGTTAATTTTCTTTGATAAAGTTTGACGAGATATACTATTGCATTTATGTATTGTTCATATAATATTGAACTTGTGACTAATCTTTAAAAAAATCATTGCCGAGCTCGTCAAACATGGATTGCATCATGGGCTGGAAGTTGGCTTGAATATATTACATGTTGGCTGTATTAGTTCCTATTAACTTTCCTGTCACTTGTTTTAGTGTTGCAAAACAAAATTTCATGCACACTTGAACACTACAGCACAGAAGCAGACCCTTCAGCCCAGCTAGTCTGTGCTGAACTATTAATCTACTTTGTCCCGTCAACCAACACCTGGATGTCAACCTTTCATACCCCTCCCATTCATGTACCTATCTAAATTTCTCTTAAATGATGAAATCAAACCCAAATCCTCCACTTCTGCTGGCAGCTCGTTCCACACTCTCTCCACCCTCTGAGTGAAGAAATTCCCCTTCATGTCCCCCTTAAACAATTCACCTTTCACCCTTAACCCATGACCTTTACTTCTACTCTCACCCAACCTCAACCTGCCAGCATTTACCTTATCATTTATCTCATTTTCCTTGCCAAGCAACTGAACCTTCTTGACCAATTTCCCATGCTGGACCTTGTGAAATGCCTTGCTAAAGTCCATATAGACAATATCTACTGCCTTGCCTTCATCAACTTTCCTGGTAGCTTCCTTGATAAACTTTATATGATTGGTTAGACATGACCTACCATGCACAAAGCCATGTTGATCATCCCTAATCAGTCCCCATTTATCCAAATATTTGTATATCCAATCCCTGAGAATAGCTTACCCACCACTGATGTCAGGCACACTTGCCAATAATTTGCTAGCTTAACGGAACAACATTAGCTATCTTCCAATCTTCCATCACCTCATCCGTGACTAAGAATGTTATTATCTCTGCTAGGGTTCCAGCAATTTCTGTACTAGCCCCCATAGGGTCTGAGGGAACACCTTGTCAGGCCCTGCGGATTTATCCACCCTAATTTGCCTCAAGACAGTAAACACCTCCTCCTCTGTAATCTGTATACAGTCCAGGACCTCACTGTTGTTTTGCTTCAGTTCTATAGACACTGTCTGTTTCCCGTACAAATACAAATGCAAAAATGTCCATATAAGATCCCCTCCGTTTCTTTTGGCTCCGTACATAGATGACCACTCTGATCTTCAAGAGGATCAATTTTGTCCCTTGCAATTCTTTTGCTCTTAATATTAGAAGCTCTTGGGATTCTCCTTCACCTTGTGTGCTAGAGCAACTTCATGCTTTCTTTAGCCCTCATGATTTCCTTCTTAAGTGTTCTCTTAAATTTCTTATGCTTCTTAAACACAGTATGCCATTTGTTCTTTGGTGCCTATACCCGCTGTGTACCTCCATCTTGAAAACCAAAGTTCCCTCAACCTGTTATCCTTGCCTTTTAATCTGGCAGAATCATTTTACTCTGAAAATTTCACTTTTGAAGGCCTCCCACTTACCAAGCACACCTTTGCTTGAAAACAAACATGTCCAAGTCCACACCTGTCAAACTCTTCCTGATACCCCCAAAATTGGGTTTCTCTTAATTTAAAATCTCAACCAGAGGATCAGAACTTTTGGCATTATAATCACTAAATGCAGTGTTCCTTTACACAAACTTCTGTCACCTGCCCAGTTTCATTCCTTAATAGGAGATCCAGTGTCGCACTTCCTTTAGTTGGGACCTCTGTGTTTTGATTAAGGAAACTTTCCTGAACATACTTGACAAACTTTATTCCATCCAGCCCTTTTACAGTATGGAAGTTACAATCGATATGTAGAAAGTTAAAATCACCTACTATCTCAACCTCATGTTTCTTGCAACAGTCAGCAATCTCTCTACATATTTGCTCCTCTCAATCCTATTGGGTGGTTGATAATATCCCATGAATGTGGTCATCTTTCTTATTCCTCAGTTCTACCCTTATAGCCTCAGTTAATGAACTGTCCAGTCAGTTCTGTGAGCACTACTGTGATATTTTCCCTGATTCGTAATGCCATTTATCATGCTTTATTGTGTCTAAAACAATGGAACCCCATATCCTTGAGATGCTAGTCCAGTCCTTCATGGAACCATCCCACTAATGACCACAATGTCATAATTCCACGTTCTAATGTGTCCTAATCACATCTGCCTTTCCCACATTGTATTGAAATTAATAAAATTCAGAACATTAGTCCCACCTTGCTCAACCTTTCGATTCTTGACCTTGTGGGATTAACAGCACCTTTCCCCACAACCATTCCACCATCTGCTCTGGCCACTGATCTCTATCTCCCTGCAACTTTAGTTTAAGTCCCCCTATGCAGCACCGGAAAACCTTTGTGCAAGGATATTGGTCCACCTCCAGTTCAGGTGCAAACTGTCCTTGCTGTACAAGTCCTACCTTCCCTGGAAGGGAAACCAATGATCCAAAAATCTGAAGCCCTTCCTCTCACACCATCTCCTTAGCAGCATGTTAAACTGTATGATCTTCCTATTCCTGGCTTCACTTGCACATGGCATGAGTAGCAATCTTGAGATCACAACCCTGCAGGTCTTGTCCTTTAACTTAGCCCCTGAACTCAGTTTGCAGGACATCATTACCCTTCCTACCCATGTCATTGGTACTGACTTAACGCACAACCTCTGGCTGTTCACCCTACTAGTTAAGAGTACTTTAAACTCCTTCCGAGATGTCTCTGATCCTGGCACCCAGGAGGCAAATCCCATTTGGGAATCTCGTCCTCCTCCACAGAACCTCCTGTTTGTTGAATTCTTAAATCCCCTACTACCACTACAGCTTACCTCTTCCCTCCCCTTCCCTTCCCTTCTGAGCACAGTGTCAAACTCTGTGCCGGAGACCTGACCATCATGGCTTTCCTTTGCTAGGCCTCTCTCTCCCATGTCCCCCTCCCCTCAAACAACATCCAAGGCAGTATACCTGTTATTGAGGGGAGCTGCTGACGGTCACCCAGTTACCTGTGTCCTGCATCTTGGATGTCCCTGTATGGACTGTTGATCAACCCTTCAGCCTCCTGAATAATCCAGTGTTTATCCAGTTCCTTAACATGGTGTGTGAGAATTTGCAGCTGGATGTGCCTTTTGTAGGTGTAGTCATCAGAGACACTAGAGGTCTTCCTGCCTTCCTACATGCTGAAAGAGGAACATTCCTCCGTCCTACCTGGCATCGCCATTGCCTTAACTACAATACGAAAGAAAGAAAAATTAAATGAACAAACCTACCTACATCCTCCAGCTCTTCTCGCCGAAGGCTCTTTGAGCCAGCACTTTAAACACTGGCCTACTTAACAGTGTCCCCTCCACTTAAACCTAAGTCTCTTTATTGTACCTTCCCAATGTTGGAGAGTACAAATACTATGCACTCTCTAAGATCTCTTCGTGATGTATTGTGCACAAAATGTCCTGACTGTCCCTGTTCGCTTCTTTTGAGATCTCTCTCTTGCCCTGCATACTCCCAACATCTCCTAGAGTGCAATATAAAAATTAAGTCAATATATGAAATCAAAACATTGAGTTTTTATGTTGATTTTTACCTTCCAGAAATGCCATTTCTTACTGATAAGTATTTTTGTGAGCATCAGCATGACTGGCTAACTCGATAAGTACAAAGACGATTTCCGTTACCTCTGAACTGTCTTCCTCACTAATTGTACACAAGTATTTTTTTCTTCATTGCATGTTACATGCAATTTAGGTGCAGGAGCAGACTATTTAGTCCTTTGGCATCACTCATCCACTTAGCAAGATTGTATCTGATCTAACTGTAACCTGAACTAGATATGGTAACCTCGCATCATTTTGCTTGTCAGGAATTACTCTAAATCTGTGTTTAAGTATATTTAAAATTTTGACTACCAAGGCCCTTTTGACAGCCCAAACCTTTGTGTCTTAACAGGCAGCCTCTTATTTTTTAACATTTTATTCTGTAATGTCAAATTTGTGCATATGTATTAAAGATGCACCACTGACTTGTATAGGCGATATACGACATTCGCACCTTGCAGAGTCTGTCATCTGTTAATACGTGAAGTGTTCTGGCTCAGTCACATTTGTGGCTTCTCTGTTTATCTGATTCCTCTATTTTGGGGTATCTTTTTGTTAGTGTTGGCTCTTAAGGTTCTTTACAATTAAGAGTTCAGTAAAGAGTTTCTTTTCTAAGACCCATTGCTCAGCTATTCTTTCTCCTCCACTGAGATAATACAGTAGATTCCAGTCAATTGGGACATATTGGGACCAGTACTTTTTGGCCCAGTTAAGCAGCTGCTTAGCTGAAATTGCATGGAAATTGTTAAAAAGGTATTAGAAAAAAAAGAACTACCATTTGAACTGAATAACAAGTTATGTATTTAAATTACAATATTACTAATACTGCTACAGTACCATAAAACTGTATGTTATTCCTAATGGTTATTGACAGAAAAATTAATCTAGAACATTGTCCAAATTTTTATTTTCATTGTAACATTCAAGGTGATTGCCAATACCTTAAAATTCTTTTTAGTTTTTAACTTGTTGAAGGAGGGAAATTGTTTCATTTTCACTCCTGGTGGTTTCTGACATCTCCAAGCCTCAATGCTTGAAAATGGACTGAGCAATGCAGTTCTGAATTATGTTATTGCTTATTTCTCACCAAATAAGTGTCAAAAATTGCTGCGTTTTGAACACAAACACATGCAACTGGCACTATTTTAAAAACTGTACTCTCTAACCACAGTATAGTGTCTAACCACCAGGCAAGTGTACTCAACTGAAGCTGGTTAGAAACTGTTCAGCCACTGTCTCCCATCGCAATTAAGCAGCATCATGTCTCAAAAATACGAAGGGAATCCTGGCTATTTTCTCAATTAGTTTAGTTATCCTAAATAAGCAACTTCCCCAATTAACCGGAATCCACTGTAAATCGATAATACAGTTCACATCCAAACCATTTCAGCTATCTTTGTCCTGTTGCAAATACTGGTTCCCACAGTATCACCTCCCTTTTTCTTTTTGTCAGTTGTTTCGCATTCTTGTTATGGTACTGAACCAATCAGACACATAGAGACTTAGAATTTATTACTATTAATTCTCACTACCAAGCACTCAATCCACCTGGGCTACCTGATCTTTCTCTTTCTGACACCAGGCCATTCATTTTTTTCTAAATACCACAATGACAGCCAGATTTTCTATCTGCTGTTGAGGCCGTAGATGTTGTTGGAGATGTCTTGGAGTGGAACTGTAGTTTCTTGTATCACAACAGTCAGTGTTTTGTTGCTCCCGTTTTTTAGGTCTCAGAGAGCTTGTGTCTTAGTTATGTGACCTAACTTTCTAATTGATTACTGTCACTTGGTGATGCTGACAGAATGTGACATTGTCTTAAGATGTTGATCTGAATCCAGCCAGTAGTTGTGATTATTTCACAGACTTCATTGCCTCTGGTGGCTGCTCAAAAAGAAATTTGTGACTCAGAAACCAGTGGTAAATCAGTTTGAGTGATTAAGTCTCCTCATACTTTCTTAACAGAGGAACTTAACGTACCATTAATCATTCTTGTATGTGACAATGTCCAAATGCCTTGAGATTCAAAACATCACCCATTCTTGTACTCTATAATAACTTTTCTCTGGTTACCAAAATCTTCAGTTTTAGTATATGTCACTAGCAGAAACAACATCTCCACATCTGCCTTATCATAATCCCTCAGGATTTTGATTGTTTGAATCCCATCTAAGTCTCCTAAACTTTAGTTGGCTACAAGCCAAATCTTTGGCCTTGTGAATCTCTGAACTACTTCCAATATATTTTGCCTCCAGACACCAAACTTTGCCTTCAGTTAATGTTAATTCTTGTGCCTGATGTTACTATTTCAAGGGTGCCTTTCTGTGTTGATGGTGAACCATAATGTCCTCTACCCTTTTTGTTTTGAAGAAATCTGCAATAAGTTCATTAGAATTTTATTTCTTCTGTCTAGATGTTGCCAGATGATGATGCAGTGATGACTTTGCTTTGTGAATGGGCAGTGAGCTGCAAGCGTTCAGGTAGACATCGTGCCATGGTTGTGGCAAAACTATTAGAGAAGAGGCAAGCTGAAATTGAAGCTGAGGTGAGATGCATCTCAATTACCCATTTCTGATTCTCTTATTTGAAATTCATGATGGTATGTTCCCTCTCCTGTTCGGACCTGTTGATCTATGGTCTGCTCTTGTGCCACCTTGTATTCCGTATGGGTACCCTGCAACCTGATGGCCTGAATATCTATTTCTCCTTCTGGTAAATAAATATCCCCTCCACTTCCACCGTTTCCCACTCTGATGTTTCACCTCTTCTCATCTTCCTATTACTTACCCCAGGTCCCCTCCTCCTTCCCTTTCTCCTATGGTCCACTCTGCTCTTCAATCAAATTCTTCCTTCTACAGCCCTTGACCTTTCCCACCCACCTGGCTTTACCTATCACTTTCCTGCCAGCCTCTTTCCCTTCCCACCCCCCAACTTTTTATTCTGGTATTTTCTCCCTTGCTTCTCAGTCCTGAAGAAAAGTCTTGGCCTAAAACGTCAACTGTTTCAAACAACAGGAAATCTGCAGTCACTGGAAATCCAAGCAACACACTTAAAATGCTGGAGGAACTCAGCAGGCCAGGCTGTATCTACTCTTCCGTTGGTGCTGCCTGACCTGAGTTCCTCCAGTGTTTTGTGTATTGCTCTGTATGTCCCTTTATTTGAATCATGTAAGAAATAGGATTTTTATCATATGATTTAGACTTGGTTTTCCTTGTACACTAGCCTCTTGTATAATTGTAAATCAGTGGAATGTTTTCCTGTTCCATGTTTAATTCTTAGAGAATATGATATATTAAGATACAGTTGTGAAATAGGGTGTATAGAATACACACAGAACAATCTTTAACATATGTGTTTCATTGATTTAATCATTGTGTTAATAAAAACCCATCACAGGGATACATCTTTGGAAGCTCCTGTGATAGTGATCTGTTTGACTAGTAGGAGAACAGGCCCATGAAAATAGAGCAGAGCATTAATGGAAAGAAGTAGTTGGGAGTACCAAAAGCAAATGTTGGTTAGAGAAAGACGAGAGGCTAGTGAATGTGATATGGCAAGGAAAGTATCGAAAAACTACTGAGGTGTTAAGGAATCTTACCGGGTGATAGAGAACTTTGTGAAGATGCATGACAAAGCATGCATGAATGAATGGGAGATGGCACATGATTAGGTAATAAATAAAGATGTCATTGAAATAATGAAGGAATCAGTTGAGCAGATTTGCAATGTCAGGGAAGCCATGAGTGATGGATCTGGAGAGTGGTAGTTTTAGAGTTAGTCATTTGAATAGCGCTTTTAAATTTTCAAAGTAGGTGATGTTAGCAGTGTGGGCTAGGGAGTTTAAGTGTAGGTTGAAATCAGTAAGGATATAGCGCTTTTAAATTTTCAAAGTAGGTGATGTTAGCAGTGTGGGCTAGGGAGTTTAAGTGTAGGTTGAAATCAGTAAGGATAAAGAGTTACTCAAGGTAACTGATTCAGAAGGAAATTTGATGATAAGCATTTTAAATGTGAACAGACTGAATGTCAAGATGGAGAAAGAGAACTCATTTGAATATTTGGAAATCTGTAGTACAACATTTTAGTGAAGAATAACTGTGTTTCTCATTTGAATTGTGCCGCAATTTTTTCCATCTGGCATAGTTTGCATTTTGTTGTTTGATTGTTTGTGGTTTTTGTATTGCTATATTTATGCTCCATTCTTGGTTGGCGCGGCTATAACGAAACCCAATTTCCCTTGGGATCAATAAAGTGTATCTATCTATCTATCAACAAGAATTTTCATCATGACATGCTCTCTGCCGTCTTCATGCTTGTAATTTGAGAGTCCTGGTATAATCAGCACTCTTACATAAACTACAATATCCCATATGTTAAATGGAGCTTCACCCTGGTTTACTTCCCTCCATTCATCACTGGCTATTTAAGAATATCTTGAAATTCTCTACAACTCATGCAATCTGAGCTGTGCATTTTTCAGTGCAGTGACACTTTTATTTTTTTTTTACAGTAGTCTTTTGTCTTTTAGTGAGGTTATTTTACCTCATGGTGAATCTCACTCAATCGCCTGATGTACAAAAATGCCCAGTTTGTGTTGGGGTGGTCTTAGCAAACTATTTTTATATAACCCTAGGAGGTTGTACGTTCATCAATATCGTAGAAGGTCAATTTAGTTAAACTGTTATCATACTTCTGAATTATATAGTTCATAGGTAGTTCATAAAGCCCAGTTACGATTTCAGTACATGGAGTGTCTTAGTGATGATTCCTAGGATATTGGTGGAAAAGCAAATTAAGGTTCCATTTACCTGATTAGTTGTTCTAGCAAGATTCCTCATCAGTAGTCATTTCCAAAACCAAGGTATCTAATAGATCAATAATACAAAAGCAAAATAGTGCACATGGTTAATTAATTCTGTTTCTGCTTCCACAGATAAATAATCTGCTGAATATTTCAAGCATTTTCTGCTTTATATTACTTAGTCACTCATTATTTCTGGCTTTTTTTCCTCTATGAAAATAGGTTAATTTTAATACAGGTCCATATTCTTTATAAATGTTTCGGGATAGTGGGAAGGTATAATAGGAATTAAATAGCTAGATCAGGAGAGAAAAATATTTCTAATTCATTTGGAGAATTAGGCAGCATCACTTTGGTGAAGTCTGTTCACTTGCTGAAATGGCAATAGACTGGGGAAGAGAAGTTTTTTTTCATCTTTTGAAGCAGTAAAACTGCCTTGGTTGTCAGTTTGTGCTCAGAAAATATACTGTTTATTTTTGTTCACGTTTCTGTAGTACATGCTACTGTAAATCTGGCAATATCTAAAATTCAATTTTCTTCATATTCCTAGAGATGTGGAGAATCAGAAGTGGTCGATGAGAAGGGGTCTGTCTCATCTGGCTCTCTTACTAGTGCCAGCATTCCTGTTTTCCAAGATGTGTTGCTTCAATTCTTGGACACACAAGCTCCTATGCTGAGTAAGTGTTTTCAGGGCAAGTTTCAAACCTTCAATATTTTACAAAAGTACCACAAAATTGCTCATTATTTTCATTGCATTAATATCTTGTGCTGTATTTTGATTTAGAGGCTTGTTATTTACTTATTATACATTTGTAATGCAGTGCAGAACTGAGAACATGTTGAGAGGAAAGAGAATGAAAATGTAGATGTATATTGTCAACAGTAAAACTTAATTTTCAGATATCCTTGTACTAGTCTGTGCATTCAGATTAAAGTTTGATATTAAGCCAGTTGCAAGATTGAAGCAACATATGCTTTCCAGCTCTGCTTTCACTCAAAGGCTTTAACTCACAGATAAATTTCGCTATAGACTTGAAGGGCTGATGTTTTTATGACTGCAGCTAAGTCATTGTAGATTTGAAGCTGCTTGATACATAAGGTCTTTATTCATCACAACAAGCAGGTGTTCTCTTGGAGACCCTCTGAACTTGCTTTTTTATACTGTTAAGAAAAAGCTAATGGCAGATGATTCAAAAAATCGTATTACCTAAAATGACATTATTTTCTTCAATAATTTTTGATTGATAAATGATTCAATGTATTACATATTTACAATTCCAGCACTTAGTAACTAACAGGACACCGTTGCATGTTTAAATGTCTTTGATGCAACAAGTAATTCACATGCATGGTCTAAAAGCTTTGAGGACAGAAAATCCAGTCAAAAGTAGTGACGTGAGAGCTGACTCTCTGGTACCCAAACATTCCAGTTATTGATCACCAGAACAAATATGCCTATGACCATGTTTGATGTGCTTAAGTGACAGTCACAATGATGCAAATTGACTTAGTTCAGGGAGTTCCCAACCTGGGTTCCTTGCTTAATGGAATTGGTCTATGGCAAAAAAAAGGTTGGGAGCGAGCCCCTTACTTAGTTGGTGTCTGATGCCATGGACCAAAATGTCTCACAGTCATATGAGTTGGCAAACCACATCTCTTGAATAGCTTGTTTGTTTACAAAGGTATCGTCTTAATTTCAAACTGGTTATTGTTTGCAATTTACATTAGAACAGGTTTTTTCTGAAGATTGGTTTTCATTTGAATTAATACCTGTTATGTCCACATAACTCCATAACTTGTGAATCCCTGACAAACTTTTGTCCCATTGTTACGTCTGTGATGCTAGAAATATCTACAGAACTATACTTCTATTCTCATTTGTGAGCAATTTTGATTGTAAAACTTCCACTCACCTGAACGGAGTGGAGTTTCTGTAGAAAATTAGCATTTTTATTCAGTCTTCTTGGAGAGTAGGAAGGAGACCAACTGTAAAATTTGTCTGTGAACTTGTGGTTGAATATTCAATGAAATGTCTTGGAATGTTGTAAGAAACCCTCACTGAGACATTGCCTTAAATTGTGGGCACAAATGTTAACTGAATTTCAAGCTTATCAACTTTTGTTATAAAATGTTGTGATCAGTGAGAATGATGGGTTGTAAGATTTTAAAAACATTTTTATTACTGCTGGCTTAATGTGAAATTGTGTACAAGTGTTGATCAGTAAGTAGTTTACTGAGTCATCTGTTGACTTTGTCTGCTTTAGTGAGGTGGCCATGTCTGAGGCAAGGTTTTTATTCACTCATTAAGTGATGAATAGTGGCTAGTTTTGTTTTTATTTAGAAACAGTTGAAAACATTGCCATGCACCAATCTGCTTTCTTATGAAGACATGATGTCTAACTTTATCATGACTGTTTACCTGTATAATTTACTGTATTTATCTTTCAAAGGTTGTGTTGCTATAGCCGAGTTTCTTTGCTCATGGTTTTACTCCATTACATTTTTTAAAGAAGTTTTGCGAATCATATGAGTAACTAAGATCAGGGAAATATGAAAACTGAAGGTGAATGATAAATTCAGATATGCTTATACCTGCCTTGCAATCATACGAGCACGCTAGGGTGCCTAAAACTTTTGTATTCATCAATGTGAAGCGGAGAACGAGTTTGTAAATCTGACAGGAACAAAGGACATTGGCAACGTTGGGGGTGAAGCCCCACAGGTGTGGTGTGGGACAGGTAGCAGAGAAGGAGTGCCAGGGCGGACGGCAGGATGGTTGCAGACACGCACAGCCCTGAGACACCAAACAAGGTCACTTGATTCCAAACAGTTGGTTTATTGATCATTACAGAATGTTGCTGGTGCTTCCCCCCTCCCTACCCTCTTCCTTCCCCTTTTCCCTAACCATGATCCCCTCTCCTTGCCCCCTTCCCACTCTCAGTCCACAATAGAGACCCATAAGAGAATCAGGTCTTATCATCACTCACATGTTAAGAAAATGGGTTTTTTTTACAGCAGCAGTACAATGCAATACATAACATTACTACAATACTGTGCAAACGCCTTAGGCATCCTAGCTATATATATTTATAATGTCATAACCCTGGTGTCTGCGGGTATCCACTCGGCTTGCTCCCTGGTTAACTGACGCCTTTAAAGCTTTCATCTTTGTGGAATATGTCTTGGGTGTGAAGGTGCCAACTCTGAATTGGAAGTTGTCATCAGCATCAGACTGTACTTGGATTTCATTCATTAAAATTAGCCAGCACAGGTCCAGCCCAAATTAAATAGAAATTGCGGAATGGGCAACAGCTTCAATGTCTTGGAGTACTTCTTACAAAGCACAATATCTATTTTGTCTTGTTTTTTTTTAATTTTTATTTTTATTGAAGGAATGACACAATACAGAATATATAATGGATTACATTTTCCTCCATTTTGCTTTAGTATCGTACCCCCAAAACAAACCTCCCCCCCCACCCGCCCTCCCCGAACATATCATGGCAGCTAATATATCTACAACACAACAATTCACAAATACAAGTACGGACATTTCACAACCGTGCCCCCACACTACTTCAATACGACTGCTCATACACATCTGCAACATGTGAGATGATCCAAAATACACTCATATTTACAATTCATCAACCACCCTGTGAGGTAAATTATAAGTGTGTTAAATGGGAGGCAACTTCCTAAGTACAATCAAATGCCCTCAACTAGTAGGTAATTCCTTAAGACTCCCAAAATATGATAAGAAAGGTCGCCATTTCGAATAGAACTTTTTCACAGACCCCCTCAAAGTGAATTTAATCTTTTCTAATTTCAGAAAAAACATTACATCTTCTAACCAAGCAGCAGCAGTTGGGGGAGTGGCAGATTTCCAAACCAGCAAAATTCTCCTACGGGCCAATAGTGATGTAAATGCAATGATATCCGACTGGCTTGCATTTAAACCCAAATCATCATCTACCACACCAAATACAGCTAGAAGCGGGCAAGGTCTCAGTGTCACTCCCAAAACCTCACTGATAATTTTAAAAACCAGTGCCCAATAGTCATCAAGCCGAGGGCATGACCAAAATGCATGTATTAAACCAGCCGGAGAGAAGGAACACCTGTCACAGCCAGCGTCTGTCCCAGGGTATATGTCTGCAAGTCTGGCTTTACTTAAATGTACCCTGTGTAAAACTTTGAATTGTATGAGCCCCAGTCTCGCACATGATGATGAGAAATGAACCCTATTCAATACTTTTGCCCAATATTCTTCCGCAAGGTCCATACCGAGGTCGTCCTCCCACCTACTCGTAGTTTTGTTTAGATCTTGAACTCCCAAAGACATCAGCTGAGAGTATAGTTCAGGAATCAGCCCTTTATTGTTAAAGCTAAGAGTGAATTTTTCCCATAACATAGCAGGTGGTAGAACAGGAAAAGAGGGAAATTTTTCCTTGACAAAGTGGCGAATCTGCAGGTATTTAAAAAAATGATTATGCGGAAGGCCATACTTACCACGCAGGTTATCAAAACTATCAAATATGTTATCAGTATACAAATCCTTAATGCGCATAAGACCGTTCAAACCCCATTGTCTAAAAGCTGAATCGAATGTGGAGGGAGGAAATAAATGGTTTTTATGAATGGGGCCCAAAACTGAAGCTGATATGAACTTATAGTGGCAGAGAAATTGATTAAAAATTTTGAGGGTGGAGAGCACGACCGGGTTAGATGTGAATTGAGAGGATTTCAATGGTAAGGAAGAATACACCAAAGCTGGGAGAGACGAGGAGTGGCAAGACCGTGACTCAAGCAGGCACCAGATTATATCTGGCCGGTGAAGCCAAAATAATACTTTTTGAATGTTCGATGCCCAGTAATAATGAATAAAGCTGGGAAGACCCATTCCACCTATGTCACGACCTCTTTGAAGAATGCGCTTATTAACCCTTGGGACCTTATTTTCCCAAATAAAGGAGGTTATAGCTTGATCAACTGATTTAAAAAATAACTTAGATAAGAAAACTGGCAAACACTGAAACAAATAGAGAAATCTAGGAAGTATAGTCATTTTCACTGACTGAATTCTCCCAGCTATAGTAAGGGGTAAACTGCGCCATCTCTCGAAATCAGCCTTCATTTGGCTAACCTGAGGTCTGTAGTTAGCTTCAAACAGCGATGTAAAAGAGCGAGTAATATGTATTCCTAGGTATACAAAACCATCTTAAGATAAAGGAAAGGGCAAGGATTCCTGTCGGATCTGTAGGGCTAAGTTATTAATGGGAAAGCATTTGCTTTTTTGAAAGTTCAGTTTATAGCCAGAGAAGGCTCCAAATTGACCTAATAATGACACAATAGCAGGACTACTACCTATAGGGTCGCTAACATAAAGTAAGAGATCATCAGCATATAGGGAAACACGGTGTTCCATGTCCCCTCTTCTAACATCTTGAAATAATGTAGTTGACTTAATTGCAATAGAAAGAGGCTCAATTGCAATTGCAAAAAGAAGAGGGGACAGTGGGCAGCCTTGGCGAGTGCCACGTATTAATGGGAAATAGTCAGATCGAAAATAATTTGTCTGTATACACGCTAAAGGCGAGTGGTATAATAGCTTAACCCAAGCTATAAATATTCTGCCAAATCCAAATTTCTCCAAAACACTAAATAAGTATACCCACTCCACTCTATCAAACGCCTTCTCTGCGTCCAAGGCGATAACAACCTCTGGACTTGGAGAATCACTCTGTGAATAAACCACATCAGCCAGTTGACGGATATTAAAAAAAGAATAGCGATTTTTAATAAAACCTGTTTGATCATCTGAAATTATCTTGCGAAGGGGACATTCTAAACGACATGCAAGCACTTTAACCAAAATTTTCACATCTACATTCAAAAGTGAGATGGGGCAATATGATCCACATTGAGTCGGGTCCTTGTCCTTTTTAAGAAGTAGTGAAATAGCTGCCTGTGAAAGAGAAGGCGGTAAGGAGCCATTATCCAAAGATTCCTGAAACACTTCTAGAAGGACCGGTGTGAGCTTATCCTTAAATTTCTTATAAAATTCTATTGGATAACCATCAGGACCTGGCGACTTACCACTCTGCATAGTCATAATGGCATTATTAATCTCTTGCTGCCCAAGAGCCCGATCTAGGTTCTCCACTTCCTCTGGTTCAAGAGTTGGTATTTCCAAATTATCTAAAAAAACGTTCCATATTTGTTTTATCTGAGGGGCACTCTGAGGCATACAGAGAGGAATAGAAAGTTGCAAAGATGTTATTAATCTCTTTTGGATTGCTTGTCAAGTTCTGGTGCATGTCTCTTACCTGGGGAATAAGTTGTGATGCAGCTTGACGTTTCAACTGATGAGCCGTAAGCCGGCTCACCTTGTCACCATATTCATAATAGAGGCCACGTGTCTTAAGAATTAATTGTTCTGATAGGTTTGTAGATAGAAGATTAAACTTCGCTTGCAAATCAACCCGGCTTTTATATAATTCCTCAGTGGGTGCCTCAGAGTATTTTCTATCCAGGTCCCAAATAGATTTCAATAACACTTGCATTTCCTTCCTACGCTCTTTATTGGCATGTGAAGTATAAGATATTATTTGACCCCTCAAGTAAGCTTTTAAAGTTTCCCAAAGTAAAGAGTACGATACTGACTCAGTTTTGTTAGTCTCGAAGAATATGTCAATGTTAGCCGATATATAACTACAAAATTTCTCATTAGAAAGCAAAAGGGGGTTAAGTCTCCACAGAGGCCGTTCTCTAATGTTTAAAGGAAAACATAGGTCCAGTTTCACAGGCGAGTGATCAGATATAACTATAGCAGTGTATTCAATTTGTCTAATCATAGGTATCAAGGAATTATCTATAAAGAAATAGTCTAGCCTGGAATAGGAGTGGTGAACATGAGAGAAGAAAGAGAATTGCCTAACTGATGGATTCAAAAATCTCCAAGGCTCCATATAACCATTTTGTTGCATAAACATCGAGAAGGCCTTTGCCATACCAGAAAATGTTCCCCTAGGGCAAGACCTATCAAGCAGTGGGTCAATAGCACAGTTCAAATCTCCGGAAAAGATTAGCTTATGTGTATTCAGGTTAGGTATTAATGACAAAACCTTATTTGCAAATTGGACATCGTCCCAATTAGGAGCATAAACATTTACCAAAATAACAGGTATCTGAAAGAGAGAGCCAGAGACTATAATAAAGCGACCATTAGGGTCACTGATTACATCAGATGGTGTGAACTGCATTCTTTTGGTGATTAATATTGTCACCCCCCCCCGGACCTACTATTAAATCTGGAATGAAAAACCTGACTAATCCATGCTTTACCAAGTCTATTATGGTCCTCCACTCTTAAATGTGTCTCTTGTAGAAATAGTATATCTGCTTTTAATTGTTTCAGATGAGAGAAAACTTTAGCTCTTTTAACCCGACCATTGAGCCCCTTTACATTCCAAGAAATAAACCTCACAGGGTGGCCTCACGTTAACCATAGCAAAAGGCACACAGGGCCTACAATCCAAAACAGTGCAAGGGTATAAGTTGCACACAATAACGCACAATGAAAAGAAAGTCTGATCAATCCGTAACACACAAAAGAATAAACTGCCATGGTAATCCCCCAAAACACTCCCCCCACCCCTTTACACAAACAAAAAAACCCAATTAACCCCCGAAACCTAGATCTACCTCCCCAATTGAGGATGATCGCAGGCAGTACCCAACAAAAAACTTCCAAGGTGTTCCCCATACAGCCCAACTTTCAATCTAATCTAGGGTGGCTCCCCTCCTTAAAATTTATCCTATCACTTATACTACCTTTAATATAACATATAGGCTAAAGATGACACAGGTCAAGCTAAGCATTAAAAACAAAAAAAAAACACACTGGGCAACTTAAACACCCGAGATATAAATCCCAAATATTTACATTTTGCTGGTTGAAAGTTTTTGTTAATCAGTTCCGGCAGCATAGCAGTTCGACCCGATCGCGTTCCACAAATTAAACTGGAAAAAATGAACAAAGAAGTGGATTGTGAAAATTAACAGTTTGCCTTGGCATGAGGCCCCTTCCATGCTGCATGAATAACCTAAAAAAAAGTCATTGCTCTTCTCGTTCTTCTTCTCCCCAGCGCGAATGGTAAAACTCTTTGGCCGCCTCTAGTGTATCGAAATAATGCTTTTTACCTTGATGCATGACCCGGAGCTGGGCAGGATACAAGAGGCCAAACCTTACCCCTTTCCCGTAAAGCAGGGATTTCACTTCCTTGAAAGCTGCTCGTTTTTTACCCAGCTCCGCACTAAAATCTTCATTAAAAAACACGTGGTGTCCGCGGAAATACAACTCCTGCTTCCGTCTGTTGATGATGTGTTGCTTATCTTGAAAGGAGTGAAAGCAAACCAGGAACATTCTTGGTCTCGTTTGCTTGGCTCCAGAGACACCAGATGGTTTACGTATGACTCGGTGAGCACGCGAAAGTACGAGAGGACTTGGGAAAAAATCTGTCCCCAGCACTTCGTCAAAAAACTCGGTCATAAATTTAACAGGGTCCGAACCTTCCAAATTTTCAGGAATGCCGACCACTCTCAAATTGGATCTCCGCGACCGATTTTCGAGGTCATCTAGCTTTCCCTTCAGAAATGCGTTTTCGCTCTGCAACGCTGCAACGGCGGCTTCGGCGCTCACCAGTCAGTCACTGTAATCACTCAGGCTGTCTTCAACCCCACGAATGCGTTCGTCGTGTGTCTTGTAAGCAGACATAATTTGTTCCATGGTAGCAGTCACTGGTGATAAAGCATCTTCAAGTTCTCTTTTTAGGGCAGAATGCACCGCTTGCATCATATCAGTAATAAGTACTAAACGAAGCCTCTCCAAGTCGTCGGGTAGCGCAGGTCCGGGTCCAGCTCCAGCAGCATGCAGCGGCGCTATTACTGTAACATCCGCCTTCTTGCTCGAGGCTTTGCTATCTTTTTCCCCAGTTTTACTTCGAAGGTACATTCTACTTGCCATTTCAATGTCCATCTGTGTCCCGCGTTGTTCACAATGGTAAATATCCAGTTATCTCGAGCATTCGGCAAAGATAAACAGGTAGATTTTCAATAAAAATCGGGAGCCACACTCACACGCACCAACTCACTCCATACTCGACCCCGGAAGTCACAATATCTATTTTGTGACTGACATTTTGGAATTAGTCCTTCACTACTATTGGAGGAATGTTTTCAGATGGATTGAAATTACAGTAGGGGAGGAGACATTTGGCTTCCAATCCTGTAAAGGTGCATGTGAACTCCATCATAAGTAGCTTCCTTCCGAATCTTTTTAATTCTCCTATTTTCTCATATGAAATAACCTAGTGTGCTACAACAAATACACTAATGACTCTAATTCTGAATAGCTTTCTAATTTGCCTCATCCCCTCCCCTTTAGTTTGCAGGGAAAAAAAAGCATTCTTCTTTCATCACAGACAAAGAAATTCTGATCATCCTCTGTTTATTGCAATGAGTTCCATGTTTCATTTACTCCTTTATTGGCTGTTCCATTCTGGACATTATTCAGCAACTGCTCCTTGCTCTGAACAACATATAACAGATCCTGATCTCTTTATTTCTAGCCCCATTCTTAGTGAAAGCATTTTGTTCTTGTGCACCAAGGCCTGACCTATCCCTCCCTCCCGGCCTCAGCACATGCTACACTCTATTGTTTAAATCTTCATTTCTTTTCCATTCTTGACCAGTGGTCTGTTATTAATATTCAGTTCTGCCACGTGCACCAGTTTCATTTCCTTCTTGTCCACCTCTCTTATGTTTTCAGGCATAGCTTTCCTTTTCACAGAGCTCTGGAACATTGTAACTAAAAACACTTGTTTATTTTCTACTAATTCTACAATTTAAACTTGAGTTGAAATAATGGGCAGTGAACTTACAAGTACTTGCAGATATCTTGAAGAGTTCTGCACTTTTAATTTAATAAAAACATTTACATAGTATCTTTAGTGATATTTGTGATGTAAAATACATAGGAACTAATTTGCATTTTCTCTGAGATTCAGCAATGAGATATAAGACGTAAAACATAGGAGCAGAACTGGGCCTGAGTGAGTAATTCATATTGACGAAACACCAGGAATAGTTTTTTACTTTGGAATACTGTCATGGGATTTTCTGTGTTTACCTGAGAGTGCAAATAAAGTCCTTATTTAACATAGTAAAGAAGCACAGAGCAGCACTTCCTCAGTTCAGCGCTGGAGTCTGAGTATTGAGTTTTGTATACCTTTGAATTCTGGGGAAAATACAATTCTCTTTTTTCCGAGACTGAAGTAAAGTGCTTACTTTGAATTGCTGTTTTACCCTCAATGTTTGCCTCATAAATTTCTAACCATCAACTACCTTCGGTCTCCTCATTACTGAATTGCTGGTGCTAGGATGGGTTATGAGCATAAGGCAGAGAGGTGCATACATGTCAAGGGGTACCTTGATAGTAGTTCATTTGTTGCCTTTGACTTTATCTTCATTACATTTCAGCTGATCCCAGTAGTGAAAGTGAGAAGGCTGAATTTGCCAACTTGGTGCTATTGTTCTGTGAGCTGATTCGCCACGATGTCTTTTCGCACAACGTCTATATGTGCACACTGATATCCCGAGGAGATCTGTCATCAGAGCAACATGTACCCAGACCGCGCTCACCTGCAGATGATGCTGTGGAAGAGCAAGATCGGAAAGAACAGGAAGGAAATAACAGTGTAAAACTTGAGGTAAAAGGGAATTGTTTGCAAAATTTATTGTTTGTAATTTCCTGTCTTCTACTTTGAGCTTTCCTTTGGGTTGCAATCATGGTCAGTTAACTGTAAAATATTTTTTTTGCTGATGTTTGCAGCTTCATTCTGAAACAATATACTTATATCCATCATGGTAGAGAATGTAAATTTTTGTGGTGTTATCTAACTGGCCTTCACTATGCTAGATGAGATTGACCATTAAACTGGGCTCATGGATGTCACAGGAAGAAGTGAATTTTGACTTTGCATTCAGAGGCTTAAGTTTAATCTCAAATTTAATAGGCCAAGAAGCTGAGTGTCATGACCTGTGACACTCAGGTGAAGCAGTCCTCATGGTGTGTCAGTGCAGTGCAGGTGAACGCAGTCCAAGCTTGTCCAAATGTGCAATCCCAGGAATGTGCAGGCTCCATATGGGTAGCACTGATGTTGTGAAGTAGCAGTTCTTGTAGCTGTGCCTCAGTCATCAACTTAGATATGTTCATATATGTTCCAAATATTTGATTCCATCTCTGAAGCACAAGAGAAGGTGAGTCTTGTTCTAAACAACTGAAATGTCATGTTACCTTGCCAACCTGTCTGTGTCCTTTACCAAAGCTTCCAACAATGCATGTCCAAGATTAGTATGTAGCCAATGTGGGTTATTTCCATTGTTTCAGAAGCCTTATATTGGTACTCCATTGCAGCCTTTTGGACATGGCACCGAGTCCTCATATGATCGGACATTTAGAAACACAGATGAAAGCATGTTTAAAATAATTGAAATTTCATACACAATTGAACATAGACATCTACAGCACATTATAGGCCCTTTGGCCCACATGTATCCTACTCTAGAAACTGCCTAGAATTTCCCTAGCACATTTCTATTGACATTGACATGCACTAAAATATTTAATGTTAATTAAACCAAAGTTTTAAACTAAATAAACCACATTTTTTAAAAAATAGAGGTCAGCCTAATTCAATTGGATGGGGCTGCTCTAGATTAACCAGTCTTGGCTGATGTAAAATTGTGGCCTGACAAGAGCTGTATTTGCACTCTCAGATCAGTACATTACAGAGTACCCTTACTTTCATTGCTAGGTCTAGGGACACCGTAAGAAGTCAGGAGTAACAGCAAATGGCTTGCACCATGTTAAGAACTCCTGCACTGCAGTATGCATGTACATAATGTTGAAGATTTGCTCTGTATATGGATTTTAGTAAGGCTTTTGATAAGTTTCCCCATGCAAGGCTCATTCAGAAAGTAATGAGGCATGCGATCCAGGGAAACCTCGTTTTGTGGATCCAGAATGGGCTTGCCTACAGAAGGCAAAAGATGGTTGTAGATGGTTCGTATTCTGCATAGTGGACGATGACCAGTGATGTTCTGCAGGAATCTGTTCTGGGACCCCTCCTCTTTGTGAATTTTATAAATGACCTGGATGAGGAAGTGGAGGGATGGGCTAGTAAGTTTGCTGAGACGCAAAGGTTGGGGTGTTGTGGATAGCCTAGAGGGTTGTCAGAAGTTACAGCGGGACATTGTTAGGATGCAGAACTGGGCTGAGAAGTGGCAGATGGCGTTCAACCCAGATAGTGTGAGTGGTTCATTTTGGTAGGTCAAATTTGAAGATAGATTATAATATTAATGGTAAGACTTGGAAGTGTGGAGGATCAGTGAGATCTTGGGGTCTGCATCCACAGGGCACTCAAAGCTGCTGTGCAGGTTGACAGTGTTGTTAAGAAGGTGTTTGGTGTGATGGTCTTCATCAACTGTGGGATTGAGTTCAAGAGTGATGAGGTAATGTTAAAGCTATATAAGACCTTAGACCCCGTTTGGAGTACTGTGTTCAGATCTGTTCACCTCACTATAGGAAGAATGTGGATACTATAAAGAGAGTGCAGAGGAGATTTATAAAGATGTTGAATGGATTGGGGAGTATGCCTTATGAGAATAGGTTGAGTGAATTTAGCCTTTTCCCTTTGGAGTGACAGAGGATGAGAGGTGATCTGATAGGGGTGTATATGATGATGAGAGGTGATCTGATAGGGGTGTATATGATGATGAGAGGCATTGATCCCAGGTCTGAAATGGCTAACACAAGGGGGCATAGTTTTAAGGTGCTTGGAAATAGGTACAAGGGGGATGTCAGAGGTAAGTTTTTCACACAGAGTGGCGGGTGCGTGGAATGCACTGTGGTGGTAGAGGTGGTTACAATAGGATCTTTTAAGAGACTCTCGGATGGGTACATGAAGCTTAGAAAAATAGAGGGCTGTGCAGTAGGGTAATTCTAGGTAGTTTCTAGAGTGGGTTACATCAGAATCAGGTTTATTATCACTGGCATGTGTCGTGAAATTTGTTAACTCAGCAGCAACAGTTCAATGCCATACATATCTAGCAGAGAGAATAAATAAATAAATAAATTGATTGCAATATACATATATTGAAAAAATGGTTGGCATCACATTGTAGGCCAAGGGGCATGTAATGTGCTATAGATTTCTATGATTCTATGAATAGATAGCTCGCCCACTGACAATAGTTCACCTAGTAAAAGTGGTAGTCGTTTAATTTCCTAGGGAATTTTTTTATGTCTGAGAGGTTTTTTATTGTTTCCTAAATAGCATTAAAAAGCCCTTTTATGGCTGTCCTTTGATAAAATTGTCTCAAAGCCGCTGCTTGAGTAAATTTCTATGATGCTAAATTCAAGTTCAGTTTTACTGTTATTCAACCGTGCAAATGAAACTGTTGCCAACTGAAAAAAAATTCTTCTGGACCAATGTACACAGCGCAGTATGTATAACGTGCATACACAGCACATAAAGTAATTTTACCACAAATAAATTAACAAATAATAAGGTGCATTTATGATAAAAGTTTAAAAAAGTATACAGTATAACATTACTGGCATTTATACATGAGACCTGTGTGTTGGCAGGGAGTTCAATGGTCTCTCGACCTGTGGGAAGAAGCTGTGTCCCATGCTAACTGTCCTTGTCCTAATGCTATGGTACCTCCTGCCTAATGGGAAGAGATCATAGAGATTATTGGATAGATGGGAGGGATTAGTGATGATACTAAGGACCCTGTGTTCAGAGTACTCTGGATAAATACCCCTGATGGGTGGAAGACAAACTCCGATGATCCGGACAATACTCCTTGCCATCCTCTGTAGGGATTTGTGGTCATATGCCTTGTAATTCCCATACCAGACAGGGACGCAGCTGATCAGTGGATTCTTGATGGTGCTCGTGTAAACATTGGTTAGAATTGGGGGTGGGGGGTGTGGGAGATTGAGCCTCGCTCGCTTCAATCTCTGCAGGAATTGGAGATGCTTCAGTGTTTTCTTGACCAAAGTGGTGGTGATGAGAGATCAAGTGCAACCATCTGTTACGTGCATTCCCAGAAATTTGCTACTCTTAACTCTCTCCCCAGAGGAGCCATTTATGTGCTGTGAGGAATGGTCAGCCTGCACTTCATTGGCACACTTAATCAACTCTGATCTTAATATCACTTTTGCCTTACACATTATGCAGAACTTGTCTTTTGTTTGTACATTATCGTAGTAAGGTTTGGACTGAATGCTATTGATTGGTATGGTTATAGGCTTTCGTCTGGTTCATTGTGAGACCGTTCAGCTCTGTTTCTTCCAATTAATAGTATTGTTATAAGTTTCTTCAAACTAATACTTGTTGGTGAATCCTGTATGCTCAGTTGAAGCATGGTCATCTTCCTTTACAGTAATGGAGGATTGAGGGATATGCCAGGCTTATGGGATAACAGATTTTGTTGTGATGAATTTCTTTTTCCATTGAGGCTGATAGAATCTGATCCATGCTTGGTTTTGAGAAACAGATTCTGTTTTTTACTTAACACAGCACCAGTTTTCCACAAATCTGAAAGTGGAACTTCATCTCCGCAAAAGCTATGTTGTCATCGGTCACGTGTAGCAGGCAGTTTGGCGATGTTAAGGTCAAGTTTATTCCATCTCTTTGTTTTGTCATTATTTTCTTCAAGGCACTGCAATGAAAGTAGGGCTTCATTTTTAGATAGGGTATTGGATACACTTCATCTCCAGTCTGATTGCATTTTCACAGTTCATATTGTTATTACCGGAGCTACAGATGATGAACATTGAAATGCCCCAAATGAGTACTTTCTGCCTTCAGGTTCTTCTCCAAAAGATGGTATGGATCAGCTCTGATAGACTGCTGCCAAAGCTTTTATATTTTCCCTGTTATTAGCCATTTCAGCATATGTTGTATTTTTTTAAAAATATGAGCAGCAGGGTGATTGTCAGGAATTATTTCTTCATGTGTCCAGTAATTAGTTTATAAATGTACATTACTTCTATCAATACATGCCAAATTTGAATGTGAAGTTACATATTAATTTTCTTTAATTTTCAGTAAAATAAGCATGATAGGCTAGTACTGTATTATTTTTGAATAGAAATTTAATATCTTTGCAACACTTTCAATGAGTCCGCACAGTGCCTTATCATTAAAACTGGTTGAAGGTAGAACTATGCCTTTTTAAAACTACAGATGCACATAACCATTCCTAAATATTTCATAAGTATGCCTGTTTGTTTATGTATAATACCATTTTTTTTAAGTATAGCCGTTTGAAATGGCCATCTCTGAAATGGGCTGGTGGCTCATTTTTAACAAGACCAACAGCTAGTCAACTCTGCTGAACTTGAGCAAGTTAATTGTTAAACCCATAACCTCTTCACTCCAAAGAAGATACTAGAGAGTATCTGTTTGGAATCTGTATTCTCTCTTTATTCTCTCTTTCAATTCCATTTTACCCATCCTGTTCTTCCAGGAAACTGGTCACGGCTCCTTATTGCAAATATGGACGTAGCCTTGCTGTTCTCATGCTTGATTTGACCCGAAACATTGACTGTACTCTTTTTCATAGATGCTGTCCGGCCTGCTAAGTTCCTCCACCATTGTGTTTGTGTGTTGTTCTCATGCTTTGCAATGAAAGTAGGGCTATATTTTTAGATAGGATATTGGATGCGCTTCATCTCCTGTCTTTGATTGCATTTTTAATATAATCAATGATCAACAAGGACAAGCAGATTTAAAAATCTTGGGTAAATCTCATATGGAATACCATTGTGTTTCTTTTCAGGATACAGGCTTACCAGAAAGTATGGACATAGATCACAACTCCAGTGCCATTTTTGAAGATGTTAAAAGTGATTTTAGTGCTGATTTTGCTGTAAGTTTATTTTATTGTTTTGCATGTACAATTTTATGTTATTCATTGTGGTTTATGTGTATTTTGCTCCCTCTCATCCTTGTTTGCAGAAATGAATATTTTTAGGTTTTAGCCTTTTATATATTGGTGAGACCCGACGCAGACTGGGAGACCGCTTTGCTGAACATCTACGCTCTGTCCGCCAGAGAAAGCAGGATCTCCCAGTGGCCACACATTTTAATTCCACATCCCATTCCCATTCTGACATGTCTATCCACGGCCTCCTCTACTGTAAAGATGAAGCCACACTCAGGTTGGAGGAACAACACCTTATATTCCGTCTGGGTAGCCTCCAACCTGATGGCATGAACATTGACTTCTCTAACTTCCGCTAGGCCCCACCTCCCCCTCGTACCCCATCTGTTACTCTTTTTAATGCACACATTCTTTCTCTCACTCTCCTTTTTCTCCCTCTGTCCCTCTGAATATACCTCTTGCCCATCCTCTGGGTCACCCCCCCCCCGTCTTTCTTCCCGGACCTCCTGTCCCATGATCCTCTCGTATCCCCTTCTGCCTATCACCTGTCCAGCTCTCGGCTCCATCCCTCCCCCTCCTGTCTTCTCCTATCATTTTGCATCTCCCCCTCCCCCTCCAGCTTTCAAATCCCTTACTCACTCTTCCTTCAGTTAGTCCTGACGAAGGGTCTCGGCCTGAAACGTCGACTGCGCCTCTTCCTATAGATGCTGCCTGGCCTGCTGCGTTCACCAGCAACTTTGATGTATGTTGCTTGAATTTCCAGCATCTGCAGAATTCCTGTTGTTTATTTTTAGGTTTTTGCTGGTATACTAAAGTGTTCATTGTTGAGAAAAAGATATTATTTAAATGTTGTTGTTCTTTGGAAGATCACGTAGAATCTATAACGAGATTTTGGATTTTATGAAAATGCACACCAACAGAAATAAATTATTTCATATCAAAATAAAATGATTGAAAACAAGGTGTTGTACCACCTGTGTACTTAAAGTCAGTATTCATTCCTCTGTAAAGGCTAATCAAGTTTGAACATAAGAAAGCTAAAGCAGTTGTGAAATTCTTCCACACAATATGAAATATGATTCACTGCTAAGCAGATGTAGTAATGGGATTGCAGGGTGATAATGCAACATATGGCTGCAGCTCTATATTAAGAGGATAAAGGATTTTTTTTGGAAACTCTACACACATGGATCAATAATCAGTGATCATAAAAGTATGTTTGCTTGCAGTTTAGTAAAAGCTTATTAGTGTAGATTGTTCTGCTATAATGCCAGTTTCCATAACATAAATTGGTTATAATATGATTGATAGATTAAGGAAAACTAGTTGTATTATGCAGACTGCGTTGGTTATATTGCTACTGGAAAAAAACGTTCAAATCTGTGCTTGGAAGCCTGTTAATGGCACTTTCTATAATGTGAGGTTTCTTTGGAACCTAAATCATGTATTGTAGTAGAATTATCTATACATTATAAACATGATAACTTTGAAAGTTGATTTCTGATCTCATCTATGGCAGCCTAATAATTATTTGTATTGATTTGGTTTTTGGATAATGAAGTTGAAAGCTTCCCAATTAGAAGTGCTGTTTAATTTTACTCTTTCTATCTATATATTTTGGTTTCTTCCTTCCTTGCCTCTTTTATATATAAGTATTTCCTTATGTCCTATACTACCATTATTCTCAACTACTTCATTCAAATAGGTATTCTTCATGTGGGAGTTTATAATCTCTCCTTGACAATGGGAATATCACAGATAAGTAGGAATCAAGAACTGTGGATGACTTTCAGGAAGAGTTTGGGTGAGAGCAACATGATGTGGGGAGTGGCGTGGTAGAGGAGCAATTATTGAAGCTGAAATTCAGTTGGATAAAATATTGTGTACTACATCTGCTTACAGTTTCCATTAATTGATTTATTTTTCATTTCATCAATTTGTAGGTGTTTTCTCCCCCAATGCACTGTGAATCCAAAGCCAGCCCATCTCCAGAGAAACCTGCCTCAGAAAAAGACATGAAACTAATACAGAAAGAAAAATTGAATGATGCATTTCCTTCACCGTATGAACAACCCAGGCACATACAATATGCAACACACTTTCCTATCCCTCAGGTGAAGTGCTAAGGGTTATTTTGCTGAAAATTTTTGTTTTTTTAAATTAATTTCTGTTACGAAAAATTATAAGGTGTAAAACTGCATTGTCTGGGATCTGGATAGATGTGCCAGAATCTCTGATGATAGTGGTAATTCATTAAATTTTATTGAGTCATTGGGAAGGAACTTATTTGTGTATAACTTGGTAGTACAAGCATCGTCTAAGAGATATTTTGAATGCTTGTATCCTGCTGAAAACTAATAGTTCCAGAGAGAAGGTTGAAAACTGGACATTTTGCTGCAATTTTGTTTTACAGTTATTTTCATCCATTTTTATGAGGTTTATAATTTAAAAATGTGCATATTTTCCTGAAAGTAGGGCTGGATTATACTTGTAAAATATTATTGTGTACTTTTTTAAAGAGTAATGTCTAATTTGACTTTCTAGCCTTTAGTTCAGGCTGGGTTTCTGATGAATCAGGGCACAGATATGCCCATTTTTTGGATAGAAGAGCTGGCCTTTGCAAAGCCAGGCAGGAAATCTCAAAAAAGGTCATTGGGTCAGTTGGAGCATTAATCTTTCAGGTTTATGAGACTTCAGCTTTTTTATTCTCAGTTGTTGCTAGAGTTGAAGTAAGTTTTGTTTTCAATTCAGATTTACAACATCTGCATTTTTTTGTTTTTCAGAATAGATCAGAATTTGTTGTATTTGGTCGGTTTTTGCTAAAAGAACTAGTTGGAAAATGGCTGAATAATGAGAGTAAATGTTTGAAAATACTTTGTCTTGATGAGATCGTTCTAATATTAGTGGCAATTACTTTCTGTTGTTGAGCCATCTAGCCATTCTTCACGATGAAAAGCTAATGGCTTTTTGACATTTTAATTGTTAAAACCAAGCTTGATCCTTTCCCACTGTTGTTCTTTCCTATGGGTCTTACAACAGAATACTTGAAAGAAAAAAGAAATGTGAATAGTTCTTATTTGTCTCTTGTTGTAGATTCAGGTTATTGAAATGTCATATTGAATACCATTTGACTAGGATTGATCAAAATTTTCCACTTTCCAATCTTTTACTATATCGTACGATGGACTGAGTTTGCTTTGCCAGTCATCTCTTGTTGAGCTACTTCAGCATCCTAATTTTAAAATCTCAACCTTCATTTTCACACTATGTACCACCATTACATTCTGTGTTTTTTGTAGTGCAATAGCACTGGTAAATGTCTGCATTCTTCTCATAGTGGCCTATCTAGGGTTTCTTGTTTTAATTACTCCACCCTAGATAGTTGTTACCTCAGTTACTGAGTACGAGATCTATGGCATTTCCTCCCAAAGTGACTCCTGTTTTTAACTTTATATTTAGCATTACTTAAAGTATTACTTTAAGTATTTAGCATTACTTCAAGCATATGAGCAAGATACTAAAGAATAACATAACTGCTTATGGGTATGAGACTAGTGTTGCGGTGCTATGTGTATTCCACACTAACATACAGAAGTGAATGTTGGACAATATCATAGCAAAATGAGGGAGGACTTGGAGCTGCAAAAATGTGCTTTTGACAGGAAGATGAAAATATCGTGGAAGGACAGAGTAACAAATGAGGAAGTGTTAGGAAAAGCCGGAATAAGAAGAGAGTTGATATCATCAATCAGGAAATTGCAGCTGGAATTTCTGGGAACTGCACTGAGTAAAGAGAAACTTGAACATCTTACAGTGACAGGAAAAAATTGATGGAATAAAAATGTTATGTGCAGTGGACAGCACATGACATTTGTGAGTTACATTAAGGGATGGACAGGCAGAAGTTTTAAAGAGCTTATTAGAACTTCTCAGATTAAAGACAGGTGAAAGACCATGATCACCCACATCATACAACAGGGCACATAATGGTGATGAATATCTCATGATTTAATCTAGTTAATTTTTGTATGGTAGTCCTATGAATTACCTTCTGATACTTTACAATGCTAAAGGTGCAATATAAGTGTTTTTTTTTTAACCTATTTAGCTGGCATCATCAGATTTATCTCATTACACACATGACGTTTTAGTCCTTTTCTAAATCAAGTTTGCTTACCTACTACAATAATGTTCCTAAATGTCGATAAAATGATAATGTATCTAATCTGACTTATTGGTCAGCTGCTTTTAATGCCTGATACAGAATCTCCAGATATATTAAACTGCAAATGATCAGAAGTAGCTACTAAGTATGGATGTTCTTGCTTATTATAATTTAAGGACTGAACTAGGAAAAGTATAGTATATTTTTGTTTGGGTAAAAGAATGTATACCTATGGTACTGCAATTTCATTGCCTAGTTGGCTGTGAAGGTCCTTTGCAAAACAAATTTGGTCACCTTCACTATGGCTTAAGGTGTGTATGATCTCTGCCCAAAAGATTCACTGGGGATTTTTTTGTTTTTAACATATACATTGAATTATTTATTAATTGGGTTTAAAAGTTAAGCTGTTATTTATTCAACAAATTTAGGATTGTGTTGACATGTTTTGTTTGCTTTTCTGTGTTTTTTTTTCTGTTTGTTCTTCAACCTGGACTGCACTAATGGAAACAGGAGGAATCGGCAAGTCATGAATGTAATCAGCGCCTGGTGGTTCTTTATGGTGTTGGCAAGCAGCGAGATGAAGCTCGACATGTAATTAAAAAAATAACCAAAGACATCTTGAAAGTTTTGAACAAGAAGAGCACTGCTGAGACTGGTAGGCAGTGTGTGTGAGGTGTTGACTATTGCAGTTTTATTGTATGATTTCCTTAGATCCATGTTCATACTTATCACAAGTATCTTTGGCAGTGTTTCCAGGCTGGTGAGGATTGGCAGCTTTTTCTTGGATATAGATATGTTCAGTACTCATCAACTGTAGAAATTTATTTCTTACCATAATTTAATTTCATGGGTACTGAATGTGACCTTTCCAAAGTGGCCTTTATTGTGTGAGAGAGAATGAATTTATTATGGGTTTAAATGCATCAGCTATGTGTAGCATTGTATATACTTCACTGGTGGAATCAGTGGATAACCGTAGCACATATTCTCTCCTGGTTTTTTAACTAGGACCCAGGGACCAAATGCTTCCCCTACTTGTAAATGATTAAAGATAGTTAACTTAAAAACATGAAAGTTTTGACTTGAAAGCCTGCAGGCATTGTGGTTGATAATGTTATACCTTTTAATGTTAATACATTGTGAGGTGAAGAATGATAGGATGGTGGTCTATGCTTGATAATACCCATATGGAAAGGTAATTGATAGTGTACTAACTTCAGGAGTGTGCATGATGCAGACCAAGCAATCTGTCATGCAAGAATTTTTGGCATTACATTGTTTAATGTCAGATATGAAAGCTGGATCTTTGACACTTGGCTATCTGCAGTACAGCACTGAATTGTTGGCATGGAATCCTAGGCATGAAAAGAGGCACTGTTGATCTAATTAGGGCTAATTCATGGATTGCTGAGCTATTTGGTCTGGAAAAATAGAAAGTGAATAATATTGCAACTGTATAAAAGCAACACACATCAAAGTTGCTGGTGAACGCAGCAGGCCAGGCAGCATCTCTAGGAAGAGGTACAGTCGACGTTTCAGGCCGAGACCCTTCGTCAGGACTAACTGTATAAAATTTTGGTTAGGCCACATTTAGAGTATTTAACTCTCGTCATTTTTTTTGGAATTTTAATCCAACAATTTTTGTATTAATCGATCAATCTTTAAAGTGCCTTCTTAAACATAAAAATCATACAAAGTAGGAGCAGGAGTAAGCCATCTGGCCAGTTGAGTCTGCTCTGCTATTCAGTAGGATAATGGCTGATCTAGCTGTGAACTCTGCTCCATGTACCCAGATCTATGTTTATCTCTGTGGAATCATATCTCCAGTCTTCAGAACTGGAAGAAGTTCACATGAGAACTAATTTTAATTTTTGAGGTAACTTTTTCTAAACAATGATTAAAGTGAATACTTTATCCAGAAACTATTTTAATACAATAAATATGCAAAAGAAGTGTATTATTTAATTTCTTAAATAGAAAAACGGCGTATCATAATCTATAACACTGTGGCTTAAAAGGTACTTTGTATAGCCATTGATAACTTTTTTGATGGTGAAAGTTGCCTGGTCTTTCTTGCCGTTTCCCAATGATTTCATTCAATTTGGTCTGCTCAGTCTAGAAATAAAGCTTTCTTTGCTTGCTGTGGAAGAGGCAGCTAAATAAAACCTAACTCTTTGGGATTGGAAATGGCATTAGTATGTCTACAGGATAGATAGCTAAATGAAATGTGAAATGTAAAGTGGGCAACATAGTTGGAGATAGTCAGAGAAAAGTACAGCACAGAACCAAACCCTTAAGCCCATTTAGTTCGTCTCGAGTTATTTAGACTGCCTACTGCTATCGACCTGCAGTTGGGACCATTGCTCTCTATATCCCTACCATCCATGTACCTATCCAAATTTCTCTTAGTTGCTGAAATTGAGCTCATGTGCATCAATTGTGCTGGCAGCTCATTCCACACTCTAATGACTCTTTGAGTGAAGAAGTTTCCCTTCAAACTTCTCACCTTTCCCCCCTTAACCGATGACCTCTAGTTGTAGTCCCACTCAACCTCAGTGGAAAGTCTGCTTGCATTTACCCGATCTCTGCCCCTCATTATTTTGTATCCCTGTATCAAATCTCTTCTCAATCTTCTATGTTCCAAGGAATAAATTCAATCTTTCCATGTAACTCAAGTCCTCCAGACCCGGCAACATCCTTGTAAATTTTCTCTGAACTCTTTCAACCTTATTTACATCTTGCCTGTCGGTAAGTGACCAGAGCTGCACCCAGTACTCCAAATTGGGCTTCGCCAATATCTTAAACAACTTCAACATTGCATCCCATCTTCTGTACTCAATTCTTTGATTTATGAAGGCCAATGTGCCAAAAGTTTTCTTTACGGCCCTATATACCAGCGATACCACTTGCAATGAGTCATGGACCTGTATTTCCTGATACCTTTGTTCTACTGCACTCCTCAGTGTTCTACCATTCACTGTGTAAGATCTACCCTTGTTGGTGCGACTGAAGTGCAACACCTCGCACTTGTTTGCATTAAATTCCACATGACATTTTTCAGCCCGTTTTCCCAGCTGGTTCAGATCCCTATGCAAACCATGAGAGTTTTTCTCGCTAACCATTATACCCCCAGTCTTGGTGTTATTTGCAAGTCGGATGATCCAGTTAACTACATTATCATCCAGATCGTTGATATAGGTAATGGATCCAATGCTGATCCCTGCAGCACTCCACTAGCCACAGGCCTCCAGTCAGAGAGGCAATCATTTGCTACCACTCCCTGGCTTCTCCCATAGCCAGTTTACGACATTATCTCGAATGCTGAGCAACTGAACCTTCTTGACCAATCGTGCATGCAGGACTTTTGTCAAATGCCTTGCTAAAGTCCATGTAGGGTACATCCACTACCTTGACTTCATCAAGTTTCCTGGTAACTTCCTTGAAAAACTCTACAAGATTGGTTAGACACTTCCTGCCATGCCCTGAACAATTCTGACTATCCTTAATCAGTCCATGTCTTGCCAAATGCTCATATATTTGCTCCTTTGTAAAACCTTCTAATAACTTTCCCACTACTGTTGTCAGAGTCACTGGCCTATAATTGCCTGGTTTATTTTTCTAGCCTTTCTTAAACAGTGGAATAAAATGTAGCTATTCTCCATTCCTTCAGCACCTCACTTGTTGCTGAGGATGATTTAAATATCTCTGCTAGGGCTCTGACAATTTCTGCACTTGCCTCCTGCAGGGTCCGAGGGAGCACCTTGTCAGGCCCTGAGGATTTATCCACCCTTATTTGCCTCAAAATTGCAAACACCTCCTCTGTAATCTGTATAGAGTCCATGAAGTTGATGCTGTTTGGCCTTACTTCTATAGACTCTGTGCCTGTGTCTGTCTCCTGAGTAAATTCAGATGCAAAAAACACATTTATGATGTCCCCCATCTCTTTTGGCTCCACATATGGATTACCATTGTGATCTTCCAGAGTACCAATTTTGTCCCTTGCAATCCTTTTTACTCTTAACATATCTGTAGAATCCCTTAGGATTCTGCTTCACCTTGTCTCTGCTAGAGCAACCTCGTGCCTTCTTTTAGTCCTTCCGTATATTCCATAAGCACCTCATTTCTTTCTACCTGCTTACACCTGCAATGCACCTTTTTTCCCCCCTTAACCAGCGCTTCAATATCTCTTGAAAACCAAGGCAGTTATCTTACCTTTTATTCTGACAGGCATTTGTACTCTCTAAATTTCACTTTTGAAGGCCTCCCATTTACCAAGTATGTCTCTGCTAGAAAAAAAACAGGCTGTCCCAGTCCACACTTGCCAGACCCTTTATTACACCATCAAAAAATTGGCCTTTCTCTAATTTAGAATCTCAACCCGCGGACCAGACCTATATTTTTGCATATTTGCTTTGAAATTGATGGCATTGTGGTCACTAGATTCAAAGTGTTCTCCTTCATAAACTTGTGTCACCTGCCCTGTTTCATTCCCTATTAGCAGGTCAAGTAATGCACATTCTCTCACTGGGACTTTTATGTACCGATTAAGAAAGCTTTCCTGAAAACATTTAACAACCTCTATCCCATCCAGTCCCTTTACAGTATGAGAATCCTAGTCAATATGTGGAAAGTTAAAATTGCCTGCTATAACAACATTATACTTCTTGCAACAGTTCGCGATCCGTCTACATTTAGGAAAATGTGAGGTTATTGACAAAAAAAATTGGATAAAATGTGCATGTTTTTCAAATGGTGAAAAACTAGTATGCTATATACTTAGCGATCTTGGAATGCAGATTTGGGAATTGCTGGTACAGCAAACATTAAGGTCTTCAAATAGATATGTTGGCCTAATTGTAAAGGAAGATACAATCTTTTTGCAGTTGTACAGGTGGTTAAGGAATAGTGAACGCTATTTTGGCTTTAGAAGAGTATTTCTAGCTTGAAGTCAGGGCAGTGTAGATTCACTGGATTGGTTATTGGGATGGTGGTGGGTGTGGAGTTGTCCCATGAGAGAATGAAATATAATTTATCTTTTCTCAATGTGGTGGTAAAGGATAAAAGGTAATTTCATTGAGTTTCCTGAGACCAAGTTGGTATTGGCTACAGAATATGGGACTCTGGTACAACTTTGGGGTAAAGGCAGCCATTTAAGATAGAATTAAGAATTTCTTTATTAAGAGAATTTCTATTTTATGTCTCCTGATGATTCTGTGCTTTTGTTTTGCATATTCATTGTTGAGGCTGAAAAATTCTTGTGTACTAAAGAATTTGAGAGAAAGGGTTTTAAAAGTAGTATTGTAGACCTATAGACTATGATTTCTTTGTTTTGTGGAACTGACTTGGGGAAATATATGGTCTTTTCTTTGTTTCATGTATGCTTTAGAGCAGAGCTATGTAAAGCAACAGTGAACTTTCTTGCATGTATAGGTGGAGAGGAAGGACAAAAGCGAAAAAAAAATAAACCAGAAGCATTTCCTACAGCAGAAGATATATTTGCCAAATTTCAGCATCTTTCACATTTTGATCAACATCAAGTTACCTCTCAGGTGAGGGTTAAGATAATTTTAGACTATTGAACCACATTACAAGAATTAGAAGATTGCTTCGTCTTCTATAAGTGAAACTATAAGTTATGTAAGATGGCTTTTAAGGGTAGGTGTTGTATAATCTGGGCTGGTATCATTAGGCAAATCTTTGTTTTTCCTGTCTCATTGAATCTTACTCTTTATTAGAAGCCTAGATTCTAAATAAGAAAGCTTTGTAGTCAATTCTCTGAAAAATGTCCAGATTGCTATTTGCATTTTGGCTGTTTATGCTGATTATCATCAGTGAAAAGGAAATGTCTCTTAAATAAGATTGAAAATAAGATTAAAAGACATTCAAATAGGAGTATCCCATTTGACATGCCACTGCTGTTCCATCATTCAATAAGATCATGTTAATAATTTTGTTTAATAACTTGTTTGTTCTCTTGTGGCAGGTGTCACGGAATGTGCTAGAACAAATCACTAGTTTTGCCTTGGGAATGTCCTATCATCTGCCTCTTGTTCAGCACATACAATTTATTTTCGATCTGATGGAGTATTCCCTTAATATCAGTGGATTAATAGATTTTGCTATTCAGGTACTGGTTTGCGTGCATTCTTGGAATTATTTATTTGTTTCTGAAAGTGGATTAACTTGATTTTTTGCTTCACTTCTTCAGAAAATACCAATGCAGCTAGGTTGCAATCCTTTGAACGTCAATTGTTCACTCCTACCTGATGCACTTGCTCAGTTGAGTGCAGTTGGTTAGTGCCAGGAGGCTCAGAATCATGTTTAATATCATTGGTATATGTCTTGAAGTTTGTTGTTTTATGGTAGCAGTACGTTGCAATGTATTATAAAAAAATATAAATTACAATAAGAAATACATTTTTAAAAATTAAGTAAGAACTGCAAATAGAGAGCAAAAGAAAAAAAAAGTAGAGGTCTTGTATATGAGTTTATTATCCATTTAAAAAACCTGGCAGAGCTGATGCGCATTCGATTCCATCTCTAATTTCAGTCAGAATTGCTTATTTGCTCATAAAATAGCCTTCTGTAAGAAGTACATGGACTTCTCGTATAGTTCTGGATCACTGGTCTTGAATACCACAGATCTAGCCCTCAGCAGACTACAAGTCTCCTGGTTCATCCGTAGCTTTTGATGAGATAGCATGGTAAGCGATCCTGATGGTGGGAAAACGGTGGTTAAGTGTATTGGCTCTTCTTGTTCCATAGAATATATGTTGGTGGTGGTTGTTCAGAGACAACTTCAAGCTGGTTTGGTTGAAATCTCTCACAGTTATAAGGAAGGCGTCAATGTACACCATTTCATGTCTGCTGATCATGGTGCTCAGCACCCCGAGTGCCCGCCTGACGTTGGCCTGTGGTGGAATGTACACCATTGCTAGGATGATGGCAGAAAACTCCCTTGGCAGATAAAATGGACAACACTTGACCGCTGGATGTCCCAGGCCAGGTGTGCAGGATTGAGACAGAGCCGCTGCTTCTGTGCACCACAGCAGGTTAACCATGAAGCATACTCACCTCCTCTACCTTTAAATGACTCAGCTGTCCTGTCTTTATGATGGATGATAAAGCCCTTGGGCTGCAATATTGTGTCCGTAATGGCAGGGATTAGCCATGTTTCCATGAAGCAAAATATACAGCTGTCCCTGATGTCCCTCTGGTACTGCAACCTTGCTCTAAGGTTTTCAGCTTTATTTTCGAGAGACTGTACACTTGATAATAAAATAGTCAGGAGTTGTGTTGGGGGAGGATGCAGGGTGGTGGGTCTAAGGGCTTTGCATTTCAATCGCACCTGCAAACCAGCCTGCTTTCCTCGCTTCCTTTTTCTTGCGCCGGAACTGCACTTGTGACCTGAATCTGCCGTCTGGGATTTGCCGATTTTTGAGGCTGTTGATCACTGAATAGCATTACAGTGGAGCCTAATTTTGACCTGGTCATGTCATTATCAGAATAACTATATTGATTTAGGCAACATGTTTGATATTTCCCAGCCCCATTAGCACCTCAGTGCTAGGGAGATCAGTAAAAAGGTATCAGCTTTGCAGCCTGAGAATTGACGGTAGGAATCCTACGTCTGTGTGTTTTAGTTCTACGGTGAGGAATGTACCTGAAAATTGAAGTGCTGTGGCAGCTTTCAAATAACCTTTCCCTGAAATGGAGCCACTGGAAATATTTTTGAGTGTCTTCGTAGATCTGTAATAGAGTAAGTGCTATACTGCACATGAGGTCATGTAATTTGCACCTAGGATGTTTATGTTTCAAAAGTTTCAAAGGTATATTTAATTTCAGAGAAATGTGTATAGTATACACTCTGAAATTCTTTCTCTTCGCAACCATCCACGAAAAACAGGAGTGCCCAAAGAATGAATGGCAGTTAAATGTTAGAACCCCAAAGCACCCCCTGCTTCCCCCCCCACGCGTAAGCGGCGGCAAAGCAATGATTCCCCCCCCCCAGCAGCATAAAGAGCATTGGCACCCCCCCCGCCACTGAGCACTCAAGCGTGCAGCAAAGCATCAATAAAGACACAGCCATGCAGTACCCCAAGGACTACTAATTCGACATACCACAGACTATCTTTCTCCCTAATAAGGGGAAAAAAGGGTGTCCCCGTTTCACAGTGAGAGGGGAAACCTAACAAACAACTCACTAATTTATGATGTTAAAAGTCTGTTGTGCCGCTTTTTCCGAGCTCTGTGCCCAAATAACTCAGGTCTCTAGGCACACAGCCAGCAGCCAACTAGCTGCTGTTGATCTTCCGTGTACTCCCACAACACACCAGGTTTTGCGGAGGCACCAATCTCAAGCCCGCCTGCCTCCCGAGCTACGAAATCCCGGAACCCTGAAGGCGTGCTAGTCTTCCAGGCCATCTCCTTGGGATATTGAATAACAGCCAGTCATGAGACCCAAGAGCGGGTTCCATTCCCGCAAAGAACAGTGTGTAATTCCAAGTCAGGGTCTTCAAATGAACCCTGAAAGGGAAAAATAGAGATATTAAAGATAGAAATAGAGCTGTTTCCGAAGATGCAAGCGAAAGAGGCACAGCTAGGTGCCATCGTCTCCTGAGCTCCACCCTTTATGTTCTATTGGTACTGCTGTTTTTAGTAATGGCATATCCCTAATGTTATTTTAATGAGGTAATGGTGTTTTGTCCTTCTGACTCTGGCATTTTTTTTGCAGTTGCTGAATGAATTGAGTGTAGTGGAAGCAGAGTTACTCCTGAAATCTTCTAGTCTAGTTGGCAGCTACACAACAGGTTTGTGCTTGTGCATTGTGGCAGTCTTACGACGCTACCATTCCTGCCTTATCCTCAATCCTGACCAGACCGCACAAGTATTTGAGGGGTAAGATTTATTAACTTTTTCTCTGGTAGATATTTGAGAATTGTAAATATGAGAAGGCATACTTTGACAGGAAGTGATCATTTCCCCTGTTTTAAATTGCTAGGCCTTCTAAAGAGAAATGTTTCCCTTTGGAAAGTGACAAAGGTAGAGAGAGAAGTATGTTGCACTATCATTGGTTAAGAAAAAAATTATATGCAATTCTCTTTAAATCTTAAAATACTCCATATAACATATAACAATTTGAGACTAAGTGTAGTGCTGGCACATTATTACATTCCTCTGACATTGGAATAAGTATGGCCTCTAAGCAATGAGTTAAGAAAAATTAATATGGTAGCCATTATGCCTTCAAATAATATTATTTATGTATTTGTTACTGCCATAATTTTGTGAAAATAATGCATGATTGGAAGACATCAAAGAATAGGAAATATCTTTTGTGACACAGACTGCTGTCAGTTTAAGGAGTTTTGTAACAATTATTCATCGATTTACACTTATAAACCATAGAAACCATAGGAAAACTACAGCACAGAAACAGGCCTTTTGGCCCTTCTTGGCTGTGCCGAACCATTTTCTACCTAGTCCTACTGACCTGCACACGGACTATATCCCTCCATACACCTCCCATCCATGTATCTGTCCAATTTATTCCTAAATGTTAAAAAAGAACCCGCATTTACCACCTCATCTGGCAGCTCATTCCATACTCCCACCACTCTCTGTGTGAAGAAGCCCCCCCCCAATGTTCCCTTTAAACTTTTCCCCCCTCACCCTTAACCCATGTCCTCTGGTTTTTTTTCTCCCCTTGCCTCAGTGGAAAAAGCCTGCTTGCATTCACTCTATCTATACCCATCATAATTTTATATACCTCTATCAAATCTCCCCTCATTCTTCTACGCTCCAGGGAATAAAGTCCTAACCTATTCAACCTTTCTCTGTAACTGAGTTTCTCAAGTCCCGGCAACATCCTTGTAAACCTTCTCTGCACTCTTTTAACCTTATTTATATCCTTCCTGTAATTTGGTGACCATTATACTCAATACTTTGATTAATAAAGGACAATGTACCAAAAGCTCTCTTTACGACCCTATCTACCTGTGACGCCACTTTTAGGGAATTTTGTATCTGTATTCCCAGGTCCCTCTGTTCTACTGCACTCCTCAGTGCCTTACCATTAACCCTGTATGTTCTACCTTGGTTTGTCCTTCCAATGTGCAATACCTCACACTTGTCTGTATTAAACTCCATCTGCCATTTTTCAGCCCATTTTTCCAGCTGGTCCAAGTCCCTCTGCAGGCTCTGAAAACCTTCCTCACTGTCTACTACACCTCCAATCTTTGCATCAGCAAATTTGCTGATCCAATTTACCACATTATCATCCAGATCATTGATATAGATGGCAAATAACAATGGACCCAGCACTGATCCCTGTGGCACACCACTAGTCACAGGCCTCCACTCGGAGAAGCAATTCTCTACTACCACTCTTTGGCTTCTTCCATTGAGCCAATGTCTAATCCAATTTACCACCTCTCCATGTATACCTAGCGACTGAATTTTCCTAACTAACCTCTCATGCGGGACCTTGTCAAAGGCCTTACTGAAGTCCATGTAGACAATATCCACTGCCTTCCCTTCATCCACTTTCCTGGTAACCTCCTCGAAAAACTCCAGTAGATTGGTCAAACATGACCTACCATGCACAAAGCCATGTTGACTCTCCCTAAGTCCCTGTCTATCCAAATGCTTGTAGATTCTGTCTCTTAGTACACCCTCCAATAACTTACCTACTACCGACGTTAAACTTACTGACCTATAATTTCCCGGATTACTTTTCGATCCTTTTTTAAACAACGGAACCAACAGGAGCCACTCTCCAATCCTCCGGCACCTCACCTGTAGGCAGCGACATTTTAAATATTTCTGCCAGGGCCCCTGCAATTTCAACACTAGTCTCCTTCAAGGTCCGAGGGAACACCCTGTCAGGTCCCAGGGATTTATCCACTTTAATTTTCCTCAAGACGGCAAGCACCTCCTCCTTTTCAATCTGTACAGTTTCCATGATCTCACTACTTGTTTCCCTTAATTCCACAGACTTCATGCCAGTTTCCTTAGTAAATACAGACGCAAAAAACCTATTTAAGATCTCCCCCATTTCCTTTGGTTCCGCACATAGCCGACCACTCTGATCTTCAAGAGGACCAATTTTATCCCTTACAATCCTTTTACTCTTAATATACCTGTAAAAGCTCTTTGGATTATCCTTCACTTTGACTGCCAAGGCAACCTCATGTCTTCTTTTAGCCCTCCTGATTTCTTTCTTAAGTATTTTCTTGCACTTCTTATACTCCTCAAGCACCTTATTTACTCTCTGTTTCCTATACATGTCATACAACTCCCTCTTCTTCTTTATCAGAGTTGCAATATCCCTTGAGAACCAAGGTTCCTTATTCCTATTCACTTTGCCTTTAATCCTGACAGGAACATACAAACTCTGCACTCTCAAAATTTCTCCTTTGAAGGCTTCCCACCTACCGATCACATCTTTGCCAGAGAACAACCTGTCCCAATCCACGCTTTTTAGATCCTTTCTCATTTCTTCAAATTTGGCCTTCTTCCAGTTCAGAACCTCAACCCTAGGACCAGATCTATCCTTGTCCATGATCAAATTGAAACTAATGGTGTTATGACCACTGGAACCAATGTGCTCCCCTACACAGACTTCCGTCACTTGTCCTAATTCGTTTCCTAACAGGAGATCCAATATTGCATCCGCTCTCGTTGGTCCCTCTATAGATTGATTTAGAATATTTTCCTGAACACATTTTACAAACTCTAAACCATCTAGACCCCTAACAGTTTGGGAGTCCCAATCAATGTATGGAAAATTAAAATCCCCTACCACCACAACTTTATGTTTCCTGCAGTTGCCTGCTATCTCTCTGCAGATTTGCTCTTCCAATTCTTGTTGACTATTGGGTGGTCTGTAATACAATCCCACTAATGTGGCTATACCTTTCCTGTTTCTCAGCTCCACCCATAAGGACTCAGTAGACAAGCCCTCTAATCTGTCTTGCCTGAGCACTGCTGTAATATTTTCCCTAACAAGCAATGCTACTCCCCCACCTTTCATTCCTCTGCCTCGATCACATCTGAAACATCGGAACCCTGGAATATTAAGCTGCCAGTCCTGCCCGTCCTGTAGCCAAGTTTCACTAATTGCTATAACGTCATAATTCCACATGTCAATCCACGCCCTCAACTCATCCGCCTTCCCCGCAATACTCATAGCATTGAAATATATACACCTCAGAAGATTTTTACCACCACTCACCACCTTTCTATTAGCGGATTTGCTTGAACTTTTAACATCATTTATTTTCACCTCAGCCACACTGTCAGCTCTGGCACTTTGGTTCCCATCCCCCTGCAAATCTAGTTTAAAGCCTCCCTAGTAGCACTAACAAACCTCCCTGAAAGAATATTGGTCCCCCTATAGTTCAAGTGTAACCCGTCTCTCTTGTGCAGGTCCCACCTGCCCCAGAAGTGGTCCCAATGATCCTGAAATCTGAAACCCTGCCCCCTACACCAGTTCCTCAGCCACTTGTTCATCCTCCAGACCATCCTATTCTTACCCTACTGGCACGTAGCACAGGTAGCAATCCTGAGATTACCACCCTTGAGGTCCTGCTTTTCAACTTCCTACCAAGCTCTCTATACTCACTTTCCAGGACCTCCTCATTCTTCCTTGCTATGTCATTGGTACTGATGTGCACCACGACATCTGGCTGATCACCCTCCCACTTCAGAATGTCATGCAAGCGATCAGAGACATCCTTGACCTTGGCACCCGGGAGGCAACAAACCATCCTGGATTCTCTGTCATGACCACAGAACCTCCTATCTGCACCTCTAACTATCGAGTCTCCTATCACTACTGCTCTCCTCTTTTTTCACCCTCCCTTCTGCACTGCAGAGCCTGACTTAGTGTCAGAGATCCGGCTACTGCAGCTTGTCCCAGGTAAGTCAACCCCCCCCCAACAGTATCCAATGTGGTATACTTGTTGTTGAGGGGAATGGCCACAGGGGAACCCTGCTGTGCCTGCCGTTTTCTCTTCCCTTGCCTGACAGTGACCCAATTTCCTGTCCTCTGCTCCTTTGGTGTAACTACCTCCCTGTAGCTACTATCTATAATCTCCTCATTCTCCCGAATGATCCGCAGGTCATCCAGCTCCTGCTCCAGTTCCCTAATGCGGTTTGTTAGGAGCTGCAGCTGGATGCACTTCTTGCAGGTGTCGTTGTCAGGGAGACCGGAGGTCTCCCTGACTTCCCACATCCTGCAAGAGAAGCATTCCAACATCCTGCCTGGCATTCTCTCTACTCTAAACAATCTGAAGAAAAAACTCACTGGAACCTACCCTGGCCTCTGCCTGTTCTCGCCGAAGCCTGTTGAGCCAAAGTCGTCCCACTCTGACTCAGTCCACTCCGACAATGGCCGCTACAACGATGGCCACTGTATATGGTGGTCTGCTTTTAAACCTTGGCGTGCTACGTCAGAACTTCTGTAAGAACTTTTCTAGCAGCCTTGCTTTTTTTCAGAGAATGAAATATAAAAATCATGATATTCTAATAGATACAGTGTGATGAAGGGTCTTGGCTTGAAGTGCTGTTTGTTTATTCCTCCCCATAGATGCTGCTTGACCAGCTGAGTTCCTCCAGTATTTTGTGTGTATTACTGTGGATTTCCAGCATCTGCAGAATTTTTTTTGTTTATATTCTAATAGAGGAATTCACACTTGAGTTCTAAATCATTACTGTACAAAAGTTGTCACTTCTTTTTAACTCTTCTGCTTAATGAAAGGAAAATAGACTTTACTATTAAGTGCTACTCTTCAAATAAAACATTTTCAAGGAAGTGTTGTTAAGTGGATTTGTTTTCTTTTCAGTTTGTGTGGTGTGGTGAAACATGGCGTTAACCCAGCAGACTGTTCTTCTGCGGAGCGCTGTATCCTTGCCTACCTCTATGATCTTTACACCTCCTGCAGTCACTTAAAGAGCAAGTTTGGCGAGCTCTTTGGGTAAGAATTATAGATGCACTGCCAAAGACTGATTGTCAGTAACTTGATGTAAGGGTTGGGAAAAGGGTTCTAATGATGTGGATGGAAGATATTTTTCCTGAATTTGTAAATACGTTTGAACATTCAAGTTGATTTAGCTTCTAGATATTTTCAGAATTGTTATTCCCTGCTGGAAAAGGCCTTAGAGCAATATAATACAGATATAAGCCCTTCATCCCAACCTGTCTACGCCAACCTATTTCATCCCAATTTTATACATTCGGCCCATATTCCTTCAAGCTCCACCACCACAATGTACCCATCCAGGTGCTTCTTAAATGACACTATTGTACCTGCCTCAACCAGTTCCACTGGCAGCTCATTCCATATGTTAATCGCCCTCAGCATAAAAATGTTGCACCTCAGTCCATTTTGAATCATTCCTCTCTCACCCTAAATCTATGACCCCTTAGTTTTAAACTCCCTAGCCTCGGGAAAAGACTGTTATCATTCACTTCATCTGTGCCATTCATAATCTTAATCATTTTCTTTAAGGTCTCTCCTCATTCTCTTATAAATGTAATAGCTTTTACTGGTTTAACCATATATTTCCACGAGCAGGGCAACCATTTGGACTGTAAATCTTACTGCATCTATTGTGCACATATAATGGTAAAATAGACTGCCCCACAGAAAGAAAAATGAGTTAATACATTAAATTCTGTCAGGATTTCAGAATATTTGTTTTTTTTTGTGTACATAATTCAGAAATGTGCTGGAAATATGATCTGTCCCAGTAGCAGAGTAAGAATTAAGTTCAGTAAAACGTAGACCATGGGTTACAGCTATTTGCATGAATTGTTGATTACAGTCTGTCATTTGAGTTTTTCATCATCTTGCAACAGGTTTTAATTACATTTAAAACTTTGCCAATTAACTTTTTAGTGATGCCTGTTCCAAAGTCAAGAATACCATCTACAGTAACATTGATCCTTCTGATTCAAACATGCTCTGGGAACCTGAGTTCATGATTGATGCCATTGAAAACCCTTCTGCACATAACTTCAGCTATTCCATGCTTGGTAAAATCCTGAATGACAATCCAGCCAATCGCTACAGCTTTGTTTGCAACGCGCTCATGCATGTCTGTGTGGGGCATCATGACCCTGATCGGTAAGAGCCTGACTGAATTTATACTTGAGGAATAATTTAGCAAGCAGCTTCGGCAGTTTTTAAAATTGGTATTGAAAATCAATTGACAAAACACATCAAAACTTAACTCGATCACCTTTTTTGTAAAGCTAATAAACAAAGTGGGGTTGATACATGCAGCAAGGTAGTGTTTTGACCTTGACCTGTTATTACTGTCTATTATATCCAATTCTTCACAACAATGCATTCTGTGAGATAGAACAGATAATTTGTTGATGAATAATGTAAATTGGAGTGGTCAGATTTATTTTGATTCATTGAAGTTAGACTGGATATTAGTTGCTTCTGAAGATTATGTTCGTTTATGAGCTGACCTTAAATTTTTAATTTTATGGAATTATCTTGTGTTTAACAAAGTAAATAATTTGATTGCTCAGGAATAGAACAATGATTAATATGTAGTCTTAATTGTGAGGCTCTTGTCATTGCACACAGGTATTCATGCAGTTGAAAATGTTTTTGTCAAGGGTTTGGACTGAATTAAAGCCTGAAGCAGAAACAGGAGAATTGTGCAGTTCGAATCACCAATGTACCTCATTCTCCTTTAATATTTTTAATGCTTTTATTAATAATTGGGATTTTTAATTAACTATGGACTTTGGATGAAGGATGGTTTATTAGTCTATATAGACATGAGTCTGCTGACTATAAAAATTAAGCAAAAGCAAAATAGCTAGCTGTTGCCTTTCTGGTGTGTGTAAACCTACATGTTTGGCTTTTTAAAGATAGATCATTTTCTTTGCAGGTTGTTATGCAATCTTTTGTTTTTTTTTAATTTAGTGTGAATGATATTGCCATCCTGTGTGCAGAACTAACTGCCTATTGCAAGGCTCTCAGTGCAGAGTGGCTTGGCGTTCTTAAGGCACTATGCTGTTCATCCAATAATGGAACTTGCGGCTTCAATGATCTTCTGTGCAATGTTGATGTAAGTATTCTTTCCATCATATAGATCTTGAAGCTTTGATCACCTTGAGGTTAAATTTGTCTGTTAACTTGTCTGCTTGTTCACAGGTTAACATTTACTTGTACTTGCTGCCACAAAGAAATCTTGGCGAAATCATCTGGCTGATGATTTAAAGCAAAGGAGCAAGTGAATGGTGTTGGCCGGCAGAGGTTGCATTGGGGGGGGGGATGGGGTTTGTCTGAAGTACTGGTCTGGCTGAAATTAGCAGCACATTTGAAATGATGACAGTTAATTTATGGATGACTCTGAACTATCACTCCAAGGATGATGACTTTAAAGAAAATGCTTATCAGGGTGATTTTTGAAACAATTGGTTGGAATCCTGTAGAAGGGTAGAGATTGAGAATATGTTGAGGAGGCTGGATTGTGATCTCAAAGTTCAGTGGCTTCTTACTAATATTTTCCTCGTTCCTTACGTTCAATGTATTATGCTCACTCTTAAAGGTGTGTTGGTAATTTATCTTGAGTGTGTACTTGGGAGCAGTGCACTAAATGTGTATTAATGTTCAGTGTACTGCTCCGAAATGTTGAGTCCATTGATTGTTTAAATTGTCTTAAGATCAAGGGTCAATATTTGACTCTTCATTTGGAGATGCTGGAACTAATACCCATTCAAAAAGGAACAGCGGGAGACTTCCATCTTAGGTTTTCGATTTAGGTCTAAATGAAATATCATTGTGTCACTTCAATATAGCTTTATAGTGATGGGAATCAGTATTAGGCTCGTGTATGTTGCTTTTGCACATTCATGGTCATTGCACTCAGTAGTGTTAAGTCTTTTTAAAAAAAAAGTTGCAACCAAAACACTATTATTACTTTCATGGCTCCCTGCAGTGATGTCCCTTTTGTTGTTTGAAGGGCTTTCCGAGCCAACTCTTCCCTTCCATGTACAGTAATAAAAGGAGTGTACTGTGGTTTTTCCCCACAGAACCTTACCATTATCTGCACTGAGTTTCAATTCTTCCCTCAGCATGTACACCTGCAAGGTAGACTGTGCCAGGTAACAGTATTCCCTTACAGACATCTCCCTGTACTGGAAGACCAATGAGTTTCAGGCAGACCAAAGAATATCCTTTACTGAGTTGATGATCTTCTAGCAATATCTGATGTCTGTCTCAGTATGTATCACCAGAGACAGCCTGAGATCAGAGCTCTCCGTTACATAGCTGCTGGGGATGAACTGAGTCACGGACACTTTTGTATTAGTCTCCACACTCTCTTAGCAAATCCACATTCTACAAGGAGATGGGTGGTCGTTTCTGCTCTACTGCAGCTATCCTGAGGGCAATATGTATAAAGAGAGGAAGATTACCTTTGTTTGTCACACATACATTGAAACATTCAGTGAGATGTGTCTTTTGGGACAAATCAAATCAGCGAGGATTGTGCTGGGCAGCCTGCATGCATGGCCACAGTTCCAGAGCCAATTAGCATGCCCACAACTCACTAACCCTAACTGTATGTCTTTGGAATGTGGGAGGAAACCAGAGCACCTGGGGAAAACCCATGTCATTGTTGGGAGAACGTACAAACTCCTCACAGACCTCAGTGGGAATTGAACCCTATTATTACAACTGTAAAGGATTGCGCTAACTGCTAGCCACATTGGGGGTGATATGTCCTCTGTTGAGGAAAGCTCTAACTGGAAGGGCACCTCTCACTGCCAGCCAAGTGAGAGGCGCTTGTATGTCAGATCTGGCAATGATGCATGCTGCCATGTGGTTTGGACTGTATGCTCCATCAACAAAACCACACACTCCATAGTGTGCCTGTCCTGTGGTTTCTGCAGTCTATTCCACACTAACCGCTACCTGATATTTTTGTGGTCAAAGATGTTTACTTGGAAGTACTCTTCAACAAAGGATTGGTAGTGCAGCAGTGAAGCACCTTCCGCAACACCAGGGACAAGTTAAGCCTTTAGTATGCAGTGATTGAAAGGGAAAGGCAGAGACTATAAAATTAGGCAGAATGTTGGCAGGTGGAACTTAATCCAGACAAATGTGAGGTGAGGCAGACATTTACAGCAAACAGCTAGAACCTTAGAAGCTACGTAGGTGCATAGGGAAGTGAAGAAGGCAATTGGCATGCTGGCCTTTAGAGAGTGGTATTGATTATAAGCGTTGAGACATCATACTGCAACTGGTTTGGGCACATTTGAAATATTTTGTAGTTCTAATGACCACACCATAAAAAGGATGTGGCAATACCTGAAGATAGATACTTTATTGATCTCAAAGGAAATTACAGTACCACAGTAGCATTGCAAGTGCACAAAAACCAAGTTACCTCAAACAGTTAACAGGAGGAGGTCATCACTTCCCCAGCTATAGATTGACTCATTATAGAGCCTAATAGCTGAGGGTAAGAATGACCTCATATATACTGCTCTTTGAAGCAGTGCAGTGACCTTAGTCTATTACTATAAGTGTTCCTCTGTTCAGCCAAGGTGGCATGCAGAGGGTGAGAAACATTGTTCAGCATTGCCAGGATTTTCCATAGGGTCCTTTGTTCTACCACAGCCTCAGTGTGTCCAGTTTACTCCTATAACAGAGCCAGCCTTTCTGATTCGTTTATTGAGCCTGTTGGCATAACCCCTGTTAATGCCATTGCCCCAGCACATCATCGCTTAGAAGATTGTACTGGCAACAACAGCCTGGTAGAACATGTGAAGGAGAGGCCTACGTGCTCCAAAGGACCTCAGTCTTATTAACTCTGGCCCTTCTTGTATATGGCCTCTTGTGTTGGTGCTCCACTTTTGTCATCCAGGAGTGCAGTAGAGACTTACTAGGATGTTGCCTGGAATGGAGAGCTTTAGATATACTTGTAAAGGCTGAGATTATTCTAACTGGAATACAAGAGGCTAAGAGGTGACCTTATAGAGGTTTATAAAATTGAGGGGCATGGATAGGGTAGACATTCACAGTCTTTTTCCATGGGAAGGGGAATCTAAAAGAAGAGAGCACAGGTTTAAGGTGAGAGGTTCAAGATTATTTCATGTCATTTCCTGTATACAAGTGAAAGGAGAACAAAATCATTGTTACGCTGGATCCAATGCAGAACACAATTCGTCAAGTGCCTGCTTGATATTGCCCTTTGGCAGTATGTAAACTACGGTCAGGATCATGGAGGAGAACTCTCTAGGTAAGTAGTACAGTTGGCACTTAATCATTGGATGTTCCAAGTCGGGGGCATAATAGTGCGACAAAACCATCTCATCTGAGCACCACGAAGAGTTTATCATGAAACACAGAAACACAGACTGCTTCTTCCCCCCCCCCCCAACCCCCGCAAGCTTTTGCCGCCTTTGAATCAGCAGTTCAGTCCAACCAGTGTATGGTGAAGCCCTCTGCTCTTAATGATGAATCCATCTTGTCTGGAGTGAGCCTTGTCACCATGAAGCTGAGAATACTGCCATCACTCCGCTACAGCAATCTTACCCTAGGTCCTCAGTCTTGTTCTTTATCAACTGTATATTTACATGAAGAGGGCTTCAGGGAATCCTGTTTCAAGGTTGTTGACCGTGGAGTATAGTTCGTTGAGTTCCAAAAAATGTTACAGCTTGGCAGATATGGCACCAACTTAAAGGAAGTTTCATACCCTGACGTTTTAGTCTGGCTTGGGGTCCCCTCTTCTCCCTCTCTCCAGACATGGTGATGTACCTTCATGTGCTTAAAGGTGTCATAACTGCATTCCTGAGAGTTAAGTCCACTACTGAGTCCTTCAGAAGATGGTAAAGTCATGAATTGGTTAAGACAGTTGAAAAGTGTTTTACTTAAAGGGAAATTACAGGCTCCAGATTTCATAAAAGAGGTTCAGAAGAAGTATATTTAGAAGTTTTGTAAGCTGACTGCAAAGCATCACTGTGATTCACCAGTGCCATCTTCTTTTTCTTGGTTACCAGGATGATTGTGAACTTAAAGCAAGTGGGAACCTTGGATTGATGCAGGCAGAGATGAAAAATGTCTGCAACTACCCCCACTGGTTAATCAGCACATGATCTGTGGATACCAGGGCATTAGCCGGGGTCAGATGCTTAATGCAGATTTACTCTGTTGAATTCTGATCTTGTGTCTGCAACAGTGACTGTTGGTTCAGGTGCTTTGAAGGATGCTGGGGAGGGCTATGACTTTTCAATCCCTTTCTGTTCAAAACATACATAGAATGCATCAGGCTCATTGGGAAGAGATGTGCTGTTGTTGACGATGCTGTTCTAAGCTCTGCCACAACTGATGGCTTTTGGCATCTTTATTAGCTTTACAGAGGTTGTATTTCAATTCCTTGTAAATGTCAAGGTCATATCTAATTGTCAGGGTCATAGACTACAGTAGGGAGTTGCCCTGGCTCATCCGTGGTTTCCTGTTTGGTATGCAGTCCTTGACTCACTTGCTGATAAAGTCTGTGATAGTGGTGACATCTAGGCTGGTTACTGAGACGTAAAACATGGACCAGTCTACTGACTCAAAGCAGTTGTGTCAAAGGTAATCTATTTCCTCAGACCAGTACGCAACAACTTTTTGTACTGGATCCTCATATTAAGCTTCTTTTTGTATGCAGGGGGGAAAGAGCACAGCTTGGTGTCTGATTTACCAAAGTGTGGGAGGGGTATAATTGGAATGTGTTTTTGATGGTCTTGTAGTATTGTTGAATTCTGTTTGAGCCACTGGGTGGGACAGGAGACATGCTGATAGTATTTTGGTAAGGTAGTCTTGAAGTTGCCTGGTTGAATTCACCGGCAATAATGAAGAGGGCTTCAGGGAATCCTGTTTTAAGGTTGTTGACCATGGAATACATTTCATTGAGTTCCCAAAATGTTACAGCTTTGCAGGCAGGTCACCAACTTTCTACCACATCGTCAACCACTGATAATAGCGAGCAGAACATTCAATTACTTTGTTTTTTTGTGCTTTATGGCCCTTGATGGAATGTTTGCCAGGCAGTGGGATTTTTTATGTCTTTCTATTATTAGTGTCAATGCTTTCCTGATATTTTCAAGAGCAGCAAAATACAGAAAAGATATGACTGCTTTATGATAATGTGATAATATTTTAATTTTACTTATAATTTTTTTTTCTCTGCTGGATTAAGTATTACATTAAACTGCTGCTGTTTAGTTAACAAATTTCACGTCACTTGCTGGTCGTGATAAACCTGATTCTGATGAAGGATAATGAGAATAGAAATGAGAAGACCATATTCATGCTTTGTCCAGAGTGGAATACATTTGCACAGGAATGTTTGTCAGCTGTTGCTGAAATCTTGAAAAGGCATATAAGAAATTCCAGGGCCTTATGATTCTGGAAATGTATGCTGTCATTCAGTCATGCTGACACAAATCACTCAGTGATAAGTTGCTTCAATTTTAATTGTCTAGTACTAAAACATTCTCTTTTTTTCAGGTGAGTGATTTATCATTCCATGATTCTTTGGCAACTTTTATAGCTATTTTAATAGCTAGACAATGCTTGCTGCTGGAGGATTTGATTCGCTGTGTGGCAATTCCTTCACTCCTTAATGCAGGTAAATATCTTAGAGCGGCCACTTTTAAAAGTGCAAGAAGGATGACAGTACTGTGCAAAAGTCTTAAGCACATATATATAGCAAGAGTGCCTAAAACTTTTGCACAGTACGGTATATTTATCTTTTTTATTGGAAGTATAGAATTAAGAACGCACAGCTACACAATGTTTTCTTTTGTTCATGTGCTAGGAGTCATTACAGAATAGAATGAGAATACTTAACCTCCGAGCCTTTAATAACAAATTGAAAGTGTAATATGGTTAGTCCCCGCCTCAGCTCCTTTTCCTCTACCCTTTGTTTTCCTTCTCCCTTAATTATTGTTCTAATTTCCTATTGCCAGCAACAATTGAATCTGATTCCATTATTCTTTCTGGATCAAGAAAGTTTTAAATTATACCATCCTTGCTCTTTTTGCCAGTTACTATATCTTAATCAGTGTTGTTTGGTCTATTGTCAGAAAGAACCACTTCTCTGTAATTACTTTGTCTTGACCCTTATGGAATTTGAACATCTTTATTGAATCATATCTAGAGCTTTTCTGTTTGAAGGAAAACTATCTCCGACTTTCATATCTATCCATAAAATAGAAGTTCCCTTTCTTTCAGCCCACTTTATGACTTTCTAGCAGTTTTGTATACTCCTAACAGAGTGATGATAAGAATTGGGTATAATAGAGGCAGCTCAACCAGTATTTTATTGAGGTTCAACAAAGCTTACTTTTGTGCATCCATTCCTTTATAAATCTAGGATACTATATTTGTTCAGTCACTCTTTACGTCTACTGCACTACCTTTAAAGATTTGAACTCATTCAAACTTGGGTCTTTCTAAGAATTATGTCCATATTATGTTGCCTTTCCACGTTCTTCCTACCAAACTGCATTTCATTTTTTTGTACTTTAAGTTGTACTCAAAGCTATTCCATCATTTTGTTTTACCCTAATTTATCACTATCTTCATTACTACATTTTTTTATCCTCTGTAGATTTTGAAATGATGTCTTGTATGCTCAATTATTAATACAACATATATCAAGAAAAATAATTCTTAAATTGTTGACTCAAATTTGTTAACTTCCTCCAGCTCTAAAAGCGGTATTTTTTTCATGGATCTGACCCTAAGCCCGTTGACTCCATGTAATACTTTCAACTGTAGTTTTCTCTTCAATCCTCCTGAATTATCAAAAATTCAATGAAGTTAGCTATGAATGATTTGCTCTTCAGCAGTTCTGTATTACTACTTACCTTGACCCTTTTGTAATCTGAACACCAGAAATCTTTCCCAGAGCAGGTTGCTATGGACCACTGATCAATGACCTCCAAGCAGAATATACTCCATTAACATGTTGTTGTCACAGACATCCCACCCTGCAAAAACTAATTTCAGGGAGGTATCACCCCCACCCCCCCGCAACCCCATATCCCTCCCCCCCACCCCAGTCGACCTCCAAGGGTGCATGTATACAGGACATTTGATTATGAAAGAATACAACAATTTATTTGATCAAATATTGAAACTATTTATACATACACACACACACATACACATATATATTCCTTGTTGAGTATTTTGTTGGCGGTCTCAATGCTAATAGCTAAATGCTTTCTTATTTCTTTTGGAAACTTTCCTTGTACTGTGATGTGGCTTGCTTGGCAGATTTGAGCACTTTTCTAGAAGTCTCAACCTCATACCAGTCTGTGTCAATGAATTTGTTAATTTTGCAAGACACCAGATTTGCATGTATTCTGTGAGACAGCTGACTTCTGAATTCTGTCTTAATGTGACGCACCATGCTGAATGCCCTTTCTACATCACAATTAGAATTTGGCAGCACCAAAAGCAGCTTCATCAACTGGCAGAGCTCTTTGAATCTCATCTGCCCTGTGCTCACAGATTTTACTTTGGACAGCTTCTCCCAGAACTCATCAACTGGCAAACTTTTGTAGTTTGGTACCAGTCCTTCAAGGTTAGTTGAGACATAATCCAGGACTTCCAAGTGGAGCTGTTCTCTTGCATCTGCCTTGATCCCCTTTGGAAATCTCTCTGTCAAAGTCAAAATCTGGTCTGGATTCACCTCATCTTGGCTCTGTGTATTGACCACTGACAGATTTTTCAAGATTTGGTCTCTCATTGGGAACTTCTCCAAGATTTTTTGAAAGCGCCTGACATAGAATGCTCTGGCACCTTTGAAGAACTGCTTTGTCTTGTAAAGGGGGATCTCTTGTGCTTCCTCGCTTAGCAACTGCCTCCTTTCCAGGTACCCAGTAAAAAGCTCTTCATCCGGGCAGTGAATTTCAGGGTTGCTCACATCTATCTCCTGAATGTTCTGTTCTCTGTATACCTTTGGCTCAATAAATCTGCTTGTTATGTCATGCAGGAGCTCTTCTACACTTTGATCCAACTTGAAGAGGATAGGTGCCTTGTTTTGAAAAATCAAATTGAATTTGTTAAAACATTGTGTGACATTATGGAGAAAGCATGTGTATATTTTCATTTGGGGGTCTTTCAGCCTCTTCTGAATATGAGATGACTTCTGATTCTCACTCTTTGACTCAAAATATGAAATAAAGACTAGTCATTGGTGGAGCAGATGGTCCAAACCTTTTCCTAAAGAAAGCCAGCGTGTAGAACAATGCTTTTGTACTCTCTGCTGGGCAACATTGCAGAACTCTTGAAACTGTTTTAGGTCTTCTCTTCGTTTGGAACTTTTCTCAAAGTAGTAGTAGATGTCAATGAGCAGTTCTTCAGGTGACATTGAGAACTCCTTAGCAGCAGTTTTGGCACAAATGTTGACCAGGTGACTTGGACAGCCAACGCTATAAATATGAGGGGTCCTGTGCTTTCACTCTTGATAAGACAGAGTTGTTTTTGCCAATCATCGCATTGCAGTTGTCACTGCTAAATCCTACACAGTTAGACCATTCAAGGCCTTTGTCGTGCATGGATGATGCAATGCAGTTGAACATGTTTTCAGCTTTGGCATTATTGCACACTGGCATGTCTACAAATCCAACTGTTACCTTATCCTGTGTTTCATTTTAGTACCTGGCTGAAATGGCACATTCCTTGTCACACATGATATCGTTGCTTTGATCAACCAAAATACTGTATGGCCTTTTTTCTGTCCGGATGAACTTGTACAGGTCCTCTGAACATTCAGGTTCCAGTGCCATGTTCACAATTGCTGCTGTCTTGGTTGATGAGCAGGCATAGTTTTTGCTATTTCTGTACTTATATTATCGATAGACAATAGTTGCAGGAGTAGGCCATTCACTGTGATCATGGCTGATCATCCACAATGAGTATCCCGTTCCTGCCTTCTCCCCATATCCCTTGACTCCGCTATCCTTATCATGGAGTCGTCTTTTCATTCTATTACAACTTTAAGCACGTCTACAGGGAGTTTGGCCTCATCACGTAGGACATCAATAGACTGGCTCCTTAGCAGCTAGCCAGCTAGTTTAAATAACGTTAGCTATGCTAATGAATGAATAACACTGTCAAACTCGCCAACATGTCTTTTACAGTCATTTGGGCAATAGAAAAGTCACTGTTGCAAACAGTGCAGCGAGCAACACTGTCATTATTTTTGACCCCTATTAGGCAGGGGTGCACTTTAGTGTAGTCTGGGGTGAAGTGCATTTTATATTTTTTTTTGAAACACTCTGCCATGGCGGTGCAGGACACTAAACTGAACTGCTGGAGAGACAGAGGTCAACTGTAAAGCCCGTCCACAGAGAAAACTGATAGGTCTACTTAGCAGAGAGAGACCAATCAGGATGTTCGCTCCCGCTCTCGTTCTCCCTCTCCCTCTCAAAAAAATCAATTTCTGGGATATTGTATATAATTTGCGGGTGTCAAGGAGCTGCTATTAATATGCGGGAGACTCCCGGAACTTGTGGGAGAGGTGGGATGTCTGTTGTCATGTTTTCTAACAGTAGAAATCATGTTTCAATATATCATTTCTGTTTCAGCATGCAGTGAGCAAGATTCAGAACCAGGTGCTCGTCTAACATGCCGAATCCTCCTTCATTTGTTTAGGACACCACAGCTAAACCCTTGTCACCAGGATAGCAGTAAGTAATGATTTTTAATCAGTAGAAATGCTTATGTTGGATCTTGATGTTTTTGCGATCCAAAGAAATGAGGCATAAAGCTTGTTGTTTACAATTGTTTTATTAACTGTTACCAAAACAAAGGAGGAGAGAAAATAGCCGAAGCATGGTGAGAGACAAATAAAAGAGAAAGATTAAAAGTAGTGTGATTTTCTCATAATGTACTACGTATAACAGAAATTTCATTGATAACAATTAACCAATCAAGTAGCTAGATTTAAGTATTGTGACATCTGCCACTGAAACCAAGAAGTTCCAGAAATATACAGAGGTAACTGTAACCACTGGAAAATTCACTGAATAATCATTTGTATACAGGTGGGAATATAAAAATGCAGACAAGCATAGGAAAATTAAACTACAAGAAAAATAACAATTCTACAGCTCAATCCAACACCTGAGACCTGATTTCAGTCATGTCCAATGAGGAGAAATAAATACATTTTTCTATTCACAAGGTTTTTATTCATAACAAGGCATTTGACCATTTATTTCATGTAGGTTGTCAAAACAACTATTATTTTATTTATAAAAGGTTGCCTAATGTTAAGTAAACTACTTGTGCATGCCAGAAGAGGGAAACAAATGACTAGCAGAGGCAAGCTATATATTTTAATGAAAAATGCTTAACTTTTTTTAATCACTTCAATTTTGTCTTTTAAATTTGTAAACTGGGCCAAGCACAGTTTTATAGCAGATTTGGGAATTGTCTCTGAAAGTGTTCAATATTGGACACTGCCAGTAATTTCCTCATTCCTATAGTGGGTTAACTATCAGATTTGTCTATTACTTGAGGAAGCCCTCTCATTGATAAAGATTTTCCACTGGATTAAGGTGTTGAAATGAAAAGTTCAACTGATATTCAGTCTTTTTGCCTCATCTTCTGGTCAGAATCAGTTTATTATCGCTGACAGATGCCATGAAATCACTGACTCAGTCCTGAAGAAGGGTCTCGGCATGAAATGTCAATTGTACATTCATTTCCATAGTTACTGCCTGACTTGCTGAGTTCCTCCAGCATTTTGTGTGTGTTGCTTTGGATTTCCAGCATCTGCTGATTCTCTCATGTCTATGTCATGAAATTTGTTCTTTTGTGTTCGTTGTGCAATGCAAAACATAAAATACTGTAAGTTGCAATTAAAAAAAATAAGTAGTGCAAAAGCGGAATTGGCAGGTATGGGGCCTTAATGATAGATACTGCCTTTCTGAGGCCTTCTTCAGGCACCACCTTTTAAAGATATCATTGATGGTAGTGAGGCTTGTGCTCTTGATGGAACTGACAGAGTCTGTGACCCTCCCATGTTGACGCCCAGCAGCTTGAAACTGCTCAACTCAGAGACCCCTGCTATCTCCGCAATGAGGACTGCTGTGTGTTCTCCCACCTTCCCCTTTCTGAAGTCCACCAGCACCAATCTTTCATTTCCCTAACCCTAACCCCTCCCCTCTCTGTGCGACCCCCCACCCCATAGGTGGTATGTTGGAAAATTCATTATTGAGTTATTTTGCTATTCTTTTAAAGGATTGATGAGGATGGACGATAGCAAATAAGATTATCAATGCCAACAATAGTTTAAATCCTTCTGACTCTGAATGTTTTCTCATTCCAGATAAACCTACTGTAGGGATCCGTTCATCATGTGACAGGCATCTCCTGGCAGCATCACAGAACAGCATTGTTGTTGGAGCAGTTTTTGCTGTCCTCAAGGCCATCTTTATGTTGGGTAAGTGTGTTATTATATTTTCTGCAGATTACTTTTTTTAAAGCAGGAAGGGCTTCTCTTGTGGTTTGAATTCATTTTGTTCCAGACTGAAATATGATAACCAGACTTGTGCTTACTGAGGACATCTCATGGTGTCCTTTTTCTCCACAAGTTAAAAGGTTTAAGGCTGTATTAAGTGGCTTGATTAACATGGCTAATATTAAATCGCTGCTTCGTTTTACATAGCATTTAGATTAGCTTATATTATGTGAACACTCAGTCCTCTTTTATTGTCATTTAGAAATGCATACATGCCTTAAGAAATTATACAATGTTTCTCCGGAGTGATATCACAGAAAACAGGACAAACCAAAGACTAACACTGACAGAGCCTCATAGTTATAACATATAGTTACAGCAGTGCAAAGCAATACCATAATTTGATGAAGAACAAACCATGGGCACAGTAAATAAAGTCTCAAAAGTCCCCGAGTCGATCGACTCCCGAGTCCCCAATAGCAAGCAGCAAAAGGGAGAAACTCCCTGCCATAAACCTCCAGGCATCGTCAACTTGCCGATGCCTTGGAAGCAGCCGACCACAGCCGACGCTGAGTCCATCTGTCCGAAAACTTCGAGCTTCTGACCAGCCTCTCCGATACAGCCTCCCGAGCGCCATCCTCTGCTGAGCGCCTTCGACCTCGCCCCGGCCACTGAAACACGCAAAGCCGAGGATTTTGGGGCCTTCTGCTCCGGAGATTCCGACTACCACACAGTAGCAGCGGCAGCGAAGCGGGCATTTCATAAGTTTTCCAGATGTTCCTCCGTACTCTCACGTCCGTCTCCATCAAATCAGAATTGTGCATGGTACCCTACTTGACAGATAACAGACATCACCACCGAAGTGGCTGCGCGTGCTGCTGTCATGCTGCCATCTTCTCCTCCTACATTTAAGTGAGATGTACTTAGATTTTACTTGAACCTTGGAATGAAGCCAAAAGCTTTTTCGAAAATGATTAAGAAAATTTTCTGTCCATTTATTTCCATGGAAGCATTGATTTCACTGTACAAGTTGTCTTTATATACAAAACATTTCTCAGTAGAACAGGATGTTGGAAAACGCCACCAGTATTCTTTAAGGAAATGGAAGGCTGGTGCTGGTGATAAAAGTGAATGAAGTATTTGGTGGCTTGGGAATGTAACTCTTAGCTGAGAGAAGAGAATACGTTGGATAACTATATCCTACAAAGGAGCTGATAATCTTGTGATAATTTTGGAGACTTCCCAGTGAATAGATCTTGCTTTCTTCATTGCAGGTGATGCTGAATTGAAAGGGTCTGGATTCTCACATTCTGGTGGGATGGAGGAGCTCCCTGAGGATGAGATAGGAGTGAAAAAATCTGGTGGTCGGGCTGTTTCTATTGAAACCGCCAGTTTAGATGCTTATGCTAAATATGTGCTAAAGAATATTTGTCAGCAGGTAAGGGAATATTAAATCTAGAACAATAGTTCAGTGGGTTCACAGAAATTAAACTGCTTTGTGTTTATGCAAGGATTTGGAAGAATTTTCTACGTGTTGAGCCTAACTATACTGATGTTTGAAAAAGTTTTTAATCCTTGGCTGAATCATCCAGATACATTTGCTGAGACTAAACTGTTTAAGTTTAATTATTTCCAGTAGAGTAGATCTAGCATATTTCCCTTAGATGTTTCACCAGATTTCTTCAGTCAAAATTAGATACTGAATAAAAGAGGGTGAGTGACCAGAAACTTTGTTAAAGATGGATCTTTTAAGGAGTATATTAAGGCAGAACTATGTAAAGAAATGGTCATATTTAAAGATGAAATCTTAAGATGTCAATGCTAAGCCCCTGCTTAAAAGGGTCATTCCCAGCGGTAGGAAGTCTTGAGCTGTTCTGCAGCCGCAAAACAACACATTTCACGACTTAAGTCAGTGATAATAAACTTGATTATGATTTAGAATTTTCTTTTAAATGTACCTTTTCAGTCAAGTGTTTGATCATCTGCCCTAATACCCCCTAACTGACATTTTTTTTGGATGAAGCTCTTGTTTGTTAAAAGTGATGTATGAACATAGAACATAGAATAGTACAGCACAGTACAGGCCCTTCGGCCCACAATGTTGTGCCGACCCTCAAACCCTGCCTCCCGTATAAGCCCCCACCTTAAATTCCTCCATATACCTGTCTAGTAGTCCCTTAAACTTCACTAGTGTATCTGCCTCCACCACTGACTCAGGCAGTGCATTCCACGCACCAACCACTCTCTGAGTAAAAAACCTTCCTCTAATATCCCCCTTGAACTTCCCACCCCTCACCTTAAAGCCATGTCCTCTTGTATTGAGCAGTGGTGCCCTGGGGAAGAGGCGCTGGCTATTCACTCTATCTATTAATATCTTGTACACAAGATATCTTATTATCTTATTATCTAAATACACATTTCCCTTGTGCCTTATCAGTTGTAAATGCCACTAACTGCACGTTTAAAAGGCTCCTTTGAAATCAGAATGAACTTGTCAAATTGTGCAGTTGCAATTACCTGGTGTTAAACATAGAAACATAGAAAACCTATAGCACAATACAAGCCCTTTGGCCCACAGAGTTGTGCCGAACATGTCCCTACCTTAGAAATTACTAGGCTTACCCATGGCCCTCTATTTTTCTAAGTTCCATTTACCGATCCAAAAGTCTCTTAAAAGATCCTATCGTATCCGCCTCCACAACCATTACCAGCAGCCCATTCCATGCACTCACCACTGGCTGAGTAAAAAAACTTAACCCTAACATCTCCTCTGTACCTGCTCCTCAGCACCTTAAACCTGTGTCCTCTTGTGGCAGCTATTTCAGCCCTGGGAAAAAGCCTCTTGACTATCCACAAGATCAATGCCTCTCATCATCTTATACACCTCTGTCAGGTCACCTCTCATCCTCCGTCACTCCAAGGATAAAAGGCCGAGTTCACTCAACCTATTTTCATAAGGCATGCTCCCCAATCCAGGCAACATCCTTGTTCTGCAATAATTACTTATAAATTGTGGTCTGATCTTCATCTAAGTCACAATAATAGACAAAAACAATCTGCCTAAACTAATAACACACAAACAATTGTACTTTTCATGTCATTATTGAACACATTGTTTAATCATTCACAGTTCAGGCCGGAAAATGTATGTGAATCCTTGTATTTAATAACTGGTAGAACCTCCTTTAGCAGCAATAATCTCCATCAAATGTTAATCTGTAACTGCTGATCAGACTTGCACAATGGTGAGAAGGAATATTCCTAGATACAAAACTGTTCCAGTTCATCAATATTCCTGGGATACCTTGCATGAACAGCTCTCTTCAAGTCATGCCACAGCATCTCAATCAGGTTAAAGTCTGAATTCTGACCTGCCCATTCTTTTTAAACTATTCTGTTGTTGATTTACTCATGTTTCAGATCATTGTCTAGTTGCATCATCCAACTTCTATTAAGCTTCAGATGATGAACCACTACCCTGACATTCTCCTGTAAAAAGTCTTGATACGATTTTGAATTCATTGTTCCTTTAATCATTACAAGCTGTCCAGATCCTGAAGCAGTAAAGGAGCCCCAAACCATGATGATCCTTTTCATGCTTCACAGTTGGGATGAGGTCTTGGTGTTGGTGTACACTGCACATTTTCCTCCAAATATAGCAGTGTGCACTTCTGCCAAAAAGTTCAAATTTTGAATAATCTGTCCTCAGAGCATTGTCCCAGAAGCATTGTGGAACATTCAGGTGGTTTTTTTTTTTGCAAACTTGAGACAGGCAGCAATATTTTTTTTTTGGAGTGCAGTGGTTTCCTCTGTGGTGTCCTTCCATTCTTGTTCAGTGTTTTTCTTATAGTGGACACATGAACAGAGACTTTAGCAAGTTCTCGAAATTTCTGCAGGTCTCTTGCTCTTACCTTGGGTTCTTTTTCACTTCCTTCAGCATTGCATGTGTGCTCTTGTTGTGATCTTTGCAGGACGCCCGCACCTAGTGGGAGTAGCAACAGTACTGAATTTCTTCCATTTGTAGGCAATTTCTCTTACTGTGGACGGATGATACTCAGGTCTTTAGAAATGCTTTTGTAGCCTTTTCCAGCTTCATGCATGTCTACAATTCTTCTTCTAAGGTCCTCTAAATGTTGTTTTGATTGAGAGGCATGGTGCACATAAACAAATCTTTCTTGAGAAGAACAGGTTCTGTCAGTATCCTGACTTTGTGTGTCTTTTTATTATATGGCAAGGCACACCTGCAACCCACACCTCCAATCTCATCTCATTGATTGGAACACCTGACTCCAAATTGCTTTTGTAGAAGGCCTTACCCCAGAAGTTCACATACTTTTTTGAACCTTGACTGTGATTGTTTAAATAGTGTACTCAGAAAGTACAATTGTTTGTGTGTTACTAGTTTAGGCATATTGTATTTGTCTATTATTGTGACTTGGATGAAGATCAGACCATATTTTATAAGTAATTAATGCGGAAAACCAGATAATTGCAAAGAGTTCACAAATTTTTTGTTGCAATTGTACACTAAAGTTTCTTGACTACAATAATTATATTTTCAGTAGCTTAGTTGATCAACAACTGCAATCACCCTAAAAAGTTTGGAATTCAATCAAGCTGTTTCTCACGCACCCTATTCTTTAAATAAAGAAAGACTTTTTTTTGAACAGTTTCGGTCATCTGAGCTTGTATCTTATTTTGTGGTTTAATGCTTTAATGTCATACTTTAATTGATAGCTGTCAAGTGAAATATAAATGTATATATGTATTTTATATGTATAAAAAAGACTTGCTAACTTAAAGGGACACAATCTAATTCTGCAAGTAATACCATTTATTGTATTTTCTGTATTTGTATGAAACATTATATTTCTCCACAGGAGTGGGTTGGAGAGCGCTGTCTAAAGAGTCTGTGCGAAGATAGTAGTGCTTTGCAAGATCCAGTTCTAACAAATAAGCAAGCTCAACGACTCTTGCAGCTGATATGCTATCCACACCGGCAACTGGACAATGAGGAAGGAGACAATCCACAACGTCAGAGAATCAAACGGATCTTGCAGGTGAGATATTACACAGGCTTTACATGGAATTATATTCGATAAATAACAGAAACAGAATAAACAATAGAAGTTGTTTCGGTGTCTTCTAATTTTGAAGTAAGAGATATTACAAATCAGTTGGTGATTGAGCAGAATGGAGTATATAATTTTAAAAAATAATAGTAGCAGCTCCACCACTGAGGGTAACAGAAAATTAAATAAAAATTAAATGCAGCTGAACTAGGCGGAAGGACATAACAAGTCCAGTATGTGTTTCTTCATAGTGTTTTACTTAAACCTATCTGTAGAACATTCTCCAGCCTTTAGCTTCAAGGTCTTTTGTTTCTTAAACTTTAAAGATTATTTCTTTATTTATTTATTTTAGAATCTTGACCAGTGGACAATGAGACAGTCTTCACTGGAATTGCAGCTTATGATTAAACAGAGTGTCACCAATGTAAGTAAAGATATTACAATTTGAAGAATTCTGGATTTATACATGTCTGCTGAAAATAGGATAACGAGGGAGTGAGGGAAAGAGGGAGATTTGTACGTGCACGTAATTAAACGTAATAGGTGCTTTTAATCTTGGAAACTTATTTTCCAACTAACTTTCACCTTTCTAGACTTGATCTCTTCAAAGTTGTTGTATCTATTTGTGGTTTGACTCTGGTATGAGTACCTGGACAGGCAACATGTGGCTGCCACCCCTTTACTGTCCATGCTGCCTAGTGATCATTGTGAAACAAAAATCAAAATGCATTAGAAATTTTGCATGTACTACATTAATATTAAATAACAAGTAAATATGAGGGAAGAATGTATTTAAATTTTGCTTGGGTTGTGTGAGGAGACTAATTTGAAGAGAGATTGAGCGCAGTTGAGGGAATACTTCATTGAAATAATAATTTAGAAATAGGACAGTTTATTACTGCATTGGCTGAGAGTCCTTGATACACTGTTTGTTGCTTTATTCAAAACAGGAAAAGTAACTATGTTCCTTCCGTATCTTGATACTTTTATATCTAAAAATAAGCTAAATGGTAAATAGAAAAAACATGCTGTACTGTTGTCTGAACTTGTGTTTCAGGAAATGAACTCCTTACTAGAAAACATTGCTAAGGCCACTATTGAAGTATTCCAGAAATCAGCTGAAATGAACTCATCTAATTTGAGCAGTAATGGAACTGTGAATTCAGTGATACCTGTCTCTGGCACTAGCAACACAAATGGAAATGCCAGCAAAATGAAACCACTACTGAGGTGAGTTATAAGTAGAATTAAACATAAGAACACTAGAAATTTAAATTAAAAGTACAAAAAATACTGTCAATTCTGAACGTAGTAAAGTAGGATATCAGTGGGAAAGATGGACTTCATCAAACTTCATGTCTGACTGGGGAAATTGCAGCCTTCAGGATGTAACATTAAATTCTACAGTTTCAAGTAACCAGCTTTTCCACACTGTAGCAGACAAGCCAGTTCTGATTTAAGGCCATCAACTTATTACATACTAAGCATTTTCCCACTCCACGGATGTTGCTTTAGAAACCATAGAACCATAGAAACCATAGAAAAACTGCAGCACAGAAACAGGCCTTTTGGCCCTTCTTGGCTGTGCCGAACCATTTTCTGCCTAGTCCCAATGACCTGCACATGAACCACATCCCTCCATACACCTCCCATCCATGTATCTGTCCGATTTATTCTTAAGTGTTAAAAAAGAACCCACATTTACCACCTCGTCTGGCAGCTTATTCTACACTCCCACCACTCTCTGTGTGAAGAAGCCCCCCTAATGTTCCCTTTAAACTTTTCCCCCTTCACCCTTAACCTATGTCCTCTGGTTTTTTTCTCCCCTTGCCTCAGTGGAAAAAGCCTGCTTGCATTTACTCTACCTCGACCCATCATAATTTTATATACCTCTATCAAATCTCTCCTCATTCCTCTACGCTCCAGGGAATAAAGTCCTAACCTATTCAACCTTTCTCTGTAACTGAGTTTCTCAAATCCCAGCAACATCCTTGTAAACCTTCTCTGCACTCTTTCAACCTTATTAATATCCTTTCTGTAATTTGGTGACCAAAACTGAACACAATACTCCAGATTTGGCCTCACCAATGCCTTATACATCCTCACCATAATATTCCAGCTCTTATACTCAATACTTCGATTAATAAAGGCCAATGTACCAAAAGCTCTCTTTACGACCCTATCTACCTGTGACGCCACTTAGGGAATTTTGTATCTGTATTCCCAGATCCCTCTGTTCTACTGCACTCCTCAGTGCCTAACCATTTACCCTGTATGTTCTACCTTGGTTTGTCCTTCCAAAGTGCAATACCTCACACTTGTCTGTATTAAACGCCACCTGCCATTTTTCAGCCCATTTTTCTAGCTGGTCCAAGTCCCTCTGCAGGCTCTGAAAACCTTCCTCACTGTCCACTACACCTCCAATCTTTGCATCATCAGCAAATTTGCTGATCCAATTTACCACATTATCATCCAGATCATTGATATAGATGACAAATAACAATGGACCCAGCACTGATCCCTGTGGCACACCACTAGTCACAGGCCTCTACTCTGAGAAGCAATCCTCTACTACCACTCTTTGGCTTCTTCCATTGAGCCAATGTCTAATCCAATTTACCACCTCTCCATGTATACCTAGCGACTGAATTTTCCTAACTAACCTCCCATGCAGGATCTTGTCAAAGGTCTTACTGAAGTCCATGTAGACAACATCCACTGCCTTCCCTTCATCCACTTTCCTGATAACCGCCTCGACAAACTCCAATAGATTGGTCAAACATGACCTACCATGCACAAAGCCATGTTGACTCTCCCTAATAAGTCCCTGTCTATCCAAATGTTTGTAGATTCTGTCTCTTAGTACTCCCTTCAATAACTTTCCCACTACCGACATCAAATTTACTGGCCTATAATTTCCCAGGTTACTTTTCGATTCTTTTTTAAACAACGGAACAACATGAGCCATTCTCCAATCCTCCGGCATCTCACCCGTAGACAGCGACATTTTAAATATATCTGCCAGGGCCCCTGCAATTTCAACACTAGTCTCCTTCAAGGTCCGAGGGAATACCTTGTCAGGTCCTGGGGACTTAATCCACTTTAATTTGCCTCAAGATAGCAAGCACCTCCTCCTTTTCAATCTGTACAGTTTCCATGATCTCACTACTTGTTTCCCTTAATTCCATAGACTTCATGCCAGTTTCCTTCGTAAATACAGATGCGAAAAAACCATTTAAGATCTCCCTCATTTCTTTTGGTTCCGCACATAGCTGACCACTTTGATCTTCAAGAGGACCAATTTTATCCCTTACAATCCTTTTACTCTTAATATACCTGTAAAAGCTCTTTGGATTATCCTTCACTTTGACTGCCAAGGCAACCTCATGTCTTCTTTTAGCCCTCCTGATTTCCTTCTTCAGTATTTTCTTGCACTTTTTATACTCCTCAAGCACCTTATTTACTCCGTTTCCTATACATGTCATACAACTCCTTCTTCTTCTTTATCAGAGTTGCAATATCCCTTGAGAACCAAGGTTCCTTATTCCTATTCACTTTGCCTTTAATCCTGACAGGAACATACAAACTCTGCGCTCTCAAAATTTCTCCTTTGAAGGCTTCCCACTTACCAATCACATCCTTGCCAGAGAACAACCTGTCCCAATCCACGCTTTTTAGATCCTTTCTCACTTCTTCAAATTTGGCCTTCTTCCAGTTCAGAACCTCAACCCTGGGACCAGATCTATCTTTATCTATGATCAAGTTGAAACTAATGGTGTTATGATCACTGGAACCAAAGTGTTCCGCTACACACACTTCCGTCACTTGTCCTAACTCGTTTCCTAATAGAAGATCTAATATTGCATCCTCTCTAGTTGTTACCTCTATATATTGATTTACAAATCTTTCCTGAAAACATTTTACAAACTCTAACCCATCTAGACCCCTAACAGTATGGGATCTACCTGCTAAGCATTTCCAGAATTCTATTCTAAATCGATTGCAGTGTTCTGTATCTACATTCTAGTGTTGCTGTTTCTTAAACTCGCCCCTTTATTTACTTCCAGCTTCTTTTTACATCTCCTCCAGGCAGATCAGCAGTTCTTACCAATCCTTCACCATGCTGTTCCAGCCAGCAACAGTATCACTTGCATTATTTGGTCTTTATTTGTCTCTATCTTTAAAAAGATACGTATTTTTTTTCTTTTTCTTCCTGGGTTCACTGCAGTATAGAGAATCATGGCAAACACTGCATACTTCCCTGACCTTGAATCAGGCACCTTCCAGTGGGTAACTACTAAATCTGATCCTCTGGTCATGCTTTTACCTTTTGTTAATGCCCTGGCATTAGCAGCAACAGTTTGAAGACACATAGTATTTTTAGCATGATACACTGTCCAAAAATAATCAAAGGATATTTTAATGGAGGAAATTTGGCATCTAGTTAATTAATGAGAATTTTAGACTTAAAGCACTGTACTGAAGAGGAAGATTTAGTTTTCATTTTACCATGTTAGTTGCTGTGCTCAGCCAATTCCATACACTTCAAGAGAATACATGCAATGTTATGGCCAGCAGAACTTAGCTTACCTCAAAAAATGTTTATTATTGATATTAATAAAGATACTGGATAATCAGGCTATAGTTGTGCATTGTATATTCCTTCTGTTCCATTTATTTTCACTAACAGCTCATCAGAGCGGACAGGGGTCTGGCTGGTAGCACCGTTAATTGCAAAATTGCCAACATCAGTCCAAGGCCATGTGTTGAAAGCTGCTGGCGAGGAATTGGAAAAAGGACAACACCTTGGGTCATCCTCAAGAAAAGAGCGGGACCGGCAGAAGCAAAAGAGGCAAGTGTGGATTTAAGCCTTTTTAGTGCGCAGCAACAACAATGCATTGTATTGTTTTGGTTTGGTGCTGTTCTAGCATGTAATTTTCCATCATTAACTTACCAAATGAGATTTATTTTGGTCTTAAGTCAGTACTTCTGAGATTTGATTACCCAACTGTGTATCTCATTTGTAGCTGGTAATACAGGAGGCTCCATCAAAGAACAGAACACTAGCCCACACATCTGGCTTGTATATTTTTATCTGGATTGCAACCAAAAAAGGATGAAGGTTTTGTTCCTCAATTCTGACCTATGGATATTGCTTGTATTCCATTATTTGTTGACTGTCTCCAGTTGCTCTTCATGTTTTGATATTGCCACCTTAATCTGCAGGTGTCTTTTTGGGAAAGATATTCTTATATTGCTATTAGGTCGAGTGTTTTAAGATTTGAACCCAGCTAACTTAAATGACAATACATCTATTTTCACAATGATGAACTATTCCTTCACTAATCTATATTTTTGATTGTGATTATGGGGTCCACAGTATGATGGGATCCCTTCAAGATTGGAAACAAGGCATTTGATATTATATACAGAGAGCATCAGAATGCATACTTAAATGCTACTCCATGTCTGCATCTTCCTTACAGACCTAAGCAGCTTGAAAGAAATTAATGCCTATTATTTTCTAATTTTTTTGTGTTCTGCTGAACATTGTGGGCATGCTATGCTGGTACTGGAATGTTTGGCAAATGTTGCAGGCTGCCGCAGGACACTGCAGGGGTCTGTTATTGCTTGTCATCTCTATCAATGATCAAGATAATGGCAAATTTACGGATGGCACCAAGATTGGGGGCATAGTGGACAGAGAAGGTGGTTATCAAACCTTGCAGCAGCATTTGGACCAGCTGAAAAATGGCAGATGGAATTTAATGCAGACAAGTGTAAGATGTCGCACTTTGGGAGGACAAACCAGGGTAGGACTTACACAGTGAGCAGCAGGGCACTGAGGAATGCGGTAGAACAGATGGATCTGAGATTACAGATCCTTCATTTCTTGTGAAAGTGGTGTCACAGCTAGATAGGGCCATAAAGAAAGCTTCTGTCATATTTGCCTTCATAAATCAATGTATTGAGTACAGAGTTCGGGATATTCTGTTGAAGTCAAATAAGACATTGGTGAGGCCTAATATGGAGTATTGTGTTCAGTGTTTGATCACCTACCTACAGGTAAGATAACAATAAGATTGAAAGAATGCAGAGAAAATTTACAAAGGTCAGGTCAAGACTTGACCTGAGTTATAGGGAAAGGTTGAACAGGTTAGGACTTTATTCCCTGGAGTGTAGGAACATGAGGGGAAATTTGATAGAGGTATACAAAGTTATAAAGGGCATAAATAGGGTTTGTGTAAACAGGCTTTTTCTATTGAGCTTGGGTGAGACTGGAACTAGAGGTCATGGGTTAAAGGTGAAAATTGAAACCTTTAAGGGGAACACGAGGGGGATCTTCTTCACTCAGAGGGTGGTTAGAGTGTGGAACAGGTTGCCAGCAGAAGTGGTGAACGTGTGTTTGATTAACAGATATTTGGATAAGTACATGGGTATGTAGGGCTATGGTCTGGGTGTAGATCAAGAGGACTAAGCAGATTAAGAGGTCAGCATGGACTAGATGGGCTGAACGGCCTGTTTCTATGATGTAGTACTTTATGCCTCTATGGCTGTCTGACGCATTTCACAATATGTTTCAGTGTACATATGATGAATAAATATGAATCTTTATCTGAATTTACTTTGTCTTTAACAATAGTTTAAAATTCTTTTGTTTCTTCAAAATTCCAGGTGTACATCCAAAACACCCGTTCTTCATTGTGTTGAGCTTTAATGTCTTCTAACTGTAAGATTTCATATCTGTGCAGCTATCCTCAGTTCTTACAATCTGTGAACTTTTGAGTCCTAATTGTAGCAACATCTAATTATTCTTACCTAATCTTCTTGCTCTTTTTCTTCAATCTTAGAGGCTTTCTTTTTGCCCCTAATCCTTCATCTATGGAGTTATTTAGAAAATATTTTACTGAAAAATTCCACTGACTGGGTTTCTTCAGATAGCCTATAATTAAAAATATCATAAAGGCTTAATTATTCTGTTTAGTATGATTAAATTAACCTCATATCCGCAGTTGGAAACAACTGTGGGCAATAATATATTTTGTCTAATTTTGCTTTTGTCTCCAGCATGTCTCTGCTAAGTCAACAGCCATTTCTTTCTTTGGTTTTGACGTGCCTTAAGGGGCAGGATGAACAAAGAGAGGGACTTCTCACATCCCTTTATAGCCAAGTCCAACAGGTAATTAACCATTGGCAGTATTAGTGGCTAGTTTTGCATCAGTGTTTGGTAAGGTAATGTAACTTCTGAATCTCAGCCTTTCTTCAACATTAAATCTATCAATATGATCTGACTATCAGAATACTTTAATTCTTCTTCCTCCTCTCCCTCCCCCCCCCCCATTAAACCTTCAGTATCCATCCATTTCAGCAGCTAGGTAGAACTCATTTGTCATGGCTCATATTTACAAACATTACTACATCCTTAATTCATGTTCTAAAGCCAAAAACAGGGATGTACACTTTGGTGTTTGATCTCAAAGTAAGAATACTACCAACTTGATATCTATTGAGTCCTAAATAGGAATTCAGCTTCTATGTAGAAAAACGGGAGAAAACAGTATAGCTTTTCTTAATGCAGTTCTGTTTCTGGTGGCCATATATATTTAGATTGAACAGAACTATAAAATTAGGTGCAGTCAGATTATAGATGAGTCTATAGATCAGTCTGTGTTGTTCTGTGCCAGACTGATCAGTTCATTGTAATAATTCCCTCAGTGAATCAATGAGAAAGAGTTGATTTAGGTCCAAAATATTATACTTGGCTATTCACTCTTTTAGTGTAAATCTTGGATAAGTAGAAGTGTAAAGATTAGAACTTGAGAATGATAGACACAGGAACGGAGGGGTGGTAATAGCTGGAAGCAAACATGGGGAGCAAGATGGAGTCAGGTGAGGGGTGGTTGAAGGCAGAGACAGCTGCTAGATGGTGATAAGCAGGAACATAAAGGTTACTGGGGTTGGTATCTGATGAGTAAGGATGTTGATAATAGTAACCATTAGGGGAGAGATGAAGGGCAAATGGAAACAGATGGAAGAGGATCAGCTTGGCCTCAAAAACTCAGTCGGCCATTAGCTGCCTCGCACAAAGTCATGCTGGCTGCCCTTTTATTCCAGTTACTCCTCCTCAGTCTACCAATTATCTACTGGTCCTTGTGTCACCTCTCTCCCTATCTCTTCTTTAAACTGTCCGTCTCTGTCTTATTTCAGCATTTCCTCCTAAAATGTTGACTGTTCCTCTCCCCCACCCCCCACCATGCCCCCAAAGATGCTGTTTGACCAGCTGAGTTCCTCCAGCAATTTGTGGGTTTTTTTTGCTGTAGAATATTTCTCTGCTTATTTTATGTTTCAAATACATAGTAAGAGATATGAACTTAAAATTTTGGCTTTTTTATGGAGGTTATAACAATTTGAGAATCTCGTCTGAGAACTATTGCAGTTTCCTTCTAGCTGTGGTGATTATTAGCATTTTTGGGATTGGTGCACAAGTTCCAAAGGCATCAGGTATCTCAAACAAGTAGTCATTTTAAAACTTAATTTAATTTTCATTTTTGTTTGGTGATTACAGCACAGAGTAGGCCCTTTTGACCCTTTGTGCCAAGCTGCCTCAGCAACCCTCAACAACCTGACGAACCCTAATGTAATCACAGGCCAAGTTACAATGATCGGTTAACCTACCTGGTATGTTTTGGACTGTGGGAGGAAACCAGTGAACCGTGAATAAACCCACGCATTCCACAGAGACTCCTTACTGAACAATACCGGAATTGAACTCCGAACTTTGGAACACCATGAGGTGTAATAACGTTGTGCTAACTGTGATGCTACTGTGGCAGCTCTGAGCTTGAAACAAATGTCTGCTGAGGGTAAACCAGTAAAATCAATACAGGTCAACCTTCACTAATCCGACTACCTGTAATCCGGTTCCTTCGATAATCCGGCACTGATTATGCTTAATGTGATCCTTCTGTAATTCGGCGTTTTCACTAATCCGGCACTCCTCAGGTCCCAATGGTGCCGGATTAGTGAAGGTCGACCTGTATAAGTTTTCAGTGGCGTCCACATTTGTTATAATTAATGAACAATACGCCCCATTAGGATTTTTCTTGCTAGAAAAGGTAACTCTACTGACAATCACCAAATAAATGTAATAATTTTGTCCTATTAATTCTTTTCAGATTGTTACAAACTGGCGTGAAGATCAGTACCAGGATGACTGCAAAGCGAAACAAATGATGCACGAAGCCCTAAAGCTTCGGTTAAATCTTGTAAGGACTGTTAATACAGAAAGGAATTGGTGCTTTTTCATGTTTAGTGAAAGTTCGTTCACTTTTCTCCAGAATACACATTTGGCATTGTTCCTTTCTTTCAACAGAATTTTCATAGTTTGTGTAGTGTTGTGTAATTTATTGAAAAGGCAGACATCAAGTTGTATCATACCAGTTGTTAAATTACTCTGTTCATTGCCGAAGAGAAGGCCAATGAGCAATACATTACCGGCACAGTGTCCCTGTTCACAATTTATATTTGTTTATTGATATTAGAGTGGCTTATCTATAAAAAATGTTTTTTTTTAATTGGTGTGATAGATTATGAACAAAAAATAATTGCTCCCGAGTGGAGCGTATTCTGGTTTCACCCAACATGTTGTATCAATACAAAAGAGTCTTTAAACCCACACATCACTGACATTGTAACATTTCCCTTCAAAAACCTTAACATGTCATCTGCATTGATAAAGGCTTTTTCACCTTAGCTCTTCACCCCTTGGGTAATTTAGAAATCAGTCATATTGCATAATCTATTATTTGTGATTATAGTAGCCAAATACAGTTACTAATAGAACAGTTGAATCAAAATCATTATAATCACGTAATAACTTAAATATAAACAACATTATAATTCAGGGGTATTGTAGTATGATGCTTAAGTAACCAAACAGCCAGAAGTTTGGACCGTTGATACACAAGTTACACAAGGGGAGAATGAAGTTGTCATTCAATATAATTTCTTCTCTCTTCAACTTTAAATCTATTTTCTTTCTCATGATGGGTTCATTGATCTGGCCCTTCATTTCAGTTCAAGTTTAATGTCATCTAACTTGCATGCATACAACCAAATGAAATGACGTTCCTCTGGACAGTGGTGCACCCACAAAACATATATGACACACCGCACATAGAAATATTACCATAAGTAAATTAAACTATAATTCAGAATGCATATACTGCATAGCACAGGTAAACAGGTCACTGTTCCACTGGCAAGGGCAGTGGGGTATTCGTTAGTCTCATAGCCTAGGAGAAGAAGCTATTACCCAACCTGGCAGGCCTGGTCCTGATGCTTCTGTACCTCCGTTCTGAGGGTTGTGGGTCAAAGAGATTGGGGGATGCGTGGAGGGGGATCCTCAACCATACTTTTGTCCCTTTGTCTGCAGCACTCTCAGTATTTTAGAATCTGGTACTGGGGTAACAGTGTTGTCATCTTTTCACACATGCTGCTTTGTCTCCTGAGTGTTTTTATTTCTAAATTTCTAACTATTTATAGTTCAGTTCATCAGAATGTTGGTAATAGTGTGCAACTTTTTTGTTTTTGATTTTTCTCTTCAGGTAGGTGGGATGTTTGATACTGTCCAGCGTAGCACACAGGGCACTACTGAGTGGGCTGTCCTTCTCTTGGATATAATCAGCAGTGGAACAGTGGACATGCAGTCAAACAAGTATGAATTTTAATTAATTATTTTGCATGAACTATTAATATCTTCCATGCACACACAACCCATTCTGATAGAGTACGGACCATGTACAAATTAGTTGTGCAGTTATTAAAGATATAACAGGCATGATTAAGAAATAGTCTCAAAATTAAACTGTTTATCTATTTTACCAGTGCAGGTATTTTTAACTATCGGTACGAATGGTATCAATTAAACATTCAACAAGTTAATGGAGTCTATCATTTTAATATCTAATCTATTACAGCTTTGCATTTGACAATTTAAACTTAATTAAATATTTATTTATTGAAATAATTACAATTTTAATTATAACCATAGCTAAAGTTGATTCCTGCTTGTGGATTTTGGTCAATTATAACATTGAACTCATGATGTTTTTTTTAAATAGCAAAAACAAATAACGCTGACTACTCTGGAGGCAGAGATATGCCATCTTTTTAACAATTTATTTCCAGCAGTGGAGCAGTTTTACCTTGAACTTTTGTTTGCAGTATCAAAGACTTGTACTGCAGCAGAATATTGGTGCGATTTTTTTTTCATTTGTAAGCTATGGATTCTTGAACTGCAATGGGGAAAGGGTAAAAAAAAAAATCAGACAGCAGTGGCAAGACATCTGTAAAATTTCTAGGTTAGTGTAGGCATTGTTCTCATGACAGACTCAGATTCCTACTTTGGCATACAAAATCTATCCCTGCTTTTATCAAACCAGTAATTCAGTAACATTTTTGACATCAGAGTAGCCAAAGTATTTGCATCTGCAATTTTTTACACTCTGAATTCATACCTCACTGTTGATAGATTTAAGCTCAAAGTATGGAAGAGGAACATTGGGTTGTGGGGCGGGGGGATAGTGGCAGCAATAAGAAAATAGCTGTCAATACCATTTCAAATTTGGTTCTGTGTTTCACTGACAGGTGTGTGAAATTAAATTGTGAGTCACTCATATGGGCTAGTGTGTGTCCCATATCAGTACATTTGAGTAGTTACAATTTGTTAGATGGAGAGGCTATAATTATTGATGCCATTTTTGACCTGAGGTGAAAAACTGGTTGGGATACATTCCATCCCAAATATAATTTGTGAAGTCTATTAATATGTATCTGTATTTTGCTGTGAAGAATTTCTGAGAGTATATTTCTTCTCCCCTAGTGAGCTGTTCACTACAGTCCTGGATATGCTTAGTGTGCTGGTTAATGGGACTTTGGCAGCGGACATGTCAAGTATCTCACAGGGCAGTATGGAAGAGAACAAGAGAGCTTACATGAACCTTGTAAAGAAACTCCGGGTAATAATCTTTGTTTTTGAGATTATTGTCACAAAATCTCCTGATCGTTATTGACGAAGGATGTTGATTTCTAGCCATTTCATCGAACAGGATAAATAATGGCAAAGTTTTTGCTCTGTATGTTTTTTCTTTATTTCAGTTGTGCAATGTATAGCATTCTGAAATTCAGCTTTGTTATTTTAAATCTGTTCCCCAGATTACTGTTACTTCAATTTATAATTATCTTTTTTATACTGTTTCCTTCAGTGTAATCTGCTATATTTCACCATCTCCTTTCAGTGCTACAAAGGCCAGCTTTCGGAAATCTTTCATTGCAGCTATTTTCTTATTTGGGGAATCAATAAGATCAGTAATAGTGCTCAGATGCAGCGGCCACTCTGTGTCCAATCAAAGGTCTATTTGTTCATCTTGTATGTCTTTTTTATGATTGCAAGTCACTGCTGGATAATGAGAACATCAAGTACTGCAGGACTGTCCTATAAGCAAGTCGTTTGGTGGCGATGGAGCTGAACTTCATACATATTCCTGTCATGTTGTCACCTGGACTTATCCTGTACTATTGGATGATGCACAGTCCATAAAAAGCTGCAAGTGATTGTCTTGAATGTTTTTATTGTGATCGCAAGACCCTGTTGGACATTAGTGATGTAGAACACTACAAGTCCAGTTCAGTGATTCATTGATGAGATTGATGGCGGGGAAGCTGCATTACCTTGGTTGTGACGAGGGCGAGGGTTCACTTGATGCGGTCGCCCTGGAGAGGGGTTGGTGAGGCAGTGTCGGACAGGCCTCTGTGGGTGCACTGGAATCCATACTGGGTTGTGGGAGGGCTGGTCCCTCCCTTTTGATGCTGCTCTCCAGTGCTCGCTTGGTGGAAGAACAAGCTTGACACTCAAGAACTGGTGCTATATTATTTTTCTTTATGACTTTTTAATTTTCTAATTTTGCTTCAGTTTAAATTGTGAAAGAGTGTAATTCAATCCTCACCTTCCACCCACGTGCTGTTCACTTACTAAGACATTCAACAGGTGTGTGTAGCTTACATATATCTAGTAGTTGATACAAATACAAATGTCATGGTTGACAGTTTTCTATAGTTTCTTGCCTAGAGCCTTTTTTTAATATCTTACTTCCTTTAAGTAAAGTGAGTAAAAGCTTGCACCACTTGATTTTTTTTTTCCAAAGAGTACTTGGGTTAAAAAAAGCCATATCTGCTCTTGTGACACACAGAGCTTTAAACAATAAAGAAAAAAGATTGATAATGCAAAATTAATTATTTAGAATTTGAAAGCCATCAGCTTAATTTCAGTTTTAGGGATTAATTGTTTTTCTTTTTTTTTTGATTGGATGTTTCCAATGATGAGTTTGATACGGAAATCACAGGCTTGTAGATTTTGATTTTTCAGTCTATTAACTAAATGATGGCAAGATATAAGATTTTTGGAAAATGTTTCTTTTGTGCATTTCCTTCATGGTCAGGAGGCTACGGAGTGAATTTGATCCCAATTTTCCTTTTCAGTTTTGTGTTTTTATGGAGATTACTGGAAATAACAAATGTGACTTATTTATCATGTAACTTGCTGTTATTTTTCTTACAATTGTCATAGAAAGAGCTTGGGGACCGACAATCAGAGAGCTTGGAGAAAGTGCGACAATTATTACCACTTCCAAAGCAGACAAGGGATGTCATTACATGTGAACCACAAGGCTCTCTGATCGATACCAAAGGAAACAAGATTGCTGGCTTTGAGTCAATATTCAAAAAGGAGGCAAGTAAATTATACTGTGGATATTTCTTTTTATGAAAACTGTGATAGAAAATCTGTTGAATCTAAAGTAAAGATATACTGCCCATCTCTGTTTACCATACGTTTTCCTATTCTCTTCCAAGTAATGTGATTCTGATGTAAGGAGTGAAAAATGGACCACTTTCACTCCAAACATCGGAATCACATTGGTTCTTTTGGATAGAGAATTGAAAATTCATGTCTGACGAATCTCATAGAATTTTTTGAGGATGTAACTAGTCGAGTGGATAGGGGAGAACCAGTGGATGTGGTATATTTGGATTTTCAAAAGGCTTTTGACAAGGTCCCACACAGGAGATTAGTTTGCAAACTTAAAGCACACAGTATTGGGGGTAAGGTATTGGTGTGGGTGGAGAATTGGTTAGCAGACAGGAAGCAAAGAGTGGGAATAAACGGGACCTTTTCAGAATGGCAGGCGGTGACTAGTGGGGTACCGCAAGGCTCAGTGCTGGGACCCCAGTTGTTTACAATATATATTAATGACTTGGATGAGGGAATTAAATGCAGCATCTCCAAGTTTGCGGATGACACGAAGCTGGGTGGCAGTGTTAGCAGTGAGGAGGATGCTAAGAGGATGCAGGGTGACTTGGATAGGTTGGGTGAGTGGGCAAACTCATGGCAGATGCAATTTAATGTGGATAAATGTGAAGTTATCCACTTTGGTGGCAAAAATAGGAAAACAGATTATTATCTGAATGGTGGCCGATTAGGAAAAGGGGAGGTGCAACGAGACCTGGGTGTCATTATACACCAGTCATTGAAAGTGGGCATGCAGGTACAGCAGGCGGTGAAAAAGGCGAACGGTATGCTGGCATTTATAGCGAGAGGATTCGAGTACAGGAGCAGGGAGGTACTACTGCAGTTGTACAAGGCCTTGGTGAGACCACACCTGGAGTATTGTGTGCAGTTTTGGTCCCCTAATCTGAGGAAAGACATCTTTGCCATAGAGGGAGTACGAAGAAGGTTCACCAGATTGATTCCTGGGATGGCAGGTCTTTCATATGAAGAAAGACTGGATGAACTGGGCTTGTACTCGTTGGAATTTAGAAGATTGAGGGGGGATCTGATTGAAACGTATAAGATCCTAAAGGGATTGGACAGGCTAGATGCGGGAAGATTGTTCCCGATGTTGGGGAGGTCCAGAACGAGGGGTCACAGTTTGAGGATAGAGGGGAAGCCTTTTAGGACCGAGATTAGGAAAAACTTCTTCACACAGAGAGTGGTGAATCTGTGGAATTCTCTGCCACAGCAAACTGTTGAGGCCAGTTCATTGGCTATGTTTAAGAGGGAGTTAGATATGGCCCTTGTGGCTACAGGGGTCAGGGGGTATGGAGGGAAGGCTGGGTTCTGAGTTGGATGATCAGCCATGATCATAATAAATGGCGGTGCAGGCTCGAAGGGCCGAATGGCCTACTCCTGCACCTATTTTCTAAGTTTCTAAGAAAACACACTAAGAGAAAATATTTCTCCTCATCAACCTTAAATGAACTATGAAACTGGACTTCAGTTCTAAATATCCTATCAGTACCTACCCTGTAAGGCCCCTTCAGGATCTTCTGTTTCAATTAGATCACCACTCATTCTTTTTAATTCCAATGAATGCAGACCTAACCTGCTTTGTCTTTGCTTCTATGTCATCGCTTTCACTTAAGGAATGATCGCTGGTAAACTGTTCCTGAATTTCTTTTCAGCCTAAGTGTGGCTCTCTAAATAAGGCGAGTGTACTGTACACCAATGTCCTGTATAATTATGCAATACAATGGATTTCAGTTAATTGGAACACATCAGGACCAGTACATTTTGGGTCAATCAAGTGGATGTCTCAATTAGCAGGTTTCTTGGAAATAATTAAAAAGGTATAAAAAAGACAAACTACTGTTTAACTGAATAACAAATTATGTATTTAAATAAAACAAAACAAATTGCAGCACTATCAAAACTGCTACCGTACTATAAAACTGTGGTATTAGTTCCTAATAGTTATCGATGAAAAAATTAATCCAATGTGTGCTGCTGTTGTTTGATTTGACTGTAAATGAACAAAATCAGTGCAAAGATCTAGTGCAGATAATGGTCTGTATTCATACAATGCTTTTGATGATTGCATCTCCCAAATCATTATTTTCATTGTAAAATTCAAGATGATTGCCAATATAGAAACATAGAAAACCTACAGCACAATACAGGCCCTTCGGCCCACAAAGCTGTGCTGAACATGTCCTTACCTGAGAAATTACCAAGGGTTACCCATAGCCCTCTATTTTTCTGAGCTCTATATACATGTCCAGGAGTCTCTTAAAAGACCCTATCGTATCCGCCTCCACCACTGTCGCTGGCAGCCCATTCCACGCACTTACCACTCTATGCCTAAAAAAATTTACCTCTGAATTCTCCTCTGTACCTACTTCTAAGCACCTTAAAACTATGCCCCCTCATGCGAACCATTTCAGCCCTGGGAAAAAGCCTCTGACTATCCACGCGATCAATGCCTCTCGTCATCTTATATACCTATATCAGGTCACCTCTCATCCTCCGTTGCTCCAAGGGAAAAAGACTGAGTTCACTCAACCTATTCTCATAAGGCATGCTCCCCATCCAGGCAACATCCTCTGCACCCTTTGTATGGTTTCCACATCCTTCCTACAGTGAGGGACCAAAACTGAGCACAGTACTCCAAGTGGGGTCTGATCAGGGTCCTCTTTAGCTGCAACATTACTTCTCGGCTTCTAAACTCAATCCCATGATTGATGAAGGCCAGTGCAGTGTATCCTTTCTTAACCATAGAGTCAACCTGTGCAGCAGCTTTGAGTGTCCTATGGACTCGGACCCCAAGATCCCTCTGATCCTTCACACTGCCAAGAGACTTACCATTAATGCTATGTGCTGCCGTCATAGTGACCTACCAAATTGAACCACCTCGCACTTATCTGGGTTGAACACCGTCTGCCAGTCCTCAGCCCAGTTTTGCATCCTATCAATATCCTGCTGTAACCTCTGATAGCACTCCACACTACCCACAACACCTCCAACCTTTGTGTCATCAGCAAATTTACTAACCCATCCCTCCACTTCTTCATCCAGGTTATTTATAAAAATCACAAAGAGTAGGGGTCCCAGAACAGATCCCTGAGGCACACCACTGGTGTCCGACCTCCAGGCAGAATATGACCAGTCTACAACCACTCTTTGCCTTCTGTGGGCAAGCCAGTTCTGGATCCACAAAGCAATGTCCCCTTGGATCCCATGCCTCCTTACTTTTTCAATAAGCCTTGCATGGGGTACCTTGTCAAATGCCTTGCTGAAATCCATATACACTACATCTACTGCTCTACCATCATCAATGTGATTAGTCACATCCTCAAAAAATTCAATCAAGCTTGTAAGGCATAACCTGCCTTTCATAAAGCCACGTTGACTATTCCTAATCATATTATGGCTCTCCTAATGTTCATAAATCCTGCCTCTCAGGATCTTTTCCATCAACTTACCAACCACTGAAGTAAGACTCACTCGTCTATATTTTCCTGGGTTATCTCTGCTCCCTTTCTTGAATAATGGAACGACACCCGCAACCCTCCAATCCTCCGGAACCTCTCCGTCCCCATTGATGATGCAAAGATTATCGCCAGAGACTCAGCAATCTCCTCCCTTGCCTCCCCTAGTATCCTGGGGTATGTCTTCAAAATATCTTCAAATTCGTGGTGGTTCCTAACTTATTGAAGTAGTGAAATCATTTCATTTTCACTCCCAGCTGTTTCTGGAATCTCCAAGCCTGAATACTTAAAACTGCAGTGAGCAAAACATTTCTGAATTGTTTTACTGCTTATTACTCACAAACTATCAACGACAAAAATCATTACTTTTTGAACATAAATACACACAAATGACTCTATTTAAAAACTGTATGCTCTCAGCACAGTGTAGTGCCTAACAACCACATTACATGCATGTAGCTGACACTAGTTAGAAACTGTTTAGTTAACAGTCTCTTGTCCCAGTTAAGCAGCATAGTATTACAAATAAATGAAGGAAATTTGGATATTTTCTTGGTTTGTTTTTGTTTGTTACAAGTTGCCCTGATTAACTGATGGCCAAATTAACTGGAATCCACTGTACGGGTCTACTTTTACACTCTGTTTTATTTGCAGAAGGTTAGTATTCCATTTGATTTCCCAATTACTTGCCACTGCTGCATGCTGTCTCTGTGTTTTGAGAACACCCAAATTTGTCTTGGATAACTTGAAATCAATCATTTTTCTAAAGGTAACCAAACTATTGCTGTTCACATCTTTAATTTCAGTCAAAGCATACTTTCCTACAATAGATTTCCAGTGACACAAATGGTAGGTCTAACTAAAGAGATTTTATTCCATTGAGGAACTTGGGTTAAGGAGAGACATCCGTACCACAGAGCATCTGTAAAGTTGGAAAACGGACAGCATAAGTCAGGAAATAACATAAAACATTTCTCTTTGTTTACAAAAGCTTGAAAGTTATGTGATCTTCAAACTTATCCTTAATAGTTGTGTTTTAACTTTCTTTCAGTTACTGTGAGCTGTGAAATCCCTTTGTAGTGCTATATTAGAAATAGGATATTTATGTAGACTTTTTTCCATTTTGAGTGTAACAATAGAATCTGAAGCAAGAGAAAGTATTACTGGATCATTTTTATCTCAATATATGGAATGGGGCCTTCTTTTGTCATTGTGTAAGCAATGCTCTTTGCCAAAGTAATCCAGTGTTACCTGTGATAGTTTATATTGGGAAAATCAAACTAACCAAGTATGCATAGCAGTTCACCCAAAGGACCAAAATGCATACACTTTAAACCATCTATTCCCTTGAATTGTTGTTCATGTTGAATGCCTACATTTGCACTCGACACCCATCTCTATCTCCACCCTCCATATAACATCTGAACCTCAATACAAGGGGCTACTATGGTAAAGGCCTACCATTAATTAATCTGGAACAGAAAATATGAAGATAAATATACCAGTTTAGGCAAAGGTGAAGGTCCTCTTTTAAGTCATTTATTTCAGTCTGTAAACATTTTTAGTTACTTGCTTTTTTTAAAAATCTCATTCTAGGGGCTCCAGGTCTCCACCAAACAGAAGATTTCCCCTTGGGATGTTTTTGAGGGGATGAAACATTCTGCTCCCCTTTCTTGGGGTTGGTTTGGGACTGTTCGTGTTGATCGCAAGGTGACTAAGTTTGAAGAACAGCACAGGCTACTATTGTACCACACACACCTTAAACCAAAGCCACGCAGTTACTATCTGGAACCACTGCCACTCCCTCCAGAGGAAGAAGAGCCACCAGTACCAGTTGTTCCCGAACCAGAAAAAACTACAGTAGAACCACCAAAGTTGGAGAAACCTAATACTACTGAAGAGAAGAAAAAGAAACCACCTCGAAAAAAACGACCCCCTCCTAATAAAGCTGAGGTGAGCTAACTTCTAATTCCTAATTCGTTTCTTGATCTTCACAATGCCTAATAAATTCTGTTTCCTATACCCTTACTCATACCAAATCCACATCCTTTACTGTAATGTTTTAATATACACACATCCTTCACCATAACACTAGCAAGGTTTTACAGTTACTAATGTTCGTTACGGTACAGTTCCATATAATGGAGATTAAAGTTTCAGAAGATGCTCCCTATTGCAGAAATATGACATTCTATTATCTCTACATGAAGCAGGTTGTTTGGAACATGACCTGCACTTCATTTTAATAATTTTGCACAATGAGAATACGTAGTTCAGTAAATGTAGCAAATATAATATTTTCAATGTTTATTCTGTGAAGTTCACAAAAATTGTCAGGGTTAGTGTGTGCTGTTTCATTCTATTTGTGCAGCTAGGAAAACATTTGTTCTGGGAGCCCCAAATTCTCACTTGTTTACAAGGGCAAAGGGGGGTGGGGGAAACTTGCAAAAGTAACATACTACAGAGATTGCCTTGTATGTTAGTAATTTAACTTAAATTGAATCATCTTCTGTTTATCATGGACATTTCATGATGTTTTTATTGTGGGTATTAATAGTGATGACCTTTTCTGATATCTTTATTTTGGAAAGTTTGAATATGTATTCAAGGGATATATAGAATTATTAATGGTAACATTTGATGAGCTGATGTATTAACTTAGTGTGAACAATTAGTTCCTGATTTATCACTTTAGATTCCTGTCAGAGCCGCTAGGATTGCATGTTTGATTTGTTTTTGTTGTTTGCCTTCAAGCAGCTGGATTTATCATCTGGTGCACACAGAATGCCTCCTTATGGTGGTGGAGTTCCCAGTGACATAATGCCAAACCAGGCTAATAATCTCTATAACAGACTTCCATATGGACCACCTGGTGTTGGCATATATGCACAAAATCAGCCTTTGCCAGCAGGTAAGTGAAAGGGCAGATTTAGATAAATAACTTCCCACAATGTAAAAGCTATGTTTTTATCCATTCATTCACATATTTTAATTTCAAGCTTTCTTTCTGACCTACCAAAGTTTATTTAAATTGTGTGTTGGTGAAGATTAAAAGAATATTTAACTAATTTAGTCTCTTCCTGGTTGAGAGCCCCCTGGAAGCTTCGGCAGTTGTTTTCTCCATTGTGGTAAACCCAAAATTGTTATAACAGAGAACAAAGAATAACCATTATGTAACTATCTGCAATATTTCAAAGGGCATAAAAAGAGCAGCAGGGAAAAGAATTCAAGAAATTCTACTCAGAGCATTATATATAGCAATAATAAAGAAGAAATTGCCTAAACCATGGTTAAACAGGAACTGTTTAGATCTCATTTTCATGCAAAAAAAATGTATATTTTTAGTTTTTTTTACTACTTTAGTGAATGGGTGATGGAATGGAAAACACGAAAGACTTCAGATGCTGGAAATCTGGAGAAACGCGTACAAGATACTGAAACAACTTGGGGCAAGCTGCATTTATGGAGGGAAATGGAGAGACAGGGTTTCGGGCCAGTGAAAGGTCTCAACACAAAATATCAACGATTCATTTCTCTCCATAGATGCTATTGGATCTCCTGAGTTCTTCTAGTACTTTGTGTGTTGCTGGAGGAATGAAAAAGTTTTTAATCTTGCATTTCCGGGATCAAGTTACCCACTGACCCAGAAACTTTTCAGAAAACTAAACTTGAAAATTTGATTACTGGAATATTTGTTAACCAATATGAAGCTCCAACTGCATTTTGCGTAACCTTGTGTTAAGAAATGCGTATTCCTTGTTAAGAGTTTTGGAGATCTAGTCTGAGAATTCATACACGTAAAATAAAATGTTTCAATACTTCTGAGTTGACCATGAATATTGTGTGTATATGGGATGAGTTATGACTGATTTTTATTTAAAAATGCATATTTATGGTATTTTTAAAAACTTTCATATATGTAAGTACATTAAATTAAAACTAGGATAATGTTGCCTTTTGTAATCACTGTTTGTTTTGCATTTAGGTGGACCAAGGTTAGATACAATGCCCTACAGAAATGTACGCCCTCAGTTTGCCAAAATAATGCAGACTCGGCCTCCATACAGCACTGTGATGACCCCTATGAGTGCGATAATGGATCCGTCGCTGTATAAAATGCCACAGTATAAGCAGCAGCCCCCTATTCCACAAGGACAGACTATCCGACATCAACTAAATGCCAGATTGGTGTGTATAGGTCCGGAGGAACGCTGTTTCATTCAGTTATATAGTTAAATGATAATTAAACTTGAACTTAAACTTGACCTTATGGGTAGGAGGCACATTACTGTCATTTTATTGTCAAGTTATTATTGTCAGTCAGGAAGTAAAGACAGGGATATCTGAATGGCCCCTTCTTTGATTACACATTGACTAAAAGTGAAGCGTTCAGAGAGCTCTTTGCTTTCAGGGTTGGATTGCTCTCTTATTACTATGAAAAGACTGAGTTTTTTTTTTGGAGCTGCCTTGCCTGATGAAGCTCTATAAAATGGAAGGGTCTCATTCACGTTACTCAGATTTACTCTCAAAGTAATGGTAGTTAAGAACAATAGGCTATAAAGTGGCTGTCTGATGGAATATTATTTCACTAATTGTGCAATTAAATGTTGAAAATTTGACTTCTGTTGAAGTTGTGTCTTTAGAAACCTCAGTTTTCAAGATAAAGATGTGCCCACTCTAGTAGGATTCCCAGAATATTTTTCAAAGGGTATTTTCCTCTTTCCATTCCACAATCTACTTGTCGCTGGTTTTTCTATTCATGTGCTAAAAAATATTCTTTTAAAATATCTTTTGTTTGCACAAATTAACCATTATAAGGGAAAAATCTGTTATTCAGGTTGCAGTTAAGTGGAGCCAAGAAATAATGGAAAGAGACAAATTGATCAAATTTGTTGCTTGTGACCATCAGATCTATTTCATACTGTGATATGAGGATTTTGCAACGGTTTTCAGCTTTCATCTTGTAAAATTTCATTCATATCAGGTTTAAATGTGCTAGCCTGTGAATGAAGGTTTACACCTAAGAGATTCTAAATATTCCCTTTGTTTTTTGCCAAAAATCCCTTTCTCCCAAAGAATTCCAGTGGAATGTATGGGCAGCAAGTTCGTCAAGCAAATCCAGGGCAGCCATATGGATCCATGTCACAAGCTCAGGTATGATATTTTTATCTTTTGCCTCACTTCATCCAATTATTTTCCAATAGCTCCTTTATGTAATCTTAAGACAAAAATTTACAATTGAAGTAAGGAATAGATTTCAAAGTCCAGAAATAGAATCTGTTGAAGATGATAGCAATCATGCAGAAATGAAGTTTAACTCTCTGAAGGATGCCTTGGTAGAATCAGCAAAGTCAGTGATTCCTAAAAAAGAAAAAAGCACAAAGAATAAATGGATGACAGATGAAATCAAAAATCTAATGGAAGAAAGGAGCCTGAAGAAAGCAAAGCCTATAGAATTAAGTTCTTAGATATGAAAGTTAAAAGCTAATGTCAAAAAGCCAAAGAAGAATGGTTAAACCAGGAATGTGAACAACTAGAAAAAATCCCTATTATTAATCCAAAAAGGGTACATCAACAAATCAAGAATATCACTGGTAAAAAGCTCCTCTGTTCTTCAGGTGGATGTTTGAAAGCAAAGAATGGTACCATTATCATGGAAAAAGATGAGATTATGAACAGATGGACTGAGTATATTCAGGAATTGTTTGAAGATGATTGAGGCGAAAACCAGAAATTAAGAAAAACATTGAAGGTCCAAATATCTTAAAATCTGAAGTTCGTAATGCAATAAATAAGATGAAGAAAGGAAAAGCAGCAGGTCCTGATGAATTAGCAATAGAACAAATTATTGCCCTTGAAGATTATGGAATTGAAAAACTTACTGATTTAATCAATGACATTTATGAGACTGGAATAATACCAGAGGAGATGAAAAAATCAGTATTTATCACTCTTCCTAAGAAAGCTGGAGCAAAAAAATGAATTACATAGGACCATAAGTTTAATGAGTCATATCAATAAGATACTTCTAAGAATTTTGATGACAAGAGCTAAAAGTAAGATAGAAGCTGAAATAGGTAAAGAACAATGTGGTTTTGTGAAAGACAAAGGTACAAGAAAAGCGATGTTGATGTTAAGGATACTATCAGAACAAGCTATTCAAGTGCAAAGAGGTTTGTTTTATCGACTACACAGAAACGGCATTTGATAAAGTGAAGCACAATAAGTTATTTAAAATATTACAGGAAACTCTAGATCTAGATTCGAAAGACCTCCGCCTAATCAGAAATCTGTACTTGGAACAAACTGCGGCTGTAAGAATAGATCGGGGTCGGCAACCTTTTTGCCTTTGTGGGCCGGATCGTGTATTAATGAGCGGACGGTGGACCGGATAAATGCCATAAAAACTTGAAATATGGGAATTATCCACTTAAATACATCTAGTTACGTTTTACCTCAAATTAATGAATAATACATGCTAGAAAATCATTTGCGCTTAACCAAGGATGCCAATTAGTAATCAAAGAACTCAGTTTAGTTTTTCTGTCCCACAATTGCTGGTGCCCCATCAGTTATGATGCCAATTAGCTTCGACACATTAAGTTTCATTTCTGACATCATTTTCAGCAAAGCTTCAAAAAATGTCTGCTCCAGTAACCATGTCCTTCATAGGAATTAATTGAATAAACTCTTCAAAAATTTGAAAAGTTGAGGTCACTTCTCGCACAAACACTGCAAGTTGAGCAGTGTCTCTCAAGTCTGTACTCTCATCAAGGGCAATTGAAAAAAAAATGCAATTCGTTGCAGGCATCCCTTAAACAACTTTTAACATCTACTGACATTTCTTCAACTTGCTGTGTGATTGTTCTTGCTGACAGGCTGATAGATGCAAATAAAGATTTCTTGTCAAGATAAACAATATCCTCCACTGCCAGTAATCATTCTTTGACAAACTCTCCATTTGTAAAAAGCTTAATCTTTTCCACAGTACGTTTTGAGACTTCGTAGCTGGCACAGGTATTTCCTTCATTTTCACTGCTTTTTCGGCATTCAGCGTCTACCTTCCTGTGTTTTGCATTCGTTGCCATTGGAATTTTTTTCTTTGATTTTATTTCGAAACACAAGTTATTCAAGAAGTATCGTAGCACATGTAAATATCTGGATATTTAACATGGATTTCTTGTTAAAACACAGTGACGCTGTTTCTGTTTACAAATTTGAATGAGCCCATCTGAAAACCTGCGCGCGCATGGAGAGTATCTAATATATATTAATAAGGTGGTCTGCCTTCCCGTCATTCGTAAAAAAACAGTGTTTGCTTTGCAACAAAACGGAACCTGGGGCCATGTAACAAAGTGCCATGCAGGTCCGTCAGTGTGGTCGCGTGAAACACTCAGAATAAGGAAAAATGGCTCGCGGGCCGGATAAGCATAGTATCTCAATATCTGATCGCGGGCCGTAGGTTGCCTACCCCTGGAATAGATGGAGAATTGAGTCAGTTTACAAAAATCAAGAGAGGCATTAGACAAGAGTGTGTTTTCTCCCCTGATTTGTTTAATGTGTACAGTGAAACAATATTACAAAAAATACAAGACATCTTAGGAATCAAAGTTGCTGAAAACATCAGATATGCAGATGACACTGTTAATTGCAAGTACGGAGGAAGAACTGCAAAACTTAATTGATATAATTGTTGAAGAAAGTGCAAAAATGAGTCTATCTATCAATTGCAAAAAGACAATGTGTGGTGATATCCAAAAAGAAGGAGAATCCTATATGCAGGCTGAAAATAAACAGGGAAGCCATAAAACAATTAAAGAACTTTTGCTACTTAGGAAGCTGGGTGACATCAGATGGCTTGTGCGACATGGACATCAAAAGAAGAATAGGGATGGCAAAAGATACCTTTACGAGAATGTACTGACCAACACTAAACTAGGCATGACAACCCGCCTCAGAGTACTGAAATGTTACATTTATCCAGTTATGTTATATGGATCAGAATGTTGGACAATATTTAGTAACATGAGGAAATGAATTGAACCAGTAGAGATGTGGTTTTTGAGGAGGATGCAAAAAATATCATGGACGAAATGAATATATATTAACGTAATATAGACGTGATGAGGAAAGAGGAGTAAGAATGCATGGTAATTATGGGAAAGAGTGAAGGGAAGAAAGCAAAAGGAAGGCAAAGACAACTGATGATGAAGACAGCAGCCAGAGGACTGGAAATGAATACCAATGAATTGATCCACTTGACCCAAAACAGGAGTGTGTGGGCCATGGCAGTCAAAGCTCAAACTGGGCATGGCACCTGATGATGATGATGATGATGTAATCTTAGGTGTAATTCTAAAAGTACAATATTTTAAAAATTCAATAGAAAAGCACTGTGATCTTGTAGCAAATGTGATCATTATGTCTATAGTCAGTAACATGTCATTGCCTTTGTCCATCAATTACGATCACTGGTTGTACGCCAGATGCAGATTTGGCATGCCATCATTATCTGAAACATTCACCCCGTCTACCAATGACATTCCATAGCTGGAGTTGTAATGTTAGCAACATACTTCCAATAGATGTCAGGACTACTGAACAGCACCTCCCACTCTCAGATCTGCACTACGAGAAGGACAAGAGCTGCAGGTAGAAGAGTGTAGCATTTGTGACTGTCTCCCTGTGTCACACGTCATAGAGAAGCATTCAATATGAATGATAAAGCAAAGAAAACCATTAGTATACTGCAGGGATCAGTCATATAGCCATAGAGTTAAACAGCATTGAATTAAGCCTTCAGTCCACATCCTCATTGCCAACCAAGATGTCAGTATGAGTTAATCTCCTCTGCCTGTTTGTGGCTCTTATTTCTGCAAACTCTTTGTGTCCATATACCTGTCTAAATGTATTTTTTAAACATTGTAATTGTGGAAGTCTCCACAGCTTCCTCTGGCAGCTTGTATGTGTACCCACCTTCCTTTGAGTGAAGCATTGGCTCCTAAGGTCCCTTTTAAATCTTTCCCATCTCACCTTAAATTTATGTCCCCTAGTTTTAGGCTCACCTACTTGGGGTAAAGACTGTGTGACCATCTGCCTTCTGCATTTTATAAATCTCTGTGAGGTTGCCCCTCAGCCTTGCACACCCCATGGGAAACAAAAGTCCTACCTTGTCCAACCTCTAAGAACTCAAGCCTTCTTGTCATGATAATATCCTCATGAATCTTTTCTGCACCCTTTTAGGCTAATGACATCCTTCCTATAGCTGGGTGATAATACACTAAGTGTAGTCTCATTAACAACTTGTATAGTTGAAAGATGTTGTCGCAGCTTCTGTAATCAATACCCTGACCAATAGAGCCAAGTGTGCCAAACAACAACTTCCTCAGCCTTTCTGCCTGTGCCATCACTTTCAGGGAGCTATGTACCTATACCCATATATCATAGTGCTGGGGCCTTGTTGTTAGACATATATTCATATGTCTTTGGTGAGAAAGACTGGTATGATAAGCAAGTTTGATGGAATGGTAGAAAATGAGGATGGAGACAAGCATAGTTGGCCTATAAGTTTGAGCGGAAGTTGTGGAAAATGGAATTAAACCCAAACCAGTGTGAAGTAGTACACTCGGCTGGACGTGTGCAGTAAACAGTGGGGAGGGACCTTAGAAGAGTTCATGTACAGAGCGAACTTGGGATGCAAGTTCTTCCTTCTCCGAAAATGGCAGCATTTCTATCTAGAGCAGTGAAGAGGTTGTTTAGCTTGCCTACCTTCATTGGGGGGGAAACTGGAGGATTGGGAAACTTTTAAAGAGCACCAGAAGGTAACTAAAAAGGCAATACACGGAGAAAAAATGAGGTACGAAGGTAAACTAGCCAAGAATATAAAGAAGGATAGTAAAAGCTTCTTTAGATATGTGAAAAGGAAAAAAATAGCTAAGGCCAAAATTGGGCCCTTGAAGACAGAAACAGGTGAATTTATTATGGGGAACAAGGAAATGGCAGACGAGTTGAACAGGTACTTATGGATCTGCCTTCACTAGGGAAGACACAAACAGTCTCCCAGATATAATAGTGGCCAAAGGACCTAGGGTAATGGATGAACTGCAGGAAATTTATATTAGGCAGGAAATGGTGTTGGATAGACTGTTGGGTCTGAAAGCTGATAAGTCTCCGGACCTGATGGTCTACATCCCAGGGTACTTAAGGGGGTGGTTTTAGAAATCGTGGACACATTGGTAATCATTTTCTAATGTTCTGTAGATTCAGGATCAGTTCCTGTGGATTGGTGGGTGGCTAATGTTGTCCCTCTCTTCAAGAAGAGAGGAAGAGAGAAAACAGGGAATTATAGACCGGTTAGCCTGACGTCGATGGTGGGAAAGATGCTGGAGTTAATTTATAAAAGATGAAATTACGACACATCTGGATACCAGTAACAGGATTGGTCTGAGTCAGCATGGATTTACGAAGGGGAAATCATGCTTGACTAATCTTCTGGGATTTTTTGAGGATGTAACTATGAAAATGGACAAGGGAGAGCCAGTGGATGTAGTGTACCTGGACTTTCAGAAAGCCTTTGATAAAGTCCCACATAGGAGATTAGTGGGCAAAATTAGGGCATATGGTATTAGGGACAGAGTACTGACATGGATTGAAAATTGGCTGGCTGACAGTAAACAAAGAGTAGCGATTAACGGGTCCCTTTCGGAATGGCAGGCGGTGACCAGTGGAGTACCGCAGGGTTCAGTGCTGGGACCGCAGCTGTTTACAATATATATTAATGATTTAGATGAGGGAATTAAAAGTAACATTAGCAAATTTGCCGATGACACAAAGCTGGGTGGCAGTGTAAAATGTGAGGAGGATGTTATGAGAATGCAGGGTGACTTGGACAGGCTGGGTGAGTGGGCAGATGCATGGCAGATGCAGTTTAATGTGGATAAATGCGAGGTTATCCACTTTGGTGGTAAGAACAGGAAGGCAGATTATTATCTAAATGGAGTCAAGTTAGGAAAAGGAGAAGTACAACGAGATCTAGATGTTCTTGAACATCAGTCACTGAAAGCAAGCATGCAAGTACAGCAGGCTGTGAAGAAAGCTGATGGCATGCTGGCCTTCATAACAAGGGGAATTGAGTATAAGAGCAAAGAGGTCCTTCTGCAACTGTACAGGGCCCTGGTGAGACCACACCTGGAGTATTGTGTGCAGTTTTGGTCTCCAAATTTGAGGAAGGACATTCTTGCTATTGAGGGAGTGCAGCGTAGCTTCACAAGGTTAATTCCCGGGCTGGCGGGACTGTCATATGTTGAAAGATTGGAGCGACTGGGCTTGTATACTCTGGAATTTAGAAGGCTGAGAGGGGATCTTATTGAAACATATAAGATTATTAAGGGATTGGACACGCTGGAGGCAGGAAGCATGTTCCCGCTGATGGGTGAGTCCAGAACCAGAGGCAACAGTTTAAGAATAAGGGGTAGGCCATTTAGAACGGAGTTGAGGAAAAACTTTTTCACCCAGAGAGTGGTGGATGTATGGAATGCTCTGCCCCAGCCCCAGAAGGCTGTGGAGGCCAAGTCTCTGGATGCTTTCAAGAAAGAGATGGGTCGAGCTCTTAAAGATAGCGGAATCAAAGATTATGGGGATAAGGCAGGAACTGGATACTGATTGTGGATGATCAGCCATGATCACAGTGAATGCTGGTGCTGGCTCAAAGGGCTGAATGGCCTACTCCTACACCTATTGTCTATTGATATTGAGTATAACAGCTGGGACATCATGTTGCAGACATTGGTGGGTCACACTTGGAATGTCATGTACATTTTTGGCCACCAAACTGTGCAAATGTTTAGTTTGATGGAAGGCATGCAGAAGAGATTCACCAGGATAGCACCTGGAATTGAAGACTTCAATTACAAGAATCAATTTGATAGTTCTCACTCGATTGCAGCAGGCTGCCTGGTGGCAGAAATTGAAAAAATCATGAGGGGTATAGATAGGTTACATAGTCAGTCCTTTTCTAAGGGTGGAGAGTTTAAAATTGGACAGCGTAGGTTTACGATACAAGGTAAAATATTTAAACACTATTTGAGGATCAGTTTAAATAGGAAGTGGTAGAAGAAGGTACAGTCACATCATTTAAAAAGCATTTGGGCAGATATGTGGATAAGAAAGGAACTGCATAACTTCAAGCTGAATTATAAGTTTGCTTTGATGTTAACTGGTTTTAAAAAAAGTAAATTGAAAACTATTTCCAACAGTTTTTTCTTGCAAAAAACAATCAGTACATGCAATATACTTCCCAGTAGAGTGGTCAAAAATAAAATCCCCAGAATTATTTAAGTAATAAATTCAAATGAACTTCACTGCCATTCTGAATGAAATAAACTAGACTGAGCTGACAGTTTTTCTTTGTCCACATTTATCTTGTGATAATAATTGTTATACTTCAGAGATAATTATTAGAAATGATATGGCTTGATATCTTGAACTGCAAGTTTTAAATATCTTTATCATAGGATAGGCTTTGAAGGAGTAACTTTCAGTGATAAGGAATTTAGACCATGTCAAGCTGAAAAGAATAATAGAATAATGGAATTTGTAAGATGGCTTTGTATTTTGTAGATCTCTTCATGTAATCCTGTTCTCTTCCAGAATATTGCTCAAGGCTACACTAACTACGGCTCTCACTTGGGGATGCCGCCACATCCTTCACAAGCCAGCAGTATGATCCCTCCTTCCTATTCAAGTCAACCATATCAGAGCAGTCACACGACCAGTAATCCTGCACTTGTGGATCAGGTTCGGCAGATGCAGCAGCGACCAAGTGGCTATGTTCACCAGCAAGCTCCAGCTTATGCGCACTCCATGCAGAACACACAAAGGTACATGTGAGAAAAATCTGGTTGGGTTGATTTGGCTCCAATTTCAGTATTATTCTTTCCTTTTGTAGGTCGTAGGACTCAAATATTCAGTACCATGAGATTGCATAGCTAATATATCCAGTCACAAGACAGGGAACTCAACAACAAATAAAAATAGTAAAGGATAAAGACATAAAAAGGGAGGATAACAAATGAATTGTGCTTCAAGACCAGGAGCCTGGGACCAAATCATGAAGTGACTTCTTAAATTTGAAAAATGCTGGGCCCAGAAGGCTCAGTTTGGGATTTTATTTTTGTCCCATTTCTTTTCTTATGTTCAGTACTCTTAACTGTTTGATGATTTTACACAAACTTAATCAAATTGGTAACTAGAGTGCTCAGATGCCAAGTTGGATCATTCACTCTGCATTCCAGTTGGACATGATTGCAAGTGCTTCAGAATTATTTTTTGCTCTTGTTCCTGAGTTGCTGTTGTTGAGGTTTATGGATGATCCAGCAATGTACTTTTTCTATTTTTTTTGTTGTTTTCCAGCATTCATGACTGGTTGTGTCAGGACGGCACAGGTTTGACCTGATTTGCTGTTGTGGAATCCTGTCTCTACCTGTGGCATGTTGTTTTTTAGTGTTTAACAAGGATATAGTGTTACCAGAGCGAAGCTCATTTTTTGGTATGCTAATGCTTCTCCAAGAGATGTCCTTGTGTTCTCCTCACTGAACCAGGATTAAACCCCTTTGTTAGTAATAAGGTAAAGCCTATATCAGGAAAAATGTTCTGCACGTTTTCCAGATGCTACGGCTTGATTTCCAGATTTTCTGCCCAATGCTGTTTCCTCAATCAATATCAGATAAAAGGGTTAACCAGTTAGTTTAAAAACGCAAACAACAGGAATTCTGCAGATGCTAGAAATTCAAGCAACAGACATCAAAGTTGCTGGTGAACGCAGCAGGCCAGGCAGCATCTCTAGTAAGAGGTACAGTCGACGTTTCAGGCCGAGTCTCTTCGTCAGGACTAACTGAAGGAAGAGTTAGTAAGAGATTTGAAAGTGGGAGGGGGAAGGGGAGATCCAAAATGATAGGAGAAGACAGGAGGGGGAGGGATGGAGCCAAGAGCTGGACAGGTGATTGGCCAAAGGGATATGAGTGGATCATGGGACAGGAGGCCCAGGGAGAAAGACAAGTGGGGGGGGGAACCCAGAGGATGGGCAAGGGGTGTAGTCAGAGGGACAGAGGGAGAAAAAGGAGAGTGAGAGAAAAAATGTGTGTATAAAAATAAATAACAGATGGGGTGCGAGGAGGAGGTGGGGCATTAGCAGAAGTTAGAGAAGTCGATGTTCATGCCAACAGGTTGGAGGCTACCCAGACGGAATATAAGGTGTTGTTCCTCCAACCTGAGTGTGGCTTCATCTTTACAGTAGAGGCGGCCATGGATAGACATGTCAGAATGGGAATGGGATGTGGAATTAAAATGTATGGCCACTGGGAGATCCTGCTTTCCCTGGCGGACAGAGCGTAGGTGTTCAGCAAAGCCGTCTCTCAGTCTGCGTTGGGTCTCGCCAATATATAGAAGGCTGCATCGGGAGCACCGGACGCAGTATATCACCCCAGCCGACCCACAGGTGAAGTGTCGCCTCGCCTGGAAGGACTGTCTGGGGCCCTGAATGGTGGTAAGGGAGGAAGTGTAAGGGCATGTGTAGCACTTGTTCTGCTTACAAGGATAAGTGCCAGGAGGGAGATCAGTGGGGAGGGAGGGGGGGACGAATGGACAAGGGAGTTGTGTAGGGAGCGATCCCTGTGGAAAGCGGGGGGGGCGAGGGAAAGATGTGCTTAGTGGTGGGATCTTGTTGGAGGTGGCGGAAGTTAAGGAGAATAATATATTGGACCCGGAGGCTGGTGGGGTGGTAGGTGAGGACCAGGGGAACCCTATTCCTAGTGGGGTGGCGGGAGGATGGAGTGAGAGCAGATGTGCGTGAAATGGGGGAGATGCGTTTGAGAGCAGAATTGATGGTGGAGGAAGGAAAGCCCCTTTCTTTAAAAAAAGAGGACATCTCCCTCGACCTGGAATGAAAAGCCTCATCCTGAGAGCAGATGCGGCGGAGATGGAGGAATTGCGAGAAGGGGATGGCATTTTTGCAAGAGACAGAGTGAGAAGAGGAATAGTCCAGATAGCTGTGAGAGTCAGTAGGCTTATCGTAGACATCAGTGAATAAGCTGTCTCCAGAGATAGAGATAGAAAGATCTAGAAAGGGGAGGGAGGTGTCGGAAATGGACCAGGGAAACTTGAGGGCAGATAACCAGTTAGTTATCTGATTCTTCCTTGTCGGTTTTTCTTTTGGGCACAATGAATTGTTTTATTTGCCAACATAGAGTAACTGCAAAATTTGGTTGTGTTGAATGGATTTTTGAAATTCTATGAGAGACCTTTATATAAAAAAAAAGAAGTGAGTTATGTGACAAAAAGGGAATTCAAATGTATTGAAACTGAATCTGTTTAATATTAAATATATTTTATGATGAACTCTTGAGTGGTGCTCCGATGTGGCGGTTTTGTCAAACAGGTGTTCCCATGACCTTGAACACCTAACAGTCAAATACTGGCCATTTTATTTACCTAGGGAGTTCCCCTTCGTAATTCTGACCACAGTTTACATACCATCAGCAACCGACTTTAATCAAGTGTGTGAGATACTGCATGATGCCATCTTCAAACAAGAAACAGTCCATCCCGACACATTTCAAATCATAATTGGGGACTTACAGCAGGCTTGTTTGAAGAAAACCCTGCCCAATTACCTGTGGCACCAGAGATCCTAACGTACTAGATCAATGTTATCATAAGATAAGGAATGCCTACTGTTCCATGCCCAGACTGCATTTCAGTATATCAAAACACTTGGTTGTCCTTCTCCTACCTGCATACAGGCAGAGGCTAAAAAGCAAAACTCCAGAGAGTAGGACAACAAAGAGGCAGTTGTGGGAGACAGAGGAGTGATTATGGATTGTTTTGTGTTGGTAGATTAGGCTGTGTTCAAGGACTCATCTGTGGATCTGAATGAATACACCTTGGTTATCATGGACTTTATAAAAGTAGTTGTAGATGAGTGTGCCCTCACAAAATTATTCAGAATCTTCCCCAACCAGAAGCCCTGGATGAACCGTGAGATCCACTGAGGGGTCGGATCAAAGGCATTCAAGTCTGGTGACCAAGAAAGTCGCAAGAGGTCTAGGTTTGATCTCCAGAAAGGCATATCATGGGTGAAGTGGCAATTCCGGACTAAACTTGAATCAACATAGGATACTCGACAGTTGTGGCAGGGCTTGAATATCATCGCCTCTTATAAAGTAAAATCAAGCAACGTGGGTGATAATAGGGCTTTGCTTCCAGATGAGCTCAATGGCTTCCATGCTCGTTTTGACTATTAAAACATGGAGGAACCATCACAAACTCCCACAGCCCGAGGATCCCGTGTGTTGAGTCTCTGAGACTGACATGTGAGCAGCCAGCCTTCAGAAAGATGAACCCACAAAAGCATTGGTTCAGATGGGGTACCTGGCCAAGTACTAAAAACCTGTGTGTTCAACTGGCTGGAGTGTTCCCATGAGATCCTTCACCTCTCATTTCAGCAGTCTGGGAAAATTATCTGCTTAGGAAGGATGTGTCTCAGAAGAATGTGGAATTCTGCCTTAATAACCATTGTTCAATAGCACTTATATCCACAATGACAAAGTGTTCTGAGAGGTTGGTGATGAAACATGATTGAGAAGCGATTTGCATCTGCTCCAATTTGCCTAATGGGTAACAGGTCCACAGCAGATGCTGTCTCACTGGCTCCTCACTGATCCCTGGAACATATAGACAGCAAAGATGCATAGTTCAGGGTACACTTTATTGACTACAGCTCAGCATTCATTTCCAGCTTCGCCTCAAAACTAACCAGTAGGCTTCAAGACCTTAACCTTAATACCAACTTGTGCGGTTGGATCTTCGATTTCCTCACTTGCAGACCTCGGTCAGTTAATATTGGCAACAACATCCATCAGCATAGTTGCATCACAAAGCTGTGTGCTTAGCTCTCTGCTCTACTTGCTTTACACTTATGACTGTGTGGCTAAGCACAGCTGCAATGCCATGTTCAGGTTTGCTGATGATGCCACTGCCATAGACCAAATCAAAGGTGGTGATGAATCAACATATAGGAGGGAGATTAAAAATCTGGCTGAGTGGTACGATATCAACAATCTCTTACTCAATGTCAGCAAGACCAAGGAGCTGAATATTGATTTCAGGAGAAGGAAACCAAATGTCCATGATCAAGTCCTGCTCAGAGGATCAGGGGTGGACAGGGTCAGCAACTTAGATACTTGTCCTGGGCCCAGCATGAAACAACAATTATGAAGAAAACACAGCAGCGCATCTACTTCCTTAGGAGTCTGCAAAAGATTCGGCATGGCATCTAAAATTCTGAACATATTGACAAGTTGCGTCACAGCGTGGTAGGGAATGCCAATGCCCTTGAATGGAAAATCTTACGAAACAGTCCATTATGGACAAAGCCCTCCCCACCATTGAGCACATCTACATAAAATGTTGCCGCAGGAAAGCAGCATCCATCATTAGAGACTACCATCAACCAGGATATGCTGTCTTCTGGCTTCTGGCTGCTGGCATCAGGAAAAAGTTACAGGAGTTTTAAAACTCAAACCACCAAGCCCTGGAGTAGTTAATATCCCTCAATCACAAGGTTCTTGAACAGAGCGGATACTTCACTTGCTGTCTCACTGAACCTCCCACAACCTATGGACTCACTTTCAAGGACTCTTCATCTTGTATTCTTGATATATATTGCTTATTTATCGATTATTATTATTGTTATTTCTTTCATTTTGTATTTGCACAGTTTGTGTCTTACACACTGGTTGAACACCCAGGTTCGTGCAGTATTTCATTGATTCTGTTAGGGTTTATTGAGTATGCCCACAAGAAAATGAATCTCAGGGTTTTATATAGTGACATACATGTACTTTGATAATAAATTTACTTTGAACTTATTAATGCTGGTTTGTTACTTGTTTTACTACACCTGCCTGCTGAGCTAAATATGCACACATTAACTGTAAATATGTTTCAAGTGCAAAAATTGCTAAAGCTAATCATAAATACTAAACAAAAATTGCAGTTTCAATTTATTGCCATTTTTTATTTGTTATGTGATTCACTTATCAGTAAAGCAACAGTCTCTTTGTTTAATTCCAAAGATGATCTGGTGATGTTTTTTTTTTCAGTGAAGTCGTAGTGTTTCATTGTCAAGTTTAAGAGAGGGGTTAATCTGATGCTAGAAAAAGCCATGCCAATTTAAATTTGTTGTCACAAATGACCAACAGGCAGTCTTTGTTTTAAATTCTGCAGAAGACAGTCCATCAAAGTATGTGCTTCTTTTCAGTGGGGGTATAATGATATTTTGATTAGCATGTTCATTCTTAAATCATCTGTTCACTGTTTAGTTATTCAAAAGCAGTAGATAATCAGTCCCAGGGAAATGTACAGGAGTTTGCACTTCCATAACAGTACTTTTACTCTGACAGTTTGTTTAATGCAGTTGATGGTTTTAAACTTGTAACTTTGTCCAATTAAATTTGTAATAGATAATGAAGCTCCTGAAGAATCACATTACACAGGTTGCACCACAGTAAGGACAATAAGCTGGTGCCTTTTAAATCTCTCACACTTTAAGCTGAAAACATAATAGTAAACAAATAAGATTTTGTGGTTAAAACTTAATTTTACAAATAATGAAATCAAAACAGAAAATGCTGGAAATATTCAGTTCAGGCAGCATCTGTGGAAAGGAGAAACAGGCTTTTGATGAGTGGTTCTAGCAATATCTGTATGTATTGCATCTCCTACATTATTTAGAGAATTTTATATACCTCCAAACACTTGTGCAACATCCATTTCCTTTGTCAACCATTGGCAGTCATGCCTTTACCTATTCCGATGTAAGATATACTTCTAAAACTCTTCCACTCTCCTTTTTCTCCCTTGTCTCTGTGGTTCACCCATATCAATTCCTTTTAAGCTTCCTTAAAGTTCACCTCTGACGAAATCATTGGTCCTAATATCCTTTAGTTTTTGTGCTCTGTCAATTTTTCCTATTAGCTATCTGCAAAGATACTGGAGTTATATTTTGGGTTAAAGATGCTACACAAATGCAAGATATTCTGAAAGTTATCACCGTCAGAGTTGTATACTGCAGACACACTTTGATAATAAATGTATGTGAACCTTGAGACATCACCAACTCTGGCTCCAACAACATGAGTGCTCTAGACTGTGGGTCCTACAGTTACCACCTCCGGTTCCAATGACCCTGGATGCCTTCAGACCCAGAAAATCACTGCCTCTAGCTCAGCCTCCAGCCCTGACCTTGGTCACTACCACCTGCAGGCCAAGACATTCCTCACAGCTCCTGAGCCCCTGCTATCCGTTTCCCCCATCACTACTCTCCAACCCCTGGTCTCTAAGGCTCCCCCATCAGTTCTTGGGTCCTCAGAGACTCCATCTTTCTCCCCTACCTTCCCTAACACTCCAACCCTTCCCCCTCTTCTGATGCCACCAACTGTCCTCTGATCCCAGCTCTAATCCCTGCTGTGTCTTCATAACCCCTCCGGCATTCCCCTCTCTGAGGTGGAATGTTCTGTCCTCAGTAAGGGCCTTACCCTTGTTCCCCTCCACTCACACCTCTGTGAGTTCCACACCCACATTGATATTGAGCTGTACTTCTGTCGGCTCCATCTCCAAACCCACTTCTTTGGCAAGAATTCACCACCCCACACCGATGACCCCTTCACCCACTCTGGTTCTCTGTCTGCTTTGGATGTTTACATCTCAGTTCACCAATGAGACGCCAACAGGCTTGACTTCAGCACTTCTGTCTCCTTCTCATACCTCCAAAGTGACAACCTCACGACCAAACCCACTGACAAAGGGGTTACTGTTGTAGTGTGATAGACTGACCTTTACCTTGCTGAGTCCAGATTGTAACTCTGAGATACTTCCTCTTACTTTCCTCTTGAAAAGGGCCCCACTCCGGACTATCATGGCAGTGTCTTCTGCACCACCAGTTACCTCAAAGTTGGAGATCTCCCATTCACTGCCACTAAACTCATTGTTCCCTAACCCTGGATTCTTCCTCCTATCCAAGATTCACAAATCTGACTGTCTGGGTAGGCCCATTCTCCCGCCTGCTCCTGCCCCAGCGAAATCGTGTCCACGTACCTTGACATCGGTCTATTCAGTCCCTTCCCATCTACATCAATGATGTGGAAACCATAGAAAAGGTGCAGAGGAGATTCACAAGGATGTTGCCTGGATTGGGGAGCATGCCTTATGAGAATGGATTGAGTGAATTTGGCCTTTTCTCCTTGGAGCAACGGAGGATGAAAGGTCACCTCATAGAGGTGTATAAAATGATGAGAGGCATTGATCGTGTGGCTAGTCAGAGGCTTTTTCCCAGGGCTGAAATGGCTAACTCGAGAGGGCACAGTTTTAAGGTGCTTGGAAGTAGGTACCGGGGAGATGTCAAGAATAAGTTTTTTACACAGAGAGTGGTGAATGCGTGGAATGGGCTGCTGGCGATGGTGATGGAGGCAGATATGATAGGGTCTTTTAAGAGACTTCTGGATAGGCACATGGAGCTTAGAAAAATAGAGGGCTATGGGTAACCCTAGTTAATTTCTAAAGTAAGTACATGTTTGGCACAGCATTGTGGGCTGTAGGGCCTGTATTGTGCTGTAGGTTTTCTATGTTTCTATCAATGACACTTTACATGCTCTCAGTCTCATCAACAACTTTCAATTCCTTGCTCCTGATTATCACATTTTCACCATGGATGTTCACTTCTATTCCCCATCAAGAAGGCCTTAAAGCTCTCTGCTTCTTTCTTGATGAAACACCCAATCAGTTCCCCTCCACTACCACCACCCTTCTGTTTGGCAGAACTGACCCTCAACAATTTCTCCTTTGGCTCTGAACACTTTCTGCAAGCTCAAGGTTTGCCATGGGCACCTGCATGGGCCCCACCTATACCTGCCTTTTTGTTGATTACGTGGAAAAGTCTTTGTTCCATGCCTTCCCTGGTAATGCTCCCCAGCTCTTTCTGCAATACATTGACTGCATTGGTGCTGCTTCATGCACCCATGCTGAGCTCATCAATGTCATCAACTTTGTCTCCAGCTTCCACCCTGCCTTTAAATTCACTTGGTCCATTTCTGAAACCCCCTCCCCCAGATAAACTGGCAACTGACCTCTTTTACAAACCTACTGATTCTCGCAGCTAATTTCCCACCTCTTCCCACCCTGTCTCCTATAAAAATTATTATTTCCTTTTCTCTGTTCCTTCGTTTCTGCCACATCTGTTCCCAGGGTGAAGCTTTCCTTTCCAGGACATCAGAGGTGTTCTCCTTCAAAGAATGGTGTTCCCCATCCTCCACCATTGATGCTGGTCTCACCCACATCTCCTCCATTTCCTAGACATCCACGCTCACCCCATCTCGTACCACCTTAACAGAGATAGAGTTCCCCTTGTCCTCCATGCCACTAAACAACAAGGACTCACGTCACCAGGTTCAGGAACAGTTATTACCCATCAATCATCAGGCTGTTGAACCAGTGGGGATAACTGCACTCAACTTCACTTGGCCCATCTCTGAACTGTTTCCAAAACCTATGGGCTCACTTTCAAGGACTCTTCATCTCGTTCTTGACGTTTATTGCCTCCGCATCCAACACATCATTCTCTGCAACTTTCACATCTTCAAAGGGATTTTACCACCAACACATCTTTACTTCCTCCTCACTCCCTGCTGTCTGCAGGGATCACTCTGTCTGAGATCCCCATTCCTAATCCAACATGTTGGTCCATGGCCTTCTCTTCTGCCACAATGAGGCTACTCTTGAAGTGGAGGAGCAACACCTCATATTCTCTCTAGGTAGCCTCCAACCCGATGGGATGAACATCAATTTCTCCTTCTGGTGTTTTTTCTTTCTTTTTTTCTCCTTTTCCTTCCTCCTTTCCTCTTCTCCTTTTCCCCACTCTGGCCTCTACCTCTTCTCCTCACCCGCTATCAGCTCACCCTCGTCCCCTCTTTCTTCCCTTTCTCCCATTGTCCTCTCTCCTCATCTATTAACTTTGTTCTTCTCCAGCCATTTATCTTCCCCACCCACCTTCCAGCTTGTCCTCCTTCCATTCCCCTCCCCTCTACCTTTATATGCTGGCATGTTCCCCCTTCCTTTCCAGTCCTGATGAAGGATCTTGGCATGAAACATCCAAAGTTTATTCATTTTTGTAGATGCTGCCTGACCTACTGAGTTCCTCGAGCATTTTGTGTGTGTTGCTCTAGATTTCCAGCATCTTCAGAATATTTTGTGTTTATCATTAAACATATTTTTCTTTCAGGTTAACACATCAACCCATGCAACAGACACCCATGATGACAGGAATTAGTCACATGACCCAACAGAATGTTCATTCAACAATGAGGACAAACCAGGAACAGCAGTATCTTCGACAGCAGCAGATCATAAGGGTAAGCTAAGATAAAGAGGCTGCGTTAACAGTTTGGAACTACAAAATACCCATCTGGGAGTTACAGAGAAGGGACCAAAAAATACCAGAAGGAGAATGCATGTTTGTACCATTCCATGTTGGTTTAAGTGTGTAAAGTCAGAGAGTAGAAATGAATAGGTAATCACAGATTATTACTCATGGAGCATCCACCATGTCAATACTTGGCTCATGGCTATTCACTGTCTATATTTTCAACTTGGATAAAAAGGCATTTTGGAAGTGTATCCAAGTTATAATAGAAAGAAAAGTAAACTCTGTGGAGAAGGGGTGTATGCAAAAAAGGTTAATTGACAGGATATGTATTGTGGGTAACCAAGAACGAACAGTGAGGTTTTGCATTTTGGTAGGAAGGTTAGGGGAAAAAAATGACCCCGACATAATTTCATCATTCTCATCATCTAAATGATTTTCATCATCTACATAAGTGATGAGAAGCTAGGAAATATGGTGTACAATAGGATTATGATGTACTGTCCTCTGAAATAAAGGTAGTGAACATTCAGATACAAAAAAAGAAAAGCTTTATTTTCCTTTTAATTATAAGAAATAGTAAAGCATGTTCTGCTGAGATTGCAGGGGATTTTGCAAGACCTCAATGAAGTACTTGTTGCGCTTTTACTCTATATTGACGGGTAGATATACATGCCTTAAAGATGGGGAAGGGTAGATCCACTGGATTGATTCCTTCGATGAGTTTGTTCCAGAAGATTTTTAAGATTTGTCTGCATTCGCTTGGGTTGAGAAGAAAGTGATATGACCTCATTGGACATTATAGCCTCTGAGAAGGATTAACAGGGTAGATGGTAAGAGGCTGTTTCCTTCACTTGAATAGTTAATTACAGCAAATAGTTGTAAATTTTTGGGATTCTTCGAGTGCTATCGATTCACAAGATTTAAGTATATTCAAGTTTAAGTTTGCTAAATTGTTTGACAGTCAAATAATTGGCAGTCATGGGTTTAGGATGGGAAAGTAGAAAAGGCATTGAATCTGCAATAGTCTTGTTAAATGACAGAGCAAGTTTGAAGCAATGGGGCCTACCTATGCTACTTTTTATAAATCTTTAGTAAGGAACATTACAAAAACCAGATTTGCTGAACTACCAGGAGACAGCTATTTTTTTGAACTAGGAATAGGATGGTAATCATATTATTCAATATGGAAAACAACCAACTCATTTTTAGCATGAGATAATGTTATTCAGAGGTTAGATGAGAATAGGATGGGGCTGATTGTGAATTTGATTAATTGGACATGAGGGACAATTAATTAAGCTAACCAGTAACTTTCATAGGGTCTATGCATTTAAGGAATATGAATGTACAACTGCTAATCATTGTAAATATGTGGCCTCTATTTATGCAACTTAATGATTTTAAACACCTTTTTCAAATCTCTTGGAGTTCTGTGTTGTGAAAGAAGACCTTCTATTTTTCCTATCTGTCCATGTAACAGAACCATCATCCATGGAATTACAGCAGTAAATCTCTAAACCCTTCCTGGCATTCTTGATGGTGCAAAATTGGACAGATTTACTCACAATGGCCAAACTATTGTTTCCCGGATTTAGTACAAATCCAGTATAAACTCCCTGGCGCTTTTTTTTTTCCACTGCATGCTCAATTTATAAAGACCAAATTTTAGTGGTCAATCCCCTTGTATGTTCTTGAATATACATTGAAACTGTATGAGGTAAAGAAAAACTGAGATAACCTGGCACCCTCGGGACTTCCAATGTTGAATGAGCAGATTCTTTTGGAATATTGAATATTGCTTTTTTTAAAGATACTATGTAGTGGTATAATAAATTTTACTGGGTATGACTCTAAGCTGCAACTGGTGATGAGGCTTTGGTTGGAGACTTTCAGAGCTTTGGGGAAAGTGGAGTTACCCCTTAGTCATTCATTGCTCCCAGGGCTGCTCTGACCGGGAACGGTAGCACCTGCAAGGGTTCCTGCTCAGGATACGAGCGAAGGCCAACGGCAGATCCGGCAGGTTCAGTAACTGAACTTACGACGGAGAAGGTGGATGAGCTGGGACCTCAAATGTCAACGGCTATAGTATAGGCGGATGAACATTTGGGAAGAGAAATGGCAATTTCTTTAGATCGCCTAACGGTAGGCAATAGCAAACCACTGTTGCTACTTGCTAAGAAAACCATGGTCAAACTCACAAAATGTATCACACAACAACAGCGTCAAGAGGATCTTCAAGACAATTCTGAAGATGCTTTGCTTAGTAGGGTTGATTCTGGTCAGCAGGGGATCCCTGACCGTCATCAAGCTACTGCTCATAAAATTCAAGTAACACAAAAGAAAATTATTGCCACTTGGAATGTAAGAACCCTATATCAAGCAGGAAGCTTGGACAGTGTGATAAATGAAATGGAAAGACTAAAGATTAACATCATGGGAATTAGCGAAGTTCATTGGATAGGGGCTAGAACATGTCAGATTAGAAATATTAACGCTAGTTTATTCTTGTGGAACATCCCATACTAATGTAGTAGGAATTCTTGTAGATGAAAACATGGTAAAAAGTGTTTTAAGACATTGGGCAATATCAGAAAGACTGCTCCTTGTTAGATTCAGAGGACAACCATTTGATTTAGCAATTATACAGGTATATGCACCAACAACAGATGGAACAAATGAAGATATAGATAAATTCTATGAAGAGCTTGAACAAGCAAAGAATTGATGCAAATCTCAAGATATTGTTATTGTCATGGGAGATCTAAATGCTAAAGTAGGACAAGGTGCTGATGGAAATACCATAGGAAAATTTGGACGAGAGGAAAGAAATGAAAGAGGTGAGAAATGGGTAGAATGGTGTAAGATAAATAATCAGGTCATTATGAATACCTACTTTAAAAACCATCCAAGAAGCTTGTGAACCTGGAAAAGTCCAGGTGCTAACACTAGAGATCAAATTGACTTTATTACTATAAACCAAATATTTAGAAACTCAGTGACTCAATGCAAAACATATCCAGGTGCAGATTGTAATACAGGTTTCCCCTGCCATCCAAAGGTAGAGTACTATGAAACAGTTCGTAAACCGGAATGTCGTAAAGGAAGAAGCAATTACCATTTATTTTTATGGGAAAAATTTGTGAATGTTCGCAGACCCAAAAATAACCTACCAAATCATGCCAAATAACACATAAAACCTAAAATAACAGTAACATATAGTAAAAGCAGGAATGATATGATGAAAACACAGCCTATATAAAGTAGAAATACTTTTCCACAATAATTGCCTGCACTGTTCTCCGTAGCGAAAATCGCACGCGAGCGCTCTCGACAGAAACACTCTCTCCAGTAACCTTTAAGCTATGAAGCTGCCAAATCATACCAAGGGTAACACGTAAAAATACACAGCTGATATAAAGTAGAAATAATGTATGTACAGTGTAGTATCGCTTACTGGAATTGGGACAGTGCTGAGCACACTGATGATGGTGTGTTAGGCTGAGGCATTGGAGGTTGGGGTGGTGCAGGGGCTCCCACCCTCCAGGCAGTGAACCGATACCGATCCGCGAAGCATGCAGGGGTACAGCGGTAGCCGGGTCTCACCCAGCACATCTTTAAGAAAAAAGCTGAAATAAACAAGCTGATTAATTAGGTGCCGCCCGGCACGTAACTGTCGGCCCAGATCAGAGGCGACGCGATTGGCAATCGTCTCTGATCTGGGCCGACATTTACATGCCAGGCGGCACCTAATTAATTACGCAAACACGAGAAATTCTGCAGATGCTGGAAATTCAAGCAACACACATCAAAGTTGCTGGTGAACACAGCAGGCCAGGCAGAGGGTCTCGGCCCGAAACGTCAACTGTACCTCTTCCTAGAGATGCTGCCTGGCCTGCTGTGTTCACCAGCAACTTTGATGTGTGTTGCCTAATTAATTAGCTTGTTTATTTCGGCGCTTTTTCTTAAAGATGTGCTGGGTGCCTCCCGGCTACTGCTGCATTTTCCGCGGATTGGTATCTGTCTGCGGCTCAGAGTTTGGGGTGATGGGACAACTGGGGTGTCATCTCGTCGTCTGTTTCCATGAGGGTAGGCAGGTCATCTTCTTCTGTGTCTGCCTGCCTCGATGTCGAAGGTCGAGGTTCGTCGTCTGCTGTGGCTGATGTGGAAGGCTTGCTTGACTGCTTAGCCTCGTGCATTTTTAGATCATACAGTTCTTTGTAAGCACTCAAACCATCCTGCAAATATGCCCTAAACTGACATACCCTTTCAAAATTAAAGTCGTACTTTATCATTGCAGCAAAAATCTCAAGTAGTTGCCTCACGTTCAGTTCCTAGATGACTTCACTTTCGGTCCATTCGCTACTGCATTCGGTTTTGATTGTTATCCTTTCCTCTTGCAATTGCATCAGCTCTTCATCTATCAGTTCTTGGTCATGGGATGCCAAAACCTCTTCAACATCATCTTCGTCAACTTCCACAAGCCAAACTCACTTTGTCCTTACTTCGTTCACCAGGATCGAAACGCTTAATTATGTCTAGTTTTACGCTAAGTGTAACACCCTTACAAGTTCTTTCAGGCTTTTTCAATATCTTAGAACTCATCTTGCAAACGGCTGCTCACAGGCATGTGTTAAAGCAATGCTGGCGAGAATGCTGTTCCGAATCCGGGGGAAAGCGGCTGCTCGGGGCGTGCGCTGCTTTTTATCACGCGCTGCTTTTTTTCGTAACAGTGAAAGCACCTTCTGTTAGCGAAAACAGGTAACTAATGTAGGTCTTTTGTGACAGTGAGGTTATGTAAAGTGAACGTTCGAAAAGTGGGGGACACCTGTAGTGACCATAACCCAGTAGTATGTCATGTAAAAGTAAAACTTAAAAAACTGAAGAAGCAAAAACTTGAACATTCCCTTGACTACTTGCAATTAATTAAAGAAGAAAACTTAAGACAAAAATTTACAATTGAAGTAAGGAATAGATTTCAAAGTCTAGAGATAGAATCTGTTGAAGATGATAGCAATCGTGTAGAAATGAAATTTAACTCTCTAAAGGATGCCTTGGTAGAATCAGCAAAGTCAGTGATTCCTAAAAAAGAAAAAAGCACAAAGAATAAATGGATGACAGATGAAATCAAAAATCTAATGGAAGAAAGGAGCCTGAAGAAAGCGCAGCCTATGGAATTAAGTTCTTAGATATGAAAGTTAAAAGCTAATGTCAAAAAGCCAAAGAAGAATGGTTAAACCAGGAATGTGAGCAAATAGAAAGAATCCTTATTACTAATCCAGAAAGGTTACATCAACAAATCAAGAATATCACTGGTAAAAAGCTCCTCTGTTCTTCAGGTGGATGTTTGAAAGCAAAGGATGGTAAAACCAGAAATTAAGAAAAACATTGAAGGTCCAAGTATTTTAAAATCTGAAGTTCATAATGCAATGAAAGGAAAGGCAGCAGGTCCTGATGAATTAGTAATAGAACTAATTATCGCCATTGAAGATTATGGAATTGAAAAACTTAGTGATTTAATCAATGATATTTATGAGACTGGAATAATACCAGAAGGGATGAAAAAAAATCAGTATTTATCACTCTTCCTAAGAAAGCTGGAGCAATAGAATGTGAATTACATAGGACCATAAGTTTAATGAGTCATATCATCAAGATACTTCTAAGAATTTTGATGACAAGAGCTAAAAGTAAGATACAAGCTGAAATAGGCGAAGAACAGTGTGGTTTTGTGAAAGACAAAGGTACAAGAAACGCAATATTGATGTCAGGGATACTATCAGAACAAGCTATTCAAATGCAAAAAGATTTATTTGTTTTATCGACTACACAAAAGCATTTGATAAAGTGAAGCACAATAAGTTATGTGAAATATTACAGGAATCTCTAGATCTAGATTCGAAAGACCTCCACCTAATCAGAAATCTGTACTGGGAACAGACTGCCACTAAGAATAGATGGAGAAGTGAGTCAGTTTACGAAAATCAAGAGAGGCGTTAGACAATCCTGTGTTTTCTCCACTGATTTATTTAATGTGTACAGTGAAACAATATTACAAAAAATAAGAGACATCTTGGGAATCAAAGTTGGTGAAAACATCAATAATTTCAGATATGCAGATGACACTGTTAATTGCAAGTATGGAGGAAGAACTACAAAACTTAACTGATATAATTGTTGAAGAAAGTGGAAAAATGGGTCTATCTATCAATTGCAAAAAGACAATGTATGGTGATATCCAAAAAGAAAGAGAATCCTATCTGCAGGCTGAGAATAAATGGAGAAGACATACAACAAGTACAGAACTTTTTCTACTTAGGAAGCTGGGTGACATCAGATGGCAGGTGTGACTTGGACATCAAAAGAAGAATAGGGATGGCAAAAGACACCTTTACAAGAATAAAGAGTATACTAACCAATACTAAACTAGGCATGACAACCCGCCTCAGAGTACTGAAATGTTATGTTATATGGCTCAAAATGTTGGACAATATCTAGTAACATGAGGAAACGAATTGAAGCAGCAGAGATGTGGTTTTTGAGGAGGATGCAAAGAATATCATAGACAAAATGATTATCTAACGAGTATGTCATGAACAGAGCAAACACATAAAGAGAAATAATGTATGAGATCATGAAACGGCAACGTAACTTCATTGGACGTGTGATTAGGAAAGAGGAGTTAGAATGCACTTTAATTATGGGAAAGATTGAAGGGAAGAAAGCAAGAGGAAGGCAAAGACAAGTGATGGAGACAGCAGCCAGAGAACTGGAAATGAATACCATTGAATTGATCCACTTGACCCGAAACAGGAGTGTGTGGGCCATGGCAGTCAAAGCTCAAACTGGGCATGGCACCTGATGATGATAATAAATTTTGCAGTGAACAGATGTATTTAAAGGGAATGAGGGAAATAAAACAATGAATTTAAAATGAGTACTGGATTTAGAGACTTGTTTGTTTAGTCAAACCAAGTCGCTTTTTATTGTCATTTTGACTATAAACTGCTGGTACAGTACATTGTAAAAGTGAAACAATGTTCCTCCAGGGTCATGGTGCTATATGAAACAACACAAAACTACACTAGACTGCAGACCTACACAGGACTACATAAAGTGCATAGAACAGTGCAGGGCAGTACAATTATTAATAAACAAGACAATAGGCACAGTAGAGGACAAATTACAATATAATAAATGATGTAGATGTCAGTCTAGACTCTGGGTATTAAGGAGTGTGATGGCTTGGGGGAAGAAACTGTTGAGCAGTCTGGTCGTGAGAGCCTGAGTGGTTTGGTATCTTTTGCCAGATGGCAAGAGGGAGAAGAGTTTGTATGAGGGGTGCGTGGGGTCCTTCACAATGCTGTTGGCTTTGCGGGTTCAGCATGTGGTGTAAATATCTGTAATGGTGGGAAGAGCGACCCCAATGATCTTCTCAGCTGACCTCACTATCCGCTGCAGGGTCTTGCGATCCGAGACGGTGCAACTCCCGAACCAGGCAGTGATGCAGTTGCTCAGGATGCTCTCGATACATCCTCTGTAGAATGTGGTGAGGATGGGGGGCGGTGGTGGGAGATGGACTTTTCTCAGCCTTTGCAGAAAGTCGAGACTCTGCTGGGCTTTCTTGGCTATGGAGCTGGTGTTGAGGGACCAGGTGAGATTCTCCGCCAGGTGAACACCAAGACATTTGGTGCTCTTAACGATCTCAACGGAGGAGCAGTCATTGTTCAGCAGAGAGTGGTTGCTCCATGCTTTCCTGAAGTTAACAACCATCTCTTTTGTTTTGTTCACATTCAGAGACAGGTTGTTGGCTCTGCACCAGTCTGTTAGCCACAGCACCTCCTCTCTGTATGCTGACTCATCATTCTTGCTGATGAGACCCACCACGGCGTGTCATCAGCGAACTTGATGTTGTGGTTCGAGCTGTGTGTTGCAGCACAGTCGTGGGTCAGCAGAGTGGACTGAGCACACAGTCCTGGGGGGGCCCCCGTGCTCAGTGTGGTGGTGTTGGAGATGCTGCTCCTGATCCGGACTGACTGAGGTCTCCCAGTCAGGAAGTCTAGGATCCAGTTGCAGAGGGAGTTGTTCAGGCCCAGCAGTTTCAGCTTTTCAGTCAGGTGCTGAGGAATGATTGTGCTGAACTGAAGTCTATGAACAGCATGCGAACGTACGTGTCTTTTTTGACCAGGTGGGTGAGGGCAAGGTGGAGGGTGGTGGTGATGGCGTCGTCTGTTGAGCGGTTGGGACGATACGCAAACTGCAGGGGGTCCAGTGAGGGGGTGAGGGAAACACTGGAGGGAAGAAGCTATGTGCTTAAAGGGAGCACCAGGAAAAGGACTCTGTGAGTTTAATGAAAGCATAGGAAGCGGGGGGACTTCCGGGTCATCAAGGGAATGGCGGCATAAGGAAAAGGTCTCTCGACAAAAAAGAAGGTAAACTGCCCCAAAATCGAATTTAGACAAATACTTAATATTGCATAACTATATTAATAAAAGGGGCAAGGATGATGTCTAAGAACAAGAATAAAAAGTCCGCTCTGAAGGCTGATAAACATAAAGAGATGCAGCAAGGCGAAGGGCCTAGCTCCCCCACGGCAAGCCAGGACGGAGATAATGAGGGGGAATCGGTGACTTTGTCTTTGATTCTCAGAGAGATTTGCGAGTTCCGACAAGATAACAGCAAACAGCTGGAAGATATTAAAGGAGAAATAGTAAAAACTAACTCGCGGATAGATGAAGCCGAAGCGAGGATTGTTGGAATTGAAGAGAAGCTACAAAATGCAGAGGAGGTGATAGCAGAAATGCTGAAGCTACAAGACCAACTCCAGTGGAAACTAATAGATCAAGAAGGCCGCTCGAGAAGGGAAAATGTGAGGATCTACGGAGTTCCCGAAGGAACCGAAGGTAAACCCGGATTGATGATTCCCTTCGTGGAGAAGCTGCTTAGAGAGAACCTTGATATACTGGCCGCAAAAGACCTACAGATAGAACGGGCTCACCGCGCGTTGGCACCACAGCCTCTGGCAGGCACCCAGCCCAGATCGATTCTGGTCAGATTTCTCAGTTACAGAACGAAGGAAGAGGTGCTTAAAAGAGCATGGCAAAAGAAAGGTTTCATGTGGAACAACTGTAAAATCAGTTTAGACCACAACTATGCACCGGGGATTCTTGCCAGACGGAAGGAATATACGGAAACACGGAGAGTCCTGAAGGAAAACAACATCAGATTCCAGACCCTGTATCCAGCTCGGCTGAGAGTCTTTTACGACGAAGGGACAAAAACTTACGCTACGGTGGAGGAGGCAACGTCGGACCTGGCGGACCGGGGACTACCTATTAAAGTTATCACCCAACCGGAGTCGCTACTGGAGAGGATTCGGCAGAAGTCGTGGCAGTTAGTGGGGCGAGGACGCTCCACTCGAACCAGAGTGTCAAACTACAAGGAAAAGCTGCAAATATTCAGACGCGAATGTACAGAGAATACAGATTAATTAAGAGAAATGACTGAAAAGAGTAAATCGGACTTAAAAGTAAAATGAAAACTGGTAACTGAAAATAATCTAGGCGGAATAACTTGAATGATAGCAATATGGTCGAGACATAAATAGGAGAAAATTCTCTATGATTATTCAAACTGCTGAGGGCCCTCTAACACAGGGTGAAGATAGAGGTTATCCCTCTGAACTGAGGCGGGTCGGTGCTCAGGCCTCACTGTGGGAAGTCGGGGAAAATTTTCAAATGTTATACGTTCAGAAATGTCTAGGGTGTGGTTATATGTCTTGGTTTACTGTTGAGAAGGGATTGCTTACTGTTTGGTTAGAAAAGGAGAGTGCTTTTTTTCTACTAGAGAAAAATGCAAACTGAATTGGTAAAAATAATTTCCTATAATGTTAATGGGGTTTTGAATCCAATTAAAAGAAATAAGATTATGTCTAAATTGAAAAAAGAGAGGGCACAAATAGCTTTCCTCCAGGAAACACATATGAGCCAATCTGAACATGGAAAATTAAAAAGAATGGGCTTTAAGCATGTATTTTATTCATCATATAAATTGAGTCACAAAAGAGGGGTAGCTACTTTAATATCAAGTACTCTTAATTATGAACATATTTCAGAGACTAGAGACAAAGAAGGACGGTTTGTAAAAATCACAGGAAGAATAGAAGCTACAGAAATAACATTGCTGAATGTTTATGCTCCTCCAGGTAGTGAATGGTCATTTTATAGACACATTTTTGACCTAATGGTCAGTTCTCGAGGGGTAGTAATTTGTGGAGGGGATTTTAATATTAGATTAAATCCTATATTAGATTCTTCAAGAATAGTTACTCAGAATAAACCTCTGACTCGGAAAGTGAATTCATTGATGGAGGAGTTGGGAATTATAGATGTCTGGAGGGAATTACACCCTACTAGTAAAGATTATACATATTACTCTTTCCCTCATTCAGCCTATTCAAGGATAGACTATTTCTTTATCTTTAATACAGATAGACTCAGGATAAAAAACTGTAATATTGCAACAATTGATCTGTCGGATCATAGCCCAGTATCTATGTCTCTAATCCTGGAAAGGAAAATGAGGAAAACACTATGGAGGCTAAACTCACATATACTTAATAACCCAAAAGTAATGGAGAGATTAAGGGGAGAAATCAAAGAATATCTAGACCTTAATGACACGGGAGAAACATCACCAGTGATTTTATGGGATACATTGAAAGCTGTACTGAGAGGGAAAATTATTTCCATTACTACTCACATGAAAAAAATCAATGCACAAAAATTAGCAGACCTTCAAGGAAAATTAAAACAACTTCAAGTTGGAGATAGCAACAAAAGTAATTCAAATCGAAAACAGGAAATTAGGAAATTGCAAAGTGAAATTGATGATATTTATACATTGGAAACTCAAAGAAATTTTCTTTACCTGAGACAAAAGAATTATGAAGTAGGAGGTAAATCAGCTAGATTATTAGCATATAAATTACAAAAACAACAAGCAGATAATACAATTCATAAAATAAAGAATCCAAAGACAAAGCTTGTGGAGAGTACAATAGGGAAAATTCAAGAGAGTTTTGAAACGTATTATCGAGAGCTGTACTCCCAACCCCGGGCCCCCAGTGAGCCCTATATAGACAGTGTATTGAATTTTTTAGATCTACCTAAACTTACAGATTTACAAAATGAAAGTTTATTAGAACCAGTAACTGTCAAAGAACTGAACGTGGCCATCTCTAGGTTAAAGGCTGGAAAGTCCCCGGGTTCTGATGGGTTTACCTCAGAATGGTACAAGTCCCTGAAGACACAGTTAGCCCCATTACTACTTAACACCTTTAATTGGATCTTGCAGAGAGGAGAAACTCCACCTTCCTGGAGAGAAGCGATTATTTCAGTTATTCCTAAAGAGGGTAAAGATAAACTAGAATGTGGCAATTATCGGCCAATTAGTGTTCTTAATTTAGATTACAAACTATTTACATCTATATTAGCGCGCAGATTGGAAAAGCTTTTACCTGGCCTAATCCATTTAGACCAGACTGGATTTATTCAACAAAGACAAACACAGGACAACATAAGGAGAACTCTGCACATATTAGAACAGGTTAATAAGAACGAGACAGAGACAATGGTAGTAGGATTGGACGCTGAGAAAGCTTTTGATTCGGTTAGTTGGGCATTCCTATACAGAGTGTTAGGAAGATTCGGCTTTTAAGAAAGGTTTATTAAAGTAATTCAGACTCTGTATGACAGCCCAACAGCCCGAATTAAGATAAATGGGGACCTCTCTGACTCCTTCATTTTAGAGAGAGGCACTAGACAGGGATGCCCAATTTCTCCTCTCCTTTTTGCGCTATATATTGAACCACTTGCCCAACTAATAAGACAGAGCGAAATCGTAAAAGGTATCAAGGTGGCAGGGATTGAACAGAAAGTGGCATTATTCGCAGATGATGTTTTGGTCTATCTGAGTGAACCAGAAAAATCATTTATAGGATTGTTTACACTGTTGGATGACTTTGGGAAAATATCAGGTTATAAAATAAATGTAAAGAAAACGCAGGTTATGTCCCTAAATTATACACCATCCAAAAAATTGCAGGATACATACGATCTTAAGTGGGAAGCTAAATCATTAAAATATTTAGGAATAACCCTGCCGAAGGATCTTTCAACACTGTCACAGGTAAATTATGGGCCATTAATCTCAGAGATAAAAGCAGATATGCATAGATGGAATCTTATCCCCTTTTTAAGTTTAAATTCAAGGATAAATACTATAAAAATGAATATTCTTCCTCGGTTATTATATCTTTTCCGTACTTTACCAGTGGAGGTGGATGATAATCAATTCAGGGAATGGGACAAATGGATTTCCCGCTTCATTTGGCAAGGAAGGAAACCTAGAATTCGATATAACACCTTACAGTTAGGGAAGGAAAGAGGAGTTATGGTTCTTCCTTGCCTGAGAAATTATTTTTATGCCTCACAGATAACCCCTCTGTTATATTGGTGTAATAGGGAATATAAGGCTAGATGGAAGGAAATAGAATTTGGATTAGTTGACAGTTTTCCTCTTCAGGCCGCAATAGCTGACAAAGGATTGATGGCCCAGTTGGAAAAATTTAATAATGCTTGGATAAATCTTACATTAAAAGTATGGCAGAAGGTGGTTAATTCATGTGGAATTAATAACATGCTAAAACTCTTTAGATGGTGTGCATATGATACCGAATTCCTTCCCAACAGAGGAGATAAAAGATTTGAGCTATGGATAAAGAAAGGTCTTACAACCTACCTCTCATTTATAGATAAAAGAGTATTACAAAGTTTCCAAATCCTGCAGGACAAACATGGCCTAGAACATAATGACTTTTTTAGGTACCTTCAAATACGAAACTATGTTAACCAGAGTTGTAGATAGGTCTGTATATCAACAGTAGAATTAGAATTTTTCAAGATTCTGAATTTGGCTTGCAGTTCAATACCTAGTAAATCAGTTTCTCGCCTATATAATGCACTCTCCCATGCTAAAAATGTAAATACACTGTATATTAAAGAGAAGTGGGAGAAAGAAGCGGGGTTGGTACTTTCAGAGGAGGCTTGGGGGAAAATCTGCAGCTTTCAATGGTCCTCGACTAATTCTTTGACTTGGAGAGAACATTGTTGGAAAAACATTATAAGATACTTCAAGACCCCATATCAGGAAAAATATAAAGATACAAATGTGATGTGTTGGAGAAGGTGCGGCTCCAAGGAGGCAAATCATTTTCATATTTTCTGGGATTGCCCTAAATTAAGTCTATTTTGGGAAGGTATTCATAGAATATTAGTTAAGGTACTTAGGTCCCAGATACCTCTGAACTTTGAGACGCTCTATTTGGGGCATGTATTGTTCCTTGAACAGAAGGAAGATATAAAGTTGCTGCAGGCCCTCTTAGCGGCAAGTAAGAAATCAATCACTAGAAAATGGCTAAATCCAATACCACCTACATTAGAAGATTGGTACGAAATTATCTTGGAAATATTTAAAATGGAAAAGTTGACCTACTCCCTGAGAACTCAAAAAGAAACATTTTATCAAATCTGGAATAAATGGATTGAATATATAACCCCAATGCGAGCAGACTTTAGATGACTCTCCTAATGATTTATATTGCTCTTCTCATCAACACAGTAATATTGCTAACGTAAGCACCCCTAGTCTAAATGTTTGTTGTTTTTTTTTGGAAAATAGAGAATTAACACAAGTAAAGGGAAAGATTTGGGAAAGGGATAAAAAAAAAATGAGAAAATTAAGTAAATAAGTACATAGGGATTGGATAATTATATCTGCGGGCAGGAACAAGCATGAACAAATTGGGATATAAACACCTACAATGGTTGGTATATAGGCTTGTATGCAACATTTTGGACCAGTGGAAATGGTCCAGAAGGGTTGTATGGAAACTTATTACCATTTTTCTTAACAACTAATTTCATTACTTAGCCTAATAGGTTAGATTTACCACAGTACATAATTATCTATTTAAATGTTTATTTTGCTTTTATATCATCTCAATGTGTACTTAAGAATGTATAAATAATTGTAGTTTTATACATATAAAAAAATGGAAAAGGTTATATGTGTGAAAAAAGTACATGATAATTGTGAACTCCTTATCCAAATAAAAATAAAATTAAAAAAAAGAAAGCATAGGAAGCAGGGCCCTGGTATAGTTAAAGGTAGAATAGGGGAAAAAAGCCCCAGTGAGCCAGATGCTATGTTTTTGGAATTTCCAACAGTCCACTACCGAATTACCTGTGCTTTACTGTAGGATATATTGTATCTCTTTATGTATAGTCTCCCTTTTCCTGTTCAACATTTCATCTATTTGTCTGCCTATCTATCAGCAATTCAATTGAATTAGGTAGATTATACCTCTATGCCAGAGGAAGCAGTAGAGGCAAGGTTAATTATATTTAGAAGACATTTAGTCAAGTAAATGGAGAGAGGATATAGGCCAAATGCAGGCAAATAGCTTCGCTAGATGAGTTGGGCTGAAGGAGCAATCCCACCCCACAATTGGAATTGCCATTAAGTATAGGAGTAAAATGTATAAATCCTGTGCCGTTTTAGGCATATATTCTCTCCTTAAAATTAATTCTTGAATTTGTTTTATAATTTTCAGCAACAGCAGCAACAACAGCAGCAGCAGCAGCAACAACAACAACAGCAGCAGCAACAACAGCAGCAGCAACAACAGCAGCAACAGCAGCCACAACCACAGGTACAACAACAGGTCCAACAGCAACAGCAGGCTCAAACCCAACCACAGTCTCTGGGAATGCAAGCCATCCCACCTCAGCAGACTATGGTAAGTTGATCATTTTGTCTTACCTGATTTTATGTTGGAACAGAAATTAATGTAAGCCCTGAAATACTGTACATGAGCTAGCTGCTGATCACACTTAGTATTGACTTCCTCCTGAAAAGCATACCAATCTAAACTGGACAGATCACATCTATGGACATGGTCTCATGTGATGCAATGTGGTTAGTTGCGCAGATCAGGGAAAATGGCATAATAGCCAAAGAAAACTTTTATCAGTTGGCTAAGAATTGTCTCCAGGGATTCCAAACTTGCCAGGAACTTCGAAGTTTTTTAAATTTATTTATTCATTTACAGGACGTGGGTGCCACCAGCTGAGCCAAAATATATTGCCCATCCCTAGCTGCCCTTGAGAAGGCGGTGATGAGCTGCCTTTTTGAACCGCAACAGTCCTGAGGTGCAAGTACACCCACAGTGCTGTTAGGGAGAGAATTCCATGATTTTGACCCAGTGACAATGAAAGAATGGCAATATGTTTCCAAGTCAGGATGGTGAGTGACTTGGAGGGGGATTTCCAAGTTTTGGTGTTCCCAGGTATCTGCTGTTCTCTTGTCCTTCTGGATGGTAATGGTCATGGGTCTGGAAGGTGCTGCCTTCGGAACTTCAGTGTGCTGTTGCAGTGCATCTTGTAGATAGTACCACTGCTGCAACTGTTCGTCGGTGGTGGAGGGATTAGATGCTTATGGAAGAGGTACCAATCAAGTGGGTTGCTTTGTACTGGATGATTATCTCACTGTCTCAAACATTTAAACTATTGAATATTTAAAAACAGAAGGTTGGTAATTTAAGCAACACACATCAAAGTTGCTGGTGAACACAACAGGCCAGGCAGCATCTCTAGGAAGAGGTGCAGTCGACGTTTCAGGCCGAGACCCTTCGTCAGGGCTAACTGAAGGACTCTTACTCACTCTTACTCTTACTCACTCTTCCTTCAGTTAGTCCTGATGAAGGGTCTCGGCCTGAAACATCGACTGCACCTCTTCCTAGAGATGCTGCCTGGCCTGCTGCGTTCACCAGCAACTTTGATGTGCGTTGCTTGAATTTCCAGCATCCGCAGAATTCCTGTAGGTTGGTAATTTAAACAGCTTAAAATATTAGAAAACATCAGTTTGTTGTTTTTGTGCTGTTAAATAGCAAGCCAGGTGCATTTCAAACCTTTCAAACCGTTTCTTCAGAGTGAAATTGTCCACTTCAGTAGATACTTTGTGGTTACCAATTACCTGTTACCAGCATGTAGAAATGGTTTGGGATATATTTACTTTTATGAGATTCATCTTGGGTAAATGTATAAATTGGTACTCTAATTACAGATATCTCAATGGTAATGATATAAAAAATTAAAAGGGAAACTTCAGTACAGCATATCAAGGCATATCAATGAAAACACAGACCACCTGTGAACTGTGGATATAGATGCAAAACATTTTGGAATTGATAGTTTAAAGTTACTGTTTCTGGAGTATCGTGAACAGACAATGCACATCCTCCCCATCTACATGCAAGCAGCCTTCTGAGAGAGCAAAATAAACCCAAAAGTAAAACAAGATTGAAGCAGAAATGAATGACACTTCACCAAATAATTGGAACTTCTGAGAACACTATGGCAATCTGCAAAGTAAATGTTAAACCAGTTTGTTTTACCTCATTCAGTTTTTGGCTTGGCCAAGAAATACCACAATGGACTTTTGAAAGCAGTGCCAACAGATGTCAGGCATGTGAGGCTGTTGGGAAGGTTGACTGAGCTATGGAATTGATGTAATAAATAGCAGAACCCTGAAATGGAAGGGCATATGGTTGATATATAACAAGGATGAGATCAGAAGAATTGATTGGTATCCAACTCATCTTGTGTATTGGGTAGTCATGGAACAGTTGTCAAAGAATATATTTTTCTAAGCCAGTTTCAAGGAGAACATTTTCCTTTGAGAGGTTGCATTTGGTAGAGATGAAATTGTTGCCCTTCAATTGAGGCTGTCGACTTAAAGAGAAAAAGCATTTTAGCATACAACTACACCTAAAAAGACAACAAAGTAGACAATTATCACCACACTGGTAGGACCAGATTTCCATAAAGAGATTGCAGAAGAACTGACAGGAAAGTGATCCCCAAATTTTGACACACTAAATTCCTTTTTTTCCCTATGGCACTTTTCTCAGTAAGATGAGATGGAATTACATGGAACAGTACAGCACAAGAACAGGCTTTTCAGCTCACAATGTTGTGCTGAACCAAATAAATTAGTAAACAAATAGCCAACTAAACTAATCCCTCATGCCTGCACTATGTCCCTATCCTTTAATTTTCCTCACATTCATGTGTCTATCTAAACATCTTTTAAAAGCCTCTAATGTATCTGGCCACCTCAGGCAGTGCATTCCAGGCACTTATGTGGGGAAAAAATACATGTCTTTCACATCTCGTTTGAACTGTCCCTCTCACAACTTAAATGCATGCCTTCTGGTATTACATATTTCAACCCCGGGTAAGAGATGCCATCTGTCTGCTCGATCTGTGCCTCTCATAACTATATAAACCTCAATCAGATCATCTCTTAGCTCCGCTGCTCCAGAGAAGACAACCCATGTTTGTCCAACCTTCATAAGAGTACATGTCCTCTTATGAAGTAGCATCCTGGTTAATCTCTTCTGAGACCTCTCCAAAGGCTCAACATCCTTCCCATAATGGGGTGACCCATAATATATGCAAACTCCAGATGCAGCCTAACTAGAGTTTTGTAAAGCTGCAACATAAAGCCCTGAGATTTGAATTCAGTACCTTGACTAATAAAGACAAGCATGCCATATGCCTCCTTAACCACCCTATCACCCTGTGTAGTCACTTTCTGGAAGCTGTGAACTTGGACCCCAAGATCCTTCTGCTCATGAAGATTGTTATGAGTCATGCCCTTCACACTATATTGCCTCTCTAAACCTGACCCACCAAGCTGCAGCATTTCTCATTTGGCCTGGTTAGACTCCATTTGCCGTTTCTCTGCCCATATCTGCAACTGATCTATATCCCATTGTATTCTCTGCCAGTCATCTACACTTTCCTCAACACCATTCTTTGTATCATCTGTAAACTTACTAACCCATCCACTTACACTTTTAACAAGGTCATTTATATCCATGACCAACATCAGTACAGATCCCTGCGGAACACCAGTAATTGCAACCCTCCAGTTAGAATAACCCCCTTCAGCCACTACTCTCTGTCTTCCGAGTGCAAGCCAGTTCTGAATCCAAATGGCTAATTCATTATGGATCCCATGCATCTTGATCTTCTGGAGGAGCCTCCCGTAAGGTACTTTGTCAGGCACCTTACTAAAATCCATATAGACAAAATCCACAGTTCTACCTTCAACAACCATCATCATGTTGTCCAAAGAATTCAATCAAGTTAATAAGACATGACTTGCCAAGCACAAAACGATGTTCCCTAATTAGGCCATGGTTTCCCAAATGCTCATAAATCTTATCCCTATTTTTTCTTCTCGATAATGATGATTATGTTTGGGTTTGCCAGTTAGGGTTTGGGATAGAAATTCTAGTATTAAGCCCTAACCATCTTCAGTTGAAATGTCCTTTCTGAGCCCCTGTCATTACAGTGGAGGTTAAAAGCTAATTATTTACATAAGTAGCAGCATTATAGATATTTGTTTAAATCTTGTGTTTGCACGAATTTAGCCAACTGTATCAGCAGTACCTATCTGAGAGACTGCTGTTGTTCTTCAACCAAAACAGCACAATAATTAAAAATAAGTATGACTTTGCTCCTCTTTCTGTAGGTGCTGCCTCACCTGAATATTTCAGCATTTTCCATTTCTTACTTCAGATTTCCAGCACCTTCATTGTTTTGATATTCAATAAAATATCTATCAGAATTCCAAATTCTTGTGCCTATACTTTCACCATTGCTACAAAATATCTAGGTGCTGGCATATTATAAATTCCTAGTATCAAGGTGCCAACTGGCCTATATAAAAATTATTACTTTACTGAATTGCATGTATTTCCAAGATAGAAGCTGAATTGATCGTGAGACAAAGACTCATCTTTGAAATAATCATCAAAGGCTAAATTTCCTTTCTCTAAAAAGAAGGCACAGTGAATGAGCATAAGACATAGGAGCATATAGGCCATTTGGCCCATCAGACCCGTCTGCCATTTGTTAATGGCTGATTTATATTCCTTCTCCTGCCTATTCCCTGTAACCTTTGACACCTTTACTAATTAAGAACTTATCAACCATTGCTTTAAATGCACTCAATGACTTGACTTCCTCAGACATCGGTGGGAATGAATTCCACAGAATCAAAACCCTCTAGCCAAAGAAAGTCCTTGTCATCCTTGTTCAAAGTTCAAAGTAAAGTTTATTATCAGAGTACATACTTGTCACCACTTACAGCCCTAAGATTCTTTTTCTTCGGGCATACTTAGCAAATCTATAGAAGAGTAACTGTAAACAGGATCAATGGACAACTGTGCAAATGCAAATATGAATAAATAACAGGCATGAAATAACAAGATAAAGATCCCTAAAGTGAGACCATTGGTTGTGGGAACACCAGAAGTAGAATGAGTGTAGTTATCCCCTTTTTGTTCAAGAGCCTACTGGTGGAACTGTGCTTGAGCCTGGTGGTGCAAATTCTGAGGCACTTGTACCTTCTACCTGATGTAGCAGTGAGAAAAGGGTCATGAGGATCTTTAATAATGGATGTTGCTTTTCTGTGGCAACATTTCCTGTAGATGTGCTCAATGGTTGGGAGGTTTTTACATGTGATGAACTGGGCCGAATCCACTACCGTTTGTAGGATTTTCTGCTCAAAGGCATTGGTGTTCCCATACCAGGCCATAATGCAGTCAGTCAGCACACTTTCCACCACACATCTATAGAATTTGCCAAGGTTTTTGATGTTCTAAAGGGATGTACTCTGAGGCTATGTCCTTTGGTCCTAGAATATCCTACTATTGGTAACATCCTCTCCACATCCATTCCAAGTCTTTCTATATTCAATAGATTTCATTGATACCTCCCATCCTTCTAATTTCCAGTGAGCACAGGCCCAGAGCTATCAAATGCTCCTTATGCATTAACCCTTTCATTCCTGGGATCATTTTTGGAAACCTCCTCTGGATTCTCTGAAATAACAGCACATCCGTTCTTAGCCATAAACACAAGAGATTCTGCAGATGCTGGAAACAAAATGCTGGAGGAACTCAGCAGGTCAGACAGCATTTATGAAGAGAAATAGACAGTTGTCATTTCAGGCTGGACCCTTTATCAGTCCAAGTAAACAACATTCACTGACTCCCCTTCGTCTATCCTGCCTGTTATTTCCTTAAATAATTCCAACAGATTTGTCAGGCAAGACTTCTTAAAGATTTTGGCCTATTTTATCATGTATTTCCAAGTACCTGGAAGCCTCATTCTTAATAATGGACTCTTAACATTTTGCCCACTACTGAAGTCATGGTAACTGCTCTATAATTTCCTTTCTTTTGTCTACCAATCTTCTTAAGGAATGTGGTGAAATTTGCAATTTTCCAGTCCCTGGAGCCATTCCAGAATCTAGTGATTCTTGAAAGATCACCACTAATGCCTCCGCAATCTTTTCAGTTACCTTTTTTCAGAACCCAGTGGTATGGCCCATCTGGTCTAGGTGAATAAATGATTTACCTTGAGATCTTTCAGCTTTCCAGTCACCTTCTCAGTAAAACAGCCGCACTCACTTCTGCCCCCTGACACATTCAAATTTCTGCCATACAGCTGGTGTCAGTTCGTCTGCCATTTCTTTGTTCTCTATTACTACTTCACCAACATAATTTTACAGTGGTCCATTGTTTACTTATGCCTCTCTTTTATTCTTTATATAGCTGAAAAAACTTATCCTCTGGTTATTGGCTGACTTGCCTCATCTTTTTGTAAGCTGTTCTAAAAAAACATCTTATAGGCATTCGACAAGTTCCTCGTATTGGGATCCAACACCAATCTCATTTTACTAATCTACATGGATTTTGAAATCCCCCATGATCACCGTAAAGTTGCTCTTCTTACTTACCGTTTCTATCTCTCAATATAATTTGTAGCAGCCCGGGTTCGGAGGCCTCTATTCCTATCAGGGTCCTTTTACTTGTGCAGTTTCTCAATTCTACCTGCAAGGATTCTATATCTTCTGATCCTCATGTCACTTATTTCAAAAGGTTTCATATTATTTCATACTAGCAAAAGGGTTACACCATGGCATAACGCTAAGTGTAACACTGTTACAATGCCAGCCATACATGTTCAGTTCCACCTTTGTTTTTAAGGAATTTGAATGTTTTCTGTATGACTGCGGGTTTCCTCCGGTGCCGGTATTAATTATATTTAATCTTCAGTTCCAGCGACAAGGAATGCAACAAACGCAGCAGCAACAACAGACAGCAGCTCTGGTTAGACAATTACAACAGCAACTGTCAAGTAAGGTTGATGTATATACGTTTGATACCAGTGCTTGTAATAGTAAAGAATAAAATGTCATGTGTTCTATTAGCTAATCTGTGGGCCAGAGAGTTTTACTGATCATGAGTAGCTAGGTTTTATTCCAATCATGTCCAAGAAGCATGCAAGAAATGCAAAGTGAATGGTCTCCACAACCTGAAATTAACAGCGAATGCATGATGATTCATCTCTGCTAACTTGTAATGCATTCTCATAAACCAAAAGTGAGAAGTTGGTAAGATCCTAGTGCAAGCTCAATTGTGAGTTCAGAGAAACAAAAAACCTGCTGGAGGAACCCAGTGGGTTGAGTAGCACCTATCCACAATTGTCGACGTTTCAGGTTGGAACCCTGCATCAGTCTTGAAAGGGTCATTGTAAAATGAAAAGAGGGAATACTGAGACAAGAGCCAAAAGTGACTGGTTGCATCAAATAGTGGAGGGGAGGGGTGGAATTTTCTTTTCAACCAACAAAGAGGAGAGTGGCAGGTAGATAGCAGACAAAGTAGGAAAAGAGTGGGGAGAATTGAGAGCCAGTTGGACCAAACTGGAGAACGAGTGATAGGCGAGAGTGAAGGTTGGAGATGGTTGCTGGAAGGTGATAAGCTAGAATCTGAAAGGTAAAGCAAGTGATTATTTATTTCTAAATAAAATAAAACAATGGGAACCATTTTAAGGGAGGGGTGAATAGCAGTTGCAATCAGAACCAGGTGGTGAGCAGGGGAACCTTTGTCTAGTGGATGGTTGGAACCAGGTGCGGAAGGGGACTGAAGATGGGTGATGGGGATGTGGGGGCTGTGTGAGAAAGGGTAGAGGATAGAAGGGAGGAGGAAACCCATTTTGCTGGGGGATTACACACTAATATGTGCCTTTCTACTACCAGGGTGAAGTCCAACTATAAATTAGAGGAGCAAATCCGTATACCCTCCTTTACCTCCAGTGAGTTATTCCTTCAATCCTACTGTAGGGTTTTGAACTGAAAAGTCAGCAATTCCTTTTTTCCACTCAATTCCTCCAGCAGATTGTTTACTCCAGGTTCCAGCATGTGCAGCTTCTTGTCTCCTGCCTTAATTTAGAGAACCTTCATTATTGAGAGATATTAAGGTCTTGGTAAAGAAAAAGAAATATTTCTTGCTGCTCTTGAAAAACCTCACATTCTGTAATCCATCTCAATGGTTCCGTCAGCCCCAGAGTCAATGCGGTAACTCGTTTTCGTATGCACTCTAGGTTCCCCAGAAGTATTTTGAATTTGCATTTCACATTTCCAACATCCTCAGTATTTTGGTGGTCTATTGAATGTTAGATTTTTTCAAGGTTTTCTGGGTTGGATGGAAATTAAATTAAATTGACTGACTAGATGAACTGAAAAGTTGTACAAAAGCATCTTTGGGCAAGGTTTATTTCCTTCCATTGACCAGTGTGACATCAGTGTCTATGAATGTATTGATGATGTTTGAGATTTACTCACTCATGTTATTTTCATTTAACAGATTCACAGCCACAGAAGAATGCAAACCCATACTTTTAATGTTGGAGTCATCTAAAAGATTCAGAGACCAGCTTATTAGTTGACTTTCTGAAGAAGAACTTTGTCTCCAAAGGCAAATTGCTGCTGTGACTGAAGCTGCAGAATTTAACATGTTTTTAATTGTCCAATGAAACCAGACTCTTAATTGACTGTTTCCCTTTACTTTCAGGTTGCTCCTAGTGCCTGTATATTCTTGGTTAGGGAAATAATAATCCACCCATTAAAGGGTAAAGAGAGATGCTGGTATAATTTTTCCAGTCTTCCTCTCCTCATTCCACTCCTATCTTTGGCACTGAGGACACCAGCTCTTGGCTATTATGTGCTGAACCACAGTATTTCAACTGATGGATATTTTAAACTTTGCTCCTGAAGAATACTTAGGACAGTTATAAAGCACAGTTAGTACATTTGCAGCTATGCTAGGTGCCAGTGATGGAGATCATTTTGAGGCATGTTGTTAATGGAAATGTGATTCTGCCAGCAGCTGAACCAGCTCTGTACTAATATATATTATTTGTATATACACATAGCACTATATGAACACTTATTTTCATTAATTTTTCATATTGATGCTTTTAAAGCTAAAGAATCTAAGGAACACAGTAAAATTTTTTCTCTTTATGCCTAAAGTCATTGAAGTATGATTTCACAGGGCCTGCAGCACTTTGGTAGCTCACCTTGTAGATGTTCTTTATACATAAACTTGCACACTGAACTGCATAAGGTTTTTTTAGCCAAATCTGATCGATTCAAATAAGTGCACTTTCCAGAATGGGTCACTATGTGATGATGGAACCAGAAACCGGACGATGTGGCCTTGGCATTTCAAAAAAGGGTTTAGTTTTCCAAGGTGCAAAGTATTTTTAATTTGCTTTTGCCACTTGAAGGTTACAAAAAGGTTTTCAGAAGGACTTCACTCTTCATTTCGAAAACATTTGAATTGAAAGTTGATCATTTGGAATTATAAAGGTTTAGTGTTATCTCTGTGCTGGGGAGATATTGATACTTATAAAGGACTCTGTAATGATTTGACTTTTTCTACACTTTTTCTTTGTTTTTTTTGGGAGGGGGGTGGAAATCCAGCATCTCTCAGTCTGTTGATTTTGCAAGAGCTATTATAGAAATATCAAACATGGAAGTTTCACTGTATCTTCCACACCTAGCAGTTTGTGTGAATTCAAAGTGTCCGATGAAAGGAATGCCTTTTTAGTAAAGCCACCTATTAGTTTATGAATTACTGCAATCATTCCTATATTTTGGAAATGGTATTACAGCTACAGTTGTTGGTCCATGCCATTCACTAGCGCAATTTGATTGGTTTAGAGGAAAAAAGATGTAATTAAATAAGTGGAGTATTTTTATGTATAGAGCTATCCACACTTGTTTGCGGTCAAACTGAGAAATTTCCAATATTACCGAAACAACTGTGCAAATTCTTATTCATTATCCCAAAGTGATTCTAATTTAATTCAGCAGAAACAGAATGCATTTCTCAACCCAATAATTACCTTTATGTATAAGAATAGTTGAAGATTATTATTGTTGCTCACTCAATGCAAATGTTCCTCATCTTTGCATGAGTTTCAGTTGATTTCAAATGTAATTTGTACTTAAGAAATAGTTTTAGAAAGCTGCAAGTAAAAAAGGCACAAAGTGCTGAGCACATTGGTGCCAATGCAACACTCAATGTGTTGACAGTAATCTGAAGTTGAAGTATCATGGGAATGAACTACTGAAATTTAGTATATCCATAAGGACAGGCAAAGAAGGAACTTTTCCTGCATACCTGTTGCAAAAAAATTTTGGGATGATAATTGATGTACAATACCATCCCCTGCCACACAAGCGCATTAGATAGAGTCGGGTAGGAAAGAATAGACACACTGTACAGAAAGAAGTACTTTCTATCTTGGTTTGTAAAACTGTATCCACGTATTAAAAATTATGTAAATTTTTGGTAATTTTGTGTTTTCTCAGAAAATTCTGATGTAAAGAAAAAATTCAAGATGGTATATGTATAAAACAAATTGTACATGTGCTCTTTTTATATATAAAAAGCACAGACATTAGTCAACATGATGGAGATAACCAAATGAATCAGAATAGAGCCTGAGTTCTTTTTAAAAGACTTTTATTGTGTCATGGTTTTTGTAAACTGCAAGAGATACAGACATATTCCACACTCCGGATAACATCATTTCGCTTGGCATGATCAACATTTCTGCTTTCTTTTCAAGCCACAAACCTTTGAAGGTATTTAATTTTGGTATAGTTAAACTGTGTATTCACCAGTAAACAATACTCCCACAGTGAGGCAGAAATAATTCTGATTGCATCACAGTCAAAGTTAAATAGTCAGAAATGGGCAATTTATTAATGATAGCTCCTACTGTTAACTTCATAAGCTCATTATTAGGTTCAGGGAATACAAACACAGTTTAAAAATACACTTTCTTTTTACGATGGTGCTTTGGAGTGTATATCATGTCTTCAAAAGCCAATTAACATTGTTGGTATAATACCTGCTTTCATCTTAATAATGCATATCTTTTACAAGCAGAAACCGCACAGGTCAGTAAATCATTGAACGATATGCTGTTCCAGGAAAAAATGGTTAACCTATTAAAATATTTACTTGTGTTCTCTAGAGCTGAGTAGGAAAAATCCAGTATGGGTTAGTATTAATGACATTTGTGAAAGATAAATATATTTTTCTAATTGGTTCCCATTTATCAAGAGTTAAACATTTGGGATAAAGTGAGATCGGTGATGTACTGTGAACACATTTCAATTTTATTTCACATTTCCAGCATTTTGCTTTTTGAGATAAGAAAATGGCAAAGATGGAAGTTTGGTGTCTTATAGGGAAGAGAATTACCCAATATCTTGTCCTACTAAGCAGCACAAACAAATTTTGCGCAACTCTTTTGTCAGGAACTTTGTGATGATGCCTTATTATTATTGGACCTAAAGAACATGCATCCAGCAGTGCTGGTTAATGAGCTGCATTTTTTTTATTATTGAACTCCTATTGTGTGATGGGAGAGTTTAATGTAGTGGCTGGCAATACTTCAACTTTTATTGAGAAATACAGTCTGCTGTCATTGCAGAAGGTCACAGCATGGAATTAATAACCAAAATTAAGCTGACGCACGCAGCTTTTGTGTAAAGTTACTTTATCAATTAATAGTGATAATGGTCACATGGCATATGTCCATATTGAACCCAGTTGCCAAGCTTACCCACCTGCATTTCTTTCAAATAAAAAGTCATTTTGAATCATTTCTTCTGGTAATATCCAAATATCTGTAATTAAGCTTTGTGCAGGGAGCAGAATAAGTAGTTTTAAAGAAGGATTTCCTGCACAGTACATCTAATATTAAACAAAATGTCCATGTATCCATCATCCTGTTCCAATTCTGAAAGGCCTTTTAAGCTTGTTCATACACATGTTAATATTGAGCCATTCCTAATGACATGGCTTTCTAGGCAAGTACAGAAGACAGTTAAGAGACAACTATGTTACTCGATCTGGAATTGGGTATAACCCAGGCCATGAAATAATGGCTAATTCCCTTCACTGAATGAAATCTGTGAAATTTTTTTGCAGCAATCTGATAATTTAATGGATACCATTGCAAGTGTAAGACTTTGTCGGATTTATTCCTTGAAATTGCATTCCGCCAGCTGCCATGCTGGGAATCAAACTGCTCTGTGGTCCAGAAGTAAAGAACGGTAAATGTTAGTTCAGCAGCTTAATAATTTGGATACTGTGTCTACGATAATATCTTTAGCAGATAAAATAATATGGTGAAAGCTTTAGTTAATTATCTCATGTTATTTTTGTTTGAAAATTGTGAAGCTGGAGGTCCTGTTCCCAATTGCTCAAATCAATGTTTCTAAGCATTCTTTAATTCTTATGTCTGTATGTCAAGAATTTGGGGCAAATCCAAAACCAGATTATTTAAGATGATGCTAGTACAGTATATAATTTGTGGCCTAGTTGATGCAAAATCTGGTGATACTTGGTTTATAACTTGGAGCTTTATAGCTTTATAAGTTGGAAGAAAAAGTTTGTGAACCCTTTGCAGTTGCCTGGTTTTCTGCATTAATTACTCTTTAAAATGTGGTCTGATCTTCATCTAAGTCACAATAATAGACAAACACAGTCTGCTTAAACTAATAACACACAAACAATTGTACTTCTCCTCAATACTGAATACACCATTTAAACAATCACAGTACAGGTTCATGAAAGTATGTGAACTGGGCTAATGCTTTCTACAAAAGCTGTTTGGAGTCAGGTGTTCCAATCAATGAAATGAGATTGGAGGTGTGGATTGTAGAGGTATCTTGCCCTATGAAAAAAGACACAAACATGATGAATTCTGCAGATGCTGGAAATTCAAGCAACATACATCAAAGTTGCTGGTGAATGCAGCAGGCCAGGCAGCATCTGTAGGAAGAGGTACAGTCGACGTTTCGGGCCGAGACCCTTCGTCAGGACTAACTGAAAGAAGAGCTAGTAAGAGATTTGAAAGTGGGAGGGGGAGGGGGAGATCCAAAATGATAGGAGAAGACAGGAGGGGGAGGGATGGAGCCAAGAGCTGGACAGTTGATTGGCAAAAGGGATGTGAGAGGATCATAGGACAGGAGGCCCAGGGAGAAAGAAAAGTGGGAGGGGGAAAACCCAGAGGATGGGCAGGGGGTATAGTGAGAGGGACAGAGGGAGAAAATGGAGAGAGAAAGAAAGAATGTGTGTATATAAATAAGTAACGGATGGGGTACGAGGGGGAGGTGGGGCATTAGCGGAAGTTTGAGGTCAATGTTCATGCCATCAGGTTGGAGGCTACCCAGACAGAATATAAGGTGTTGTTCCTCCAACCTGAGTGTGGCTTCATCTTTACAGTAGAGGAGGCTGTGGATAGACATATCAGAATGGGAATGGGACGTGGAATTAAAATATGTGGCCACTGGGAGATCCTGCTTTCTCTGGCGGACAGAGTGTAGGTGTTCAGCGAAACGATCTCCCAGTCTGCGTCGGGCCTCACCAATATATAGAAGACCACCGGATGCAGTAGATCACCCCAGCCGACTCACAGGTGAAGTGTCGCCTCACCTGGAAGGACTGTCTGGGGTCCCGAATGGTGGTAAGGGAGGAAGTGTAAGGGCATGTGTAGCACTTGTTCTGCTTACAAGGATAAGTGCCAGGAAGGAGACGAATGGACTAGGGAGCAATCCCTGCGGAAAACGGGGGTGGGGGGAGGGAAAGATGTGCTTAGTGGTGGGATCCTGTAGGAGGTGGCAGAAGTTACGGAGAATAATATGTTGGACCCGGAGGCTGGTGGGGTGGTAGGTGAGGACAAGAGGAACCCTATTCCTAGTGGGGTGGTGGGAGGATGGAGTGAGAGCAGATGTGCGTGAAATTGGGGAGATGCGTTTGAGAGCAGAGTTGATGGTGGAGGAAGGGAAGCCCCTTTCTTTAAAAAAGGAGGACATCTCCCTCATCCTGGAATGAAAAGCCTCATCCTGAGAGCAGATGCGACGGAGTCGGAGGAGTTGTGAGAAGGGGATGGCATTTTTTCAAGAGACAGGGTCAGAAGAGGAATAGTCCAGATAGCTGTGAGAGTCAGTAGGCTTGTAGTAGACATCAGTAGATAAGCTGTCTCCAGAAATAGAGACGGATAGATCTAGAAAGGGGAGGAGGTGTCAGAAATGGACCAGGTAAACTTGAGGGCAGGGTGAAAGTTGGGAGGCAAAAAAAAGACACAAAGTCAGGTTACTGACAGAGCCTGCTCTTCTCAAGAAAGATCTGTTTATGTGTACTATGCTTCAATCGAAACAACTTTCAGAGGATTTTAGGAGAAGAATTGTAGAGATGCATGAAGCTGAAAAAGACTACAAAAGCATTTCTAAAGAACTGAGTGTTCATCAGTCCACAATAAGAGAAATTGTCTACAAATGGAGGAAATTCCACACTGTTGCTACTCTCCGTAGGAATGGGCGTCCTGCAAAGATCACACCAAGAGCACAAGGAGGTGAAGGAGGTGAAGAATAACCCTAGGTAAGAGCAAAGGACCTGCAGAAAACTTGCTAAAGTCTCTGTTCATGTGTCCACTATAAGGAAAACACTGACTAAGAATGGTGTTGGTGGAAGGACACCATGGGGGAAACCACTTCTTTCTTAAAAAAAAATATTGCGGCACATCTCAGTATTTTTTTACAGTGAAGTGGTTTCCCCCATGGCGTCCTTCCACGAGCACCATTCTTGTTCAGTGTTTTTCTTATAGCGGACACATGACAGTAGCAAGGTCTAGAGATTACTGCAGGTCCTTTGCCCTGCTCAAGTTTGCAAAAGACCACCTGGATATTCCACAATGCTTCTGTGCACAGATGAGATGAAAGTTGAACTTTCTGGCAGAAATGCACACCACTATACTTGGAGGGAAAAGGGCACTGCACACCAATACCAAACCCTCATCCCAACTATGAAGCATGGTGGAAGGAGCATCATGGTTTGGGACTGCTTTCCTGCCTCAGGGCTTGGACAGCTTGCAATCGTTGAGGGAACAATGAATTAAAAAATGTATCAAGACATTTTACAGGAGAATGTCAGGGTAGTGGTCTGTCATCTGAAGCTTTATAGAAGTTGGATGATATAACAAGACAATGATCTAAATCATGAGTAAATCAACAATAGATTGGTTTAAAAAGAAGAAAATTCATGTTTTGGAATGGCCAAGTCAGAGTCCAGACCATAACCTGTGGTATGACCTGAAGAGGGCCGTTCATGCAAGGTATCCTAGAAATATTGATGAACTGAAACAGTTTTGTATGGAGGAATGGTCCAAAGTTTCTCCTTGCCATTGTGCAAGTTTGATCAGCAGCTACAGGAAACATTTGGTGGAGGTTCTTGCTGCTAAAGGAGGTTCTGCCAATTATTAAATAGAAGGGTTCACTTTCTTTTTCCAGTTGGACTGTGAATGATTAAACAATGCATTCTATAAAGACATGAAAAATACAATTGTTTGTATGTTATTAGTTCAGGCAGATTGTGTTTGTCTATTATTGTGACTTAGATAAAGATCAGACCACGTTTTATGAGTAATTAATGCAGAAAACTAATCACAAAGGGTACACAGCTTTTTCTTGCAACTATATTTCTAAGCTATCACATATCTGACAGTAATGTGTAACCCTTTGAAGTGCAACTGGCCCTCTAAAGTCTCGAGGACTGACACAGAACCTGGAAAATCTCCAGCAGTGTTAATGCAGTTTTATTTTCAAATCCCTTAGCAAATGCTTACTTTGAAATTACCTTCCCATCCTTCATTCTTGTATCAAAGTGGGATATGTAAACTTGGCAAACAAGCTTTTGCCAAGTCAGTAAAAATGCTAGAAATAATCATCAGAGAAAGGACCAATTGGCATTTGGGGAGATGTGCCAATGTGCTTTTGTAAAGAGCAACATTATTTTTGACCAACCTAAATTATGAGTGCAGCAGCAGAAAAGCTTGGATGACGCGTATGTTGTCTATGTAGAATTTTAAAAAGCATTTAGCTTATTAATGCATAACAAGCTTCGTTGAAGGTCAGTGTTAGGTTGGGTTTAAAATTATTGATTAATCAAGGTGTTTTGGTAAGTAGTTGCTTCTCAATTAGAGGGTGGTCAATATTCTTCTCCAAAGGTTAGTGCTTTCATTTATATATTTATGACTTCATTATTGAAATTCACACTAAAATATGTTGATGACTCCAAAATGTGGATATGTGACAAATAGTAATAAAAGCATATATTATGTTGGCTTTATAAACTTAAAAAGATGGTGGTAAGTTTAGGGAAAGTAGACGGATAAGTTGTTCTCTGGCTGTTGATAGAACTGTTAGAGGATGTGGAGATCCAGTGGATCTATGAGTGAATTTTTTAATGCACCAGATAGTAATGATTTGGAACTTAACTATCCATAAGGCTAAAGAAGGAAGGAATCAGTAAACTCATAGGAAAACTAAATAAGCATCTAAGGAAAATATGTGGAGCTACATGAATAATGTGGAGCACGGATCTGATTTGGAATGCTTTACAAAGGGCTGGCCTGTTTTGGTGAGTCAAATGTTCTCCTGTAGCAAAGTAATATTGACACGTTAATAAAGTAAGGAAACATTCAGCTTATCCCTCATGGCTTGATTTGCAAACAGATCTAAAATTAAATTGCTACAGATGCCCTCTTTCAATGTTTGTTTATAGAATAGAGCTACATGTTTGTGCAATGAGTATTTTCAACTGAACAATTTATTTGTTCTCTATTGAATTAGCTGGCAAGATCACATACATCCAACCTTTGTCTGCCCTAGGAAAATTATAATTGATCTTGATGGTTCTTCTGCAATAAATTTGTCTAGGCTTTTACAGGATGTTGATTGTAGGGAAAAGGAAGGTGTGCAATTTAGACAAGATGTTTTTTTTTGACAACAGTTGGTGAGCTGGTGATCTCTTTTAAAAAAAAAACTCACCTGGCAGAAGGCAATGGCAAACCACTGCTGTAACTTGCCTCGTACGTGATTTCCCAATACGTCAGAGCGGCGTGGAAGGAAATCGTATGCTAATTGGAAAATAATTCCTGATGCGACATACCTTTCCTAGATGCAGCAAGCGAATAATGTATTGTTGCATGTTCCAAATTATATACTGTTGCCAGTGTTTTCATGGTTATGATTGGTAGATAGCATTTAATGCTTCTGGTGAAGATGGGGAGATGATTATTTTTCACTGACTGCTAAGCCTCATTTGAATTCTGTCAACCTTTCTGATCTAACTAAGGGTCATATGTAACCCCCTCACCGGCTCATACGCAAACTTGGCTCAGTAGCTGACTCTGCTAACAGCCACAGGACTCAATGGTGAGAAGGCCATCTTTCATAAACAATTTACATCTATGGTCAGCATGATTTGGGGTTCAACCAAACAGTAAAGTTGTGATGTTCTGAATAAAGAAACCTTGATTTGAGCGAATGCTGTGTAAATACTGCCCATACACAATTGTCATTTCGGCAAGAAGTAACAGATCATACACTGCTTTAAATTGTAGAGAAATTTAGCTTTATTGAACAATTAGTAGGGAAAAGAAAAGAAAAAAATAACAAAAGGGCCCGTCATAGTTAAACCAGTCCAAATGTGCACATTAAGTCAGAGCTCATCCTGGAGCTGTTTTACTCACTAACTGGACCCATGATTTGCATGAAAGCACACCCCACATTCTGAACTTCGCTAGAAATCAATCTCAGACAAACAGGCGATCTCTCAGGAGAATTGACCCTTCTTCCTTGAAACCATTAATCTGTACGAAGCACATCATGCAATGGGCTGCTCCCTCCCATGACATACTTAGCCATCTTCCCTCCTATCCTCTCTTGCAGCTCCCGCCAAAAAGACCCGCGAACCTCACTGTCTGTCACCAGAACTTTCTCTGCCCCATTCTCCGTAGAACTTTTTCCCAATTCCATCATCCTGATCGGCTGACACAGCACTCCAATGCGGAACAGCACGGCCTCTTGTCTCTAGCCGAAACCAAAACATTCTAACAGCATGACGCACTGTTTTTGCAGAAAACTGCTGAAATGAAATACCTACAACATAGCAGTATAAATCTTAACCAGGGCATTACATATAGAACTGTATAGAACAGCAGGATGTCATTGGACTTTTGTTTATTCAATTGTTTTTCCCAGTCATTGGGACATCCAGAATTTTGAGACTGAGTCTTGTTTGAAAAGGCTTATGTCTAGTAGTACAAAATATCCATTACTTTTCAGATAAAGTTCAGACATTGTCTTGATTTTGCTGGCATGAGATGCTAAGAGACTGCTGTAAAGACTTTAGTTGAATCAACGAGTTTGGAATCTTGCAATTAAGAATGGGTAATTAATAAAGGAGCTAAAGATTGGACTAATGATACTAACTGAATAATTTTTAATTAGGTTCCTTAAGGTTGATAATAGTTGGGGAAGGTAGTAGAGACAAGCTCTCATTCCCTGTTAAATGCTCCAAATGGTGTGCTTCTCAAACATCTAAGTCCAACTCTTAACCTTCATGTGTGTCTTAGCTACTAAGCCCAACGGAACTGTTTCTATTGAAACGAGAAAGGGCAAAGGCATCTTTAAACCAATCACTTTGGGCAGATGGGAGTCATTAGCTGTGACTGGCAGCTCACTTAGGAGAAGCAAAACTGATCTTAAACCTCACCTGACTTATGGCTATACCCACTCCTAAGGGAAGGCCTCGATGTTGCTGGTGCCAAACTGTTTCTGCCATTCCTTTGGATTCATCAGCTGCATGAAGAGTGGGTGCCTTCTATATGGGCAACAGTTTGCTCTTCATATCATACTGCCCTGGCTTGCGTATCATGTAGGCAGTTGGGGCACAACATCCATGGTTGACCCCGACCAGTCTGAGGGCCTCATAATTTTTACTTAATGTTCGGAAAATCCAATGATTTTTTTAATATATGCAACAATAATCTTATCCCAGGTCGGATGACTCCATGAATACATTAGACTCTGACATTAGTTTGATTGGACTCACTGGTGCCACTGTCCCTCCCCCTTCTGCCATTGCTCCTTTAAAGCTCTTGTCCCTTCTTCCCCTTTCCCCTTAACTAACTAACTAATATTATTTCATGCCTTACCCCTTCTTTACCCGCCCCCGAACTAACATCGTTGTCATGTTTATACCTAAATCAATGCTTTGATAAAACACATACTTCTGGGTGAGCTTAAGGTGCAGGCCACACTGAGGTGATAAAATCTCACCATTGCTGTTTTTTTTCTAATCTGCAGGCAAATGCCAATAGTGGCATCAAATTTAGCTGCAAATTGAAATTATTTTTCTCATCCATTATTTTTCCTTACTACTTCCTGCTTTACAATGACATTATTTTGAGATGGATAAGCATTCTTTTAAACAAGAAGTTAGCAAATCATTGTCAATCAGTCTTCTTGGCTGCAGCAGTGAGTGTTTGCAGGAAGGATGGTCCTTCCACGAATTTATTTGTAGCATAAATATGAATCAGTAAAGTGCATGCTACAGATCTTACTTCCTAAACCTGGTTCTTGAAGTAGTGTCTTTTACCAATAACACTTATTATTGCTTTTTTAATCCAGTTATTCTACATTATTTTATTTGGAATTAAGGAACCTTGATAATCTGAACCCAGCATGCTGCTGGTAATAAAGACCAGGCTCTCTGTAAGAAATAATGTGTAAGACTAATGCCTCCTGAGAAGTAATATTTCTTGCATCTGGGTAGATGCCAGTAAATTGTTGATGACTGTTTGTCCCAGAGAAGTTCCCTGGAAAACTCCATTTTGGCAATTATAGTACCAAAGCAACTAGGTTGGAGTATTGTTCTAACATTTACAGTTATTGTATGTTTGCTGGAGGGCCAATGGTGATGCAAGAAATCACTGGGACGGACGCTCTTAATCTCATTCATTTCACTACAATTGTAGTTCCTCCCATCTAGGATATTAATGTTACAAAAGGGCATGGTGCCAGTGACTGTCAATGATGTCCATTCAGAAGTTTGGGGTCTTTTCAGTATTTTACAATAAGGTAAGCTGCATTTATAATGGGGTAATCCTTAGGTGAGGCAACATAGAAAAACTTTGCCTCCCCCTTATACTTGTATTTGAGGATAGCTGATTGCCCATATCTTGCTTTCATGCTAGCTTGATGTTTAATGATCACCACAAAATTCCTAGGTAGTTCTAAGGTAAGGACATGTTCAGCACAGCTGTGTGGGCTGAAAGGCCTGTATTGTGTTGTGGGTTTTCTATGTTTCTATTACTATTCCTAGTTTATTTTCAGAATAAAATAGGATCAACAGGATCCTTCTTATTGAATGAGCCAAAGTGTGTTATTTCCAAAAATGATGCACTGTCAATCACTGGTGCTGTTAGTATCTTGCTGAAGTTTATTATTGTTCATCATGCCATCAGGTTAATACCAAATAATCTTTAGTTTAGGCAATGCTGAAGCCATGCAGTCCACCTTGAAATCCCCTCATTCATAACCTTTCACCACAGGTTGTATCTGCATTCATTCTTGGCTGGTTTCATGAACACAATCAGCTGGAGAGTAAGAACAAAATTTCTTATTATATTTCTGGTCTCTCACACACACGCACTCACCGGTCATTTATTAGGTACTACTTGTGCCTAATAAAGTGTATTTTGCGGCCTTCTGCTGCTGTAGCACATCCACTTCCAGGTTCAATATGTTGTGCAATTGCAGATGCTCTTCTGCACACCACTGTTGTAACACGTGGTTATTGAGTTACTGTAACCTTCCTGTCAGCTTGAACCAGTCTGACCAGTCTCCTCTGAACTCTGATATAAAAAGTCATTTTCACCACAGAGCTGCCGCTCACTGGATTTATTTATTTTTTCGTTTTTGTTTTTCGTACCATTCTCTCGAGACTGTTGTGTGTAAAAATCCCAGGAGATCAGCAGTTTCTGAGATACTCAAGCCACCCCATTTGGCACTAACAATCATTTCACAGTCAAAGTCACTTAGATCTCATTTCTTCCCCATACTGGTGTTTGGTCTCTCTTGAACCTCTTGACCATGTCTGCATGCTTTTATGCTGACACATGATTGGCTGAATAGATATTTGCTTTAATGAGCAAGTGCACCTAATAAAGTGGCCACTGAGTTAATTCTTACCTGCACCCTGCTAAGTCACGGATTGAACTACTGAAGTTCCATTGTGAGATCCAATGCCAGGTGTCTAGTCGAGGAGGAACACAGAATGCTTCGATGTTTAATAGAACAACTAAAACACACTAGACAATAGAAACCAAAACCTATGGTGAGATATTTTTCTTCCAGTTTTACTACAATTTACTATCTTGCTCGATGTTGTCTTTCAATGAGGGGAAGGCATGATTAAATTGCTATTATATGTAGAAAACTACCCTTTTGAAAAATGTTATTCTGAAAACTGTCATAATACTTTTTTATGAATACCTAAGAATATTCAATAAAGGTACAGAAGTGGAAAATGCATATTACTAACAAAGTTAGGATGTGAATGATATCTTTTTTGACATAAATTTGGGTATGTTCTGGTCAATTACTGGCCCACAACAGAAAATAACATGGCAAGAAAAACAGCAATTTCATTTAGCTAAGTCAAAAAAGGTCACTATTGTGAAAGTGGATAAAGGTACAATGGTGCTCAAGTAATACCTTTGTAATGTAGTAGTATTTTATTGGAAAAATGTTGACCTACTAAATATGTAGAATTAAAGAATTTGCACAAAGAGACAGATGTTCAAGGCTGCAGTTTCGACCTGTCTGTTTTGCCTCCTTTTCATTCCAAACACTTTATTTAAAAACTTTTCCTTTTATTATTGTTAACAGAAGTTTAAGAGTTAAGGACGCCACCTCACTTTGATACCTATTTGTAATAGGGAACTCGCATAATAGCCATTAATCGCATAATTTCTTTTCTAACCTCTTTAAATCCTTTAACAAACGTTAAATACAGATCTCCTTAGCCACTGGAAAAATCAGTCAGTTTATTCACAGGTATGAAAGCTCAGAGAAAACACCTCATCACGGGTGGCATAGTAGCATAGTGGTAAGCACGCTTTACAGCACAGGTGACCCAGGTTCAATTTCCGCCACTGCCTGTAGGAAGTTTGTATGTTCTCCTTGTGACCGCATGGGTTTCCTCTGGGTGCTCCAGTTTCCTTCCTCAAAGACCTACTGATTGGTAGGTTAATTGGTCATTGTAAATTGTTCTGTGATTAGGCTTGGGTTAAATCGGGGGAATTGCTGGGTGGTGTGGCCTGAAGGACAGGAAGGGCCCATTCTGTGCTGTATCACAATAAGTAAAGAAAAATTTCAGCCCCACTAAATGGTGCCCCAAATTCCATTGAGCAGTAAGATAGTCACATTATTTTTCCACCTTGATCTTCCTTTCCTTAACTCAAAGTTCAAAATTCAAACTCAAAGTAAATTTATTATTAAAGTACAGCTACGTCACCATATACAACCCTGAGATACATTTTCTTGTGGGCATTCAAAGTAAATGCAAGGAAACACGATAGAATCAATGACAAACTGCAAACAACCAATGCGGAAAAGACAACAAATTTCAAATTGAAAATGAAAAAGTAAATAATAATAAATAGGCATCTGTGAGTCTTGTGAGACCATGGATTTGTGCCTTGGAAGGTTACCAGGGTGCAGGCCTGGGCAAGGTTGTATGGAAGACCGGCAGTAGCCCATGCTGCAAGTCTCCCCTCTCCACGCCACCGATGTTGTCCAAGGGAAGGACACTAGGGCTGATACAGCTTGGCACTGGTGTTGTCGCAGAGCAATGTGTGATTAAGTGCCTTGCTCAAGGACACAACACACTGCCTCAGCTGAGGCTCGAACTAGCAACCTTCAGATCACTAGACCAATGCCTTAACCACTCAGCTACGCGCCAATAAATAAGCAATAAGTATTGAGAACATGAGAGTCTTTGAAAGTGATTCCATAGGCTGTGGGAACAGTTCAGTGTTGGGTGAGTGAAGTTGAGTCAGGTTATGCCCTTTGGTTCTAGAGCCAGATAGGTGAGGGCTAATAACTGTTCCTAAACCTGGTGGTGTGGGTCCTGAGGATCCAGTACTTCCTTCCTGATGGCAGCAGCAAGAAGAGAGCTTGGGCTGAATGGTGGGGTCCTTTCCTTGGTGATGGATGCTGCTTTCCTGTGACAGTGCTCCATGTGGATTTGGGGAAGGCTTTACCCATGATGGAGTGGGTTGAATCCATTAATTTCTGTCATTATCTCCGTATCCATGCGTTGACATTCCATACAATCCATGTGCTATTATTTCTTCCATTTCTCTATGTATGAAGTATTTCTGAGTGCATATAAATCTTTTATCGTTTGTTTAAAAAAATTATCATGTAGTGTACGCAGTCTGTTCATGCCTCCTCTTGTGCCACAATGAGGCTACCTCAGGATGGATGAGCAGCACTTCATATTCCATCAGGGAGAGGTCAATAACTCTACTGGGCCTTCTGCAGACAGGATTAAGGAAAACGCCAAGACATTCTACAAGTATGCGAAGAGCAAGAGGATAAGATGTGAGAGAATAGGACCAATCAAGTGTGACAGTGGAAAAGTGTGTATGGAACCGGAGGGGATAGCAAAGGTACTTAATGAATACTTTGCTTCAGTATTCACTACGGAAAAAGGATCTTGGCGATTGTAGGGATGACTTGCAGCAGACTGAAAAGCTTGAGCATGTAGATATTAAGAAAGAGGATGTGCTGGAGCTTTTGTAAAGCATCAAGTTGGATAGGTCACCGGGAGCGGATGGGATGTACCCCAGGCTACTGTGGGAGGCGAGGGAGGAGATTGCTGAGCCGCTTGTGATGATCTTTGCATCATCAATGAGGACGGGAGAGGTTCTGGAGGATTGGGAGATTGTTCCATTATTCAAGAAAGGGAGTAGAGATAGACCATTGAGTCTTACTTCAGTGGTTGGTAAGTTGACGGAAAAGATCCTGAAAGGCAGGATTTATGAACATTGGGAGAGGCATAATATGGTTAGGAATAATCAGCATAGCTTCGTCAAAGGCAGGTCATGCCTTACAAGCCTGATTGAATTTTTTGAGGATGTGACTAAACACATTGATGAAGGTAGAGCAGTAGATGTAGTGTATATGGATTTCAGCAAGGCATTTGACAAGGTACCCCATGCAAGGCTTATTGAAAAAGTAAGGAGGCATGGGATCCAAGGGGACATTGCTTTGTGGATCCAGAACTGGCTTGCCCACAGAAGGCAAAGAGTGGTTGTAGGGTCATATTCTGCATGGAGGTCGGTGACCAGTGGTGTGCCTCAGGGATCTGTTTTGGGACTCCTACTCTTCGTGATTTTTGTAAGACCTAGATGAGGAAGTGGGAGATGGGTTAGTAAACCTGCTGATGACACAAAGGTTGGAGGTGTTGTGGATAGTGTGGAGGGCTGTCAGAGGTTACAGAGGGACATTGATAGGATGCAAAACTGGGCTGAGAAGTGGCAGATGGAGTTCAACCCAGATAAGTATGAGGTGGTTCATTTTGGTAGATCAAATATGATGGCAGAATATAGTATTAATGGTAAGACTCTTGGTAGTGTGGAGGATCAGAGGGATCTTGGGGTCCGAGTCCATTGGGACACTCAAAGCTGCTGCACAGGTTGACTCTTTGGTTAAGAAAGCATATGGTGCATTGGCCTTCATCAATCGTGGGACTGAGTTTAGAAGCTCAGGGGTAATCTTGCAGCAATATAGGATCCTGGTCAGACCCCACTTGGAGTATTGTGCTCAGTTCTGGTCGCCTCACTATAAGAAGGATGTGGGAACCATAGAAAGGGTGCAGAGGAGATTTACAAGGTTGTTGCCTGATTTGGGAAGCATGCCTTATGAAAACAGGTTTAGTGAACTTGGCCTTTTTTCCTTGGAGCCACGGAGGATGGGAGGTGACCTGATCGAAGTGTATAAGATGATGAGAGGCATTGATTGTGTGGATAGTCAGGGGCTTTCTCCCAGGGCTGAAATGGCTAGAACGAGAGGCCACAGTTTTAAGGTGCTTGGAAAATATGTCAGGGATGAGTTTTTTACTCAGAGAGCGGTGAGTGCGTGGAATGGGCTGCTGCCAACGGTGGTGGAGGTGGATACACTAGGGTGTTTTAAGAGACTCCTGGACAGGTACATGGAGCTCAGAAAAATAGAAGGCTATGGGTAACCCCAGGTAATTTCTCAGGTAAGGACATGTTCAGCACAGCTTTGTGGGCTGAAGGGCCTGTATTGTGCTGTAGGTTTTCTATCTTTCTATTCTGTCTGGGTAGCTTCCAACCTGATGGCATGAAGATTGGATTTTCCTTCTGATAAGTCAGTCCATGCCCACCTCTTGTGCCACAATGAGGCCACCATCAGGGTGGAGAGGAAACACGTTTTATTCCTTCTGGGTAGCCACCAACCAGTGGAATGAATATCCATTTCTTCCAGTACACCTGCCAATCACCTCCCCCAGGGACCCCCCTCCCTTCCTCCTCTGGTCCGCTCTTCTCTCCTAACAGATTCCTTCCTCTCCAGGCCTTAAGCTTTCCCACCCACCTGGCCTCACCTATCACCCTCTAGCTATCCTTCTTCCCCTCCCACCACCTTTTTATTCTGTCGTCATCCCCCTTTCTTTCCAGTCCTGAAGAATGTTCTCGGCCAGAAGTGTCGTATGTTTCCGGAGATACTGCCTGACCTGGTGGGTTCCTCCAGCATTTTGTTGCTTTGGATTTCAAGCATTTGCAGAATTTCTTGTGTTTAGTACCTGCACAATCTCCCTTTCGGAAATGCATGTTAATTGGTATTTCAATATGAACACCAGTTTAGAATACCTCTTCATCTTCTGTGGTGAAGCACTGAGTGAAGTTCAGCCTGCTACAGTCCTTGGTTAATCAATGTCACGACCATGTTCATTAACATTACTCTTTGGGACTGCTCATTTCCTGATTTGAAGTAGAAGATAACTTAGAATAAGTATATAATAGGAATAATGTACATTAGAATACAAAATTTTGAAAAGACAACCATCATCAGACTTTTTAAAATATTCCATAGCAGCAGATTCAAATGGCAGTGGAATTATTGATTTCTTTGCCAACAATGAATGACAATTCAACCAAAATGTCAGGATTATTTTTTTCAAATCTTTTGAAGGATGTTAGGTGCCATTCCATTTAGTCCCTGATAATTACAATCAAACGTTTTGAATACTTGAGCCGCAAATTGCCCATTTCTGGTCTGAAGAAAGCTTTCATTGAATCTAAACATAATCAATGGTTTTTTTTTTAACCATTGTCCTTTTTGAGTAAATAAGTACCTTAGGCTTTTAATCCAAAGTATCTTTTTAACATCAGCCGTGGCACTTAAAACTTGATGTATGAAGCTCCATGTTTTCATACAAGAGATGCTGACAAAAAGTAATTAATGCATGTTTTGCAACAGTCATTGATTAATATGGACAAGACCCAAATTTCCACAGTAAATAAAGTTTAAGTCTGCTGTTCATATAATTTCACACAATTCTGTAGAGAAGCAAATTGCTACTTTCTCTTGAAAATTATTGGCATACTTTGGACAACAAGATTTGGATACCTTTGAGAGCAATGCTGCACCCCGCTGTTACCTGTTTTGCATGTCGGCTGTTAGTGTCAGCATTATTTTCATAACAAACTCTAAACACGACTTCTCTTTACTTGCCTTTCTGGCCAGTCCACCACCTTCCTCTGGTTCCCTATCCCCTTCCCTTTATTCCATGGTCCACTGTCTTCTCCTTTCACAATCCTGCAGCCCTTTATCTCTTCCACCTTCTCACATCATTTCCTTTAATTCCACCCCCCTACCCACACTCCTTCCCCCTCACCTGGCCTCATGCTCCCCCCTCACCTGGCTTCGCCTTGCCTATCACCCACCAGCTTGTACTCCTCTACTCCTCCTCCATCACTACCTTCTTATCCTCGCTTCTGACCCCTTGCTTTCCAGTCCTGATAAAGGGTCTCAGCCTGAAAGGTCAACAGTTTATTTCCCTCCATATTTTCTGGAATAAACTTTGCTTTATGCCAGTGTGATACTGGTGTAGGCTATTGCTTTGCAATGCAAATTCCCAGACTCCCCTCTAGTGGCCACATCGGAATCAGCTTTATTGAAGTTTGAATATTTTGTTTAGTTTCTTCCTATTAGAAAATACGATATACAGTATTATTATTTTCCTCTCATTTCTTTATTGAGAATAGCAAATGTAGTACCCTGAGAATATTCAAACACTAGGAAATCTGCAGATGCTGGAATTTCAAGCAACACACATAGAAGTTGCTGGTGAACGCAGCAGGTCAGGCAGCATCTCTAGGAAGAGGTACAGTCGACGTTTCGGGCCTAGACCCTTCGTCAGGCACCCTGATGAAGGGTCTCGGCCCAAAACGTCAACTGTACCTCTTCTTAGAGATGCTGCCTTGCCTGTTGCGTTCACCAACAACTTTTATGTGTGTTCCCTGAGGATATTAAATGATTGAGGCAAAAATTTGATCTATTTCTGGAATTGTGAATTTGAAACAAATATCCAGTAAATGGTAGGACCCTTGGCCGCATAAATGTACAGAGGATTCTTGGGTACGAGACCCACAACTCTCTGAAAGTTACACCATAAGTAGATGTGGTGATAAAGAAGGCATGTGGTGTAGGTTGGAGCACTGAGTATTAAAGTGGAAAATCATACTGCAGCTGTATAGAACTTCAGTTAGCTCACGTTTGGAGTACAATTCCAGTCAGGGCAATGTAGGAAGAATGTGGAGGCTTTGGAGAGGCTGCAGCAGAGGTCCACCAGGATACAGCTTTCCTACCACGAAGCTCTGTGTAGATATGCTTCATAGGCTTTGCCTGTGATGGACTGGGCCATATCCACTACTTTTAGCAGGATTTTTCATTCAAGAGCATTGGTGCTTCCTTACCAGTCTGTGATGCAGCCAGTCAATATACTCTCCGCCATGTATCTATAGAATTTTGTCAAAGTTTTAGATGTCATACTGAAACTTCACAAGCTTCTAAAGAAGTAGAGACGATGTTGTGCTTTCTTTTTAATTGCACTTATGTGCTGGGCCCAGGATAGGTCCTTTGAAATTATAATACCAAGGAAATTAAAGTTGTTGACCCTCTCCACCTCTGATAAGGATTGGCTAATGGACCTCCGGTTTCCTCCTCCTGAAGTCAATAATTAGGTCTTTGACCTTGCTGGTTGTTGTTGGGGCATCACTCAGTTAGATTTTCAATTCCCCTCCTATATCCTGATTTATTACCACTTTTGATCTGGCCTTTGGCAGTGGACCTCTTGTAACTTGCTTGGTCATCAGATTTGAATGACTCTGATCTGGTGCTCAGCAGATTGTGGATCTCATAGTTCATCCAGGGCTTCTAGTTGGGGAAGAATCTGAACGATTTTGTCCACGATTCCTCTGGATGGAAGAAATCCACACTTTCAAGCAGCATCTGTTTTTGACACTGGGAACTTTGGCTATGATTTTGTCAGTAGCAGATAGCAGGAAGAACCCCATATAGATGGTCTTATTTGCTTTCTTTAAGGTGGTTGTGTGTACTATATTTCATCCTCCATTTCCAAGATATGAACGATGTGTATGTGGATTATACTAGTCAGTCGTCTTCTCCATTTTCAAACAATGGTGCCACCACTTCTGTGTTCTCATGAGAATGGGGACGGGAGGGTCAGAGTCTCTGTTATTGCTTCTCTCACTTTTAAGAAGCTGGGGTGTATTTTATTCACTTTTTACAAAAGTATTAGACACCTTAATATTTTTCCTTTGTACATGTGCAAAATTTCACACTCTACTTCCATAACTATGATGTCTATATCTGCTTGCTTATGTGAAGACAGGTGCAACAGTCTCCTTGGTTCTGTCTCCAAATAATCCCTGGATTGCACTCTCACTAAATATCGTGCTGGAATAAGTACAAAATGACAGAAGTGGATTCTTTCCCGTATTCCCCATGTGAATTCTGCAAATTACTTCTGTAGTTTGTTCAGACTTGTTATCATCATATAACATTTCCCTAAACTATAAATAAAAGCAATCAAGTTGCCAAAACACTTTCCAAGTCAAATTAAATCTTCAACCAGAAGTTTAGTTTACAAAAAGTAAAAATTTGCTTCACACAAGCTTGCAAGATTTCCATTGGTCTCTGTGAGGAAATTTGGCAGAGTGCATGCCTAGTATTAAAAGTTATGCTTCATAGACAACATTTCTTATTTGGATAAGAACTGTCCTCGATATCAAGTAATCTGATAAATTGAAATCCTATTAAACACCTACAAGTAAGATATAGTTGGTTAAGAGCAGGAAGCATGTGGATGGATTATTGACCTTCTAAATATTACTAGCAGTGTTATCCAATTCTTCCAAGGAAATGGGGGTAGGAAAAGAAAACTCTTTCAGTGTTAATTGAGTATTGAACAAGAATAATCCCTTTGCTCACAATGGAGATAGTCAGACCAGCTGTTTCACAAACTGAAGCAATTTGGATTAGGGTTGCCATCAGTAATTACAGTTGATGAAGTAGTCCAGCATGCAGTTTAGAGCAGAGGCTATAAAGAGAAGGGAAAGTAAATTGAAATTGAGCTATTGTAACAAAATAACTAAATCTTGCCTGCAGAAAAGATGCTTGGGTAACATAACTGTTCTATTAAACCAATATCATGGGAGGAATGTATATATAGTTAGATACTTAGCCAAAGTTTCCCATCATTGTTTCTCAAAGGTAAACTAAAGATGTTCAGATGATTTTTTTTTGGTGACATCCAACATTGTCAAAATATGGAAAAGACTGATGGAAGTTCATTGAATGGAATGGCTGTCAGTAGTAAACTTTTTTTTTCCCTAGGACATGTATCAAAAGTAACTTCAAAGGTACTTCATTGTGTGGAATGCTTTGCACATAAGCCCTTGGGCTGCCATTTCTCTACCTCTTCTGTAGCAGGATATACTAAATGGGAACCTGATGCCATAAAGAAGCTGGTCATTTTGGATACGCAACTCCTCGTCAATTTCTTTCAAAATTTAATAACCTTGATTGCACTGAAGGAAATTATTTGAACTCCATTAGATTTCCTCACAACTTTCACAAATGACCTCTACATCCTCTATGACACACAGCACCTGCTGTCAGTTGGAATTGTGATATTCCAACCACCTCATTTTTAACCCAACCATTAACTCTGTGCCTTAGAAGCATCCAGAACATGTAAGGCACAGTAGCTTCTTGTAGTTCTAAAGAGGACTTATGCCGTTGTAAGTAGAGGTAAGTGATACCAGACGTTTCACAAAGACCTTTTGCCAGGCAGAACTGACAAAGAAGAGCAGACCTTAAGCAACGTGCATTAGCAGATCAAATAGAATAAATAGGAAAATATAAATGATTCGAGGCATATGTTCCATCACTGAAATGCCAGAAGATTTAAATGTAGGCTGGGAATGTGATTATTTACAGAATATTCTATAAGAAGTAGGAATGAGTCAGAGGACTGAAGAATTTTGGAGTGAATATAGGACAAGAAGGCCTGAGTTAGAGAGAGAGGTTAGCCAGACTAGATCTTTATTCCTTGGAACATTGAAGAATGAGGGGTGACCTTGTAGAGGTTTATAAACTCATGAGGGGCATTGATAAAGTGCATGGTAACAGTCTTTCTCCTGAGGTATGGGAGTCCAAAATTATAAGGCATAGTTTTAGAGTGAACCAGGAAGGATTTAATAGAGATTTGAGGGGAAACTTTTTCCACATGGAGATTGGTGAATATATGGAATGCACTGCCAGAGGAAGTAGTTGAACCAAGGTATAATAAAATCACTCAGTAAGCACCTGGATAGGCACACACATGCGGGGGTGAGGCTAGAGGATACAGGCCAAACATGGGAAATTGTGATTAGACAGGTAGGCACAATGGCTAGCATGGACTTATTGGGCCAAAGGACTTGTGTCTGTGCTGTATTGTCCTACGAATCTGAGACCATAAGATATAGGAGCAGAAGAAGGCCATTTGGCACATCGAGTCTGTTCCGCCATTCAATCATGAGTTGATCCAATTCTTCCTAATATTTGTTTAAGATACCAGTTCAATCAGAGGTGGATTATGGGTGGGATTCATGTTGAATTACTGAATATTGGCATATTTATTGGGTGATGAGCTCAAATTGGTTAAAATATTGAAGAAGAGCCTTAAGACCATAGGATATAGGAGCAGAATTAGGCCATTTGGCCCATCGAGTCTACTCTGCATTTCATCATGGCTGATCCAGTTCCCTCTCACCCCAGTCTCCTGACTTCTCCCTGTATCCCTTCATGCCCTGACTAATCAAGAATCTATCAACCTCTTCCTTAAAAATATCCAATGATTTGGCCTCCACAGCTATGTGTGGCAATGAATTCTACAGATTCACCACTCTCTGGCTAAAGAAATCCCTCCATAGCTCTGTTCTAAATGGAAATCCCGCCATTCTGAGCTATATCCTCCGGTCTTCGACTCCCCCACCGTAGGAAAGATCATCTCTATATCCACTCTATCGGGGCCTTCTGATGAGATCACCTCTCATTCTTCTGAATTCTGGTGACTACAGGCTCAGAGCCATTAAACATTCCCAATATGACAAGCTTTTCAATCCTGGAATCATTTTTGTGAACCTCCTTTGAATGCTGTCCAGTGTCAGCACATCTTTTCTGAGATAAGGAGTACAAATCTGCTCACATTACTCCAAGTGAGGCATCACTAGTGCCTTATAAAACCTTAACATTACATCCCTGCTTTTATATTCTAGTTCTCTTGAAATATAAGCTTACATCGCTTTTACCTTCCTCACCACAGACTCAACTTGCAAATTAACCTTCAGGGAATCCTGCACAAGAACTCCCAAGTCCCTTTGCACCTCAGATTTTTGAATTTTCTCTCCATTTAGAAAGTAGTTTATACTTTTTCTTCCTCTACCAAAGTGCATGAACAGCACTTTCAGACACTATGTTCCTTCTGTCACTTTTTGCTCATTCTCCTAATCTAAATACTTCTGTAGCTTCTCTGCTTCCTCAACACTACCTGCCCCTCCACCTATCTTCATATCATCTGCAGACTTGGACACAAATTCTATCATAAATTCTATCATCTAAATCTTTGACAGATAACGTAAAAAGAAGTGGTCCTACCACATTCCCTTGATAGTCATAGGCAGCCAAACAGAAAAGGCTCCATTTATTCCCACTCTTTGCCTCGTGCCAACCAGCCAATACTTTATCCATGCTAGTATTTTTCATGTAATACCATTGGCTCATAACATTAAGCAGCCTCATTGGCTCATAACATAAAGCAACCTTGTCAAAGGTCTTCTGAAAACCCAACTACACAACATCCACTGATTCTCCTTTGTCTATCCTGCTTGTTATTTCTTCAAAGAACTCAAACAGATTTGTCAAGCAAAATTTTCCCTTAAGGAAGCCATTTTGATTGTGACCTATTTTATCATGTGTCTCCTGAAACAACATCCTTAATAATCAACTCCAATGTCTTCTCAACCACTGAGGTCAGACTAACTGGCCTATAATTTCCTTTCTGCTACTTCTCACATTTTTTTGAAGAGTTGAGTGACACTTGCAATCTTCCAGTCCTCCGGAACCATGCCAGTATCTATTGATTCTTGATGGATCATTGCTAATGTCTCCAGAATCTCTTCAACCACATCTTTTAGGATCTTGGCATGTTTACCATCTGGTATGACACCAAGTGTGTGACAAGTGATAAGTGTAGTGTCTAGATAACCAATTAATACATATTGGGAGAGATGATATTGTGGTGTTTTTATTTTCCATCCTGTGGGTTGTATTATTGAATTTACTTCTGAATAAAGAAATAATCCTTTGATGAATTGAATATAGTTTTGTGCATGTCTTATTGGAAAGCTGTGGTGTACTGTGAACTGTATCTTGCAAAAGTGAACATAGAATTTAGTAACACTACAGCATTGACAAATAGGAAACAAACAGATTTTGCAGGTGCTGGAAGATGCAATATGTCTGCCCTTACCCCATCCTCCCACCGTCAAAACAGGAATAGGGTTCCCCTTGTCCTTGCCTTCCACCCACGAGCCTTCATATCCAGCAAGTCCTTCTCTGTAACTTCTGCCATCTCCAATGGGATCTTACCACTAAGCATATCTTCTCCTCCCTCACCCAAACCCTCTCTGCTTTCTTTAGGAACCGTTCTCTACATAGCTCCCTTGTCCACTTATCCCTCCCCACTGAACCCCCTCCTCGTGTTTATCCCTGCAAACATGACAAGTGCTACACCTGCTTTCACACCGCCTCTCTCACCACCATTTGGCCCCAACAGTCTTTCCAAGTGAGGCAAAGCTTCACCTGTGAGTCTGCCAGGGTTATCTTTTGCATCCAGTGCTCTTGGTGCGACCTCGTCTACGTTGGTATGTAGATGTTGAATGGTGGGGGGGCCTGCTTTATTGAGCATTTCTGCCCTGTCCACCACTAAGGGATGGATCTCATGATGGCTACCCTTCTCAATTTCACTTCCCATTCCCGTTCTGACACGTCTGTCCATGAACAGCCATAAAAAGGCTAAACTTGGGTTGCATAACCTGATGGCCTCCTACCTGGTGCCGTGAGCATCAATTTCTCTAACTTATGGTAATTTCTTCCCTCCCCACCCCCATTCCCTCCACTCTTTTTCCATTTCCTACTCTGGTTACCTTCTCATCCCTTCTCATTTCCCCACTTGCCAATCAGCTCCCTCTGGTTTCCCCCCCTCCTTCCCTTTCTTTAATGTTCCACTGTCCTCTCCTATTTGTACTATTCCCCCCATCCCAATCTTCTTATTCAGGCTTCTGTCCCTCTCCTTTCCAGATCTGAGGAAGAGTCCTAGCCCAAAATGTTGACTGTTTATTCCCCTCCATGGATACTATGACTAGAGTGAGAATAATACTGGCCTGGGTTAAAAGAGGTAATGTGTGTCTGGAGTCGCGGGAAGTAGAAAAGATCCTTAGTGAATATTTTGTTTCAGTTTTCACCAGTGAGAGAGACCTTGATGAATTTCAGGTCAGCATAGAACAGACTGTGATGGAACACGTTGGCATTAAGAAAGAGGATATGTTGGAAGCTTTGAAAAACATGAGAGTAGATAATTACATCGTGGTCGGAAGGGATGTTCCTTAGGTTGCTACGGGAAGGGAAGTAAGAGATCGTTGTGCCATTAGCAGTGATCTTTGCTTCCTCCCTTGTTACAGAAGTAGTAGAAGATTTCAGGGTGGCAAATGTTGTTTGATCAATGTAATAGGGGTAACCCCAAGAATTATAGACCAGAGAGTCTTACTTCAGTGGTGAGCAAACTATTGGAGAGGATTCTTAAGGAGAGGATTTACAAGCATTTGGAGAAACATAGTCTGAGAGATGGTCAGTTTGGCTTTGATAGGAGCAGGTTGTGCCTCAAAAGCCTCATTAACTTCTTCACAAAAAAGATAAATACATATTGATGAAGGTAGAGTGGTGGATGTGGTGTACATGGATTTTAATAAGGCTGTCAACAAGTTTCCTTATGGTAGGCTGATTCAGAAAGTCAGAAGGCACGGCATCTAGGGAAACTTAGAATCTGCATAGATTCAGAATTAGCTAAACCACACAAGGTAGTAGGTCGTGTAGATATACAAACATTCGTAGCTAATTCTGCCTGGAGGTCAGTGACTTGTAGTCTTCCACAGGGATTTGGCTGGAACCCTTCTCTATGTGATACTGATAAATGAATTGCAGTCAAGTTCAAGTTTAGGTGTCTTTCAACCATACATGAATACCCATGAATACAGTCAAATGAAACGGTTACTCTGGAGTCAAGGTGCAAAACACAGTACCAACAGTCACACACAGCACAAGGCACACATAGCACATATAAGACAGCAGTAAAATGCAATTGCACGCACACACACACACACACGCACACACACACAAAAATAGTCCAACTCCCTGAGTCCATGAGTGTTGAAGCAGTCTGCAGTAGAATGCTATACATCTTTGTCTTCTGCCGAGCGAACACTGAAGGCAGCACCGGCTCCAGCATAGATACTGCACTACACCACCACCAGCACTCTGGTGGAACATGTTGACTCTGACACCTCTCTCCTTCAGTGGCTGTGGACAAGTGACATGGTGGTTTGAGGCTGAGTCCATGTTATGACCAGGGCCACATGGCTTCCCTGCCATTTCCTAATAAAACAGTGAAGCAGACTTGAGGCATTCCACATTACCAATGTCCAACAGGGTCTTTTGATTGCAAGAAAAGTGATTAAGGTGATCATTTGTTGTTGGACTGCACACTGTCTTTGCAAGACATCTCCAATGCCTCTCCAATAATACCATCTGCACCAAGTCCAGCTCCTTCAGTTTCTCTGCAAATGAGCAACTCACTAATGGAGTAGAGTTGCAGTACTTTAAGTTGTTAATGTCCAGCAGGGTCTTACGATTGTAATAACATCTTCAGTTGGTCACATAGAAGTCATTGTGTATGAATGCTCCACTATCTTATCGGCATCAGATGAGAAAGTGGAATGGTGTGTTAGTAAGGTTAATGTTGTTGTGGACAGTATGGAAAGTTGTTGTAGGTTACAACAGGACATTGACAGAATGTAGAGCTGGGCTGAGAAGTAGCAGATGGAGTTGTAACCAAAAAAATATGAGTGATACACTTTGTAAAATCAGACTTGAAGGCAAAGTGCAAGCTTAATGGCAGGATTCTTAGCAGTGTGGAGAAACAAAGGATTCTTGAGGTTCATGTCTGTAGATCCCTTAAGTTGATAAGTTAAAAAAGTGTATGGTGTGTTAGCCTATTGTGGGCCAAAGGCCTGTAATGTGCCATAGATTTCTGTGTTTCTATGTTTCAATAGTTGAAGTACTGAGTCAAGAGCAGCAACGTAATGGTGCAGCTTTATAAAACTCTATAAAACACAATAGACTTCACTTGGATTATTGTGTTGAGTTCTGATTGCTTTATTATAGGAGGGATATGGCATCTTTAGGGAGGCTGGAGAGAAGATTTACCAGGATGCTGATTGGATAAGAGATCATACCTTATGAGGAAAGGTTGAGTGAGCTGGGGCTTTTCTCCTTAGACCAAAGAAGGATGAGAGATGACTTAACAGAGAAGTACAAGATGCAAAGTGACATAACGTGGACAACATGTACTTTTTTTCCCAGGGTGGAAATGGCTAATACAAAAGGGCATAATTTTATTGTGATTGGAGGAAAGTATGAGGGCGCAGGATGTCAGCTTTTCACTCAGAGAGTTGTAATTGCATGGAACACATGTGGAAGGGAAGGGTTAGGTTGATCTTCAAGTAGGTTAAAAGGTTGGCACAAAACCGGTCAGCTTGTACTGTGTTATACTGTTCTATGTTAAAAGATCTTTATTCTATTTCTCACTTTATGATTTCAGAAATTTTGAAAGTAAATAGAACAGAGTAAAAGACATATAAATATCGTGGACCAATGTCCATACATGTTCATGGATCCATTGTTGAAGAGAAGGTGCATTATTTTTTCAACCAAGTATATTGAAGACTATTTGACGTCTTCGTGGTAGCTTATTTGAACTATTAGAATTGATGACAGTTAAGACTGTATTTGAATATATTGTATTTGCATATATATTTCCCTTCGAATCATAAACTCGTTCAGGAAAGGTGGTGAGTCGGAATTCAGACAGACTCATGTTGCACAAAAGCCAATGAATATCTGGGATAGGAGATAAATTTGTCATTACAGGGAGTAACATTCAAGCAGCAATTTTATTCATTACTTGAGAAGGAATAGTGGGAAATTATAGAACCAATAAGAGCAACCAGAAATTGGTACAGACTTGTATAGCACAGAGACAGACCCATGAATCCCTGCTATCCATGCTGGCCATTAAGTATCCATCTTACATAGGGTACTACTCTCTCCTATTCCTATTTTTATGTTTCAGTACGATAAAACATGAGGGACCACAGGTTTAAGTGCTTCAAAATATTATGAAAGATTATACATTTTACTGAGTTAGAGGGTCTGGCTAACTAGGAAAACAATCCAAGATCCTTGCATCAATATCTTCTAACTTTTTATGCCTTCCAACTTCTTTCATTGGTTTCTCATTTTGCAGGTGTCTCTGGTAAGGCTATTACTTATTGCTCTTGGAAGGGTAATATCCTAGCAACCCTTCAGGTGAAGCTACTTTAACAGAGATGTTGTGTCAGTAATTTCAGGTTTTAGGTTCAGTGGCATTGAAGGAGTGGTAGTATATTTCTAAGTGAAGATGGTGTGCCTCTTGAAGGTGGGAGTGTCCCATGTGCTTGCTGCCCTGGTCTTTACAGTGGAGGCTGAAGGTTTGGGAAGCATTGTTCGAGTAGTTTAATAAGCAACTGTGAAACATTTTGTAAGTGCAGCAAACACAATACAGCTTGTCTTCTGCTGAGCGAACACTGGGAGGCAGCACCAACTCCAGCATGGACAGCATGCCACACTGTCTCTGGCACTTCAGTGGAGCATCCGACTCCCAATAGCTCCCTCAGGGAGGCCGCAGACAGGCAACGTGGTGGCTTGAGGCCTAGTCCTTCCTGTGGCCAGGGCCATGCAGCTCTTCCACTGTCTGCCACCCTCGCCCCACCATTCACCAGTAAACCATTGAATTGGACTTGCAGCATTCCACACTGCCAGTGTCCAACAGGGCATTACAATACACAAGGAAAGTGACTAAAGTTGTTGTGTATTTAATATTTCAGTTATATTTGAGCAATATTGTGAATATATTGTTGATTAAGTATTTTTTATTTAAATAATTCATTACTGGTTAGATGCGCTTCAACAGACTGATGTATACTGAATGAATTGAGCAGTATTTTGAAGCATGTGCTAGTTTTGCTGAATGCATCAGATGGAAAAGCATACAGTTTGCTTAGAAGTTTAACTGCTCCAACCAAAGCAACCAAAATGAACCTTGCTGATATCATGAAAGTAATGCCGAAACATTTAGAAGCAAAACCATTGTTGAATGATTTAGATTTTGTAAGTGGAATTTTTTTAAATGAGCTATGATGTTGTAGCCATTACAAAGACTTGGATGGCTGAGGGGCAAGAATGGTTACTTGGAGTGCCAGACTTTAGATGTTTCAAAAAGAACAGAGAGGGAGGTAAAAGAGATGGGGGCGTGGAACTATTGATCAGAGATAGTGTTATGGCTGTAGAAAAGGAGGAAGACATGGAGGGATTATCTACAGAGTCTCTGTGGGTGGAAGTTAGGAACAGGAAGGGGTTAATAACTCCTCTGGGTGTTTTTTATAGACCACCCAATAGTAACAGACCATTGAGGAGCAGATAGGGAGACAGATTCTGCAAAGGTGTAATAATAACAGGGTTGTCATGGTGGGAGATAATAATTTCCCAAATATTGATTGGCATGTCCCTAGAGCAAGGGGTTTAGATGGGGTGGAGTTTGTTAGGTGTGTTCAACAAGGTTTCTTGACACAATATGTGTATACTGTAAACATACAAGAAGAGAGGCTGTACTTGATCTGGTATTGGGAAATGAACCTTGTCAGGTGTCAGATCTGTCAGTGGGAGAGCATTTTGGAGTTAGTGATGACAACTCTATTTCCTTTATCATAGCATTGGAGAGGGATAAAAACGGGAAGTGTTTAATTGGAGTAAGGGGAAATATAAGGCTATCAGGCAGGAATTTGGAAGCATAAATTGGAAGAAATGTGGCAAATGTTCAGGGGATACTTGCGTGGAGTTCTGCATAGGTACATTCCATTGAGACAGGGAAAGGATGGTAGGGTACAGGAACTGTGGTGTACAAAGGCTGTTGTAATTCTAGTCAAGAAGAAAAGAAGAGCTTATGAAAGGTTCAAAATGCTAGGTAATGATAGAGAGCTATAAGACTACAAGGCAGGAAGGAGCTCAAGAAAGAAATTAGGAGAGCCAGAAGGGGCCATGAGAAGGCCATGGTGGACAGGATTAAGGAAAACCTCAAGGCATTCTACAAGAATGTTAAGAGCAAGAGGATAAGATGTGACAGAATAGGACCAATCAAGTGTGACAGTGGAAAAGTGTGTATGGAACCGGAAGAGATAGCAGAAATACTTAGTGGGTACTTTGCTTCAGTATTCACTACGGAAAAGGAACTTGGCAATTGTAGGGATGACTTACAGTGGACGGAAAAGCTTGAGCCTGTAGATATTAAGAAAGAGGACATGCTGGAACTTTTGGAAAGCATCAAATTGGATAAGTGACCGGGATTGGATGAGATGTACCCCAGGCTACTGTGGGAGGCAAGGGAGGAGACTGCTGAATCTCTGGCGATGATCTTTGCATCATCAATGGGGATGGGAGAGGTTCCGGAGGATTGGAGGGTTGCGAATGTTGTTCCATTATTCAAGGAAGGGAGTAGAGATAGCCCAGGAAATTATAGACCAGTGGGTCTTACTTCAATGGTTGGTAAGTTGATGGAGAAGATCCTGAGAGGCAGGATTTATGAATGTTTGGAGAGGCATAATATGATTAGGAATTGTCAGCATGGCTTTGTGAAAGGCAGGTTCATGCCTTACGAGCCTGATTGATTTTTTTGAGGCTGTGACTAAATTGATGAAGGTAGAGTAGTAGATGTAGATATATGGATTTCAATAAGGCATTTGACAAGGTACCCCATGCAAGGCTCATTGAGAAAGTAAGGAGGAATGGGATCCAAGGGGAAATTGTTTTGTGGATCCAGAACTGGCTTGCCCACAGAAGGCAAAGAGTGGTTGTAGACGGGTCATATTCTGCATGGAGGTCAGTGACCAGTGGTGTGCCTCAGGGATCTGTTCTGGAACCCCTACTCTTCGAGATTTATATAAATGACCTGGATGAAGAAATGGAGGGATGGGTTAGTACTGCTGATGACACAAAGGTTGGAGGTATTTTAGATAGTGTGGAGGGCTGTCAGAGGTTATAGCGGGACATTGATCGGATGCAAAACTGGGCTGAGAAGTGGCAGATGGAGTTCAACCCAGATAAGTGTGAGGTGGTTTATTTTGGTAGGTCAAATATGATGACAGAATATAGTATTAATAGTAAGACTCTTTGCAGTGTGGAGGATCAGAGGGATCTTGAGGTCCGAACCCATAGGATACTCAAGGCTGCTGCGCAGGTTGACTCTGTGGTTAAGAAAGCATACACTGCATTGGCCTTCGTCAATCGTGGGATTGAGTTTAGGAGCCGAGAGGTAATGTTGCAGCTATATAGGAACCTGGTCAGACCCCACTTGGAGTACTGTGCTCAATTCTGGTCGCCTCACTCTAGGAAGGATGTGGAAACCATAGAAAGGGTGCAGAGGAGATTTACAAGGATGTTTCCTGGATTAGGGAGCATGCCTTATGAGAATAGGTTGAGTGAACTCGGCCTTTTCTCCTTGGACCGACGGAGGGTGAGAGGTGACCGGATAGAGGTGTACAAGATAATGAGAGGCTTTGATTGTGTGGATAGTCAGAGGCTTTTACCCAGGGAGGAAATGGCCAGCATGAGAGGGCACAGTTTTAAGGTGCTTGGAAGCGGACACAGAGGAGACATCAGGGGTAATTTTTTTAATGCAGAGAGTGGTGAGTGCATGGAATGGGCTGCTGGCGACAGTGTTTGAGGCAGATACGATAGGGTCTTTTAAGAGACTCCTGGATAGGTATATGGAGCTCAGAAAAATAGAGGGCTATGGGTAACCCTAGGTAATTTCTCAGGTAAGGACTGGTTCGGCACAGCTTTGTGGGCCAAAGGGTCTGTATTGTGCTGTAGGTTTTCTATGTTTCTATGTTTCTTTAAAAAAAAGGAGAGTCCGTTTCAGCATACATGCCTGAATTGTCGAGACTGAGCAACGGCAGGTTAGTGTTGGGCTTAATAATGCACTCAGAAATTATTTACTTTGTAGAATCTTCCAAGAAAGCATTCAAAAATGGCTCTTAACTGAAGCAGAGCTTACATTTAAAAAAGCAGTTGAAATCGCTGTGTCATTGGAAATAGCAGACAGATGGAATTGAGTTGCAGACAAGAATGAAAGTGAATATGAACAAAATTTGCTATGTCTAAATAGTAACTTGCCTGGCTGAACAAATTATGTTACCGTCATGGCAGGGGCTCGCATATGTAGTGTGAAAGATGAAACATGCTGAAGGTACATTGAAGTGGGACAGATACAATGAGCATGTCAGGCAGACAGAAATAAATGGAATGCACAGGAAAGAGATAAAAGTAACAAGTCAAGTTGCCATTTCAAAAAGAGCACAAATATGCATGCTGTTGATAAAAAAATTGATAATGATGAGTGTGATGCAGGACTGAGTAGACTTGAGATTTAAAATGTAAAAACTAACAATAGACAAGCAATATGGCTTGCACCGGAAGTGAACAGTAAACGAATTAAAATGGAATTGGGCACTGGCTTGGATGTTTCAGTCATTCAACAAAATGAGTTTGAAATGCCTTTCAAAGATACTAAACTGAAGCCTGCAGATATCTAACTAAGAACTTACACTGGATAAAAGATCATGACTGTGGGGATGACATTCATACCAGTGAAATACAACAAACAACGAGCCACATTGGTCTTGTATGTGGTAAAAATAGGAGGGCCAATATGATTGGGATGTGAGTGGCTGGGACAATGACAAATTGATTGGAGATCCAACCGCCATTTGCATGCCACATCCCCTGAAAATTTGCCAACTGAAAGCGAGTTAAGAAAGCTACTGGATGATGCCACTGCAGTGTTTAAGGATGGCATTGGAAAACTCAAATATTCAAGGGTAAACTAGTGTTAAATGAAAACACCACACCCAAGGTTTACATAGCCAATCTGGTTCCTTCTATCATTCATGATAAATTAGCCAGTGAGCTGGATTGCATGGAGGCTGAAGGAATTCTTTCCCAGTTTGAGGGGAGCCCATGGGCAACACCAGTGGCCCTGGTAGCCAAGAAGAATGGGTCTGTCATGATCTGTTAAGGTCACCATCAACCCAGTACTGCCCCAGATAGAGGATATCCTTCCAAACCTTTCTGGAGCAAACACTTCAGCAAAGTAGACGTATCTGAGGCCTACCTACAGATGGAGATTGGAAGAAGAGTCCAAAATGTTTCTCACCATAAGAACTCGCTAAGCGCTTCACCATTATAATAGGTCTATTTTTGGAGTAGCATCTGCACCTGCACTCTGGCAGAAAACCATGGACCAGGTGCTGCAAGGCTACCCAGGCACTCAGTGTTACCAGGATGACCTCATTGTCTCTGGCAAGGATGACAAGGAACATCTCCAAAAACTCAAGACAATATCAAAAAGACTAGAAGAACCCACATTGTCTCAGGTCTACTGAGCAACCCAAAATGGTTGGAATGTGCAGCAGAAATTCCAGTTCCCTCATTTTTACCTGCGCTGGGTGAACTTACCCTTAACAGAGTTTGCCTTAAAGACAATCACTCACAGCTTGACTCCTTTGCGCACCAAAGTCTCTCTGTCGCAGGCAGCATAATGGTCTACACCAAGTCCAGCTCCTTCAGTTTTTCTGCCAATGAGCAACTCACTGATGGGGTAGATCTTAGTACATTAAATTCTTTATGCCCTTCAGGGTCTTGCGATCATAAAAATGTGTTTAATAAAGACAATAACACCGTTGGTTGACTTCCGTAGAGCCACGGCTTCCTAGCATGTTACCATCTTACTGGAAGTTATCATCCATTGCACCGGGATTCCGTGATGTCACATATTGCCTTGATGTCAATAATAAAAGCTGTCATCTTAGCTCTAACATTTACCACTTACTTAATGTTTAGAAAAGGATACAATGAGACCTGGAGCTGAGTGTTCCCATTGAGAAGGATATTAATGAGTAAATATCTTTTGATAGCACTGTTGATGATCCCTTCCAATATGTTTCTGATGGTTGAGAATGTACTGCCTTGACAATATTTAGCTGAACAGGCTATCTCCTTTGTTTTGTGAACGTAACATACTTGGATGCCAGTTTTAGGCGTGGCTAGTTCTAAATGTTAGAACTAAACTGGAGTGCATACATTCTCATATCATTTGCTGTATCTCATGCTCTCTGCCATTTCTGAATTCACTTGGAATGATTAGAATTGTCTGGAGACTGGCTTCTGTGCTAGAGGGAAACTCAGGAGGAAGCTGAGGTAGATCATCCGTTCAGCATTTCTGAAAGAACATGGTTGCAAATGCTTCATTTGATCTTTGACACCTGCTGTGTTCTGACATCTAACAAATATTCCCTGCTATGTTTGTTTACTATGGTGACTGTATAAATTGTCAAGCAGAAATATCAGGCAGGTAGCCAACAAGTGCAGATCGAGTACAGAAAAACCATTTCAGAATAAGAATTCAAATCACAGTCACGTTTATTATTACTGACATACATTGTCACACACACACACACACACACACACACACAATCACAAAATGCTGGAGGAACTCAGCAGGTCAGGCAATATCTATGGACATGAATAAACAGTTGATGTTTTGTGCCAAGACATTTCATTGGAACTGGAAAGGAAGGAGGAAGTGGCCGAAATAATGGTGGAGAAAGAGAAAACCCATTCTTTAAAGAAGAGGACATCTCCAAGGTCCCATAAAGGAAAACATCATCCGGGAAACAGATGCCTCATCCTGGAAATCAGAATCAGAATCAGGTTTATTATCACTGGCATGTAAGGTGAAATTCGTTAACTTAGCAGCAGCAGTTCAATGCACTACATAATATAGAAGAAAAAAACAAAATAAAATAATCATAATAAATCAATTACAGTATACGTATATTGAATAGATTAAAAATCCTGCAAAAAACAGAAACGCTATATGTTAAAAAAGTGAGGTGGTGTCCAAGGGTTCACTGTCCACTCTCTCCACTTCTGACCCCTCTACGAGGATTGGTATGTGTTCTTTCGTCTTACCCTTCCTGAAGTCCACAATCAGCCCTTTTGTCTTACTGACATTGGAGTGCCAGGATGTTGCTACAACGCCACTCCATTAGTTGGCATATCTCAGTCCTGTATGTCCTCCCGTCACCACCTACCCACAATTCTACCCACAATGGTTGTATCATCAGGCAAATTTATAGATGGTACTTGATCTATGCCTAGCCACACAGTCATATGTATACGGAGAGTAGAGCAGTGAGATAAGCACACACCTCTGAGGTGCGGCAGTGTTGATCGTCAGTGAGGAAATGTTATCACCAATCGCACAGATTGTGGTCTTCCGGTTAGGAAGTCGAGGATCCAATTGCAGAGGGAGGTACCGAGGCCCAGGTTCTGCAACTTCTCAATCAGGATTATGGGAATGATGGTATTAAATGCTGAGCTATAGTCGATGAACAGCATTCTGACATAGGTGTTTATGTAGTCCAGATAGCCTAAAGCCTTATGAAGAGCCATTGAGACTGCATTTGCTGTTTACCTATTGTGGTGATAGGCAGATTGCAATGGGTCCAGGTCCTTGCTGAGGTAGGAGTTCAGTCTAGTCATTACCAACCTCTCAAAGCATTTCATCACCGTCGATGTGAGTGCTACTGGGCGATAGTCATTACGCTAGCTCACATTGTTCTCTTAGGCATTGGTATAATTGTTGCCTTTTTGAAGCAAGTGGGAACTTCCGTCGTAGCAATGAGATCTTGAATACTCCTGCTAATTGGTTGGCACAGATTTTCAGAACCTTACCAGGTACTTCATCTGGACCTTTCACCTTGCGAGGGTTCACTCTCTTTAAAGACAGCCTAACGTCGGCCTCTGAGACAGAGATCACAGGGATCATCAGATGCAACTACCCCCCCCCCCCCATTCTCTGTTTTCCACAGGGATTTCCCTCTCCACGATTCTTTTGTCTATTTGACCCTCTCCACTAATCTCCCTCCTGGCACGTGCAGTATCTCTGCAAGTGGCAGAAGTGCAACACCCGCCCATTCAACTTCTCTCTCTCCTCCATTCAGGGCCACAAGCAGCCCTTCCATGTGAGGCAACATTTCACCTACAAATCTATTGGGATCAATATTTTATCTGGTGTTCCCAATGTGGCCTCCTGTGCATTAGTCAGATCTGACATAGATTGGGGTACTTCTTTGTCGAGTATTTCATTCTACCTGCAAAAAGCAGTACTTCCTGGAGGCCAACCATTTTAATTCCTATCCCCATTCTTATTCCATGGCCTCCTCTTCTGCCTCATTGAGGGTGGAGGAACAACATCTGATATTCCATCTAGGTAGCCTCCAACTTGATGGCATGAACATCAGTTTCTCCAACTTCTGGTAATTTTCACCTTCCTCCTTCCCTCTTTTTCCATTCCCACCTCTGGCCTTCCTCTTGTACACTTCTCTTCTCCTCACCTCCCTATCACCATCCCCTGGTGTCTCTCCACCATCCCTTTCTCCCATTCTCCTCTCCTATCCAATTACTTGATCTCCAGCCCTTCACCTTTTCCACCTATCAACTCGTTGCTTCTAACGTCATTCCCTTCCCGCACCTACCTGGCTTCATCTCTCACCTTCTAGCTTGTACTTCCTTCCCTTTCCCCCCACCTCCCCAATCTTCTTATTCTGGCATCTTTCTCCTTCCTTTCTAGTCTTGATGAAAGATCTTAGCCGAAAACATTGACTGTTTATTCATTTCTATAGACGCTGCCTGACTGAATTCTTATTTCTTAGCCAAGAGTTCCTGATATTCCAGTTAATAGTCCAAATAGTGACTCCATAAATCATATGAACATAAGAAAAAAATCATTTGATTCTTTTTGTCAATTCCTTCAATTTATACATAGTGTTTTTCTTTAACTTTCCTATGCAACTACCATATTCCTGATTCCCATAATATCAATTGATCACTCACTTGAACGTTCTCAGTGATTGAGCCTCTGCAGTCCTTTTGGATAGATAATTCCAAGCAGTCACAACCCTCTGGGTAAATATATTCCTTGGGTTTGTATGAAACAGCTGACCCTTAGTTTGGAGTTTGACCACTGGTTCACGACTCTTATCTCTCTATCTACCTACTGTTTCAAACCCAATAAGAATTTTATGCATTTCAAAGAAATCTGCTCTCAAATTTCAAAGCTTGTGAGTAAAGGGCCAGTCTGTTTAATGTCTCCACATTTAAGAAACCTACCATTCATGAATCCTCTCGGTGAGTTTTTTGCTGTACTCCCTAAAGAGTGATACGCCCTTCTCTAGGTAGGAACCAGACCTGCTCACAGTTCTCTTAACGCAACTCTATATAATTGGAACAAGATGTCTCCATTTTGTAGCTGGATAGCATTCAGCAATCTCTGTTTTCCTGTTGCAATTAGTTTTTAGTGATTCGTGTACAAGTGTTCTAACGTCAGAACGGTCCTTCAACCACCCGTTCACACTAATATGTGATAAATCCTATCTTGTATTCTGTTCACATTCTCATCAGTTACCCCCAGATTCTATCAATCACTTACACATTAGGGAAAATTTTTCTAATGGCCTATTGACCTACTGACTTGGCTTTGGGATGTGGGAGGAAACCATTAGAGTCACAGGGAGAACATGCAAACTCCACAGGGACAGCATTCCCATCTCTGGAGCTGTGAAGCACTGGCTCTTGTTGCTGCATCACTCTGCCGTACTTCCCTCTGACACCAATTTTATTTTATCTCTCACCATTTAAAATAAGCACTCTCTGTTTCCATTTTATCTACCTTGGCAAGTTGTAGTTCATGCTTGATATAATATTATCTAGTCTTTTCTGGGCTATTAACAAGTTAATTTTAGGGCAGGTGTGTGGGTGGGATATAAGGTATTAGCCTCACGTCTGTAATAGACAATCTATTGGTCAGTGTGCTGAATTAGCTCTCTGTTCATTCCTGCAATGACGCATTTCTTCTTCATTTTTGTTAATTGATGGGTCCTTTGTTTATGAAGCAGGAAGCTGAGAGACTAAAATTAAACATAAGATCAATCAAACTTGTAAAAATCAAAATGCATTTATTTTAGACAAGCTATTATTTGCATCTTTGATTTCCCGGCAAATAGGAGTTAACTGTCGTCTCTGATTGATTGAAGATTAACAGCTGGATAAATATTTCATCCTCTGAATCCTGACAGAAGGTCATATCTCTTTTTGTTTGCACAAATGAGATCACAGAATGCTTCCGCTACCTAGTGTGTTTGTGCTCGTTTTACCGTTCTGCATGAATATCGTTGGCCCATTTAATGTCAGAAGTTAGATGCACTTTTAACACTCTTGTCAATGTTGCTTGTATGATAGGCTATGTAGAGCTACAAATAATGATCATTCTATCCTGGGATCCTCCTGCAATAACCCTCCCTGCATTGTTTGTTAGTCTGGCACATATGGCAACAATTCTGACACAGCATGAAAGAATTTAATCAATGAATTAAAATCATAATTTATGTTGGTGCTCCAATGAAACATTATAGCAATACTGTATTGACTGCCATACCATTCCTCAGCTGAGAAGGCTGTTACGTGTTTGATAGATGCTAAAGCCAATATTGTGAAGATTGGGAAGGTGGGCACTCTGCAACAATGAAGTCAAATGGATTATGTGACTTTCCTCATCCAGTTACAAAACTCTTTTTTTGATGGAATATAATATAAAATTGAGGCTTTCAGTCAACTGTGCCCATCCTAGTATTTATACACTCTCAGCCTTTGATCAGCTAGTCTACTGTATTTCTTTTCTTTAAACCGCTCTACGGTCGAAACCCCAACTACTCTCAGTATTAGTGAATTCACATTCCACCATATTCTGAGTAAAAAAGCCTCTCCTGTCTCCCAATGGATTTAACAGTTTCTGCTCCTGTAAGGCAGCATATGTTCAACCTAACTAAAATCTTACATGATGAAGACTTTTATTTGGTCACATGTCTGTATTCCTTTATATAGATTAAAAAATAAGCTCATGCAGTTCAATTTTTCTGATCAGAATAAATGTCCCTGTTCTGTTCCTCAAGACTCTCATTTTGCTTTTTCATCCTTTTTATGATATTGTAACTTCATGTACAGTCAAGATTCTATGCAAACTTAACACAACTTCTCTGCAAAGAACCTAGAAAAGACAGCACAGGAACAGGCCTTTTGGCCCACAGTGCTGCGCTGGACTAATTAAACTAGAGATTGAATCAAGTTCACGTTTATTATCATTCAACCATACCTGTATATACCACCAAACAAAGCTGCATTCTTCCAGATCAAGGTGCATGGTACTTAGGCTGCTGTGGCTCATGGACTTCTGGTTACCTCCTCCTGTAATCAATAATCAACTCTTTGGTTTTGCTGATGTTGAATAAGAAGTCGTTGTTGTGGCACAATTCAGGCAGATTATCAGTCTCCCTTCTATATGCTGATTTGTCACCATCTTTGATTTGGTCCAGAATGGTGGTGACATCAGCAAACTTAAATATGACATTGAACTGTGCTTAGACTCGTAGTCAATCTCCCTCCTATATACTGATTTGTCACCACATTTGATTCAGCCTTCAGGCAGTGTTGGCGGCATTGAAGCTGTGCTGAGCCACACTGCCATAAGTGTAGAGTGAGTAGAGCAGCAGCTCAACTCACAGCCTTATAGTGCAGCTGTGGTGATCGTAGAGGAGATGTTGTTGCCAGTCTGAACTGACTGGGGTCTGCAAGTGTGGAAATCAAGGATGCACAAGGAAGTATTGAGGCCTAGCTCTTTGAGTTTATTGACTAGGTTTAAGGGGATGAGAATGTTGGATGCACAGCTGTAATCAATCAAGAACATCCTGATGTATGTTTCTTCACTGTCCAGATGTTCCAGGGTTGAATGAAGTCAATGAAATGGCATCTGCCGTTGAACTGTTGTGATGGTGGGCAAATTGGAGTGGATCCAGGTCACTCCTCAGGCAGAAGTTAATATATTTCATCACAGTCAATGTAAATGTAACTGGACAATAGCTGTTGAGACAGGCTACCATGTTCTTCTTGAGCACCAGTATTATTGAAGTTTGCTTGAACCAGCTGAGTACCTCAGATTGCTGAAGCAAGTGTTTAAAAATATCAGTAAACAGTCCAGCTGGCTGATTAGCACAGATCTTCAGTACTCGGCCAGGTACACCATCTGAGCCAGGTGATTCGTGTGAGTTCACCCTCCTGAAGAATCTTCTCATGTCAGCCTCAGAAACTGAAATCACAGGTTTGTTGAGGGCTGTGGGAGTTTGTGATGGTGCCGCTGAGTTCTGTTGGTCAAAGTGAATATAGAAGGCATTGAGCTCATCTGGGAGAAAAGCCTTCTCGTCACCCATGTCGCTTGGTTTCACTTTGTAGGAGGTGATTGCTTTCAAGCCCTGCCACAGCTGTGAGCATCCTTCCATGATTCAAGTTTGGTCTGGAATCACTACTTCGCATGTGAGATGGATTTCCAGATCGTACCTGGACCTCTTGTATTTTCCTTTCCACTAGACCTGAATGCCACCAATCTAGCCTTAAGCAGATTTCAGATCCAAGGTTTCTAGATGGGGAAGACTCTGAATGGTTTTTGTGGGGACATTTTCATCCAGGCCCCGATGGAGTACCTGACAGGGCTCTGAAAACCAGTGTCAATCAGCTGGTGGGGGTGTTCAAAGACATTTTCAATCGCTCAGTGCTACAGTCAGAAGTTCCCACCTACTTTAAAAGGGCAACAATAATACCAGTGCCCAAGAAGAGCAGGGTGAGATGTCTTAATGACTTTTGCACAAAAGCACTACAATGATGAAATACTTTGAGAGGATGGTTTTAACTAGAATTAACTTCTATCTCAGCAAGGACCTGAACCCACTGTAATTTGCTTATCACCACAATAGGTGTATGGTGGATGTGGTCGCACTGGCTCTTCATGCAGCCTTCAATCATCTGGACAATACAAATACCTATGCCAGGATACTGTTTATCGACTGCAGCTCAGTGTTAAACACAATCATTCCTACAGTTGTGATCAAAAAGCTTCGGAACTTGGACCTCTGTACCTCCCTCTGCAACTGGTTGCTCAACATCCGAACTGAAAGAGCACAATCTGAGTGGATCAAAAATAGTATCTCCATCTCACTAACATTTAATTCTGGTACCCATGACTGTGTGGCTAAGTACAGCTCAAATGCCAACTACAAATTTGCTGACGATATAACTATCACTGGCAGAATTTCAGATGGTGATGAGAGGGCATATAAGAGCAAGATATATCAGCTAGTTCAGTGATGTCATAGCGACAACCTTGCACTTGACAGTAAGACCAAAACACTGATAATGGACTTCAGTAAGACATGGGGAACACACACCAGTCCTCATAGAGGACTCAGACTTAGAAAGGGTGAGAAATTTCAAGTTCCTAGGTGTCAGTATCACCGAGGATATATCCTGGGCCCAACATATTGATGCAGCTGCAAAGAACGCATGAAAGTGACTATATTTCATTTGGAGTTTGAGATTTGTTTTGTCACCAAAGGCACTCACAAATTTTGTACAGATGTACCATGGAGAGCACTCTAACTGGCTGCATCACTGTCTGTTATGGGGTAGGGCTACTCCATAGGTTTGAAACAGGAGCAGAGAGTTGTAAACTTAGTCAGCTCCATCATGAGCACTAGCTTCCATAGTATCCAGGACATTTTTTTACTGAGCAATGCCTCAACAAGGCAGCATCCATCATTAATGACCACTATCACCTACGTCATGCCTTGTTCTCATTGTTAGACCATAGGACCATAAGATATAGGAGCAGAATTAGGCCTTCAGACCATTGAGTCTGCTCTGTCATTCAATCATGGCTGATCCTGGATCCCACTCAACCCCTTACAACTGCCTTCTTGCTATATCCTTTGATGCCCTGACCAATCAGGAAACAATCAACTTCCGCCTTAAATATATGCACCGACTTGGCTTCCATCTATGGCAGAACATTCCACAGATCTGCTACTCTCTGGCTAAAAATTATCTTCCTTACCTCTGTTCTAAAGGGTTGCCCCTCAATCTTGATGCTGTGCTCTCTAGTTCTAAATACCCTCACCACAGGAAAAATCCTCTCCACATCCACCCTATCTAGTCCTTTCAATATTCGGTAGGTTTCAATGAGATCCTCCCACATTCTTCTAAATTTCATTCAGTACAGGCCCAAAGGTGCCAAACGCTCTTCATATGTTAACCTGTTTATTCCCAGAACCATCCTCATGAACCTCCTCTGGAATCTCTCCAATGACAGCACATCCTTTCTGAGATATGGGGCCCAAAATTGTTGACAATATTCCAAGTGCGGCCTGATCAGTGTCTTATTAAGGGTCAGCATTATCCCCTTGTTTTTATATTCTATTCCCCTTGAAAAAAATACTAACATTGCATTTGCCTCCTTTCCCACAGATTCAGCATGTAAATTAACCTTCTGGGAGTCTTGCACGAGAACTCCTAAGTCCCTTTGCACCTCTGATGTTTGAACTTCCTCCTCTTCTAGATAATAGTCCACACTATTATTCCTTTTACCAAAATGCATTATCATACATTTCCCAACACTGTTTTCCATCTGCCACATTTTTGCCCATTCTTCCAATTTGTCTAAGTCCTGCTGCAATCGCATTGCTTCCTCAGCACCACCTACCCCTCCACCTATCTTCATATCATCTGCAGACTTTGCCACAAAGCCATCAATTCCATTATCTAAATCATTGACAAACAATGTGAGAAGCAGTGGTCCCAATACTGACCCCTGAGAAACACCACTAGTCACTTGCAGCCAACCAGAAAAGGCCCTCTTTATTCCCACTTACTGCCTCCTGCCTGTCAGCCATTCTGCTATCCATGCCAGTATCTTTCCTCTAACGCCGTAGGATTTTATCTTGTTAAGCAGCCTCATGTGTGGCATCTTAACAAACACCTTCTGAAAATCCAAGTAAATGACATTTACTTCCTCTCCTTTGTCCACCCTGCTTTTTACTTCCTCAAAGACTCTAACAGATTTGTCAGGCAAGATTTCCCTTTACAGAAACCATACTGAGGAGATTATAGATCGTAGCTACAGGAAGGTAGTTACGCCAAAGGAGCAGAGGACAGGAAATTGGGTCACTGTCAGGCGAGGGAAGAGGAAAGGGCAGGCAGAGCAGGGTTCCCCTGTGGCCATTCCCCTCAACAACAAGTATACCGCATTGGATACTGTTGGGGGGGATGACTTAGCTGGGACTAGCTGCAGTAGCCGGATCTCTGGCACTGAATCTGGCTCTGCAGTGCAGAAGGGAGGGGGGAAAAAGAGGAGAGCGGTAGTGATAGGGGACTCGATAGTTAGAGGTGCAGATAGGAGGTTCTGTGGTCGTGACAGAGAATCCAGGATGGTTTGTTGCCTCCCGGGTGCCAGGGTCAAGGATGTCTCTGATCGCTTGCATGACATTCTGAAGTGGGAGGGTGACCAACCAGATGTCGTGGTGCACATCGGTACCAATGAAACAGCAAGGAAGAGTGAAGAGGTCCTGGACAGTGAGTATAGAGAGCTTGGTAGGAAGTTGAAAAGCAGGACCTCAAGGGTGGTAATCTCAGGATGGCTACCTGTGCTAGGTGCCAGTGAGGGTAGGAATAGGATGCTCTGGAGGAGGAACAAGTGGCTGAGGAACTGGTGTAGGGGGCAGGGTTTCAGATTTCAGGATCATTGGGACCTCTTCTGGGGCAGGTGGGACCTGTACAAGAGAGACGGGTTACACTTGAACCATAGGGGGACCAATATCCTTTCAGGGAGGTTTGTTAGTGCTATTGGGGAGGCTTTAAACTAGATTTGCAGGGGGATAGGAACCAGAGTGCCAGAGCTGACAGTGTGGCTGGGGTGAAAATAAATGATATTGAAAGTTTAAGCAAATCCGCTGATAGAAAGGTTGTGAGTGGTGGTAAAAATCTTCTGAGGTGCATATATTTCAATGCTAGGAGTATTGCGGGGAAGGCGGATGAGTTGAGGGCATGGATTGACATGTGGAATTATGATGTTGTAGCAATTAGTGAAACTTGGCTACAGGAGGGGCAGGACTGGCAGCTTAATATTCCAGGGTTCCGATGTTTCAGATGTGATCGAGGCAGAGGAATGAAAGATGGGGGAGTAGCATTGCTTGTTAGGGAAAATATTACAGCAGTGCTCAGGCAGGACAGATTAGAGGGCTTGTCTACTGAGTCCTTATGGGTGGAGCTGAGAAACAGGAAAGGTATGGCCACATTAGTGGGATTGTATTACAGATCACCCAATAGTCAACGAGACTTGGAAGAACAAATCTGCAGAGAGATAGCAGGCAACTGCAGGAAACATAAAGTTGTGGTGGTAGGGGATTTTAATTTTCCATACATTGATTGGGACTCCCATACTGATAGGGGTCTAGATGGTTTAGCGTTTGTAAAATGTGTTCAGGAAAGTTTTCTAAATCAGTATATAGAGGGACCAACTAGAGGGGATGCAATATTGGATCTCCTGTTAGGAAACGAATTAGGGCAAGTGACAGAAGTCTGTGTAGGGGAGCACTTTGGTTCCAGTGATCATAACACCATTAGTTTCAACTTGATCATGGACAAGAATAGATCTGGTCCTTGGGTTGAGGTTCTGAACTGGAAGAAGGCCAAATTTGAAGAAATGAGAAAGGATCTAAAAAGCGTGGATTGGGACAGGTTGTTCTCTGGCAAAGATGTGATTGGTAGGTGGGAAGCCTTCAAAGGGGAAATTTTGAGAGTGCGGAGTTTGTATGTTCCTGTCAGGATTAAAGGCAAATTGAATAGGAATAAGGAACCTTGGTTCTCAAGGGATATTGCAACTCTGATAAAGAAGAAGAGGGAGTTGTATGAAATGTATAGGAAACAGGGGGTAAATCAGGTGCTTGAGGAGTATAAGAAGTGCAAGAAAATACTTAAGAAAGAAATCAGGAGGGCAAAAAGAAGACATGAGGTTGCCTTGGCAGTCAAAGTGAAGGATAATCCAAAGAGCTTTTACAAGTATATTAAGAGCAAAAGGATTGTAAGGGATAAAATTGGTCCTCTTGAAGATCAGAGTGGTCGGCTTTGTGCGGAACCAAAGGAAATGGGGGAGATCTTAAATAGGTTTTTTGCGTCTGTATTTACTAAGGAAGCTGGCATGAAATCTATGGAATTGAGGGAATCAAGTAGTGAGACCATGGAAACTGTACAGATTGAAAAGGAGGAGGTGCTTGCTGTCTTGAGGAAAATTAAAGTGGATAAATCCCCGGGACCTGACAGAGTGTTCCCTCGGACCTTGAAGGAGACTAGTGTTGAAATTGCGGGGGCCCTGGCAGACGTATTTAAAATGTCGCTGTCTACGGGTGAAGTGCCGGAGGATTGGAGAGTGGCTCATGTTGTTCCGTTGTTTAAAAAAGGATCGAAAAGTAATCCAGGAAATTATAGGCCGGTGAGTTTAACACCAGTAGTAGGTAAGTTATTGGAGGCAGTACTGAGACAGAATCTACAAGCATTTGGATAGACAGGGGCTTATTAGGGAGAGTCAACATGGCTTTGTGCGTGGTAGGTCATGTTTGACCAATCTGTTGGAGTTTTTTGAGGAGGTTACCAGGAAAGTGGATGAAGGGAAGGCAGTGGATATTGTCTACATGGACTTCAGTAAGGCCTTTGACAAGGTCCCGCATGGGAGGTTAGTTAGGAAAATTCAGTCGCTAGGTATACATGGAGAGGTGGTAAATTGGATTAGACATTGGCTCGATGGATGAAGCCAGAGAGTGGTGGTAGAGAATTGCTTCTCTGAGTGGAGGCCTGTGACTAGTGGTGTGCCACAGGGATCAGTGCTGGGTCCATTGTTATTTGGCATCTATATCAATGATCTGGATGATAATGTGGTAAATTGGATCAGCAAGTTTGCTGATGATACAAAGATTATAGGTGTAGTAGACAGTGAGGAAGGTTTTCAGAGCCTGCAGAGGGACTTGGACCAGCTGGAAAAATGGGCTGAAAAGTGGCAGATGGAGTTTAATACTGACAAGTTTGAGGTGTTGCACGCTGGAAGGACAAACCAACGTAGAACATACAGGGTTAATGGTAAGGCACTGAGGAGTGCAGTGGAACAGAGGGATCTGGGAATACAGATACAAAATTCCCTAAAAGTGTCATCACAGGTAGATAGGGTCGTAAAGAGAGATTTTGGTACATTGGCCTTTATTAATCAAAGTATAAGAGCTGGAATGTTATGATGAGGTTGTATAAGGCATTGGTGAGGCTGAATCTGGAGTATTGTGTTCTGTTTTGGTCACCAAATTACAGGAAGGATATAAATAAGGTTGAAAGAGTGCAGAGAAGGTTTACAAGAATGTTGCCGGGACTTGAGAAACTCAGTTACAGAGAAAGATTGAATAGGTTAGGACTTTATTCCCTGGAGCGTAGAAGAATGAGGGGAGATTTGATAGAGGTATATAAAGTTATGATGGGTATAGATAGAGTGAATGCAAGCAGGCTTTTTCCACTGAGGCAAGGGGAGAAAAAAACCAGAGGACATGGGTTAAGGGTGAGGGGGGAAAAGTTTAAAGGGAACATTAGTGGGGGCTTCTTCATACAGAGAGTGGTGGGAGTATGGAATGAGCTGCCAGATGAGGTGGTAAATGTGGGTTCTTTTTTAACATTTAAGAATAAATTGGACAGATACATGGATGGGAGGTATATGGAGGGATATGGTCCGTGTGCAGGTCAGTGGGACTAGGCAGAAAATGGTTCAGCACAGCCAAGAAGGGCCAAAGGGCCTGTTTCTGTGCTGTAGTTTCTATGGTTTCTATGGTTTCTATACTGACTTTGACTTATTTTATCACTAGTCTCCAAGTACCTCGGAACCTTATCCTTAATAATAGGCTGCAACATTTATCCAACTACTGAGGTTAGGCTAAATGGTCTATAATTTCTATCTTTTTGTCTTCCTCCCTTCCTAAAGGGTGGAGTGACATTTGCAATCTTCCAGTCCTCCGGGACCATGCCAGGATCAAGTGAATCTTGAAAGGTCGTGACCAATGGATCTGTTATCTCTTCAACAACCTCTCTCAGGACTTTGGGATGTAGTCCATCTGGCCCAGGTGACTAAACCAGTTGAAGATGTTTGAGTTTGCCTAGCACTTTTTCCTTTGCAATAGTAATGGCACTTACTCCTGCTCTTTGACACTCACAGACCTCTGGCACACTGTTAGTGCCTTCCACAGTGAAGACAGATGTAAAGTACCCATTACATTCATTTGCCATTTCTTTGTCCCCCATTACTATCTCACCAGCGTCATTTTATAGTGGTCCAATATCAACTCTCACTCCCCTTTTACTCTTTATATAACTGAAAAACTTTTAGTATCCTGTTTATATTATTGGCTAGTGTGCCCTCATATTTAATCTTTTCTCTTCTTATAGCTTTTTTAGTTGCCTTTTGTCGTATTTTGAAAGCTTCCCAATCATCCAACTTCCCATACGCTTTTGCTACCTTATATGCCCTCTCCTTGGCTTTTATGCAGTCCATAACTTCCTTTGTCAGCCATAGTTGCCTAGTCCTGCCATTTGAGAACTTCTTCCTCTGTGGGACATATCTATCCTGCGCCTTGTGAACTATTCCCAGAAACTTCAGCCATCACTGCTTTGCTGTCATCCCTGTCAATATCTTCCTCCAATCCACCTGGGCAAGCTCCTCTCCCATGCTTCTATAATTCCCTTTATTCCATTGCAAGACTGATATATGTGGCTGATGCTTCTCCCTCTCAGATTGCAGTATGAATTCAATCATATTATGATCACTGCGTCCGAAGGGTTCCTTTAAGTTAAGCTCCCTAATATTACACAACACCCAGTCTAAGGTAGCCTTTCCCTGAGTAGGCTCAAGCACAAGTTGCTCTGAAAAGCCATCTCATAGGCATTCAACAAACTCCCTCTCTTGCGATCTGACACCAACCTGATTTTCTCAGTCCCCTTGCATATTGAAGTCCCCATTGCAATTGAGTCATTGCCCTCATTACATGCATTTTCCAACTTTCTTTGCAATCTCAACCCCACATCTTGGCTACTATTTGGAGGCCTATATATTCCCATAGTGGTTTTTTTTTCACCCTTGAAGTTTCTTAACTTCACCCACAAAAATTCAACATTCTAGGCTTATAGAATGCTTACTTTTATTAGTTGAGGCATTGAGTTCAAAAGTGAAGAGGTTATAATGCAACTTTATAAAACTCTGGTTAGGCCACAACTGGAATATTGAATACATTTCTGGTCACCCTACTATAGGAAGGATGTCGAGGCTTTGGAATGGGTGCAAAAGAGGCTTACCAGGATGCTGTCTGGATTAGAGGGCATGTACTATCATGAGAGGCAGAAGAAACTTGGGTTGTTTTCTTTGGAGCGGCTTAGGCTGAGGGAAGATCTGATAGAGGTTTATAAGATTATGTAAGGCGTAGATAGGGAGTATTTTTTTCCCAGGGTTGAAATGTCAAATACCAGAGGGCATGCGTTGAAGGTGAGAGGGGGATGTGAGGGAGAGTGGTAGATGGCTGAAATGCACTGCCTGGTAGCTGATAGAGGCAAATACATTACAGGCCTTTAAGAGGCATTTAGATAGGCACATGAATGTGATAAAGGTGGAGGGATAGAGACATGATGTAGGTAGAAGGGGTAAGCTTTTGGCACAATATTGTGGGCCACAGGGCCTGTTCCTGAGCTGTACTGTTCTATTTTCTAGGTTCTGTGTTCTATTCTCTGACGCAATATCTCCTCTTTCTGAAAAGGTAATTCTATCCCTTACCAACAGACCCACACCTCCACTTATGGCTTCTGCCTGTCCTTTCAATACCAGTATATCCTTTGATGTTAAGCTCCTAACTATGGCCTTCTTTCAGCCATGACTCACTGATGCCCATAATGTCATATCAACTAATATCTAATTGTGCCACGCGTTCATCCTCTTTATTCCGAATGCTACGTACATTTAAATACAGCACCTTCAGCCCTGCATTTTTCGCCCTTTTGAATTTTGCCTCTGTGGTATAATTTAACCCTTTGTTCTGCATTTGTACCGAATCATTGGCTTGTCCTTTCTTAAATTCATGTTAGACCCAAAATCTACTTGTAATCCTGTTGGTTCATCCTCAGCTCTATCATCCTGGGTCCCCCTACCATACTAGTTTAAACCACTCCACACAGCTCTCGTAAAACTTCTCCTTCTTCCCCTCTGCCATCAGGTTTCTGAATGGACATTGAACACCCACTACAATTTTTACTTGTATTTTTGCACTATTTACTTAATTTAACTATTTAACATAACTGTATACCTACTGTTATTCACATTTTTTTCTATTATTATGTATTACATTGTACTGCTGCCACAAAGGCAATAGATTTCATGACACATGCTGGTGATATTAAATGATTCTGATTTATGAAGTCTCTATTTAGAAACATAGAAAAACTACAGTGCAATACAGGTCCTTTGGCCCACAATGTTGTGTTGAACACGTGCTTACTTTAGAAGTTACCTAGGGTTACCCATAGCCCTCTATTTTTCTAAGCTCCATGTACCTATCCAGGAGTCTCTTAAAAAACCTGCCTCCACTAATATCACCAGCAGCCCATTCCATGCACTCATACTAGAATAAAGGCCTTTCAGTTGACCTGTGGTTGCGTTCTGTGCTCATCAGTGATCTTGAAGCAAATGCAATCGGATGTTCAGATCCATCTTTCTTAATATGTGACAAAGGGCTCCAATGCCATAAGGGGACACATTGCCTACCAGTCTGATGGGCAGGAATGGGCCATAATGGGTGAACAGTTCATCGGATGTTATTAGTCTCTTTGTTTCCTTGAATGCTTTTTCACATCTTTCTGACCATTCCCACTTTGCTCCTGTCTGTAACAGTGCATTCAAAGGATGCAGCACTGTAGCAATGTTTGGGAGAAATCAGTGGTAGTAGTTTATAAGGCCTGAATATGATCTGAGTTGTTATAAATTTACTGGTTTGGGTGCCTGTAACACTGCTTTAGTCTTCTCTTGTGAGTTAGGTAAGCCGTGCCTGTCAAATCTCACATGTCCACAATAAGAGATTTCATTCCTGAAAAACTCTCAATACTCTCTCTTTGCACACAGACTCTTTTCACTTACCCTGGTAAGCACTTTACATAGATTCTGGAGGTGCTCTTTATTGCTTTTGTCAGTCGCAAAGATGTCATCAAGGTAACATTGTGTTCCTACAATATCCTGGAGCACTTGGTCCATTGCTCTTTGCTAAATTGCAATACCAAAGATGAGATGATTATACTGGAACAGTCCCTTGTGAATGTTGATCTACTTGGATTTTTCTCAACCACTCTTGTCTGAAAAGGGCTGGCCTTCCACTTTTCAGTACATAAAGCTTCAACTGTTGTGTTTGGGCTCCATATATCACATTTACTTTCAGTTTGCCTTTGGGAGACACTTTTTTGCCTGTGCAAGTCTTTAGCATCACATAGGTCTTCCCTAATGGTACCTTAGAAAACAGTCTGTTGTGGTCAGCCTCTGGAACTATGGACAAAGCTGACCCTGTATCCAGCTCCATTTTCAGTTTTACATCAAACACATCTATTGTGATACAATTGATTTTGTGATCTGCTAATATTATGCAGTTCTAGGCATGACAGCTCACCTTTGTCAGACTCTATGTTGTCTGATTCTGTTTTATATTCAGTAACTTTATGCATTTGCTTAATTTTGTGTTTGAGGTTTTTCACTCAGTTGTGCTTTTTGTCTGCCTTGCACATTCTCTCTATTCGACCTTGCCTGTGACATTTTCTGCAGACTTTTTTTTTGAGCCAACAGTTATTTGCATCGTGGGAGGATTTGTCACTTGATAACATCTTTGGTCTTTTGCACAGTTCAGGGACATTTTGTGCATTTCACATACTAACCTCCTTTTCTGTAGTTCTGTTGTATCTTTTGCTGCAGTCTCTAATGATATTGCAATGGTCAGTGCCCGTTCTAAGGTTAGGTCTGTTTCAGATAATAGCCTCTTCTGAGTGCATTGGCTATACATGCCACACACAAGCCTGTCCATAATGCAGCAGAAAGTCCATCTCTAAAGTCACAGTACTGGGAATGTTTGCACAGTTCTGTAATGTATTCAGAAATGCTTTCATCTTTTGACTGGTTCTTTTTGTAAAATCTAAATCTCTCAGTTATTGCCATAGTTTAGAGCTTGAGTGATTTTGTAACATTGTTACAATTTCATTGAATGTCTTGCTTGCTGGCTTTGCAGGGGTCACTAGGTTGTGTAAGAGACTATACGTTCTTGGGCCGATTAAGCTAAGAAGCATACGAGGTTTCTATTGCTCCTCCACGTTGTTCATGTTACAATACAGTTCCACTCTCTTGATATACGACTCCTAGCCTTCATTAGCACTATCAAATTTGTCAACCTTCCAGACTTAAGCCATCACCAGGTTATTTTCACTTTAAATTCAGTGCGACTTTCACTGTTACTTATGGGTCCCTCAGCCTCCTCAGGCTGTTTAATTCTTGTTGTTTCGTCCTGTAACTTTTGGTGCAGTTCGTGATATTCCCTGACATTTAGATTCACACTCGTCACTAATTTGTTGTGTCTGTGCACAACTACATTATCGATTAAATAAGAGCACACGTGGGAGATGGTTTTAACAGGTGTATTCACATTGCAGAGAGAGAGAGAGAGAGAGAACAATGCACATGTGCAGACAACAGACCAATAAGTAGTGCTCAGGGGCGGGGGGTGGAGGAGGGAGTCATTTCTCTAAAAGAAATATGCGTGTATTTGTAATCATTGGTCATTTTCAGCATAAAAGTAACTTAACTTCCTATGTATTTTTTAAGGTTTTTTGCTTGAGATATTTAGATTTAATCCTTTACCTATCAGCTTTATGTTTTCTCTGCTGAGGTATCTATCCGATCATTCTTTACAAGGAATCTTAGCTTCTGCTTCAAACACTTCCTGAGGCAAAACCTTCCTTGTAAGGCACTACCTGTGAAAAGTAATTTTGCTAAACCCTATGCCCTACTTCCTTATTCGGAGGATTTGAATGCTGCAGAATAATTACAGGTATTGAATGCAATAGAGAATACTACTGTATATTTATGAAGTAACTGCCATAATGGGCACATAATGTAAAGGCCTATTGAAACTCATTAACCATTGTTCTGACCATTTATGGACTCCATCCAATCCAATGTAAATTCTGAGCTTCATTCTATTGTTCCAGTTGCAAACTTTAGCATTATGTTTCTCGATTTAAGAAGAGGACTGAGTTGCAACAATAAGAGTATGGTTATTTAAAATTGATAAGTGTGGAAATTTCTTTTCTCAGAAGGCATCGAATCTCTGGAATTCTGTGTCCCTGATGTGGTGGACGAGAGATCATTCAATGTATGTACATACTTAATTAATGTCCATTACGCCACTGTCACTTAGCACAGCAATGAAGGTCCACCATCTCTGAATGTCCATACCATCACACACATTGCTGTTTCCGGAACAGCTAGATATTAGCCCTGAATTAGTTATGTATATGGAGAAGGTATCCAAGTTAATGCTTGTGGGGTGCATTATGCCATGGTTTGCTGATTTAGCTGTAAGGGAAACACATCTCACTACAAACTCTGCAGGGGAAAAACAGAATGGTTTAAGTGAACCAATGTGAATAACTGATCAAAAGACTTATTGGAACTTACAGTGTTTTGTTTTGCCTGTACTGTACTGATGCTACAAAATTTCAAATTTCACAACATATGTCAGTGATTATAAACCCTGATTCTGATTTGGCTGTGATCTAAAGCTAAATAAACTGGTAGTGAGCCTCCTCCAACTGCTGGAGTCCTTTTGGTGGAGGTGCTCCCACAGAGTTGTTAGGCACTGAGTTCCCGAACTTAGATCCCATGAGAGTGAAAATGAGTGTCGTACAGTGGTGCTGGAAATTTTCTCTATTTCTGAATGAATATGACCTAAAATGTGATCAGATCGTCATGCAACTTCTAAAGCTAGATAAAGAGGATCCAATTAAATAAATAACACAAAACGTTATACTTATCCATTTATTTATTGAGAAAAGTGATCCAATATTGCATGTATTTGTTTGAAAAAGTATGTGAACCTTTGCTTTCAGTAAGTGGTGTGACCTCCTTGTACAATAACTTCAAGCAAATGTTTCCACTGTTGATCAGTCCTGCACATTGGCTTGGAGGAATTTTAAGCCATTCTTCCTTACAAAACTGCTTCAACTCTGGGATGTTGGTGGGCTTCCTTGCATGAACTACTTGCTTCAAGTCCTTTCACAGCATTTCTATAGGATTAACTTTGGACTTTGACTCGGACATTCCAAAACACAAATTTCTTCTTTTTAAACCATTCTATTGTTGATTTACTCTTGTGTTTTGGATCTTTGTCTCATTGCACTATTCAGCTTCTGTTAAGCTTCAGGTGACAGAATGCTACCCTGACATTCTCCTGTAAAATGTCTTGATACAATTTTGAATCATTGTTCCTTCAACAATTGCAAGCTGTCCAGGCCCTGAGGCAGCAAAGCAGCCCCAAACCATGACGTTCCTTCCATCATGCTTCACAGATGGGATGAGGTTTTGGTGTTGTTGTGCAGTGTTATTTTTCCTCCAAACATAGCAATGTGCATTTCTGCCAAAAAGTTCAACCTTTGTCTCATCGGTCCACAGAACATTGTCCCAGAATTTTTGTCGAGCATCCAGATGGTATTTTGCAAACCTGAGATGTGCAGCACTGTTTTTTTTTGGAGAACAGTGCTTTCCTCCGTGGTGTCTTTCTATGAACACCATTCTTGTTCAGTGTTTTTCTTATCGTGGATAGATGAATAGTGACTTTAGCAAGTTCTAGAGATTTCTGAAGGTCTTTTGCTGTTACCCTTGGGTTCTCTTTCACCTCCTTCAGCATTACACGTTGTGCTCTTGGAGTGATCTTTTCAGGACGCCCACTCCTAGCAACAGTACCGAGTTTCTTCCATTTGTAGATAGTTTCTCTTACTGTGGACTGATGAACACTCAGATCTTTAGGAATGCTTTTCTAGCCTTTTCCAGCTTTTGCATCTCTATAATTCTTCTAAAGTTCTCTGAAAGTTGTTTTGATCGAGGCATGGCATAAACAGATCTTCCTTGAGAAGAGCAGGCTGTTCATAACCTGACTTTGTGTGTCTTTTTTATTGTGCAGGGCACCTATACAACCCACACCTCCAATCTCATCTCGTTGATTGGAACATCTGACTCCAATTAGCTTTTGTAGAATGTATTACCCCAGGGGTTCACATACTTTTTCCAATAAATACATGTGATTTTGTATCCAGCATCTGCAGATTTTCTCATGTTTGCTCTTGGATATTTTGCTACTTCAGACTGAAAACTGGAGTCATATAGATACGATCCTCTCTGGGTCTCATCTGGGAAATGAGTAAAGAAAGGACATGTTTTCACCACTATAATGTGCAATATTGTATAATGTAAGTTAATACATCTTGCATGTAAATGCCTATTAAGCTTATTTTTTCATCTGTTAGGAATTATTTCATTTATTGATATTTTAGTCTTTCCACAGAGGACAAATATAATACAACCCCTTAGGCAAGAATTATCTGTTTGTACTTTGTAGAGTTAATAAAGGAGTCATTGACTGACATTCTACTGACTGGTCACTTGGGTGTGGGGTTGTAGGAAGACCTAAAATTCATTCAGAATGATCTGGCAAACAGTAATAATTTGAGTCCTTCACAACATTGTCCTGGAGCAAAACATTCAGGCAACTTTTCTGGAGGATTTTGAAGAAATTTATGATCTTTGCCACAGGAAGAATTGGAGGAACTAGACGGTCCTGCTACAGAGCTATTTACTATTAGATTATAAAAATCATTGCAGTTGCTATATTTCAACCTTCTGCTTTCAATCACTTTTCAGAACTCAAATTAGTCCAGAAGGACTATACCCCAAGGTTCTCTTGACCAGATGGACTACACCCCAGGGTTCTGAAAGAAGTAGCTGAAGAGAATGTGGTGGTCTTATTAGTGATTTTTCAAGAATCACTAGATTCTGGAATGGTTCCAGAGGTCTGGAAAATCACAAGTATCACTCCATTCTTTAAGAAGAGAAGGAGGCAAAACACAGGAAATTATAGGCCATTTATCCCGACTTCAATCATTGGGAAGATGTTGGAGTCCACGTTTAAGGATGGGGTTGCAGGGTTCTTGGAGTCACATGGAAGTCAGCATGGTTTCCTGAAAGGAAAACGTTGCATCTCAAATCTGCTGGAAATCTTTGACAAAATAACAGGTAAGATAGACAAAGAAGAGTCAATAGATGTTTACTTAGATTTTCAGAGGGATTTTGACAAGGGGCCACACATGAGGCTTCTAAACAAGGTAAGAGCCCTTAGTAATACAGAAAAGATACTATCAATGATAGAAAATTGGTGGACTCTCAGAAGGCAAAGAGTAGGAAAAAAAAAGGGATCTTTTCTGGTTGGCTGCTGGTGACTAGTATTGTTCCGCAGCGGACAGTGTTGAATCTGCTGCTTCTCACGTTATATGTTAATGATCTGGATGACTGAATTGATGGATTTGCAGCCCAGTTTGAAGATGATACAAGGGTAGGTGGAGGGGCCTACATTGTTGAGGAAGCAGGAAGTCTGCAGAAGGACTTGAACAGATTAGGAGAATGGGCAAATAAGCAACAGATGAAATACAGTGTGGGAAAGTGCATGAACATGCATTTGGTAAAAGGAATAAAGTGATAGAGCATTTTCTAACAAGGGAGAAAATTCAGAAATAAGAGGTGCAAAGGGATATGGGAATTCTTATGTGTGATTCCCTAAATGTTGACTTGCTGGTTGAGTCAGTAGTAAGAAAGACAAATGCAATGTTAGCATTCCTTTCAAGAAGACTAGAATATAAAAACAAAGATGTAATGTTGAGACTTCATTAGAGTACTGTGAGCATTTTAGGCCCTGTATCTAATAAAAGATGTACTGTGATTGGATAGGGACCAGAAGAGATTTACGAGAATGATCCTGAGAATGAAAAGGTTGATGTATGAAGATGTCTGATAGCTCTGGACCTATACTTGTCTGAGTTTAGAAGAATGAGGGGGACCTCAGTGAAACCTACCAAATATCAGAAGTCTTAGATAGGCTGCACATGGAGAGGATATTTCCAGTTGTGGGATTGTCTGGGACTAGAGGGCACAGCCTCAGAATAGAAGACCAAAAGAACATTTTGGAACCATGGTGAATCTGTGAAATTCATTGCCACAGTGGCTGCGGAGTCAAGTCATTGGGTATATCTAAAGGTGGGGTTGATAGGTCCTTCATTGGTAAGCACATCAAATGTTATTGGGAGAAGGCAGGAGAATGAGGTTGAGAGGGAAAATAAACCAGCCGTGATCAAATGGAAGAGCACACTCACTGGGCCAAGTGTCCTAATACTGCTGCTATATCTTCTGGTAACGTTTAACCTTCCCTCACTATGAGAAGATACCCAAAAGTACAAGTTCACACCCGATCACCAGTGGTGCTCCTTATGTGGCTTTAACGTCTTCACTACAGGAGGCGTATTTTGATTTTACTGCCTGGCTGATTACCTTCTTTTTACAGAGGCCACCTGATTTTAATTTCACAGATAGTAAAGGAATAATGGCTTATTTAAGACAGAAGGTTACTGCCCAGGAGGTGAAGAACAACTTTGACAATTTGAACATTGATCACAAACTCATCTACCATATGTTTCTCACTGACTTTCATAGCTGTCACTTTAGTTATGTTTCTTTTACAAACACCTGGTCTTGCCACTAAAGCTGAATTACCTAGTACTGAACAGAGTTATGTATCAGTGTTCTCAGATGCTTACTGAACATTCATTAATTCTTTAAGGACCAGGAGAAACCGTGCTCCTCAACATCACTTCCAGGAGCAGTGCTGCTAATTTCTGATTCAACGGTGAATTGAGCTGACCCAAGCAATTATGACTGAGTTAGGTTCAGCCAGTGTAAGAATTATATTGTTCATGCTGCTCATGGATTATAGCGACTGATTGCCTCAAGGTCTTTATAACTAAGAAGCAGTTTTGGAAAATGATTCTTTGGTGTTCTTACAGAGTTCACTGTTATCCAAAATTGAGTAAAAAAGAAACAAGTTTTTGTTAAGGAATGTTATACAAAACAGGATCAGGTTGCTAAACTTTTGCTTCCAAATTCTACCTTGCAGATATATCTAACTACTCAGATTGATATGTTTTTAAAATAACTATTAATGTGAATTCCAATTGTTATTAATTTTAATACCTGTTAGATGTCCTACAGATGAGGATAACTAAATTATATAAATGGTAGTCTGAACATTTCAGTATTTACTGAAGACAAATGTTTTAGATTACTTGGTGATTAGGAATGGAAGGAGCTTGGTTTGTTTTGAACTATGACCCATTGTCATAAAGCCTATGACTTTAAAAAGAAATGTATTAGATTGTCTTTGCAATCTACTTGATGGGTGTTGGGGGGTCGATAGGGCAAGCAGAATATAGCCCAGACAAAGATTATCAATAAATATTTTGGCTGTTAATACTTCTGCAGAACTATCAAAAAAGCCATTGAATTCTTGTTACTGTCTAATTCACCAGGCCATGGGGCTGCAGGAAGTCTTGAAAAGATACCTTCTGGCCCTAAATGAGTTGATATTGTTAATGGTGTTGTTTTTTTCTCCTTTATATAATTTTTCTAAAATAAATCTTGACTGCTAGTGAACAATTGTCACATCTGTCTTCTGTTTCATCTCTATAATTCTGGAATGTGCAATTTTCTTCCACTTACCTTTCCTCAAACTCAATAATGGAATCTCTTCAATCAGGTTTCATCCCTTCCACTGTAGTTAGAGGCATAAATGGCTTCCTAACCCGACTGAGACCAAATACCTTCTGTGAACTTCTCAACTCCCTTGTCCTTCAGCACAGTTTGCTATCTAGCCAACAGCACTTCCCTGCCATCCAACTGACTGGAACTGAAAATATTAAAAAATCAAGAGCTGTTTGGATATGATCTCATAGAAATAAACAATTGAGAATTATAATGGTAGATGAGATTGATACCAGATGAAAAGGGCCAAAGATTCTTCTGTTAGAAAGCATTGCTTTTCATTCTGTGTATTCCGAATAGTATTTTCAGAATGTCAGAATCAGAATCAGATTCAGGTTTAATATCACTGGCACATCGAAGTTTGAAAGTTCATTTATTATCAAAGTATGTATTTAGTATACAACCCTGAGATTTGTCTTCCCTACAGACAGTCTCGAAAAGAAGAAAACCATGGAGTCTATTCAAAGAAAAAACCTCATCCGCACACATGCAAAAAAAAAACAAACTGCCCAAATGGCAGCAAGAACATCAACCTCCCCTCCCCAAGTGCAAGAAAGAATGAGTGAAAACACAGAATATAAAACACAAAATCAAAAGAATCCATATTCAGTTTGGTTCAGTGTTCATTATCTGCAGGCCCCCCATTTCTTAACACATCATAATGTGAACTACAGTCCAATCCGCAAGCTGCAGTCCTGAACTTCGGTACCATCCTCCGACAGCATTGAGGGAGAAAGACCATTCAAAAGCAGTGACCTTCCCTCAGGAGCAGCGAGGGAGAGAGAAGGATCATCACACGCAGACATCTTCCTCCAAAATCAGAGAGCGAGAGGCTGGTAGACGGCGCTGAACACTCGCTCGCCTTCCTCACCTGCCTCCAATCTTCCTCATTGTTTTAACTGATGAGGTTGGCGAGAAGTGGAGTTGATCATGGGCTCGCCCCTCATCTCTAAGTTTCTTGGCCTCCGATGCTCCTCGCCTCCCAGAACCTTCTCAGGAGCAGCAATGAACTAGATCACTCAATCGGCCTGAAAACACACCATCAAATTGCAGGTCACAGCCTCCAACAGTACCAGAACCACATTTGAAAGAAAAGCAAGACGTAAAAGAAGTGAAAGAAACAGTCTTGTGGACCATCTGGAGGATGTCACCCATGGTAGCGTTGTTCGCTGGCACCATAATCTTCAACAGATGTCATGGCGTCATATGTCGTGAAATTTGTTGTAATGCGACAGCAGTACATTGCAATACATAGTAATAAAAACTGTTAATTACAGTAACTTTGCATGTATGTGTATGTGTGTATGTATATACATGCACATTTATTGAAATTAACAGTTTATATATATATATATATATATATTTAAAAAGCTAAATTAAATAAATAGTGCAAAATATGAAAAAAAAAAGTAGTGAGGTAGTGTTCATGGGTTGAATGTTCATTCAGAAATCCGTTGACAGAGGGGAAGAAGCTATTCCTGAATCGTTATGTGTGCGCATTCAGGTATTTCTTTTCTGTGGTATTTCCTATCTCATGAATGAGCTGAATCAGTTTGCACATGAGGATCTGCACAGAAAGAGGTCCTCAGCTGCCCTTTCTGTGTCATGTTTACATTATCTAGCCCCACTGTCAGCTCCAGTTTCTGATTCAGGAAGGGAGCAAGGCAGCATCTGCTGGCCACCTCTCCCACGTCATTATTCAGATGCACACACATTAACTCAACTGTCAGGTAGCAGACCATACAAAGGATCCCAGGGAGATTAATCTTTCTGTCTGCAGCAGCTCTTTTAAAACTCGACTTCTGTATTTTAAAAAAAATTTTGAATTCAAATTTTGGTGAAATTTAATCTCTCCTGACAGAACAAGCACACAGCTGTGACCCAGAATTTTCTACAGAGCAGATGTGGGCAGTATTATCTTCGCTAACTTGTCTTCTGCATCACTGGATAACAACAGTCTAAAGGCTTGTAGATCCATGAACCTGACCCTAATTGTTGCAAAGCAAGAATAACAAGCCAACAGTCACAAAGCGACTAGAATCTGCTGAGGTTGGATCATTTGAATAAAGGTGGATTCAGCACAGCTTGATCAGCTGTTGGGGAGTACAGCAAAACTCAATGTCACGCAGCACTCTAGGGTCAGCATTGTGTCTCAGAACACATTTATAAAGGCCTTGCGATATAAGAGATTTGCTCCATCAACTAAAGGGGCCAATGGCTGTCACACTGATTTGCCTGAGCAGCCAGTGCTCTCCTCAGCCCACACTGACCTTGTGTAAGTTGTTTGTCAAACATAATTCCAGACGTATATCATAAATCATAAATCATAAATGTCAAACATAAATTATGAAGAGCCAGAGTCAGGAGGTAAGGAATAGAGAGTTTTGACCTGAATCGTCAACTGTTCATTTCCCTCCATAGACACTGCCTGACTTGCTGAGTTCTTCAGCATTTTGTGTGCATTGCTCAGGATTTCCAGCATTTGAAGAATCTCTTGTGCCCTAGCAATAACCAACCCCATCCACTCTCAGCTCTCACCTCTGAACCATCCAACACCTTTTGGAGCTGGGGTTCCCAACCTGGCGTCCACAGACCCCTCAGTTAATAGTAGGGATCCATGGCATAATAAAGGTTGCAAACCCTTGCTTTGATGTAAGCAAAAGGCAGTTATCTGTTTTGTATGTTCGGTCTTAATCACAGAAACACTGCCATCCTCAATCCAGGATTGTCTGCACAGTAAGCTTAGTTCCTTCTTCCTAATCTTTGCTTAAAAAGCATTTAATATTCTCATTGCCTGGGATGCCTGTGTTGCCAGCTTTAGACCCAGTAATGGTCAATCACATGATGTTCACCCTGGGAACTGCTTCTGCTCATCTCAGATCCAGATCTCATCATTCCCATTTGCCAATTGATGCTGTTCCAGCCATGCTTAAATTTATACTATTATTAACTGGGTGTATTCAAGATTTTATTCAGAAGCTTCTAAGGATCCTCAAAATGTACTTTTTTTTTCTGAATGGATTTTTTGAGATCACCGTAAAGTACAGATAAACAGTGAGAAAGTTGAAGACAGATGAAGTATAGCTTACAATCTATCAGGCAGAGAGATTGAAGGCTAAGATATATTTAGAGAGACAAAGAGATTGAAGAGAAAAAGCAAGTTTTACTATGAAATTTGAACTGTTATGGGGTTAAAGAGTGTTGACTATGGCTGGCATTTCAGCAAGTTTCAGGTAACCCAGGTGAGACCAAGATTATGGAGGTGATTCTTGTTCATATCTATGCTTATACCTATATTCCACCATAAGAAAGAAAATGCTGAATATACTCAGCGGATCAATCTGCTTCTGTGGGAAGAAAAATATTGAACCCTCACAGATAAATAAATATCAATGAAAATGCATTCCAATCAATTTAATTAAGTCAAGTAAAAGTGATATAATCTGATTCCCCCGCCCCCATCCACCCACTTTCCTCCCCACAATGCAGGTGTGCTGAAAGCAGCACTGAAATAGAACAGAAGTCTAGACTCCAGACAGGAATGGAAAACCACTAAAAGTGCCTTACTGGAGTATAAAACAACTGAAGACTGCCAGTCCAATCAGGTAATGAAGGTTCAGAAATGTTAACTGGTTTCTCTTTCCACATATTGATGCAATTACAAAGAATCGTAATATAGCCTGGGGCTATCCTTCATTAGGTGTTTGAGGCGATTTGATATGTCAGCAAAGGCTCTAGAAAATCTCTACAGATATTCAGTGGACAGCATTTTGACTGGTTGCATCACCGTCTGGAATAGAGGGGCCACTGCACAGGATCAGAAAAAGCTGCGTAGGGATGTAAACTTAGCCAGCTCCATCATGAACACTAGCCTCTCCATCATTGAAGAAATCTTCAAAATTGATGCCAGTCCATCATCCACCTCAGAATTCACAAGTTATCTATGATCTTGAGGGACTGCCTAATGAAACAAAACACCGTTTATTCTTAAATCAAAATTCTGAATCATGATTTTGAATGTTCATATTCAATTTGTTTAGAGAACATTCACGAGAATGATTCCAGGAATGAAAGGGTTACCATATGAGGAATGTCTGGCAGCTCTTGGGCTGTATTCTCTGGAGTTTAGGAGAATGAGGGGGGATCTCTTAGAAATATTCCGAATGTTAAAAGGCCTGAACAGATTAGATATGGCAAAGTTATTTCCCACGATAGGGGAGTCTAGGACAAGAGGGCATGATGGTAGGATTGAAGGACATCCATTTAGAACAGGGATGTGGAGAAATTATTTTAGTCAGAGGGTGTTAAATCTGTGGAATTTGTTACCACAAGCAGCTGTGGAGGCCAAGTCTTGGGAACATATAAGGCAGAGATAGATAGGTTCTTGATTAGCCAGGGCATCAAAGGGTATGGGGAGAAGGCAGGGGAGTGGAGATGACTGGAAGAATTGGATCAGCCCATGATTGAACGGTGGAGCAGACTTGATGGGCCAAATGGCCTACTTCTACTCATACATCTTATGGTCTTATGGTCTTAGAATCCATGGCAAAATTTAATAACTCAACAGTTGCATATCTGAATTTATTCCACCCCTTTCCCAACCCAAGCCCTTCTTTTGGTCCCAAACATTTATATTTTGTGCTAACTTCAAGTTACTAGTTGTGTTATGTGTACCCTTTTCCAAGGAATATGAGGACAGACTAGCCAATAATATAAAGCAGGATGCCAGAAGTTTTTTCAGTTACATAAAGAGTAAAGGGGAGATGAGGATTGATACTGGGCCACTGGAAAATGATGCTGGTGAGATAGTAATGTGGGACAAAGAAATGGCAGATGAACGTAATGGATACTTTGCATCTGTCTTCCCTGTGGAAGACATTAGCAGTGTGCCAGAGGTCTGTGAGTGTCAGGGAGCAGGAGTGAGTGCCATTGCTATTCCAAAGAAAAAGTGCTCGACAAATTCAAAGGTCTTAACGTGGATAAGTCACCTGGGCCAGATGGACTCATTCTAGAGTCCCGAGAGAGGCTGCTGAAGAGATAATCGATACATTGGTCATGATCTTTCAAGAATCACTACATTCTAGCATGGTGCTGGAGGACTGGAAGATGGCAAATCTCAATCCACTCTTTAAGTAGGGAGGAAGGCAAAAGAAAGGAAATTATAGGCCAGTTAGCCTAACCTCAGTGGTTAGGATAGTGTTGGAGTCTATTACTAAGGAGGAGGTTTCGAGGTACTTGGAGACTCATGATAAAATAAGTCAAAGTCAGCATGATTTCTGTAAAGGGAAATCTTGCCTGACAAATCTGTAAAGGTTCTTCGAGGAAATTTTCTGAAACTGCTATTCCCTGCTTTATTTACTTCCGAGCCGAAGATTGATCGAACATATCGCTCGTCGACTTTGAAGCCATTTTCATTGGCGGCAAGACCCAGACAGTCATTCTAAGTTTTCATGAATTTCGTATTAAGGGGACCTTTTAATTTGCCATACCTGTCAACAAGGAATGATCGATTTCCAAAGTTACAGGGTCAGATTTGTGGAAGCCTATTCGCCTGGAGTTATGGCTGATCGCATGAAATATGAAGAAGTTATGTTGGAATTTTACAATAAAGGATATAAACCATCCCTTCGGTTTCCTGCCCATCTGAGTATTGTTTTGAAGAACGGATTGAGAAAAAGAATAAAGTTGGTTGAAGAAGCAAAAGAGTTTCTGAAGAATGAAGTCTAAATCTGTTATATTTCTTAATTGATCGATTTTTTCTTCTGTTATTATGAATTTGAAATAAGGTTTCAATAAGCTTATGTTTTGGCTGTTCATATATTGTCTTTTGTTATTTTTTTGATTTTTTTTATTATATCCTTTTGAGGCTTTATTTTAATACAGCTTTCTTTGAATTTGCCCAATCCTTTTATATTTTCAAATACTGAGTTATTTTCCTTTTTATGCTGTGTCTTGGTAGGGACATAATGATCTTGTAGGACCGGAGTTTTTGTCAACAGGTTTTTTTTTGGGGAGTGAACTTAGTTCTTAGCTCGCTGACTGCCTACTGCTCAGCTTTCTTGCTTTGGATAGAGGAGGGGGTAGGGCCTATTTCTCTCTGGGAGCTGTGTTGGGTTGATTATATGATTGCTTGTTTGAATACCTTACCTTACGGTTTGCTTTCTAGTTTTAATAACTTATGGCCAGATCTTTTAAATTACATGTTGATTGGTATTAAAATGGTTTGAAATATTAACTTATTTAGTTCGAATGTGAAAGGGCTGAATCACCCCATCAAAAGGAACAAAGTGTTTGCTTATATTAAAAGATTAAAAGCACCCATTATTTTCTTACAAGAAACGCACATACGCAGCTGTGATAGCTTACATTTTTTTTACTCGGTGGAAGGGCATGCAATTCCATTCTTCATTTAATGCAAAATCACGTTGAGTTTCGATTTCTGTAGATAATGCAGTTTCCTTTGTTCAGTATAAAGTTGTTTCGGACCCTAATGGTTGATGTGTTATTGTATCAGGGAGTGTAGACAGTAAATGGATTGTTTTTGCTAATGTATATACCCCCAACATAGACGATCCAGGATTTTTTGAACGTCTATTTTCATTTTTTGCCAGATTTATGCACTTACTTCCTTGTGATGGGAGGAGATTTTAACTGCTGGATTGCTCATCTGTCAAACCAACCACACTTAATAAATCGGCTTTGTTTATCCAATCCTTTCTAACTAAATGTGGTATAGTTGATGCTTGGCATTTTCTCTATCCGACGGACAGGGAGTATTCTTTTTTCTCTCATATTCATAATTCTTATACCAGGATTGATTATTTTTTTATTGACAGTCAAACGATTCCCTTAGTTCAATTATTCGAATATAAAGAGATTGCTATTTCTGACCACTCTTCTGTACTTCTGTCTTTAAATCTTCCTGGTCCTATCCCTATGAGTAGATTTTGGCAATTTAATTTAACTCTGTTATCCGATGAGGGCTTTTTAAAATTTATGAAGAATCAAATTACTTTTTTTTGAAGAAAATACGTTGGAAGAGACGACTAGTCTTATTATATGGGATACTTTTAAAGTATACATCTGGGGTCAAATTATTTCTTATACTGCAAACATCATTAAAAAAGTTAACAAAGAGAGAAATGAACTAGCCAATCAGTTAAAACAACTGGACCATAAATATGTTACGGTACCCGATCCTGAAACATATAAGAGAAATATTGAAACTAAAACTAAATATGATCTTCTTTTAATGTATCCAATTGAAAGCCAACTTTAAAAAGATAGACAACACGCATCAAAGTTGCTGGTGAACGCAGCAGGTCAGGCAGCAGCTCTAGGAAGAGGTACAGTCGACATTTCAGGCCGGGACTTTGATGTGTGGGTGTGTCTTTTAAAAGATAGAAGTCAATTTTATATTCACAGAGATAAAACTGGTAAGCTACTGTCTAATCAATTGAAGCCATTTATAGCCAAGCGGCAAATTAAAGAAATACGTAAAATTAATGGGGACATGACAACTGACCACCTTGAAATTAATGGCACTTTTAGGGAATTTTATTCTAAATTGTATAGTTCTGACTCTGTTAATGATAATATTGTAATGAATTTTTTTTAGATCAATTAAATATTCCTAATCGTAGGCAATTGGATCAACCCATTTCCCAGGAGGAAATTGCTCAGGTCATTCAAGAATTGCATTCTGGGAAATCCCCAGGACCCAATGGATTCTCTGGAGAGTTTTATAAGGCTTTTTCCTCCTTGCTTATACCGCACTTATGTTCTACCCTTACAAATTCCTTTAAGGTAGGAAGATTACCGCAGTCTTTTTACGAAGCTTCCATTTCGCTCATTCTCAAACAGAATAAGAATCCTACTGAATGTCCTTCATATAGACCTATCACTTTACTCAATTTTGATACTAAAATTTTATCTAAAGTGTTGGCTCGCAGACTTGAAAATATTATATCTATCGTTTCGGATGATCAGACAGGATTTATTAAAAATCGATATTCCCATTTTAATATACGGCATTTGTTAAATGTAATGTACTCTCCATCTAAGGAACTGTGTGATATCTTTGGATGCAGAGTTGAATGGAACTATCTATTTATATCCTTAGAAAAATTTAATTTTGGACCTAGTTTTATTCATTGGATTAAATTACTTTATCTATCTCCCTCCACTCGGGTTCTCACTAATTTTCAAAATTCTAAACCCTTTAAAATCCAGTGTGGATCCTTTGAGCTCTCTGCTTTTTGACTTGGTATTACAACCCTTAGCAATTGCTTTTCGAGAGTCTAAAGAGATCGCTGGTATTTTAAGAAGAGGTACTATTCATAAAGTGTCGCTTTATGCAGATGACTTATTGCTTTTTATATCTAATGTTACAACCTCCTTACCATTTGTGTTCCGTTTACTGACTAATTTTAGTCAGTTCTCAGGATATAAATTAAATTTACAGAAGAGTGAACTGTGTCCTTTAGACAATTTAATACCAACTGATATTAACCTTCCTTTTAAAATTTTAAGAAAACAATTTACATATTTAGGAGTAAAAATTACTAAGAATTATAAAGATTTACTTAAGGAAAATCTTCTAAGTTTATTGAATTATGTTAAAAACACTTCCTAATTTATCGCCTCTCTCGTTATCACTGATTGGCCGAATTAATTCTATTAACATGAATATCTTACCTAAATTTATATACCTTTTTCAAGCTGTGCCTGTTTTTATTCCTAAATCTTTTTTTTTTGGCTCTTTGAATTCAATTCTTTCTTCTTATGTATGGAAGAATAAAAAACCTCGTCTAAATAAAGCTCACCTTCAAAAAACCAAACAGATTGAAAGCTTTGCCTTACCCAATTTTAGGTTATATTATTGGGCAGTTAATATATGAAATATTACATTAACCATGAGAATTGCCCTATATGAGTTTCTTTGGAAGTCAGCTCAGTTATGAAATTTTCCATTATTTCTATACTTGGATCCTTGCTTCCTTTATCTTTAAATAAACTAACTGACAATGTGGTGGTTAAACATACATTGAGGATATGGTTACAGTTTAGAAAACATTTTGGTTTATTGAGATTCTCCCTCTCAAGTCCCATCTTTTCTAATTGTTTTTTTTAAACCATCTTTAATTGACTTATCTTTTAAAGAGTGGAATAGATTGGGTATTAAACAATTTCAGGATTTGTTTGATGGAGGGAATCTCTCTTCTTTTGTGCAACTTTCAACGAAATTTAACCTTTCCAATACTCGCTTTTTTCGATATTTACAGATTAGAGATTTTTTTAAGATCTCAATTGCATACATTTCCTACAAGTCCAAATAAGAATATAATAGATACAGTTTTTAATCTGAAACTCTTTGATAATGGTTCAATATCTTACATTTAACTTACATTTATGGTCTACTGTCGCGACTGAAAAAGGCCTCTTTAGATAAAATTAAAGGAGATTGCGGAAAGGATCTGAAGAGAGCTGGAAGATTATTTTAAAATTGATTAATTCTTCATCATTATGTGCTTGTCATTCTTTATTACAATTCAAAGTGGTACATAGAGTTCATATGTCTAAAGACAAACTCTACCGTTTCTACGCAGATATTTCCCCTTATTGCGATAGATGTACTAATGGAGTGGCCACACTAATTCATATGTTTTGGACATGTCCGAGCCTTGAAAAATTTTGGAACGATGTATTTCAAACTTTTTCTGTACTTTTCAATGTCAGTTTTAAGCCCAATCCTTTGACTGCCATGTTTGGTATTGTTGAGGACAGTGCTACAAAATTGAAGCCATCTAATTTGTGGGTATTGGCCTTTATGTCTGTTATGGGCAAGAGGGCGATTTTGCTCAAGTGGAAGGAGGCCGCCCCACCCACTCATGTTCAATGGCTATCTGCTGTTATGTTCTAGATCTAGATCTAGAGAAGGTTTGTTGCTCGATTTCTGATTCTAAACATGATTTTCTAATGTTATGGGGACCCTTTCTGAATTATTTTCATAATCTTTGGACTGTTATTGAAGTATGGATCTGATCCATTATTATTACAATATCACATGGTAAAGTATTTTTCCCTTCTTTTTTTTTACCAGCCAGCTCATTTTGGTAGTGGGGGTAGATTTTTTTTAATAAAATACAATTATTTTATTTTATTTCATTTCATAATTCAATTTTTTAAATCTACATGATTGATTTGGAATATGTGATACTGTGATCATATTTCTGTGATTTAAGTGTAATGTAATTTGTATTATTTACTTGTATCCTTTTGAATTTTGTATTTGAATTCATGCAATTTTTATGATATCAATAAAAATATTGAAAAAGCGATTAGGCCAATCAATGTAGTACCGTTGACAAATTTAATTAGCAGATTAGAGCTGTGGGTGGTGACACAGTCATGGGTATACAGAGAGTAAAGGAGGGGACAGTACACAGCTCTGAGGGGCTCCAGTGTTGAGAGTCAGAGGGGTGGAGGTGAGGGAGCCCACTCTTACCACTTGCCGGCGATCTGACCGTAAGTCCAGGATCTAGCTGCACAAGACAGGGTTAAGGCGAGGTCTCTGAGCTTCCTGTCGAGCCTGGATGGAACTATGGTGTTGAATGCTGAACTGTAGTCCAAGAATAGCATTCTCACATAAGTATCCTTCTTCTCCAGATGTGTAAGGACGGTATGTAGAGCAGTGGCTATTGCGACATCTGCTGATCGGTTTTTCCTGTCCTGGTGTCCTGTCCTATCCCGGTGATCCTCTTCTGCACTCTTTCCAAAACAATCACTCCTTCCCTGTATTGTGACAATTAGAACTGCACACAGTACTCCAAGTGTGGACTGGCAAGGGTTTTGTAAAATTGCAAAATGATATCCCAGCCCTTTTGTTTTGTGCTCTGATCCTTGAAGGCAAGCATGCCAGAGTCTTTCTTCATCGGTCTGTTGAATTGTGTTCCCATTTTCAGAAAACTATAGTTTTCAGTTCCCACATATCTATGTTCATGAACATTTCTCAGTGCACTTGACTGTACTTAACTTTCCAAAATGCATCAATTTGCATTTCTTGGGATTAAATCCCATTTGTCAATACGTTGGCTGATTTTCTATCACAGTTATATTCTGCTATAACCTGAGACAGCATTCCTCACTATCTACAACATGACTAATTTTCATGTCATCTACTGTATAACCTTACCAACCATACATTCATATTAAGTTACACCATTTTCTGATAGTAATTTTATGTCTTTGTACTGTACAGTTGCTGCAAAACAACAAATTTCACATCATATAAGATAGTGATTATGAACCTGAGTTTGATTTGTTACGTACTCCGTAACTGGGTTGCCAAACCAGCAGAAATGGATCACTCAGTTGGAGTCTGGATTGCTAGAACTAAGAAAGTTTTATTAAAGTAACAAGCAACACAGTAATCGAAAGGATAATAAATAAACACACGTGCACAGAATTAAGATAACAGCATCAATCAAGCTCTATCGTTGTCTAGGGGTAAATGACCAAATTTCAAAGTGACTCAAAGTTCAGTCCAGTTTAGTAGTTCAGTTCGCAGTAATCGTTGCCATGGCGATGGACAACGTGGGGAGAGAGAAAGAGAGAACAGGAACAACTGATCATTCAGACACGGCTTCACTCACAGACCGGCGATATGGCTCACAAGCAGTTTTTGGGCAGGTCCTTGGTGATGTCACCTGAGGTCACCGACTGTGACCCCTCTTCCAGATGCGGTCGATCCTCTGCAGTGAACCTGGCACCCAGGCAAGGGTGGACACACACCGGGTTCCCGCTGATCGTACCTTTCCACCCTGGCCGTTGTCTGATACTTCCCACCGACTCGTGAGAGGCGTACCGCTTCCAGGGTCTCGTTACCTCGGGTGGCGTGTGTGTCCTGCCTTAGCGAACCAGTCCCTTTTTATCCCCCTGCTGGGGTATCGCCTGTCCATCACTTCAAACAGTTCAGGGTTCAAAGGGGGAGCCGCTCCAGACAGCTCTCTACACATCTCCAGGTGCTGTTTCATTGTGTCCCTTATCTCTCTCTTGAAGACAGGTGGCAGACCAACTGCTGATCACACAGGACAGCTAACATCTTATCTATGTGTATTCGTCACAGATTCTATCATGAGCAGCAAATGTCCCAGCACCAATCCCTGTGGTGTTTGACTGGGAACAGATTTCCAATCAGAAAGCATCCTTCAACCTCTACTCCTGCCAGCAAGTCAAGTTGGATCCAACTACCCTGCTTGCCTTTGTATCCCTTGTGCCTTAATCTTCTCAACTGTTAACTATGAGGGATCTTGTCAAATGCTTTACTAAGGCCCATCTAGACAACTTCTACTACGCTGCCTTTGTCAATCTCCTTTGTTATTGCCTCAAAATCTTCAATCAAATTAGTGAAATACACAAAGCCACGTTGACCATCCCTAATCAGATCCTGCATTTGTAAATGGACATACATCCTCCAATTTTCTCTGGTAATTTGATGCGTGGCTCACCAGCCTGTAGTAACTTGGCTTATTCTTGCTGCTCTTCTTAATTAAGGGAACAACTTTAGCAATCATCTAGCCTTCTGGTACCTTGCATTGGCTGACAAGATGATTACTAGTTTCCCCATACCATTTTGGGATAGATCTCATACGGCCCTGGGGAATAATTCACCCTTGTGAGTTCCAACGTATTTCTTAAGAATAATGTTTCAAATTATCTTTGTATTGCACTGAGTCATTATCCATGCCCTTCTTGGTGAATATAGATGAGAAATATTCTGTAAGGATCATGCCCACTCACCCTTAGCTCTATACATAACTTACCGTGTTGGTCCATAGGGGATCCACTCTTTCCCTGGCTACACTTATTAATATCCTGAATTTTATTTGCTAAGATTATTTCATAAACATTTTGTGCCCTCCAATAAGTACTCAAGTACCCTCTTATCATCAGCAAGGGACTCACATGATTGCAGTTGTCAATACCTGTCATATGATTTCAATTTTTTACTGATCAAAACTTCAATAATTTTTGTCAACCTAGGTTCCTATATCTTGCCAACTTTGTTTTTCACCTTTACTGGAACATGCTGATCCTGAACCCTTGCTAGCTCTTATCTAAAAGTGCCAACAGATCAGATGTCAGAGGCTAATTAACAGCTGCCGAAAAAAAAGTTAGGAGCTAGCAGATTGATTGTTTGGGAGCGGCCATTTTGAGAACGGTTGCTGTCTTGTCAAAGTGCTGTTGGTTGTATAAGTTGGGCCTTGGTGAATAATGTTTTTTAAAATGTTATTACTTCAAAACATTAAACTGGATATGTGGGTCAGGCTTTCTCTTTACTTTAAGCGAGGTGCGTATGTATCATGTAGTAGCGTGATGACGTATTCAATTAATGTATTTTTTACATATAACCTGTAATTAATTATTTAAACAAATAAGGATGCATAATCTACATATATATATATATATACACGCACACACACATACAATATTACTCAAATATTATTGTATTAAATACACTACACTCCTTTCTGCTCCAACTCAATAGAGAATGTATCTCAACATATATATATATTTACAGCGCCTATAAAAAGTATTTACCTCCTTTGGAAGTTTTCATATTTTATTGTTTTACAACATTGAATCACAATGGATTTAATTTGTTTTTTTTTGACATTGATCAACAAAAAAAGACTTATGTCAAAGTGAAAATAGATCTCTACAAAGTGATTTAAATTAAATACAAACATAAAACACAAAATAATTGATTGCGTAAGTATTTACTCCTTCTTTAATATGACACACAAAATCATCAATGGTACAGCCAATTGGTCACATAATTAGTTAAATGAAGACCTGTTTTTGTAGACCTGTGTGCAGTCAATGTTATCAATTGATTGTAGTAAAAATACACCCGTATCTGGAAAGTCCATCTGCTGGTGAGTCAGTACCCTGGCAAAAATTACACCATGAAGACAAAAGATCCAAGCAACTCAGCAAAAAGATTATTGAATAATCAGGAGGTGGAAACAAGAAAATTTCCAAGTTACTGAATATCCTTTGGAGTACAATTAAGTCAATCATCAAGAAATCTCAAGAAGACAGCACAGCTGTATACCTGCCTAGAGCAAGCCATATACAAAAAATGAATGACCATGCATTCTGGAGGAAAACCTGATGCAGTCTGCAAGAGAACTGCGACTTGGGAGAAGATTTGTTTTCCAGCAAGACAATGACCCCAAGCATAAAGCCAAAGATACACAGGAATCATTTAAAACCAACAAAGTTATTGTCCTGGAGTGGCCAAGTCAGAGTCCAATTGAGAATTTGTGGCTGAATTTGAAAAAGGTTTTTCATTCATGATCCCCACACAATCTGACAGGGCTTGTGCAGTTTGGTAAAGACGAATGGGGAAAAATTGCAGTGTCCAGATGTGCAAAGCTGATAGAGATCTATCCACACAGACTCAAGGCTGTAATTGCTGCCAAAGTTGCATCTATTAAATACTGAATTGAAGTGGGTGAATACTTATAAGATCAGGTATTTTGAGTTTTACATTTATAATTAATTTAGATTGCTTTATATAGATCTGTTTTCACTTTGCCATGAGAAAACCTTTTTCTGTTGATCAGTGTCAACAAAACTAGATTAAGTCCCATGTGATTCAATGTTGTAAAACAATGAAATATGAAAACTTCCAAGGAGGAGGATGTTAATACTTTTTATATGCACGTGTGTGTGTATATATATCTATATCTATATAATATAACTCCTAGACACAGACATCCACAGCATAGTAAGTTTTAAATTGTTCCATTCAGGTCTAAAGATTTAAACACTGTGGAGGGTTTCTTACTCTTGTGGGATAACATCTTTCCTGACATCTCCAGATGATATCAGGTGCAATCTCCACTATGTAGGAGAGTGGCCCATTTCTGTCCCATTCCAAGTACCCATTTTTGATCACCACTGTAGTCCCTCACCAGGACTGTTTGTCGAAGAGTGAAATATTGAACCTTCTTGTTTGAGGAGCCTCCTCCATGGTTCTGATAGCTCTAGACACATTTCTTCTCCTTTCCTCTCTCTGGATGTACTTCAATCCCTTTCTTTTTCTTTCTCATGTTCCTTCTCTCTTTCACACCATTCTCTTTATTGTTCACATTCTTTCTCTTCATCTCTTGCCACCTTTTTCTTCTAGTTTGTGCATGTTGATCATGTGAAGGTCCATTTAGTTCACTGAAGTATTCTCTTATTAATATTCCTATTGCTCCCTTTATGACCTGACCTTGCCTCATCCACAGCATCAACTGATGAATTCTCTGTTTTGGTATACCCATTGACTACATTCTTTCTCACCTTCCATTCATCCAGCTGGGCTTTGGTCTTTGCATGTACTTTTACAGGCAGCTTTTTGTCTTCCACTTGAAGTTCATGCAATAACCTTAATGCATGCAGAGTAGATTCTGGTTCTTTATACTTGCAAAAGCTGAATGCTTGCAACTTTCCTGAGGGTCCTTGAACTCTTCCAGTTTAAAACCAAGCCACATTTTGCAAGTAACTGTCTGGGACACCACGGTGTGACTCGAGTTGCAGTACTCTCAATGGATATGATTAAATATTCCTGTTATAGCCTCATACAGCTAAAAAGCACAAATGCTTCCAAGGTCAGTACAGTCAACAAAGATGTCTTAATGCATTTAAATGAACTATCGCTGCTTAAGACCGACAGACACAACACTGATTGTGGTCAGAAGTGCCCACGCAGGATATCACGGAGGAAGCATGGGTGCAGAGCGGGGTTACATGTGCGTTTAAGGAAACAGGGTTTTAAACTCCCTATACTGACTATCTTGCTGGCAAACATGCACACTCGGGTGAATAAAATTGATGATCTCAGAGCTAGGGTTCTGAATCAGAGGGACATTAGGACCATGTGTGTCCTATGTTTCATGGAATCCTGGTTAACCCCTTCCATACTGGATGCAGCGATTCAGATTGATGGATTTACTATACACCTTCAGGATAGATCTATAAGTCTCTCAAAAGCAGAGGTGGAGGAGTATGCCTCATGACCAACACTCTTGGTGCACAAATATATCAGTGCTGTCCCAATTCTGCTCACTGGACCTGGAATATCTAGCAGTTAAGTGCCGTCCTTTTTACCTACCATGGGAGTTCTCCAGGGTCATTTTGGTAGCAATTTACATTCCACTTCAGGCCAATGTCAAGCAGGCTTTAGATGATCTAAGCAATGGGATCAACATGCATGAAAAAGCATACCCTAACACCTTCACCATTGTTTTGGGAGATTTTAACAAGGCCAGTCTGAAAAAAATCACTAAGCAATTACCATCAACAGATCACTTGCAATACCAGAGGAAACAACACACTGGACCATTGCTACACCACCATCAAGAATGCCTACTGTACTATTCCATGCCCTCACTTCGGGAAGTCTGATCACCTGGCTGAACTTCAACTCCCTGAATATAGGCAGAGAATGAAGACTGCAACACCAGTAGTGAGGACCAAGAAGGTTTGGACAAGGGAAGCACAGGAGCGTCTACAGGACTGCTTTGAATTGGTGGACTGGACTGTAATCAGGGTTTTATCTTCGAACCTGGATGAGTATGCTGCAGTTGTTACCAACTTCATTAAAACTTGTGTGGGTGAGTGTGTGCCAACAAAGACTTACTGTACATTCCCAAACCAAAAGCTGTGGATGAACCTTGAAGTTCGTTGTCTGCTGAAGGCTAGATCTGTGGCATTCAAGTCTGGCAACCCAGGCCTGTACCAAAAAACCAGGTATGATTTGCAGAGGGCTATTTCAGGGGCGAAGAAACAATTTCGATTTGGAGGCGACATTGGATGCACGGCAACTCTGGTAGGGTTTGCAAGACATTACTTCCTGCAAAGCGAAACCCAATAGCATGAATGGCTGTGATGCTTCACTGCCAGATAAACTCAATGCCTTCTATGCACGCTTTGAAAGGGAGAACAAAACTACAGCTGTGAAGATCCCTGCTGCACCTGATGACCCTGTGATCTCTGTCTCAGAGGCCAATGTTAGACTGTCTTTAAAGAGAGTGAACCCCCACAAGGCGGAAGGACCAGATGGAGTACCTGGTAAGGCTCTGAAAAGCTGTGCCAACCAACTAGCGGGAGTAGCCAAGGACATTTTCAACCACTCATTGCTATGGGCAGATGTTCCCACTTGCTTCAAAAAGGCAACAGTTATATCAGCGCTTAAGAAGAATAATGTGAGCTGCCTTAATGATCATCACCTGGTAGCACTCACACTGGCAGTGATGAAATGCTTTGAGAAGTTGGTCACGACTAGACTGAACTCCTGCCTCAGCACGGATCTGGACCCATTGCAATTTACCTATTGCCACAATAGCTCAATGACAGACACAATCTTAATGACTCTTCACACGGCTTTAGACAACGTGGACAACACAAACACCTATGTCAGGATGCTGTTCATCAACTATAGCTCAGCATTTAATACCATCATTCCACAATCCTGATTGAGAAATTGCAGAACCTGGGACTCTGTTCCTCCCTCTGCAATTAGATCCTTGACATCCTAACCGGAAGACCACAATCTGTGCGGATCGGTGATAACATGTCCTCCTCGCTGACGATCAACACTGGCGCAACTCAGGGGTGTGTGCTTAGCCCACTGCACTATTCTCTATGTATTCTCTGTGTGGCTAAGCATAGCTCAAATATCATCTATAAATTTGCTTATGATACAACCATTGTTGGTAGATTCTCAGGTGGTGACGAGAGGGCGTACAGGAGTGAGGTATGTCAACTAGTGCTGCAGCAACGACCTGGCATTCAACATCAGTAAGACGAAAGAGCTGATTGTGGACTTCAGGAAGAGTAAACAAAGGAACACGTACCAATCCTCATAGAGGGATCAGAAGTGGAAAGAGTGAGCAATTTCAAATTCCTGGGTTTCAAGATCTCTGAGAATCTAACTTGGTCCCAACATATCGATGTAGTTATGAAGAAGGCAAGACAGCGGCTATACTTCATTTGGTGTTTGAAGAGATTTGGCATGTCAACAAATACACTCAAAAACTTCTACAGATGTACCATGGAGAGCATTCTGACAGGCTGCAAGGCTGTCTGGTATGGGGGTGTGGTGTGGTGGGGAGGCTACTGCACAGGACCGAAAAAAGCTCCATCTAGTCAGCTCCATCTTGGGCACTAGCCTACAAAGTACCCAGGACATCTTCAGGGAGCGGTTTCTCAGAAAGGCAGCATCCATTATTAAGGACCTCCAACGCCCAGGGCATGCCCTTTTCTCACTGTTACCATCAGGCAGGAGGTACAGAAGCCTGAAGACACACACTCAGTGATTCAGGAACAACTTCTTCCTCTCTGCCATCCAATTCCTAAATGGACATTGAACCCTTGGACGCTACCTCACTTTTTTTAATATACAGTATTTCTGTTTTTTGCACTTTTTACTTCTATTCAATATACATATGCTGTAATTTATTATTTATTATTGTTATTTTTATTTTTTTTCTCTTCTATATTATGTATTGCATTGAATTGCTGCTGCTAATTTAACAAATTTCACATCATATGCCAGTGATAATAAGCCTGATTCTGATTCTGATTAGCATATTAAAAGCTTTCTCAGAAATGTTGCCTACAAAAACTGTTGTAGCCAGACTACTGCTTTTGACACTTTCATGATTCCTCTGAGCTGCATGGTCCTTCCTTGGTCCAATATGCTTTCCAACCAGAGGCACAGAGATTGGCACCAACACCTGTTTGTCCTCTGTTGGGCAATGGTTCATGGTGTTCAGCATGGAGACAGTTGTAGCATCATCCAGTGTCTTTCTTATCTTCAAGTAGCTTCTTAGCAGGGGATGTGGCATGTAAATTGTGGAGGAATCTCCAATCAAGTTGTGATTGTCTCTGCAATCATGCCTCCCACAATGCTGGTGTTTCTGTTTTTACCACATATAAGCTCGATGTGGCTTGTTAGTTTTTGTATTTCACTGTTATGCATGTCATTCCCAGAGGAGTTATCTTTTCACCAGTATAAGTTCTTAGTTGGATATCTGCAGGCTTCAGTTTAGTATCTTTGTAGTGCCGTTCAAACTCACTTTGTGGAATGACAGAACATGCTGAGCCAGTGTCCAATTCCATTTTAATTAATTTGTCATTCACTTCTGATGTAAGCCATATTGCTTGTCTATTGTTAATTTTAACACAATCTCAAGGCTACTGTCACTCTCATATTTATCAGATATTTCATCAACAGTATATAGATTGGTGTTCTTTTTGAAACTGCAGCTTGACTTTTTAGCTTCTTCTCTTCTCTGAGCAGTCCATTTTGTTTTGTCTTCCTGACATGCTCACTGTTTGTGTCTTACTTCGTTGAATTTTCTACAAGTTTCCCCTTTAAACCTGCATTTGTTTTGGTGTATGTGAGCCCCTACCACAGTGATAACACTATTTATTTGGGTAGGCTGATTTCTGTTTAGATGCAGCAATTTTATTCACACTCACTTTCATTCCTGATTGCAACTCAATTATGTTTCTGTCTGTGGTTTCCACTGAAACAGTGAGTTCCACTGTTCATTTGAATGTAAGTTGAGCTTCAGTTAGGAGCAATTTTTGAATGCTTTCTTTTAAGATTCCACAAACTAAATGATCTCTTAGGGTATCGTTAGGTGAATTACCAAACTGGCAATGCTCTGACAATCTCTGCAGTTCAACCATGTACACTGAAATGGAGTCACCTTGTTTTGGATTCCACTTCTGAAACCTGAAGCATTCTGCAAACAACAATGATTTCATTGTTAAATGCTCCTGTATCACTTTTACAATAGTAGCTAACCTAATTTCTGATGGCTTGGTTGGAGCAGTTAAACCTTGAAGCAAACTGTATGTCTTTAAACCTAATACACTTAGCAAAATTGGCACTCACTTCTCATTTGCTATTTCATTTGCTTTAAAGTGCTGTTCCAATAGCTCAATATACATGAGCCAATTACCACATCAATTTTTCTGTTTCAGCCAGCCATCTCTGATTTTTTTAATGCTTATTATCACCCGGTAATTACTCTTTATGAACCCTGTGTTCTTCTGTTCACGTGTTTTTTTAAAGATAGAGGTGACACAGGGTCAGAAGGTATTCAATGATTATGGATAGAGCTAAAGAACTGCAAGGGTACAAAGACTCTGATGGGAGTTGTATACAGACTCCCAAACAGTAGTAAGGATCGGGCCTTCAAATTACAATAGGAGATAGAAAATGCATGCCAAAAGGGCAATGTTACAATAGTTATGGGAGATTTCAATATGCAGGTAGATTGGGAAAATTATGTTGGTGCTGGATTCCAGGAGGGAGAATTTCTAGAATGCCTACAAGATGGATATTTAGAGCAGCTCATGGTTGAGCCCATTAGGGTATCAGCTATTCAGAACTGGGTGTTGTGCCAAGAATTGATTAGAGAGCTTAAGATAAAAGAACGCTGAGGGGAAAGTGATCATAATATGATCAACTTCACCCTGAAGTTTGAGAAGGAGAATCCAAAGTCAGATATATCAGTATTACAGTGGAGTAAAGGGAATTACAGAGGCATGAGAGAAGAGTTGGCCTGAATTGATTGGAATAGCTGGAATTTCTGCAAGCAATTTGGAAGGAACAGGATATATATATTCCAAAGAGGAATCCTAAAGAAAAGAATCAACCACAGAGTCAACCTGCGTAGCAGCTTTGAGTGTGCTATGGCCTTGGACCCCAAGATCCCTCTGATCCTCCACACTGCTAAGATTCTTACCATTAATACTATATTCTGCCATCATATTTGACCTACCAAAATGAACCACCTCACACTTATCTGGGTTGAACTCCATCTGCTACTTCTCAGCCCAGTTTTGCATTCTATCAATATCCTGTCATAACCTTTGACAGCCCTCCACACTATCCACAACACACCCAACCTCTGGTTCATCAGCAAATTTACTAACCCGACCTCCACTTCCTCATCCAGGTCATTTATAAAAGTCACGAAGAGTAGGGATCCCAAAACAGATCCCTGAGGCACACCACTTGTCACCAGCCTCCATGCAGAATATGACCCGTCTACAACCACTCATTGCCTTCTGTGGGCAAGCCAGTTCTGGATCCACAAAGCAATGTCCCCTTGGATTCCATGCCCCCTTACTTTCTCAATAAGCCTTGCATGGGGTACCTTATCAAATGTAAAGATGGAATACGAAAGTAAGCTAGCCAATAAAGAGGATACTAAATATTAAAGTGGTTACTAAAAAGTTTCTTCAGAAACATGAAGTGTAAAAGAGAGGCAAGGGTGGATATTGGACCATTGGAAAATTATGCTGGAGAAGTAATAATGGGGGACAACAAAATGGCAGACGAACTAAATAAGTATTTTGCATCAGTCTTCACTCTGGAAGACACTAGTAGTAAGGTGGAAGTTTCAGGTGCCTGTGGTTGTGAAGTGTGTGAAGATATTATAACTAGAAGAAGGTCTGAAGGTAGATAGATCACTTGGACCAGATGGTGTACACCCCAGAGATCTGAAAGAGGTGGCTGCAGAGATCAAGGAGGCATTAGCAATATCCTTTCATGAATCACTTGATTCTGAAATGGTTCCAGAAGACTGGAAAATTGCAAATGACACTCCACTCTTCAAGAAGTGAGAGAGGCAGAAGAAAGGAAACTATAGGCCAGTTAGTCTGACCTCAGTGGTTGGAAAGATGTTGGAGTTGATTATTAAGGATGAGGTCTCAGGGTACTTGGGGGCACATGATAAAATTGGCCATAGTCATCATGGTTTCCTCAACAGAAAATCTTGTCTGATAAATCTGTTAGCATTCTTTGCAGAAATATCATCCAGACGAAGGGTCCTGACGAGAGGTCTTGGCCTGAAACATCGACTGTACCTCTTCCTATAGATGCTGCCTGGCCTGCTGCGTTCACCAGCAACTTTGATGTGTGTTAGATGATGGAATTGATGGCTTTGTTCCAAAGCTTGCGGACGATATGAAGATAGGTGGAGGGGCAGGTAGTTCTGAGGAAGTTTTACAGCAGGCGGCATGGTACGGCAGCAGCGGCCTTTCAGATCTGGTGTTACTTTAATTTTTAAATTTAATTTTAAGGCACAATTTTTGATTAGGGCACATGGATAACAGAGCGACTATCTACCATCGCCAGATACTGCTACATTACAGAGATCGCCCCAAAAACAAACCCTCATGAAGATCTGCTGGTAAAATTACGCGACCTCGGCTTGCTGAGGGGATCGGGTCTACAGTCCTTGAAGTCGCCTGATGCTGGTGGCCGGAGGTGGGGACGTCATATGCGGTTTGCGAGGAAGCGAAGCGAGGCAAGTGGGCAGGAGTCCATGCCAGGCAAAAACCAAACTCTAGCCAGGTGGCTCTCCCGTTCATTCTGCTCTCCAATGTCCGCTCCCTGGACAATAAATTGGACTACAACCAACTCCAACAAAATATTCGGTGGGAGTACAGAGTCTGCTGTGCGTATGTTTTCACTGAAACGTGGCTCACTGATGGAATCCTGGATGCTGCCATTCAACTGGACGGGCTCGTCTTGTTTCGAGCGGACAGAGATGGAGCTCTTTCTGGTAAGACTCGTGGTGGGGGCTTGTGTGTTTACATCAATACGAAATGGTGCAAGAACTCTGTGCTGGTTTCCAGATACTGCTCATTGCTAGTGGAGTTTGTGACTGTTAGATGCAGACCATTTTACTTACCATGGGAATTCACCACTGTCCTTATAGTCAGTGTCTACATTCCCCCCAGCGCTAATGCTAAGGAGACGCTCTGTGAACTATATGGGGCTATTAGTGAACTGTAGAACGCACACCCTGATGGACTGTTTGTTGCCAGAGATTTTAACTACGCGAACCTCAAGTCAGTGCTCCCCAGATTCCATCAGTACGTGGACTTTGCAACGAGAGGGGAGAATGCGTTGGACCTTGTTTACACAAACATTTCCGACGTGTACTGGGCGGAGCCCCGCCCCCACCTCGGTTACTCAGACCACATCTCTGTTACGCTAATCCCAGCATACAGACCGCTCATCAGACGCTCCAGACCAGTTCAGAAGCAGATGAAAACCTGGCCAACAGGAGCCATCTCTGCTCTTCAAGACTGCTTTGAGCACACTGACTGGCACATGTTCAGGGAGGCTGCAACCGATGGCGACTCTACTAACTTAGAGGAGTACACAGTATCAGTGACTAGCTACATCAGCAAGTGCATCGATGACGTCACTGTGGCAAGACCATCACTACACGCTCCAAACAGAAGCCATGGATGACCGCGGAGGTGTGTGCGCTGCAGGACCCGTGACTCTGCCTTCAGTGCAGGCAACAAGGCAGCCCTAACAACAGCGAGGGCCAAACTGTCCCAGGCCATCAGAGAGGCAAAGCGTGCACACGCCCAGTGAATCCACAGCTACTTCTAGGACAGCGGTGACACGCGGTGCATGTGGAAGGGCATTTAGGACATCACCAACTACAAGACAGAACTACCTGCCTGTGCTGGTGATGTCTCCCTCCCAGATACGTTGAACAACTTCTACGCTTGGTTCGAGGCAGAAAATGACGAGGCGGCGAGGAAGACCACCCCTTCTCCAAACGACCAGGTGCTGTGCCTTACCATGGCCGACGTGAGGAAAACTGTAAGGGGGGTTAACCCATGGAAGCTGCTGGACCAGACAGTATTCCTGGCAGAGTGCTTAGAGGATGTGCAGACCAGCTAGCAGAGATTCTCACTGACATCTTCAACATCTCCCTGAGCTGCGCCGTTGTTCCTACGTGCTTCAAGGCCACCACCATCGTCCCCATGCCGAAGAAGTCTTCAGTGTCCTGCCTCAATGACTACTGTCCCGTTGCACTCACATCCATCATCATGAAGTGTTTTGAGAGGCTCGTCATGAGGCACATCAAGACCCTGCTGCCCCCTCACTGGACCTCCTGCAGTTCGCGTACCATCCCAACTGTTCAACCGATGACGCCATTGCCATCACCCTCCACCTGGTCCTAACTCACCTAGACAAAAAAGACATGTACGTTCAATGCTGTTCATAGACTTCAGTTCAGCATTCAACACAATCATTCCTCAGAAACTGATTGGAAAGCTGAGCCTACTGGGCCTGAACACCTCCCTCTGCAACTGGATCCTAGACTTCCTGACTGGGAGACCTCAGTCAGTCCGGATTGGAAGCAGCATCTCCAACACCATCACACTGGGCACGGGGGCCCCCCAGGGCTGTGTGCTCAGTCCACTGCTGTTCACTCTGCTGACTCACGACTGTGCTGCAACACACAGCTCGAACCACAACATCAAGTTCGCCGATGACACGACCATGGTGGGTCTCATCAGCAAGAACGATGAGTCAGCATACAGAGAGGAGCTGCAGCGGTTAACGGACTGGTGCAGAGACAACAACCTGTCTCTGAATGTGAACAAAACAAAAGAGATGGCTGTTGACTTCAGGAGGACACGGAGCGACCACTCTCCGCTGAACATCAATGACTCCTCCATAGAGATCGTTAAGAGCGCCAAATTTCTTGGTGTTCACCTGGCAGAGAATCTCACCTGGTCCCTCAACACCAGCTCCATAGCCAAGAAAGCCCAGCAGCGTCTCTACTTTCTGTGAAGGCTGAGAAAAGTCCATCTTCCACCACCGCCCCCCATCCTCACCACATTCTACAGAGGTTGTATTGAGAGCATCCTGAGCAACTGCATCACTGCCTGGTTCAGAAACTGCACCATCTCGGATCGCAAGACCCTGCAACGGATAGTGAAGTCAGCTGGGAAGATCATCAGGGTCTCTCTCCCCTCCATTACAGACGTTTATACCACACGCTGCATCCGTAAAGCAGACAGCATTATGAAGGACCCCACGCACCCCTCATACAAACTCTTCTCCCTCCTGCCATCTGGAAAAAGGCACCGAAGCATTCGGGCTCTCACGACCAGACTATGTAACAGTTTCTTCCCCCAAGCCATCAGACTCCTCAATACCCAGAGTCTGGACTGACACCAACCTACTGCCCTCTACTGTGCCTATTGTCTTGTTTATTATTTATTGTAATGCCTGCACTGTTTTGTGCACTTTATGCAGTCCAGTGTTGGGAAGTGTATGATCATGCAGTTTGGTAGAAGAAATGAAAGGGTTGACTATTTTCTAAATGGAGAGAAAATACAAAAAACTGAGATGCAAAGGGACTTGGGAATCCTTGTGCAGGATTCCCTAAAGGTTAATTTGCAGGTTGAGTCTGTGGAGAGGAAGGCAAGTGCAATGTTAGCATTCATTTCAAGAGGACGAGGATATGAAAGCAAGGATGTAATGTTGAGACTTTATAAAGCATTGGTGAGGCCTAACTTATAGTATTAATGGTAAGACTCTTGGCAGTGTGGAGGATCAGAGGGATCTTGGGCTCCGAGTCCATAGGACGCTCAAAGCAGCTGCGCAGGTTGACTCTGTGGTTAAGAAGGCATATGGTGTATTGGCCTTTATTAATCATGGAATTGAATTTAGGAGCCGAGAGGTAATGTTGCGGCTATATAGGACCCTGGTCAGACCCCACTTGGAGTACTGTGCTCAGTTCTGGTCGCCTCACTACAAGAAGGATGTGGAAACCATAGAAAAGGTGCAGAGGAGATTTACAAAGATGTTGCCTGGATTGGGGAGCATGCCTTATGAAAACAGGTTGAGTGAACTCAGCCTTTTCTCCTTGGAGCAACGGAGGATGAGAGGTGACCTGATAGAGGTGTATAAGATGATGAGAGGCATTGATCGTGTGAATAGTCAGAGGCTTTTTCCCAGGGCTGAAATGGCTGCCACAAGAGGACGCAGGTTTAAGGTGCTTGGGAGTAGATACAGAGGAGATGTCAGGGGTAAGTTTTTTAAGCAGAGAGCGGTGAGTGCGTGGAATGGTCTGCCAGCAACGGTGGTGGAGGCGATTATGATAGGGTCTTTTAAGAGACTTTTGCATAGGTACATGGATCTTAGAAAAATAGAGGGCTATGGATAACCCTAGTAATTTCTAAGGTAAGGACATGTTCGGCACAACTTTGTGGGCCGAAGGGCCGTATTGTGTTGTAGGTTTTCTATGTTTCTGTGTTCCTAACTTGTAGTATTGTGAGCAATTTTGGGCCCCTTATGTCAGAAAGGATGTGCTGAAACTGGAAATGGTTCAAAGGAGTTTCACGATAATGATTCCAGGATTAAATGGCATATGAAGAGCTTTTGTTATCTCTGGGTCTTTATTCCCTAGAATTAAAAAAAAATGAATTCCTCATTGAAACCTATCTAATGGTGTAAGGCCTTGATAAAGTGCATGTGGAGAGGATGTTTCCTATGGTGGGAGAGTCTGGACTAGAGGACACAACCTCAGAATAGAGGGACATTCTTTTAGAGCAGAGTTTTAGAGGAATTTCTTTAACCAGAGAGTGGTGAATTTGTGGAATTCTTTGGAATTCCATAGACAGTTGTGGAGGCCAAGTCTTTATATATATATTTAAGGCAGAAGTTGATAGGTTCTTGATTGGTAAGAGCATGATGGGGTAAGGAGAGAAGGCAGGAGATTGAGGCTGAGAGGAAAATTGGATCAGCTATGACAAAATGGCAGAGCAGACTCAATGGGCCAAATGGCCTACTTCTACTCCTATATCTTATGGCCTTATGGACATAAAACTCGATCATATCTTCCCTTCCGAAGAACTCTTGCTACTCTTAGATGTTGATCTCGCTGCATTTTACTTTATTTTGAACGCTCACTGCTCTTTAGCAAGTTGGCAGCTGTTTCGGGTTTGTTTTATAAATACCTCATTGCCAATGTTATACTTTGTAACTTCAATCTAATAAACTAATTCAAAGAAAGACACCGCAGATGTGGGTCTGGCTTCATCTTTACTTTTCGAGGCGTTCCTGTATCATGTGATTGCGTGATGACTTATGCAATTAACATATTTTTACATATATTCTGTAATTAATTATTTCAATAAAAAATGCTTAATCAACCAATATAAGTACAAGATTACTCAAATATTAAATACACAACAGGTTTGTAGGGAGGAGGGCAAGAAACAGTAAAGTATGGTGAGAGCAGGTTCTTAATTTTTTCCTCAAAGACTTTTTTGGTCCTGGTCGGTGAGCTCAGACCCATATTATGTCCCTCTTGTGCAATGTGGGAAGTCAGGAAGGCTGCTGGAGTACTGGTGACTATGTGCCCAGGAACTGTGTACATCTGCCACTCCTGACAGACCATATTATGGTTATGGAGCTTTGGAGCATCTGTCATGCTGAGAATGTTGAGGATAACATTTTTAGCAAGTTGACTACACCACAGTTTAAGGACATAAGGAAAGGGTGATGAAACAGCTTGGTTTCCTTGGCTGCGTAGGTCTAGGGAAGACAACCACCAACTCTGCCAAACTTGCAAGATTGAGGCGTGCTCGGTCCCACCCCAAACCCCAGTTTGTGTGGATGATGTATCATTGCTACCCTGTTACAAATTAATGCAATGAAATAACACACAGTACACTGCATATGATTAAAGGAATCATATTTATGAATCTTAACTAAAGGGTTAGTAAAGAATAACAAAAAGAAAAGGGCCCATTCTAATTAAACAGTCAAACGTGCACAAGTTGGAGCTAATCTTGAACTTCTCTGTCTCTCATGCGCTGGGCTCTCCGTCAACGTGAAAGCACACACCACCTTCCGAATGTTGCTTGCAATCCTTCTCGAACAAATGCGTCTCCCACTGGATCGTATGCTACGACTGGTTCTCCCCAGCGTCTTCTCTCTTAATCTCCTCTCGAACAAAAGCTCCAAGCCCATCCTTAGTGTCCTTCACCAGAGAAACCTCCCCTTAATCCAACCATCCTAATTGGATGGCACACATTTCTCCTCAGCTCTCATCTTCAACAGTAACCAAAACAAGCATGAAAACACAATAGACTGCTCGTACAGAACTGACAACATGAAATACTTGCAGCATAACAGTAAAAATATGAACCAGGGCATTACAGTGACTAAAGGGCAGAGCAGTATCAGGAAGGTAGGTCATCTTTCTCCAAAACAGATTTACTGCTTTGGATATGTTCATGGGAGTTGGTTCATCAGGGAAAGGCAGAAGTTGCCAATGTCATGGCACCTCTGCTGCAGTGGACGGCAGGAAAAAAAGCCGCAGAACTACAGTAGTAGAGGATTAATGGTATGGGAATAGACAGGAACTTGTGGCCACAAACAACATTCTCGTTTGGTATATTGTCTCCCAGGTGCGCAAGTCAGGGATGTCTCAGAAACAGCTGCAGGGCATTCTACAAAAGAAACGTGAACAGGCATTTGTTGTGGTGCAAATAAGTGTCACAAAGGGGTGCTGGGAATGGACCCAAATGCAAGACACAGACACTGAAGTACAAGGAACAGGACTTGACTAGAGTAAGAATGTGACAGGATTCAGGCAAGGAGCAGGGACAAGAACGCAGAGCTGGGCTAGGGAAAGTGGGACCAGGACTAGGAACCATGGACTAGGAGACAAGGCTTGGACTCCAAGCCTGAGACTGGACAAGGACCCAGAACCTGGGTCTTGCCTCGGGCTTGGACCCCAGAACCAGGCAAGGACATGACATGGGTTGAGGCTGGGGTCTTGGGTCTTGAGCTTGGCTGTGGGATCCTCGAGGCTGGGGTTCTTGGAGCTTGGCTGCGGGATGGAGTCTTGGGTCTTGAGCTTGGCTTGGGATCCTCGAGGCTGGTGGTCTTGGGTCTTGAGCTTGGCTGCGGGATCCTCGAGGCTGGGGTTCTTGGACCTTGGCTGCGGGATCCTCGAGGCTGAGGTTCTTGGACCTTGGCTGCGGGATCCTCGAGGCTGGGGTTCTTGGACCTTGGCTGCGGGATGGGGTCTTGGGTCTTGAGCTTTGCTTGGGATCCGCGAGGTTGGGGGTCTTGCGTCTTGAGCTTGGCTGCGGGATCCTCGAGGTTGGGGTACTTGAGCTTGGCTGTTGAATCCTCGAGGCTGGGGTTCTTGGACCTTGGCTGCGGGATGGGGTCTTGGGTCTTGAGCTTTGCTTGGGATCCGCGAGGTTGGGGGTCTTGCTTCTTGAGCTTGGCTGCGGGATCCTCGAGGTTGGGGTACTTGAGCTTGGCTGTTGGATCCTCGAGGCTGGGGTTCTTGAAGCTTGGCTGTGGGATGGGGTCTTGGGTCTTGAGCTTGGCTTGGGATCCTCGAGTCTTGGGTTCTTGGAACTTGGCTTGGGATCCTCAGGGCTTGGGGTTTTGGGTCTTGAGCTTGGCTTGGGATCCTCAGGGCTTGGGGTCTTGGGTCTTGAGCTTGGTTTGGGATCCTCAGGGCTTGGGGTCTTGGGTCTTGAGCTTGGTTTGGGATCCTCAGGGCTTGGGGTCTTGGGTCTTGAGCTTGGCTTGGGATCCTCGGGGCTTGGGGTCTTGAAATACGGAGGCTGATAACTCAGAGACTGGAGCTGAGAGACCGACCGGGAACTGAACATCAACATAGAGCCGGGACTTATCCTTCAACAAGCCAGGACTCATCTTTAACACAACACAAATATGAGACAGGACAGAACATAGACATAGAGCCAGGACTTATCCTACGACAAGCTGGGACTCAACTTCATCTCCACACCAAGGTGGGACAGGTCTCTCCATCAGGTAATGGCAGAACAGCCAGACTTACCCAGCAGAGGCAAGGACAAGACAAGGCAGGTCCCCCTGCAGGGCAACAGCAAAACAGCCTGGCTTACCTCACAGAGGCAAGGACAAGAAGAGACAAACACCAAAAAAAACAACAGACAGTTCCATCTCTGCTCTGGGGAAGCTCCAAGTCTCAGTTCAGCCAGCAACCTCAGCTGGCTACAGAAACAGCCAGATCCCTACCTAGCTTGGAGTGGCTGGCAGCCACTCAGCTGGCCTGGGAAACAGCCAAATCCATACCACAAAGACCACTTCAATGAGTGGCAACAAGGCTCCATGAAGCAGTGGTCCTCCAACCAGGTCTCGAGATCACAAATGGTTTCACTAGCCTTCCATCAGCAGGTTGCTCCAGGGGGACTGACAAGACAAACCAGCAGCCCACACTCAATCCCAAGGCTACTTATATTGCAAGCCCAAAGATGGGAATCAGGTGCCAATGATTAACTCATACAAGGGACAGCTGGAAGACCCAGAATCCTGAGCCCATGGACTGGACCGTGAACCGGAATGCAGACTTCGTGGACCGGACCATGACAATAGGTACCAACAATTTGGGAAAAACATAGGATGACATGCTACAAGCTAAATTTAGAGAGCGATGAGATCAATTAAAAGGCTTTTACCTCTGAGGTAATAATCTCAGGATTACTACTTGTGCTTCATGCTAGTCATATTAAGAATAATAGAACAGGATTGTACTGCTCTCCTTGTTTGTGAAGTAGAAAGTGCACAATTCAGCAGTAATCCACACTCCATTCAACTGAACATGAAAGTCAAGATATAGCCTCCAAGCTCTGGGTGCTGTACTTGGACAGCATGCACACAGACAATTAAATAAAACTGAGATTGAACCAGAAAAAAAACATGCCATATGTACTTAATGTAGCAAACTTATGATGACTAAGTTACGCATTCAAAAGAAATTTGGAATGTATGAAAATAGACTTACATGCAGAATATCCAACATTATACACAGCATGAGTAAGCAAAGTTTTAAAGTATGCGAGAAGTTTAATATCATAAGAATTCATTAAATTCCCAAGGCTGGTCAGACACCATACAGATAATCAGAAATAAACTTGAGTATAATATTAACACAAAATGTTGCTTAGATAGCATTTTTCTTTATGAACTAAGCCACAACTTACAGACAATGATTTATGATGGTGCAAACAAAGGAAAGACCCTTTATATTTGTATCAAATTCTATTAAAAAAGGCCTGTATTCTTAAGGAACTGTACTAGATATTTAAAACAATAACCTTGTGAGATTTTCTGCAAAATACTGCTGTTAAATTGTATTTTATTCTGCGAAACTTTAAAATCAACCACCCCTCTCCTGGATATATTTTGAACATTCACCTATACCCACTCAACTCTTTCTTGCTGATTACAATAATCGCACTACCCATTATTATGTTTCTTCATTAAAAACAATGTACTATTTAACTCTGTGCGCTCAAACCTCGGTCTCTATTTTGTCACCTATCCCTCTTGCTCTTTACTGCATTCCTCGAGACCATCCCACTTCTTTCAGGATATTATAAAGATGTCTTCTTGTTGATTCTTCTTCCCATTGTTTTCTCCACATTTTTTTTTGGTTTCACTTTTAATAATGTTTTTCATTTCTCCTTTACTGTAATTATTTGAATGTCAATTTCTGCTCGTCTAGTTGCCTCCTTTGCTCGTTCCCTCTAATACCAATGTGTGCTGGAATCCACATAAAACAGAGACGGTTTTCCACCATTTCAATTCTAAATAAGGTTTGCATTATCTCACACATAATGTCTGGTCTTGCCTCTGAATGTAAGTCTTTTAGACTCCTGATTGTTGTGCTAGAATCAGACAATATTACAACTCACATTGGTCTCACTTCCTCCACTCACTGCTAAGCTAATAGTCCAGCAGTCATTTCACCTGTATACACTGAGAAATCATCATCTATCCTCACCTGGTATTTAATCTTCAAATCAGGAACTATGAATCCTACCCCTAATCTACAATTACCATTTTTGAAGCACCTGTGTATGTTTGTAAATATCCATAATAATTATTATTTACATAAAATTCAACTATATCTTGATTTAAAATCACTTCTCTATTTTTCTGTCTCCTTTCATATGAAACACTCTGGTTTCCTCGGCTGCGTAAACCTAGGGAAGATAATCTCCAACCCCGCCAGACGTGTGAGATTGAGGTGTGAGCCCACCCCAAAAGCCTCCGTTTGTGTGGACGCTGTGTAATTCGTTACCCTGTTACAAATGAGTGCCGCGAAATAACAGACAGTACACTGCATACAATTAAAACATTTAACTTTATAATTCTTAATTTGACTAAAGGGTTAGTAATGAAAAGAACAACAAAAAAGAAAAAGACCCAGTTTAATGAAACAATCTAATGTGCACAAGTTGGAGTTCACGGTTTCCCCAAGTCACCAGTCCTCAATCGATCTCACCCCAGGCTTCATTGAATCATGGTCTTGCTCTGGGTCGAATCCTACGACCTCTTCTCTACAGTGTCTTTTCTCTTCATCTCTCTCGAACCCCAAAGAAACCCCAAGCCCAACCTTAGTGTCCTGCATCAGAGATGCCTCTCCTACAATTTGACCATCCTAACTGGATGGCAGACATGTCTCCTCATCTCTTATCTTCAACAAAACTCAAACATAAGCTGAAAACAAGCAGCTTGCACTGAACAGCACAAAGTGAAATACATACAGCATAACGGTAAAAAATATGAACCAGGGCATTACATATATAGCATCCTACGAGTTCCTATCAGCTTCCCATTATTTTCCTGTTAAATGCCTCATAATATATATCACTTTCTTACTTTTGGTTATCATTTCTTTAATATGTTTTGACAATGTGAGTCTTTTATCAAACCAAATTCCTAAGAATTTAAAGGTATCCACAGTTTCTAATTCTATACCATAAAATTTAAATTTTAAGCATAACTTTATCCTCTTCTGAGTAAAAAATATTATTTTGGATTTCTCTGCTGAAAATCTGAATCCTTGTTTTAATGCCTTATCTTTCACCTTAACTATTGCCTATTGAAGTTTCTATGTTATAAATTCCACATCTCCACCCCTTTTCCACATAGGTTCATCATCCACAACTAATGATATGTTGATACTATTTATATTAAAAATATATAATTTATAATTATAGCAAATAATAAAGCATTGAGAATACTCCTTGACGGGTTCCATTTTCCACAATTTGTTTACTTGACATCGATTTCCCTATTCCCACCATGAGAAATCTACCAATTAAAACATCTTTTATCTAATTTAGCCTTCAACCTCAAATACCAAATTTAGATGGTGCTATAAAACCTTCCTTCTGCATCATATCAGATGCTTTGTCTACATTGAAAAGGACCGCTACTATACTTTCTCTGTCGATGAAGGCCAACTCGCCACATGTTCTGGACATCAAACTTGATCTATGGTCTCTCTTCCTCTCCTAAACTCACTCTGATATTTAAAAATACACCATCTTGTATCAATACAACATGTCAATTTCTTATTAATCATTTTTTCCTTAATTTAATGTAAATGAGGTTAATACTAATGGTCCATAACTGGCTAGAGTGTTTGGACTTTTACCTGATTTATGTATTGGAACTATGTTTGCTTCTTTCCATGCTTTAGGAAGTTTTCCATTTTCCTCATACATGTTTAAAAGACGTTAAAATAACTTACTTTCCTTTCTCACGCAAACCAGATGACATTACTTCTCTGATCCTTCCCACGGGACGTTTTCTTTGCCTTTCTAAGAACGCTATTCAACTCAGTCATAGTGAACATCACATTTAATATACCCTCAGAATTGGTCCACCCATCTCTAATGCTTCCTAGTTCTCTGCTAATGTTTCCTCTCTTCTCCTTTTCCTTCATTACTCATTTTGTCATAACAGTGTGTTTTAACAAAAGTATGCGCTAGTATTTCTCTTTTCTCTACATTCGAAACTACAACTCTTTCCCATCACATATCCAATTTCCCTGGTGATCCTATTCATTTTTGTTATAATTTTCCAAATTCTTTCATAGGTGTTTGTACTCCTACGGAATTCCAAAATTCCTTTTTCACCTTTCAATTTGATTTTCTTACTAGGGCTTGCAGCTCTTCTATACACAATTAGTGTTTGAAAATTGTGTGTCCTCTTTAGCATTCTAAATGTTCTATTATGATGTTTTATTGCTTTCCCTCATTCTTTTGTCCACCATGGTACCATTTCCTTTTTAGCCCTATTCCATTTCTTATTGTTGCTATTTTCATTATCCCTTCTGCAATCTTGTCACCTAAAAATCCACATCCTGATTGATCTTGATATTTTGTCATTCCTGATCACCTATTTCTGTAAATCTTCCCCAATCAAACTTTTCAAATCACCTGCATTCCAGCATTGTTTCCTGATCTATTACCATTTCTGTTCGCATTCTACGTAATACAGGGTAATGATCACTGCCTATTGTTGTTTCTTTCAGAACAACCATGTATTGCATTGAACTGCTGTTGCTTAAGTTAACAAATTTCATGTCACATGCCGGTGGTAATAAACCTGATTCTGATTCCTAACCTCCCATCAACACTTGCCTGCGGAAGGTGCCATAACTAATGTTAGGTCAATTGCTGATTCAGAACTGGCATTAAAGTTTACTCTTGTTCCACTTCTATCATTTATACATACCAGAATTTCTTTTTCCATAAGTTCTTCTGTCACTGCTCTATTAATGTCATCATGCTCCCCCCACAATGTGCTGTGAGCATTAAAATCCCCACATCATACTTTATTTCCCTATTTGCACTAGTAAACCTATTTCTAATTTTTTTATAAGGATTATAATTATTAATGATTTTAATTGCACCTTGCTTTGTCCACACTTCGGCTACTACATACTCTGGTTCTTCCCCTTTCTTTATTTCTCTATATTGTAAACCCCTTTTAACAAATGTTGCACACCTACCCCCTCTTAGAGTCATAGAGTCATAGACAAAGTACAGCACAGCAAAAGGCCCTTCAGCCCATCTAGTCTATGCCAAAACCACTTAACCTGACTACTCCCATTCACCTGCATTGGGACCATAGCCCTCCATATCCCTACTATCCATGTACCTATGTAAACTTCTCTTAAATGTTGAATTCAAGCTCGCATGCAATACTTGTGTTGACAGCTCATTCCACACTCTCACGACCCTATGAGTGAAAAATTTTCCCTCACGTTCCCCTTAAACATCTCACCTTTCAAACTTAACCAATGACTTCTGGCTGCAATCGGTCCCAATCTCAGTGGAAAAAGCCTGCTTGCACTTATCCTATCTACACCCTTCATAATTTTGTATACCTCTATCAAATCCCCTCTCAATCTTCTACATTCTGAAGAATACAGTCCTAACCTATTAAATCCATACTTATAACTCAGGTCCTCCAGACATGGTAGCATCTTTGTAAATGTTCCCTGTACCTTTTCAACCTTGTTTACTTCTCTCCTGTAGGTAAATGACCAAAACTCATAATACTCCAAATCAGGCCTCACCAACGTCTTATATAACCATAAGACCATAAGACAAAGGAGCAGAAGTAGGCCATTCAGCCCATCGAGTCTGCTCCGCCATTTTATCATTAGCTGATCCATTTTCTCCTATTTAGTCCCACTCCCCCGCCTTCTCACCATAACCTTTGATGCCCTGGCTACTCAGATACCTATCAATCTCTGCCTTAAATACACCCAATGACTTGGCCTCCACTGCTGCCCGTGGCAACAAATTCCATAGATTCACCACCCTCTGACTAAAAAAATTTCTTCGTATTTCTGTTCTGAATGGGCGCCCTTCAATCCTGAAGTCATGCCCTCTCGTACTAGACTCCCCCATCATGGGAAACAACTTTGCCACATCCACTCTGTCCATGCCTTTTAACATTCGAAATGTTTCTATGAGGTCTCCCCTCATTCTTCTAAACTCCAAGGAATACAGTCCAAGAGCGGACAAACGTTCCTCATATGTTAACCCTCTCATTCCCGGAATCATTCTAGTGAATCTTCTCTGTACCTTCTCCAACGTCAGCACATTCTTTCTTCAATAAGGAGACCAAAACTGCCCACAGTACTCCAAGTGAGGTCTCACCAGCGCCTTATAGAGCCTTAACATCACATCCCTGCTTCCATACTCTATTCCTCTAGAAATGAATGCCAACATTGCACTCGCCTTCTTCACTACTGACTCAACCTGGAGGTTAACTTTAAGGGTATCCTGTACGAGGACTCCCAAGTCCCGTTGCATCTCAGGACTTTGAATTCTTTCCCCATTTAAATAATAGTCTGCCCGTTTATTTTTTCTGCCAAAGTGCATAACCATACACTTTCCAACATTGTACTTCATTTGCCACTTCTCTACCCATTCTTCCAATCTATCCAAGTCTCTCTGCAGACTCTCCGTTTCCTCAGCACTACCGGCCCCTCCACCTATCTTCGTATCGTCAGCAAACTTAGCCACAAAGCCATCTATTCCATAATCCAAATCGTTGATGTACAATGTAAAAAGAAGCGGCCCCAACACTGATCCCTGTGGAACACCACTGGTAACCAGCAGCCAACCAGAACAGGATCCCTTTATTCCCACTCTCTGTTTCCCGCCAATCAGCCAACGCTCTATCCAAGTATGTAACTTTCCCGTAATTCCATGGGCTCTTACCTTGTTAAGTAGCCTCATGTGTGGCACCTTATCAAAGGCCTTCTGAAAATCCAAACATATAACATCCGCTGCATCTCCCTTCTCTAGCCTACTGGTATTTTCCTCAAAAAATTGTAATAGATTTGTCAGGCAGGATTTTCCTTTAACTTTAACATAACATCCCTTCTCTTGTACTCCATACATTGATTTATGAAGGCTAATGTGCCAAAATCTTCCTTTACAATTCTGTTTACCTATGACACCACTTTCAATGAATTATGAATCTGTATTCTCAGATTCCTTTGTTCTACCACTAACCCCATTAACTTACATTAACTTTATCATTTCTTACACTAGCATAACCATTAATTGCAAAATCTATTCTTGGGTTAAGCCATGTTTCTTGCACACATATCACATCTGTTTTCTCAGCAAAATCCCTCACATAACTCTTAAATTCCTGTCCATTAGCTGTTAAACTTCCAGCATTCCACTGAAGACTTTACAGGATTAGTATTAGTTACCTTGTAAATAAATCTCAAGATTTTGATTATCCCTGTTCTGTTCTACCTGCTCTCACTCCCATGATAGCTCTCTCATTTTCAAAAACTGCTGCCTTCATCATCATTTTTATCTTTTCTGGTTTAACTTTTGGCTGCTCAGAACAATTAATAACATTTGCCATGAATAAAACTAGTTTTTCTGTACTAATCACTGATGTTGAATTATTTGACTGACTGTCTTGCATTTGCATCTGAATCATTTCCTTCTTTAACTCTTCTCTCATTTAGTGTCCTAACTGTTTCCACATATGACACATTATGCTGTTCCCTCATTTGTTAGGCTAATGAAAAAAAATCATCCCCTTACAAAGCAGGTCTCAATTTAAAACAAGGGGCATTTAACAACTATAAATTGAATATGTACTGAATTGATAAGCAGAAAGACTTAATAGTTTATCATCCACAAACCATGATGGATGGGCTATTATGGCTTGAATGCTTCTTTTCCCCTACCTAAACAACTACTTCCCCTACCAATCCCTCAAATGCACAATTCACCTTCTCTCCCACTCCCATTCTGCAACCATGTAATCTTGTTGGAGAGGGAAACAGGAACCATGTTTTCTTGTCCTTCACAATTTTTAACTAGACCACCCTATCAATGGGGACTCTCTCCGGTCCTTTCATTATTTTAGAAGCCTCAGTATGATTGCCTTTTCATCTGTTTGTTGCAAAGTAAATGGACCAAGATCTATGAGCTGGCTAGAGTAGGTAAAATTCTGTATTTAACGTTTCTCAGTTTTCCCCTCTGAGTCTAATTGTTTCAGCAGGCTGTAAGGAATCATATTTGCAAACCTTCTTGAACCTTTTCCAAGGACTCTATATCATTCACCCTTTGAGGGGAGCAACACTGCTCTCTGAACCTGCCCTGACAAGTAACTCTGTAGTGTACCAAAATAATATCTTTTGATCAATGATGAATGACTCCGTTAATATAGCCCAATATCTTGTTAGCTTTAGCCAGAGTTTCTCTATATTTTTCCTGACCCTTCAGCAATAAGTACACTGGAGATCAATTTTGATTTGGTTGTTACATGCAACACATATAAATACACAGAAACACATGACATTAAGTTACTGCCTAGTACGTTAATTGGACTCTACAGGGAAATTCATGGAATTGTAAATACATCTGTATAGGGGAAGCTTACAAGCACTCCAGCAAAATTTGTAACCTGCCAAGCTTTAACGGTCTGGCAGCTGAAGAATGCCAAAAATACTAGTGTGAGTTCACTCTGTGTTACAGGTGAGGTGGAATAATAGTTTAAAATATAATAATGACGAGGATGTTTTATCAAATTTGGATGGAGTCCAGACCTCCTTTTGATCAACTAAAATAACACTTTTCTTTGAAATTTTATTCTTTTGAAGGCAGTATTCCATTTGGCAATTATTCTAATCACACCTGCACTTAGCCTTCTTGGAGTAGCACTGATCAGCAGCACTGGGGCTCCACAGGGGACTGTCTTGTCTCCCTTTTTCTTCACCATTTACACCTCGGACTTCAACTACTGCACAGAGTCTTGTCATCTTCAGAAGTTTTCAGATGACTCTGCCATAGTTGGATCTATCAGCAAGGGAGATGAGGCTGAGTGCAAAGCTACGGTTGGAAACTTTGTCACATGGTGTGAGCAGAATTATCTGCAGCTTAACGTGAAAAAGACTAAGGAGCTGGTGGTAGACCTGAGGAGAGCTAAGGTACCGGTGACCCCTGTTTCCATCAAGGGGGTCAGTGTGGACATGGTGGAGGATTACAAATACCTGGGGATACGAATTGACAATAAACTGGACTGGTCAAAGAACACTGAGGCTGTCTACAAGAAGGGTCAGAGCCATCTCTACTTCCGGAGGAGACTGAGGTCCTTTAACACATGCCAGATGATGCTGAAGATGTTCTACGAGTGTGTGGTGGCCAGTGCTATCATGTTTGCTGTTGTGTGCTGGGGCAGCAGGCTGAGGGTGGCAGACACCAACGGAATCAACAAACTCATTCGTAAGGCCAGTGATGTTGTGGGGATGGAACTGGACTCTCTCATGGTGGTGTCTGAAAAGAGGATGCTGTCTAAGTTGCATACCATCCAGTACATAATGTACTGAGTGGGCACAGGAGTACAGTCAGCCAGAGACTCATTTCACTGAGGTGCAGCACTAAGTGTCAAAGGAAGTCATTCCTGCCTGTGGCCATCAAACTTTACAACTCCTCCCTTGGAGGGTCAGACACTCTGAGCCAATAGGCTGGTCCTGGATTTATTTCATAATTTACTGGCATAATTTACATATTACTATTTAACTATTTATGGTTCTATTACTGTTTATTATTTATGGAACAACTGTAACGAAAATCAATTTCCCCCGGGATTAATAAAGTATGACTATGACTATGAGTAAGTACATTATCATACTTCTTCTTCACTCCCATTACGTGGAATTCCATTCTACATCCTTCTTCCTCTTTGTACTATTGTATATTACATTCAGAGGTTAATGTAATAAAGAAATTATATTACTCATCCATCTGATGCTGAAATCAGCACTCGTGATAGAGGTGCACTCTGCACTGACATGCCAGCTTGGTGATGTATTCTAGTTCTTGGATGGGGCTAAAAACCATCATATTAAGGCAAAGAGGCAATAATTGCTACCATGAAGAGAAAGCAAGTGAGAGGTTGGATTCCTTGAGACTACAAGGGTAGCTAAGGAGCTTACAGTTTTAGCAGATTGCATCATGATGAAAGCCAAGATGCTCTGCAGCCCAAAGTTCAAGAGAAGATGTTGGACTGCATAGCAAGAGAAAGAGTTCAAAAGAAGCAAGCAGGGCAGTTAGGACATTCTGTTCACCACAGTTCCAAGGAGATACTGGATTATGCAGTGGGGGAGGGAGTTCAAATTAAGGGTGTGGGGGCAGTCAGAACATTTTACGTTCCATAGTTCCCAAGAATATGTTGGATTATGTAGCTGGAGAGAGATTTCAAAAGAAATGAGCAGGGGCAGTCGAGACATACTGTGCACCACAGTTCCCGAGGAGATGTTGGATTGTGTGCACAATTAGGCACTTGACAAGGGCCAGCAAAAAGAAATTAGGTTTAAACAGAGTGACCATTGTAGGAGTAATCATTGTGTGAGTGGACTAGTGTAAGATTGGGAAGCACAGGCATTAGCTCATAAAGGCTTTGGTGAGGAGAGGTGAAGGCTGTCGATAGATATTTTCATCAATTTTCCTTTCTTATTGCACAGGTAGAGCAGAGGTGATGCCAGTGAAAATAGTGGAATGTTCTTCTTGAAGGATGTAGGAAGGCAGGGAGACCCCTGGATAGCTCCACCTGAAACAGAGCATCCAGCTGCAGATTCTTTCAGACCGGATAAGGAATTGGAGGCGGAACTGGATGAACTTTGGATCATCTAGGAGTCTGAGAGGTTGATCAACAGGACACACAGGGAGGAAGTTGCACCCAAGGAGAAAGACACAAGTAAATGGGTGACCATTGGGAGGGGGACAGACAGCCAGCGCAGAATACCCCTGTCCCATACCACTCAGCAACAGGTATACTGCTTTGGATACTATTGGGGTACCCACTAGCAGAGGAAAAGCACAGCGGTCAGGCCTCTGTGGTTCAGAAGGGGAGGGGGCGGAAGCGGCATGCAGTAGAGATAGGGGATTCCATTGTTAGAGGAGCAGACAGGGGATTCTGTGAACATAAAAGAGGCACCCAGATGGTACGTTGCCTCCCAGGTGCCAGGGTCAAGGATATCTCAAATCAGGTCCAAAGAGTTCTGAAGGAGGAGAGAGAGAAGCCAGAATTCATGGTACATATTGATAGCAATGACATATATAGGAAAAATAAAGAGGTCCTGAAGAGAGACTATAGGGAGTTAATTAGAAAGCTGAAAAGCAGGATCTCCAGAGTAGCAATCTTTGGATTGCTGCCTGTGCATTATGCCAGTGAGGAAAAGAATAGGATGATATGGCAGATGAATGCAAGGGTGAGGAATTGGAGCGGGGGGCCAGGTTTCAGATTTCTGGATCATTAGGATCACTCCTGGGGAAAGTATGACCTGTACAAAAGGGAAGGGTTACACCTGAAACTGAGGGGGTCGAATATCCTTGCAGGCAGGTTTGCTAGAGCTGGTGGGGAGGGGGAGGGCGTGGAAGTTTAAACTAATTTGGCAGGGGGATGAGAATCAGAGTGATAGGGCTAAGGATGGGCAGCTAGTATACAAGTAGATGCAGTGGGTGGTGAGACTGTGAGGAAGAACAGGTAGATGATAGGGCAAAATTGCAGTCAGTGGGATGAGTTGAAGTGCAACAGGAGCAAAATTGAAAAGGGTGATGAATGCAGTCCTGAAGGCAATCAATATATGAAATAAGATAGATGATCTTGTAGCGCAGTTAGAGATAGGCAGGTATGATGCAATGGGCATCACTGAGTCATGGCTGAAAGATGATCATAGTTGGGAGCTTAATATCCAAGGATACACATTGTGTCAAAAGGACAGGCAGGTAGGCAGAAGGGGTAGGGTGGCTCTTTTGGTAAAAAATTAAGTCAAGTCTTTAGAAAGAAATGAGATAGGGTTGGAAGATGTAGAAACCTTGTGGGTAGAGTTAAGAAATTGCAAGATTTTAAAGACCCTGACAGGAGTTACTATATGCAGACCTCTGAACAGTAGCCAAGATGCTGGGTACAAATTACAAAGGGAGATAGAAAATGTGTGCAAAAAGGGCAATCTTATGATAGTTATGAGTGATTTCAAAATGCAGGTAGATTGGGAAAATCAGGTTGGTTTTGGATCCTAAGAAATGGTATTAGTAGAATCCCTATATGATAGCTTTTTAGAACAGTTTGTGGTTGAGCAACAAAGGGAAAAGCATATCTGGATTAGGTGTTGTGTATTAAATCAGATTTGAGCTTAAGGTAAAGGAACGCTTAAGATATAGAGATCATAGTATGATAGAATTCACCCCACAGTTTGAAAGAGAAGATATAGTCAGATGGATCAGTACTACAGTGGAGTAAAGGGAATTACAGAGGCATAAGTGAGGAACTTGCCAAAATTTATTGGAAGGGGATTCTAGCAAAGATGACGGCTGAAGTTTCTGGGGGCTATTTGAAAGATTCAGGATAGATATAGCCCAAAGATGAAGAAGTATTCTGAAGGGAGGATGAGGCAACTGTAGCTGACAAGTGAAGTGAAAGATAACGTAAAAACAATAGAGTGGGTATATGATATAGTAAAATTAGTGGGAAGTTTTGGGAAGCTTTTAAAAACAACAGAAGGCAACTAAAAAGCCATGGGAGAAAAAAAAGTAAGAGAGAAAGTGATAATGAATTGCTGGAAAATGAAACAGGAGAGGTACTAATGAGGGACAAATAATGGTGGATGAATTTAATAAGTTTTTTTGCATCAGTCTTCACTGTGAACGACACCAGCAGTATGCTAGAAATTTGTGAGTGTCAGGAAGTAAAAAAGTAGTTGCTATTACTAAGGTGAAGGTGCTGAAGGTAGATAAGTCACCTCGACCAGATCGACTACAACCTCAGGTTCTAATAGAGGTACCTGAAAAGATTGTGGAAGCACTAGGATCTTTCAAGTATCACTAGATTCTGGAATGGTTGCAGAGGACTGGAGAATTGCAAATGTTAGTACACTTTTTAAGAAGAGAGGGAGGTAGAGAGATGAAATTGTAGGCTATTTAGCTTTGTCACCGGGTTCAGATATTGTCCAGTTGTGGAGTGAGAGACACTGAAGCAGGTCAATAGTTCACAGACTTTAATGTGCACAGTTTTAAAGGGAAAAGAAAACAATAAACGTCAGGCCAAACAGGGCCATTAACTAAAACTCTCAAATTGAAAATGAAGCCTACTCTGCGGTTGAAGAAGAACAACTAAGAATAAAATGAATACCGTTAGTCTTCAGAGTCAGTTGTCTCGACAGTCCAATTTCTCAGGCAAGATGGAATGCAAGCAGGCAGCGAAGCGTTGCTGTGTCCAAGTCTCGACAAATACTACGATGGAATGAAAGGAGTTAAGTGCTATCACAATGAAATAATAATTAGCTGACACATGCATATTCACAAGCGCAATTGCCGTATCTGCTGCGCTGCCAAATCCGTGGTTGTGACACATGTGACTTCTAACTCTGGAGTTAAAAAGGAGATCCTCTGGCGAATTCTCAGATTCCCTTCCAAAATTGTTCAGCTCATCTACAGTTTCTATGCTAACTTCACCTGTACATTTGGGGACAGCAACTTGGGTTTTGAAATCAAGACAGGAAACAGGTAAGACTACATGATGTCAGCAATGTTATTTTTCCTGGTGATTGACTGGATTATTTAAATAATGAAAGTTAGTTAGAAAGGCATTAGGTGGACTTTATTCCTACAGATGCTGCCTGGCCTGCTGCGTTCACCAGCAACTTTGATGTGTGTTGTTAGGTGGACTTTATTTTCTACTTTGGAAGACCTTGACTTTGCAGATGACGGTGTATTACTGTCACAGACACACCAGCACATGCAAGAGAAAACTCAGCACCAGTGTACCTTTGGTGGACAGGTTAGACTCAGAATCAGCCAGAGAAAGACCGAGACCATGACCCTCCATGTAGACTCTCTTCCTCTTGTCAAGGCATATGGCATCAACTTATCCAGTACTGGCAGACTCACTTACCTGGGCAGCATCTGGCAGGATAGTTGTACCAAGGACAACATCTGGTGCAGACTCAGCAAAGCTAGAAACATCTTCAGAACAATGAGCAACATATGGGCATCAACCAAGTACAGAGTCCACACTAAGGTGCAGCTGTACCACAGCTGTGTTCTGTCCACACTCTTGTATGAGTCAGAACGCTGCCGCACGACAAAGAGTGATCTTGCCAAGCTGATCATTTCACACTATGAGCCTTGGGAAGAACCCCCGTACCTTCTGGCCAAGAAAGCTCTCCAACCACGTCCTACTCTTTCAGTGTCATCAAGAGGACATTGCCATAGTGATCATGAGTAGGCATTGGTGATAGATTGTGCATGTGTTGAGAAGAGACACCAACTCCATCATCAAGCCAGCATGCGTTGGTCTCCCAAAGGGTGGATGAAATGCGGGAGACAAAAGTCAACTTGGCACCATACTGTAGAGGCCAAAATGAGGACCCTGAATCATACCTGGGGCACGATAGAGAATTTGGCCAAGGACAAACAGAAATGGAGGACCTTTGTTGCTGCCCTAAATGCCAGCAGTGTAATGGGCAGTGAGTAAGTAGCTTGATTTCAGTGTTTGGGAAGACGTTGGGGTCCATTAATAAGGTGGTGGCTTCAGGGTATTTGGAGGCACGTGATAAAATATGCCAAAGTCAGACAAAATGCTGGTGGAGGCCAATCAGCATCTAGGAAAAGAGTACAGTCTTTCCCTTCTCCCTCTCTCACCTTACCTCTTTGCCCACCCATCGCCTCCCTTTGCTGCTCCTCCCCCCTTTTCTTTATTCCATGCCCTTTTGTTTCTTTCACCAAATTACTTACCAGCTCTTTACTTCATCTCCTCCCCCTTCAAGTTTCTCCTATCACCTTGTGTTTTTCTCTCTCTCCTGCCCCAATCTTTTAAATCTACTCCTCAGCTTTTTTTCTCTCCAGTCTTGCCGAAGAGTTTCCGCCTGAAATGTTGACTGTACCCTTTTCCAAGATGCTGCCTGGCCTGCTGAGTTCCTCTAGCCACATGAGGATTCTTAGCAAAATAAGAGCCCGTGATATTGCAGAAAAGATACAAGTGTGATTAGAAGATTGACTGACTGGCAGGAGGCAGGAATGGGAATAAAGGGAGCCTATTCTGGTTGACTGCTTTTGGCGTTCCGCAAGGGTCAGAATTGGGATTGCTTCTTTTCGTGTTAAACCGTATGTCAACAATTCGATGGAACTGATGGCTTTGTGGCCAAATTTGCAGACAATACAAGGTCAATGGAGGGGCAGGTAGCGTTGAGGAAATAAAGAGTTTGCAGAAGGCTTGGACAGATTGGAAAAATAGGTGAAGAAGCGGCAGATGGAATATAGTGTAGGGATTTGTATGGTCATGCACCGTAGTAGAAAGAATAAAGGCATACACTATTTTTTAAAAGGGAGAGAAAATTCAAAAATCAGAAGTGCAAAGGAACTTGCGAGTCCTTGACACAGACTGGGAGACCGCTTTGCTGAACACCTACGCTCTGTCCGCCAGAGAAAGCAGGATCACCCAGTGGCCACACATTTTAATTCCACATCCCATTCTCATTCTGACATGTCTGTCCACGGCCTCCTCTACTGTAAAGATGAAGCCACACTCAGGTTGGAGGAACAACACTTTATATTCCGTCTGGGTAGCCTCCAACCCGATGGCATGAACATTGGCTTCTCTAACTTCCGCTAATGCCCCACCTCCCCCTCGTACCCCATCCGTTATTTATTTTTATACACACATTCTTTCTCTCACTCTCATTTTTCTCCCTCTGTCCCTCTGACTATACCCCTTGCCCATCCTCTGGGTTCCCTCCCCCACTTGTCTTTCTCCCCGGACCTCCTGTCCCATGATCCTCTCGTATCCCTTTTGCCAATCACCTGTCCAGCTCTTGGCTCCATCCCTCCCCCTCCTGTCTTCTCCTATCATTTTGGATCTCCCCCTCCCCCTCCCCCTCCCACTTTCAAATCTCTTACTAACTCTTCCTTCAGTTAGTCCTGACGAAGGGTCTCGGCCTGAAATGTCGACTGTACCTCTTCCTGGAGATGCTGCCTGGCCTGCTGCATTCACCAGCAACTTTGATGTGTGTTGCGAGTCCTTGTACAGGATTCCCTAAAAGTTAACTTGCAGGTATAGTCGGTGGTAAGGAAGGCAAATGCAATGTTAACATTCACTTTAAGAGCTCTAGAAATTAAAAACAAAGGTGTAATGCTGAGGCTTTATAAGCATTGGTCTGACCATACTTGGAGTATTGTGAGAAGCTTTGGACCCCTTATCTAAGAAGAGATGTGCTGGCATTAGAACGGGTCCAGAGGAAGTTCACAAGACTGATTTCGGGAATGAACGGGTGAGGAGTGTTTGATGGCTTTGGCCCTTTACTCACTAGAGTTAGAAGAATGATGAGGGATCTCATTGAAACCGATTAAATAGTGAAAGAACTAGATAGAGTGGATGTGGAGAGGATGTTTCCTATAGTTTCCTATACCAGAGGGCACTGCCTTAGAATGGAGGATCATTCATCCATTTAGAACAGAGGTTAGGAGGAATTTCTTCAGCCAGAGCATGGTTTATCTCTGGAATTAATTGCCACAGGTGGCTGTGGATACCTAGTCACTGGGCATACTTAAAGCAGAGGTTGATTGGTTCCTGATTAGTCAGGGTTTCAAAAGTTACGGCCAGAAAGCAGGAGAATGTGGTTGAGGGGGATGATAAATCGGCCATGATGAAATGGTGGAGTAGACCTGATGGGCTGGATGGCCTAATTCTTCTCCCATGTCTTGTGGTCTTATGTTAGTTACAGCTAAACCGGTATTGAATCTGAGACGTGCGGCTAAAATGAGCATTGTGTTTTATGTAACTGCTCCTTCAAAAGAGTTCCAAAATTTGAATTAAATCAATAATTCCATTGGGTTCAACAAATACTGACAGTCAAAAGTTCTTAGGATGTAATGTATGAAACCTATTGAGTATGAAAATCTAACTAGCTGTAGTGAATTTCCAGCACACCTTTCTGGTAGAACCAAAGGCAGCATTGTGGAAAATCACAATCTGTTGAACTAAACTTGTATTTACTTTCTTCAAAGAGCCAGCACTGGGCCCAATGGTCAAATGGATTCCGTATGTGTTGTATTATTCCAGGAATTACTAATGACTTCAGGATATCACAAAGCAATTCTACAACTATTTGGAAACTTTTTGAAATGTTGTAATTTAATCATATTGACTGTTTTGTTGGTATGGTGGTCTAATGGTTAAATTACTCATTGAGTTCCTGAGTTCCAGACCATTGATCCTGAGATTTAAACTTAAATCTCACCATAACAGCAGGGGAATTTAACTCCAAGTAACTAAATAAACCTGGAATAAGGAGTTGGTCTCTGTGACCATTAAACTACTGGTTTCTTTAAACTCCCATCTGATTTGTTAATAGCAGTCAGAGGAAGAAATCTGTTATCCTACCATATCTGGCCTAGGTGTTACTATAAACAGAACAGTCTCATTAATTCTCATTTCAGGGTTAATTGGGGTGGTAAATGTTGGCATTGTCTGTGTTGTCCACATATAAATGAATAAAATAAAATTGCAGATGCATTTTTTGTCTTCTTGATAAAGTTGTAGAGATCTTTTAGACATGGTGAGTTCATGGTATAAAATATTATTGCTCTGGATTAGAAATTAAAAAAAGCTGTAAACACTTCTCAAAGTGTGACCAACCCTCCAGGATTGCCCAGGAATCATCAACAATTAAAGGTTAATCTCCCTGTTATACTGGTCAGCAACCTCAGGATTAAATCATACCGGTGTTAAAAAGGCCTTTGTTATATTTTCTTGTATGTTTATTTGTTGCAAAATATTAAATGCAAAGAAAATCTGCCACAGTAGTAGTGGAAAATGGTTGTTTTGATCATTTGGACCTCAGAAGAAGGGAGAAGCAGAGTTAACAGTCAGGCTACAAATGTGGAATAAGAGGTGCTGGTTTCCAGATGGCTGCTGCTAATAGCTGCTCATTTTTTGGTCAAGATTTCCATGCTTGCTAATGTTATTTATCCATTGTCAAACTCGTGCAGCTAACTTCAGTTGTGTTACAATACATAAAAGTCATTATCACTTGGATTACCAATTTCGTTGGTCTGAAAAATTAGAGTTATTATTTACTCACAGGATAACTAGCCTTTGTTAACACTGAAGCTCAAAAACAATATCATTTAAAGAGCTGAAATTCAGAAAACTGTAGATACTAGAAATCAGAAATGAAACAAGAAAATGCTGGAAACACTTAGCAGGCCGGGGAGCAACTACACTGTACAAGAAAATAAAACTTAATATTTCCATTTAAAGACTCCTTATGAGCAACTCATGAAGACCATTATATAATGTTCTGATGAAGGGTCATTGATCTTAACACTGGAGAAAATAAATAGCACTCTACAATGGCTGAAATATTTCTAGAGATTGAACATAGAACAGTCCAGCACAGGAACGGGCCTTAAGGATCACAATGCTGTGCCAAGCCAATTCTCTCCAGTAACTTCCTATCACTGGAGGAATATAGGAAGTATATTTAATTGACTTGGAGATGGCAGCCAGCTATTTCCAAAGAGTAAGATAAAACCTGGCATAATCTCTTATAGAGTAACTTGGGTGGAATTTAAATTACGATTCAAGGTTGCAATATTAAGCTGTACATTGTACTATTTGTCAAATTGAGCTGCACAGTTTTGCTCAGGCTGGCATTAGAGAAGTTGTTGGTGACACCAATGCTTGTTCAATGCTAATTTTATACCAACCAAGGTAAATCATGTACAGCCCATGTCTTTTGTAAATCACTCACAGGGAATCTGGAAGTGAAGAGAAGGAAAGCATACATCTCCATCTGGGAATGAGTTTGTTGATTGCAACAAGTCTGAAATGTGTTGCTGTCCATAATTGCACTGATGGCCAAAGTGAAGGCTACTTTTTTTTCCCCTAAGAGTGTTTTAATTATGGTCCAATTAGGCTGCCAGCAGCGACAAGAGTATATGGCCAACTAATGAAGACACGGTTGATAGAAGGTTAAGGGCTCCAAGCAGAAAGCTCAGCCTACACCACTAAAAACGTTAACCGGTCATTTGTTTTAACTGTTGAGTTTTCAAAATATTTTGGATAAGAATATTCTCCTTGATCTGACATTTGTCAGATAGCTTTTGCTAGGTCTTATAACAAAGAACAAAAATACACAGAATGATCTGTTCAAAAGCATGTTTATTACTTGCAAGGAGAAGACCACCTCCACTCCTGATGGTGGATGGCAGGTGGCTTCTGTTTTACAGCTTACTAAATTTGTTTTTTATACACATTTTTAGGCTATACTTTGGCTGTTATCTAATCTGGGAGTCTGCTCCTCCACTTAGCAGCTGCAGTACTTTTATTCAAGGCCACACAATGTACCAACATCAGAACACTGCATGCCCTCCTGCAAAGCACTCTGGGATTATACAGGTTCCATTTTGTAACATTTCAAGATTAAACACATAAAAATCTCAAAGTTTCAAATATACTTTCATACATTTCAAATAAATTCAAAAAGAACATGGTTCTAAAATATAGTTGTAACAGTTACAAAAGAACATTTATAATTGCTATAAACCCCCCTCGCACTAAGAACCAGCAAAAAAAATTCTTAGTTTCATTCCAATTAATGTTTAGTGAGCTTTTAGATGGGCTGGATCTATCTGTTTATGTCTTCTGGCCTTATGAAAGTGTCACCATCAAGGACATTGCCAGGTAAATCATGGGTTTGATGTAATGTCAGACTTCCTCTGTGTCAACTTGTCACATCCATTCCAGACAGCAGGAAGTAATAACGTGTGAATGTAGCTCTGAAATACTATTTATATCACTAATAAAGGGGAACATTTTTGATATGGAAATATTGTTCCAGAGCCTTATCTCATACAGTTGAAAGCTAAAGAATGCCCTTTTCTTTTTTGCAAGCATGACGCATAAAAGACCTAGGATCAGGTGATTCAGCATTAGCTTTCCTGTTCGCTGGTTAAAGAGGCTGTGACCACATAATGACAGCAATTGCATTCTGCTGCTTCTTTCTCTGGCAGTTCCTTGGGAATCAAGGATATATTGCTTTCACCAAACACAAGAGATTCTGCAAATGCTGTAAATCCAGAGCAACACACACAAAAAATGCTGGAGGAACTCAGCAGGTTAGGCAGCACCTATGGAAATGAATAAACAGTTGACATTTCAGGCTGAGACTCTTCTTCAGAACGGGAAAAGAAGGGGGCAGGTACCAGAATAAAAAGGTTGGGGGAGAGGAAGGAGGCCTAGCTAGAAATTGATAGGTGAAGCCAAGTGGGTGGGGAAGGTAAAGGGTTGAAGGAGAAGGAATCTGACCATGGGAGAAAGGGAAGAAGGAGGGACACCAAGGGAGGTGGTAGTGTTGTGAGGAGAAGTTGTTAAAGGCCAGAGTGGGGAACAGAAAGGAGGGAAAAACTACTGGAAGGAGCCCAAGAAGGAGAAGTGGCTTTCAATTGCTTTCACATCAATTCTGTGGGTTCTGTGATAACTAATGAGTGAGTGAGCTGAATACCATTTGTAGGTGTAGCTGGAATTGTTGCAGGAGCAGATAACTGAAAAGTTTGGAGATGATGTTCTCCTGCTGTTTAAGATGGGAATCTGTGCTCTCCAAACACATAACATCTCAAGCAACACACACAAAATGCTGGAGACATTCAGCAGGCCAGGCAGCATCTATGGGAAAGAGTAATCAGTCGGCATTTCAGACCGAGATGCTTCATCAGGTTTCCCAAGTGTCAATTGGGATATCACTCATTTCAAAGGAAGTTCTGAGGGCATCCATGAATGGTTTATGTCAACTAGGTAATCACTTGAGGTTGCGGTAACACTTCACCTGTGAGTCTCTCCGGACTTTCTAATGTATCCAGTGCTCCTGATATTGCTTCTGATATATCAGGGATGTCTGACATAATTGGGGGACCACTTCGTTGAGCACCTTTGTTCTGTCTGCTGCAAAAACCAGGATTTCCTGCTCACCACTCATTTTAATTCTACTTCCCATTCCCATTCCGACATATTGATCCATGGCCTTTCTACTGCTATGACAAGGCCACTCTCAGATTGGAGGAGCAACAGCTCATATTCCATCTGGGTAGCCTCCAACCTGACAGCGTGCACATTGATTTCTCTAATTTCCAATAATTTTCCCCTTCCTCTTTCCCTCTTTTCCTATTCTGCATTCTGTCTCCCCTCCTACCCCTTGTCTTCTCCTCACCTGCCCATCACCTCCCTCTGGTGCCCCTCCTCCTTCCTTTTCTCCCATGGTCCACTGCTCTCTCCTATCAGATTCCTTCTTCTACAGCCCTTTACTCTTCCACCTATCACCTCCCAGCTTCTCAATTCATTCACCCTCCCCACCCAACTCCCTTCCCCCTAACCTGGTTTCATCTATTTCATGTCAGCTTGTACCCCTTCCCCTTCAGCCCCACCCACCCCAACCTACATTATGTGTGAGTATTTTAGTAGCTTTTGTATCGTGTTGGCAACAAGCTAACAGTGTGGAAGTTGTCTATTTATTTCCATTTACACAAGATGTTGCAGATGTTGAACCTTGAGCAAAAACAAACAAACTTCTGGAGAGACACAGCAGGTCAGGAGTATTTGTAGAGAGCCATTAACTGTTCACTTACCTCTGCAAGGTTGTTCTTTGCTCACCTATTTGATGGGTGTGGCCTTTTTTGGTCCCTATCATGAGCTGCGACTCATACACACACTGATAGCCAGCAACGTGGTCAACCTGGACTCTGGGTGTTTGAGTCAACAGTGAACAGGAAGAAAATTCTGAGCCATCCTCTGTACTGCTTGATATGTTGATATCAAATTTCTACATTGACTGCTGTAACCTAGAAGCTAGTTACATGCATAAGGCAGAAGAAATTGAGTCTCTTCTGGTTGGACTGACACAATTCTGGCTCAGCATCTGCTCACTGGGTCAGCTGAATCTTGTCACTACTGATTTTGTCATCCATGGAGCTTTCAGGTCATTGCATATGGAGATTTGGGTTCTGGGAATTTGAACCTGAAGCCACTTACGAGTGTGAGCAGGTAAATGATTCTTTTTGTAGTGTTTCTATAAGACCATAAGACATAGGAGCAGAACTGGGCCATTCAGCCTATGAGTCTGCTCTGCCATTTGATTATTGCTGATTTATTTTCCTTCTCATACCTATTCTCCTGCCTTCTCTCCATATAATTTGATGCCCTTACCTTTCAAGAACCTATCAAACTCTCCTTTAAATATACTTAATGATTTTGGCTTCACAGCTTTCTGTGGAAATTAATTCCACAGATTCACCACACTCTGGTAAAAGAAATTACTCCTCATCTCTATTCTACAGGGACACCCTTGTATACTGAGATTTTACCCTCTGATCCTAGACTTCCCCACTTTTCGAAACATCCTCTCCACGTCCACTCTATCTAGGTCTTTCAATATTTGATAGGTTTCAGTGAGATCTTCCATCATTCTTCTAAACTCCAACGAGTATAGGCCAGGGTCACTAAATGCACCTCATCTTTTCACCTTCTCCAATGCCAGTGCATCCTTTCTGAGATATGGCGCCCAAAACTGCCTACAATACTCAAAGTGTAGTCTGATCAATGCCTTATAGAAACCAACATTGCATCATAGTGTATGGAATAAAGCGTTTTGAAGTGCATGAATCCTGGGGCTCTTTTCCAGACCATCAGATCTGCTACTTAGAGTGGAATGAGAACAGCACAATGGCGTTATCAGAGAATTGTTGAGAATGAGCCCATGTGAGGGAGCACAGGGAGGAAGAGATTTTGTGGAGGGAGATAGAGTGCTGACATGTGAAGGTAAAGTGTGAGGCTCCATCCAAACTGAAGGGGAACGTCCCAGTTTACCTTCTTCCACGAGCAGCTGAGATTACTCTTCCCCCAGGTAACAGCAGCATTGAACAGAGAAAATATAATCAACCGCTGCATTGGGATTTGACAAATTTAATTAAGGTCCTGTGAAAGCACTTCAAGGTGGTAGGAGATGGGTAAACAAAGTGGCATCTAGAAAGGTTCAGGCGACCCACACGTTACTGCCTTTTTGGGAACTGAAACACACCCTTACAGAACTCACACATCAGTACCCAAGAATTTGTGATAAGGAAATTTTAAAAACATCCAAACACTTATATCATTAAGCTTGTGTCCTTGGAGTCTTTTGTCGACAAAAATAGAGGTTAATCTTTGGAATGCCTACAATTGCAACAAGTGGAGGTAGCTGTTTGCTGCTGAAAGTAATCAGGTCCAAATGGAGCCATGCTTTCTTTTTGTAGCTACCAGTGGGCTGGAGGCACTGAAGCTTGAAATCCCATACCACCAGTTTCAAGAATGGCTAATACTCTTCAATCATTTGGTTCTTGAACCAATCAGGAATATCCCAATCACTGCAGTTTAGCAACTCCACGACCACTTTGACCATTTTGCACTAAAATGCACTTAGTTTTTTAAAAAATTCTGATTGTGTTTTCTTGTAGAATTTGGATATAATTTATGTTTTTTCTTGTGAATGCTGCTATATGATACTATGTGCCTGTGATGCTGCTAAAATAAGTGTTTCATTGCACCTGTGCATTCATGTAATAGTGCTTGGTTTTGACTTTGATTCTGAATAAATTGTATCAAAGAAATTCTTGTATTGAGTGATAATGCTGTCTCCAGGAATTTCGGCATGGGATACCATAACTTTTGCTCCATAATTGGGTAGTCTCATTGATATCTTGCATAAATATATTAAAACTATTTATTCCATCATTTCATAAACACAAGAGATTCTGCTGAAGCTGAAAATCTGGCGTATCACCCACAAAATGCTGGAGGAACTCAGCAGGTTACGTAGCATCTATGAAAAGGAACAAAGAGTCGATGTTTGGGAGGGGTCTCAGCACGATACAGTATTGAGCTAACTGAGCTTGTTCCAAAGAGAAATGCCTGCTCCAACCAGCCTTATTGACAGCTAGAGTTCAGCAAAGTCGAATGAGGACTTGGAAAGTAGGTAAAAGCTCACTGTTCTAATTCTGGACGGCACAGGCTTTTTTCGTTTTATTGTCAGATATCCCATTCTGGCTTTCAGTTAAATGGACTTACTCCAGCATCTTGCTCCAGGCATTTTGTTCATATGTGAAATTAGACAGTGAGCTTTGCTGGTCATTCATCCATGGGGACTTTGCAGGTGAAGCTGTTTGCACAGACGCAATTTCCACTGCAGATCGTTACCACAGTCTGTGCTCATAAAACAATAAGCTTGCAGCATTTTTTCTCAAGAATACAATGTGAGAAGAAAGCAAAGGACTGAATTCAGACATAAGGTCATGAAGAAACTGTGTTCATTTACATGTATAAAATGGATTTTTTCCTTATATTTAGTTTTTATTCATATGCACTCAATACACCTTATTAATGAGTTTGTAGGTAAGTTTAAACTTTTCCCCAACAGACTGCATCACTTTATTCTGCATTCCTTGAATGCAAGACATGCTAAAATATTTCAAAATGCATTCTCTAGATCACAAAACTGGCTGGTGAATACAGGTGCCAGTTGCAGGGTTTGTTGTCCTGTCCCTTAATATAGAGTCCTCAGCTTTCCTTGGTGAATGCTGACCACCATTATTGAGGTTCGCACTTTGATTATTATTGGGACATGGAAATATCTCGCTATGATGATGAACTTCAGTCACTAAAATATTATTTGAAATTATTTCATTAATAGGTGTGGGTACAGATTTAGGTGGATGATATAGAATATAACATCTTTGAGGTTTTATACTGTACAATATTTTATGCAATTTTCTGCTCTTCCTCACAACCTGTGTAGATTGGTGATAAGACTTTTATTTAGTTGGACAGCATGAGTATTGAGTAGGTATCCAGAAATCACTAAACTCTAATCTAGGCACAATAGACTTTTAAGACAGATCTTCATTTTCTCCTCTTCTATTTCTCGTGACATGATGCCATTAGCTACTGTGGTTTTTCAATTAGTTTTGATCAGCCGCAGAGCAAACATCCAAACTCAAGCTGTGAACACATTTGTTCATTCCATTTACCGATCTGTTTTGGACTCAGCAAAAGGTGACATCCCTAATTGGAAACATTATTCATTCTGGCCGGGCTCGTGAGGAAGGAAATGAGGTGAATCTGGAGGACAGCAGTCAGCTATCAGCAGATATCAGGCAATGCCAGAGACAGATGTTTGGGGAGAAGGAAGATTCAGTGTGTTCAAATGTCAACTAATGAGTTTACCTTAAATTTTCCTGGCACTGTGATATTGATACTGGTGCATTTGACAGCTGACACAGGTTGATAATGTCCCTGAAGTACCACCAGCTTTCAATAGGTGGTAGCAAAGAGCCATTGATAGTGGGTTTGCTGCACTCAGTCACAATTGCTTGGTATTGTAGGCAAACTGTTTCCTTCATGTTAGTCAATTCAATTGCATTTTTTTCTCCATAGCAAAGCTATATGCCAGAAATATCAAATAAAATAGAACATTAGTAAAAATGTGGAGAAACGTGCACTTGCATCAAGCCAGACACCTCACTTGTGAGGAAACATGTGATCTTTTATAACGGCCAGTGCAGCAACAATTCTACCCAAGAAAATGTAAACAGCGTTGAAAGACTTATTATTCTGTTTATTTGATGATGTTGCTGAAGGGAGAAATTTAAACCAGGACTCTGGGAAATGTTGCTATTTTTCATGGTTTTAGTAACATACTTTTATTTGATGCCCTGCTGAGCAATAAGATGTAGTTAAAGTACAAAGGTAAATACAATGTTAAATTAAATGGACTGATCTTGATCTCTGTTTGAAGTTAAATCATGACTGCAAGGCAAACTCCAAGAAGGCAGGTTCAGAAGTGATACAAAGAAACACTTTGTAAAAGATTAATACTTTGGATGATATTCCAATTTGGAAAAAGACTTGCATTTATATATTAGTTCCCTTTCAGGACATCTCACTGTATTTGTCAGCCAATTAAATACTTTTGAAGTAAGGGTAAGGAATTAGAAATGGGTTAATATTGTCACATGTACCAAGGTATAGTGTGAAGATTATCTTGCATCCTGTTCATCAGATCAAATCATAACGTAGTGCACAGAGGTAGAACAAACTAAACAATAACAATGCAGAATACTTCCTACTCCTTGGTATAAATGCACACTGTGCATCTGGGTGTTGGACTTCCTAGCTAACGGACCCCAGATAGTCAGGAAGCACAATTGCTCTTCATTTCCCATCATCCTCAATACAGGTACCCCCCCCCCCCACCCCCGGCTGTGTGCGGAGCCTATTGCTGCACACTCTGCTCACTCATGACCCCCCCCTCACCCGGCTGTGTGCGGAGCCTATTGCTGTACACTCTGCTCACTCATGACCCCCCCCCTCACCCGGCTGTGTGCGGAGCCTATTGCTGTACACTCTGCTCACTCATGACCCCCCCTCACCCGGCTGTGTGCGGAGCCTATTGCTGTACACTCTGCTCACTCATGACTGCACAGCCAAACACCTGAGTAATCATATTGTCAAGTTCGCTGATGACATGTCAGTGGTGGGGCTCATCAGCAACAATGATGAGATTGCCTGCAGAGAGCAGGTGGAAGAGCTCGAGGCCTGGTGCCAGGCAAATAACCTCTTCCTCAAAGTCAACAAGACAAAGGAGATTGTTATCCACTTCAGGAGAACTCACAGAACTCACAGCCCTCTTTACATTGGCGATTCAGCAGTGGAAACTGCAGGCAGTTTCAAACTTCTGGGAGTGTACATCTCACACAACCTCTCGTGGTCCCAGAACACGCCCTACACAATCAGGAAAGCTCACCCACACCTCTGCTTTCTGAGGAGGTTGAAGAGAGCCGGACTGTGCACATCAATAATCATGACTTTCTACAGGTGCACAGTAGAGAACATCCTAACATGCTGCATCACTGCATAGTAACTAGATTGAACTGCGGAAGGCAAGAAGGGTCTACAAAGGGTAGTCCAAGCTGGCTAACTGATCACTGGCACTTGCCTACCTGCCATCAAGGACATACATGCAGAAAGGTGCTGGATAATATCATAAAGGATCGCATCATCCTGCTCATGGACTGTTTGCCCCACTCCAGTCGGGGAGAGGCAACGTAGCATCCACATCAGGACCACCAGACCCAAAAACGGTTACTTTTCTCAAGCAGTAAGGCTGATCAACACCTCCACCCACTAACCCACCCCTCCTTTAAGCAAATACAATCAATCCATCTATATAATAATAATAATAATAATAATAATAATAATAATGAACTTTATTGATCCTGAGTGGGAAATTCTTTCATTACAGCTATAACATTTACAAACACACTTAGCAGTGTGCAGACTTAACTAATAATAAAGTACAGAATAATAATATACACCATAATAATTTACCAATGTGCAATAATAATATATGAAAAAATAATAAAACCAAGACCATTGTACTATGATGTGTGTTCCCCTGTTGCACAGAGATGAACTACTGTATATGCTCATTGCGTTTGGTAGGAAAGATTTTCTGTAACAATCCTTGTGACCGTGGAGCTGAATTAGTCTGTTTGAAAGGGTGCTCCACTGCTTATTCAGTAGGTCATGGAAAGGATGTGTCAGATTGTCCATAATGGATAACAGTTTGTTCGGTGACCTCCTCTCCACCACTAACTCAAAAGGGTCCTTGTTGTAGCCAGGGATGGATCCAGCCTTTTTGATGAGTTTACTTAGTCTTTTTACATCACCAGCACTGATTCTGCTCCTCCAACATAAAGCCACAAAGAAGACTACACTTGCTCCAACAGACAGGTAAAGGATCTCCAACATCTGCTACACACATTGAAGGATCTCAGCTTCCTTAGAAAATAGAGTCTGCTCATCCCTTTCTTGTAAACAGCCTTGGTGTTGGTTTTTCTGTCAAGTCTGTTGTCGAGGTGAACACCCAAGTATTTGTACTCCTCCACCACCTCAACTTCTTCTCCCAGAATAAATACAGGACTCATCACAGTTCTCTTCCTCCTAAAACGACTCTCGATCTCCCTGGTTTTGCCTACATTCTGCACCACTCCACATAATTGTCCACCAATTCTCTGTACTCCAACTCCTGCCCATCTTATGGAAACATAGAAAACCTAGAGCACAATACAGGCCCTTCGGCCCACAAAGCTGTGCCGAGCACATGCTTACTTTAGAAATTACCTTGGGTTACCCATAGCCCTCTATTTCTTGAAGCTCTATGTACCTATCCAGGAGCCTCTTAAAGACCCGACTGAATCTGCCTCCACCACCACCACCGGCAGCCCATTCCACACACTCGCCACTCTCTGCATAAAAAACGTAACCCCTGACATCCCCTTGGTACATACTTCCAAGCACCTTAAAACTGTTCCCTCACGCGCTAGCCACTTCAGCCCTGGGAAAAAACCTCTGACTACCCACATGATCAATGCCTCTCATTATCTTATATTCCTTTATCAGGTCACTTCTCATCCTCCGTCACTCCAAGGAGAGAAGGCCAAGTTCACTCAACCCATTCTCATAATGTATTGTATTTTTTTAAATTATTGTATTCTTTAGCTTATTATGTTTTTTTGTGTTGTATCATATCTGGAGTAACATTTACTTTACATTTGTGTCCTGGAAATGTTATTAAACAATGTTGAATCTTGAATAAAGTGTAACACTTGTCCAGGATTGCCATTTGGGCCAGACTTTGTCCATGGATTCACCCTCCTGAAGGATGTCCTTATAGGGCTGTCAGGGGCTGTAGGGGTTCATGAAGGTGCCCCCATATTCTTTCAGTCAAAGTGAGCATAAATGACACTGAGCTCATCTGAAAGTGAAACAATGCTTGGTTTTGCTTTGTAGGAGATGATTGCATTCAAGCCCTGCCACAGTTGTTCAGAATCCCTCTGATTCAAAGTTAGTACAGAATTGTCACTTTGCATGAGAAATGGCTTTCTGGATTGTACTTTCCTGGATCACCAATCCGAAACGCTACCAATCTATCCCTTAGCCGATTGCATATCTCTTGGTTCATCCAGGGTTTTGATCAGGGAGGTCTCAGAAAGCACACATCCATGTGTATGGTGGTACAGTGCTAGCCGGAGCACAACAGAGCGCATCCGGCACATCTTTAAGAAAAAAGCCAAAATAAACAAGCTAATTAATTAGGTGCTGCCCAGGGTGATTTGAGTATCTCAGAAACTGCTGATCTCCTGGGAGTTTTACGCACAACAGACCCTGGAGTTTACAAAGAATGGTGCCAAAAACAAAAAAACACCCAGAGAGTGGATTTAACAAGATGTTTTTGCTCACAGAACAGCCACTCGCTGGATGTTTTTTTGTTAATGCACCATTCTTTGTAAACTCTAGAGTCTGCTGTGCGTAAAAATCCCAGGAGATCAATAGTTTCTGAGATACTCAAATCACCCTGGGTGGGACCTAATTTATTAGCTTGTTTATTTTGGTTTTTATCTTGAAGATGTGCCGGACGTGCTCTGGTGTGCGCTGGCTAGCACTGCACCACTGGTTTTGAGGAATTAAAGAGGCTACAGAAGGACTTAAACAGATTAAGAGAATGGGCAAAGAAACGACAGGTGGAATACAATATTGGGAAGTGTATGGCCATGCACTTTAGTGGAAGAAATGAAAAGGTTGACTACTTTCTAAATGGAGAGAAAATACAAAAAATGAGGTACAAAGGGTCTTGGTAGTCATTGTGCAGGGTTCCCTAAAGGTTAATTTGCAGGTTGAGTCTGTGGTGAGGAAGGCAAATGCAATGTTAGCATTTGTTTCAAGAGGACTAGAATATAAAAGCCAAGATGTAATGTTGAAACTTTATACAACACTGGTGAAGCCTCACTTTGAGTATTGTGAGCAGTTTTGCGCCCTGTATCTTAAAAGGAATGTGTTGAAACTGAAGAGGATTCAAAGGACATTCGCAGAAATGATTCCAGGATTGAATGGCTTGTCATATGAAGAGCATTTGATGGCTTTGGTCCTGTATTCACTAGAATACATGACTTAATTGCAACCTTTCAATTGTGAAAGGCCTTGAGAAAGCGGATGTGGAGAGGATGTTTCCTGTGGTGGGAGAGTCTAGGACCAGAGGACACAGCTTCAGAATAGAGGTGCATCCTTTTAGAATGGAGATGAGGAGGAATTTTTTTTAACCAGAGAGTGGTGAATCTGTGGAATTCTTTGCCATAGGCAGCTGTGGAGGCCAAATCTTTATCTATATTTAAGGCAGAGGTTGATGAACTCCTGATTGGTCAGGGAAGGAAGGGAGAAGGCAGGAGATTGAGGCTGAGTGGAAATTTGATCAGCCATGATGAAATGGTGGAGAAGATTGGTGGGCCAAATGGCCTACTTCTGCTCCTATTTCTTTATGGTTTTACGGTCTTACGGGACAGAAAATGAACACACCTGACACACAAGATGTAGAGATCAGGGAAGCAGAAATCTATGAATACTGCTGACATACAGATATATACCACAGATCTGGATAGTACTATGTCAGTTCATCATCATTTTTCCCGGGGATAGCTGGGAAATTTCACTGGAGTCTTGTCGAAAAGTGAAAATTTCATAATGTAAATTTGCTGGAATATCAGTCTGTATCTGGAGTGTGCTTAAACTAAGGGATGAGAATTCCAGAAATTCCAGAATTTTGCTCCTGAGGATTTGTTTTTACAGTAAACCTCTCACGCTTGCTCAAGGAAGTTAGGCAAATGCTAAGGTTGCATTTTTTGAATTGTGGACTAATCTGGAACCATTCTACCCTGAAGCATATAAAACGATTTCATTAACTACCAGAATTCCTGAACCTCTTTACACTTTTTGATGCAGTAAAATAACTTAAAGTCATATGTCATGTTATTATCTATAATTTAATATAGTTAACAAATCCAGTGGATAGCATTTATATGGTCACTATAATTTGCCTCCTTTTGCTAATTTATTATAACACGGAAAATCCTTTGAAACCTGCACAAAAGCATAAAGGCCAGTTAACTTAGTCACGGTACCTCAGCAAAATAATTTGTCTTCGCATAACCAAATGCATCAGCTAGACTGTCAGAAGTAGAATAGTAATCAGTGTCCAGTGACTAATCATATAATAGCCATGAAAATTTTAAATTTTTGAATTGAATAATCTCCCTAGTTCCCAAAACCACACAGGAATCTGGACTAAATTCATTAGGCTAACTTCCCAATGTTAATTTTTTTGATGTCACTCCTTCATAATAGCCCAGAAAATCTCCACAACCAACTGAAAGGCCATTCTTTTTACTGACTTTCTCCAACCTGCTTTAAGAAGTAGTTTGATAACCTGCTGCATTGTGCACGCTCTCCCAAATTTCTAATAGACCCATGGTGAAAAAAGATTTGAAACACTCTTCAAGGGACTGCAGATAGTCCTAATCCCCTAAGCTTCTAAACTGTTGCATTCTCTTTTTCTTTCAGGTACTGGTTCCATCTCCTTTTGAAAACTACTTCTGAAATTATCTCCATTACTGTAATAGACAACATTTTCCAAATGCTAACCATATACTAAATTAAAAAGAAGTGGGGCGGGTGAGAGTAGGGTTCAAATGGAATAGTTTCCCTCAATCTACTTTGTATGGACCTCCCATTATTCTGAACACCCCTATCTCATCTCCTCTCAATTTTCTCTGAGAACAATCCCAGCTTTCCCCATTACATATTCTCCACAAATAGAGCACTAAGGTGCAGTAACAAAAAATTGGACATGGTGCTTCACTTGTTTTATAAAGATTCTAAGTAACTTCCTCATCTCAATCTGCTCTGCTACCTTCAAAGATTTAGGCATATAGAATTGTTTTGTTTGTCCTACATTCTTCCTGGTGTGAATGTAAATGGACTATACCAATAGTTCGACTCATCCTTTTCTATCCTCCACACTTGTTCCTCAATCTTTTTCTTCATTTATTTTCCCCTTCACTCACTTGCCCCAAAGAAGTTTCATGCCTTTGTCAGTGAAGAGTAGTAATCCTATTGATGGCTGTGTTAACATTTTTTTCCCAGACCACTTTGCCAGAAGTTGATTTCATTACTTAATTGCAGGGCCTGTCTGTAAGATAGAGGAAATTATTCCAAAGTTATGTAACCTCGACTGATGTCCCAGAAAGAATGTTGAAAATCTTGCTCTGAACCCCAAGATTGTAGGCAACAAAGAGTTGCATTGTTTCCTGTAGCCAAATGCGTGAACGTGGAGTTGAATCAATCAGTCGAAGTTTAATGCATTCAGTTATCAGCTTGCTGATATTACCTTGACTCTGATAGGCATCAGTGACAAAGCATGGAGTCAATGTGGAGCTGTACCCCGCTGTGTTAGAAGCTGCAAGGGGGATAATGGACACAATTACAGTGACGTAATCCATTATGCATTTCCATTTGCATCAATGTGGAATGTACTTGGGGAAAACCTAACCTGGTTGGACCAGCTTGGCAATGCAATTACTTCTGGCTTGGATGCCATAGGAAGTCCTGTTCTAGAGGCAAATATCTAGCTGAGGCTTTCTCTGCCATTTGAGATAGATGTTAAAAACTGTTGAGTGATATTGTTCGAAGAAAGTCTAAGTGAGTTCTATCAGTATACTAAACCGGTACTTTTCCAGGAAACTAGGTTGTTCTCTCAATGCCCTTTATTTTAACATAGACAACGTGCCTTATAACCATTTATGCAAGTAGAAATTCACTGTGTGTAGTACTTTGAGGTTTCTGTTTGTGTGTTGCAGTACCTATATTACAAGTCGAGATACTCATTTCAAACAAATAGCATAGGTCACAGCTCCATGCTAATGCATGTTGGTAAGGCACAGGATCTTCTGGTAACTTACTCTTACACATGTCTCTGTGCACTGACCTATCAAATTCCATAAATTTCCATTATCTACAGATGTGGATCAAATTCCACCTCCTCTATTTCACACACAAAAGCAGATTGGTTCCTGGCCAAGTGCAGTTGCCTTCAGCAAGCTCTGTGGCCTAATCAGGTTGACAGGAATGTCGAGATTTCTTCTAATAAATTATCCAAAACCGTGCACTTACAGGGTATGGAAACCAAATGTACATGTGACAGTATAAAACATTAGTGGAATTCAAATCAAATATTAATAACAAATAAAACTCTTGGATTAAGAAAAACCAAATATAGCTTTGTCTCCTTCTTCTTTGTAATTTGAAGATATCTTTCCCTCCATGACACTTGTTCATTCCTTCACTACCATTAACAGCCCACCTCTATCCTTTAACCTACTTAATAAAAGACAAGAGCCCATTTGCACTTTCCTGCTGAAACATTTATTTTCTTACACACCTTTCAGCTGAATAGACCGTACACACTTTTCCTGATGGGCTCTTTATGCTGAAGAGTCCAAGCAGATTGGCAACTGCTTAGAAGAAACCACTGTTCCATCCGCAAGCTAGATCCAAGCTTCCTGTCCTGATGGAGGGACTTGGCCTGAAATGCCCCAGGCTGAAACGTTGACAATTCCTTCTTTCACACACCAATTCCCTGGGTTGCTAGAAATGTTGATCCACCCACACAGTTCCTCCAGCAGTTTATATTTTGCTCCAGATTCCAGCATCTGAATTCTCTTATCTCCAAGCTTCTGGTCTGTTCCACTTCCATTGTGACAGTTTGTATCTATCACCTGTTCATTCAATGATTTCCAGCTATCATTCCATCTAATCCTCATAAAACTTATTTTAGTTATTTCACTTCCTTTAATTTGTGACCCCATTGCTAAGCATTAGATGTCGTTTCTATTTACTCTATCTACGCTGCCCATAATTTTATAGAGCTCAAGTAAATCTGCCTTCACCCTCTTTTATTCCAAATAAACCAACCCCAGCCAATCCTCTATTTCCTTGTAACCACAGTTCTTCAGTCCTGGCAGCATTCTCCTAAATCTCCTTTGTTGTTTCATGAAGTCACATTCTTCCTCTAAAGTGGTGATTGAAATTGTATATAGTACTTAATCTGAGGTGTAAATAGCATTGAATACAGCTCTAGCATAGCATCTCTGCTCGTAAATTCTTTGCCTTGGAAAAAAGAGGAAGGCATCATCCAATTCCCTTTAACCATTTTATTGGTCTATACCACTACTTTTAAAGATCTGTGGAGTATTCTTTAAGTCTATTTGTTCCTCCACCCTATTCGGCATTGCTCCATTTAGTGCCCATGCTTTTTATTTATAAATATCCCTAAGTGCATCAACTCAGACTTCTCTGCATTAAAAATGCTATTTACAATGGTTATGCCCAATTGATCAAACCATCCGCATCTCATGTAGTCAAAGCAACAACCGCAGAGGCATCTCTTTACTCTCAGTAGCTGGGAAAATCTTACCCAGAGTCCTGCTAGACAGGCTGAATGCTTATCAGGAACGAGGTCATTGCCTGGAAAGTCCATGCGTCTTCAGGAGAAGAAGAAAAACTATCGACATGACCTTTGCTGCAAGACAAATGCAGGAAAACTGCCAGGAGCAGAACAGACAGCTCTACACCACCTTTGTCGACCTTCCCAAGGTCTTCGGCACTGTGAGCAGAGAGGGGTTATGGAAGGTCATGCAAAATTTAATTGCCTGGCAGATTCATCACCATGGTCATGCAGTTTCATGATGGGATGTCAGCCTGCGTGCTTGGTGAATGTGACTGTTCTGTTGCTTTCCCAGTCACAAATGGGGTCAAGCAGGGATGAGTGTTGGCACTCATCCTCTTCAGCATGATGTTGAGTGCGATGTTGACTGATTTATTCCAGGGCAGTGATCCCGGAATCCATATCAAATACAGGATGGATGGCAAGCTGTTCAGGCTGTGCAGGATTCAAGCCATTACTAAGGTCAAAGATATGGTGCTAAAAGACTTCCTATTCGCTGACGACTGTGCTCTCAGCGCAAGCTCTGAGTCCAACATGCAGGACATTGACAAATTTTCCACTGCATGTGACAACTTCATTCTCACATCAGCACCAAGAAGACAGAGGTCATGCACCAAGCAGCCCCAGATCAACCACAGGCTCACGTTGAGCCATCCATCTCAGTGAACAGCCAGCAGCTCCAGGCAGTCGACAAATTCACATATCCTGACAGTACTCTCTCAAGAGCAGTTCACATTGACGATGAGGTCAGCTGTAGCATTGCCACCGTTAGTGCCAATTTTGGGAGACTACGTGACATTCTCTGGGGGTGAAGGGGAATTACCCTGAAGAACAAGCTGAGAGTCTACTGCACTGTCATTGTACCCCACCCTCCTCTACGCATGAGAAACATGGACTGTGTACATGAGACATCGCGTAGACTGAACCACTTCCACTTGTCATGCCTATGGAAGATCATGAAAATCAATTGGCAAGGCAGAATTCCTGACGTGGATATGCTGTCTGCAGCAGACATGCCCACAATCCACACATTGTTGATGAAACATCAGATGGGCGGGCCATGTTGTCAGGTTGTCAGATGATCGCATCCCCAAACAATTGTTCTTCGGGGAGCTGTCCACAGGGAAGCGCTCTCGTGGTGGTCGGTGAAAGGGATTGAAGGACATGCTCAAGTCCTCGCTCTAGGCCCTTGAGATCACCCACATTTCTTGGGAACATGCATCCTTGACTCGCTCATCCTCGTGCACCCTTCTCAATAAAGATGCCGCTAAAGATTCAACCCAGATAATGTAAGGTGGTTCATTTTGGTAGGGCAGATATGATGGCAGAATATAGTATTAATGTTAAGACTCTTGGCAGTGTGGAAGAGCAGAGGGATCTTGTGGTCTGAGTCCATAGGACACTCAAAGCTGTTGCGCAGGTTGACTCTGTGGTTAAGAAGGCATACACTGCATTGGCCTTCATCAACCATGGGATTGAGTTTAAGAGCTGAGGGGTAATTTTACAGCTATATAGGACCCTGGTCACACCCCACTTGGAGTACTGTGCTCAGTTCTGGTCACCTCACTACAGGAAGGATGTGCAAGCTATAGAAAGGGTACAAAGGAGGTTTACAAGGCTGTTGCCAAGATTGGGGAACTTGCCTTATGAGAATAGGTGGAGAGGCGGAGGATGAGAGGCGACCTGATAGAGGTGTATAAGACAATGAGAGGCATTGATCATGTGGATAGTCAGGGGCTTTCTCCCAGGGCTGAAATGGCTAACATGAAAGGGCACAGTTTTAAGGTGCTTGGAAGAGGGTACAGAGGAAATATCAGCATTAAGTTTTTTTGTGCAAAGAGTGATGAGTACGTGGAATGGGCTGCCGGCGACAGTGGTGGAGGTGGATACGATAGGGTCTTTTAAGAGACTCCTGGATAGGTACATGGAGCTTAGACAAATAGAGGGCTATGGGTAAGTCTAGGTAATTTGTAAGGTAGGGATACGTTCAGCACAGCATTGTGGGCCGAAGGGCCTGTGCTGTGCTGTAGGCTTTCTAAGTTTCTAATGTTTCAAATCTGAAAAGAATCTCAATGCTGAAGCAAAAGGGAAATGACAACAGCGGAAAGAATGCGCAGAATCCACCTCAACTACAGAATCTTCACACATTTGCCCAACATGTGGGAGGTACTTCCTAGCCCGGATTGGACTAATCAGTCACCTCCGGATACGTAAATAACAAACACACACGCCCACTGAAGTCAGCAGTCCTCCTCGCTGGTGCTATCATCTACAAACTTCTTTATCATTCTGTCATGGTGCACTCTCGGAGGACTGGATCCTGGTGTGGAGCAATAGCAGGTTCCCCAGGGAGACACGGAAACAAGAGGCTAGACAATGGAATACCAACAGAACCTCAGAGGTGCGACTGAGCAACGCCACGAGACGATTCATTCTCTTTGGCACAATAACTGAACTAAGGCACTGAATGAGAGTCCTCTTGACATAATCATAGAGTGCAGGAAACACATGCCAGCCACAATTATCTCGACAAGATTAAACTGAAAACACAAGGGCTTAATGACTCTAGTTAAGATATTGATTAGTAAATACAGATGCTCCAAAACCCTGGCATGCTCAAAGCTCTATGGGAAGCTGCAGGGCTCAGGACAGTAGCTTCCCCTCCAAGGCTGGCATGTGACAGCCTAGGGAGTTCTCGAGGCAGGTCTGGAACTTGAGGCACCGCTGGAAAATTGGAACAACTCTGACTATCCCAAGGCAGGTCTGAATAAACACAAGGCAGACCTGGAGCTTGAAGCAGTGAAGGAAAATCTGGAACAGATATATAGCTGAGAAATATTACATTTGACTAGAAGTAAAGGCTGGCTGGTGGCATAGTGGCATCAGCGCCGGACTTCGGAGCGAAGGCTCCCGAGTTTGAATCCAGCCGGCTCCCTTGCACGCTTTCCATCCATGCTGGGTTGAGCGTCGAGCTAGCAACTCGGCCTCGTAAAAATAAGAAAGCCTGTTAAAATAATGCTATCACGATGGCGTCCCGATGACTCCACTCCGAATTAAGGGCTTTCTTCTTCTTCACTAGAAGTATAGCATATAACTCGTAAGCATTGCAGAATAACTTAGAATTTAAGCATATAACTTGGAAACATTGCAATCGACTCAAAAATATAGCAAAAAACTTGGAACAAAAGGTATAATATGGGAGACCACACAAACTATACTAACCCAGTTAATCTTGGAAAAAAATCTTGAACATAGACTGGAGAAGCTCAGAATCTTCCCTGGGTCCATAGAATATTGAGATAATTCTGTCATGGTGCACTCTGACCAATGGACCTAGGTGCAGAGGAATGGCAGGATCCCACAAGATAATTTATTCTGTCTGACAAAATGATCCCCCTAAGGCACTGAATGAGAGTCCTCTTGAAATAATCATGGAATGCTGGAGCATGTGTCAGCTACAATTGACCTGACAAGATTAAACTGAAAACACAAGGGCTTAATAACTCTAATTAAGATATTGATTAGTAAATACAGGTGCTCAAAAACTCTAGAAATTCAACGATCTATGGCAAGCTGGATGGCTGATGACACACTTTCTCGATCTTTTGATCTGCATCATTAATACAAAAAGTGATCAAGCACGGAACCCTTTGGAATGTTTGTGATAATGTCAGGAAACCAACTGTTAATTGTCGCCCTCTGCTTCCTGTTACAGAGTCAATTTTGGACTCCTTTAGATCTCATGAAACTTTAATTTGTTTGACCAACATGTTATCTGAGACCTGATTAAAACTTGTTAAAATCCATCAGGTCTACCTCAAACCTAACACTTTTATTTAACCTTCTATTCTTTTTAAAGCATTCGATAAGACCATAAGATTTAGGAGCAGAATTAGACCATTTGGCCCATTGAGTCTGCTCCACCATTTCTTCATGGCTTATCCAATTCTCCTCTCAGCCTCAGTCTCCTGCCTTCTCCCCGTATCCCTTCATGCCCTGACCAATCAAGAGTCTATCAACCTCTGCCTTAAATCTATATAAATAATTCGCCTCCACAGCTGCCTGTGGCAAAGAATTCTATAGATTCACCACTCTCTGGTTAAGGAAATCTCTCCTCATCTCCATTCTAAAAGGACCTACTCTATTCTGAGGCTGTGTCCTCTGATTTTAGACTCTCCCACTATAGGAAACATCTTTGCATATTCACTCTGTCAAGGCCTTTCACCATTCTACAGGTTTCAATGAGGTCACCCCTCATTCTTTTGAATTCTAGTGAATACACCCCAGCGACATCAAACACTCTTCATATGACAAGCCATTCATTCCTGGAATCATTTTTGCGACCCTCTCCAGTTTCAGCACATTCCTTTTAAGATAAAGAGCCCAAAACTGCTCACAATGCTCCAAATGAGGCTTCACCAGTGCTTTATAAAGTCTCAACATTACACCTTTGCTTTTATATTCTAGCCCTCTTAAAATGAATGTTAACATAACATTTGCCTTCCTAACCACAGACTGAACCTGTAAATTGACCTTTAGGGAATCCTGCACAAGGACTCCCAAGTCCTTTTTGCACCTCATTTTTTTTTGTATTTTCTCTCCATTTAGAAAATAGTCAATCCTTTCATTTCTTCTACTGAACTGCATGACCATACACTTCCCCGACTCTGTACTCCATCTGCTACTTCTTTGCCCAGTCTGCTAATCAGTCTAAGTCCTTCTGCAGCCTCTCTACTTCCTCAAAATTACCTCCCCCTCCACCTATCTTCATATCATCTGTAAACTTTGGAACAAAACCAACATTTCCACAATCCAAATCATTGACAAATAGCGTAAAAAGAATTGGTTCCATCACAGACCCCTGTGAAACACTACTAGACACTGGCAGCTAAGCAGTAAAGGCTCCCTTTATTCCCATTTTTTGCCTTCTGCCAATCATCCACTGCTTTATCCATGCTAGAATTTTTCCCGTAATACAATGGGCTCAAAGCTTGTTAAGCAGACTCATGTGTGGCATCTTGTCAAAGGCTTTCTGAAAATCCAAGAACACAACATCAATCAATTCTCCTTTGCCTATCCTGCTTGTTATTTCTTCAAACAATGTCAACAGATTTGTTAGGCAAGATTTTCCCTTGAGGAAACCTTGTTGACTATGGCTTATTTTATCATGTATCTCCAAGGACCCTCGGACTTTACCCTTAACAATTGACTCCAACACAACCACTGAGGCCAGACTAATTGGCCTATAATTTCCTTTCCTCTGCTTCTCCCCCTGAAGAGTGGAGTGATATTTGCAATTTTCCACTCTTCCAGAACCATTCCAGAATCTAGTGATTCTTGAAAGATCATTACTCATGCCTCCACAATCTCTTTAGCCACCCCTTTCAGAACTCTGGGGTATACGCCACCTGATCCAGGTGACTTATCTAACTTCAGACATTTCAGTTTCCTAAGAACCTTCTCTCTAGCTATGGTAACTTCACACACTTCATGACCTTGACATACCTAGAACTTCCACCGTACTGCTAGTGTCTTCCGCAGTGAAAACTGATGCAAAATACTTAATTAATTGGAATGCCATTTCCTTGTCCCCAATTACTATTTCTCTAGCATAGTTTTCCAGCATTCTGCTATCCACTCTTACCTCTCCTTCACACTTTATGTATCTGAAGAAACTTTTGGTATCACCTTTAATATTATTAGCTAGCTTACTCTTGTATTCCATCTTTACCTTCTTAATGATTTTTTTAGTTGCCTTCTGTTGGTTTTTTAAAAGCTTCCTAATCCTCTAACTTCCCACTAATTTTTGCTCTATTATATACCCTCACTTTGGCTTTTATGTTGGCTTTGATTTGTCTTGTTAGTCACGATGATGTCATCTTGCCTTTGGAATATTTCTTCCTCTTTGGGATGTATATATCCTGTGCCTTCCAAATTGCTTCTGGAAATTCCAGCCGTTGCTGCTCTGCCGTCATCCCTGCCAGTGTTCTTTTCCAATCATTTCTGGTCAAATCCTCTTTCATGTCTCTGTAATTCCCTTTACACCACTGTAATACTGATACATCTCCTTTAGCTTCTCCTTCTTAAATTACAGGGTGAATTTGATCAAATTATGATCACTTTCCCCTAAGGTTTCTTTGACCTTAAGCTCTCTAATCAATTCTGGTTCATTGCACAACACCCAGTCCAGAATAGCTGATCCCCTAGTGGGCTCAAACACAAGCTGTTCTGTATAGCCATCTCACAGGCATTCTAGAAAACCCCCCATTGGAATTCAGCACCAACCTGATTTTCCCAATCTACCTGTATATTGAAGTCCCCCATGACAATTGTAATATTGCCCTTTTGGCATGCAGTTTTATCTCCCGTTGTAATTGTAGACCACATCCTTACTATTGTTTAGAGGTCTGTATACAACTCCCATCAGGGTCTTTTTACCTTTGCGGTTCTGTAGCTCTATCCATAATGATTCAACACCTTCCGACCTTATGTCACCTCTTTCTAATGATTTAATTTCATTTTTTCCCAGCAGCGCAATGCTGCCCCTCTGCCTTCCTGCCTGTCCTTTCGATACGGTGTGTATCCTTGACTTTAAGTTCCCAGCTATAATCTTTCATCCGTGATTCCCTGATGCCTACAACATTATACATGCAATCTGCAATTGTGCTACCAGTTCATCTGCCTTACTCCGCAACTTCTCCACTAACTGTTTTGGCACTCTGGTTCCCATCCCCCTGCAACTTCAGTTTAAACCCCACCATGCAGCATTAACAAACCATTCTACACAGATATTCGTTACCCCTCGAGTTCAGGTGCAAACCGTCCCTTTACAGGTCCCACCTTCCCTGGAAGAGAGCACAATGTTCCAAAAATCTTATGCCATTTCTCCTACACCAAACCTTCCTAGTTCTGGCCTCATTAGCACATGGCATGGATAGCAATCCTGATATCACAATGCTGGAGGTCCTACCCTTAAACTTAGCACCTAACACCCTGAACTCCCTATGCAGATCTTTGTCACTTATCCTACCCATGTCATTGGTACATAAATGGATCATAACTTCTGGCTGTTCGCCATCCCACTTAAGACTGCTGAGGACTCGATCTGAGATGTCCTGGCCCTGGCACCCAGGAGGGAACATGCCATCCAGGAATTTCATTCTCACCCACAGAACCTCCTCTTTGTTCCTCTAACTAACAAATCTATCACCACAATGTGCCTTTTCTCCCCACCTCCCCCAACTGTATCCAAAATGATGTACCTGTTGTTGAGGGGGATGGCCAGAGGTGTACTCAGCACTGGCTGTTTAATCCCCCTCCCCTTCCTGACTGTCACCCAGTTCCTGTGTCCCGCACCTTGGGTGTAACTACCTCTCTACATGTCCTATCTATCACCTCCTCAGCCTCCCAAACGATATGGATTTCATCCAGTTCCAGTTCCAACTCCTTAATGCAGTTTGCTAGAAGCTGCAGCTGGATGCACTTTTAGCAGTTGTAGCCGTGCATCTCTGCTGTCTTAGCTGAGCAGAAATAGAGGGAAGGAGAAAAGAAAAAACTTAACCTGGAGCTTTTCTTTTCTTTGTTTTATCTGACTGAAGCCTCTCTTTGCCAAAGCCTTGAAGAGCTAAAGCCTCAAGATCACCACCCTGAACCTGTCCACTCAGACGACGGCCACGGTGCTTGCCCCTGCCTTCCTTAATTTGCTCTTTCTCAAACATGGATTAGCTGCTGGTCAAAGCTCTATTGTGCTTTGATTCAATTAAGTTAATAAGACACAAATCTCCCATAAAGACTCCATTCTATCTGTCCCTGATTTACCTGTGTCTTTCCAAATGTGGATTTATACTGTCTGTTCAGGATTGATTCCTATAATTAGATCACCAAATTTAAACTAGCAGCCTTGAAATTACTCGATGTATCTTTGCCTGCTGTTTAAATAATAGAACATGATTAGTTGTACATCAGTCTTAAGGCACCACTGTTGTAGCACAGGAAGATTAAAAACAATGTAGTTAAGCCTCTATGACTGCCCCTCCTCCTGCTTCTAACGCCTTGGGCTCTGTTTCATTTAGACTTGGCAACTAATCGCCAACTAAATTGCTAAACACCTTTATATTTTCTTCTTTATGTATTTAAATAAATACTTCTCACTCAGTCTCCTTAAACGCAGTATTAGTATCATACTAATGGGTGTATGGGGTGTCAGGGAGGGGTAGCACCTCTGGTGGGGGAACATGTCACGTCCTTTTCAGGGCGGTTAGTCCACCTTTGGTCCCCACCTGGCACTCAGCTCTCACCTGTGGCTCTCCGTAGCTGTTTGCATGCGACAGCGGCCACACCCCGGGCAACGGCTTCGACAAGCCGGCTAAACCAGGTGAGGGTAGCCGACGGGTCTCAAACCCTCGGTGAGATAGGGAGTTGTCTATCCCAGCATGTGAACACAGACTCCGGCGAATTGAGCGGACGAGACCAATGGAAGGTCCAACGGTCAAGAAGGCGGTCTCTGCAAGCGTCGTGGAACGTGTAGAGCAGGACAAGACACAGAAGACGTCCTGGTCATCCACTGCGCCTAGTCCCATCTCCAGCCGTGTAGACTCTGTCTTGCCACTGGATCCAGATGGGAATTGGGAAGAGAGAGTGAGGCTGACGCTGCGCAACTCTCCCTCACTTAAATCCAAATCACGCGCTAGTCTCGACACCATCATAATGGTGTCGAGGTCCTCATCGACGTCAACAATGGACGAACAACAACAACATTAGTATCATCCTCGTGTGAAGATGGTCACAGAGGATTCTTTACAAATCTTACCCACACATCCATACTTGTTATTTTCTCTCTGATAGCTCCTACTCTTTCCTTTGTTACTGATTTGCTCTTTATGCATTTACACTTTCTTTGATATCACTTGCCAAAGTATTAATTGTTACACTAAGGTGGTCCTACTAAAGGAACACACCTAAGTTGATGGAGCAACTTAGCAGGTCACACAGCATCCATGGAAATAAATCAACAGTGGATGTTTTGGGCTGAGACCCTTCATCAGGATGGAAGGAAGTTCATCCTTACAAAAGGAAGTTGTGTGGAATTCTTATACATTGTTTCTGTTCTCTTAGCTCAGGGTTTCCTAACCTTTTTTATGCCATAGATCGATACCACTAATCATGGGGTCCTCAGACCCCAGGTTGGGAACAACTGTTCAGCTGCTTAGTGGTGAATTGTGTCAGTGTTATGAATTGGAGTATAGGGATGGTTACTTAATCTGTATTAAGGAGTGATTTAGCATGTTCTTTATAAAGAGCCTCCCTCTGTCAGGGAATTCTGATCGCCTTTTCAGATTGTTCCATAAGATGACTATCATCTTTACTGTCAGGATTTTTTATATTTCTCTCTTTCACTCTTTCAGTCAATCCTGTTTAGTCTTTCGTCATAAGAAACCCCATCCACAATTGACCAAATAAATGTACTATATAATGCTAAGTAGTTGATACATGGACATCCTTCTCTAATTTAGGGGACCATTACTGCATAAAGTATTGCAGATTGTGGCTTTAGTAATACCTTACCTATTTGAAGCATAACCTTCCACCTTTGTATTCAATTAATCTGTCACTAATTGATATAATTTATTACTTGATTGCTATACCTACCTTTTATACATCATCCACTGGTGTATCCAGACCCCTCTGTATCTCAAAATTCTGTAATCTCTCACTATTCAGATTATACTCATTGCAATTTATCCTAGTAAAATAGACAATATTTTATTTTTCTCAAATCATACCCTTTGCCAGATCTTTGCCCATTTATTGCTGCCTATGTTTGTTCTCTCGCAACTTAATTTATATTTGTTCTCTCACAACTTAATTTCCTGCCCACCTGTGATATTCAGTTACTTTGATCTATATGTGCAGCTTGGAGATGTTTACAACCCTCCTTAAATGGTTTGTGGCCATTCCAGGATTGCAGCCAAAAGGCTTGTACCATTTACCCACAGCTCCTAATGGAGTAATTAGACTTAATGGTGAAATAAGTCTGTCCTCCTAGGCACTATTACCATTCTGCTTTGATTTCAGGGTTCACTAGAGTTTGCATCAGTTCCCCACTAGTAAGAATTCCATGGAGACTCATAAAGACCTAGTTTTGGAATATGTGCAGACACACCCTGTTTGGGTGAGGCATTGGGAGAGAAACTGGGAAATGATTCTAAAAAAAAATTCTGGGGAATTTTTCCTTTTGACTCAAAATCTCCCAACCCTGTAATTGGATTTTTCAGGAAAAAGGAATCTCTGTAGAATTACTTCAGGACTGAAATTCAAAACAGAATTAGAAGCTGCAAATCTGAAATAATATAATGCTGAAAATACTTGGTAGTTCAGGCAGCTTCTGTAAAAAGCAAAAGAGTTTAATTTCATGCCAGAATTATATTCCATAACAACTTTGGTCACCATCAGGCTTTACATTCAGAGCCCGGCATCCCTATGAGTCTGTGGTTCTTGCTTGGATGCTTCATGCTGCAGCCTAGAATTGGGTTTCTTGAGCTTCTGACCCTTGCTAGATGAGGCCTGGAAGTTTTGCAGCTGCCTTTAATTCTCAAAAATAAAAAATCTGAAGGCTATTTTCAATGGCAAATTACAGACATAGAGCAACCAACTAAACATCTGGTATTGAAGGCAACAAACAATTAATGTCTGGCAGAACAATTTATCAAAGTCACACCTTGTGGTATATTCAGTTCTTAAGGTTATCCTTTGAGAGTTTCTTAATGCAATATTGTATTTAATTTGTATTTTGTGGTGTCAGTTGACTCTCCAGTGTCTAATATATCAGAGTAATAGACTTCTACAACACAAAACTGGATCTTTGGCACAACTCATCCATATTGAATGAAGTGGCTTCTTGAGCTAGTCAAATTGTTTGGCCCATATCTCCCTTTCAGAGCTAGTCTACATTTGGCCCATATCTCCCTTTCAGAGCTAGTCTACATTTGGCCCATATCTCCCTTTCAGAGCTAGTCTACATTTGGCCCATATCTCCCTTTCAGAGCTAGTCTACATTTGGCCCATATCTCCCTTTCCGAGCTAGTCTACATTTGGCCCATATCTCCCTTTCAGAGCTAGTCTACTTTTGGCCCATATCTCCCTTTCAGAACTAGTCTACATTTGGCCCATATCTTCTGTTACGTGACCATGGTTCCGTTTACTGTGAGTGTCACCTTAAAACCTAAATGAGGTGGGACTATGACGTCAGTATACAAGCTGCAACAGACGTCTGGGACTTTCAGAGAGGAGAGAGAGGGAGAGGGAGAGGGAGAGGGCGAGGGCGAGGGTGAGGGAGTGGGAGTGGGAGTGGGAGTGGGAGTTTTGGACTGCAAGCTGCCAGCCATAGCTTGCTGTAAAAAATGGGTGAAGCCTGATACTTTCCCATGCCCAAAGGATTGAGTTGATTAACGGCACACCGTGCACATTGGACGTGTGACTGTCACTTCATATAATCTATACGTGGATTTTTTTTGGCGTAGCTTGTGGCGACCACTGTTGTTAACCCTTACCTGGATTCCGGTGTGTTAAGTGGTAACCACTTGTGTGAAGGGATATCCTGTGACTGTCACCTTGGGATATTTCTACGTGGATTTCGGAACGACTCGACGGATAAGACCTTCGGCGACTGTTACTTTGTTTTCCCAGTGTGGAACCTGTGTTTGTCATCTTAAGGCTTTAAGAACTGTTCCTAAGCTTGACAGTTTGGGAACCACACACATGCATAACACTGTTAACTTCTGTTTATTTCGTTTAAGTTTCTATATTTTTGAGTAGATACCAATAAAAGTAATGGTTTAACATTGAAACCTGACTCAATTTATGCTCCATTGCTGCTGGTACGTAACACTCCCTTTCAAAGCTAGTCTACGTTTGGCCCCATATTTCCCTTTCTTATCCATGAATCTGTCCAAATATATTTTAAACTTTGTATTCTATATAGTCACTATCCTATATCAACACATTCAGGCAACTAATTACCTAGGTCTCTATTCTGCTACACTCCCCTGGGCCCTCTGGTTTACTGATCTGGTTTAAACTCCCAACATTCATCACTTCACACTTGTCTGAGTTAAGTTCCATCCCCTGTTCCTTTGCTTACTTTCCCAATTGATATAGGTGGTAACTCTATCTCAGCTGATATAGATCGTAGACCACCAATTCTGCAAACCTACTAATAATGCCACCTACATTCTGATCAAAATTGTTAATAAATATGACAAATAATAGGGGACCCAGCACTAGCCCTGAAGAATAACCCTTGACCACCTCTGACTTCTCCCGCCAAGCCAATTTTGTATCCACCTGGCTAGTTCACCCTGGATTCCATGTGATATCACCTTCCAGTTCTCTCTACCATGCAGGACCTTGTTAAAGGCTTTGCTAAATTTCACGTAGACAGCCACTATTGCTCTGGCTCCATCAATCATCTTGGTCATCCCTTCAATAAACTCAATTAAATTCATTAACTGTGATTTCCCATGCACAAAGGAATGCTGACTATCCCAAATCAGTCACTGCTTTTCCAAATGCAGATAGATCCTGTAACAGACCCACCACTGATGTTAGGTTTACTGGCCTGTAGTTCCCCAGCCTGTCTTTGCAGCCCTTCTTAAATAAAGGCCTCATCAATTTCTTCCTTTGCTTCCCCTAGCATCCTAGGGTTCACTTGGGCTTAAGGATTTATCTACCTTTATGCACCTTAAGACCATCAACACCTTTTTTGTAATATTGGTAAGTTTCAGGACATCATTGCTGTCTTCCCTGAATTCGCTAGCTTCTATGAGCTATACGCTTCTTCACAGTAAGTACAAGGGAGAAATATTCTGTTATGTTTTGTAACTTCAAAACATTAAACTAATTCAAAGGGACACCCAGGAGTCCGGGAATGCGGGTCTGCCTTCGTCTTTAAGCTTAAGCAAGGCGGACGCATATCACGTGGTAGGGTGATGTCCTATACAATTAATGTATTTTTACATATAACCCTTAATAAGTTATTTAAACAAACGAGAATGCTTAATCGAACTATATATATACACACACACAAGATCACTCTAATATTATTGAAATATTAAATACACAAAATATTCATTTAAGACCTCACTTTTCACTCTAATTGCCCTTTTGCTCTTACAATGCTTACAGAATCTCTTAGGATTCCATTTTACTTTACCTTCCAAGAATATCTCACATCTAATATGCCATCAGTGTATGCCCAACATTCCTTATATTTATATCATTTTTATTCTTTATAATTGTTGAATGTCTTTGTTTTTGTAGCATGTAGCATAGCCACTGACGATGCTAGGTTCACTGGCCTGTAGTTCCTCGCAGCCCTTCTTAAATAAAAACATATGGCCTCAGCACTTTCTTTCCTTGTTTTCCCACAACACCACAGCAAAGTCTTAATGCATGTAAATGTATATGGTGAATAAAGTTGATCCTTGATCCTTCTGTAAAAGAGTCACCTGATCCCAGTTCCTTATATGTAATATATATTTTACCTTACCTGGCCAGACCCACAATATCCCTCATCAGCCAAGTTTCCCATCAGCGCCCATCACCCAAACAGTACCATTTGGACCCTGAATTCTCCCTGACTTACTTTACAAATCTCCCACTTGCCAAATGTCCCTTTACTTGCTAACAGCCTCTCTCAATTAACCTTTGCAAGTTCTTGTTAAATATTGCCAAAATTAGCCTTACTCCTATTTAGGACCTTACTTTGTGACCAGTCTTTCCATAACTATTTTAAAACCAATAGAATTATGTTCACTGTTCTCGAAGTACACTCTCACTGACTCTTCAGCCACTTCTCCAACTTCATTTCCTAGAAAATTACAGGTGCTGTGACCTTTCTAGTAGGGCCATCTATATGTTTCTTGAGAAAACCTGCCTGGACACATTTAACAAATTCTGCCCAATCTCATCCCTTAGCGCTGTAGGAGACCTCAGAACGTAACAAGGAAGTTAAAATTGCCTATAAATTTAACCATATCATTTCTATAGTTATTAACAAGCTTTCTCCATATGTGCTCGTCTATTTCCTGCTTATTATTGGGGAAGCTAAAATACATCTTATCGATGTGATCGCTCCCGTCCTATTCCTCAGTGTCACCCATATAGCCTCATTGGATGTCCCCAGAAATATCCTCTCCATTGTGCTGCTCTTCCTAATCAAAAACACAACTCCCCTTCTTCTTAAACAACAGGAATTCTGTAGATGCTGGAAATTCAAGCAACATACATCAAAGTTGCTGGTGAACGCAGCAGGCCAAGCAGCATCTATAGGAAGAGGCGCAGTCGACATTTCAGGCCGAGACCTGTAATATCGCAAACTCACGTATTGATGCATTCCCTGAGTTCATTAACAGCCCTGCATGCAGCAATAATAGCATATTCCTTTTCCTGAGTTTTGCTGCATTTCTCTGATTGTTGTCTTTAACTGGATTATATTGTTCATTCTTGGGAACGTTTCCACTCGTTTCACTTTCAGTGGAATGGCTAAGATCTTGCACACCTCTTGGGGTCACCAGTATAACCGCCACATCCATTGCTCATCGTCTTCACTGCTCCACTTGGAGAATTACACTGATTTTAATTTTGAATTGGACTTCTACTCTAAATATCTCAAGCTCAGCATTAATATAAAGTTGGTTGGCTCTTTAGTGCTGCTGCTTGCAAAGATAAATAGCAGGCAGGGATATTATCAGCATATTCTTTGATGAAGAAAGTAAACTCACAACTAACATTGCTGGCTGATTCAACAAGGTATGAAAGTCACACCATATGGAACATCAATTTTAATAGGCACTTTTACACTGCCTACATGATGCTGCGGAGGCAGAAACTAAAGGTAAAAAACACGATAAAACTTTGAGTGCAGCTCTTTGATCCACGTCTGAACCAATACTGTGAAAAGCATCTGCAGTCATAAAGTCATGACAAAACACAGTAAGCATTGGTAGTCAGGTTATAGGAGTCTAAGGGCTTCCTGATAGCACCGTCTAATGCTTGTTGGTGATTGGCAGTGGATTTGATTAGCAGTAATTAGTTGGCTGGTTCAATGATGGATGGTAGCAGTTAAGGCAGGCAATTCATCACTGCCTCCTCTAAGGCAATTAACTAAGGATAATAAATGCAGAAATTATCAACAATGCTAAAACCTGAAGAAAAAATAAGACTTTTTTTTTAAAAAACGCTATTTAATTTACAGCCTTTTTCATGGATGCTTTACTGAGACTATCAAGAGCGGCACATTGGATGACTGGACAATTGAGGGAGGTTCATAACCTGGAGTTGACTACATTTTCTGTAAATGAGGAGAGCCATAGAAGTTTGGAAATAATGACTGATCTTGGATGGTGTTAAAAAAAAACAAAAAAAGAAAGGAGTGAAATCCAACTTAACTGTCCAACAGGAAGGGTAAGAATTTGAGAGAAAGCCCTGAGATGGAAGAAGAATAGGACCCTGCAATAGTGTTAGAATTTGTGATAAGGCATAATACAAGGCAAAGATCAGAAGAGAGCTATGTCCTGTTTATAAGTCCAAGTGGCATATACTGTATCTCATAGACTCAGAATTATGGCATTTGACACAATCAGTTACTGTTTAACTGAGCATGCTAAAACCTCGGTATCAATAATCATACCAAACATTAAAGTACTATGCAAAACAAGGCTCCAAGTTCATTAGAAGTCATCAGTTTTCATGAAATCCCCATTCTTCAGAATCCGAATCAGGTTTATTATTACTGGCATGTGTTGTGAAATTAGTTAACTTAGCAGCAATAGTGCAATACAATACATGTCTTTGACAAGATGCCTCACATGACATTCTGTACCAAGTTAAGAGTCCATGGTATTACAGGAAAGTTACTAACATGGTTAGAGCATTGGCTGATTGGTAGGAGGTAGGATCCTCTTCTGGTTGGCTGCCAGTGGCTAGTGGCGTTCCAGAGGGGTCAGTGTTAGGACTGCTTCTTTTTATGCTGTATATAAATGATTTAGATGATGGAATAGATGGCTTTGTTGCCAGGTTTGCAGATAATATGAAGATTAGTGGAGGGGCAAGTAGTGTTGAGGAAACAGGTAGGATGCAAAAGGACTTAGGCAGATTAGTAGAATGGCAAGATAGTGGCAAATGAAATGCAATGCTGGAAAATGCATGGTCATACACTTTGGTAGTAGATATAAATGTGCAGACTATTTTCTAAATGGGGAGAAAATCCAAAAATCTGAGATGTAAAGGAACTTTGGAGTCCTTGTGCAGAACACCCTAAAGGTTAACTTGCAGGTTGAGTCGGTGGTGAGCAAGGCAAATGCAATGTTAGCATTCATTTTGAGGGGTCTAGAATACAAGAGCAAGGATGTGACGCTGATGCTTTATAAGGCACTGATGAGGCCTCACCTTGAGTATTGTGAACAGTTTTGGGCCCCTGATCTTGGAAAAGATGTGTTGGCATTGGAGAGAGTCCAGAAGAGGTTCACAAGGGTGATTCCAGGAATGAAAGGGTTATCATTCGAGGAAAGTTTGATGGCTCTGGGTCTGTACTTGCTGGAATTTAGAAGGAAGGGGGGGGGATCTCATTGAAACCTTTCAAAAGTTGAAAGGCCTAGATAGAGTAGATGTGGAAAGAATGTTTCCCGTGGTGGGAGAGTCTAGGACAAGAGGGCACAGCCTCAGGACAGAGGGGCACCCTTTCAAAACAGAGATACGGAGAAATTTCTTTAGCCAGAGGGTGGTGAATTTGTGGAACTTGTTGCCACATACAGCTGTGGAGGCCAGTCGTTGGGTGTATTTAAGGCAGAGATTGATAGGTTCTTGATTGGACATGGCATCGAAGGTTACAGGGAGAAGGCCAGGAACTGGGGAGGATGAGGGAAAAAAAGAATCAGCCATGATTGAATGGCAGAGCAGACTTGATGGGCCAGATGGCCTAATTCTGCTCCTATGTCTTATGCTCTTAATGAGTATAATATAGAAAAAAAGGAAAAAATAAATCAATCACAGTAAGTATATATATATAAATAGATTAAAAATAGTTGCAAAACTAGACATAATATATATAAAAAAGTGAGGTAGTGTTCATGGGTTCAATGTCCATTTAGGAATTGTATGGCAGAGGGGAAGAAGCTGCTCTTGAATCACTGTCTTTATGTCTTCAGGTTTCTGTACCTCCTACCTGATGGTAACAATGAGAAGAGGGCAGGCCCTGGGTGATGAGAGTCCTTACTAATGGGTGTCACATGTACAGGAAGCAACTGCATCAATCCCAAGTTAGTTCTATGTCTGAAGTGTTTTACTGAGGGAAAGTACAGATCAGTAGCTGTAAAGCATTCTGGTAAAACAGGTCAATCGGGGTACAGTAGTTAAGTTATTGGACTAGCAGCCAGAGTTCTGGATCATTAATGATGGCAACTGGGGAATTTACATAAATCTGGAATTTGAAAGCAAAGCAAATTTAGTAATCATGAAATTGGACCCAACTGCCTTCCTTATCCATTCAGTGCTGTGTGATGTGAGTCTAGAGTTGTCAATGTGGTGAACAATTTGCTTAATTTAGGGGCAATTAGGGTTGGATGATAAATGCTGAGATTGCTTTTGATATCCACATCCGGCGAATGAATAAATTAAAATAATCTTGCCCATCAGAAAATCTCAACTAATATTGACAGGAGAGAGTAGAACAGAAAATAAGTAAAAGCAAGTTCATTAACTAATTGCTTTGCTAGTGAGACTGATGGCATTGGTGAGCTCAGTTAGTCATCAGAGGCCCTTGGGAACCTGGAAATCATTTTAATGATGTGACTTTGCTTTTGATTTAGTAATGTGAGCTTCACACTGAGATGGTCTAACAGATAAAGCTGATCACTACAATGCCAGTGAGTGATTTTACCAATGTAATGTGCTCCTCAGCTTGTGTATCAAGTGGCAGGGTTACACTATGTGTTGTCTGAATTATTGATTGAGAGGCCCCAACCCAGTACCAACAGTGCCTGACAGCTAAAGCTGTTCAAATTTTCCAATTACAGCTGCTGAAGCTAAAAGCTTATTGTTCATTTAATAGAACACCCAGTAAATAGAACCCATTAACCAAATTCATTTTAGTTTAGTTCATAGTTGCTAGCCTACAGACCATGATGGTTGCTGTCTTTTCTCCAGCAGCATCGCAAAATAAATTATCAAGAAACTGCAATATATCTACTGCCATTGAAGACTGATATCCACTGCATCAATGTGATATTTTTATACACTTTAAAAAAAGTCGTGCAAAAACAGAAATTTCTTTAAAAAACCATTGTGGTTTCCAAAAGTAAAATTAGCAAAATTTGATTAATAGATCAATTTTGAAGTGGCCCTTACATTAATTCATATAAAGGAAGCCACCAGCCAACCACTGTTTGCTGGTGCAGCAGGAGGAACTAGGTCAGGCCCTATAGAAACCCTTAAGCATGGAAATGAAGACCTTAGGAAAGGTTATGAGAAGACTTGTGAGTATTTAGGAATTGCGAAAGAATATTTGTTTGTAATTGTAATAGAAGGAGTTGTTCACGTTCTTTTGAATACTTTTTAAATAAAGTATGGCCTTGATAATGGTGCTCTTTTAGCAATAAACTGATAGGGTTAATGTTCTTTAGAAAGAAATATCGTCACATAGCATAGGCCACTCATGACTGTTTTATTCAAGGTCCAAAATTACCATTAAAGTTTTAAAAAACTTGATGAAATTTGCTATGTAATCACATTTGCAGACATTGAACAAGGAATAAACTTTAAATCAGGGTTTGGTTATTTATTTTGCCTCTCTTTTTATATTAATTGTTACTATTCTCTGTAAAGTCGTGTGGTGTCGGACCATGTGATTCGTACATGAATGAGTTAAAACATTATTCATTCAGAGCCTGTGTTCCTGTGTCCCTGATGGGTTTTAAAATTAGTCTGATGGGTGTTCTTCCATTATGCTATATTGTATTACCTACTGAAACTAAATCGGTCGATTTGTATGGTGTCAGAGCAGCTGGCAGCACAGCCCTGGTAGGCTATTTCAGAAAGGCTTCCAAAATCCCTAGGCCAGGGCTCCTTTAATTATGCCTAAAGCACTTTATCAAGTGACTCCTAGTGGAGATCTCCCCAGTCATGAATTTCAAACTCATTTTCAAGACCTTATATGGACATATTGTTATACTGAAATAAATGAGCTGAAAACTGAATCACTATTTGCTACTTCTGAGAAGCAGGCAAGTTTGTAATTCATCAGTATTTGCTCTTTTCTTTCCCTTTGGTGGGAGCTCAAATTTTTACACAGTACTCTCTGGTGAGAAAATTGTTGGCTAGAAATTGGAACAAAAGTGTCCGTTTACCATGGACAAATTATACATGAAAGCCATTTTCTCTGGGGCCGGTTGCACTTTTGACTATTTCCTGCAGAAATTCTGCCCACTGAGAAATTGTACCCAGGTCTTCTGGTTGTTTTCCTTGCTAATGCACCTGATGCTTACCCAGAATCAGATACTGATCTTATGCTGCAATCTTGTGTGCAGTGCCCATTACACTCAGCAAAACAAGCAGGAAATAAAGGTGAAATAAAAGGTTCCCACTGGGACATCAATACCTTGTTCACAACAAGTGTCAGATTCATTCTCTACTTTCGTTCACAATTATCTCTACATTAAAGACATCATTACATATTGTTGTCATCATGAACTGATATCTTACAGTAGTTTGGGAGCCCTAGGTAATTGCTAAGGTAAGGACATGTGCGGCACAGTTTTGTGGGCCGAAGGGCCTGTATTGTGCTATATGTTTTCATGTCTATGTTTCTACATTTCACTTCAGCTCAAGGGTCAGTGAGGAATCTCCACCCCATTCCATTTTCCTGATTTATGTGGTAGTCTTTTATATTGTTGCACTAAAGCTGACAACAGAAAACTTTCTTCACCTTCCTTCCCAGTGATTAAAGTCCCATTATTACGGCATTGTTAAAAAGTGCAGGAAATGCAGAAGTAAAGCTTTTGCATGTTATTCATGGAAAAAAAAACCTAATAATTTTTATCCAGGTTTTTCATCAAATTCTCCCTTGTTTTTGTCGGTCAATTGATTGGGCTCAGACATTGCACTCAATAACTATTTAGTAATCAAAGAGGGCTAACCCCAGTTTTAAGGTTTGTTACTTTGAAATTACTTTGTATGATTGACAGCTTAATATTTTCCTGTAAAGTTTCCTGTAAAACTAAAACAGACTTTATTAAAATAAGGAATAAAGGATCTCATGCTTGAGTAAATGAACTCATATTTGCATGCCAAATCATTTCATGTATTATGTTTTCAGAGGTTATAAGGGCATGGGAATCTAATTTTTCCAATCTTTGCACTCAGGCACAATGTGTCCATCAGTTCCGATGAGGGACATGTGCCAAACAAAGCTGTATGAGGAGTTATGAAGGGAGCAAGTCTTCTCTCATTCTTTGTTTCCATGCTATGTTTGCAAGCTCAGGCTCAATAATTTTCTGAGTGTCGTGACCACTTACACTTAAAGCTAATTAAGGACTGAATTTCTTTCTAAAGGTGGAACTTCCAATTTTGGCAGGAATATGTACCATGTGGTGTAAGCCAGAGACCACTTCTTGGCCTTCAAGGAGGGAACAAAATGTAAGGTTTCAAATTTGCCAGTGATAATTAAATAAGTAGAAGGACACATTATTGCGAGAGCATTATGGTTCTGCATCGGGATATAGATAGGTTGAGAGACAGAGTGGCAACCTAGCAGTTAAATATGGAGAAGTCTGAGGCCATTCATTTTGGTGAGAGGAATCAAAATGGTGGATTATTACTTAAATAATGAAAGATTGCAAATTAATGAAGCTCAGAGGGATCTCTTAATCTCTGTGCATTGATTTCAAAAAGTTAGCAGACAGGTCCAAGAAGTCATTCATAAAGCAAATTACATGTTGGCCTTTATTGCAAGGTAGTTGGTACTTGAGTTACGAAAGGTTTTGTCATGGTTTTACAGGGAATTAGTGAGGCCACATCTGCAATTCTGTGCACTGTCTGGATCCCTTTAATATGAAAAAAAGGACCTACTAGCATTGTAAGCAGACCAAAGGAGATTTACAAGACTGATTCCTGAAATAAAAAGGTTGTCTTATCAAGAGAAGCTAGACAGTTCAGGGCAGGTTTTGTTGGATTTTAGAAGAATGGGTGATTTTAAGAGGGCTTGACAGGGTAGATGTTAATGTGTTCTCACAAAGGGGCATGGCCACAAAATAAGATGCTGATCATTAAAAACAGAGGCTTATCAAAATGTTTTTCTCTCAGAAGGTAGTAGATCCATGGAATTCTCTGCTGCTGTGGGTAGTGGAGGCCAGTTCATTAGATTTGCTTAAGGTGACCAAATATGATGGCAGAATATAGTATTAATGGTAAGACTTTAGGCAGTGTGGAGGATAACAGGGATCTTGGGGTCCAAGTCCATAGGACGCTCAAAGCAGCTGCGCAGGTTGACTCTGTGGTTAAGAAGGCATATGGTATATTGGCATTTATTAATCATGGAATTGAATTTAGGAGCCGAGAGGTAATGTTGCAGCTATATAGGACCCTGGTCAGACCCCACTTGGAGTACTGTGCTCAGTTCTGGTCACCTCACTACAGGAAGGATGTGGAAACCATAGAAAGGGTGCAGAGGAGATTTACAAGGATGTTGCCTGGATTGGGGAACATGCCTCATGAGAACAGGTTGAGTGAACTTGGCCTTTTCTCCTTGGAGCGACGAAGGATGAGAGGTGACCTGATAGAGGTGTATAAAATTATGACAGGCATTGATCGTGTGGATGGTCATAGGCTTTTTCCAGGGCTGAAATGGTTGCTACAAGAGGACGCAGGTTAAGGTGCTGGGGAGTAGGTACAGAGGTGATGTCAGGGTTAAGTTTTTTACTCAGAGAGTGGTGAGTGCGTGGAATGGGCTACAGGCAACGGTGGCGGAGGCGGATGTGATAGGGTCTTTTAAGAGACTTTTGGATAGGTACATGGAGCTTAGAAAAATAGAGGGCTATAGGGAAGTCTAGTAATTTCTAAGGTAGGGACATGTTTGGCACAACTTTGTGGGCCGAAGGGCCTGTATTGTGCTGTAGGTTTTCTATGTTTCTAAGTTTCTATGTGGAGATAGATGAACATTCGAAAGATTATGAAATTAAGGGTTTTGGGGAATTGACACAGAAAGGGGGGTGGGTGAAGCTATGAACACATTTAATAGTGAACTATGATAGAGGGGCTTAGTATCCTATCCCTGTTCCTAATTTCTTGTGTAAAATGAATGATATCAGAAAGGCATAGCATCAGACATTGAAAAAGTAAGAGAGATTATACATTTAACTGGAAGATAAATGAGATCATCTGCCTTCATTTCTATGATGGTCGTAAGTTGATGAGCAAGTAGAACCATCCAGTTTGCTTTACATTTTCACAATTATCTTCAAACCTAAGTCAAATGGAAGCTTCACCCCAAAACACATTCTAGCAAAATGAACATAAGAGATTGGAAATCCAGAGTAGCACAGACATATTGCTGAAGGAAATCAGCAGGTCAAGGAGCATGTATGCAGAGGAATAAACAATTGATGTTTTGGACCAAGATCCTTCACCCAGAAAGAGGAAGATGCCAGAATAAGAATGTAGGGGGAAGGGAAGGAGTACAAGCTGTCAGGTGCCAGGTGAGATCAAGTGGGGGGGGGGGAAGGATGTGTGGGAAATGAGAAGCTGGGAGGTGATAGATAGAGGACGTAAAGGGGTGAAAAAGAAGGAATCTGATCGGAGAGGACAGTAGACCATAGGAGAGAGGGAAGGAATAGAGGCACCAGAGGGAGCTGTTCTTTTCTGTGAAGGAGGCCATTGGGGGTTTGATGTTATTGTTGCTGTTTTTTTGTGAGGGAAGAGGTTGGGGTTTGGTGTTCAATGTTCCAGCTGTTATTTCCTAGTGGGTGATCTGTTAGCTTTTGTGTGTGGGAGGGGCTGGGGGGGGTTGGGGTTTGTGAGTTTTGTTTCTTTTCCTTTTTGTGCAGGGAGGGATTTGATGTCTTTTCTTTCAATGGCTCCAGTATTTTTTTTTCTGCATTTCATGGTTATCTGGAGAAGACAGATATCAAAATTGTATTGTACATGACAATAAAATGAACCTTTGCACCTTTTGAACATTTGATGGGTAGGTGAGGAGAAGAGAAAGAGTAAGGGGGAGCCAGAATGGGGAATGGAAAAAGAGAGAAGTCAAATCAAATCAGATTTATTTATAGAGCACATTTAAACAAAGTGCTGTACAGATCAGAGCAGATAGCTAAAATCACAAATACAAGAAAAACAGACATAACCAACAAGGCAAACAGCTTATAGGCACAAGCCAAAAAATCAGCCTCATCAGGAGGATTCAAACGCTAGTGAATAGAAGTAAGTTTTGAGCCTGGATTTAGAAGAGTCGATGGAGGGGGCAGATCTGATAGGGAGGGGAATGCTGTTCCACAGTCTAGGGGCTACAATAGCAAAGGCGCAGTCACCCCTGAGCTTGAGTTTAGATCATGGGACAGCCAGGAGCCCCAAATCAGCTGACTTGAGGGACCCGGAAGTAGAATAAAGGGTTAGAAGGTCTATGATATAAGGGGGGCCCAGCCCATTTAGGGCTTTATAAACAAGCAGGAGAATCTTAAAATCAATTCTGAACCACACTGGCAGCCAGTGGAGGGAGGCCAGGATAGGAGTAATATGGTCCCTCTTCTGGGCGCTGTGGTATTCTGGACCAGTTGCAGTCGGGACAGGGACGACTGATTAATCCCAGTATATAGGGAGTTGGAGTAGTCCAAGCGGGATGTTTTAAGGGCATGGATGACTTTTTCAAGATCTTTGAAAGAGAGAAACTGCTTGATTTTGGCAATAGTATGAAGCTGAAAAAAACTGGTTTTTACTACTGGATTAACTTGCTTGTTGCGTGTTGGCGCGTGGCCAAGTGGTTAAGGCATCAGTCTAGTGATCTGAAGGTTGCTAGTTCGAGACTCAGCTGAGGCAGCGTGTTGTGTCCTTGAGCAAGGCACTTAACCACACATTGCTCTGCGACGACACTGATGCCAAGCTGTATGGGTCCTAATGCCCTTCCCTTGGACAACATTGGTTGCGTGCAGAGGGGAGACTTACAGCATGTGAAACTGCCGGTCTTCCATACAACCTTGCCCAGGCCTGTGCTCTGGAAACCTTCCAAGGAGCAAATCCATGGTCTCATGAGACCAATGGATGCCTATAATAACTTGCTTGTCAAACTTAAAGGTGGAATCAAATATCACACCAAGGGATTTAACATGGGGTTTGACAAGGGTGGACAAGTTACCAAAACTGTTGGTAATCACTTTGATAAAGTCAGGGGGGCCAAATAGGACAACTTCAGACTTGCCTTCATTCAGCTGTAAGGAGTTTTTTGCCATCCAACACTTTATGTCCTCAAGGCAGTTCATGAGGCTGGCTAGTTTTGACTGGTCGTTTTGTTTCGGGGGAGATAAAGCTGTGTGTCGTCAGCATAACAGTGGAAAGAAATGCCATATTTTTGAATGATTTGGCCGAGGGGAAGCATATATATAGAGAAAAGAATGGGACCCAGGATGGAACCTTGTGGGACCCCGCAGGAGAGACTCGCTGCGGGAGAAGAGAGTTTGCCTATGTTGACAGAGAAGCTTCTATTTTTGAGGTAGGATATAAACCAGTTCAAGACAGTGCCATCAACACCAACTCCGGATTGGAGAAGGAGGAGGGGTGAGAAATTACTGGTAGTTAGATAAATTGTTTTTCAGAATGCTGTTTTTATTTTGTAATTTGCAGTAATTCTCTTAATATTTATCAATTTGATAAAACATAGTTGTTTTTGCTTCAGCAGTTACAGCAGTTTAGTGGAACAACTCCAGTATCTCTGGGTCAAGGATTGAGTGTAGATTTATTCAATTATATCTCTTTGGTTATCACCTTTTCTATGGAGAATGAAGGGCTGTTGAGTTATTTATTATTTATTTAGTTAGTGATACAGCCCCTCCAGCCCAACAAGCCATGTCACACAGCGACCCACCTGTTTAACCCTAGTCTAATCACAGGACCATATAGTCCTGTGATTACTTACTAACCAGTACGTCCTTGGAATGTGGGAGGAAACTGCAGCATTAGGAGGAAACTCACAGTCACAGGGAGAATGTACAAACTCCTCACAGACGAAGCCAGAATTTGACTCTGAACTCAGACACCCCATGCTGTCATAGCATCATGCTCACTGCTACATTACCGTGGCTTCCACTCTAATTTGAGGATGTATCCCTTGAAATGCTAATGACAGATAAAGGCTGATTTCCAATTAATAAGGCTGTAGCACTATTGGTATGTCCTTGTTTTACATAATTAGTCAGATCTGTGGGAACTGGGTTGAAGCTTTGAGACCTCATCATGCTGGCATTTATGCATTAATGCACATTTTATTCCATATTCATACGTCAACCTCCAGATTTAATTTTTATGTAATTTTTATTCTTTACAGTTGTTGAAGGTTGTTTTTGTTGTATGTTGTGCCAACACACCAGAGCTAATTCCTAATACAGGTTGAGTACCCTTTACCTGAAATTCCGAAATCTGAAAACCTCCAAAAATCGGAAATTTTTTTGAATGCTGACATGTTGCCACAAATGGAAAATTCCACAAGGTTCCAAGGTGAAGCAGAGGTCTTAACACAGTTCTGAGAAGTGTCCTCACACATGCAATGAACAGAAGTTAATGAAAAATGGAAAATACTGCATAAAGCAAAAAAATGAAGGTCTCAATCTTTCGATATTGAGAGAGTGGATTTGTCAGTGCTGAGTGAACATATGCTGTTTAACTGTATGCTGATCATGAACAAGCAAAGATCTATCATGACAAACTGAAACTTGAAGGTAATTGTGAAATGATAGGAGAAGACAGGAGGGGGAGGGATGGAGCCAAGAGCTGGACAGGTGATTGGCAAAAGGGATACGAGAGGATCATGGGACATATCCCATGCTCTGCTACCTTTTGCCAATCAACTGTCCAGCTCTTGGATCCATCCCTCCCCCTCCTGTCTTCTCCTATTATTTTGGATCTCCCCCTCCCCCTCCCACTTACAAATCTCTTACTAGCTCTTCTTTCAGTTAGTCCTGACGAAGGGTCTCGGCCCGAAACGTCGACTGTACCTCTTCCTAGAGATGCTGCCTGGCCTGCTGCATTCACCAGCAACTTTGATGTGTGTAACCCTAACCTAATCACTGGACAATTTACAATGACCAATTACCCTTACCTGGTCCTTCTTTAGACTGTGAAAGAAAACTGGAGCATCCAGGAAAACCCATGTATTCCAGGGGGAGAATGGACAGAGACACCTTACAGAATTATTCTGGAATTGAACTCCGAACTCCAGAACACTTCAGAACACTCCAAGCTGTAATTTTTTTTTAAAAGTTAAAGTCTGTCCATAGCCTTTGTGGCCCATCAGGCCAGTGCTGATGCCGGTTTCTGTGGTGTGAAGTGACTGAGAGTATGAGACTCCCCCCTGGATGGGACACCAGTCTACCGCGAGGTTAACCTCTAGCATTTGCCGGTACCCATTTTCAGCTGGGTGGACTGGAGCAGTGCGTGGTTAAATGCCTTGCTCAAAGACACAACACGCTTCTTTGGCCAAGACTCGAACCCATGACCTCCAGATCGTCAGCCCAACGCCCTAACCATTTGGCCACGTGCCACCCAAGCTGTAATAGCTTTGCTCTAATCACTGCACTACTATTGTTAATTGTGGTAACAAAACACCTGCTGATCACGAAGCAGCAGAGAAATTCATTGATGGGTTTGCCAATATCGTTGCTGATGAAAATCGAACACGTTGAATGGCTGCATCAGTACATATGTGTGAATAACAAGTGTAAGTCAAAGGCTGCTTACTGGTAGCACATAAATTCAGAAGTTATCTCATTATATATTCCAAAACTTAAAAAAAATCAGAAATCCAAAACTCTTCCAGCCCCTGACATTTCAGATAAGGGGGGGTACTCACCCTATACATGTAAATGTGTATAGTGAATAAAGTTGGTCCTTCACACTTAATCCTTGATCTTTTCTCCTGCATTTGTGGAATGACCTATGACTGCTCCACTGATTGACTCAACTGACCTGGACTCAACTAATCTGCCAAAAGTGGACTTTCCTGGTGAGACTCGTCATAAATTGAAGGACTGCTATGTTGAGCCCCTCCATCCATGCCGCCAAAAGCCAAACATTTTAATTCCAATTCCCATTTCTAGTCCGACATGTTGGTCTAAGGCTTCCTCTTGTGGCCACCCTCAGGTTGGAGAAGCAACACCTTATATTCCGTCTGGCTAGCCTTCAGCCTGATGGCATGAATATTGATTGCTCCTTCTGGTAAAAAAATGTTTCACTCCCCCTCCCTTCTCCTTCTATGCCCCACTCTACACTCTTACCTCTTGTCACCTGTCTATCACCTTCCCCTGGTTCCCCCCCTCCTTCCCTTTCTCCTATGGTCCATCCTCCCTTCCTATCAGATTCCTTCTTCTCCGGTCCCTGACCTTTCCCACCCACCTGGCACCACCCAGCACCTTCCAGTTGTCCTCCTTCCTCTCTTCCCACCTTTTTATTCTGGCTGTGATCAGCTATCATAAGGGTCAAAGACAAACAACAGGAAATTTTTTTGGCTCTTTTCCATAAAGTCGACCGGCATCCTGCTGGCAGTCCACTGGAGTTGTTGAAACAGGCCTGTAACTACCTCTGAGGTAGTTAATATCCACTCAGAAATATTACATAATAGTGGATGAATCATTATTGTATTAAAAGCATTGAAAGCAGTCGATAATATGATGAGCCATAGGTCCCAAGGTTGTCTGGAAAAATGCTATTGAAGCCGTTTGCCTGGATGGGAAATGAGAGGAAGTAACAGGGCAGGTATTATATCTCCTGGAGTTGCATAAGAGGCACCATGTGGAGGAAAGATGGCATTGGAGGAGATGGAGGATACATATTCTGCTCCGAACAATAAATCAGATTCAGATTCATGTTTACTTATTACATGTACCTGCTAACAGCCAGTAAAATGCGTCCTTTACGTTAACAACCAACACAGCGAAGGATGTGCAGGGTGCAGCCTGCAAGTGTTGCTACGCATTCCAGCGCCAACATAGTATGTCCACAGTGCTTGTGAGAACAACACAGAATGCAACTCAATTGAACACAGCAATCAACAAAAGAACAACAGCAAAACGAATCCCTTCCCTTCCTTTCCCCTTCTTCCCACTCACTCACCCACATGCATAGGCCTCTACTCCCCATTCTCCTGGGTTTGGCCATTGTGCTTTGACTTCCAGACTTCCATTTGACCTTTCACTTTGATCTTTGGTATTGATCCCTGGACTAGCCATTGCCTGGACCCTACCCTCCAGGCTCCTCCTCTGGGTAAGCCTACACACTGATCCTTGTGCTTCCCCGTTCCTCCTACTTGCACTGATATTCAATCCTGGGAGCCACAGACATGGTATAACCCAACATCTATGGATGTTCTTTATCACCCATCCATGTCGCTGGCCTTTGAGCATGGAGTGAGGCAGTGATGTCCACAATAATTAAAGAAGCTGTACAACCTGATGCATTAATCCCTCTCTTTCCATCAGTCAGTCCCAAACAATTTACTTGGGACATATAATGATTTATTTGTGCATCCTATAGTATACTACACTGTACTTGCTGCCCCTAATCTGCCCTATTATGCTTTCAGAAGAGAAAATGGAGATTGATCAATCACTTCGTGCAGTGCCTCCAATCTACAAATATGCTGAGAGTTTTGGAATTTATGCAAATTAATTTTCAGTTCCACCTACACATTGACCACTGTGTCCTTGGATCCCGTAAAGCATAAAACATAAAAAATAGGAGTAAGCCATCGAAGTTTTGAGTTTACTCTGCTAATCAGTAATATAATGTGCCATCAATGCTATTTTCCAGCACAAACACTTATTCATTGATTTCCTTACTGCACAAGAAATCCTCTAATCTCTGTTCTGATTGAACAGGGAAACTTCTTGTGTTCACCGACCACTGTATGAAGTGTCCTCCGCCCCCCACCACTTTCCAAAATGCCATATCCCTTATTTTGAAACCATATTTTCATTCCTCATCTTTTCAGACAGGGGAAACATCTTCCCTGCATCTCACTTATCAAATCTTCAAGAACTTCGAAAGCTTTGATGAGATCTCATCTCATTTTCCTCCAGTGAAGTGGAGAATGAGAGGATATCTCAGTTCCAGTGTATTCAATCTCTTCTTGTTGGTCAAACTTATTCTCCCTGCGATGAGTTTGCAACCAGGCTGTGATGCAAGCCATTGAAATAAGACTAGAGAATAAGAATTTTAACTAAGATGAAGGTCTCGCTCCAAGTAAGAACTAGAATACAATTTTAAGCAAGGTGGGACAGCAGAAACCTGATTGGCTGAGGACTAACCGATCAGGAAGGACGGATTACGGAGGTATGAATACCACCGGACTAGATGTACCTGGGCATCATCCCTGATGAGCATGGCAGAGTCTGTCATCAAAATGTCAGTTAAAGTTGACACCCGTACCCGGCTGGAAGCCCAAGAAGAGTTTATGCAGCATATACGCCAGGAAAGCACTAGATCCATTTTCAGTCTGAATATTTGTACTCCCTCCATTATATGTATGTATATCCTTTCCTAAGTAAATACACCAAAACTGAATCCAATACTCTGGTGTCTGTGCACCAAGGCCCCATACACAAATGTAGTAAGAATTCCTTAGTCCTGTTGTAACTAAGGCTAATGTACCATTTTACTTGACTGTGTCTGACGCATGATAGCCTTCAGTAACTTGTACACAAGCTCAACTCAGTTGATTTTTGAATATCAACACTAACCAATATTTAAGTAATACAAACATTTCTCTGGTATTTGCGTCAAAGTGGATAACACAATATTCCACCTTCACAATGTTCTGTCTGTCATGTCCTCGCTTGGTCGCTTAGCTTATCCGTATCCCCCGAAGCTTCTTCATATCTCCTCTGTATTCACAATACCACCTAACTAAATATTATCAGAAAACCTGGAAAACGATTGTTCCGGAGAGGCTTATTGTAAACTCCGGATGAAACACTGACATGAGATGCTGGAAATCCAAGCAACACACACAAGATACTGGAGGAACTCAGCAGGCCAGGCAGCATCAATGGAAAAGAGTAAATGGTCGATGTTTTGAGCCAAGATCCTTCATCAGGACTGGAAAAAAAGATGAGGTCAGAGTAAGACGGTGGGGCGGGGGCGGGGGGGGGGCGGTGTGGGGTAGTGAAAGGGAGAGAAAAGTACGGGGTGGTAAGTGACAGATGAAACTGGGGGGGTGGGGGGAGTGAAGTAAAGAGCTGGGAAATTTTTTGGTGAAAGAGATAAAGGGCTGGAGAAGGGAGAATCTGATAGGAGAGGGTAGAAGGCCATGGAAGAAAAGGAAGGGGGAAGAAAACCAGAGGGAGGTGATGGCCAGGTATGGAGTTAAGGGGAGAGAAAGAAACAGGAATGAGGAATAGTGAAGGAGAGGGGGTAGGGGTGCAATTACCGGAAGTTTGAGAAATCAATGTTTATGCCATCAGGTTGAAGGCTACCCAGAAGGAACGTGAGGTGTTGCTCCTCCAACCTGAGTGTGACCTCATTGTAGCAGTAGAGGAGGCCACAGTCAGACATGCTGGAATGGGAATGGAAAGTAGAATTGAAATGGTTGGCCACTGGGAGATCCCACTTTTTCTGACTGAGCGTAGGTGCTTGGCAAAGTGGTCCCCCAATCTACGTCGGATCTTAATGACATACAGGAATCCACTCTGGGGCCACGAGATGCAAAACAATGAGATAAAACATTGAGTCCGACAATTCCAGAAAACAAATACTTTACATTTTCCGGATTTTTTGCGTAATTTCAGATAATGGTTGGGCTTCTCCCATTTGCACCTCTTCCCAACAGGTATTTTGTTTCTTTATTGTTTCCTCTGCCACCAACAGTCACCTTGTATTATCAGCCCTTTTATCATTTAACCTCTTCTGTCTTCTATCCTGTTCAAGTTCTTATCTATTCTTTTGCCTCTTTCTCTGTTTCTCTCACACTTTGATGAGTTCTGATGAAAGGCTATAAACCAGAAGCATTAACTCTCGTTCTTCTCTTATATCCCTGCTGAGTATTTTCTGTATTTTCTATCTTCATTTCATGGCTGCAACTCTCCCCTGATGTATTTTCCGAGCCTCTGCATGTCTCTAATGCATGCTTGTATTAAATCTCCCTGCAGTGATCTGATGCTAATAAATTGGACTGAAGCTGTGAGGGTCTGAGCAGTCCAGTGGATGTGGATTGTGGAAATATTGCAAGGAATTGCCAGAACCAGCAGTAGATGATCTTGCAAACAGTAAAGCACAGAGCTGGAGTTGTAGTTGCAAAGCATGTCATTAGTGATTAGCCCAGCGTTATCTTGGTGTTGCAGATATGGTTGGAAGCTGGATGGGAGACTTATATAGTTGGAGAATGGAGAGTTAAGATAGTTTGTACTTGTAGCTAAAACTGTAAACAAAACTTTCACCTAGTGCTGGACTGAAAGTCAGTGTCTAACTCTTCTTTGCATTCATTTCTTTGACTTATATAACTTTATGTCCTCAAGCTTGTTACAATGCCACTAAACATGTAGATCTTTTGCCATAGCTTATCGCCAGAAACCAGATTCAGGGAGCAGCATTAAGAGAACAGTTGGTTCAGTTACTGTCAGAAATTATTTCCAAAATGCTAAGCTAACTTTTTCCATACCTTTCTAATTCTGTGTATTGGCAATTCTGCCAATAATTGGTCATTTGTGTCAGAATTTGTGCGATGAATGCAATTTATTGAAATTTCCTTTCTAGTCATCCATATCTACCCTGACTTGCCTTTGGGAGTGTTATAATTGTCTGACATTCCGCACACTACTTTTGATGGCCTTTCTAAATCATAAACTTAATTAACTTTTATTATTTATTCCTGAGTCATTAAATATTTGCATTCACAGTTGAATTTTTCAAAGGTTTTTCAGATGTTGTCTATTTATTGAAGCAACAGCGCTGCATGTGCAATTTTACTAAAATAATTTTACTTAAATGCGTGTATAAATGTCTCTAAGACAACCAAAAGAATCCTTTCATCAATTTGTGTGGGTTCTGGTTCACAGTATCAAAGCATCAGTCAACCATGAAGCAGATGGTTGTTGCAGATGGACCATCAAGGCAGACATTTCTGGCACGAGTCAAAGTATTTCACTGGACCTCTGTAATTTCTCTGCATCGCTATGTCCTCTGTTATGGGCAGGCTATGAAAGTAAACGGTTAAGAGCTTTGAACACATCATTGTTCTCGTCTGCTGACAACAGGTCAGTGGGAGTACTGAGGCAACATGCATGGGAGTGCTTCTGGTATAATGGGAGTAGCAAATGCTGCCTTCTCCCCAGTTGCAGCTGCACCAGTTTCTTTGCCATCCCCAGTAATGCTTCTGGACCAGAACATCCTTACTGTCATTGCAATGGCTGGATCCTTGCAGGATAAGGCTTCTGTTTCACCAACCACAACTATCTGAAGACTGAGCCACTGCAGGTTATAGCATTGAAGATAGAAACGTAGAAAACCTACAGCATAATACAAGCCCTTTGCTCCACAATGCTGTGCCGAACACATCCTTACTTAGAAATTACCTAGGGTTACCCATAGCCCTCTATTTTTCTAAGCTCCATGTACCTATCCGGGAGTCTCCTAAAAGACCCTAACATCCAACTCCACCACCGTCGCCATCAGCCCATTCCACGCACTCACTATGCTCTGCGTAACAAACATACCCCGACATCTCCTCTGTACCTACTTCCAAGCACCTTAAGACTGTGCCCTCTTGTGCTAGCCATTTCAGCCCTGGGAAAAAGCCTCTGACTATCCACATGATCAATGCCTTTCATCATCTTGTACATCTTTATCAGGTCACCCCTCATCCTCCGCCACTCCAAGGAGAAAAGGCCAAGTTCACTCAACCTATTCTCATAAGGCATGCTCCTCAATCCAGGAAATATCCTTGTAAATCTCTTCTGCCCCCATTTCTGTAGTTACCACATCCTTCCTGTAGTGAGGTGACCAAAACTGAGCACAGTACTCCAAGTGGGGCCTGACCAGGGTCCTATTCTGCCATCATATTTGACCTACCAAAATGAACCATCTCACACTTATCTGCATTGAACTCGATCTGCCACTTCTCAGCCCAGTTTTGCATTCTATCGATTCCGCGCTGTAACCTCTGACAGCCCTCCACACTATCCACAACACCTCCAACCTTTGTGTCATCAGCAAATTTACTAACCCATCCCTCCACTTCCTCATCCAGGTCATTTATAAAAATCATGAAGAGAAGGGGTCCCAGAACAGATCCCTGAGGCACACCACTGGTCACTGACCTCCATGTAGAATATAACCTGTCTACAACCACTCTTTGCCTTCTGTAAGCAAGCCAATTCTGGATCCACAAAGCAAATCCCTTTGGATCCCATGGCTCCTTACTTTCTCAATAAGCCTCATCAAAAGCCTTTCTGAAATCCACGTACACTACATCTACTGCTCTAACTTCATCAATGTGTTTAGTCACATCCTCAAAAAATTCAATCAGACTCGTAAGGCATGACCTGGCTTTGACAAAGCCATGCTGACTATTCCTAAATATATTATGCCTCTCCAAATGTTCATAAATCCTGCCTCTCAGATCTTCCCCATCAATTTACCAACCACTGAAGTAAGACTCACTGGTCTATAATTTCCTGGGCTATCTCTACTCCCTTTCTTGAATAAGGGACAACATCTGCAACCCTCCAATCCTCCGGAACTTCTCCCGTCCCCATTGATGATGCAAAGATCATTGCCAGAGGCGCTGCAGTCTTCTCCCTCGCCTCTCTCAGTAGCCTGGGCTATATCTCATTCAGTCCCAGAGACTTACCCAACTTGATGCTTTCCAAAAGCTCTAGCACATCCTCTTTCTTAATGTCTATATGCTCAAGTTTTTCAATCCGCTGTAAGTCATCCCTACAATCGCCAAGATCCTTTCCTGCAGTGAATACTGAAGCAAAATATTCATTAAGTATCTCTGCTATCTCCTCTGGTTCCATACACACTTTTTCACAGTCACACTTGATTGGTCCTGTTCTCTCACGTCCTATCCTCTTGCTCTTCACATACTTGTAGAATGCCTTGGGGTTTCCTTAATCCTGCTCACCAAGGCCTTCTCATGGCCCCTTCTGGTTCCCCTAATTTCATTCTTAAGTTCCTTCCTGCTCACCTTATAATCTTCTAGATCTCTTACCTAGTTTTTTGAACCTTTCGTAAGCTTTTCTTCTCTTCTTGACTAGATTTTCAACAGCATTTTTACTCCATGGTTCCTGTACCCTACCATGCTTTCCCTGTCTCATTGGAACATACCTATGCAGAACGCCATGCAAATATCCCCTGAACATTTGCCACATTTCTGTCATACATTTCCCTGAGAACATCTGTTCCCAATTTTTGCTTCTAAGTTCCTGCGTGATAACTTCATATTTCCCCTTACTCCAATTAAACGTTTCCCTAACTTGTCTGTTCCTATCCCTCTGCAATGCTATGATAAAGGAGATAGAGTTGTGATCACTATCTCCAAAATGCTCTCCCACTGAGAGACCTGACACCTGACCAGGTTCATTTCTGAATACCCAGATCAAGTACAGCCTCTCCTCTTGTAGACTTATTTACATATTGTGTCTGAAAACCTTCCTGAACACGCCTACAAACTCCACCCCATCTAAATCCCTTACTCTGGGGAGATGCCAATCAATATTTGGGAAGTTAAAATCTCCCACCACAACAACCCTGTTATTATTACACCTTTCCAGAATCTGTCTCCCTATCTGCTCCTCGATGTCCCTGTTACTATTGGGTGGTCTATAAAAAACACCCAGCAGAGTTATTGACCCCTTCCTGTTTCTAACTTTCACCCACAGAGACTCAGATGACAACCCCTCCAAGTCTTCCCCCTTTTCCGCAGCCGTGACACTATCCCTGATCAACAGTGCCATGCCTCCACCTCTTTTGCCTCCCTCCCTGTCCTTTCTGAAACACCTATAGCCTGGCGCTCTAAGTAATCATTCCTGCCCCTGAACCATCCAATTCTCTGTAATAGCCATAACATCATAGCTCCAAGCACTGATCCACCCTCTAAGCTCATCAGCCTTGTTCATGATGCTCCTTGCATTAAAATAGACACATCTCAAACCATCAGTCTGAGCGTATCCCTTCTCTATCACCTGCCTATCCTCCCTCTCGCACTATCTCCAAGCTTTCTCTATTTGTGAGCCAACAGCCCCTTTCCTCCGTCTCTTCAGTTCGGTTCCCACCCCCCAGCAATTCTGATTTAAACTCTCCCCAGTAGCCTTAGCAAACCTTGCTGCCAGGATATCAGATTCAAGTGCAACCCATCCTTTTTGTACAGGTCATACCTGCCCCAAAAGAGGTCCCAATGATCCGGAAATCTGAATCCCTGCCCCTTGCTCCAATCCCTCAGCCACACATTTATCCTTCACCTCACTCTATTCCTATACTCACAGTTGCGTGGCACAGGCAGTAATCCTGAGATTACTACCTTTGAGGTCCCGCTTCTCAACTTCTGTTGTCTGCTTTCAGGACCTCCTCTCTTTTCCTACCTATGTCGTTGGTACCAATAAGTACCACGACCTCTGGCTGTTCACCTTCCCACTTCAGGATATCATGGATACGATCAGAAACATCCCAGACCCTGGCACCTGGGAGGTAAACTACCATCTGTGTTTCTTTCCTGCGTCCACAGAATTGCCTGTCTGAACCCCTAGCTATAGAGTCCCCTGTTACTGTTGCCTTCTTCCTTTCCCTACCCTTCTGAGCCACAGGGCAAGACTCTGTGTAAAGGGTTGCAGCCACTGTTGCTTCCCCCAGGTAGGCTGTCCCCCCTCCCAACAGTACTCAGACAGGAATACTTATTGTTAAGGGGAGCAGCCCCAGGGGTACTCTTTAGTATCTTCCCCTTGCCCTTCCCTCTCCTGACTGTTACCCACATACCTGTCCCCGATGCCCCACTGTGACTACTTGCCTATAGCTCCTCTCTATCACCTCCTCACTTTCACTGACCAGGCGAAGGACTTATGTGGTCTTAGTGGTCTTATGAAAGACTGCATCAATGGCTACAAGCCTTCCATGTTGTAGTCATTGGTGCGGTCTTTTATTAGACCACTATTAAATTGACACTTTAAATAGGCATTGAGAGCTTTCACTAATGTTTAGGGTTAATAATTGCATGTGAGGTTACTTGACAATTTTACAAAATGCATTATTAAATTTGATGATTTCTTTTTAAGTTTTCAAGGCCAGCATTATTTTTTCACCATTCAATGACTAGAATTATAGAGAAAAGGTCTATTGCAACATTACAGCACCTTCTGGTATTTTAAGCTAAGAGTCTGGGGCGTTCTGGTTCAGTACCACTCGGTGTGTTTTAATGCACGAGGGGAAAAGAACACATAACTTTGCTTAACTGAATAAAACAGATGGTAGAGAGCAGATAAAATCTGATTGCTTACAGGCTGCCTCTCCTGGTCCTTCAAACCGACAAAGCTCTTCAGATGCAGGGTATCTCATAAAAGTATAACATACTACATGGCAAAAGGCTCTGTGTGTAAAATGTTCCAGTTTAGTACTGACACTATACCACAACACGAATAATTTAACATGTAACTTATGGGCTTCCTTTACACATTGCTTAGTTGCACAAATGTACAGGGTATGAACATCTTTAGAATCCATTCTGTTAGCTTTTCAAAAGAGTTAATATAATTTTACATTATCAAATGCTACTATTGTCATGTGTATAATTTGAACTACCATTTATATTTTGAATATAATTCTGCTTCCTTTCCCATTCTGTCTTATGTCTTGTGCCAATTATCTGCATTTCTGAAGACGATGAGATGGGACCTTTCTTGAAGGAGTTGCACCCTTATAAAAAGAGTATTTGTAGGTTGTTACTGAAGTGATTCACACACTTAACCAGTGTCAGCTGTTTAATAGAAACTTTGGTAAAAACCTGAAATAGTGTAAGCTGCTGTACTTGAAACAAGGATGCAGATTACTAACATGTGGTTCTGGTTGAACATTTCAGAGCAGCTTGAGGGAAGAGGAGTCCTTGGTTCACAATCCCTTTGTCATTGTATTTAGGTATGTAACAAACAGGTATAGCAGCCAGACTTCTAAGGAAAATAAGTGGCCACTTTATTAGGTACACCTATAAATCTGCTGGTTAATTCACATATCTAATCAGTCAGTCCTGTCGCAGCAACTCAATGCATAAAAGCATGCAGGCATGGTCAAGAGGTTCAGCTGTTGTTCAGATCAAGTGTCAGAATGGGGAAGAAATGTGATCTAAATGACTTGGACCATGGAAAGATTGGGGTGGTTTGAGTATTCCAGAAATTGCTGATCTCCTGGGATTTTCACGCACAGCAGTCTCTAGAATTTACAGAGAATGGTGCAAAAACAAAAGCAAAGAAATCCAGTGAGCAGTGGATCTGTGTGTGAAAATACTTTGTTAATGAGAGAGGTCAGAGGAGGATGGCCTGACTGCTTCAAGTTGACAGGAAGGTGTCAGTAACTCAAATAACCATATGTTATAATAGTGACATGCAGAAGACCATCTCTGAAGGTAGAACACATTGAACCTTGTCATGGATGGGTTACATCAGCAGAAGACCATGAAATTTATAAGGCACAGGAGGTATATTTTTACACCACCTGTATATTTTATATATATTTCTAGGTGTCTGGAAATCAAATGCAAATGCTAGGAATCCAAAAATAAAAGAGATTGATGGAAGCATTCTGTCAATTAGGTAGCAACTGTGGAGGAAGAAAAAGTGATTTCATGTTACAGGTGACTAATGTTACTTTGGGAATAACCAGCTCCGATGCAAGCTGGAAAGGTCAGTTATCTAAAGTAATTGAATTCAGTACTGAGTGCTGAAGGCTGCAACGTGACTAGGTGGAAGATAAAATGCTGTCCTTCAATCATGTTCTGGGCTTGGGTGGAATTATGTTGAAGGTTAAGGGTGGATAGGTCAGAGTGGGACAGGAATGAGATTTAAATTCTGGAAGCTCAGGTCATTCCCACAGAACAAATGGAGATGTTCTTCAATCAATGTGTCTGATTTCTCCATTGTGGACGTTACCACATTTATACTTAGTTAGTCCCTAAAAAACTATGATTGGGCATTTTTATTATGAGCTTTGCACTTTATCAGCTCATCAGCCCATACAATAATTATTTGCATCACAGCCCTTAAAGTCACTTCCATCCTTTTTAACAGAGGTGTAGACAGGTCCTTACTTCAGGACTCCCAAACATCCAAACATTTCCGTTTGAACTTGGCGATTAACTACAAGCCTTCCTATTGGGTGCTCATTTGTTCTGTCCATTGCCACTAAAGGCAGTTCCATGGGACCATACACTTTCTTTCATGTGGGATTCTTAGGATGCAGAAGACACAACTGTCTTTGCAATGGAAAATGCTGAGGACTGTTCAATATTACCCATTCCATATTTTCCTCTTCAGGCTCTGCCTTGTCCCAAGATGGTTTTATTGGAATTGTTGCTAAATATTAGAAACAATTCCATAATTTGCAGATATTTAAGATAGAAATGGACATTTTTCTAAGAAAATACGTTATTTTTTTCTTTGTCCTCTCCTTATTCTTTGCGAGACATAGCTCCATGTACATTTTAGTCAGCTTCCATTTGTCAGCCATGGTGTTGCCAGGTTAAGCAAATTAATAGCTGAATCGTTGTTACTTGGCCTAACTGTTCTACTTTAGTGATTTGCGCTCAACATAAACTTCCTTGCACTCTATTTCATCAAACTTTACCCTGATAATCCTTCTAATCCTTTCTCCCTTATGTATTTATACAGCTCCCCATGCCAAATGGAGGCCATGCCAGAACCCATGCCAAATGGTTCTACTGCTTAAAATCCCAAACAAATTTCTTCTGATTTCTTTATTAAATTTATTTGTATTTTTTAATTAAATTTATTACTAACATTTTTGGACACTTTCCAGGAAGAAACAATTGTTAGTTGTTAGAAGAATGTGGCCTTTGCCGATTTTCCTACCAAGGTTCTTCCAAGGATGTCGAGGAAATGCAAAAGAATTTCATTGATGACCAAAATCTAAATCACAGATTCTGCAGATAATCTTAACTTGGATCCAGTGACCTATTTCTGTGTTTGAGATTTCTCACCCTGAAATTGGTGAATGAAGCAGACACTTAAAACATTAGAAGCATTCAACAGGTCGAACAGCATCTGCAGGGAGACAACATTGCAGGTCGTGGACCATTCATCAAAGTCTTCATCAATACTCCATCCTGGTAAATAAAGGAAGGTATAGTGTTACTTGTGTGTAGGTGTTTGTTTGTATATCAGGTGGAGGGGGTTAGGTCATTCCAAGTATTGAAACAATTAAGAAGAAAATTCAGCTCTGAGACAAGAGATCTCTAATAGTGGAAAAAGGTAGTGCAATCTTTTTGTTTCAGGCAGCATTATTAGAATAAATATCATATTTATTATTATTGTCTTATATCACATGGAATTTGATGTGCTGTGACATTGGTAGAGTGCGATTCATAAAATTACTATGAATTACAAAATAAATCAATAATTCAACAAATGAAGGAATAATGAGGTAGTGCTCATGGATCATTCAGAAACTTGATAGGGGAGGGGAAGAAGCTCTTTCAGAATCATTAAATGAGCAAGTCTAGTCTCCTGTCCCTCTTCCCTGATGATAGTGATGAGAAGAAAGCATGTTCTGAGTGGCGAGGGTCCTTCATGAGGGTCCTGCCTTCTAGAGGTACTGTCCCTTGAAGCTGTTCTTAATGATAAGAAGGATTGTGTCTGTGGTGGAGCTGGCTGAGCCTAAAACCTTCTACAGACTCTTGTGATTCCATGAGTTTAAATCTCCATACCAGGCTGTGATGCAACCAGTCCGAATGATCTCCACCATAAATCTATAGAAATTTGCAAGACTCTTTGTTGATACAGAGTTGCCACCATGCCTCTTTTTGTCATTGCTGGATTGAGAAATGGAGTTAGCCTTAGGCAGTGAGATGCCTTATGTTCTGTAATCAGAAATAGAAATAGAATAAATTCTGCCTTTATTTTACATAGGTGGCTAAACCTATGGTAGACTGGACACTTAATATAAATATGGGAAGGGATCAGGTCCAAATGTGGACAGTGGGCAAGATCAAAAATATGGAATGTGTTGGTCATTGACTCAAATTGCATATTTCACTGTGTGTTTCGATGTATCAATGGACATATGACAAATTCCTCAGAGCTTTAAATTCCTCAGTGTTATCATTTGAGAGGATCTGTCCTTGGTCCAGCACTGAAGTGCCATTATGAAAAAAACATAGCAATGTCTCTACTTCCTTAGAAGTATGCAAAGATTCAGCATGACATCTAAAACTTTGATAAACTTCCATAGATATGTAGTGGAGAATATATTGACTGGCTGATTTATGGCCAATACCCTTGGTAACACAATGCTCTTGGAATGGAAAATCCATAAAAGTAATGGATATGGCTGTCTATTAGAGATAAAACCCTCCCCACCATTGAGTACACCTACACGAAGCACTCTCACAGGAAAGCAGCATCTATCATCAACGACCCCCACCATGCTCTCTTCTCGCTGTTGCCTTCATGAAGAAAGTACAGGAGCCTCTGGACTCACAACACCAGGTTCAGGAACAGCTATTACTTCTCAGCCATTAGGCTTTTGAACCAGAGGGGATAACTTCCTCAACTTCACTCGCCCCATCACTGAACTGCTCCCATAACCTGTGGGCTCACTTTCAAGGACTCTTCAGCTCATGTTCTTGCTACTTATTGCTTATTTATTATTATTATTTTTTTTTGTATTTGCACAGTTTGTTGACTTTTGCACTTTGGTTGGTTGTCAGTCCTGTAGAGTATGATCTTTCATTGATTCTATTGTGTTTCTTAGATTTATTGTGTATGCCCGCAAGAAAATGAATCTCAGGGTTGTATATGGTGACATATATGCACTTTGCATTTTGAACTTATAGCTTAAAATTAATCTTTCTTCTTTCTTCTAAAATACAGGTAGTTGTTTTTTAAGAAGTTAATTGCATTTTAATCCACTAGGTGGCAGTAGAAGACAACAGACAACTTTCTGTTCCTCTTCTCCATTCAACCTCAGGCTAAAGTACAGCTGAAACTTGTTTATTAAGATGTCTCCACATGTCACTAATTAGTATGTCTATCAATCTGGTTACACTGAAAGTTATCTGTCAAATACATGAAATGGAAATAACAATGTAAAGCAAATTAAATCGAATTTTAAAAAGGTGAATCCATCAAAAGTACATGAGTCACATTGCAATGCTTTAAGTGTCATTGATGCAAACTTCCTCGCATTTTACAGCTAATAGCTCCACATATGGCTGGAAAATCAAGAGCCAAGGGCATAGTCACAAGCTGAGGGGCCAGCCATTTAGGACAGGGATGCAGAAATATTTCTATCCACAGAGGACTGTAAATTTATTATATTTTCTATCCCAGAAGATTATGAGCGCCCAAGTTGTAGATGCTGATGTCAATTGATTTTTTTGAAGATTTAAGGGAATCGAGGGATATGGTGATTGGATGAGAAGGCGGATCAGTCATGATTTTATTGATCGACAGTAAAAAATGTGAAGGATCATACAGACCATTTCTGTTTCTATTTTTTGTTCATATATCACTTCTCATTGGAAATGGCTGGTGATGTCAATTTCTTGTGAGCCAATCAGCCAGATCAGATTTATATAACAACGACTTCAGAAAAATTAAAAATAGGGTAGGATGTTAAATTTTTCTCCAACACTTAAAAAGAAAATAATTCCCAATACCTCGGCAGATTTTATTCACAGATCTACCAGAACATTTTATAAAAGAATAACAAAGTAGATGACATCATTTTCGGTGTATTATGGTATTATACTTATGCTTCTGGGCCAGTAATACAGAGGCCCAGACTAATGTTCAGCACTATCGTTGGAAAAAGGGGAACCCATGGTAAGCCTTTTGGGAAATATTGTTTTAGATCAGCAGGTAGTGTCACTGGTTCATGGATAACTGCCATAATTTTCACTGTATTGGATGATTAACAGCTGGGAAAAAACAAATAAAATTCCCATAATCATAGCGTTCTCCCTAGTCCAGCAAAGATGGAGAGTACCAGCCACCGTAGCTTAGCAGTTAGCGCAATGCTATTACAGCTCAGGGTACTCTGGAGTTCAGAGGTCAATTTTGTTGTTCTATATGGAGTCTCTGTTCCTCTTTCCTGTGGAGTGTGTGTTTTCCTCAGTGCTTCAGTTTCCTCCCATAGTCCAAAGACATACCAGGTAGCTTAACTGGCCATTGTAAAATTGTCCTGTGATTGGATTAGAGTTAATTGGGGTTGTCTGATTGCTGGGGTGGTGTGGCTTAAAGGGCCAGAACTGTATCATTAAAATAAAATAAATATTAGAGGCAAAATGAGAACAATCAAAATTATTTACAGCTTCAAATGATTTGAAGAATTCCCCTGCCTGGAATGTAGATATCATGTTTGATATGCCAGACTGTTATGCTTTGTGCGAATGCTGATTATAAATTCTTCAAAAAATGTGAAATTGATCAAGAAGACTTTTCAGGTTGCATTAGAGTAATTCACAACCAGAAAAATGTGATAAAATCATGGCTCAGGCAATTAGAGTTGGGACCCTCTCCATTAAATGTTTCTTCTAGTCATTTGCCACACAGCAATTTGTGAAAGATTTTTAGTTCCTAAGTGCAGACTTCACAGTTCACAGAGCAGCCAGACAGAAACAACACAATCTAAATCTACCATGGAAGGAAGTGCCACTGTAGAGGAGAGAAAGAAAGCGTCTACGTCTGGGCATTCTCAATGATACAATAAATACTATGAGGAAGTTTTATGTTTGTGTGCTTGTGTATGAGGGAGGAGGGTCGATGAGGTGGGGCAGGGTACCTGCGAGGGGGATCTTGACAGGGAGTGGCTACAGTCGTCTCTTCCAGAAATGAGAATGGTCACTGAGTTCACAAAGCCCCAATAAACTTCGTACCAACAAAACAAAAGTCAAGGTGGGATACAGACCACAAAAAAAACACAGTTTCATTAAGTTATTTTAGCAATTGGATCATGAGGTTGCTCATATTCAATATAAGTGACCTGTAAAGAAGTATGTGGGGGTATCATTAACTATCTTTGTGGTTCCCTCATCTGATTAATGACTTCTTGCGCTGTTGGTAGCCAATGGAATGTGGACTGGGTCACTTGATTTGCTGTGGGCACAATGGAGGCTCATTATGGGAAGCATCTATCATGTATTTTTTCCTTATGTGCGCTGCTCATTTACTGCTGGTATTGGGTTGCTGCCAGTATTTTCAATACTAAGGCATCTATTAAGTGAGATCTTGGCAGCTAAGTGCTGGCAAGAACTGTCACTGTCACTCTAAGTGCACTCTGTGAACTTTGGAAGGTGTTTTAGTAGCTCACAGACAACTTTGAAGTTGTCCAGTCGAATCTCCAAATGTCAGTAGTACCCCTTTGAACAGCAAGATAAGCAAGAAACTCATGCAATATGCTCCTCATTACAATAATATTTTTCCTTGATAGTTGATCTTCAGTTTATGCAGGAAAGGCTTGAAATGAGGGTCTTTTGGTTGGCGGCGTTATTAAATTGTATGAATGTTGCTGGGAAAGGGTCAAGCTAGTGTGAATCACACCAAGAAGTGTCTGCTATAGTTTCCAAAGGAATGCTATTAACCTGGAAATATGATCACTAATTTGTTCTACTCTGGGTAAAGATACAGGAATAATGTCAAAAATAAGTAAGTTAATCCATTTTCAAGGCTCTTTACCTTTCTGGTTACCTTCTAGTTGGATAGATGATCCAGTTCGAAAATAAATTGTCTTAGAAACAATTTCCAGATTACCAGGAGCTTGTTCTTGTTCACTTTATAACTAATTTCCAGATTCTCTGTGGAACATCTTAAATCTGGTTTTGGTGCACAGTACAATGGGTTTAATTATTTGTCATTAACATATTGTATATTGATGATTGCTGGTAAACCATTTTGTTTATGTTTTCTGCCATTTGTTAATAGGAAAATAACAATTTTGTTGCCTATTTCCCTTTGAGTTGAAAAGTTTCCACTGATCCTTGAAGCCTAAAGTATTGAAGGGCCATTGGTTCAATAGATATTGAATTGGCTAATGAACAGAACATGATGATGAATTGGGAGAAGTATAGCGAAGTGCTCCCTAGGGATTTCTTCCTGACTTCCAGCAACATTTTCCCAATTCCATGCAGTTATGGTATGTAACCTTTGTAAACAAGAGTCCTTCAGGATAATGATAAGTTCATCAGACCTCCAATGCCGTTGGCTGCCTCTTCTTAGTCCAGAGCCGATAAACTCCGTAACCTGCAACCGGTTAAGATGCCTGACAGCAGTTTCCATCCACCTATTAGTTTGAGAACTCTAACTAGACATCAGGTCCGATTTCTGGGCAGAGCTTTTAATCATCAAGGCAATAGTCCTGAAGAAGGGTCTCAGCATGAAATGTCGACTGTTTATTCATTTCCATAGATGCTGCCTGACCTGCTGATTTCCTCCAGCATTTTGTGTGTACTGCTCTATTTTTGTTTATTTTATTTGTTTGTTACATTATATTTTTTTCCAAAGAAAATTGGAGCTGGATGTTTAGGGTGATACGAGGAGGAGTAATTTCATACTAATTTTAGGCAGGCTAAATTCATGCATTTTCTTAGTTTGATTTATTTTCCAATGAATTTTAATGTATATTAAGTGGCATAATTTCAATATTACAGAACGTTCAATTCATTTTAACAGACAGCCAATATCAAACATTCTCAACACAGGTAGAGAGCAGATTACCATATCATCAATCTCTTTCAGGTTAGATACAACATGATTTGTTACAGATTAAAGTTTCCTCTGCTCTGTCTATTGAGTATTTTTAGATCATGGGCAGTGAAAGGAGTGCTTGAGTAGAGGGACAGCAGATGCATGGGATCGTGGTACTTATTAAACATATTGAAATATGTGCAAGTAAATGTTAATGCACATAGCAATTGTGCTAATGTGCCTCTTACATTTAAGCTCTCATAGATGCCACAGGGTACCACAGAAACTAGGTGTAGGATAAAATTTTCTCTATACTCTGTTGGTCAGCTGTAACTAGCCTGATTTAAATAGGAAATTATGCCCTCTATACAAGTAAGAGATTCATTTTTGCCATACCAGAAATACTTGCTGTCTCTCTGAGTGAAATTTCTAGGTTGGCCTAAACGATGGGTGATTGATGCTGCTAGTTATAGCTGTGTGAATGCATGTTGGAGTCTTTCATTCAGAAGTTCTTGGCACAAGTTTTTCCCTGGGAGGTGGAGAAGTCAGCTTCTGCACTCTGCCTTTTGAGGCAAGAGCGGCGTTATCATTAATAAATGACCGGGAAAACCTGAGAAACCAACAAAAGATGACCAAGATATTGATAAAGAGAAATACAGAAAATATAATGTGAGAGTAAATTAGTAACAAGCATAAAATAGATTGCTATAATGTCCAGAGATATGTTGAAAAAGGAAGTGACATTGATCAAGATAGTGGTAAGTTAAACATATATTTAGTACTTGTAGTAACAGCATGGTAAAAGCATACCACAAAATTGGGAGCAGGAGACAAAAGGAAGGGAGAAAAAGGGAAGAAGAAACTTACTGTGTACGTATGACTGGAGAAAAGCTAGAAAGGAAAGTAGTGGGACTAAATGCTATCAGATACACTTGACCTGTTGACTAAAGTGATAGTTGGTTATAATCTTTCAAAATTGGCTAGAATCTGGAAAGGTACTGTACCAGCAGACTGGAAACTGCAAATATAAAACCTTGCTGAGAAAAGAGGGAGAGAGAAAGCAGGAAACTACAGATCTCTTAGCTTAACATTTGTTGCGTGGAATATGCCAGAGTCCATTATTAATGAAATAGTAAGAGGACAGTGGAATGCTATATTATGATTAAGCAGCATTAAATTTTATAAAAAGGTAATTGTTTTTGATAAATTCATGAAAGTTCTTAAAGATTTAACTAGTTGGGTGGTAAAGAATGTAGTGAATTTGAATTTCTAGAAGGCACTCAATAAGGTTACACATAAAATATTATTCCACAAGATAAGAACTTATACTTTTGAGAGTTTTCTATTACACAAAAAGTGGGGTTGTTAAAAAAACTTCAAAGTACATTTAAGGTTCAAGGTTCAAAGTATACTTATTATCAAAGTATACATAAATTATAAAACCTTGAGATTTGTCTGATTACAGGCAGCCACCAAACAAGGAACCGTAAAGAACCCAATTTAAAAAAAGACCAATACCCAATACGCAGAGAGAGAAAAAACACAGATCATGAAACAATAAAAGCAAGCAACAGCATTCAGAATGAAATTGAGCCCTCAGACCCAAAGCCTGTAGCAGCTGGAGCAGGCCCATAGCCTCAGTTTCAGGTTGACAACTTCCATAGGTGCACAGTGGAGAGTATCCTAACTGGTTGCATTGTGACCTGGTATGGAAACACCAATGCTCAGGAACAGAAAGGGATGGTCACAGTCCAGTCCATCACAGGCAAAGTCCTCTTCACCATTGAACTTGCATGGAGCACAGCCCCAAGAAAGTAACAACCGCCGACAAAGACAGTTACCAGTCAGGCCGTGCCCTTTTCTCACAGTTACCATCGGACAGGAGAACAGAAGCCCTATGTCACACACCATCAGGTTCAAGACAATTATTACCCCTCAACCATCAGACTCCTGAACCAGCACGGATAACTTCAATCACCCAGTTCTGAACTGATTTTGTGGCCAACATATTCACTTTCAAGGACTCTTTACAACCTACGTTCTCAGCATTATTATTTATTTGAACAGTTTGCCTTCTTTTACACATCAATTTCTTGTCAGTCTTTGTCTGTTTATGTACAGCTCTTCATAAATTCCATTGTATTTCTTTTTTCCCTTCTAAATGCCTGCAAGAAAATGAACCCAAGGTAGCATATGGTAACATATCCATACTTGGAAAATAAGTTTGCTTTGAACTTTGACCTTTAGTACACAGTGAGTGGTGAAGGGTCACTTTGAGGTTGGCAAATTGTGACTGGTGGGTGCCACATGCATTAATGCTTGGCTTCAGCTATTTACAATCTATATGGATGATTGAAATGAAGCAAACAATTGGAAAGAAAATTAGAGCTTTACATTGCAAGAAGGATGGAACAGGAGTTTGCTTTTAATGGTTTGAATGAATTCACAACTTAAGTTTTTTGAATTAGCGAGTGAGAGTGACATTGTTGCAAGGCCGGAGCCATTTGGAAAGAAACTATCTTGTCGGCAGTGAGTTTTAAATGAACCAATAAAAAGAAGGGAGATGTAAGCAGAGCAGCCATTGTTGGAGTAGACCATTGCTAGAGTGGTCGGGCTTTGGCTCTACAGTCTTTGGTGAGAACAGTCAGAGGCTGTTTGGTTTGGTTGTTGAACTTGGGCTTGAAAAGTTGGAGCCAAAGGTATAACAAACTTGGTGGGAAGAGGCTGAATAAGTGACATATGTCAGTGCAAAACTCAAAAGCTTTATAGAGAGACACAGGTAGGAACAGTAAGCTAATTTATTGGCTGTAAATCCTTAGTCGTTAGTTCATTGTAGGCTGGATGGTTAAGGCACTGGAACGCACCTCCTGTGAGATGTGGTATTTCAGGGTACCTGACAATCTCCATGATGACTACATCTACAGGAAGTGCACTCAACTTCAACTCCTTACTGACAAGATCAAGGAACTGCAGCTTGATGAAGTCAGGACCATCCTGGAGGTTGAAAGCGTCATAGACGAAACTTTTGCTGAGGTGGTCACACCCAAAGCCCAAGCTTCAGATAGTAGGTGGGTGACCACCAGGAGAAGTAAGGAAGTAAGAAGTTAGTGCAGGATTCCCCTGTGGCCATTCCCCTCAGCAACAAGAATACCCCTTTGGATACTGCTCGGGGGTAATGACCTCTCAGGGCACAGCAGCAACAGCCAGGCCAGTGGCACTGTGACCGGCTGTGAGGCTCGGCAGGGAAGGGTAAAGTCAGACAGAGCAATAGTGATAGGAGACTCGACAGGCGAAGGACAGAAGATTCTGTGGCCAAGAAAGAGATGCCCGGATGGTGTGTTGCCTCCCAGGTGTTAGAGTGCAGGATGTCTCAGTGCAGCTGCAGAATGGTCTGAAACAGGAGAGAGAGCAGCCAGCAGTTAGGCTGCACATTGGTGCTAATGACATAAGGAGCGCGGGGGAAGAGGTCTTATAGAGAGAGTACAGGGAGATAGGAAAGAGGCTAAGGAGCAAGACTTCTAAAGCAGTAATCTTTGGATTACTCCCGGTGCAACATGCTAGTCAGGGCAGGAGTAGGGTGATAGTACAGATGAATGAGTGGCCGAGGAAATGGTGCAGGGGGCAGAGTTTCAGGTTCATGGATAATTGTAACCTTTTCTGGGCCGGGGTGACCTGTACAAGAGGGTTGGGCTCCTCCTAAACTAGAAGGGAAACAAATTCCTGGCCTGGAGGTTTGCTAGTGCTACTCGGGAGGGTTTAAACTACTCTGGCAGGGGGAGGGGATAGGAATAATAGCACCAGGTCAGAAAGTGCAGGGATGCAGGGGAAGGTAGATGTAAAAGTCAGTAAGAACAGGCAAAAGAAAAGTAATAGGTACGATAGGACAGATAGTTTGAGGTGTATATATTTTAATGCTGGAAGTATTATGGGTAAAGGTGATGAACTTACAGCATGAATCAGTACATGGAACTATAATGTTGAGGTCATTACATAGACTTGGCTGAGAGAGGGATGGGAATTGGAGCTTAATGTCCCAGAGTTTCGAATGATTATGAAAGATAAAGAAGGAGGTAAAAGGTGGAGGGGGGAGTGTCATTTGCACAACTAATCAGGGACAGTATCACAGCTGTACTCAGAGGGGACATAATGGAAGGCTTGGTCACTGCATCGAAATAGGTAGAACTCAAAAATAGGAAGGGTGCAATCACTCTGATTTGATTGTATGATAGACACCTCAATAGCCACTGGGGCATTGAGGAACAGATATGCAGACAGATTAAAGTTGCTGTCATAAACAAGAGAAAATCTGCAGCTGCTGGAAATCCAAGCAACGCACATAAAATGCTGGAGGAGGCCAGGAAACATCTATAGAAAAGAGTCCAGTCGATGTTTCAGGCCGAAACCCTTCGGCAGGATTGAATGCCTGAGTTGTTGTCATGGAGGAGTTCAACATTCCTCATATAAACTGGGACCTTCTTACAGCAAGTGGTTAGATGGGGCAACATTTGTTATTTGCATCCAGGAGTGTTTCTTAAATCAACATTTGGATTGTCCAACATGAGGAGGGGCTGTACTGGATCTTGTGTTGAGTAATGAGCTGCCAGATGACTGACCTTACAGTGGATAAGCAGTTAGGGAACAGAGACCACAGCTCCTGAAGTTTTAAGAAAGCTATAGTTAAGGGTAAGTATGGACCTTATGGGGGAGTATTAAACCGGAGCAGGGCAAATTATGAAAGCATTGGGCTGGAACTAGGGAGAGGTAATTGGGAACAACTGTTTTTGGGCAAATCGCATCCAACATGTGGAGGGTGTTTAAAGACCGAATGCACAGAGTACAGGACAGGTACGTTTCATTCAGAAGGAAGGACAAGGATGGCAAGGTAAATGATGAATTTACTCAAGAAGAAAAAGGGTAAGTTTCAAAGGTACATTTAAGGTCAGTGAAATATATACAATCTACATCCTGAAATACTTTCTCTTCGCAACTATCCATGAAAAACAGAGGAGTGCCTCAAAGAATGAATGACAGATAAATGTTAGAACCCCAAAGCCCCCTCCCACACGTAAGAAGCAGGAAAGCAATGATCCCCCCTCCCCCCACCAGCAAAAAAAGCATCGGTGCCCCCACCACCGAGCACTCAAGCGTGCAGCAAAGCATCAATAAAGACACAGTCTTGCAGTACCCAGAAGACTACTCGTCCACCCAGTAATTCAACATACCACATGCTGTCTCTCTCTCTCCCCTTAATAAGGGAAAAAGAGGTGTCCCTGTTTCACAGCGAGAGGGGAGACATAACAAAACAACTCGCTGATTTATGGTTAAAAGTCTGTTGTGTCACTTTTTCCAAGCCCTGTGCCCAAAGAACTCAGGTCTCACAGCCAGCAGCCAGCTCGCTGCTTTCGATCTTCAGTCTTCCATGACACACTGGATTCCTGCAGAGGCACTGATCTTCGTTCTGTCTGTCTCCAGAGCCATGAGATCCCGATACTCCAAAGGCGGGCTAATGTCCTAGGCCGCATCCTTGGCATATTGAACAATGTAAAGTAATGTATATAAAGCTTAGGTAGCAGGAATCAAACAGAGCCCTGGAGAATTACAAAGAAACCAGAAAATAACTGAAGACAGGAATTAGGAAAGCCAAGAGGGGCCATGAAAAGTCCATGGCAAGTAGAATTAAAGAGAATCCCAAGGCATTCTATTCATATACAGTATCAGGAGCAAGAGGTTAACTAGGGAGAGTGTTGGATCACTCAAGGATAAAGGGGGAAACATATGCTTAGATGTGAAGGATGTGAGTGAGGTCCTACATGATTACTTCACATCACTATTTACCAAGGAGAAGTATGTAGAGGATAGTGAGATCAGTGCCGTGAATATTAATATGCTAGGGCATTTTGAAGTAAAGGAGGAGGAAGTGTTGGTTCTCTTAAAGAGCATTAAGGTGGACAAGTCCCCAGGGCCTGATAGGATAGACCCCGAAAATTGAGAGAGGCAAGTGAAGAGATTGCTGAGGTCTTGACCAATATCCTTGTGTTGTCTCTAGCCACAGCAAGGTCTTAGAGCACTGGCAAGTAGCTGATTTAGTTCCATTGTTCAAGAAGGGAACCTAGGATATTCCTGGAAACTATTGGTCTGTGAGCCTCATGGCAGTAGTAGGGAAGTTACTGGAGAGAATTCTCAGGGCTAGGATTTATGAGCATTTGGAAAACCATGGGCTTATAAGGGAGAGCCATCATGGCTTTCTGTGGGGCAAGTTGTGTCTTACTAACTTGATTGAGTTTTTGTCAAGGTGATGAGGGGATTGATGAAGGTAGAGCTGTGGATGTTTGTCTATACGGATTTTAGTAAGATGTTTGACAAGGTCCCTCATAGGAGATTCATCCAGAAGATTAAGATGCATTGTGAATTGCCTGTTTGATTCAAGGCTGGCTTGCCAAAAGAAAACAGACGGCAGAGGTTGAAGGGACTTATTCCAGCTGGATGTTCATGATTAGTGGTGTTCAATGGGACCTCTGCTGTTTGTGATGTATGTAAATGATCTGGATGAAAGTGCAGATGGGTGGGTTTGTAAATTTGCAGATGATATGAAGATTGTTGTCGCTATTGGATAGCATAGGTGACTGGCAAAGAATCCAATGGGATATAGATTATTTGCAGATATGGGAAGAGAAATTGCAGATGGAGTTTAATCCAGCCCAATATGAAGTGCGGATGCACATCAGTAGGTCAAATGTAAAAGAGACAGTACACTGTTAAGGGGAAGACCCTTAACAATGTTGATGAGCAGAGGGATCTTGAGGTCCAAGTTCATAGCTTCCTGAAAGTGGCTACACAGGTTGATGCAGTGGTTTAGAAGGCATATGGCATGCTTGCCTTTAGTAGTTGAGGCATTGTGTTCAAAAGTCAGGTTAGGCCACGTCTGGAGTGTTCCAGACAGTTCTGGTCACCCTATTATAGGAAAGATATTCAGGCTTTGGAGAGAGTGCAGAAGAGATTTATCAGGATACCGCCTGGATCGGAGGGAATGTGCTATAATGAAAGATTTGAGAAATTTAGGTTATTTTCTCTGTTGCTTCAGAGCTGAGGGGAAATCTGATAGAGATTTAAAAGAATATGAGAGGTAAGGTAGAGTTAGACAGACAGTATCTTTTTACTAGGGCTGAAATGTTTACCAAAGACATGCATTGAAGGTGAAAGGGGATAATTTTAAAGATGTTAGAGACAGGTTTTGTACTTGGAAAGTGGTTGATGCCCGGAATGCGCTGCTAGTGGTGGTGGTAGAGACTTTTAAGAGATGTTTAGATAGGCACATGAATGGAGGGATATGGACATTGTGTAGGCATAAGGGAGTAGTGTAGCTGGCCATTTGATTACTACTTTATTCGGTTCGGCAGAACGCTGTGGGCCAAAGTGCCTGTTCCCGTGCTGCCCAGTCTCTATTCTATATTCTATTTGGATTCAGCTTTAGTCACCTCATTTAAAAAATAATGTTCTTGCATTAAATGTATGTCAGGAAAAGTTTGTTAGATTGATTCTTGGCTTCAGAGTGTCGTTTGAGGAATATTTTAGTTTGATTAAACTTGTAAATTGAAAAATCTATGATTTTGAGAGGCTCATCAGAGAAGATTCTATGATGATCCAGTGGAGGAAGCTGGGACTAGAGAGCACAACTTGGGAATCTACCCAAAGACTAGTATGAGGAAGAATTTCTTCTCTGAGGCTTGCAAACCTCTAGAAGCCTCTACTCCAGGGGGCTCATCATGTTGACATGTCAAGTTTACTGGCAGATGAGCAGAAGTGGCTTTTAGACTTATGGAAATGAAGAAGGGATGTGGGATTGTGAGTAAAATTCAGATCAATTATTATCTTATTGAACAGCAGAATAAGTCTGGGGGATCAATTGTCTTATTCCTGCTCTTATTTCTGACACTCTTATGCTACAGACCACTGAATCTACTGAAAGTGGGAGTAAAGATAATATCCAGCTTGAAAAGCAAAGATAGAACAGATATTTGGAATTAAAGCTGAAAATTGCTGGACGTATTGAGCAAGTAAGGCAGCATCTCTCATAGGAGAAACTGAGCTAACATTTTAAGATGATGGTATTTCATCAGAACTTCAGTCCATCTGAAGCAGCATGAAAAATGCCAGTTCATAAACTTCGGATGTTAAAATTGGTGAGGGTGTGTTTCTGACTGCATCCTTTTACTGGAAGCTGCAGGCAGATGGTTGATGGAGAAAGAATCAACTTTTGATTTTGATAGATGAATGATTCGTGATATGTAGCAGTCACCAAGCTAAGGTTGCATATTCATTCTACAAAATGCAATGATAGCAGTAACAATCTACACCTATTTTGTCTAGGTGTTAGCTTTCGCATTTGAGGTATGCACATTGGCCACAAAACAATGCTGTATGTCAATATGTTGTTGATTCAGCTTGTGTTAGTCTCAATATGGCTAATTGAAACTCTGTGATTGTCAGGCCTGCACTCCCAGTTTCCACCCAGCTAACAGGAGTCACCTGCCACTTGTTTCAAACTCGTCACCTGCAGCCCATTTAAACCCAGCTATCATCCACAATTCTTATTCACTCACATGAACCAGCCAGCTGCAAGTAGTTGCTCGTAGCCTTTAGTTACCTTGTTATGATGAGCATCTGTTGGGTTAAGCCTCCTCTACATTTCCTGACAGAATGAGTGAACCACCTATTGACCCAGCAGAATCTGCTTGCCTAAATCAGTAGTCTGTTCAAGAGCATACAAGCCAGAAGCAACAGGAAACTATTAGCCATCTGTTTGCCACACTCAGCAACCCTGTGCTCGTCACACTCTTCCATTGGAGCCCTGGATTTCAGTGCCCAAACAGTTTGATGGATCCCCAACCTGATCCCACAACTTTCTATACCAATGTTTCTTACACTTTGAGCTCCAACCAAGATAGTCGTCGTTATTTCTCTCTTGACGGGGCCACCACTAATTGGGACAATAAAACCACCATTTGCAATAAATATGAGGAATTCACCATGTGCTGAGATTTTGACCACCTGGGAAGTGGAAGGGGGACAGTGGATCGGATATTTCACCTTCATCAAAGCCCATGCTCGGAACTGGACCCTCTGTCAGGAACCCCAGCGAGAGGTGCCAGGTAATGGCAGGTCTCAATGCACCTGAGTGATTTATTTGAGTTTATTGGAATTGTTTCCGGACTACTTTTATCATTAAGCTGTCACTGTGTTTTTTCATGATGCTCATTATGTAAATACAGTTTCTTATGCCTCTTGTTCTTCAGAGGTAAGTTTTTTTTAATTTTGACCTGCACGGGTTTCCTGCTTTTTTTTAATGTTCTATTTAAGGTTACTCTGGACCTGCTGAGTCTTGGATTCGAGTTCTGTTTGAATTACCTTTCTGTGTACTCAAGTCTTGAGTAAGTGAGCTCTTAGTTTGATTATTCTTGGTATAATTTTTTGAATAAATCTTCATCATTAATTTCCACTATCGAGTCCTGAGTTTACGCAGCTCTTGGGTCTGCTCATCTGAAGGTTGTTACACCGTCACGGGGGAGTGTGGTGGGAATGTGGAAGCGCTGCTGGCACTTGAAAGATAAGTTGTCTACCCGGGAGATACTCACTTATATCAAAAGCCTCAGCACTCTGACCCGTTGAATTGACAAATGTCTTGTGGAACATCAGCCAGAACACGGTTCTGTTCCCAGAACCATTTCAGTTTGCAGGACCCTCATCATTAATGTCTCTAGAATCCATGCAGTTAGGGAGATCTCCTTTAACCACCCAAAAGTGTGGGCATTGGTGGAGAAACAACTTGTGCGCTTACTATGGAGAAGTTGATCACTCATGGGTCAAATGCCCTCTGCATCTGGGACAATAGCACCACCAGTTATAGATGAGGGGCCTTCTATGAGGTAAGCTCCCCCAGGCCTTTCATTCCAGCACCATAGACTGACAGTTTCTCTGTCCTACCCCACACCCTGATGGCTCTATGCACACTGGACACTCTGGTGGATTGCGATGCAACAGGCAACTTTCTGAACCAGATTCTCTGTGTGGAGCTTGGACTCCCTACTTAGCCTATCTCTCACCTCACAGTCATTGAGTGATATTCCTTGGTATTCGACGCGTGTGACCAGTGCACATGAGCGTTGGGGAACACCACAAGACCATGCAGTTCCTCCTGAATAAACTCACCCAACACTCCTTTCATCTTGGGTTACCAGTGGCTCTACTCTCACAACTGTAACTTTGCTTGGTCATCTCGTTCACTGTCGAGTTGGGGACCCACTTGCTGGATCACCTGCCTGCAAACGTATCTATAGAGACAGAGGAAATCCTCAACCACACCAAGCTCCCACAGGAATACAATGACTTAGCCAACCTGATCCTCATCTGCCAAGGGGATAAGTGGAAGATGGTGGTCATAAAACCCACTGATCACTACAAGTACTTGGTGATGCCTTTCGGACTTTCCAATAGTTCAGCCTTTTCTAAGTTTCATCAAGGAGATCCTCTGGGACATGATACAGAGGTATGATTCGTCTACCTTGACAATATCCTCACCTTCTCTAAGGACTTCCAAGACCCCGTCTATCACGTCCGATCAGTCCTTCAGCATTTGCTTGAAAATGAATTATACTGCAAGTTAGAAAACTGCCAGTTCCACACCCTAGTAATTTCCTTCCTGAGTTATGTTCTTTCACCCCAAGGCATAACCATGGACATAGAGAAATTGTGTGCCATCATTGAATGACTCCAATCGCGCTCTCTCAATCAGATACAGTGCTTCTTGGACTTCTACAATGTCTACTATTGCCTCATCAGAAACTGCAGTTAAATTGCTACTCCTCTCACTTCCCTCACCAAATCATCTACCCTACGGATAACCTGATCTGCTGCTATGGACCATGCTTTTGAGGAGCTCACAAGACACTTCACAACTGCTCCCATTCTCCAGCAGCTGAACTCCTCTGGACCTTCTGTGGTAGATGTGGACACATCTGATGTGAGCTCCATGGCCAACCTCTCCCAGCAATGACTGGATGGGAAGATACACACTTGCGCTGCCTTCTTGTTCAAATCTACACAGTGTTGTTAAAAAGCACTTCCTAATCTGGATTGACCACCAGAATGTCATATCCATGCAATGAACCTGCCACTTCGACCCACCTCAGACTCACTAGGCCTTCTTCTTTGAGCGATTTATCTTCCTCATCTCTGACGACTCAGATCCATAAACACCAAGGATGATAGTTCAACCCAGTTGCAATGGAGCTTGACCCTCAGCCCATCATTCCAACATCCCAGTTGCTCGGCTTGATCATCTGGGACTTTGAGAGCCAGATTTGCTAGGTCCTGCAGCACGAGCCTGCTCCAGCCAACACATGTGGGAGGATGTGCACTCTGAGACATTCCCGTGGGCCCACTCTTTACGCCTCTCTGCCCATCTAGGTGCATGATGGACTCTGGATTTTCTGTGATGCCAGTTCTGGTGGCCCACTATGATCGTGGATATATGTTAGTTCATCACTGCCTGCCCTCAATGTGCCCAGCCAAGTTCCTCTAATGAGTGACCCTCTGATCTCCTGCAACCCCTGCCGGTCCATCAATGCACATAGTCCTACATTGTCAATGATTTCATCATGGCTTTACCACCTTCTGATGGGGCCACAGTTATCATGTGAGTGGTGGACTAGTTCTCCACTTCATTGCTCCCCTCAAACTTCCATTAGCCGCTGAGATGAAGGACCTCATTCTCCAACGTGTAGTGCATCACCATGGTTTCCCCAGGACATAGAGTCAGACTCACAATTCATCTCCTGCTTCTGGAGAGCCTTCTGTTTGCTCCTCCGCTCATCACTGAGTTTGTCCTCTGGCTAATGGACAGTCAGAAAGAGCCGAACAGCAAGTGGAAAAGTTTCTGTGATGCTTTGCTGCCTCTAATTCTTCCATATGAGAAAAGTACCTGCACTGGACTGAGCTGTCACATAGTCTACTCAACTCCTCTATGACAGGTATGTCACCCTTTGAAGTACTTCATGGCTACCAATACCTGTTGTTCCCTGTAGAGGAGCTAATGGTAGAGGTCCCGTCTGCCAGAGCCCTGGTTCACAGTTGCTGGATGCTTGGAGGAGGGCATAGAGGGCCATCCTAGCTGCCAACCACACCCTCTACCTCCAGGCTAACTGCCGTTGGTACCCAGCCAGACTACTTTGGGCTGGGGACCGCATCTGGCTGTCCACCCAAGATATGCTCCTGTGCACCAAATCCCGTAAGCTCATGCCCCGGTTCATCATCAATTTCCCATCACATCAATCCAGTCACATAGTCTCCAGCTGCCACTGTCCCTCCAGATTACATATATCTTCCACGTGTCCTTCCTCAAGAATGTTTTCCATGGACCACTCAACCCATCTGAGATTGAACCTCCACTGCCAAGTATGGTGGAAGGTGGTCTAGTGTACACAATTCACTAGCTGATAAATTCATATCTTTGTGGATGGGGTGTGCAGTACCTGGTCAACTGGGAAGAGTATGGCCCAGAGGAGAGATCTTGGGTGCCATCCAGTTACATTTTGGATCCACTTCCCATTGAGGACCTCCACCAGATCCATCCAGATTGTCCTGAGCTGTCAGGGATTGGCCATGGGGGTGGGGCCTTGTCAGGCCTGCACATGCAGGCTCCTCCCAGTCTCCACTCAGCTAACGGGAGTCTCCTGTCACTCATTTCCAACTCATCACCTGCAGCCTGTTTAAACCCAACTCTCATCCACAAATCCAATCTTTCAGATTATGAAAGAGTTTAATAGAGACGTGACTACATTTCTCCTTGTGGAGCAACAAAATAATACCTATAAATATGAGAAAAGTATTAATAATTCAATAGGGAATTCAGAAGAAAATTTGTTCCCTCCTCTACCTAGAGCAGGGCTTCTGAACCTGATGTCCATGGATCCTTTGCTTAATAGTATTGGTCTATGGCATTAAAAAAAAAATTGGGAACCCTTGACTTTGGGGATGTTTCAAATATGGAACTTGACATAACATAGGAGAGTAGTGGCAGACAGCTTAGATGTTAACTCAGTTCTACAATTGACTGACCGAATTGCTCACTGCATGACTGACTGGCTGACTGACTGGCTGATCCCTGATAATTCAGGCCACCTGTGTGAATAATTGACTTCCCAAAAACAAAGGCTGATTACCAAATAATTGACTCACTGACTAATTCCCTGAAATACAACTCTATGACTCTGCTAAACTGACTGATACCCCTCATAATATACCCCACTACTGCACAATCAACTGATCAACTTGCTGTCTATACAGCCCGATCAATGTGTGACTTCCTGCCTAACTCGCTCACTGATTTGCTCAGCTCTGTCACTGAGAAACCGACTTGTCTGACACTCAGTAATACAGTTCCATCAGTGTGTGACTGACTGACGTCCTGATAATAATCCATCGTTAGGTGATTGACGAGCCTTGGAACATTGGAATGTTGACATACTTTCTCAGTTCACTTAGATATGAGTCAGTTAATTATTCAGATACTTTTGATAGACTCTATGATATTTCTTATAAGTGAGAATGTACAATCAGAGAAGGCACAGAGATTATAACAATATTTCCTGGCAGTTGGAACCGATCGCATTTTTTATGTGACTCCTCAATAGAGGAGCAAGACCAGCTGGGACTAGTTTGGTTTGGCACTAAGACTTGTACTGGAACTCAGCAGGTTTGCTTGTACACAATCTGGAATGTGCGATGGGCAGATAGCGACTGGTGTTAATTTGCGGACTGAGCTTCTGACTCAGATTGGAACCAGCCCCAGTGTTCCATGAGAGCTTCATTCCACTCACAATAAACTATCTGGATGAAGTTATGGGAAAGAATTATCCTGTTGTAAGAGATGCTGCTAAGCCAGTGAAAATGTAGGCAATTATATCTTAAAACATTGACACAATACACTGAGACAGGCCTGACATAAATTACCTTAATAGGATTCATTTTATTCAGTCAGGTGTGTGAACAATTCATGTACGCATCAGTCATTGTCTGCAATGGGTCTACCATGGCTATCTTCTTAAAGTTAAAATAAAATATCACAATACCACTTTAGAAAATTGATATTTGTCCTTTATTTCTTCTATTGTCCCAGAGATAATCGCTTCCCTGCAGGCAAGCAGCAAAGAACAATTTTATTTTACCAATACCAACCTCTTTTATCTGACCTAAACCACAAGTAAACAGTCATTCCCACTCCATCCATCCTTGTTGTTTGAACTGATTTTAATTGAAGGAAGGAATTGTACAATTAAGGCAAATGAAGCTTAGAACCTGTATGCATTTCCTGAGCCCCAGAGCTTCAAACTTTTTTTTGGTTAAAATCAGGGTAAGCTTGGGTATTTCGTACAGGACATTGCAATATCAGAATCATTTGGAAATTCATGGTATACGTACTTGGTCCATCAGTATGGACACTGAACTCTGCTGGTCCTTGCTTAAAGTCAGAGAAAACAAAATAAAAAAAAACATATTTAATGTGGCAGCAAAGCCCAAGGCAACTGAAGGAAGTGTCATTGAAAAGAAAAAAAAGTGACTAAGCCCCAAACAAGGCAGATGGCTGAAAGTCTTTGAAAGAAAGAAAAATGACAATGATCTAAATGACAATAAGAGAGGACTGAGTGTTCTCATAATCTAAAAAAATGGTAATTTATTGATTAACTGCAAGTATGCTTAAGAGGCTAGATTAGATGAACATGGATAGGCATATGTGAGATACATAAGACTGGATAATATTGGGAGAATAGATGGTGTGTGACAGTGACAAGCCTTTGTTACCTGCAAGGTTAGGTCAATGGCAACTATTTGGCTTGAATTTTTCAAAATGAGCATTATCCAGTAGGTTGGTGAGTACTTCATCCTCAAATGTATCTATTTCAGCCTTTAGATGAATCTGATCTCTCTGAAGGTTACTTGTACCCCTGTGATTGGTTGAGCCTTTTGAATAGCAAAAGTGACACATCCTAGGAATTTCTTTTCCTGATGCAGTATATTATTATAAATGGTGTATTATTACTAGATTTATAAAGGAACTACGTTGTTAGGTGTAAGGATACTATTTTGTTCTTGCATCACATTATCACCAGTGAACAATATTCTATGTACTGAATGCACATTTGGCAAGCACATTACATGGAAACTGGAAAAATAAACAGATTGTTGAGACCTTGGTTTTAGTTGGAAGAATAATAAAAAAAAAGACTGTGCCTCAAAAAGCAAACAAGATATTGCAGTCCCAATATACTCCATTCAGGAGGGAGAAATTTGATAGACATGGTATTTTACTATTTACTCAATACTCTGATTATGCCCTTTTTAAACATTTCCTCAGGGTTATATAATCTTTGCTCTGACTGCAATTCTGCGATAGATGTTTTGTATGCGCTTGAAAATCGCCAGAATATTGTGAGTTTAGGATGAGCCATGGGTTTGAGCTTCTCATTAGGTTGACTCTTTTTTGGTACTCCTTCATTGACTGTGATGTAGAAATCCATCATTCATTGTCTCCTGTCATTTCTGCGCCAAACTTAGTAACAGAGCTCACTCCTATAGGGAGATGTACCCAGTGTAAGTGCTGGGAAAGAAGAAAAGTAGCATGTTTTTGCATAATATTCCCTGAAAGTTTTAGCTTCAAAACAACATGTGTATCTGATTCTCAGCTTGCCGGAGGCACACACAGCTCCAATCTTCACAAATCACCATGAAATCCTGCGGATGAGTTTCACCTTATCTGAATTTTTTGCTCCCAGCAAGTGAATAAGTTGCACCATTATGTGCAGCTTATTCATTTATTTATCTAGAAACCTCGGTAAAGTGCTGGGGCTGAAAGTGCACGTCACACCAGGTGGAAAAGAAAGGAGCGAGGATGTGGTAATCTGGAAATTCTGGTTATCAATCAGCAAGTTTATATGTTGATGGTCTGTAGATTATAGAAAGGCCAGGTGAGATGAAATGCTTCACCCTTTTCATTTGCTGTGACATCCAACAGGGGACCTTAACCCTGTCACATGGTAGGTCTAGATCTGGTGGAGTATAAAGTCTTCAACATTTTCAAAAGCAACACAAGCTGTTTTAGAGTAATCAATTCCCATGTTTTATGGAAGTCTAATAACCAACTCATTTTTCAGTGATGGATGATATTTTAATGCTGCTATTTGACTGCTGATATTTTTAATGCTCTTTATATTTTTGAGTAAACCTTTGAGACATGTTCACCAGCATTTTTTGTGTGTGTTGCTTGGATTTCCAGCATCTGGAGATTTCCTCGTGTTTAGGTTTTGACCCAAAATGTCAATGATTCCTTTCTTCCCACAGATGCTGCTTGACCTACTGAATTCCCCTAGCAGATTGCCTGTTGCTTTTAAAGTAAACCTTGGCCTGCTAGGACTTCACTGAGTCTTGAGAAACACAGCACTTAAATCTTTTCAACAGTGTTGTGAGCCAGCAGTGGCAAGGATATTTTCTTTGTGTACCCACTGAGCAGAGTCTCCCACCCAGTTCAAACTAACATGCACCCTTTTTGCAATCAGGCACTGCAGTTAGTATCTATACATCCAGCATGGTAGAAGATATTTGTCTTTCAGATGTTGAGAGTAAGGTTAGTCCTTTTGTATGCTTCACTGAAGCTTCGTTTTCAAACTCCAAGCTCTTGTGTCATCTGACGGCTGACTACTAAGGTTCGGGTGACCTTGGTTCTTGAGTGTAATTGCGTCTCACTAGGTCTGAAGATTAGCTTTGCTCTTGTGTGGAGCTTGTTAGGAGCAGGTGCAACATTGTGGTAAGAAAGTTCAAAGGCATACCAGAGCAATGACACTGTATAACATTGTATATCAGTGTTCACTATAATTAGATCTGCTGTAAACTTGGTGTCAATACTCATGGTTTTCATGCCAACAGGAAGTAGTAGTAAGATGGAGGTGTATTTCTGTGGGTCACGCGTTTGAGAAGATTTCTCCACAGGCTCTCTCAGTTGAAATCAAAAGTTCTGGTGAGGATAAAAAGGCTGCCTTGTTTAGAGGTTGTTGCTGTGTTTCTCCTGTAGTTGTTGAACAGTGAAAATCATGTTCACTGTGCCTCTATCTGAACAGAATCCAAATTATGATTCTGGGAGAAACATTTTAGCCCAATTTTTCCCAATTCAAAATAACTTTAATTATCATGGTTAGACTTGGCTCCTTTCGTAAAAATGGGTCACGATTATGGCATCGTTGAAGTCCCCTGGTAGTTCTTCCTCTTCCAAGGTGTGGATAATGAGGTGGTCGATGCTTCAGGAATGGAGACAGTCTGACTGCTCTCTCCTGCTCTTGTTAGGCTGGTTGGCTCAGAAGTACTCAAGTCTATAGTTTTCTCCCTTTTCAAATACGATTGATTCATGACTAAAGATTTTAAATACTGACCTTCAGAACTTCAGTGGGGATGCAATCTTCTCAGGTCTTATTTTTGTTTACTTGGGATGGCGCATTTTCATTCTCTTCTTGGTAAGGAGAGTCTGCAAGGCTGAACCAAATAGGCTGTTCTGTACTTGGTTAAAAATGGACACAAATTGGCGGAGGAGGGTTTTGAAATGTTGGTTCCAATAAGGGTTGACACTGTCATTGATGTGTTTATTTCGGATGTTGACTGCTAGTGGAATGGAGCCTGGGTATTTGGGCCATAGACCAAAGTTCAAAGTAACTTTATTATCAAAGTACATATATGTCACCATATACTTTCCTGATCGATCCTCCAAAATGATAACTAAGGAAGTTAATGTTGCTGACTCTCCATCCCTGATCCCCTGATTAGGTCTGACTCATGTACCTCTGTTTTACTCCTCCTGTGGTCAATATTCAGCTCTTTGGTTTTGCTGACGTTGAGTGAGAGGTTGTTGTGGCGCCATTCAGCCAGATTTCAATCTCCCTCCTATAGCTGATCCATCACCACCTTTGATTCAGCCAACAACAGTCATGTCATCAACAACGTTAAATATGGCATTGGAGCTGTGCTTAGCCTCACAGTCATAAATATAAAATGAGTAGAGCAGGGAGCCCCGTGGTGCACTTGTGCCTATAGTGATTGTGGAGGAGAGGCTGCTGCTGATCTGAACTGATTGGATCTGCAATGAGGAGGTTAAGTTGCACAGGGAGGTATTGAGGCCTAGGCCTTGGACTTTATTGTTGAATGCTGAGCTTTAGTCAATGAAGAGTATCCTCATGTATGCATCTTCACTGTCCAGATATTCCGGAGCTGAGTGCAGAGCCAATGAAATGGCGTCTGCTGTTGACCGGTTGTGATGGTAGGCAAATTGGAGCTGATCCAGTCACTCCTCAGGCAGGAGCTGATGTGTTTCATCACCAACTTCTCAAAGCACTTCATCACGGTGAATGTAAGTGCCACTGGATGATAGTCATTGAGGCAGTGGTATAATTGAAGCTTGCTTGAAGCAGGCGGGTATCTCACACTGCCAAAGTGAGAGGCTAAAGATACCAGCGAACACTCCATTCAGTTGATTAGCATACAGTGTCTTCTGTACACAGCTAGGTACACCACCTAGGCCAAATACTTTCCATGGGTTCATTCTCCTGAAGGATGCTCTTACATTCACCTCAGAGACTGAAATCATAGGGTTATCGGGAGTGTGGGTGTTCACGATGGCATACTTGTAGCTGATAAAACCTCCTTATGTCATGGGTGTCAGCTGGTTGCTGAAGTTCCTGCACTCTCTGCTTCCATTCTCTATTCTTGGCACATTTTTCTTTGCTGCATCTCTGCCTTCAGCTCCTTGTAAAGTTTTGCTTTTCATTTCCCCCTTAAGGAGTGGTGGAGCTACTGGTCCTGGAGCAACCTATGCTTGCAGATAATTAGTTCCTCATTTTCCTAGCTATTCTCATCAAACTATTCTTGTTTTGCCTTGATAACAAAGTCAAGAGTCTGTTCACATTTGTCAACTGTAGTGGACTTCGGGGAAGCCACGCACGCTAGACATTGTGTTAGCTGGGTGTTTGCAGACTTGGTGGGGTACTGCTGGTGTTATGCTCCGGATGAGCTTCCATAGGTGGGATCTGAGAACATGGCCAAGTATGTGGCCAGAGCCAAGGGTCAGGAACATGAACCTCTGAATTCTGAAGATCAGCTTCACTCCTGTGGAAGTTTGTTGGAGGTCAGTTGTACAACTGTGACAAGAAAGATTAAAGAAGAGTTTGGCAACAATACACCCTTGTTTAATACTGTTCTTCACTGAGATTAACTCTGTTGTAAGCTTGTTGTTTACTATCTTGCACACTATCATGAAGCAGAAAAAAACAGGAGATGAATTGGTGTGGGCAGCTAAATTTGATTTGCAGGTGTAGGAGTTAGTTAGACTACTCTGTATAAAGATCCAACATGCAGTAGGTTCATTTGGCACAGTATGCTTCACTGGTGCTTTGTGAACTCACTGACGTTTATGGAACCCTGATTTGCAGATCTCGGGGTAGAAATTCATTCTTGGTTACTAGTATCAAATGTACAATATAATAACAAATATGTATTTCAAATCAACTTCTCAAGTTCACTTCCAATGGCTTTGACTATGTTTTGTGTTAATGTCAATGATCCCTCATATCCTCCAACCACCTGTTTGGTTCCCCACTATCAGGCAGGAGGATAGGAACCAACAACTTCTCCAAGGCTACTGAACTCCCTGCCACCATCTATTCATATATGAAAAAAAAGGTAGTATTATCTGTTTAATTTTTAACATGTGTTGTAAATGCACCTTATTACTTGTTAATTTATTTGTGGTAGTATTACTTTATACGTTGTATGCATGGGTTTTATGCACTGTGTTGTGCACCTTGGTATGGAGGAACGTTGTTTCATTTGGCATTATTCATGTGTATGGCTGAATGACAATAAACTGAACTTGGACGTATTTAATACTGTGACTAGGACAAATCATTTTCTCTTTCTGTGAGAGTTGTTTGTGATTTCAGGAATCGATTAAATAGTCACAATATTGTCTTCAGCTGGGTTTATGTCACAGTACATATTTATAACTCTCTGAAGATTAGACTCTACCTTTTGATCATAAAACATTCTCCACCAACTTCTCTGATCTGTTATGATACCACTTTGATCAACTCTAAGCCTACACATGACTGTGAGAATAAGGACCAGGTCCTGATGGGTGTCTGGTGTTAGTGGTCTAGGAAGAGGACTGAGTTGGGTTGGGCGGGGGGGCGGGGTGGAAACAGTGGTTTGAGAATACCTGTAGGGATAAGACAAGCTTTGGAATGGTAAGTCTTGATTTTAACAGAACCAAAATACAGGGAGATGAAAAGAGGAACACAATGGGTCAGGTATTATTTGTGGTGGCAGAGAATTTGTCAATGAGCCAGGTCAAGATCCTGCATCAGACTAGGGTGATGAATGATACAAAAAGGATCTGCATTTGCACCAAGGACAGTAAAGGAAGCAAACTTATATGAACTGTCATACAGTTATATATTGAGTAAGCTGACAGCTATATATAAATTATATTCAAAACAAGAGACATTGAAGCAATGCACGAAGATTTGTTTTACTAAAGATGAATTCTATTGATAGGAATTCTCTAATCACCTAGATTAACTGGACAATACTTTCTTTGAAGTTCATTGGATCCTAAAGCTTTTGGACCACATGATTTGATACTACAATCATCCCTTCGTTTTATAATTGGCTTTCTTTACCTGCTACCGTGTGGTCTTAGACTGGAGCATTGCCATTAGATTACACAGTCTTGAGAGCATCTTGGCTGAGGCCATTTCTGTTTTTACCTCAGAATTAAGAGAAAGGATATGTGTTGAAGTTCTGTGTCTTACAACTGAATAGGCGTTTGAACTGAATTCAAAGATTTTGAGCTACTGAGATAATTAACTACAATATGATATCCACTAAGACCACTGGTTGTAAGTTACATGTCCTTTGAATGTCCTACTCCAGTTTCAGTTCCACTGAATTATCAGAAAGTGAACTGGGGGAAGGGGGTGGAAGATCTGTAATCAGTACAGCAGATGAGGAAGCAGAAAAATGGAAAGCAGATCAAGGAACCCTCAGTTTCAACGTTACCTGGTTTCTCTTCTCACGGATGCTGCTTGACTGGATGATGTCTTACAGCATTTCCTGTTTTTGTTGCAAATAAGACAAGTTAAAGGACCATTTCAGTCTGTCTAGCACTTGATGGAAAGTTTACGTCTTGCTGTCAGCTTCTGTATGCCATATCTTGAAGAAAAGAAAACAATTTATTTACATCTGTTTTGTATTAAGTATAGAATTCCACTTAAATTATTGATGAGAACCTTGACGTTACACTAGGGTTACCAACATATAAATGCTTATCATGTTTGTCTAAAGTTATATTTAAAACTAAACGTCATTCTTGCAATAAAATGATTGTGAGGAAAACTTCAGGCAAATGTTTTGTGCTGAATTGTTGGAACCTTTGGACGTAATTTTAGTCTGCAGCACTTAAATCCAATTGGATCGTGCCTGTATTTGGCAATTGGAAATGTTAACAATCATGCCGGAAAAGATGAACAAGAAGAACTAAATCCTATGAAGTGTGATTGGTTCTCCAGTTGCTCTATTAGAGACAACGTGCTGATCTGATGGAGGGAGAGGTTTGATAGGCCAAGATAACTGAGCAATAATGCATCAGGGTCAGAGGACGATGGGTATTGGCCAGAAATAACTATTCTTATTAGGATAGAAGGTGCACTCTTGTGGAATTATCCACAGAACCTTTAAAGAGGGGCGTAAGCCAAAAATAGACATTGGTCCTCAAACTGCATATGATACTTAGTCTTCAAATCTCTGGGGCTTAAAGTCCATTTTAGGTACACAGCCTGCATGCCCTCCTATGAATTTTGCAGTATGCATCCAGCACAGAATGCATGCCCACATGCCTCATATAAAATTGGAGCTCTTCCTGTCTATTTTCTGCACATTTAGAAGTGTATGTTTATAAATAATGAAGTCTAGTTAGAGCACTGCTCTCTTAATGAGTCCGAGTTGTGCGATTTGTTCTTGTGTTAGCTGTTTAAAGTAACTGATAAAGAGTATGGCATCTATAACACAGTTCAATCCAGTGATAGATTGACAATGACACATCAAGGGTTTGTGAATACTTCAACTTTCATCAGTGACTTTACAGAACCGGCAGTAATGACCTGCTGCTGGAAGACAAGCATAAAGTTCAGCTTCAGGGAAGTTGCCAACATCCTTCGAAAGTGAGAGAATGATGATACTGATTTACTCTGATAGGAATGGAGACATCAGCGCTTCAGAAAAGAAAACAAAAAATGAATTGAAGCCAGCACATTGAAGAGTTGCTTGTAACTGATATGAATTCCACATGGGAACACTGGAACCTAGAGCTAACTTTAAAATGAGCCTCTGGAATGCACTTCAAAACATGGCTAAAAACAGAGGCACTGCACGGAATACATAATCTCCTAACACACATTGATTTATACAGCGAGTGAGGGATAAGCGATCAGACAATGCATAATGTCAACGTTTGTGTTTCCTTGGCAATAACGTAGTGCTAAAAGCTGAAATTCCATTGGTAAAATTTCTTACAGTCATATCTACATCTCTTTCCACTCTTCTAATTTTCCTCAGCATCCTATTCATTTTTCCTTCTCGTGAATTCTGAAGAACAGTGAGAGGCAATGGATGAAAATAGTGTGATCCAGTGGAATTGTATCTTAGTCTCAGTTACTACTGGAGCACTTGGTTTAAACTACTTAGATACCAATTAGAGATATAAACCCAAATAAGAAATTGAAAGAAGAAGTTTAATTTGGAGGAAAATAGCAAGACTGAGAACTTTGTTGTGGAAGGGACAAGAAATCACAAGCAATGATGCTCAAGCAAAAAAAAACCTGGAATTGTTATTCATGCACAGAATGCTGGAGGAACTTAGGAGACCAGGCAGCATCTATGGAAAAAAGTACAGTCGATGTTTTGGGCTGAAACCATTTTTTTTCCCATAGATGTTGCCTGACCTGCTGAGTTCCTGTAGCATTTTGTGTGTACTGCTTGCATTTCCAGCATCTGCAGATTTTCTCTTGATTAGAATTGCTATCATCTGAGTCCTCAAACTGAACATTTGCAATCAGTTATTTCTCTTTCAAATTAGCACAATCTATATTATTTTGGTATTGCCACTCTGGAAGGAGATTTAGCTTGTCTATCAGTTGTGGCTCATTGGTGGTTCTCTTGTTTGTAAGTTGGGTTAATGGCCCACTAATAAATTGAACACTAATAAGCTTGCATCCTGTGCAATATTACACCGTTAGAACTACCTTTTTAATGTCAATACATCAAAATGCAGAGGAGTTGGTGGAGTCCATATTAATTTTCATTCCCAGTTACTGGATAAACTCTGTCTTCACTGGCAGATACCAGAAATGATCCATGACATTATTTTGAAGAAAACCAAGGAAACTTTCTATAGTTTTCTAGCCAATATCTATATCTCAACAGACACCTATAAATTGAGTGATATTTACATTGGTGTTAATGGGAGCCTGCTGTGTGCATTTCCTATATATAGTATATAGTACATATTCTTCAAAGGTATTTCATTTGAGTAAAGCACTTTATGACATGCTGACATCAGAAAATGCACTATTTGAATGCAGTTCTTCTTTCTCTTTATAACTATTGTAAGTTCCAAAGAATGTTTCATTCAATTCCAGTCCAGTCAATTTTCATAATTTTTTGTATTATATTTCACTACTTTTTGTGCATTTCAATAACTGGCAACTTAATAGAAAAATTACTGACTGTCAAGCACATCATACAGTGTGTGGTTCTTCGAAGATGGACATAGAATTTGCTTGCAGATGGTATTTAATCTTCATTGAGCGAATTTAGGTTTATGATTACAATTGTAGTTGGCAAGGCAGAGGTACAGTGAATAAGCTGACTCTTTTGGCTATAGCATTTAGTTCATTACTTTTCAAAAGAAGTTTGCTGTAAGCTTCGGGCAGTATTGGGAAGCAGTTTGTGCCCTTTCTGTGCTATTAGTCAGTATAGTGTACTACTAATGCCACAATAGTGACAATTGGAGTTATGCTGTCTACTGCAATATCTCTGTGGTACCATGTCCATCAGAGAAATGTCACTTGTCACTAAAGAACCGCTAAAATGCACGGTCTTCTTTTTGGTAAATAAGTGCTACAATTCTGTAGAAACCGGAATTGAAACAAATCTTTAAAAATGTATTAATCAAAAATCTTTTTTAAAGAGTATATAAATGGACTCACACCATATAAATGAATTCATAAAACTGTGAGTAAAAATGTTACTCACACTACATATGTACAGTATATTTTGCAGACTAATCCAGTGTGACCAACTGACAATTCTTATGCTGTGATAGGAACTATGCAACAATTCCACTAATTTTGGAAGGAGATTTATTAGGAAAATTATAAAATGGCCAAATCTTTTTTTTTATCTAGTCCAAGTAATGGTGGAAGACTAATAGAATCCATATGAAATTCTAATCCTAATATCTTGATAAATTAATTTTCTACATTTCTAGTATGGAGCATTGAATTTCTTATAATCTTTCTCTGTCAATAAACCTATCAATAATTATAGGGTACTAACAGCCCTTCTATAAAATATACGGTTATGTTCTCTAATTCATTTTAATTAAGTACTTAAGTTTTCTCCATTCTTGACTCCTTGCCTGATTTTTAATTTGTAACTAATCAATCTTAAAAAGCCTACTAAAACAGCAACATCAACAAGAACAATTTTCATTTACGTTGTATCTTTGCAACAGGAAAACAAACAAAGGTGGTCAAATAATATTTCACATTGAGCCACATAATAGGAAGGAAGAAAAGGAAAAAATATAAACATTTTAAAACAGGAAATGGAGGTGAAGAGGTTTTGGAGGGAAATTCTGGTTTAACACCTTGACAACTGAAGACAAAATACAGAAGTCAGAGAATTGGTCAGATTCTAAATGTGCTGAAATGTTAATTTAGCAATCAATCTCAGCTTCCTCATTTTAGGTATAAGTTCACTCAGTCTGTCAAAATAGTCCATTTTCCTAATTTTATATTGCTCATATAGGCCTTCCAAGTTATTTCAGAAATCTTTCAGGATTTTCAATTATTGCCTTCCCTGCTCCCTCCTATCTCAGTCTATTTTTAATTACGTAGTATGTATACGTGACCCTTAAGTCGTACTGACTAATTTACCTGAGTCAACTTCATGAACTCTGCCACTCCAGCTGATGAACAATTTAGATCACAGCTAGTTTACCAAGCACCAATACTCTTCATAATATTGAATGTTTTGGTTCAGTCACCTTGAAGCTCATTGTCACAATTAAATGAATTCAGAAAATGAACTAGACTGTGAGGTGTGGACAGAGAGCCACCCACCTGTTTCAGACAATAATAATATTTATTAAGAGGGAAAAATAAATGTATGTCAGGCATGCTATTAACTTATGGGACAATTAGCCACACCAAGGTTGGACACAGAATGTCACATTGAATAAATGTCCAGTCTCACTTTGGTTTAAAATTACTTAATTTCTCACCTTCTCACAAAGGCTTATTCAGGAACCTTTAGACTGTTCTTCAATTAATTATTCCCCTGAGGAGTTATCATTGCAATAAAACTCAATAATAACAATTTTCTGCACTAATAGTTAGTATCTACTCCCTGGGAGTGATTTCACAGTGAAGGTCTGGAAAAAAAAACTGCACCATACCCTCTGCAAAAAGGATATGTCAACTAAGGATAAATAATGTTTTTCATTTTCTCTCATGATGGATGTATGCATTAGATGTAGAGAATGAGATGAGCATCTGTAAGCAATGACAATTGTCTTCATCTTTCTCCTCTTCATTTGAGGCATCATTTTTTTTAATAATGTTATAATTCAAGATGCATTGATAGCAGTATATTGAAGAACTTTTTATGAGACACATGAGCTTGATTTTAAAATGCTCACGGTTCAATCAGTCACCATATTGCTAATAGCATAAGCATTGGTACAATAATGCTTAGTTATAGCAGCATGAAAATGACCTGGTCATCATCTGTTAATGGGAGGATGATGTTGAGTTCCAATCATTCGTTCAGAGAGTTGCCTATCAAGATCTAGTATGATGCACTTTAAAATAGAAGAATCATGGTCATTGCTGCTATACCAGGTGCATTATGAGTTTATTATGATCATTCTATGGAAAACTATGACTGAGTTCTGAAAGTCAATTTGTAGAGCAGGGGTTCCCAACCTTTTTTATGCCATGGACCCCTGCCATTAACTGAGGGGTTCGTGGACCCCAGGTTGGGAAGCACTGTTGTAGAGTGGCATGGCTGTAACTCAATATGCATGGCATATAGAGCAATTGCAAATTTCTACAGATGTACCACAGAGAGCATTGCAACTGGGTGCATCACGGTCTGGTATGGGGTGGGGGCGTGGGGGGGTGGGGGAGCAGGGGGAGGCAACTGCACAGGATTGAAATAAGCTGCAGAGACTTGTAAACTTAGTCAACTCCATCATGGGCAGCGTCCTCCGTAGTATCCAGTACATCGTCAAGGAGCGATGACTCAAAAAGGCAGCATCAATCCTTAAGCACCCCCATCACCCAGAACAGGCCCGGCTCTCATTGCTACCATCAGAAAGGAGGTCCAAGATCCTGAAGGCACACATTCAATAATTCAGGAACAGCTTCTTCCCTGAGCCATCTGATTTCTGAATGGACATTAAAGCCACGAACACTACCTCATTACTTTTTTATTTTTATTTTTGTACTAATTTAATTTAACTATTCTATATAGATACACTTACTGTAATTCTGTTATTATGTATTGCATTGTACTGTTACTGCAAAGATAACAAATTTCATGACTTAAGCTGGTGATATTAAACCTGAATCTGATTCCTGACTTGGTATAATAATTGAAGACTTACTTCTAGTCCTAGATCAATTGACTGCACAAAGTTTCTACAGATGTCCAAGTGTATATCAAGCAATGTTTTGATTATAAAGAGAGAGGAATGGACAATTTGAGCTGGAACACTGATTTGAATGAACGTGTTGTAGTAAGAAGTAATAAGGTTAGACCTCCATTACTGTTCTTTACGAAGGCAGATGGATCTGAATGCAATCTGATCTCAGGTCAAGAATGCCAATCAAATTGAAGTAATAACCAGATGGGGAATATACTACGTTCTGAGATCTACAAAGGTTGAACTACAGGTGTAGCAGAGTGCTGCTCTGGCCTTTACGTTAACAACGTAATATAACACTCTTCATCCTGAAGCAGGCATTTAGTTGCTCAGTTATCCTAAGTAGCTAACATTTCATTCATATTGATTAACCAAACTAGATTAAGGTAAGCTTGGTTTTGTGTTCTGACGCCAAGTCCAACATAGTTTTATATAGCATATCTTCATTGCATTATCAACTTTGTACTTGAAGGACTCAACTTAAACCTGAATCCCAACAATGAAATAGTTGTTTATAAGCAAACAAAATTTGGAAGAGAAACCATATTTTTCCACATTTATAACCTGAGAGGAGTTTTTCTTACATAAGTGAGGAATTTTAGGTTTTCCTTCAAGTACGAAGTCTGTTAATGGTAGGCCGAGCAGCCTCAATTATTTGCAAAATCTGATCTAATTGATGCTAATGAGATCAATTTCATATAGCTTTGTTGCCACAGCTCTGTTGTCTGATTGTATTTTGTTCACATGACTGAGCAACAATGCAGGTCTATAAAGAGTTCATGTGTTTGAAGCTGCAAATGCTATAGCAGGATGAGAGAAATTTTGTGCTGTCAGCACATCAGTGGTCCATCAATGGGACAGAATTTATTTGAAGGAGAAGAACATTTCTCCTTAGTTTCTCCATACTTCTTAAACCTTTGTTTATACTCCTCCTATGCTCACTTTGTACTTGAGGAAGAGAAGAGTTAGTGGCACAGCAGCTCTGAATTTTCCAGTTTCGTACATCAGATGCTTCTGAGCCTTTTGTATTGGTGTCTTAAATTTCCTGGATACCATTATTGAAGTTGTCATGCCAGAAAGTTTGATTATTCACCAGTAAAGGGAGTTGGACACACATTTCCTGGGGTAAATTAATGTAAATATTATTTGACTCACCTCTGGTGTAGTTCATGTTGGAATTACACAAGTAGCTGACTTCCCCTCAGGAAACCTCCGTGTAACAATGCTGTTATTTTTAAAAGCACTCTAAATCTGCCAGCAGCTCAAGAACAGTGTGCAGCAGTAGAGAAAGCAGTGAATAAATTGTTTTGCTGAAAGTTTCATCTAAATTACTTAAGGTATTTTCACTTACTGCATCAGCCTAAATTGTTGTCTTGTCAGGCCACATCCTAGATTTGTATACTCAGCACATCAACGAGGCAGCACGAAAAGAAGGACAATTAGCTTATTTTATCAAAAGCTCAGAGAGAAATAAAATGGGGGTCTCACACATCTAGAGCTGCCTTTCACTAATCCAGATTCGACTTCATTCTTATCATGTTCGTGTAAATGGCCTGGCAAGGAATGGATTCTGAACTTGCTCAGGAGCATCACATACAAAATACTGGAGGAACTCAGCAGGTCAGGCAGCAACCATGAAGGGGAATAAGCAGTTGATGTTTCGGGCTGAGGTTCCTCATTAGAGCTGTTGAAGGGCCTTGGCCTGAAACATCGACTGCTTACTCCAGTCCATAAATACCACCTGACCTGCTGAGTTCCTCCAGCATTTTGTGTGTGTTGCTCTGGATTTCCAGCATCTGCAATCTGTGTTTATGACCTAGTCAGGAATTTTGTTAGTGCAGGAATAAGTGACGATATTTGACAAAAAAAGCATTACATTTCACTGCACGTTCTTGATAGATCTATTACATACTTCACCACTTGAGTTAACACTTACTCTTCACAATACTTTCTGAGTAAAGGAACCACCATCCACTGACACATTCTGCTTCTAAACAGGTCACAAAACATCTTTCTACCTCCAAATCTCTACCACTTCTCCCTTCATAAGACCATAAGACATACAAACAGAATTAGGCCATTCAACCCGTCGATTGCTTTGCCATGCATTCATGGTTGATTTATTTCCCTGTACTGCCTGTGACATTTAATGCCTTAACCAATTAAGAACCTGCCAACTTCTGCTTCCAATATACTCAATGACTTGTCTTGCAAAGCCATGAATTTCATAGATTCACTACCCCTTGTCTAAAGAAATTCTTCCTCATCTCTGTTCTATATTGTTCTGCTCAGAAGCTGTGACCTCTGGCGCTAGACTCTCCCACTAATGGAAACATTCTGCTCAGGTACACTCTTTCTAAGCCTTCCAATATTAGGTAGGCTTTAATGAGATCCCCCCTCATTTGTCTGAACTCCAGCAAGTACAGGTCCAGAGCCATCATATGCTCCTCACATGCTAACACTTCCATTCCTGAGATCATTCTTGTAAACCTCCTCTGGTTTTTCTCCAATGTCAGCACATCCTTTCTTCAATAAGGGGCCCAAAACTGTTCACAATATTCAAATGTGGTCTGACCAACACCTCAGAAAGCCTCAGTATTACATCCTTGCTTTTATATTCTAGTTCTTTTGAAATGAATGATAACATTACGTTTGCTTTCCTTAGCACAGAGTCAGCCTTCAAGCTAACCTTTAGGAAATCCTGCATTGGGACAGCCAAGTCCCTTTCTACCTCTGAATCCTGAATTTACTCCCTGCTTAGAACATACTGGACAACTTTATTCCTTCCAAATTGTATGAGCATACACGCCCCTAAAGTATGTTTCATCTGTCACTTTGTCCATTCTCCTGATCCATCCAAGTCCTTCTGCAGACTCTGTTTCCTCAATACTACCTGACCTTCCATCAATCTTTGTATCATCTATAAATCTGGCCACAAACGCCATCAAATTGAGTATCTACATCATTAACGTATAATGTGAAAAGTAGCGGACCCTACATCGGCCCCTATGGAAAATTACTACTTGCCAGCAGCCAAACAGAAAAGGAACTGATTATTTCCATTCTTTTCCTCCTTCCAGTCAGCAAATTTCTGTCCATTCTAGTATCTTTCAAGTAATATCATAGGTTCTTAACATGTTTAGCAGCCTCATGTATAGCACCTTGGCAAAAGCCTTCTGAAAATCCAAGTAAACAATATCAACTAACTCTCTTTTGCCTATCCTGCTTGTTTTTTCCTTAAAGAATTCCAACTGATTTGTCAGGCAAGGTTTCTCCTTAAGGAAACTATGTGGACTTTGGCCTATTTTATCATGTGCCTGCAAGTATCCTGAAACATCATTATTAATAATGGATTCTAACATCTTGACAAGCACTTGTCAAGTTGACTGGCCTGAAATTTCCTGTCTTTTGTCTCACTCCCTTTTTAAAGAGTGGTCCGCCATTTGTGATGCCCATTCCTCTGGAACCATTCCAGAATTTAGTGATTCTTGAAACATCACCACTAATGCCTCCACAATCTCCTCGGCCATCTACTTCAGAAATCTGGTCCATGTAGTCCAGGTGACTTATCTGTAGGCCTTTCAATTTCCAAAGCACCTTCTCCTTAGTAATTGTGATTACACTCGTTTCTGCCCCCTGACACTTTCGAATTTCCAACATGCAGCTGATGTTTTCCACAGCAAAGTCCTATACAAAATACTTATTCAGTTGTTCATGATTTCTTTGTTCTCCATTACTACCTCTCCGGCATAGTTTTCCAGTGGTCCAATGTCCACTTTTGCCTATCTTCTATTCTTTAAATATATGAAATAAACCATATAGTATGCTCTTTTATATTATTGTCTAGCTGTTCTCTCCTTATTGATTTTTAATTACCTTCTTTTGTTTTTTTTTAAAAAGCTTCCCAATCCTCCAGCTTCCCAATATTTTTTGCTATGTTGTCTGCCCTCTCTTTTGCTTTTATACTGTCTTTGATTTTCCTTGTTAGGCACATCTGCCTCATCCTCCCTTTAGAATCCTTCTTTGGAATGAATCAATCTTGCATCTTCTAAATTACTCCCAGAAACTCCAGCCATTGATGCTCTACTGTTATACCTGCTAGTGTCCCTTTCCAGCTGACTTTGTCTAGCTCTTCTTTTTTGTTTCCATAGCTCCCTTTACTCAACAGTAATATTGGTACTTCTCTGACTTATGTATCTGACTTTAGCTTCTTCTCAAATTGCAGAGTGGGATTCTATCATATTATGATCATTACTTTTTAAGGGTTCCTTTACCTTAAGCTTCCGATTAGATCTGCTTCATTACACAACAACCAATCCAGACAATAGACTCAAAATACTGGAGGAACTCATTAAGCCAAGCGGTATATGGAGAGGGAATAAACAGTTAATGTTTTAGGCCAATACCCTTCTTCAGGACTGGCATACCAGATTTGTCTTTTCCCCGTGGATTTGAATGCAAACTGCTCTAAAAGGCAATCTTTCCACAAACTCTTTTTCTTAGCATTCTCCCTTCAGAACACTTCTTTATCTTTGGGATGAATCTATCTTGTGCCTTCTGAATTTCCCCCAGAAACACTAGCTATCTGTGTTCTGCAGTCTCCCCTGCTAGCACCCTTTCTAGTCAACTTTGACCAGCTCCTCACTCACATCTCTGTAATTCACTTTACTCCATTGTAATAGTGATACATCTACTTTTGGCTTCTCCTTCTCAAACTGAAGGTGAATTTTGACATATTATAGTCACTTCCTCCTAAGGGTTCCTTTACCTTAAGATCCCAAATCAAATTTGGGTCAATACATAACACCCAATTTAGAATTGCCTTTTCCCTAGTGGGATCAATCACAAGCTGCTCTAAAAATCCATTTCATATGTATTTTATAAATTCCCTCTCTTGGGAACTAGCCCCATCCTGATTTTCTCAGTCTACCTGCATATTGAATCCTCCATGACCATCATATCATTGACCCTTTTACATTCCTTTTCCATCTCCCATTGTAATTTGTACCTCAAATCCTGGCTACTGTTCAGAGGTGTTTATATTATTCCTATTAGGGTCTTTTATACTTGCAGTTACTTAACTGTAGCCACAAGGATTCTGCATCTTCTGATCCCATATCATTTCTTTCTGAGGATTTTATTTCATTTTTTTATCAACAAAGCAACCTCTGTTCACTTGCCTGTTGTTTCAATCATAGTTACCATACAGCCCTGCTGAATTAAATCCTTATCTGAAACTTTCCGCCTCCTGTAATAAAACAAGTATTTGCATTGAAAATCCATCTAGACTTTGACTTGAAATATTAACTCTTTGTTTTCTATAGATGCTTCCGGACCTGCAGGATATTTCGAGGATTTTCTGTTTTCATTTGTTATGAAATATTCAAGGCATGTGTCCTACAGTTTATTATGTACAAATAATAAAGTGAGTCAGGTAGGAAAATCCTACCCTTGCATGTGTTTGTGAGTTTCCTTACAAAATAGGAGCATATCCCTTTTATACCCTCTCACCTCAACTCCCACTCTTCTTCACACTCAATAGATTATCTTTTGTAATTTCATTCACATTCAACATTCACTAAGTTTGTCCTCATTTCCAGTTTCCTGCAAGAGGAATCAAGAAAGGAAGGACCATTCTGTCCACCATTCCCTGTTGCATTCTTCTCTTCCTACTCACACTCTCTCTCCTTCCCCCATACAACCACAGCAGATGCAACACCTGCAACACCTGTTTTTTTCCTACCTCTTCTATTTCCGCCATCAAAGATCCAATCAATTCTTTCAGGTCAACCCAATAATTCACTTTACTACTTCCAATTTAATATGATACATTTGGTACCTAACAAAGTGGCATTCTCTGTATTGGAAACTGCAGATAGGGTAAATGTTTTACAGAACAGCCCCACTCTGTCTACAGGGATAACCATAAGCTGCTATTTGCCTATCATTTTAGTTCTCTATCCCACTCCCACTTTGCCCTCTCTGCCTTTGGCCTCTTATAGTATTTTAATAGAGCCAAATACAATTTGAGGAACAAAACCTGATCTTTAGATTAGGCAGGTAACAGTTGCCAGGTCTCAACATTGGATGCAACAGTTTCTGCCAATGGGTTCTGTAAGTTCCGGGATTGTATTTCCCTCTCTTTCTCACTCCTATTTTCACCTCCTCTAGAAAGATCATTCACAATTACGAAGCTTGTATGATCCATTTTCATCCAGCAGCAATATTATTGGCATTGCAGTTTTCCTTTCTTCCTGCCCTGTGACTGACATTTCCAATATTCTCTCCTCTTCTTCCCCTCGTGCGGTTTAAAATCTTGTTGTTTCCTAACTCTGAGGAAGTATTGACTCTGTTTCTCTCTTTCTCTCTCTCTCTACGTATGCTTTCTGACCTGCTGAATTTTTCCAACAATTTCTTTTTTTTAATTTCATGCTCTTTCGTGTCCTTGCCATGACACAGCTTCAATTATAAATTTAAATCTCCCAGGTGAAAATATATACCTACACATGAAATTGTTGGCGCTCGAGGGCCGACTCATTATCATTCTGCTTTTATAGTAATATTTTACATAACAGCTTTAAGTTGTTAACCTATTCCTGTACTCCAAGGCAAGTTTTTATAGTAACAGAGATTGCCTTTCTCTATGTTGTATACTTCACTCACAGCCTTTGACTCATATTTGGGCATGTCCTTGTCAGAGAAAAATGCCCAGGATGATTTCTGTATGAAGGGCCACAAAGGTGCATGAAATAAAGTTTAGAGTTTAAGAGATCTTGAAGCTTGTTGGCTAATTAATTCAGGAAAATACATCGCTCCTCTATACTGGTTGATCAGCCCCCTCCTCTCCCACCCCTCTCTATATATTACCTCAGTTATTACACTGTAATGCAAACACTTTAAACAACTGTGTGAATATAAATACATGCCTATATTTGTGTACTAATGTATATTTTATTCCATATCAGTACTTTAACCTCAAACTTTATTTTTATATAATTCTTTATTTTTTAGAATTGATGAATGTTGATGTTGTTGGCGTATGTCGCACAAGCACACCACCTCAAATTCTTAATTCAACCAATGAACCTAATGCAAACCAGTTAAATGGTTTCTTCATTGAAAACATTATTAAATGATTATTATTAAAGTTGTACTATGACTGTTTGCTCTCTGTATCCCAGTGGAGATGAGACTTCGTGTTTGAATATGAAAAAATAAAGAAAAAGAGCTCTTTACCTGAATTTTCAGCAAGAGGTCGAATGTAGCCCATAATACTGCAGGTTATGTCTTAGTTGTGTGATTCTATTAATGATCATTTGACTTTCATTTCATCTGATGATCAATCAAGCTTTTGCTCTTCAGTCTATTTTAAACTTTTATCCTTGGACTCTAGCTGAACCCTCTCTTTTTGGCCAGCTCATGATGTCCTATTTCACCGACAAGTGTTTTTGCTTCAGGCTAGTCTGTCCTTTATTGATGCATCACGTCTCCCATTGACTCAGTTACCGCTGCTAGTCCCAAGCCTTTTCCCGAGCTATGGTTGTCAGGTTAAAGAGGCTTGCATATACTGGAAGAGATGAGCTTGTGAGATCACACTTCTTGATTTTTTTTTAAAACTGCCAGTAGGCAAAACAATATAATCTCAATGCCCACACTTATTTGGTAACTTTCATCTGACTCGTTTGAATCTCCCAGTCAACCATGAGATAAAGACTATGTCATAAATAAACCTAACAAGGCAGAAAGAGTTCAGCCAGCAGAAGAGCTCATGGCCTTGCTTGAAGATACCAAAAACAGCAGACATCTCATTAAAAGCAAGTAATTTAACGTGGCATGAACAAAAGGAGTAAAAGCTACAAGAAAGTAAAATATGAGAATATAATCAACTTGAAGAGCCTTACACACCATTGCATATATGGTCAGTTTGATTTAGCATCAATCCTTTCACTACACTGACCCAAATTTAGATTCAGACCAATGCTTCACCCCAGTTGCATCTGTTTGCTATTTACATCAAATAGTATGAAATCAGGCAGTACCACAACTTACTTGGTCTTGCAAAAAAATGCTTCATTTTGCTCCTGCTTTTCTACCCCGTTTTCTCTGTCTTGTTTATTGATTTTACTATAAACTGTTTGGGATAGTTCATGTCACCACACACATGATAAATTCAGAAGGTATGTAAAAGTAATTAAAGAAGGCTATCTCCTTGCTGTAGTCTCACTCATAGTTATTTGAGATTCAGCCCACTAAAGTATTGTCATTTGCAAACTTGCATATGGAATTAGAGCAGAACCTGGCAATACAGTCATGAGTGTACAGAAATTAAAGTGGGGAGCAGATGGCCCAGCCTGAGGGGGCATCAGTTGTGAGGATAATTGTGGTGGAGATGTTGCTGGCTATCCTAACTAATTGTGATCTGTAAATCACCAAGTCAAGGTCCAGTTGCAAAGGGAAGTGTTGAATCCCAGTCTAGGAGCTTTGCGATGGATTTGCTTGGAATGAAAGTATTGAAGGTTGAGCTGAAGTCAATAAACAATAGTCTAGCGTACTGTAAGTGTGTTTACTGTCCAGATGTTTCAGAAATGGGTGCATGGTGAGGGAGACAGAGCCTGCATAGGCCTGTTTCAGTGGTAGGTGAATTGCAGTGGGTTGAGGTTATCAAGAAGGCTGGACTTAATGTGTGCCATGACCAGCCTCTCAAAGCACTTACTGATGGTGCAGTCACAATGCAGAAAGCCAGAATATCAGAGTGGGAGTTAATGGAAGTTGGCAGGATGGACTTGATAGTATATGATCCCACAGTAACATGACTTCTCAGTGTTGACATGATGCATGTCTGAAGGATAATGCAGGTTTCCATAGTAGATGGATGTTACCATATCATAGCCTCAGAAAGTCACTTTTAAAACAAGACATGAAAACATGAATTCTCATGAAATCACCAAAGACTTATCACTATCGAATTAAGTGCTACTATACTGTTATGGTATCATTGATTTATAGCACTGACAACAGGAGTTTAGGTTTCATTGAAATTAACAGGTCGGCAACAAAGATTATGCTAGTGCCAGGTTGCTACTTGGTACCTGCAAGTTAGCTGTGTCAATTTAATCTGCCATACATTGTTTGGAAGCAGGCATTGTATCTTCAACAGAATGAACATTAAAGAACATTACCAACGTGGAGTAGATTATTTCCATATCATAGGAATGGGAAAACACTTAATGTCATCCAACTGCTGCACATCTCAACATCACAAAGGTTGGGTGTAGCATGTGTTGCACATCTTTGTGTAAGGCCTTACATAAAATTGCTTATAACTTCCTTTGCTTTTTCTCCTGAAGTTTGTTAATAAAGAAATACATAAAATAATACTTGCATTTAATTGCTGTTTGCCACATTATATAAAGCGGTAAATTTCTTATTTCAAAACGCACTGTTAATTGAAGTGGCAAAAATGTAACAGAAGCAGCAGGGCACTACTCAACAATTTCAAATGTTATTGGTGAGGGTGAGGTGTCTTGACTACTGCGGGTATTACCAGGGGATCTTTAAGGTTCACTCTAAAAGTAGGTGAGTGAACCAATAATAGGCAGAGTAATGCAGAAATGTTTGCCGCTTCACTGCTCTTTTAGAAGAGGTGGCTATTGCAGTGAAATGAAGCAAAAAGAAGAAAATACCTTAAGAATACCGAAAGTTTTTCTGAATAAGATGTATTTGTAGCAGTAATTCTGTAATTGTCACAAAACAGCAGTGATGGTGTATTGGGTTAAAATTATCAGCTCTCCACACATTAGTCCTTATATCTTAATGTTTACGCTAGACCAGTGAAGATGTGAGATGCAGTGGATGGAATATCAATTAATGTTATGAAAGGACTGCTGTTTGTTGTAAATCAAAGCTTTCTGGGACAGAGAAATGGCAAATAATATGCACTAATAGTAAATAATTGGGAGTAAATACTTGATGAAATAGTCAATGGCAACAACTCATCTCTGTTTTAGAACGGACACTGCCGGAGGCTGAGAGCATCACTGTACATTCAAGTTCACCTTTGTAGATCAAGAGCTCTGTCAGCAGTAAGGTTTTCTCATTTCTTTTTGGAGATAAAGTAAATCCAGGCCTAACAAGTCTTTTGTAATTTCAGACAGTACTCACCTCATCAGATAATTCTGCACAGCCTTATTTTTTAAATCTCTCTCCACTGATTCCAGTAAACAGCAAGTATGAATGTTCCTCCTGTCGATTATACAGCTTCTAATGTTATTAGTTAGTATCTGCCCAGTCCAGACAGCATGAGACATTTTCAAAGATCAGATGGCCTATTAGAGTCAGAATCAGGTTTAATATCACTGTCATATGTTGTGAAAGTTGTTGTATTTTTGCAGCAGTACATTGCAATACAGAATAATAAAAACTATAAATTACAATGAGAAGTGTGTGTGTGTGTGTATGTGTGTATATATATATAAAATTAAATAAGTAGTGTAATGAGACAGGAAAAATACTGAGATAATGTTCATGGGTTAATTTTCCATTCAGAAAACTGATGGCAGAAGGGAAGAAGATGTTCCTAAAATGTTGAGTTTGTGTTTTCAGCTTCCTGTTCATGCCTCTTTTTTTATACTTACTTTAACTGAACTATTTAATAGACATATATACTGTATACTCACTGTAATTCAGTTTTTTCCCTTGGCACTTATTTATCATGTATTTTATTGTACTACTGCTATAAAGTTTCACAACAGATGCTGGTGATATTAAACCTGATTCTGATTCCTGTACCTCCTAGCTGACGGTAGCAATGACATGAGGGCATGTTCTGCGTGATGGGGGTCTTCAATAATGGACGCTGTTTTTTAAGACATCGCCTTTTGAAGGTGTCCTGTATGCCAGCGCAGCCAGTGTCAATGATGGAGCTGACTGTGTTTACAACTTTCTGCAGCTTTTTCTGATCCTGTATAGAGGCCCAACCACACCAGATGGTGATGCAACTAGTTAAAATGCTCTCCATTCTAACTAGAAATTTTGTGAGTGTCAAAGTACATTTATTATCAAGGTATGTATACTCTATACGGTACTACCTTGAGATTTGTCTACTTACAGGCAGCCACAAAACAAAGAACCCCAATAGAACTCATTAAAGAAAAGACTGGCAAATACCCAATGTGCAGGGGTAAAAAGCAAATCATGCAAACAATAAAAAGTAAGCAAATAACATTCAGAACTGAAATTCACGAAAGTGAGTCCACAGCTGCAAAGCTAGTACATCACTGCAGCCAGTCCAGGAAACCATTAATTGCAGACCACAGCCTCTGTTCAGTTTAGACAAAGCCTTTGGTGACATACTAATTCTCTTCAAGCTCCTAATGAAATATAGATGCTGTTGTGTCTTCTTTGTAATTGAATCAATACGTTGGGCCCAGGATAAATCCTCAGAGATGTTGATGTGCAGGAACTTGAAACTGCTCACTTTTGATCCTTCAACTTCTCCTTCCTGAAGTCCACAGTCAATTCCTTGCTCTTACTGACATTGAACGCAGGGTTGTTGCTGTGAACCACTCAACCAGCTGATCTATCTCACTCCTGTATGTCTCCTCATCATCATCTGAAATTCTGTCAACAATAGTTGCGTTGTTGCCAAAGTTATAGATGGTGTTTGAGCTGTGCCTAGCCACACAGTTGGGGGTGTAGAGAGAGTAGAGCAGTGGGCTAAGCACACATCATTGACGTGCACCAGTGTTGATTGTCAATGAAGAGGAGATTTTATTTCCGATGCATTCAGACAGTGGTCTCCTGATGAGGAAGTCAAGGATCCAATTGCAAAGGTAGGTACAGAGACCCAGGTTTTGGAGCTTGTTCATTAGAACTAATGGTATGATTGTGTTGAACGCTGAGTGTAGTCAATAAACAGCAGCCTGACGAGGTATTACAATTACCCCAGTGATCCAAAACCGAGTGGAGAGCCAATAAGATTGCACTTGCTGTAACAATTGTGGTGAAAGGCAAATTGCAGCGGGTCCAGGTCCTTGCTTAGGCAGGAGTTGATTCTGGCCTTGACCAACCTCTCAAAGCACTTCATTACTGTCGATGTAAGTGCAATGGGTGATAGTCATTGACAGAGGTCACCCTGCTTTTCTTGGGCACTGGAAAGATTGTCGCCCTTTTGAAGCAGGTGGGACCATCCATCTACAGCAGTGAGAGATTGAAGATGTTGTTGAACACTCCTGCCAGTTGGTTGGCACAGGTTTTCAAAGCCCTACCTGGCACACTATCAGGGCCTGATACCTTGTGAGGGCTCACCTTGTTGAAAGACATTCTGACATTGGCCTCAGAGACAGAGATCACAGGGTCACCAGATGTTGCAGGGATTTGCACAGGTGTAGTTTTACTCTCCCTTTCAAAGTGTGCATAAAAGGCATTGAGCTGTTCTGGGAGTGAAACATCACAGCCATTCATGATGTTAGGTTTCCCTTTGAAGGAATAATGGACTGCAAACCCTGCCAGAGCTGATGTGCTCCAATTCTGTCTCTAACCTCAATCGAAATTGCTTTTTCCACCCTTAAGATAGCCTTCTATAGGTCATACCTGGACTTCTTTCCTAGTTCTGGATCTTGAATGCCACAGATCTAGTCCTCAACAGACTGTGAACCTTCTGGTTTATCTATGGCTTTTTGTTTGGTTATGTTCAGTATGTTCTTGAAGGCACACTTTGGTCTTTATGAAGTCAGTGACAACTGTGGCATATTCAGTCAGATTTAAAGATGAATCCCTGAATATTGTTAAGTCCACCAAACAGTCCTGTAAGTGCTCCTTCGCTTCCCTTGGCCATATCTTCTTGGTCTTCAACACCGGTGCTGCAATCTTTTCTCTGCCTATATGTTAGGAGTAGAAGTACAGCCAGGTGATTGGACTTCCCAAAGTGCGGCTGTGGGATGGCAAGGTAAGGGTTCTTGACGGTGGTGTACAGTGGTCGAGTGTGTTGAGTCCTCTGGTTCCACCGTTGAGATGTTGCTGGTAGTTGTTCTGATGTTTTTTTTTCAAATTGGCCTGGTTGTAATCTCCTGCAATGATAATGAAGGCATCAGGATGGGCAGATCATGTTGCTCATCACCTTCAGTGCCTGTCTGATATTGGCCTGAAGTGGAATGTACACCACAACCAGGATGATGGCAGGAAACTTCCTCAGTAGATAAAACGCATGACACTTGACCACTAGATGTTCCAGATTGGGTCAGCCAGACTGAGACAAAACCTTCCTGTTTGTGCATCATGATGAGTTAATCATAAAACATACTCTATCTGCTCTACTTTTTGTTACAGACCAGCAACAATAGATGTAGAATGGAGTCTGGGAATTAATGCAAAACAACTAAATTTATTAACATTTATGCAGAAATATAGAAAATTAAACAAACGACTAACTTAAACAGAAGTTAACGGCGTCTATAGTTCCCAAACAATCAAACTTAGAAACAGTTCTTAACAAAGTCTTACTCAAGCACAGTCTTAGAGTGGCAGTTTAGAAAGTCCAGGTGACTCATTAAATCAGTGAGAGGAGAGACTTGTACATTCCAATACAACGAAGAGGCGATCTTGGAGATTCACAATACGGTGGAGCGGCGATCTTGAAGAAACAGTTACCAGAGTTTGCAGCCGTGGAGTACCTTTTCCAAAGAGTCAAAGAAGAGTGAGATTACACAGAGTAACTGACAGGGAATGTCCCTTTCTCCAAAATAGTCACCACACAAAACCCGAGACCATGCAGGGGTTAACCAAGAGTGTGTGCCACAACCAACATATGGATTATACGAAATGTCAGTCACATTCGAAATGCACAGAGTGCTGCCGGCTAAACCAATACTTTGGGTTCGCTCGAAGCCTGCAATCTTCACTCTCACTCTCTTCCCGTCGATTTCTTAACGACTCCTCACCGAGCGACTCCCTAATGAGTGACTGCCCACTAAATGACTGCAACTCTTTTTATACTGTCAGGAATATGTCATCACGTGACTCTCACAGAAACAAAGTCATGGATTCCCAGTAAACCACGTGGCACCCCCAGGAATTGAAACTACAAGCTTCCAGCAAAACAGGACTATAGATGCATCACACTTAGTAAATGAAATTAATATCACATGACATCCACAGGAATCAAAACTGTGGACCCATAACACTTTAAAAGATTGAACTGTCATGTCTTTGTAGAGAACGGTGAAGCTACTGAAATTGCTGGTGTGAGACATGTTTCCATAAAGCAAATTACATAGCATTCTCTGATGTCCCTTTGGCACAGCAATCTTGCTCTGAATTCTGCAGTTTTATTTTCCAAAGACTGTACATTTACCAGCAGAATAGTTGGGAGTGGAAGTCTAAAGCCTTTGTATTTCAGTCATACCTGTAGACCAGAGTAGCATCCCTGTTTCCATTTTCTTAAAGGGAAAATGCAGTCAGGTGCACTTGAGTCTGCTGTCCAATGTTTGTCAATTTTGAGTATTGATAGATTTTTAAACATCTTAAAATGATGCTGCTTATCTAAGTACCCATGGCTACGACTGTGCATTTCAGCTGACATTGTGCTAATCAAGAGTATTTGATTCCATTCGGAGCTGCATGCACGAAGTCGCCACTTAATGCACCATCTTACTTTTATGCTATTTTGTTATTGCTGAGTAAATAGCATTCTCAAATCATGTCAGATTTGTTGATTCAGTCCTTCTCCTGGAATACCATATGTGAATTTGACTGTCAAGTTCAGTACAAAGGGAGAATTAAAGGAGGAAGTGATGTTAATCTGAATGCTTGGGTGAATAAAAAATATCCCATGACAGTCAACAAACCTCAGTGCAACCAAAAATAAAAGTGTCAGTTGATATGTCTCATTGCTGTTTATTGTGCAGAAAATAGCTGACATGTTTGCCTACTGAGAATATTACCACTAAAATCATTCTTTGGGGTAGTGTTTGCCAGACTCAAGTGATTTGAAGCTGAACGTGCTTGAAAAAGACAAAAGATAAATAGAAATTGATGCCCCGGGCTCACCTGCAATACTTGAAGCAAGCTGTTGACATTGGTTGTGCTTCAGAAGGCACCTGATGAAAGAATAATGAAAGCTTGCCTGCCAATAAAACCACAGTTCTCAGTTAGATCTCTGTGAGAGGGAAGGTTGAGATATCACTTTGTAGAAAAGAAACAGAGTGCATTTCTGGTCATCTTTGCTTCCCTAGAGGTGAAATTTTGGCTGGTGGCCACAGGAGCTGTTGAAAATTCTTGTCCAGGACAGGACCATCACTTGGCTTAATCATCAATAGTTGTTCTGGGCAAGAGTTTCCAACAGCTCCTGTGACCACCAGCTAACTGATACACAAATAAGTGCCAGGTTCCTCCTCATCATGTCTAAATCAGTTAACATTTCTACTCATGTTTGTGTGGGAAGTGTTTGAAGTGCTTGGTTGGACTATTACAAAGACATAAATTCTTGTTTCTTTCTCAGTAGTCTTTCAGAATTGGGGAAATAGGGATTTAGTTATTGTCCAAATGAGCTTGATATAGATAATGTCAACATGTTAACACATGTAACTAACTACCATTGCCAATGTTCTTACTACTAAAATTAATTGTATTTATAAGGTATTTTAAAAGTATAAAATATCTTAAAACATTCATCGGAAGAATTATGAATCTTAAGCAATATGACAAAAAAGCAAGGATTCTGAACAATGACCAGAAACTTGTTAAATTAGTGGGTATTAGAGACTAAACACAAGAGGTTCTCCAGATACTGGAAATCTTGAATAACACATACAAAATGCTGGAGGAACTCAGCAGGTCAGTCAGCACCTATGGAGGTGAATAAACAGTCGATGTTTCATGCCGAGACCCTTCATCAGGACTGGAACAGAAGAGTGCAGAAGCCAGAATAAGAAGGTGGGGGTAGGGGAAGGAGTACGAACTGGCAGGTGATGGCTGAGTCCCGGTGAGGGGTAACGTGAAAGGGTGGGTGTGGAGGAAGAATGATGATGAGGTAAAAAGCTGGGATGGGATAGGTAGAAAGGGTGAAGTGCTGAAGAGGAAGGAATCTAATAGGAGAGGACAGTGGACCAAGGAATAAAGGAAACGAGGAGAGGAACCAGATGAAGGTGATGGGTGGGTGAGTAAAGAGAGAAGTGAGAGGGCAAACAGAATGGGGAATGGAAAAAGAGAGGAGATATTCATACCATCAGATTAGATGCTACGCAGATGGAACAGGAGGTGTTGCTCCTTCAACCTGAATTTGGCCTCATTGTGGCAGTAGAGGATTGTCTTAACTAAAAGTTGTCTTAAAAGAAGAGTTACAAATACTTCATATTTGGAGTTCTGGCAGCTGAGAATTTATAAAAGGCCTTCAGGTGATGGGATGATTGCCATTGACAATATGAAGAAAATAATCAGGATACCCAAGGAAGCTTTAAAGCTCTAGTGGTCTGGGACTCAAGCATGATTGTGGAGTTTGCACATGTTCTCTGTGACCATATGGATTTCCTTGGGGTGCTCCAGTTTCTCCCTACATCCCAAAATATGAAGGTTTGAGATTAATCTAAGAACTCTAATTTGCCCCTTGTGTGTAGTTGAGTGATAGAATTTGCGGGGAAGTTGACAGGAATGTGGGGAGAATAAAGTTCAAGTTTCAAAGTAAATTCTGTATATGACACCATATAGAACCCTGAATTCATTATTCCTTTGGGCTTACTTAATAAATCTATAGAATATTATTCAGAACAGAATCAATAAAAGACTGCTCAACTATGGCTTTCTACCAGGGTACAGAAGACAACAATCTGTGCAAATCCAAAAAGAAGAAATAATAATAACAAATAAGCAATAAATATCGAGAACGTGAGCTGAAGAGTCCTTGAAAATGAGTCAATTGGTTGTGGGAAAATTTCAATGATGGGGCAAGTGAGGTTACCCCTTTGGTTCAAGAGCTTGATGTTTGAGGGGTAATAACTGTTCCTGAACCAGGTGGTGTGAGTCCTGAGGCTCTTGTATCTTCTTCCTGATGGCAGCAGTGAGAGGGGAGCATGTCCTGGGTGGTGGGGGTCCCTGATGACGGATGCTGCTTTCCTGGGTCAGTGTTTCATGTAAATATGCTCAATGGTTGGGAGGACTTTATCTGTGACAGACTGGGTTGTATCCACTATTTTTTGTGGAGTTTTCATGAAAGGGCATTGGTGATTCCATACCAGCCTGTGATGCAGCCAATCAATATACTCTCCATTACACTTTTATAGAGGTTTGTTAAAGTTTTAGATGTCAAGCCAAATCTCAGCAAACTCAGAAGGAAGTAGAGGCACTGCTGTGCTGGGCCCAAGACTGACCCTCCAAAATAATAGCACCGAGGAATTTTAAGTTCCTAATGCTCGCCACCTCTGATCTTCTGATGAGGACTGGCTCATGGACCTCTGCTTTCCTTCTCCTGATGACTATAATCAGCTCTTTGGTCTTGCTGGCATTGTGTAGGAGTTTGTTGTTATGACACCACTCAGCCAGATTTTCAATCTTCCTCCAAAACACTGAGTCATCACCACATTCGATTTAGCCTATGACAGTGTTGTCAGCAAACTTGAATGCGATATTGGAGCTAGATGAGAGTAGAATTAGTGTAAAAGTGGAAGTTTGATAGTCAGTGCAGACGTAGTGGGCTGAATGGCCTCTATCCCTTCTGTATTTCACTGTGGCTTTCTGTGACGTAACACACTAGAAACAGAGGTTTGTAGAGCTGATGGAAGGGTTGGGGTGGAGTCTGGCACTGCTGTGATACAACCACAGGAGGAATTAAACACTTGGATGGAGATTTTAAATTTAAGTCCTTCATCAAGATTAATTTGCATGTCTCACTATAGCAATGGTTACTTAGCCAGCTGTTTCTTATTGTGTCTTTGTCAGCAAGGTTCAAATCCTTCATAAAAGTAGGGTAAAAAATGGAACTAAATGGTGTAAATCTAAGTGCAGTGATTTCTGTATCTTGAATTGGTTAGTATTACATCAAAAAAGCATGCATAATTGCAGAGCATTACCAGGGAGGAAAATTGCTGCTGTGAGGATAGGGAAGGTATTGATCTTCCTCAAATTATTCGGCCTCCAGAGGCTTCCCTTAATGAAGTACAGCTTTCAACTGACCTCCACTAAACAACATGTCACATCGTTAAGTATGAAAGAACTCAAAGGTTGATGGGTTGGTGTTAGTGTGATTAGCTTGTTAAAAGCAAGGCTCCATTTTGTCAATCTGTGACTGAGTGAGATTGAGAGCATTGTCAATACTGATTTTATGCTCTGCTCTGCTGGTTGCAGGGGAGCATAAACGACTGGATAACACAGCACAGCTGATGTGATGCATTGGACAATCCGTTTCACCAGTGTTGCTTTTCAGGTGCACCGTTTTTGATTGCTCTTTTGACGAGGTCATGAGTGAAGTGGTCACTGAGAAATCAAAAAGTAAATGAGCTGTATTTCTTGTAACTGCCCAGTGTGTCCTTGACCGATAACCCATGGTAGAAAATTCCTTGAGTGTTCTATAGATGAAACGCTGATCCATTTTTCACTTGAGGCTGAAGAATTTTTGTGGATTTCCATCCTTTACTTTTGTTTCTGCTAATGACTTGCTGTATCTGCTTTTATAGCACTAGTTTAAAAGGGGTACCTTTCTTGTTAACTGCACTATAATTTTGTCTGTAAACGTTGCCAATGTAATATCTTGAATGGTCTCCCTCTGCCTCCATAGTTGACCATGTTTTATATTATTGGACATGTGTTCCTTAGAATGGTCAATGACAGCCCTTAATAGCTGTTGATGTTGGACAACCAAATTGAACCTTTTAGCGCTGTGTATCATTAGACGTGTTTTATGTATTTTGGATGACTAAAGTGTATTTAAATGTACTGAGATTGCCTTATTACACTAGGTCAAGTCTGCAGAGTTCAGAACTTGAAACTGATGAGCAATGGAACTGATATTATTGTTCCTGAATCAGAGTAAGTAGTTTTCTTTCTTACAGTATCTTTTGATAAAGACTTGGAGAAACACAATGATATCACTTATAAATTATTTTAAAATATGTTACTTTTATGTCAGCAGGCTGGATGGAGAGTGAGGTGTCTCCCAGTAGAGGCTGGTTGTAGTGGATTCGTAGCCCGTTCTTTAGTTAGAGCCTTCAGCATTTTGGGCATCGAGGGAGAGAGGAAGAGGAGAGCCATCCGCAGTACCACCGATGTGGCAGAGAGGGCCTCAAGATGGCTGTGGCTCAAAAGAGGGGAGCCATGGAGTCATAAGTAGCTCGCCATCTGGACACAAACTGGGGTCTGATCAGCCCCGGCTGGGTCACCCGAAGGAGGTTGTATGATGTTAAAAGACCCGAAACACCTGGTGATTCCAGGAACATCACTGAAGATGTGTCCAGAAGCATCAATAGATGTATGTACACAACATCAAGAAAAGACACAAAAGTAGGACTTGTTCTGCCTTCAATTCTGTAAATAGGAAACTTTCTGGTCCTTTTATTTCTCATAACTTACAATGTTGAGGTAATGCATGACCCAACCAGGAGATAAAACTATTTCTCGTTTGAGTTCTCTCATGATTTTGGATTCCCTTGCAAATAGACTGTGGTAAACCATATATATGTTGTAACTGGGTTAACTGTCTGGACACGGCCCTCTGCTGACTGCCCCTGTGGCTCCTCCCACAGTTCCTGAATAAAGGTGATTTCGCCATTGCTCCTCCTCTCAGTCGAGGGGCAGACACTCACCGTGGAGGTTGTATTGTACAGTGAATAAAAGCCTTTCAGTATTTTACTCAACTTCAGTCTTTTGGAGTTATTGAAGGTGCTTCAATTTTATTCGCTGTAAATTTTAAAGCGTGGAACAATCTCTGAGACCTGACAAGTTGGACCTCAATCTGTAAACGCCTGAAGTTGGAAATGCTTTCGAACTCTGGCTGGCCTGCTTCGAAGCGTACCTAGAGGAGATTAAAGTAGCCGACCCTGTAGCGAAGCGCCGAGTTCTACTCTCCAGGGTCAGTCCACGGGTCTATTCATTAATCAGAGGCCAGCCAAGCTATGACGGCGCGATGAGTGCCCTCAAAGGACAATACCTGCGGCCGATAAACAGCGTCTACGCACAACATCACTTAGCGAAATGACAACAACGGCCTGGGGAATCAAGTGCTGAGTTCGTCCAGGCCCTACGGACACTTGTGCGGGCCTGCAATTGCCAGAAGATGATGGCGGCACAGCATGCAGAACTCCTAGTGAGAGACGCCTTCGTCACGGGGACCAGGTCAGTGTATGTGCGCCAGCGGCTGCTGGAAGAAGCTGACCTTGCCTTACGTTTGGCAATTGAGCTGGCCGACATGCTAGAGGACGCTCTGCACAACTCTGAGGCTCTCCAGGCACGCGATCTCCCGATGGCCTCGTGGGCGCCACAGACCCCGCAACCTGCCAGCGAATTGACCACGGCTGCTGCCAGTCGCGAGTCTGTGAAGTGCTACGTCTGCGAACTCGAGAAGCACCCTCAGAAACTCTGCGCGGCCCGACAAGCTACCTGCTCCAGCTGCGGAAAGAAGGGCCACTTCGCCAAGGTCTGTAAGTCCAAACCACGAGCGGGATCAAACAGCGCCACGTGCAAGACATGGGGTGGCCATCTTGGTTGGCGCTACCTCCCACCGCCTACAACCAATGGGTGCTCATGGGGCACCCCACCACGCTGGACCAAGACAGTGACTCAACCCTGGCTTCCGTGACCCTCGACCAAAGCGCTCCCCACCAGCTCGCAAGGTCAATGATGGACATCCTGGTGGAGGGGCACAGGACAAGCTGCCTGTTTGACACAGGCAGCACGGAGAGTTTTATCCACCCGGACACGGTGCAGCGTTGTGGACTCACGATACGGCCGGTAAGTCAGAGGGTCATCATGGCTTCTGGGTCGCATACAACAGACATCCGGGGGGGTTGTGTAGCGACACTAGTGGTGCAGGGCACAGAATATCGAGACTTTACGTTACTGGTCATGCCTCAACTGTGTGCCCCTGTGCTATTGGGGCTCGACTTCCAGAGCCACCTGAAAAGCGTGACAATGGAGTATGATGGGCCCCTCCCACCAATCACTGTCGTAAATCCTCAGTTTTGTAGGAATATGTCACATACCCCGCTACTGACCACCCCCACACACCGACCCGCACATCCCACCCAACACCATGCCAACAGCCGCACTACGGACACCATTTGTGGCCTCTCCACCCTCAAGATTCCTCCCCCACCGCTGTTCGCCAACCTGACCCCCCGACTGTAAACCTGTGGCAACTAAAAGCAGGAGGTACAGCGTGGGGGACAGAGCCTTCATTAAGTCAGAGGTGCAGAGGCTGCTCGGGGAAGGGATCACTGAGGCAAGCACAAGTCCTTGGAGGGCGCAGGTGGTTGTTGTTCAGAACGGGGACAAGAATAGGATGGTCGTGGACTACAGCCAGACCATCAATAGGTTCATGCAGCTCGACACGTACCCTGTACCCCGCATTGTGGATATGGTCAATCAGATAGCACAGTACAAGGTGTACTCGACCATAGACCTAAAATCCGCTTACCATCAGCTCCCCATCCGCCGGGAGGACCGCCCTTACACTGCCTTCGAGGCGGACGGCAGGCTTTATCACTTCCTGCGCGTCCCCTTTGGTGTCACGAATGGTGTATCTGTCTTCCAGAGGGCAATGGACCGGATGGTGGACCAGTGCCAACTGAAGGCCACGTTCCCATATCTGGATAACATCACCATCTGCGGTCACGACTGGCAGGATCACGACAACAACCTCCAAAAATTTCTCCAAGCGGCCAAAGCTTTCAATCTCACCTATAACAAGGATAAGTGTGTGTTTGGGACAACCCAACTTGCTATCCTTGGGTGTGTCGTGGAGAATGGAGTCATTGGCCCTGACCCCAACCGTATGCACCCCCTGTTGGAACTCCCTCTTCCCAACACCCTCAGAGCCCTCAAAAGGTGCCTGGGCTTCTTTTCATGTTACACCCAATGGGTCTCTAACTACGCAGACAAGGCCTGCCCCCTGGTCAAGTCCACTACATTCCCCCTCTCAGCCAAGGCCCGTGCGGCCTTCAGCCACATAAAAGGGGACATTGCCAAAGCAGCAATGCATGCGGTGGACGAGGACGTTCCCTTCCAAGTAGAGAGTGACGCCTTCGACTTTGCACTGGCTGCTACCCTTAACCAGGCGGGAAGACCAGTGGCGTTCTTCTCCTGTACCCTTCAAGGCCCTGAAATTCGGCACTCCGCGGTGGAGAAAGAGGCCCAGGCCCTAGTGGAAGCTATTAGGCACTGGAGGGACTATCTCATCGGCAAAAGTTTCACCCTGCTGACTGACCAGCGCTCAGTTGCATTCATGTTTAATAATGAACAGCGGGGCAAATTCAAAAATGACAAAATTCTGAGGTGGAGAATCGAACTCTCCACCTACAACTATGACATCATGTACAGGCCTGGGAAGCTCAACGAGCCCTCCGATGCCCTATCCCGGGGAACGTGCGCCAGTGCGCAGATCGACAGGCTATACGCCCTACATGTTGATATTTGCCACCCAGGGGTCACCCGGATTTTCCACTTTGTGAAAGCTCGGAACCTGCCTTACTCCCTTGAGGAGATCAGGACGATGACCAGGGACTGCCAAGTCTGCGCAGAGTGCAAACCGCACTTCTACCAACCCGAAAAGGCACAACTCATCAAGGTCACCCGCCCCTTTGAGCGACTGAGTGTTGACTTTAAGGGCCCCCTTCCCTCCACCGACCACAATGTGTACTTTCTTAACGTTATCGACAAGTGCTCGCAGTTCCCCAACACCACTACCACGTCAGTTATAAAAGCCCTGCACAAGCTCTTCACTCTGTTCGGATACCCATGCTATATCCACAGTGACAGAGGGTCCTCGTTTATGAGTGATGAGCTGCGCCAATACCTGCTGGCTAGGGGAATTGCAACCAGTAGGACCACGAGCTATAATCCCCGGGGGAATGGACAGGTGGAGAAGGAGAACGCCACAGTGTGGAAAGCCACACTCTTAGCCCTCAGGTCAAAGAGACTGCCGGTCTCCCGCTGGCAGGAGGTCCTTCCCGAGGCACTCCACTCCATCCGCTCCCTGTCATGCACAGCCACCAATGCCACCCCTCATGAGCGATTTTTTTCTTTTCCCAGAAAGTCGACCACTGGGACCACCCTACCAACTTGGCTGACGTCCCCGGGGCCAGTGATGCTCCGGAAACATGCAAGGAGCAATAAATATTCCCTGATGGTCGAGAGGGTTCACTTACTTCATGTGAACCCCCAGTATGCCTATGTGGTTTTACCTGATGGGCGGGAGGACATGGTCTCCGTCCGCGACCTGGCGCCCGCAGGAGAACCGGGCCCCTACCCTGAACACTCCATGGTGACTATTGACCCCGTACCCACCGATGTATGTACCCACGAGACACCGCGCACTCCAAGCCCTACACAGACACCACACGACACTCCCATACCGGGCGCGACGCACACGCACGAGGGATTACCGACGCCTAACTGGCTGGCACCTCAAGTCAGGCCAGAGCCAGCACAACCGCCGTCACCGATGTAATCACCACCGGTGCTACGTAGATCACAGCGACGGACTCATCCGCCTGATAGACTTAACCTGTAAATATACTTGTTTTAAATATTGTCAGTCACTTCACCCCGCGGGACTCTTTTTAAAAAAAGGAGGGGTGAATGTGGTAAACCATGTATATGTTGTAATTGGGTTAACTGTCTGGACACGCCCCTCTGCTGACTGCCCCTGTGGCTCCTCCCACAGAGTCCTGTATAAAGGTGTTTCGCCTTGCCCCTCCCCCTCAGTCCGGGGGCAGACACTCACCATGGAGGTCGTATTGTACAGCGAATAAAAGCCTTTCAGTATTTTACCCAACTTCAGTCTTTTGGAGTTATTGAAGGTGCTTCATAGACCACAGCTCATGTTAAGAGTAAGCTGTGTTTAGCTAATTTTGGTAAGCCTTGTGTGATTCCCTCCACGGGTATGAAACCTAGAAAGGTATGTCTTTAAGATTAGTTAGAAGTTAATTTTGGGGCTGGGAGAGAAGACTGTGGTAGATTGAAAGTTGCTTGTAAATATACAGCAGGGAGAAAAATCAATAGGAAATGACTGGCTTTTTTTAAAAAACGCAAACAAGAGGAATTCTTCAGATGCTGGAAATTCAAGCGACACACATCAAAGTCAGGACTGACGAAGGGTCTCGGCCTGAAATGTCGACGGTACCTCTTCCTAGAGATGCTACCTGGCCTGCTGCGTTCACCAGCAACTTTGATGTGTGTGGCTTTTTTTTGTAGTTTTGAGATCTGTTAGGAGATCAAGAGAATCCTGAGGAAATTCTGTGTGATGATTTCTGAAGACATATATTAAATGTAAGAATTTTCCATAAAATTCTAACTTTAAACACAATACAGTACCAGGAGTCTAACCTCTAAATTACACGCTTAAGGCTCTGGTTAGCAGTACATGCCCTAATCAAAAGCTCACTGGTTTGAAATTGGTGGTACTTAAAGGAGCTAGAATAGATTGTATGCTTATCTTTGGATATCAGTTAATTTTTCAGCTAGCTTCAGCCAAGCAGAAAATTGGATTTTAGGTTTATCACTTGATCTTAATGGAGAGGAAAGTTTCCATCCAGTCCCTAGAACCATTGCTACACTGGTCCAGCCAGAACTCCAATCGTGGAGCAATGTGAGGAATGTATTACCACTGCCCATCAAGATCACTGTGCCTCTAAATTTTTACTTGTGATCCTTATACACAGGCATGTGCTGCCTTTACATAGTCATTACTGCACAAAGGAGGTGACTGAGTCTCTCTATTCTAAGATGGAGAGATTACATTTTATTCTTCCTTGCAAGACATCAACAAGCTGTTTTTGGATTGTAGGCCTCCACATACACTTCACAGGGCTTACGAGTTAGTACAACAGATGCCCTGCAAGAAATATTCCATCAGACTCTCTTGAATATATTTAGCCTCTACCAACGTCTTAGGTAGAGAATTCCAAAGATTCACTGCCCTTTGTGTGAAGTAATTTTGAAAGTGGCAGGTCTTAACTTTGATGCTAAAATGCCATTTTGGGGCTTCACAACAAGAAGAATTAAAAAGCCTTCATTTCATTAGTCAGCCCCCACATGATTTTCAGAGATCCTCTCTTATTTTTTGAAGTTCCAGATATTACAAGCCCAGATGGCTTAATCAGTCTTCATGCAGCAAATCTATGGCCCTTCTGTTGAGTCTTTGCTCTAATGAAAATATATCCTTTATTTTATGCATAAATATATTTCTCATAAACGTTTACTGCTTAAAGCTGTCCAGCATCTCATAAAGAGTGAGGGGTGAGGATACATTGTGGCTGGAACAGCTCTTGACAACCATTATATAAGTGAATATGACTTGGTAAATTGGGAAGAATAGCTTAATAAAAGAGGGAATAATGTGAAAGATTAGGAAGGCTGCACTGAAAGCTGTGATGGAGGAGGGAGAAGGTAGGAGAGTCTTCATGTATCTGTAGAGGCATGGAGGCTCGCCAGATGCATGCTCTGAAAGCGTGGGAGCAGAGAGCTATATAGATCAATGCTTGGAGTGAGGACCCCAGTCCCTGGGTGTAGTACTCAAGACCAAAGTCATTAAGTGCCATACAGCATTAACTGCATTGTTGCTATCAGATAGTATTCAATTCACTACTAGCCCAGAAGGAAGATGAACATCATTCAAGAAGATGATATGTTAATGAATATGATTCCAGAAAAATCACTAAGTGCATAGTGGAATCCAAAGCTTCCTATTGGAAAGTCATAGGTGTTGATCCAGTATACTGCAGCCATTGTGGTAGTACCATACGAGAGCACTAGGTACAGATAAGGAATCACATTCTAATACAATGAACATTGGTAATTAATTGACGTGTATTTTCTTTGGAAAATGTTGAATTATATATTGAGTATTGGATCATGGATTGATTCAAATGTTTGATTTCCTGAATTACCAAATATAGATAATACTTACTTACTTGGCACGGTAGTGTAGACCATAGATTTGCTGCATGAAGACAGATTAAGCAAACTGGGCAGAATTCTTCAGAGTACATTTGACTCAGGTTCAATCCCCGCTGCTGCCTGAAAGGAGTCTGCACGTTCTCCTCACGACCAGGTGGGTTTCCTCCTGGTGCTCTGGTTTCCTCCCACAGTGCAAACACATAATTGGTTATGGTAAATTGTCCTGTGATTAGGCTCAGATTAAATCGGGGGTTTGCAGGGTGGTGTGGCCTGAAGGGCTAGAAGTGCCTATTCTGTGTATTTATTCTCAATAAATAAATTTAAAAACCTTGTTATTCATGTGCATAACCATTACATACATTAATTTGCCCTACAGAAAGTAAAGAAATTAAACACTTCTCTGGAGATCTGAAAATTGTCACTTGAAAAGCAAACACAGCAAATTTATTTTTTTGTACTACTTCGTGGTTGATGGCACATACTTGATGTTCTCTGCTCATGCCAACAGCTACCTGTTTCACTAAGTGCATACCTGTCATGCTTGTGTATAGATAGAGAGTGTTGAAAGGAGTAGGTCTCTTCACGCTCATTTTCTTGGTTCAGTTATAAAGAATAGGAACTTGGAAGACGTGCTAAAAGGACACAGACGCTTGTGGCGCCATCCTCTCATATGAGCTGGCAACTTTAAGTAAAAGGTGCGGGGGAAACTATTTGGGATGGAGAATAAAATTAGAAAGTGCACTATCTTCTTTCAAAATGCTGGAGGAACTTACAGGTCAGGCAGCATCGATGGAAATGAATAAGCCATCAATGTTTTGGGCCAAGACCTTTCTTCAGGACTGTAAAGGATGGGGGAGGACACCGGAATAAAAACTGGCAGTAGAGGAGGAGAAGAAGGATGGCTAGAGGTGATAGGTGAAACCAGTTGGTTGGGAAAGGAAAAAAATCTGATAGGCACAGAGAGGGAGCAGTGAGAGAGGGTCTCACTGAACTCCTGTTGAAATGAAGATTTAAATTTCTTCAAGGTAGGCATTCCCTGAGGAGACTCTGCAGTGCAGCAGCAAATCATAAACACAAGAACTTTTACAGTTGCTGGAAATCCAAAGCAACACACACAAAATGCTGGAGGAACTCAGCAGGTCAGGCAGCATCTATGCAATTTTTTGTGTTTATGATTTGCTGCCCCTCTACGAAGACTCTTTGAAAGATGCCTACCTTGAAGCAATTTAAATCTTTTCAAAGGGAGTTTAGTGAGACCCTCCTCACCGCACCCCCTCTGTGCCTATTAGATTCCTTCCTCTCCAGCTGTTTACCTTTCCCACCCACCAGGCTTCTACAATCACCTTCAACCTATCCTCTTTCCCCTCCCACCACCTTTTTATTCTGGCATCTTCCCCCTTCCTTTACAGTCCTGAAGAAGGGCCTCGCCCTGAAACGTCGACTATTTATTTTTTTCCACGGATGCTGCCTGACCTGCAGAACTCCTCCAGCATTTTGCGTGTGTTGCTTTGGATTTCCAGCATCTGCAGAATCTTTTGTGTTTATCACTATCTATAAGACTGCATTACTCTTGATGAGAAAGAGTTTTGACACCCCCTCACACATTGAACACACTTTTTGAATTCTGCAGCTAATCTACAAATTTGTGACATTCCATCAATATCAATAGGGTTTGGAGTCCAGGTAGAAACTTCTGCATTTGCATAACCAGGATTTCAGTAAATGAGTTGGAGTAAATATTGGAACAACACCTAGCGAATTTACTGACCTGAGCATATCACTTGAGAATGACAATTAGGATTGATTAAAAGCTCAGAAATGTTGTTAGTGTTGCAAAGAAATGCTTTACTGACTAAGACACGAAGAAACTTAGAAGAACAAAGAAAACAATTGAAAGAATCTAATGTATTGTTCATAGAGGCAAGAGAATATAGGTTTCTTTTCCAGATTCCATGTGATGTAGAAAAGTAATTGCAATGGTTCATATGTGATATGTTCTATTCTTATGGGAAATTTATGGTATCTTCTGTAAAGCAAAAAACAAATTCCAATAAAAAGAAAATAAATGTTCTGGGAACAGCTGTAGAGTCACCGAGTTACAATCAGAACACTGATCTTTCTGATTGCTAAGGTACCAGGTGACATTGAGCTAACCTTTAATGCATGCCCGGCTTCCACTTTATTAAACTACACGTTAGCTTGGCTCAGTGATAGCTGTCTTGCCTTTGGGTCAAAGCCCTAATGTGACCTTGTGCTAAAACTAATATGTAACCTAAGGTGAAACTAGGCTGTAGTAATGAGACAATTCTGTACTGGTGGAAAGGTTGCCTTTCAGGTAACTGGTTAAAATGAAATACCATATATCTATTCACCTGGATGTTAAAGATCCATAAAAATAACCCAAGCAGACTTCACTTCTGGTCCAAGTATCTCTTTCAGTAAGTAGCATTAAAGCAGGTTAATTTGTTTTTCATCTCATTCTTTTCCTGTGGGCAATTGGTCAGGCAGAATAACTACCAAGTATGTCAAGGTATCAATAATCATTGCATTATTTCAATATTTCCATTTGTTATCAGAAAATGTATACAATATACAACCTGAAATTCGCAGACATCCACAAAAACAGATGAGTGCCCCAAAGAATGAGACAGTAAAAATGTTAGAACCCCAATGCCCCACCTACTCACCCCTCCCATGCACAAACAGCAGCAAAGCAACGATCCTCCCCCTGCCTCCCACTTACACCAGCAAAAAAAAGCATCTGCATCCTCCGCCCACCAAGCAAGCATTAGCAAAGTCTCCAAGAGAGACAATTTGCAGTACAACAAAAACTAATCGCTCACCCGACAATTTGACATGCCCCAGGCTCTCTCTGTGTCCCTAACATTTAAAATAGTAAGTTGCAGGTGGTTTTGACAATATCATAAATTTTGTAAACCAAAATGCTGTTCAGATTCTTTGTATTTTTCTGAATAAATTAACTAAAGATGTTTAAAAATGATATTTATGTTCTAATTACATTTATCCAATTTGAAAGACCAAGGTGTCAAATGCCAATGTAGTAAAGCTGAGAAGTTATAACTGACATTGTTTGGTGGGAGAAAGCTGAAGCTGAATTCCATGCACAATAATCCTTCTCTAATGCAGACAAGATCCTCAGAGTCTGGATTGCAAATATTGGAACTACATATTAGATTATAGTCTTGTAGCATCACTAGAAAACAATTTCTGAACAAGATGGTTTGGTTGCTAAGTTGCGAGGATGTTTTTGAGTGAATACGATCCAGTGCTCATATCTAGTTTCAACCTATCTGAAAATCTCTGATTCACCAGGATAAACCAGGGAAAATATTGCTGTGATCGGTTAGGTAAGTGTCCAAGGGAATAAACTTAACCGGGTTAAAGACTGTGCTGAAGAGCTTGCTATTTTTGGTGAATTTGTTAGTGAACAACAAGCAATGGTATCAATCATTTTTTAATATGACCATCTGTGAATAAAATGACTGAATTCATCTCACAGAATCCTTTCTATGTAGCTACTTCACTAAAGTATTGTTTTGCCAGATCTTTGAAGAGAGGAAAAGAACACAAAATGGTAATGCAAATTAATTATTTTAAGAATAAAAACTTGAAATAATTCATGTGGGCAAAATGTTTGGCACATGGGGGCTGGATGTGAAGTTATGAAAATGATTTGTCTGGTTTTTTTGATGATCTATCTTTCAAATATTGTCTGGTTTAGTGAATTAATACTCCTATTAAATTAAAGGAAGGATATTTCCAGTATTCTGAATAAGTTATTTATGGGTCTACAAGTTTCCAAAGTTGTGATATAGTGGAATATTTATAGACAAAATTACTGTAGTTGATGGTTAATATCTTTAAATGGCACTGTTAGAATAAATATATTTGAAACTTTATTTGTATTGTTCCACTGTATTTGCGAGAAGTAATTTTGTTTCTTTTGCTGGAACTCTGACTTTCAAAGATGATTTATATGTGGCAACGAACAGACGATTACTTATTTTGGTCAATCATCAGATCTTGACATGGCAGATATTTAAGTAGATTGGAATGTTTTTCTATGCTAAAGCATTAAATGACTGCAAGTTTATTGGGGCAGCATTTGCAGTCAACAATGAGCCACGTATACACGGCAGTGACCTCTGAAAAGTATTCAAACCTGACAGCAGATACTTCTGGAATTCATGGGAGGAATTCATGGTGGCAGGACCTTGCATGTTGGAACAGATTTCCAACCTGTTAAGCGACCATATAATAGTGGTGAAACAAGCCCTGCCAGCAAAAAAAAAGTGAATACAGGATTGTTTGTCAAGTTAAACCATGCTCTTTGGCATGGGTAAGAACTGCTGAATATTTAAAATGTTCCAAGTGCTTCACAACGCGTCTGAGACATTGGAAAAAAAAAACATAAGAACATAAGAAATGGGAACAGGAGTGAGCCATCTGGCCTGCCAAACCTGCTCTGTCGTTCAGTGGAACCCAGATCGCTGGCACTGCGTAGTGTTACGCTAACTACTGCATGACCGTGCCATCTGATCTGGCCATGGACTCTGCTCCACTTACTTGTCTTTTTCCATAAACTTTAATTCCCCGTTATAACTAACTCTGTCTTAAAAAAAGTGGATTCCAGTTAATTGGGACAGCCACTGAATTGGGACAACTCTGAAAGCACAAAATCTGATCGAGAAAATAGTCAGAGATTCCCTTCATTTATATGGGATACTCTGCTGCTTAATTGGGATAGCAGGCTGTTGCCGAACAGTTTCTAACTAGAGTCAGTCGCGTACACTTGTGCGGCCATTAGACGCTATACCATGCATAGAATGAACAGTTTTCAAAAAGTGTCGGTTGTGTGTGTTTGTATTCAAAAAGCAGTGAATTGTGTCACTGCTAGTTGGTGAGAAATCAGCAGTAAGACAATTCACAACTGCTTTGCTTACTCTGGTTTCAACATTCAGGATTGAGGGTGCAGAAATGGCTGGGGGTGAGAATGAAACAATATCACTACTTCAACAAGTTAGGACCTACAAAGAATCTTAAGGTATCAACAATATTCCTGAATTTTACAATGAAATAAAGATTTGGAGGATACAATTGTTGAAATCATTGTATGTAGGCAGTCCATTATCTGCACTAATGTTGTTCATTTCCAGTCAATCAAAAGAACACAGTAGCGTACACTGGTTGAATTTTTCTCTGTTGATAGTGCCTAATACTCAGTTTTATAGTACTGCAGGACTATTAGTGGTGTTCTAATTTGTTTTGAATTTCATTTAAATACATAATTTTACAAACAGAGGCTATGTGTAGTGAGGAGAGGCTGTTGTTCGGGCAAAATTGCAGTCAACAGGTTGAGTTGCAATGTAAAAGGTGGACAAAATCAAAAAGGGAGAATACAGGATGAAAGTGTTGTACCTGAATGTGCACAGTGTACAGAATAAGGCAGATGAACTTACAGCATAGTTGCAGATTGGCAGGTATGATGTTGTAGGCACCACTGAGTTATGGCTGAAAGGTTATAGCTAGGAGCTGAATGTCCAAGGATACACATTGTATCGAAAGGATGGGCAGGAAGACAGAGAGGGGGTGTCATTGCTCTGTTGGTAAAAAATAAGATCAAATCATTAGCAAGAGGTAATATAGGTCAGAAGGTTTTGAATTATTGTAGATAGAGCTAAGGAATTGCAAGGGTAAAAGGACTCTGATGGGCGTTGTCCACAGACCCCCAAACAGTAGTTAAGGATGTGGCCTACATATTACAATGGAGATAGAAAATGTATGCCGAAAGGGAAATGTTACAGTAGTCATGGGGGAATTCAATATGCAGGTACATTGGGAAAATTAGGTTGGTGCTGGATTACAGGAGGCGGGCATTTCTAGAGACCCTACGAGATGGCTTTTTGGAGTAGCTCGTGGTTGAGCTAAAAAAGGGATCAGCTATTCTGGATTGGGTGTTGTGCAATGAAACAGAATTGATTAGAGACCTTAAGGTAAAAGGACCTTTCAGGACCTAGTTCTACTCCTTTATCTTGTGGTCTTATAATTTGTCATGCAGTTAAATGGTAGTTTGCAATTTTTGTTCTCTTTTTTTTAAACTATTTCTATGAAACTTTGATGAATTGGGGCAATCTCTTAATTGGGCCAAAACGCACTGGTCCAAAGGTATCCCAATTAATTGGAATCCATAGTTTATTTAATGAGTTAGCCTATACCACTTCTCTGGGCAGAGGATTCCACAGATTCGCTAACCCCTGGGAAAAGCAGGTTTCCCTCATCTTTGTCCAAAAACTATTCCCTGAACGTTGAGGGTATGTCTTCTAGTTCTTGTTTCATCAATGCAAACGATATTCCTGTCTCTATCCTATCAATAACATTCATAATTTTATGTATTTCTGTGAAATCCCCTCTCATTTTTCTAAATTGTAATGAGCTTAGTCCAAAGTGACTCAATATTTCCACAAAGGCTAACCCACTCATCCTTGAAATCCAGCTGATGAACGTCCTCTGCTCTGCCGCCATAGCCAGTATCTATTTCCTCTAATAAGGAGACCCGAACTGTGAGAAGTACGCGATTGCGGCCACATCAGTATCCTGTATGTATGCAGCATAATATCTCTGCTTCTAAATTCAGTTCCTCCAGCGGTGAAGGCCAGCATTCCATTTGCTTTCTTGATACCTTGCCGCACCTAGAGGCCAACCTTCTGTGATTCATGCACAAGCACTCTTAAGTTCCTCTGTTGCAGTCTTTCACCATTTAAGTAATAATTTAATCTCCTAATTTCCTTCCACAGTGGATGACATTGCATTTACCAACATTGTACTCCATCTGCCAGACACTTGTCCGCTCACTTGACCTACCTGTATTTTCCTGCAGGCTCACTGAATCCTCTGCACTATTTGCTTTCTCACTTCATCTAGTGTTAACAGCAAAATTAGTTATACCATACTTCTAAGTATGATGTGAACAGTTGCGGGCCCAGCATTGACCTCTGCAGCCTTCCACGCACTGCCAACCAGAGAGACATCCATTTATCCCAACTCATTGCCTGTTATTGTTTAAACAAATCCCTATCCATGCTAATACATTATCCCCAGCTCCATTCACAAATAACTTCTGGATACGTCTTTTAATGCAATTCAACAATTCAAATTAAAGAAGGCAAAAAGCTAGGAAAATTAAAATACCTTAAAATAAGCTAAAAATCTTTAAAGAATATTACAAACTTCTAAACACTTTCAACCGTCTATAAATTGTTACAGAGAACATAGAAATCTATAGAACATTACAGGCCCTTCGGCCCACAATGTTGTGCCGACCATGTAACCTACTCTAGAAACTGCCTAGAATTTCCCTATTGCATGGCCTTCTATTTTTCTAAGCTCCATGTACCTGTCTAAGGGTCTCTTAAAAGATCTTACTGTAACCACCTCCACCACTATTGCTGACAGTGCATTCTACACTCCCAACATTCTGAGTGGAAAAACTTACCCCTAACATGCCTTCTGTACCTACTTCCAAGCACCTTAAAACTATGCCCCCTGGTGTTACCCATTTCAGTCCCGGGAAAAAGCTACGATAAATGGCTCTCCACACGATAAATGCCTCTCATCACCTGTACACCTCCTTCAGGTCACCTCTCAACTTCCGCCACTCCAAGGAGAAAAGGCCAAGTTCACTCAACCTATTCTCATAAGGCATCCTCTCCAATCCAGGCAACATGTTTGTAAAACTCCTCCGCAATTTTTCTATAGTATCCACATCCTTCCTGTAGTGAGGTGACAGAATTGAACACAGTACTCCAAGTGGGGTCTAACTAAGGTTTTATATAGCTGTAACATTACCTCTCAGCTTTTGAACTCAATCCCACGGTTGATGAATGCCAACACACCATATGCTTTCATAACAAAACTGTCAACCTGCACAGCAGTTTTGAGTGTCCTATGGACACGGAGCCCAAGATCTCTCTGATTCTCCATACTGCCAAGAGTCTTACCATTAATAATGTATTCTGTCTTCAAACTTGACCTATCAAAATGAACCTCTTCACACTTATCTAGCTTGAACTCCATCTGCCACTTTTCAGCCCAGTTCTGCATCCTACCGAGGTTCCGCTGTAACCTCTGACAACCATCCAGAATATACACAAACCTGCAACCTTTGTGTCACCAGAAAACTGACTAACCCACCCTTCTACTTCTTCATCCAGGTCATTTATAAAAATCACAAAGAAGAGGGGTTCCAGAACAGATCCTTGAGGAACACCATGGTTCACCATCCTCCATGCAGAATATAAACCATCTAAAATCACCCTTTGCCTTCTATGGGCAAGCCCATTCTGGATCCCATGCCTCCTTACTTTCTGAATGAGCCTTGAATGGGGAACGTTATCAAATGCCTTGCTGAAATCCATATCACTACATCTACTGCTCTACCTTCGTCAATGCGTTTTGTTACATCCTCAAATAACTCAATCAGGCTCATAAGGCATGACTTGCCCTTGACAAAGCCATGCTGGCTGTCCCTAATCAGATTATGTCTCTCCAAATGTTCATAAATCCTGCCTCTCAGGATCTTTTCCAACAACTTGTCCACCACTGGTCTGTAATTTCCTGGGTTATCTCTACTCCCTTTCTTGAACAAGGGAACAACATTTGGAAGCCTCCAATCCCCCGGTACTTCTGCCATCCCTATTGATGATGCAGGGATCATTGTGAGAGGCTCAGCAATCTCTTGCCTTGCTTCGCACAGTATCCTAGGGTCCCGGCGACTTATCTAACTTCATGTTTTTCAAAAGCTCCAGCAGATCCTCTTTCTTGATGCCTGTATGCTCAAGTGTTTCAGTCCTCTGTAAGTTATCTCCACAATTTCCAAGATCCTTTTTCATAGTGAATACTGAAGCAAAGTATTCATTAAGTACCTTCACTACCTCCTTTGACTCTATGCACATATTTCCATTATCTCACCTGACTTGTCCTATTCTCACACGGTTCATCCTCTTGTTCTTCATATACTTGTAGAATGCCTTGGGGTTTTCCTTATTCCTGCTTGCCCAGGCCTTCTCATGGGCCCTCCTAGCTCTCTTAGTTTCATTCTTAAGCTCCTTCCTGACAGCCTTGTAATTTTCTAGAACACTATCAGTACCTAGTTACTTGAACCTTTCATAAGCTTTTCGTTTCTTCTTAACTAGATTTTCCATGTCCTTAGTACAGCATAGTTCTTTTACCCTACTAGCATTCTCCTGCCTCATTGAAACATATCTATATAGAACACCATGCAAATGTTCCCTGAACATTAGCCACCTTTCTGCCGTGCATTTCCCTGAGAACATCTGCTCCCAATTTATACTCCCAAGTTCCTGCCTAATAGCATCATGTTTCCCCTTACTCCAATTAAATATTTTCCCAAATTGTCTGCTTCCTCTCCAGCACTATGGTAAAGGAGATAGAGTTGTTATCACTACCTTCAAAATACTCTCCCATGGGGAGGTCTGACATCTGACCAGGTTAACTTCCCAATACGAGATTAAGTACAGCCTCTCCTCTAGTTGGTTTACCTATGTATTGCGTCAGGAAATCCTTTTCTGAACACACCGAACAAACTCCACTCCATCTAAACCCCCTCCACTAAGGAGATGCCAGTCAATACTAGGAAGGCTAAAATTTCCCATCACAACAACCCTATTATTATTGTACTGTTCCAAAATCTGCCTCCTTATCTGTTCCTCAATGTCCCTGTTACTTTTTTTAAGGGGGGGGGGGCTCTATAAAAAACATCCAGTAGAGTTATTGCTCCCTTCCTGTTTCTGACTTCCACTCACACTGACTCAGTAGATCATCCCTCAATGAGTTCCTCCTTTTCTTCAGCCATGATACTATCCCTGACTAGCAATGTCAAGTCCCCACCTCTTTTCCTTCCCTCCCTGTCCTTTTTAAACACCTAAAGACTGGCACACTTAGCAACCATTCCTGCCCCTGACACATGCAAGTCTCTGTAATGGCTACAATGTTATAGTTCCATGTATTGATCCACATTCTAAGTTCATCCGTCTTGCTTATGATACACTTTGTATTAAAAGAGACACATCTCAAACCATCAGGCTAAGTGTACCTTTGCTCTATCATCTGCCTATCCTTCCTCACAAACTCCCTACAAGCTGCCTCTACTCGTGCACCATCCACCCCATCCTCTGCCTCTTCACTTCGGTTCCCACCCCCCTGCAAATCTACTTTAAACCCTCCCCAACAGCATTAACAAACATCTCCGCCAGGATAATGGTTCCCCTCAGATTCAAGTGCAACCCATCCTTTTTGTACAGGTCATACCTGCCCCAGAAGAGGTCCCTATGATCCATAAATCTGAATCCCTGCACCCTGCTCCAATTCTTCTGACACACATTTATCCTCCACTTCATTCTATTCCTATCCTCACTGTCACATGGCACAAGCAGTAATCCGAAGATTATTACTCTTGAGGTCCTGCTTCTAAACTCCCTGTATTCTGCTTTTAGGACCTCCTCCCTCTTTCTACCTATGTCATTGGTTCCAAGATGTAGCACGACCTCTAGCTGCTCACCCACCCATTTCAGGATATTGTAGATACATTCAAAAACAGCACGAACCCTGACAACTGCGAGGCAAACTACCATCCGTGCTTCTTTATCGCACCCAAAGAATCACCTATCTGTCTCCCTAACTACAGAGTCCCCTATTACTGCTGCCACCCTCTTCCATTTCCTACCCTTCTGAGCCACAGGGCCAGACTTAGTGCCAGAAGCATGGCCACTGTTCCTTCCCCCAGGTATGTTGTCCCCCCCGACAGTATTCAAAATGGAGTACATATTGTTAGGGGGGAATGGCCACAGGGATGCTCTCCACTATGCAATGCTCTCCCTTCCCTCTCCTGACAGTCACCCACTTATCTGTCTCCTGTGGCCCCGGTGTGACTCACTGTCTGTAGCTCCTATTGACTGCCTCCTCACTGTCCCTAACAATCCGAAGGTCATTGAACTGCAGCTCCAGGTCTCTAACTCGGTCTCTAAGGAGCTGCAGGTCAGTCTAGGTAGGCCCGTCCTTGCTGAAGCCCCGATGAGCCAAAGCCCTACTACTCTGCCTCACGCTACTCCGATGACCACTCCACTGGGTAGTGTCTCCCTTTTATCCTGGAACCTTCTCAGCGGCCTTGCGTGATGATGAGCCACTGCACCTGTGCCTTTTCCCAATTGTATCTCCCACCAAAAGAAACTCGCTTTTTAGTTCTTCTCGGCAATGTTGTACGATGAGAGCTATTGCGGCTGTGCACTTCTCCCAATCACAACTTAAAATAATCCAACTGAAAAATCTATTAATATAATTAAAGTATACTTTTAGTAAACTTGTATAAGTAATGCTTTACAATTAAAAGCCCTTCTAAAAATTTCTACACTAACAAATACATGCCTGATACTTCTGGTCAGCTCAGAAACATTTTGGAGCAGGCTAATTGGTTCTTGGTGAGATCATCCTCAGCTGAATGTAGTATGTGACAATTTGCAATTCATTTCTATTAATTGGGGTTAAAGATTAGTTACACTTCCTCCTGCCTGCTGCAGATTTCTTTTTGTGATTGTGAAACAGAAATGTAGAAACTGGATTTCACTCTTATTTGGTTTTTTTTATTTTGGCATTGGTATAACTATGACAGTTAATCACTTTTTCTGTGGACAGAACTTCATGAATTAAGGAAGGAATATTTCAAAGTATAACTGGGTCTAAACTCCTCTTGCAGCTTTAGATGGGTTTAAACTCAGAAGTGTGGGCTAAGAAAGAGCTTGAATAATTCCCAATGGGACTGAAGGCAGCTTCAGAAACGTTGTTAGGCAACAATCAAAGAAGGATGCTAGTGCTTACTATCATGGTCTTCTTCAAATTAGGCATCAGCAACAAAAAGTCTGGCACTGCCAAGTGTGATAATCCTCGTTCATTCAGGAATTGTTGCAATAAGTTTCATGTGCTCTCACAAGATATGCCATTTTAGGTAACGGATTAAGGATTCATTCATTAACGTAGTCAGGTGACCCTCAAAGGAGTATGTGAGGGAATATATATTATCTGAACTTTAAGAACATAAGAAATAGGAGCAGTAGTAGGCCATCTGACCCATCAAGCCTACTCTGCCATTCAATAAGATCATGGCTGATCTGACCATAGACTTATCTCCATCTACCTGCCTTTTCCCCATAATCATTAATTCCCCTACTATGCAAAAATCTATCCAACCTTGTTTTAAATATATTTACTGAAGTAGCCTCCACTGCTTCATTGGGCAGAAAATTCCACAGATTCGCCACTCTTTGGGGAAAAAGTAGTTCTTCCTCATCTCTGTCCTAAATTTACTCTCCCGAAACTTGAGGCTATGTTCCCTAGTTCTATTCTCAGCCAATGGATAAAGTTGGTATGAAGGAATGGAGGATGAAGGTGGTAATATTGTCCAAGCTAGGGACTGTAATGGCTCCTTCCTTGGCTCTGCTGGGAAAGGAGACTGATGATCTGTTAGAACTTCTCCCTATTGTCTTACTCATCATCCTGTTCCTCCTTATTCTACTCTGCATCAACTGCGCAAGACATCCCCCATGCTCCGAGTTTTCCTCCAGCAGTAGAATCTGTTTGGATTGCTGGGTTGTGCAGCAAGAAGCTCATGACAATGAAGTTTTTACACCTGCTGAGCCTATGCTGTATTGCAATCACACAAACTAATCTCATTTTCCATAAGTTCTCCATGCATGGACACTTCCATCGTGAATCTTGTGCAACTGCATTTCTTGTGTCAGTCCTCAGCCAGCTTTGGGAGTTAGTGCCGAGATGCAGGGAGGCAGGATAACTGTTGTTTTCCAGGATCATTCTCTCCAGGGACTGATGGCCATGGAGAAGTCTGACAAGTTAATCTCCTTGTAGATTAATGCTCAATGTGTAATGTTCAGAAACATGGTTTAGGAAAATCTTTAGTGATACCTAGCTACTTGCACAAGAGCTTATCGAAACCCGTTCTAATGAAGAAATATCCTATGTCTCTAAAGAGAAATAAGCACACGAGTAGAACCTGTGTGTAGAAAGCAAGCAACTGACAAATCCTAATGTAAAGAGATGAAGCCAGTGGAGTTGCTGCTTCACTGTGCAGTGACCCAGATTCAAACCCACTTCCAGTGCTCACCATGAGGAGTCTGCACGTACTCCCTGTAACTGTGAGGGCTTCTGTTTCCTCCCACATCTCAAAGATTTGTGGGTCATTTGGTTAGCTGACCATTATTATTCATTGCTAGTGGGTAGAATGTGAGGGTGCTAATGGGAATGTGAGGAGAATAGGTTAACGGGAAAATTAGTTAGGGAATGTGATTGCTCTGTGAGCTGGCATAGCTTTCATGGACAAAATATCTTCCTTATATATTTTGAACGGAAGTGGAAATTCTGTCCAAGATGCCTTTGTTTCATGCTAACAACAAAGTAAATGAAGTAACCACTTTTGGATCTACTCTGCTTTGTGCTGTGATTGACACCAAATTGGGATGTGAAGTAGATAACTACTGATGGAGCTTGATGTTGGATTAGAGTGTGTATCTGTTATTTTCTCTGTAGTTTAACTTTTTTGCCTATATGTATTTTATATAATTATGTATATACATGTAATTGTTCAGTATGTTTTTTAGTGGTCACTCTATGTATATGCAATTGTTCAGCGTGTCTCCTAGTGGTTACAGTTCTTTCTCTTTCTGGAAGCTGCTTTGCTATCACATTATTTGAATGGTTAACACTTACTATAAATTAAAATGTAATATCTCATAGATAGGGTTAATGCAAGCAGGCTTTTTGCACTGAGGTTGGGTGGGACAACAACTAGAGGTCATGGGATAAATGTGAAAAATTAAAATTTTAAGGAACCCATGAAGGGAAACTTCTTCACTCTGAGGGTTGTCAGAATGCAGAATGAGCTGCCAGCAAAAGTTGTGCATGCGAGTTCAATTTCAATGTTTAAGAGAAGTTTGGATAGGTACATGGATGTGTTCGTCCATTGTTGACATTGATGAGGACCTCGACACCATTATGATTAGTGTGTGATATGGATTTAAGTGAGGGAGAGTTGCACAGCGTCAGCCTCACTCTCTCTTCCTAATTCCCATCTGGATCCAGTGGCAAGACAGAGTCGAGACGGCTGGAGATGGGACTAGGTGCAGTGGATGACCAGGACGTCTTCTGTGTCTTGTCCTGCTCTACACGTTCCATGACGCTTGCAGAGACCGCCTTCTTGACCGTTGGACCTTCCATTGGTCTCGTCCGCTCAATCCACCGGAGTCTGTCTTCACATGCTGGGATAGACAACTCCCTATCTCACTGAGGGTTTGAGACCTATCGGCTACCCTCACCTGGTTTAGATGGCTTGTCGAAGCCGTTGCCTAGGGTGTGGCCGCTGTCACATGCAAACAGCTACGGGGAGCCACAGGTGAGAGCTGAGTGCCAGGTGGGGACCAAAGGTGAACTAATCACCCTGAAAAGGACGCGACATGTTCCCCCACCAGAGGCGCTACCCCTTCCTGATACCCCATACACCCCATGGATAGTGGGGGTGTGGAGGGCTATTGGCTCTGTGCAGATTGATGGGAGTAGGCAGTTTAAATGGTTTTCAGTATGGACTTGATGGGCCAAAGAGCCTGTTTTTCTGTTGTATTTCCCTATGACTCAATGACTCCATGGTATAAGAAGGGCAAAGCATGTTGGCCTATAATCTTTGCTTCTTCTTTTCCTTCCCCTACTAGCTATCCACTATTTCCAATTCCTTTGTTCTATTAGCGCTTATAAAACGCTCCTGAAGCAACTGGTTTTATATCTCTTTCTTGACTTCTGAAAGAACTTTGGATCAAAAACATCAGAATTCAACAATCTGGTGTAGTATGCAAGGATGATTGAAAAGATTTAAGAATTTGGAATAATCCCAGTTGAAGTGCAAATTTTTAGCACGCAAACTTAAATGGAGCTAAGCGCTACCTCTAGTTCAAGATCATCCAGGAAACAGCACCTAGTTCTGCTTCAATACACCATCTTCAATTATGTGAAGAAAAAAAGGATGACAGGAGTGAAGGTAGGACCAATTAGAGATAAAGATGGGAAGATGTGCCTGGAGGCTGTGGAAGTGAGCGAGGTCCTCAATGAATACTTCTGTTCGGTATTCACCAATGAGAGGGAACTTGATGGTGAGGACAATATGAGTGAGGTTGATGTTCTGGAGCATGTTGATATTAAGGGAGAGGAGGTGTTGGAGTTGTTAAAATACATTAGGACGGTAAGTCCCCAGGGCCTGACGGAATATTCCAATGTCTGCTCCACGAGGCGAGGGAAGAGATTGTTGAGCCTCTGGCTAGGATCTTTATGTCATCGCTGTTCACGGGAATGGTACCGGAGGATTGGAGGGAGGGAAATGTTGTCCCCTTGTTCAAAACAGGTAGTAGGGATAGTCTGGTAATTATAGACCAGTGAGCCTTACGTCTGTGGTGGGAAAGCTATTGGAAAAGATTCTTAGAGATAGGATCTGTGGGCATTTAGAGAATAATGGTCTGATCAGGGACAGTCAGCATGGCTTTGTGAAGGGCAGATCGAGTCCAACAAGCCTGATAGAGTTCTTTGAGGAGGAGACCAGGCATATAGATGAGGGTAGTGAAGTGGATGTGATCTACATGGATTCTAGTAAGGCATTTGACAAGGTTCTGCATGGTAGGCTTATTCAGAAAGTCAGAAGGCATGGGATCCAGGGAAGTTTGGCCAGGTGGATTCAGAATTGGCTTGCCTGCAGAAGGCAGAGGGTCGTGGTAGAGGGAGTACATTCAGATTGGAGGATTGTGACTAGTGGTGTCCAACAAGGATCTGTTTTGGGACCTCTACTTTTCGTGATTTTTATTAACGACCTGGATGTGGGGGTAGAAGGGTGGGTTGGCGAGTTTGCAGTTGACACAAAGGTTGGTGGTGTTTTAGATAGTGTAGAGGATTGTCAAAGATTGCAGAGAGACATTGATAGGATGCAGAAGTGGGCTGAGAAGTGGCAGATGGAGTTGTGTGAGGTGGTACACTTTGGAAGGACAAACTCCAAGGCAGAGTACAAAGTAAATGGCAGGATATTTGGTAGTGTGGAGGAGCAGAGGGATCTGGGGGTACATGTCCACAGATCCCTGAAAGTTGCCCCACAGGTGGATAGGGTAGTTAAGAATGCTTATGGGGTGTTAGCTTTCATAAGTCGAGGGATAGAGTTTAAGAGTCGCGATGTAATGATGCAGCTCTACAAAACTCTGGTTAGGCCACACTTGGAGTACTGTGTCCAGTTCTGGTCACCTCACTATAGGAAGGATGTGGAAGCATTGGAAAGGGTACAGAGGAGATCTACCAGGATGCTGCCTGGTTTAGAGAGTATGCAATATGATCAGAGATTAAGGGAGCTAGGGCTTTACTCTTTGGAGAGATGGAGGATGAGAGGAGACATGATAGAGGTGTACAAGATAATAAGAGGAATGGATAGAATGGATAGCCAGCGCCTCTTCCCCAGGGCACCACTGCTCAATACAAGAGGACACGGCTTTAAGGTAAGGGGTGGGAAGTTCAAGGGGGATATTAGAGGAAGGTTTTTCACTCAGAGAGTCGTTGGTGCGTGGAATGCACTGCCTGAGTCAGTGGTGGAGGCAGATACACTAGTGAAGTTTAAGAGACGACTAGACAGGTATATGGAGGAATTTAAGGTGGGGGCTTTTATGGGAGGCAGGGTTTGAGGGTCAGCACAACATTGTGAGCCAAAGGGCCTGTACTGTGCTGTACTATTCTATTTCTATCTGGTGGAAATCTTGGAGTGCAGATACTACAGTACGTTGCTATTCCGAAAAAGTCAGATTTGAAAAAAACGCTGAAGTTAATATTGTGCTTAAGTTAAATTCAAAGCTGGTGGGGTACAGAGAACCACTCTGCTTACAATCTCATAATATTTTGGATAATGGTCAAAGTAATAAAAAATACATACAAATCAAATGCTACAAGAGATTGAATTAAAACAATGGCCAAAGTGGTGAAACCTACTACAATATCTCAAATGACCGAGGATTTGAGCTCTTACCTGAATAACACAACCCAGTTTCATAAGATTAATGAAAAATCCCAGATGAAAAATGCTATCAATGTTAAGTTTATTAAGAAGGCATGTGATAAGATCCAGAGAATGCCTGAGGGAAAGAAAAGAAATTGGAATGTGTGAGTTAACAACATGAACATGTGATTTGATCAAATGTGTGAGTGAGTGAAAAGATTAATGCAGCAAATAAAGAAGTTTACTAATAATTTGGGAAAGAAACATGAAACTTGTGATAAACTATAAAAACAGTATGATAGAGTCAGTAGAAAGTCTAAAGAGCAAGTGTCTGTATTAACTGAACAAGTGGAAAAACAACATGACAGGTGTAATCGAATTGAAGTAAATTGTATGGAGCTTTAACACCAACTGAAGCAACATGAGAACACTCTGTAGGGGTTCAAGCGGGTGATCCTGCCAGTGTTGTCCCTACTGTTGCTTCTTCTTGGGAACCCCCTCCCCCACCCAATTTGGACAGTCCTTCAAGACAGTACCACCATCTGAACTCCAAGGAAGTAAAATGGACATAACATGGACTCTATAGTGAGCACTAGCAACTCAAGTGAAGACAACAGTGATGAAACCATAGGATCAGCAGCTATGTCACAGCTTGCTCCAATAAATAGCAAGGAAAAGAAGGCACTCAGGCTGAAGATGGGTATATGAAAAGAGACTAACTGGATTACTGGGCTGCTAATCAATGTATTAACAAGGTAACCTCTCTAGTGACTGATCTATCAACCATTTCCAATGTCCTGAAGCCATCACACACTACTTATTTCCAGGGTTTGACATGGCCAATAGTTTCTAGTCCATATCACTGATGACTGAATGTCAATTGTGGTTCAGTTTCACAGTTGATGGTCAACAATACTAGTTTGGACAAGGCTACCACAAGGGCTCCACAACAGTCCACAAAAGTTGTCCATCACATTACTTTCAGACAACATCTGAGTGACTTGCCAGCCATTAATTCAACTATCATACACTATGTGATTGATGTCCTGATTGCATTCTGTACTGTAGACCAGTATAAACATGATGTGCTTTATTTGCTCAATTATCTATTCTTCAAAGGTCACAAAGCACAACTGCAACAAGAAGTAATTTACTTAGGACAGAACGTTCCCCAAGGTAAGTGTAAAATCACTGAGGATTGTGCAAAAGCCGTTAAGTCAGCAAAGTCACCTACATCAGCTCAGCAATTCCAATCCTTTCTGGATTTGTGTAACTACAACAGAGCATGAGTAGATTCATATGCTGAAATTGGCCAACCACTCAACGAGAGCAGTAAGCACTCAGATGACCATGTGACATAGAAACAATGAAACGTAGAAAGCCTACAGCACAATACAGGTCCTTCAGCCCACACTGCTGTGCTGAACATGTACTTACTTTAGAAATTACCTAGGGTTACCCACAGCCCTCTATTTTTCCATATGCACTACATCTACTGCTCTACCTTTATCAACGTGTCTTGTCACATCCTCAAAAAATTCAATCAGACTCGTAAGGCACAACCTGCCTTTGACAAAGCCATGCTGAGAAATAAGACGTCCTATTCTCTCACGTCTTATCCTCATATTATGCCTCTCCAAATGTTCATAAGTCCTGCCTCACAGGATATTTTTCATCAACTTACCAAGCACTGAAGTAAGACTCACTGGTCTATAATTTCCTGGGCTATCTCTGCTTTCTTTCTTGAATAAGGGAACAACATCTGCAACCTTCCAATCCTCTAGAACGTCTCTCTTCCCCATTGATGATGCAAAGATCATTGCCAGAGGTTCAGCAATCTCATCTGCCTCCTTCCACAGTAGCCTGGGGTACATCTCCTCCAGTCCCAGAGGCTTATCCAACTTGGTGCTTTCCAAAAGCTCCAGCACATCCTCTTTCTTAATGTCTGTATGCTCAAGCATTTCAATCCGCTGTAAATCATCCCTACAATCGCCATGATCCTTTTCCGTAGTGAATACTGAGGCAAAGTATTCATTAAGTACCTCTGCCATCTCCTCCAGTTTCATACACACTTTTCCACTGTCACACTTGATTCGTCCTATTTTCTCACATCTTATCCTCTTGCACTTCACATACTTGTAGAATGCCTTGGGGTTTTCTTTAATCCTGCTTGCTAAGGACTTCTCATGACCCCTTCTGGCTCCGCTAATTTCATTCTTAAGCTCCTTCCTGCTAGCCTTATACTCTTCTAGATCTCTATCATTACCTAGTTTTTTGAAACTTTCGTAAGCTTTTCTTTTCTTCTTGACTAGATTTTTAACAGCCCTTGTACAACAACCTTTTTGACTCTTAATGAAGAACAACTGAAAGTGTTTCAAACTTTAAATGTGACATTGCTTACTGCATCTGCATTAGGAGTCCCTGATACAGGTAAATCATTTATTTGTATGCCAATGTGAAACATGATGGCAGTCTTAACTCAAGAACGTGGATCCGATAGCGTCCTGTTAATTATTACTCTGACAATGATCTGATTCTGTACACCAATGGCTTCTTAATGACTGAAAGAGGAATTTGAATGGATGGATGGGGCGTGTTTCTGAAACTAAAATGCTGGTATTAGGAAGCAGGGCTCCTGGTACCTGTGCACAACAGGCAGAACTAAAATCTCCGTTTGAAGCCTGTAAGGCAGCAGAAGGAACATCAGCTAATATCTATACAGATTCTCGATATGCTTTTGAAGATGTTCATGATTTTGGAAACTCGTGGAGACGGAAGGTCATGAAGGCTTGACCCAAAAGCAGTGCAGCAGAGGCAATATAACATCAAAAGATATTTACTAATAATCTGCAAAATAATAAGCCATGAAGTGCCACAAAGCAAGGGAGAACAGATATTGAACACAACAAGGCAATGAGGTAACTGAAGATTAAGAGCAACTGGTTGAGGCTGGCTGGTCCAGTGGGTGAAGAAAAGACTGTGGATTAGAGCTGGGTTTAAATAGACTGCAGGTGACGGAAACGAGTGGCAGGCGACTCCTGTTAGCTGGGTGGAGACTGAGAGGTATCTGCCTGTCTAGGCCTGACACGAAGAGAATTTCTTCTAGCTATAAGAACCCTAATCAACAATGGTCAACTAGTAGAAGAACTCATAAATGTTACCTAATTGCTGTCAGAAGCTGCTGTGCTAAAATGTAAAAGCCACTCCAAAATAACTACAGTGGAAAGCCGTGGAAATACATTTGTGGATGAAATTGCAAAAATGACAGCAGGGAAAGAAAAAAAAAGGAGTACCGAGAACATATTCAGCGAACCCAACAACTGAAATAATGGTAACAAAGTTGGACTTTGTATCATAAACAAGATATTTAACAGATGCAGGCTCAATGCTCTAACCACGAACATTGGTTCTGGATGGAGAATAGTGAGAAATTGCACAGCGATGGAGCATGGCAATATGGCACTAGCTATAGTTCAAAGTTCGAAGTAAATTTATTATCAGAATACATATATGTCACCATATACAACCTTGAGATTCATTTTCTTGCGGGCATACACAGTAAATCCAAGAAACAGAATAGAATCAATGAAAGACCACATCTAACAGGATGGACAGAAAACCAATGTGCAAAAAACACCAAACTATGCAAATATAAAAGAGAGCAGTAACAATAATAAATAAATAAACAATAAATATTGAGAACATGAGATGAAGAGCCCTGGAAAATGAGTCAGTTGATTGTGGGAATAGTTCAGTAATGGGGCGAGTGAAGTTATCTCTTCTCGTTCAAGAGGCTGAGGGTTTAATGGTAATAACTGTTCCATATACTGGTGGTGTGGGTCCTTCTTTCTGATGGCAGCAGTGAGAAGAGAGCATGGCCTGTGTGGTGGGGTCCTTGTTGATGGATACTGCTTTCCTGTGACAGTGGTCCGTGTAGATGTGCTCAATGGTGGGGAGAGCTATGCCTATGATGGACTGGGCTGCATCCATTACTTTTTATATGATTTTCCATTCAAAGGCATTGGTGCTTCCATACCAGACTGTGATGCAACCAGTCAATATACTCTCCACCACACACCTATAGAAGTTTGTCAAAGTTTTAGAGGTCATGCTGAATCTTCGCAAGCTTCCAAGAAAGTAGAGATGCTGCTGTGACTTCTTCATAACTGCACTTGTGTACTGGGCCCCACACAGATCTTCTGAAATGATATCTTATCTGTCATAGCAGATATTTTCCCTAGGACACATTGGTGTGGTAAAGATGATCAACAGATTTACTCAGTGGTGGTGGGATCCAAAGTGCAGGGCACAAGCTTGACTAAAGTTTGAAAGGTGCATGACATGCCAGAAGACAAATCCAGGAGCTGCAGAAAATGCTACCACAAGTAAAGTGCTCCTGCCCCACTGGTCTATTTTTACTTCTACAAGTGGACTACATTACTTTGCCAAAATATCAAGGATACTCAGGTGTACTGGTGAAGGAGGGCAAGTTTTCAAGATGTGTGGAAGCTATTCCAGCAAAGAAAGCCAATACCACACACACACAACAAAAACACTGATCAAAGACTATATTCCTAGATGGGGATTACCATATCACATTGACTACGGCCAATGTACATATTTCTCTGGGTGTGTTGTCAAGAATTAGGCTGTCTGTTAAACAGTGAATGGTCCTTTCATTTTCCATATCACCCAGGGTCATCAGGACAAGTTGAATGAATGAATGGAATCATCAAACAACGGCTGACTAAGTATCACGAAGATGGCACACCATGGCCTACAGCTCATCTTATGGTCTTATGTAGCATCAGAGTAATGCCAAACAAGAAAACTAATTAAAGTACATTTGAAGTAGTAACAGGGCATTCCAAGTCACTGCTGGGAGCTCTCAGTCTCATAGAGACTGATATAAACATTATGGCAAACAGCTTAGTTATGTATTGGGTGAAATTAACCCAAGCTATCTAGTCTGTTTCTCAACCAGTTTCTGCCACTTGCAGTGATCCAACAGAATGGGGACATGCCCTGGTTCTTGGTGAATGGTTCCTGATTATAAAATCACCAAGCTCCCAGCTCTGCATTAGGAACTACTGGGAGCTTGAAGGAAAGCTCTTTATCAAGTGCTGTTAATTACTATTTTGGCAGTGAAAGAAACAGGCAAAAGTGCGGTAAGTGGATACATGCCAGCCACTGCAAGCAAGTTCAAGCTGAGGAGGGCAACAAGCTCTATGGTTAATGTACTAGCAATCTCTTGGTCACAGTGCCTATGCCACTGGGCTAAGGTGAGCAAATAATAGGGCATATAATAGACCAAAAATTACTGGGAAGTTACGGGGATTGAGAAACTTTTGAAAACTAATAGAAGGCAACCAAAAATGTCATTAAGAAGGAAAAGGTGGAATACAAAAGTAAGCTAGTAAATAATATTAAAGAGGATACCAAAAGTTTCTTCAGATACATAAAGTGTAAAAGAGAGGCAAAAGTGGATATCAGACCACTGGGAAGCGATGCTAGATAGGTAGTACTTTATACTTTGCTTTATTGTCACCAAACCATTAGTACTAGAACGTACAATCATCACAGCGATATTTGAATCTGCGCTTCACACTCCCTGGTAGTAATGATGGATAAAGAAATGGTGGATGAACTAAATAAGTATTGTACATCAGTCTTCACTGTGGAAGACACTAACAGTATGGTGGAAGTTCCAGAGTGTCAGGGATCAGAAGTGTGTGAAGTTGACATTACTAGGGAGAAGGTTCTTGGGAAACTGAAAGGTCTGAAAGTAGATAAGTCACCTGGACAAGATGGTGTACCGCCCTCCCCCCACTGGTTCTGAAAGAGGTGGCTGAAGAGATCATGGAGGCATTAGTTATGATCTTTCAAGAATAATTAGATTCTGGAATGGTTCCGGAAGACTGAAAAATTGCAAATGTCACTCCGCTCTTCAGGAAGGAAGAGAGGCAGAAGAAAGGAAACTATAGGCTAGTCAGTCTGACCTCAGTGGTTGGGAAGATGCTGGAGCTGATTGTTAAGAAAGTGATTTCAGGGTACATGGAAGCATAGGATAAAATAGGTCATAGTCAGCATGGTTTCCTCCAGGAAAAATCAAGTTAAGAGCCCATGGTATTACAGGAAAGATTCTAGCAAGGATAAAGCAGTGGTTGATTGGCAGAAGGCAAAGAGTGGGAATAAAGAGAGCTTTTTCTAGTTGGCTGCTGGTGACTAGTGGTGTTCCACAGCAGTCTGTGTTGGGATTGCTTCTTTTTTCGTTATATGTCAATGACTTGGATAAAAGGATTGATGGCTTTGTTGCAAAGTTTGCAGATTATACGAAGATAGGTGGAGGGTGGGTAGTTTTGAGGAAAACGAGATGCTACAGAAGGAATTAGACAGATTAGGAGAATGGGAAAAGAAATGGCAGATGCAATACAGTATCAGGAAGTGATACGATGAGAAGAGGCGGAGGACAAGCTAGCTCGCAGTTAGTTTTTACAATGTCTCCTGAGACGGTGATGTGCCTCTGATGTGAGATGTGGCAGTCTTGGGAGAACTCCCCTCTCCCACAGAGTCACATCTGCCAGAAGTGCATATGGCTGGGCAATCTGGAAGACCGTGTAAGGAATCTGGAGCAGCAGCTGGATGACCTTCGACTCATAAGGGAGAATGAGGCAGTCATAGATGAGAGCTACAGGGAGGTAGTCACACCTAGGCTGTCGGAAGCAGGTCTTTGGGTGACAGTCAGAGGGGGGAAAGCGAAGCAGACAGGTAGTGCAGAGCACCCCTGTAGCCATTCCCCTGAGTAATAAGTTTACCATCCTGGATACTGCTGGTGGGGATGACCGACCAGGTGTGAGCCACGGTGGCAGGACCTCCGGCACTGAGTCTGACCCTGTGGTGCAGAAGGGTGGGACGGAGAAGAGGAGAGCTGTCATCATTGGAGACTCTATAGTCAGGGGATCAGACAGGAGATTTTGTGGACATGAGAAGGACACCCGCATGGTTTGTTGCCTCCCGGGTGCCAGGGTCTGGGATGTCTCTGACCGGGTGCACGGCATCCTGGTATGAGAGGGAAAGCAACCAGAAGTCGTGATACATGTTGGGACCAACGACATAGGCAGGAAGAAGGATGAGGTCCTGAAGTGTGAGTTTCGGGAATTAGGCAGAAGGCTGAAGAACAGGACCTCAAGGGTGACGTTCTCAGGATTGCTGCCAGTGCTACGTGACAGAGATGGTAAGAATTGGAGGAGATGGCAGTTGAATGCGTGGCTGAGGAGTTGGTGCAGGGAGCAGGGTTTTAGATTTTTAGATCATTGGGACCTCTTCTGGGGAAGGTGGGACCTGTACAGATTGGATGGGTTGCACCTGAACTCGAGGGGGAGCAATATCCTTGCAGGTAGGTTTGCTAGCATGGTTCGGGAGGGTTTAAACTAATTTGTGAGGGGGATGGGACCCAGAGTGATAGAGCAGTGAAAGAAGTGCATGGAGTAAAGCCAGATCTAACATACAGAGAGGCTTTGAGGGAAGAGAAACAGAATAAACGGTGTAAAGACAGTAAGGTAGAAGGGCTGAAATGTGTGTACCTCAATGCAAGAAGCATCAGGAACAAAGGTGATGAACTGAGAGCTTGGATACATACATGGAATTATGATGTAGTGGCCATTACAGACACTTGGCTGGCACCAGGGCAGGAATGGATTCTCAATATTCCTGGATTTCAGTGCTTTTAAAGGGATAGAGAGGGCGGAAAAAGGGGAGGAGGGGTGGCATTACTGGTCAGGGATACTATTACAGCTACAGAAAGGGTGGGTAATGTAGCAAGATCCTCTTTTGAGTCAATATGGGTGGAAGTCAGGAATAGGAAGGGAGCAGTTACTCTACTGGGGGTATTCTATAGGCCCCCGGTAGCAGCAGAGATACAGAGGAGCAGATTGGGAGGCAGATTTTGGAAAGGTGCAAAAATAACGGGGTTGTTATCATGGGTGACTGTAACTTCCCTAATATTGATTGGCACCTGATTAGTTCCAAGGGTTTAGATGGGGCAGAATTTGTTAAGTATGTCCATGATGGATTCCTGTCACAGTATGTGGACAGGCCGACCAGGGGGAATGCCATACTAGATCTAGTACTAGGTAATGAACCGGGTCAGGTCACAGTGGGTGAGCATCTGGGGGACAGTGACCACCGCTCCCTGGCCTTTATAATTATCATGGAAAAGGATAGAATCAGAGAGGACAGGAAAATTTTTAATTGGGGAAAGGCAAATTATGAGGCTATAAGGCTAGAACTTGCGGGTGTGAATTGGGATGATGCTTTTGCGGAGAAATGTACTATGGACATGTGGTCGATGTTTAGAGATCTCTTGCGGGATGTAAGGGATAAATTTGTCCCGGTGAGGAAGATAAAGAATGGTAGGGTGAAGGAACCATGGGTGACAAGTGAGGTGGAAAATCTAGTCAGGTGGAAGAAGGCAGCATACATTAGGTTTAGGAAGCAAGGATCAGATGGGTCTATTGAGGAATATAGGGAAGCAAGAAAGGAGCTTAAGAGGGGGCTGAGAAGAGCAAGAAGGAGGCATGAGAAGGCCTTGGCGAGTAGGGTAAAGGAAAACCCCAAGGCATTCTTCAATTATGTGAAGAAAAAAAGGATGACAAGAGTGAAGGTAGGACCGATTAGAGATAAAGATGGGAAGATGTGCCTGGAGGCTGTGGAAGAGAGCGAGGTCGGTCCTCAATGAATTCTTGTCTTCGGTATTCACCAATGAGAGGGAACTTGATGATGGTGAGGACAATATGAGTGAGGTTGATGTTCTGGAGCATGTTGATATTAAGGGAGAGGAGGTGTTGGAGTTGTTAAAATACATTAGGACAGATAAGTCCCCGGGGCCTGACGGAATATTCCCCAGGCTGCTCCACGAGGTGAGAGAAGAGATTGCTGATCCTCTGGCTAGGATCTTTATGTTCTCGTTGTCCACAGGAATGGTACCAGAGGATTGGAGGGAGGCGAATGTTGTTCCCTTGTTCAAAAAAGGTAGTAGGGATAGGCCGGGTAATTATAGACCAGTGAGCCTTATGTCTGTGGTGAGAAAGCTGTTGGAAAAGATTCTTAGAGGTAGGATCTATAGGCATTTAGAGAATCATGGTCTGATCAGGGACAGTCAGCATGGCTTTGTGAAGGGCATATCGTGTCTAACAAGCCTGATAGAGTTCTTTGAGGAGGTGACCAGGCATATAGATGAGGGTAGTGCAGTGGATGTGATCTATATGGATTTTAGTAAGGCATTTGACAAGGTTCCACGTGGTAGGCTTATTCAGAAAGTTAGAAGGCATGGAATCCAGGGAAGTTTGGCCAGGTGGATTCAGAATTGGCTTGCCTGCAGAAGGCAGAGGGTGGTGGTGGAGGGAGTACATTCAGATTAGAGGATTGTGACTAGTGGTGTCCCACAAGGATCTGTTCTGGGACCTCCACTTTTCGTGATTTTTATTAACGACCTGGATGTGGGGGTATGGCAAGTTTGCAGACGACACAAAGGTTGCTGGTGTTGTAGATAGTGTAGAGGATTGTCAAAGATTGCAGAGAGACATTGATAGGATGCAGAAGTGGGCTGAGAAGCGGCAGATGGAGTTCAACCCAGAGAAGTATGAGGTGGTACACTTTGGAAGGACAAACTCCAAGGCAGAGTACAAAGTAAATGGCAGGATATTTGGTAGTGTGGAGGAGCAGAGGGATCTGGAGGTACATGTCCACAGATCCCTGAAAGTTGCCTCACAGGTGGATAGCGTAGTTAAGAAAGCTTATGGGGTGTTAGCTTTCATAAGTCGAGGGATAGAGTTTAAGAGTCGCGATGTAATGATGCAGCTCTATAAAACTCTGGTTAGGCCACACTTGGAGTACTGTGTCCAGTTCTGGTCACCTCACTATAGGAAGGATGTGGAAGCATTGGAAAGGGTACAGAAGAGATTTACCAGGATGCTGCCTGGTTTAAAGAGTATGCATTACGATCAGAGATTAAGGGAGCTAGGGCTTTACTCTTTGGAGAGAAGGAGGATGAGAGGAGATATGATAGAGGTGTACAAGATAATAAGAGGAATAGATAGAGTGGATAGCCAGCGCCTCTTCCCCAGGGCACCACTGCTCAATACAAGAGGACATGGCTTTAAGGTAAGGGGTGGGAAGTTCAAGGGGGATATTAGAGGAAGGTTTTTCACTCAGAGAGTGGTTGGTACGTGGAATGCACTGCCTGAGTCAGTGGTGGAGGCAGATACACTAGTGAAGTTTAAGAGACTACTAGACAGGTATATGGAGGAATCTAAGTTGGGGGCTTATATGGGAGGCAGGGTTTGAAGGTCGGCACAACATTGTGGGCTGAAGGGCCTGTACTGTGCTGTACTATTCTATGTTCTATTTTCTATGTTCTATGTTCTATGTATGGCCATGCACATTGGTACAAAAAATATAAGGGTAGACTACTTTCTAAATGGAGAGAAAATTCAAAAATCTGAGGTACAAAGGGATTTGGGAGTCCTAGTGCAGGATTCTCTAAAGGTTAATTTGCAGGTTGAGTCTGTGGTGAGGAAGGCAAATGTGATGTTAGCATTCCCTTCAAGAGGACTAGGTGCAAAAGCAATGATGTAATATTGAGGCTTTACAAAGCACTGGTGAGACCTCACTTGGGGTATTGTGAGCAGTTTTGGGCCCCTAGAAGCAATATTCTGCCACTGGAGAGGGTTCAAAGAAGAGTAGAGGGTGTTTCCTGTGGAAGATAGACCAGGACCAGAGGACACAGCCTCGGAACAGAGGTGCATCTTTTTAGAATGGAGATATGGAGGAATTTCTTTAGCAAGGGTATGTGAATCTGTGGAATTCATTGCCAAGGTGCGTGTGGAGGACAAGTCAGAGGTTGATAGATTCTTGATTGGTCAGGGAATGAAAGGGTATGAGGAGAAGGCAGGAGATTGGGGCTGAGAGGAAAATTGGATCAGCCATGATGAAGTGGCAGAACAGACTTGATGGGCCAAATAGCCTAATTCTGCTTCTATATCCTATGGTCTTATGATCTAACCATCCAGAAAACTTCAAACAGTGTTTGAAGTTGAACAGCTACTGGACATGATGAGGTTTATTCTAATATTATTTGTTTCTGTTATATCTTTGCCAATTTTCCCTACTTTCCATGTGCCAATTGAGATGACATAAATATTCTTGCGAGAATCACATGAATTTTCTGATGCTGCTAATGCCTTTATCTGTTGGGTATGTCAATATATAATTCCCACTTCAAAATATTCTCCAATGCTAGGCATTCTTGAGCCCTCTTCTTTCAGCAAAGTTTATTATCACAATCCAGCCGTGACAACATTGGCATTATCCCCATGATTCATTATTCTCAAGGGAGATATGAATATAGACAATCATGACCCACACATACCACCTTGAACTGGATCAATTATGTAAATATAATCAGCAAGATTTAGCGAATCATATCATCTCTGGCCCTACTCTTGTCTTAACCTGGGATATCTCTATATGTGCAACTAATGTTCATGACAAAGTTATTAAAGACATCAAAGCTACCAAAACAGGATCTCTGCAGATTTATTTTAAATGATACTGCCAAAAAATTCACTTAATGTTGTTTAATTTTGCAGCTTTTTCAGCAGCCACTCTGCATTCTGTTGTGTACTAATAGCATAAACATTATATACCATATTGAATGCCTCCAGTTATGCTTCTTCTCATTACAGCAGGGGAACATTATCCTTGTATTCACTTTGTTAATGCTTTTCACAGATTTGCGTAACCTCTGTTAGGTCACTCCGCTGCTTGTTTTCTCAAAAGTAAACAGGTTGGTTCCATTTGTCCTTTTCTGATATGTACTAAAATACATTTCTGGTATCATCTTTGTAATTCTTCTCTTCACTCTCTGCACAGTTTTATATTGTTTTCATAATGCAGCAAATAGAATTGTATGTAGTAATGCAAGCAGTCTAATCAAGATTTAGTAGAGGTTTTGCATAGTTTTCCCCTGTTTCAATTCTGTCCTCTGGAAATAAATTCAAGTGCTATGCATTTCTTTATGGCTCAGATGAACCCTTACAAATAATGACTAACTTTTCTATTTTTTTTTAAAATATACTTCCTCACTATTTGTCCTTTCTCTAAATTGATTGGTATCCTCTGCGTACTTCCTCTTACTCTTGACGAACCCCATTAATATGATCACAACAGCAAATTTAGAAATTGTGCTTTTGAGTTCTGTGAAACTATATTTCCTACCATCTTTGACTCCCTCTCTGTGCTTTCTATCCAGGAAAAAATCATGTTGCTACATGTCCCATTAGTTCAGATTCTCTGACCTCATTATAATATTTATTAGACTATTATGGTGTACTTTTTTAAAGGTTATTTGAAAATATAGATAAAACATATCTATTGTATCATTATTATATCTGAGGGAAAAAATCAGAGAAAAATCAGACTGGCTGAGCATGGTTTTCCTTTTTGAAATCCATTGCTTTCTATTCATTTTTATACCTTTTATTTCTAGATGTTCATCTATTCTCTCCTTTTGAAAGTTGTATCCTCATGATCAGCTTACTCAACTAACTTTGACAAGTTGTTAGTTGCACACTTGCCCATTTACTTACCAGTATGTTACCTCTACATTTTGAAAAAATACCTGCCAGAATATCTGCTCATTTTGTAGCTTTGTTTCAGCAATTGGTTTCCATACCATCTCTAAGCTACTCAATCTTTTATTATGAGCTTAACAGGAGTGCCAATTCAGTCCAAAATGAAATTACTTCTATCTGGCCCCCTCCACCCAGGTCAGGTTCATGATTGAAGACAATCCAACAAAGTAGATGGTACCTCTTTAACACTATTCCTTCAGGCACGGTAATATGGTTTGATATAGAGGGAATCAAACAGAAAATACTCGAAGCACTCAACACTCAGGCAGCATGTGTGGAAAGAAAAAGTTAATGCTTAAGGTCCAGGATCATTCATCAGAATAAAGCTCTGTCCATAAGAACACACAAATCCAATCTATCCATCCCAAAGTAAGGCTGAGCTGCAGTGAACATTGTGCCTAGAACAGTACTGCACAGGAGCTTGTCCTTTGGCCCACAATGTTGTGTCGAACCAATTACATTAATAATCAAATGGCCAACTAAATTAATCCCCATTGCCTACACAATGTCCATATCTTTCCATTTTTCTCACATTCATGTGCCTATCTCAACATTTCTTACAAGTCTCTAATGTATCTGTCTTTAGCATCACTCCAGGTAGTGCATTCCCGGCACCCACTGAGTAACAACATTTGCTCTTCACATCTCCTTTGAAATTACCTCCCGTTAAATGCATGCCTTCTGCTATTAGATATTTCAATCCTGGGAAAAAGATATTGTCTGCCTTCTCTATCTATGCTGCATAATCATATAAATCTCTAGCAGATCTCCTCTCAGTCTTAGCCACTCCAGAGAAAACAACCCACTTTTGTCTAATCTGGCCTCATAGCACGTGACGTGTAATCCAGTCAACATCCTGGTAAACCTTTCTGCGCCCTTTCTAAAGCCTCAATGTCCTTTTTATAATGGGGTGACCAGACTGTATGCAACACTCCAGATGCTGCCCATCTTGAGTTCTATAAAGCAGCAACATAACTCCCTGACTTTGGAAATCAATGCTTCGACTAACAAAGACAAGCATGCAATATACTCATACACCTTCTTAACCACCCTACCTATCTGCGTAGGTGCTTGAATCCCAAAATCCATCTGCTGATCAATAATACTAAGGGTCTTTCCCTTAACTGTGTATTGTCACTTTACATTTCACCTCCCAGACATTTCCCATTTGACTGGGTTAAACCCCATTTGCCATTTCTCTGCCCAAATCTGCAAATGATTTATATCATGCTGCATTCTTGGCCAGTCTTTTATGCTATCCACAATATCACCAACCTTTGTATCATTGGCAAATTTACTAACCTACCCTCCCTTCATTTTCATCCAGATCATTTATACATATCACAAACACGAGAGGTCCCAGAACAGGTCACTCTGGAACACCACTAATCATAGACCTCCAGCTAGAATAAGTCCCATCAACCACTACCTTCTGTCTTCTATGTATAGACAGCTCTGAATCCAAATAGCCAATTCACTATTGATCTTTGTCACGAAACCCGTGACGGCAATAAAGAACCAGCAGAGATGGAAAACACTTTGGAGTCCAGAAATGCTATAAACTGATAATATTTATTAGTAACTACACAATACTGTAATATAAATGTAGATAAATCAAACAGGTTAGCAATGATTATACATATAAATAAGTATATCAGTAAGTGTGGAAATATATGTATGAAAAACCAAGCTTCTTTAAGTCTAGGGGTAAAAAGATACAGTCTTCCGATGATGAGTAAAGTACAGTTCAGTTCAGTTCATGGTATTGAGTTAAGTAGTGATGGAGAGAGAGAGAAGGAGAGATTTGAGTCTTCAGGTGAGCTGACGCTGTCAATCTTCTTGTTGTCCTTCGAAATCCTTTAGAAGTCACCGACTGTGACTTTAACAAAGGGGACCAGTTTTCTGTGGTGGAGCTATCCCCCAAGCGAGGGTGGACACATGGACAACTCCCCTCCAGTCAACCCCTTTCCTCTTTCCACTGCAAGAACGATGGATCGATCCGCCTGATCGATCCTCCAAACCCCACTTTTCCCGCGGGCACAACAAAGCTCATTCAGTGTCCAGAACCTCCTATTTAGGTCTGTATCATCTGACCTCTATTTTATCTTCCCGTGCTGAGCATCAACTGTCACTCAAACAACTCCTCCTTCCTCTCTCTGTTAAGAAATGCAAGCAGGCAAAAAGTCCTTGAAGAAGTATTAACAACCTGCCGAAAATCATAACATCAATTGTCCATTTAATAACACCCTTGGTCACCATAGCAATTTACGAGCTGCTTGGTGCTATCTCCACTTCAGCAGAAATCCAACTCAGTAGAAATCCAAAGTTATTTCCAGTGCCTTAAAGTGACAGTCCAACAGTTAGTCTTTGTCTCTCTCTCTCTCTTTTACAAACAAGCTGTTGGTGTTAAATAACTCTCTCTCTCTCTCTTTCTTTTCAAAACAACAGTTCATAGGGGTACTTCAGGATCCCGTCACAATCTCATGCATCTTAATCTCTAGATGAGCTTCCCTTGTCAAAGGCATTACTAAAATACATGTAACAACATCCACAGCTCTACCTTTATCGATCACCCTCAACATCTCATCAAAAAACTCACCCCCGCATAAAGCTATGCTGGCTCTCCCTAATTTGAAAGGAACATCCTGAAGTACAATTACCTAGCAATTTACTCTTCCTTTTTTGCTATATCAGTAATCTTTTTGATACCTGATTGAACTTGAACCATCTTGGCCTTCTGAATGGAATTACTAGCACATTTTATGGTAGGAATCTGTAACATAAGTGGTCTATGGGTCACTCCTCATTAAGGAAGCGGAGATGGATAGAATCAGAAACTCGAAATTCATTGAAGTTAACATACTAGAGGTTCTGTCCTGTGACCAGCAAATAAGCATCATTACAACAAAGGCATGACAGTGGCTCTACTTAGAATGTTGCATAGAACTGACATGTCACCAAAAACTTTGACAAACCTCTATAGATACACAGTGGAGAGTATCCTAACTGGTTGCATTATGGCCTGGTATTGACACACCAATGTCCAGGAATGGCAACAGTATATGGTATCTACAGCCATTCAGTACGTTTACATCGAACACTACCACAAGAAAGCAGCATCCATCAGCAAGGACCCATACCATCCAGATCATGCACTTTTCTCACTACAAACACGAGGCAGAAGTAGTGTAGGTCACACACCATGAGGTTCAGCAACAGTTATTACCCTACAAGTGTCAGGATTTGAACCAGCATGGATAGCTTCAATCAACACTGCTCTGTACAGGTGCTATGAATGACAACCTCACTTTTGAGTTTTTAATTTTTCATAGTTTGTCTTCTTTATTACATTGATTGCAAATCTTTTTCTGCCTAGGTATAGTGTTTCATAAATTCTACTGTATTTCTTTTCTCTTTTGAATCTCAAAGTAATATATGGTAATAGATATGTACATCAATAAAAATACATTTTGAACATGGAACATCAATTTATTTACATTTGACTCAGCACAAACAGAGAAGAAGTGATCTTCTTAGGCCAGGCTGTGTTCAAGTTCATGTCCTCAAGATGAAAAGTTGGGATTTAAGTCTTTGCACTTCTAAAATCCTTACAAGTTGTCCAATTGAAACATCACTCATTTTCTAAAATTTGATCATGGATGTGATACAGCACATTTCCTGAAGGTGGCAAACTATCTCCACAGTAGTAAATGACAACAGCCATCTCTAGTCAAGTTCTGCAAGAAGTATCACAGAGACAATTAAATGTCCTTTGAATAATGGAAGTATTAAAGATATACACAAGGCTCTTCCACTTGATTTTTTACATATTTAGCAGTAAATAAGAATTCAAATAGGAATTCAAACTTGGATGACTGGATTTTTTCCACAATTGAGCAGAATGATGAGAATACTGAGGTTGTGAGGATTATACTGCTTCTTGTGAACATTGTTCTTTTATCCCCGTCAGGGCATTCACACTCTCCATTCTCCATCCAGTGGCAGTAACTGTCAGTGATAACAAAAGACCTGCCTTATTTCCCTCCAGCCCATCTCCTACTGGTACTGTCTAATGGATAGAGAGAGAGAGAAGTCTCAGGGAAACTTGCAAGAACTTCTATATTGATGGAGAAAGCCTAATATGTCCCCTCACACCTCAACCCTCATAACAAACTTCACCTGTTGATGCCTTTGTCTTGTTTGAAGATTGTTATATAAAAATAAATAGGCATCCGTTGGTCTCATGAGACCATGGATATGCGCCTTGGAAGGTTTCTAGGGTGCAGGCCTGGGCAAGGTTGTATGGAAGACCATCAGTTGCCCGTGCTGCAAGTCTCCCCTCTCCACGCCACCGATGTTGTCCAAGGGAAGGACATTCGGACCCATACAGCTTGGCACCGGTGTCGTCGCAGAGCGATGTTATATATTGAGCTTTAATAGTGTCTTTAAAGCAAAACTGGTGGAGTTTCATACTTTTTTATTTGTTGAGAGTCCCAGGAATCGGGACAGAATATTGCTTTGCATTCCAAATATATCTTAACCAGGGAGGTGGATCAGAGTAGATTTCAAGGAGAAGATGCATGACTCTGTCTGTGGGATATCCAGCCTGAGGAGGAAAACCCTGCTCTGTCAGCAGAATCAAATTATCATTACATTAGTTCATAATTTACTTTCTTTCTTTCCTTCTGCATCCCTTTATGGCCAAATCACATTCTCGTTCTGAATAAATATTATTTCCCACCCTCATTCTGTTTACATTTGCTCAGTCAATTTCTTCTCTCTGTTCTCCAAGCCCCTATTCTTACTTGAAAGCAGAAAGTACTGGAAAAACTCAGGAAATCAGACAGTGTCAGAAACACTGGCTGGTGGCCTTTAATCAGAACTTGAAAATAACTTTTAAAAGCTGGTACACTATTAGTAAATACAGTGGTGGAGAAAGAGAAGGCAGGAAAGAATAAAGACAACAGCATGTCATAAACACAAGAGATTCTGCAGATGCTTGATCCAATCCCGATGAAGTGTCATGGCCTGAAATGTCGACTGTTTACTTCTTTCTCCCTCGTTCCTCCAAGCCAACAGCATGAGTTGTGGGGAAAGGCAGGAGAGCTAAAATGATGGAGAAAAGCAAAAAGAATAAGAATGATGAAAAGCTGCTGAAATAAGAATGAGGAGTGGGGTCCAGGTGAGGTGTAAGTTGATGTATTAGAAGAGCAGCACTCGCATCAAAGGTGATGAAATGCTTTGAAAGGTTGGTCATGGGTAGAATCAACACCTGTATCAGGAAGGACCTGGACCCACTGCAATTTGCCTATCACCACAATAGGTCTACAGCAGACGCAATCTCAATGGCTCTTCACACAGCAGTGGATCGCCTCGGACAATGCAAATACCTATGTCAGCATGCTGTTCATTGACGATAGCTCAGCATTTAACACCATCATTGCTACAACCCTGATCGAAAGCTACAGAACCTAGGCCTCTGTACCTTCTTTGGCAACTGGATCCTCGACTTCCTAAGTGGAAGGCCACAATCTGAGTGGATTGGAAATAACATCTCCATCTCACTGACAATCAACACTGCAACACCACAGGTATGTGTGCTTTTCCCACTGCTTTACTCTCTCTACACCCATGACTGTGTGGCTAGGCATGACTCAAATGCCCTCTATAAATTTGCTGATGGTACAACCATTGATGGCAGAACTTCAGATGGTGATGAAAGGGCGTACAGGAGTGAGATATACCTGTTAGTTCAGTGGTGTCACAGCAACAACCTTGCACTCAATATCAGCAAGACCAAAGAGCTAATTGTTGCCTTCAGAAAGGGAAAGATAAGGGAGCGCAAACCAATCCTTATAGAGGAATCAGAAGTGGAGAGAGCGAGTGATTTGAAGTTCCTGGGTGTCAATATCTAATACTACTACTACTACTACTACTACTACTACTACTACTACTACTACTACATCGACTCAGACCTAGGGGGTTGGCGTCCAGCAAAAAGCAGGACTACAAACAAGACCTGTCAAAGGACGGATAAACTCCTTGTGAGTCAATGGCCACCTACAGTCTATGTGAGGAGTGGCGCGCTACACAGTCTTTCGTTTTGTGACTTGTAAGGCAAGGCAAGTCAATATCTCTGAGGTCCTAATCTGGATGCAACATATTGATGCAGCTATAAAGAAGGCAAGACAATGGCTATATTTCATTTGGACTTTGAGGAGATTTGGTTTGTCAACTAAAACACTTGAAAACTTCTGCAAATGTACCATGGAGAGATTCTGACAGGCTGTATCACCGTCTTTTATGGGAGCGGGGGGCAGGGGGTGTGGGGTGGTGTTGTTACGTCTCAAGATCGAAGTAAGTTGCAGAAACTTGTAAAATTAGTCAGCTCCATCATAGGTACAGTACTAGACTGAAGGAGCAGAGACTTGGGATGGCAGCATCCATCATTAAGAATCTCCACCACCCAGAACATGTCCTTTTCACGCTGTTACCATCAGGAAGGAGGTACAGAAGCCTAAAGGCACACACTCAGTGATTCAGGATCTCTGTGACTCGCCATCTTAAATGGACATTGAACCCATGAACACTACCTCATTACTTTTTTTATATTATTTTACACTACTTGTTTTAACTTAATGAATTAATAGACATATATATGCTTAATGTAACTCAGTTTTTTTCTCTCTACAGGTATTAATTCATCATGTATTTCATTGTACTGCTGCCATAAAGTTAACAAATTTCACAACATATTCTGATGATATTAGCTTGGATTCTGATTCTGATTTTGATTCATTACCTGCATCTGAAAAATGGAAATACTGAATTATCAAGAGCAGTAGTTCTGTTTTACAATTTTGCAGCAGAACTTGGCGTGCTGTTATATGCTTCATCAAAAAGATAAAATTCTGTTTCTTGAGCTTTTAAGCTTTACTCGACCAGCATGGTGTTCAAAGACATTGTATCTCTCTTTGTTTCCTTGCTGTTGCTATGAAAGTCCAGACTGCTTGTTCCTGCTATGATTGAGAAGATGACAAATGACTTTGAAAAAAAGAAAGCAAATAAAAGTCAAAGTGAACGTTCCTTTAATTTGTAAGAGGGATGCAAATTAGTATAAAATGCAAAAGAATTTTTGATATCGGGTAAAAGAGCTATTTTTACCCAAAGGAACAGTCTATGGAGAATCAATACTGAGGGGAAATAATATACTCAGGATCAATTAATCCTTTTACAAATTAAGTAGTCCCACTCCTGTTAGGGATATGGTTACGTAACATCCATGCCAAGACCACCAGACTCAAAAACAGTTATTTTCCGCAAGCAATATGGCTAATCAACACCTAAACCGACTACCGTATCACGCCACCACTACTTTATCATTTCCTGTCAGAGTCACCTTATGTACAGGCACTTCTGAATCTAGCATCACTTTATGTGTCAGGACTACACAGGCAGGCAGCTCCCAGTCTCCGCCCAGCTAATGGGATTCAACGGCCACTCGTTTCCAACTCATCACCTGCAGCCTATTTAAACCCAGCTCTCATCCACAGTTCTTTGTTCACACATTGAATCAGCCAGCCTTAACCAGTTGCTCCTAGCCTTCAGTTACCTCGGTGCCTTGTCGTGGTAAGTATCTGTTCTCTCTTGTTTTGTGCCCCATGTGGATTGTTATTTTAGAGTTTATTAGTAAAATATTGTACACTTCTAAATCGTCTCCACTGCTCTTCTTTTGGTTCAAGCCTCCTCTACATTTCGTGATAAGATGAGTGAACCCATAATTGACCTAGCAGAGTATGCTCACTTAAAGGAAATAATCTGTTGACAGGAGCTCACAATCCTGAAGTAGCAGGAAACCACTGACCATCTGTCCTGCGGGTGGTGTGGCTTTTTACTGGTTGTTGAAAGTCGCTTCCGTTATGATTGGTAAGTTTAGAAACTACACCTGTTCTTCCCATTGGTTAACTGCCTGGTGACCAGTTTCAAATATCCTGGGTATAAAATTGCACGTGGAAGAGTTTCTCTCTTCCTTTGTTTAAGGCAAGCAGTGCATGCAACCATTGGGAAGGTATGCTCTGTGTGCCCTTTTAGCTAAGTATGTTTGTTGAATATTCAAGTTTTTAGTGTCTGTTGGGAAACATGAATGTTTGGTCAATTTTTTACTCTTTGTAAGTAAATGATTAATATACTCATTTGTAGTTAGTGCTTTCTGCCTCACTCGCCAGATCCACGAACCTGATTCAATGTTAAATGTTTGTGCTGTGAGCAGGATCTGGCTATCTGAGCAGAAATGTATTTCTTTAAAAGGTTATTTAAAAGAGAGGACCCCCCCCCCCCCGAATGAGAGTTGCAGACTCCCAGGATGGACAGATAATAGCACGAGATTTGGAAGTCTTGCTAACCTACCAATGGGTGATGGGATGCCAGCAGATTGGTCAGACAGTTAGATTTCAATGGGGTTCAAGTAGGGCAGCACATTGTTTCTATACTTAAATCATCGGGTTTTCCCAGGAGAGAGGACAGCTGTGGGATGCTTTCTGGCTGTTAGCAGCAATTGTAAGACATCAGTATAACACAATAGTGAGTCTTAAGAATGAATTGGAAGACCTAAGTCAGCACTGTATTATTCTGGGTGAATTACTGTTGGTGGCTCAGAGTCAGGCTGCTAAGTTAGAGGATAAGAATATAGAGATAGCATGTCAGCTATGAAGGTGCAGAAATTAGAGATGACTCTGAAGGCTAATTGGCAACCAGATCTTGTTAAGGTTCGAGCCATGATGAGGAAGGCTGATGATCTCAACATGTAGATAGAGAATGGGGATGTCTGCCTAGAAGGTGAGGATGGGGCAGAGGGAATGGAGTGGTATTCTGAAAATCCTTCTCAAAATGATTGCACTCTCCCCTGCGTGTCCAAAAAAGGTGCAGGTCAGGCCAGTATCACGTGTTCCCACACCCGCCATGGGGCGCATTGGCCCGTGGCTTCTTCCTCTCAGGAGGAGGAGGGGGGAGAGGATCAGGAATGTGTGGGGGATAGTACAATGGGCATCTTTGAGACAACAGAGCGCAGGGAAGTCTCCACTAAGGAAATAATGAGTTTAAGGGATAGATATGGACAAATGTCTGAGGAGTCTCTAGCCCTGTGGTTAGTGAGGATGTGGGATGAGAGGGATACCAGAGTGAGCTTATCCAACAGAGAAATGGGTACTTTAGCGAGCTTTTCAATCCTGGAAGTACAGCTATTCAGATATTACAAGGTTTAGCGTAGGTAGAAGAAGTTGCGCGAGGCCAGTTATGGATGTTGGGTAAGCAGATGGGGAGTGGGGATTCCCACTTATCCTATAAAGAAATGTTTTTAGCATTGCTTTAAGCTGGGTCCTGGAGGAACAGGTAAATGGGGTTTCCACTCCCACCCCCTAAGCAAAGTGGAGGAAGTACTGTCCAGAGAAACAAGAAAGGGTGTCAGTTGAGGGGGAAGGGTCATTCTTTATAACCCCTCCTGATAAGTTCTCATTTTGTCCTCTACCAGATTCCTCACATTCCATTCACGATTTCCTGCAAAGGGCCTTAGCTATTATTTGGCAGCAGTGGGTATCAAGTGGTGGTTAGTGCCTTCATGTCTCATTCTCACAAGAAGGGGGACATTTGACCTGCTTCCCTGTTCCCTGTAAATAGTATGAATGATTTGAATGCAGGGAAGTGTGAGGTTTGGCCACACGCGTCAGTTTGCTTTTGTGTGTGTGTGTGATTTGCTTTTAAGAGACTGTGTGAATGTGTTGGGCCTGCCCAGTTGTTTTCCCTTTCTCAGTTCTCTGATAACTGTGCTATTTCTCTGTGAGAAATTAACTGTCCGTTTTAAGTTTTTGCAGTTACATATAAAGAGTAGTACAGCCTGGGCTTTATGTTTTGTGTTCTAATCTGTTACTTTGTTTCTTCTGTTTTTTTTGTCTATTACTTTGTTTCTTGTTTTTTTTTATCTGTTACAAGTTTATTGTGTCTTAATCTGTTACTTTGAGCATTACATTCCCACATGCAATTGGTTTCAGGGATGACTCACAATTCATACTGGCCACGTGAGATTTGAGATGGGGTAGAAATTTGGACAACATTGTGTATATAAGATACCCACATTTCAGAGGGACATAAGCATTTGGGGAACAATTCCAGTAGTTCTGTTGTTACATGTTTTCTAAATACACAATGACTTATCAGGAGTGAGTGGATTTGTATCTCCCTGCATTACAGAATGGAAAAGTGGTTGATGCCGACTTGTGGTGGGAGATCCTGTGATACATTCCTGGGGATGGTGTTTGAATTTGCACACTGGACCAATGCATTAGATTGCTGAATCTGTATGAGGACTCCTTACCTCATCGCGGAAGGGATGCCACTAATATCGAAGCATTTTATGACAAAGAAAATATCCATTGAGGGAAATTATCTGTCTTCTCGGGTTTTGGTATTCTTCTTTGGGGGTGGTGCAAGGGAGTAGTCTGTTCCATCCAACCTCAACCCAGAGTATGGTAACAGTCTGAGGGACTTGAGCCTTAATAGCTCCTGTCGAGTAAGTGCTTTAAGGGTTGGTATTTCCCTATGTACCATTTGTCCTACTCTTAAAATGATTTCCCCACTGACAGAGTGTTAGTGTAGTAGTATTTTGAGTACAGGTACAAGGTAGTAAGATGGATGGCAAGTGTCAGCAGTAACAGTATTCTTGGACGGCTGTGTCTATGCTAAATGGTGTTGTGGAGGCGGGCACTTGTTGGACGCTGAAAGGAACTTCTTCCTAGGCCTACCCATGGTTCACAGAGGGTGGTGCAGTTGATATGCGGTGCCATATGTATGCCACCCTTGTGCCCTGAATGAGCACTTTGCCCATGCTGGTTGATAGGATAGTTATTACAAAGGAAGGAAGATTTTGAATGATAGCCTTTCTGAGCATCGTATGGCAAGACTGTTCCGAGACATGATTTTGATAGTTTTGGATTACTTGCTCACAAGGAAAGATGGCACTTGTACTGTTTTTGGTCCAGAAAGCTGCACCTACATTCGTACGGTGTTGGGTAACATCACTCATCTGGTTGAACAGATCTGAGAGTCAGTGTATAGGATTAAGTAGGGGACCAGCTCGTTGGCTATTACACTCCAGGTCGAGGCTGGTGGCTTTTAGGAGCACAGGGAGGCTGGTGGACTACTGTGGTATTCTGTCAGTGCGGGGGGGATTAACTATTAAGTTTACAGTATTGGGTGTTGTACTCTTGTGTTTTGTATGTAACTTAGTAGGGAGTTCGCAAGGATCATACTTGTCTGAGGGTTGAATTGTCACAGTTTTGCAACTTCTGAGGGGTGGTGTGACCTGCGGCTTACGCTGATTTTTGAAATTCACTTCTATTGTGATTGGCTAGTTTAGGAACTGCAGCTGCTTTTCCCATTGGTTAGCCACCTGGTGTCGAGTTTCAATTACCCCAGATATAAAATAGAAACATAGAAAACCTACAGCACAATACAGGCCCTTCAGCCCACAAAGTTGTGCCAAACATGTATATGCCAAAATAGGCTTACTCTCTCTTCCTTTGTTTAAGGCAAGCAGTGCACATAACCATTGGGAAGGTATGCGTTGTGCACACCTTTAGCTAGGTATATTTATTGAATATTCAGCTTTGTAGTGCCTGTAACTTGGAGAACATGAATGTTTAGTTGAATTTTTACTCTTAGTAAATAAATGATTGATGTACTTATTCACAGTCAGTGTTTTCTGTCTCACTCACCAGACCAGTGAACCTGAACTAACATTACACAGTCTGCTCATCACCTCAGTCCTCTGTCTCGATACAGCCGACCCTGCGCCAGTCAACCCCCTCCCTTGGAACCCCAGAGTTGGGTGTCTAAATGCCTGATGCCACAACTATCTGTCCCAGTACATCTTGCACTTCAGGCTGTAGCCTTCTCTGTGTTCTACAGAATGAGCCAAGATTGTCTTTGTCATCTCTCTCTTGACTGGGCAAACTCTGACCTGGGCCACCACTAATTGGGGATGACAAAACCACCATTTACAATAAATATAAGGAATTCGTTGCTGAGGTATGTCAGGTTTTCCATGTATAGGAGGATAAAATAGATTCAAGAAAGTCAAAAAAGGATTTAGGAATAAAAACTGGTAAAGCCTGAAAAAGATATATAAATTTAGGCAGAATATTCATCCAATCAACGATATTGAAAGAGGTGACCATTTTAATGATATCCTTTTTACATGCTTCAATAAACTGAGAAAGTTTTCTTTAAACAGATGTTTGTAATTCTTAGTGACTGTTACACCCAAATAAGTAAATTGATTCCTTACAATTTTAAAAGGGAGATTAGTATTAATTGATAACAAATTATTTAAAGGAAATAATTCACTCTGATGTAGTTTCAATTTATATCCTGAAAACTGGCTAAAACAGGAGAGTAAAGAAAGTACGCAAGGTAGCAAGGTCTCAACATTAGAGATAAAAAGCAATATATCATCAGTGTAAAGCGAGATTTTGTGGGTGATACCTCTCCTTAAAATATCACAGATATCATTAGATTCTCCAAAAGCAATGACAGGGGACTCTAAAGCTAGATCAAAAAGCAAAGGACTCAACGGACAGCCTTGTCTAGTTCCACGGTGAAGTTTAAAGAGAACTATTGCCCTCTCCCCTTGATGGATAGTGCATTCAATATACTCTATATGGCCCAGATCTTCATCAAACAGGATCTATGGAGTGTGTACAACCTGATTTGCATCTACCATGGAGATGAGTGGAAGACATCATTCATAATACCCATTGGCCACCATGAATACCTGGTGATGCCTTTTGGACTTTCCAACAGTGCAGCCAGTTTCCAAGCATTCATCAATGAAATCATCCCAGACATGCTACTTAGGCATGTATTCGTCTACATTGACAACATCCTTATCTTCTCTAAGGACCCCCAGGACTATGTCTGTCATGACCGTTCAGCCCTTCAGCATCTTCTTGTACTGCAAGTTAGAGAAATGTAATTTTCACACCCCAGTCATTTCCTTCCTGGGTTATATGCTTTCACCCCCACGGCATAACCATGGACAGAGCAAAAGTGTGCACCATCGTTAAGTGACATTGACCGTGTTCCCTCAAAATACCTATAGTGTTTCTGGGGCTCCTCCAATTTCTACTGCTGTTTCATTAAGAACTTTCACCAAATCACTTGCGCACCCAACCACCTACTTCATGCATAGTGTGGTCTGGAGTTACAGAATACACCTTCAAGAATGCTTCACCACCACTCCCATTCCCTGCCATCCGAACCCCTCTGGACCTTTTGTGGTAAAAGTGGGCACATCCAACATGGATGCTGGGGCCATCCTCTCTCAGCAAGGACTGGATGGGAAGACACACCTTATGCCTTCTTCTTGTACGTGTTCAAGTCCACCCAGTGCTTTAATGCTCTGGGATACAGGGAGCTACTCACCATTAAATAGGGCTTGGAGGAATGGAGACATTGGCTGAAGGGAAACAGCGAGCTCTTCCTGATCTGGATCTGGAACTTCATTTCCATACAGTAGACCAGCAAACTCAACCTACGTCTGGCTCACTTGGCCTTCTTCTTTGAGCAACTCAACTTCACTAACTCTTATTGACCCAGCTCCAAGAACACGAAGGCGGACACCCTGTCATGACAGCTGACCCAGCTGACATGGAGGTTGACCCTCAGCCCATCATTCCAGCATGACCCTCATCACCTAGGATGTTGAGAACCAGGTCTGCTAGTTCCTACAGATTGCGCCTGCTTACGGTGATAACTGCATGTACATGTTGACAGCTGTGTGCTCTGGGGCACTCCAATTGCCCCACTCCTCACCCCTCTCCGGCCATCCATTTGCACAGCAGACTCTGGATTTTCTGCGATGCCAGTTCTGGTGGTCCATCATAATCGCAGATGTATGCCAGTTTATCTCTTCTTGCCCTCAATATGCTCAGTCAATTCCTGCCACTAGAGGCCACTATTGGACCCCATTGCCCGTGGTCTCACATCATCATGGATTTTATCACATGTTTGCCACCTTCTGAAGGGTGATCATGACAGTGGTGAACTGGTTCTCTAAGGTGGTCCACATCATTGACCTCCCCAAACCTCTGTCAGCCGCAGAAACAGTGGTCCTGGTTCTCTAACATGTAGTTTGCCTCCACGGTCTGTCTCAGGACAATGTGTCAGACTGGTACCCACTGTTTGTCTCCCATTTCTGGCAAGCCTTCTGCTTTTCCCTGCTCACCTCAGTGTGTTTGTCCTCTAGCTATTATCTGCAGACCACCTTTCAATCAGAAAGCACCAATCCACAAGTGGAGAAATTAGTCTGATGCTTCACAGCCTCTAATCCTTCCACATGGATGATATATCTGCTCTGGGCCAATCTGTTGCAGAGTCTACACATCTCCTCTGCCACGTGATTGTTACCCTTTGAAGTGCTTCATGACTACCAATCTCTATTTTCCCCATGGAGGAGTCAACGAAGGAGGTCCCATCCTCCAGAGTCCTGGTACACAGATGTTGGAATGCTCGGAAGAGGGCAAAGAGGCCCATCCTAGCTGTCAACTATGCCTGCTGCCACAAGGCTGACTGCTGGCGGCACCCAGACTGACTACTCCAGCTTGGGGACCATGCCTGTCTGCCACCTGAGATCTGTCCCTGTTCACCGACTCCTGTGAGACCTCACTCTGGTTCAATCAGCCCTTTAAGATTAGCCATGTCTTCAACCCAGTTACTTACTGTCTCCAGCTGCCACTATCCCTCAGGATCACACTTACCTTCCATATGTCCTGCCTCAAGCCTATAGTCCATGGACAACTCAACCCCCCCGAGCCTTCATCTTTGGAACCAATGATGATGAAAGGAGGTCCAATACATATGGTTCACCAATTGATAGATTCGCATCATCATGGACGGGCTATGCAGAGGCTGCTCGACAAGGAAATGGATGGCACTGAGGAAGAAATCTCATTTCATCCTGAATCCAACACTCATTGAGTTACAGCAGACCCATCTGGATTATCCTGGGCTGTTGGTTACCTTCTGTAGGAGGGTAGGGGTCCTGTCAAGCCTGCATTAACAGGCTCCACCCAGTCTCCGTCCAGCGACCACTTATTTCAAACTCGTCACCTGCAGTCCATTTAACTCCATCTCTCATCCGCAGTGCTTGTTCATCCATTGAACCAGCCAGTCTCAACAGGCTGCTCCTAGCCTTCTATTATGTTGTTGCCTTGGTGTGTTTAATATCTGTTCTCTCTTGTTTCATGGCCCCTCATGGTTGGTTATTTTGTAGTTTATTAGCATCATCTCTACCTGCTCTGCTTTTGGGTCAAGCCTCCTCTACAATTCCTGACATTATGGGCATACAATCAATCCATGTATATAACTATTTATATTTATTGTGTTTTTTATTATTTTGTTTTTTATCTTATATATTTTTTGTGCTGCATTCGATATGGAGTAACAATTATTTCATTCACCTTTATACTTGAGTACTGGAAATGACATTAAGCAAACTTGGATCTTGAATAATTATTTGATGAGGAAGAGTTTAATGGTCATAGAAATACATATAAAGATTGTTTTAAAGTTTTCTTCATGTAGATGTATGAAGCATTAGAATTTGGGGATGTACAAAATAGATTAACGAGCAATTCTGGTGACTGTATTTTGTACTCCTCATAGTGTATGTCTTCAATTGATGTATGTACATATGGTGTGACTTTGGTAACATAGTTGTGCTTTTTGCTACTATTCAATTGAGAGTTGCTGCCCTAAATGAAGCATGTTGCACTTTATAGCTCCTGCTGTTAATATTCTTAAGCAAACAGCAACAATGCACACAACTTGTTGATGCTATGAATAAGATCAGTGGTAAACCTCTATGTTAGGGAAGTTCAAAAGGTGGTGAAAGGGCAAAGCACAGGAGGCCTTACTATTGATGTTAAGAGAACCACCGAACTTCAGCATGCTTGTTCAAGATAGTCCAGTTTACAATGATTACATGGAAAGGCATAATACATCGGAATCCAAATCCTTGAAGAAGATATGTGATAGTAAAATGATGGCCCTAAATAGCAGCATGCAGGTTTATTGAACTGCTCTGCTGTGTTAGTTCACACACAGTAAAGTTGGGTAATGAAGAGGTGAAAAAGTCAGAGATTAACAGCACATATTGCAAACAAGAGGAGCATGATAAAGCCAATAGATTGAAGGCCATCTTTTTGACTGAAAAAGCAATGTAAATATGTGCATTGATACTGCAGATGATAAGACCGATGTAGGAATGGGTATGTGTCTGATAAACCTATTTTCCATTGAGACAGACCAAAATGACATTTGGCACATGTACAGAAGGAATGGCGAATTGTACTATTGTGCTTCTGCCAAAGATAGATGCGTCTCTTACCTGGCACTGTTAAGAGCTCCCACCATGAAACAACAATGATGGGAGTGGGCTTGATTGGGTATCTCATTTTAAAGGATATTTTTGAAAGGATCACAGAACTAGGCACCAAGAAGACCCAAAAGTCATTTGCATCTTGGGATGCATTGGTCCTGTCTGAGTAGACCTGAGGTCCAATACAGCAAATATAGCCCCATCACAAGCTTGGTGAATGAAGCACATGTAATGATGTCCCAAAACCAAAGCAGATATGAATGTGATTAAAACTCACCTGACTAAGATTAAAAAGGCCTGTGCTAAAAAGAATGTTAAGCAGTTAAAACAAGACCACCTCTTAGGAGATTAGTCAGTGCTTTATTTGAGCTTGCATGTACTGTAAAAAATATGTGGTAATACAGCTAAAGCACAAAGTGAAGCAGCAGTAGAGCAGGCTTGTAAAGGAAGTAGGTAATATTAACAAATTGGGGCCCTGAATGCTGGTTATGGAAGAATGTAGGGGCAGGTATAACAGTTGTCATGGTCACAAGGGTAAAAAGGAATCCTCCTGTGCCTTCATGGTCTGCCTATCACCACTACTGGTTCCACTCCCCCCTTCCCTTTCTTCCATGATCTACTGTCCTCTCCTATTAGATTTGCCTTCTTCAACTGTTTACCTCTTCCACCTATCACCTCCCAGCTTTTCACATCATCCCCGTCCACCACCCACGCACCCACCTTTCCCCTCACCTGGTCTCATCTATTACCTGCGAACTTATATCCTTACTCCTCCCCCACCATTTGATTCTGGCTTCTGCCCCCTTCTTTTGCAGCTCTGATGAAGGGTCTCAGCTTGTAATAGGAGCAGTAGTAGGCTGCCTGACCTATCAAGCCTATGTCATCATTTAATATGACTATTCCAGGCCTATTTTGTGCCAGATGGACTTCGCTCTCAATTCCTTGATCTTTCAAAGATATCTTCTCGGATTGAAGACTCCTAATGATGTAGTTCCCACAACTATTGGGTTGAGAATTCTGGAGATTCACTACCTTTTTTGACAAGAAACGTTTACTGTCCTCAATTTTAAATGACATGATCTTATCTTGAAACTATGTCCTCTTGCTCCAGACTCACCTATGGTGTGAATTTAAAAGTAACATGGGAGTGGGTACTTGAATGAGCAGGGAACAGGGGATATGGATTTAATGTAGGAAAGTAGGATTAGTATAGACTGGCATGATTATTAGCATTGACTCTATGAGCCATAGAGCCTGTTTCCATGTTGAATGATGCCAAGAATCTCTGACCCTAAATAGGACCATGGTAAATTTTACGGGAACATAGGAAGTGTGGCCCTCTTGAATTTGAAGTAAGTGTTGGAAGCAGAGGCCTGGCGAGTTTCAAAGCATGGTGAATTTAAAAGCTGTGTGGGAAATAATGCCTTGGGGAGTTTAAAGGGACTGTGGGAAATAGTGGCCTGGTGAGTTTTAAGGGAGTGTGCGAAATGGCCCCACCAAGTTTAAAGGGTATGAGGGAGGGTCCAAGTGAGCTGCAAGGGAATATGGGAAATAGGTCCCAGTGAATCTAAACGGAGCATGGAAAATGGCGCCTTGGTGAGTCTGAAGGGGTGTTGGAAACAGAAACCTAGCGAGAATGTAAGAAGTGTCACCCAGTCAGCCAGTTACCAAACCATTGAGAGTTGTGGATAATTGGATAATGGTTTATCAGAGAGGTATTGAAGCTGAAATCCTCTATCCCTGAACTCAATACCTACACATTTTCCTTTTTTAAATCTACAACAGAAAAATACACTACTATTTCAAATACTCCTTTATTCCAATAACACTTTACCTCTAGTAATATTGAAGTAAATTTATATCGCATTGATTTCATTGTTTTCAGATATTTCTTGATATGTGCAATACTTGAACTGTAGCCCAGTTATGCTTTTGTGCAAGTTCAATTATATTTTTCCATTTATGTTCTTGAGCACAACCATAAAGATGTTTTCAGCTGTATTTAGTTTCTGAATTCCAAAAAAGCATTACTTAGTTCCAAAATGTGTTACTTCTTATGCAAAGGATGAACTGTGTTATGAGCTGGCTTGGTCAAATTACTGTTTCTGTGAGGTACTGTAATTTCTCCGTGAACATGGACACGACTTATGCTTCACTTGACCTGGAAATATTTCATAGGAAAACCAATGCAATTATAATATTTCATGAAACATACTGACACTGGCTTTACACTCCACCCACTGCTCTAGTCTCTCTACAGCCGTGACTGTGTGGCTGGGCACAACGCAAATGCCATCTACAAATTCACTGATAACAGAAACTAAGATGGTATTGAGGAGGCAAACAGGAGTTGGATGGTGGTGTTGCAGCAACTATCTTGTACTCAGTATGGCCAAGGAATGGATGGTTGGCTTCAGAAAGTGGAAGTTGAGGGAACACACAGCAGTTCTCATTCATGGGTCAGCAGTGAAAAGGATGAACAATTTTAAGGTCTTGGGTGTCAACATTTCTGAAGATTTATCCTGGGCCAACATATTGATGTAATTATGAAGAGGGCATCCAGGTCATATTGCATTGGGAGACTGAGGAGATTTGTTGTGTCACCAAAGAGCAGCAGATTTCAACAGATGTACCATGGAGAGCATTCCAACTGGTTACATCATCACCTGGTATGGAGGGGCCACTGCACTGAATCAAAAAAAAAGCTGAAGAGGATTATAAACTCAGCCAGCTCCATCATTGGCACTATCCTCCCCAGCATCAAGGACATCTTCAAAAGGCGACACCTCAAGAAGGTAGCATCCATCATTAAGGTCCCCCATCACCCACAACATGCTCTCTTCTCCTTGCTACCATCAGGAAAGAAGTACAAGAGCCTGAAGGCATACTCTCAACATTTTAGGAACAGCTTCTTCCCCACTGCCATCAAATTTCTGAACAGATAATGAACTAACCCATGAACACTACCTCACTAATTTTGCTCTACTTACTTAATTACAAATATATACAATATATATTTTATTGTAATTTGTATTATTTTTGTGTATTTTGCTGCAAAACAACAAATTTTATGACATACATCAGTGATAATAAACCTGATTCTAGTTCTGATTATTGAAATAACCAAATCTAACATATCTATGTCAGAAAGGGGAATGATCAGTGGACCAGCTTCACCCTGTACCCAGGTCATGTTGGAGGGAATAATGAGGAGGACTAAGGAGGGAGATAGGAAAGGTCACAGAGGAATAAAGATTATGATGAGGTAAGATGATGTGGGGTCTATTCGAACTATAAATCATGACACAACATATTTGGGCTGAGTTGCGTGTTTCTGTGCTGCACCTTCTATGACAGGAGCATCCAACGATGATGCTGCATGTCCAGATGGGGAAATGTTAAACCCTTGCACTAAAATCTTCCCATACAATTACAATACAAAAATGTTAAAAAGGGAATAATTAATAACTTATAGCATACTATAAATGTCTGTCTTAACTTTATTACAGATAAAAGTTCCATTCAGTGTCCATCATTATCATTCTGATAGGTACGTTTGTGTGGTTAAGCCTCTTACAAATAAAATGATCTTGGGATTAAAATGTCACATTTGTTACAGAATAGTCCTTGTTCAATATATGGAATTAACTTCAATTTTATCTCTCAATATGAGGCACTGTGCTCAGCATGCTGAAGAATCCACCCCTGATCTGTTCCCCACACTGCATCTGTTATCTCCACCAGCACTAAATTATACCTGTAAAGCTATTGCAGCTTTTTTATTAAGAGCTCTCTGCATAATAAAAATTGCACATCAATCTTACCTTTATGTGGAGATGTATTGACAGCCAATCTTCAGGACCTTTCTCAGCTGGCTATTCTGTAGCTCTGAAGGCATATGAAAAGGCTGCATTTCCACCCTGCTAGCCATGAGCACTGAACTAATTGCAGCATCCAGGCTCTGCAGAGGTTGACTAATTCCACACTGACTGGTGCCAAAAACCTGAGATCTCTGTACTTCATTATCACCTTCAAAGCAAGGCTCAACACCATTAACCCAGGTGATGCAGCTGGCTCCATTTTACAATGGGCCCACAGCCGGGGAGTTGAAAAGTATGCGTGTTTCAGGCCGTAAGCCTCTTTTATGATGCAAAAAAATTAAATTTAATATGCTCCCACTGGAACAAATATTCTACAGCGAGAATTATAGTGTAAAATACTAATTAAAAATGTTTAGCTTTCTTGGATACTATGAGGTTGTAAGCATTTAACAGGAACTATGCAGAGCTGTTCAAAACCTCTAGAGTAAAGCAATGGGGTACTTATGTAAGAATTCTTAATGTGCTTGTCTGAAATTCCTCACTTTTAGTGGTTATGCAATCCTATTTAAGATAAGTAGATAGATATTGTAAATAATTTGTATGAAATAAAATTTAAGGATGTAAGTAATAACATTACACCTCCCATGTTCGTTCCTTAACTGCAAGCTATTAGTCTAGTATAGTAGTAGTGTTAAGTCAGGTTAATATCTTGAAGTTTAGTTGAATTTCTTCGAAGATTATATTTTTTAAATGTATAGGTAGTGATTTTGATGATTGGAATGATAATGGTAATTAATTTGCATTTAATCATTTACTTAATCAACATAAATATGAAATTATTTATTGTAATTTTCATACATTTTGCTGGGTTATTTGAATTTCTTTGCTCTGTTATGTCAAAAGCAGTGCCAACGCATTTTATCTCCAAGTGGTTTACTAATGGCATTAAAAATGATGAGTATTTACTATAAATTATTTAAATGGTGAAAAATAGTGGGATGTTATTTTGCAGAGGGACTTGGAAGAGCTTCTGTATGTAACAAGTTACCGAAGGCAAATGGAATGCTGGCCTTGGTTGCTAGAGTGACTGCATTAAAGAGCAGAGAGGTTATATACAGGGTACTGTCAAGGCCACACCTGGAGAACTGCATAGAGTTCTGGTCTCTCTGCTTGAGAAAAGATACACTTTATTAGGTACAGGAGATATTTCTGTATGTTTGTGGTCTTCTGCTAATGTAGCCTATCCACTTCCAGGTTCAATGTGCTGTGCAGTCAGAGATGCTCTTCTGCACACCACTGTGATAATGTGCTTATATGAGTTATTGTTGCCTTCCTGTCAGCTTGGACCATTCTGGCTATTCTGCTCTGATCTCTCTCATTAACAAAGCGTTTTCGCCCATGGAACTGCCATTCATTGGATGTTTTATTCTTTTTAGCACCATTCTCTGTAAGCTGGAGAGTCTGTTCTGTATATTGAATGGCAGAGAAGGCCTGATGGTCAAGATGACCGACTCCTGCTCCTATTTCTTATGTCCTTATAGATATTTCCAGTATACACAAAGATAATCTTTACTCCATTGTTACTTTATTTCTTCAGTATACTGTTAGTTAAACTTATTAATTTAATTTCATCCAGAATAGAACAGTTTGCTTATTGTTTTGTTAAATATATCTCTTTTCAAATTAGATATCTGATACCCCATTAAAAGCACTTCCATCAGTTTTGGCTCATTGTGCATCATTAAGACAATCTGTACAGAATCTTCTACCACGGAAAGGAAACCATTTTTAATAAGTGTAACTAACAACAGGAATTGAAGAACTGGAAGTGCAGAGAACCTTGGAAATCATGCCTCACTGTCTGTACTCTTTTCAGGAATGACAGCTGGGCATTAGAAGTCTCTTCAGAGATGACAGTAAAATTTAAATCCTTGATTTTTTAGAGAGTTTTGAACAGTTAAAAGGAAACATGATTGTTAGAGAAAAGGAAATGCAATTGTCCAAGCAAGTTAACCAGAGTGGGAAATAGTTGGATTTTTAGGAATAAACTATATCCTGAATCTGGTTAAAAAAAAATACTTGGCAAAAATTAACATGTTTGGATTTTGCAAGGAATTCTTTCCCAGTCGAAGAATGTAGATGCTGGGCACACTGAAGTAAAAGGGAAAGAGGAAACGGCTCCTTTGTGAATGCCAAGGATTAATTAGAACTTTTGCATTTCTCATTTAAAATATATGCAATGAATACATCTTAGTCAGAGTAGTTTATATTGAACAGGAGATGAAACTGAGCCAAGCAATCTTTGGCAATAATAAAGGAAATGTTTATCTTAAGATTTCTGTTAAAAACACTAGTTTCATTCACTGTGACTTGGATTTCCTAAAGATCAAGGATATCCATTTTTGTGAGGTATTTTTAGATTTTTGATTTTCCTTCTTATTAAATACTGAGTAATTCTGTAACTGGTCAAGGAAAAATGTGAACTGCATGTTTCAGAAAATTTGACCAAGGTTGAAAAGTAAGTTAACTTAGTCACCTCACAAGTTTAGATTTATTCACCTTAATTTCTGATATATGGAATCACTTTCTCATAACGGCTATGCAAGTGCAGCAAGGACAGGCCAGGAATCTACAGGCTGGTGAACCTAACTTCATTTGTAGGGAAGTTACTGGAGGAATTTCTGAGAGACAAGACTTGTCATCACTTGGATAGTCAAGACCTATCAGGAATAGGGAGCATGGCTTCGTGCATGGGATGTCATGTCTGATGAACCTTTTAGAGATTTTTGAAGAGTGTCTCAAGAAGGGCAGAGTCCATTTTTAAGGCTCTCCAGCACCCAGGGCATGCTCTTTACTCACTGTTACCATCAGGTAGGAGGTACAGAAGCCTGCAGGCACACACTCAGTGATTCAGGAACAGCTTCTTTCCCTCTGCCATCCAATTCCTAAATGGACATGAACCCTTGGACACTACCTTACTTTTTTAATATATATTATTTCTGCTTATAGATTTCAAATTAGATAAGTGTAAGGTGATGTATTTTGGACAGTTAAATCAGTGTAGATCCTGAACAGTGAATGGCAGGGCACTGGACTCTGTTGTACAACAGAGGGACGTGGGAGTACAAGTGCAGAGTTTGCTGAGAGAGGCTGTGCAAGGAGATATGGTGGTGAAGAAGGTGTTTAGCATTGTTAGCCTTCATCAATCAAGACATCGGGTTGAGGGTAAATCACATAATTTTAGACTTACATAAGTAATTGATGATGCCACACGGAGTATTATGCACAGTTTTGGTCACTTTGTTACAAGAGAGACGTTAACAAGCTGAAGAGGATGCTGAAGAGATTTATGAGGATACCATCAGGTCTAGAGGATCTGAGTTATAGGAAGAAGTTGGCTACATTGGATCTTTACTCCCTGGAGTGCAGGAGAATGCGAGGTGATATCATAGGAGTTTATAAAATCATGAAGAGTATGAATAATCTGGATGGTCACAATCATTTTCCCAGGGCTGAGGAGTTCAAGACGAGAGGGTGCAGATACAAGATAAGAGGGAGAGATGTAAAAGAGACCTGAGAGGTAACTTCTTTATACTGACGGTAGTGAGCACTGAGAATAAACTGCAACAGGAAGTGTCTGAGGAGGTCACAATCACTACATTTAAGAGACATTAGGATACGTACTGTATATGACAGGGATGTGGTTGGAGCATTATGGACTGAGTGCTGAGACTAGCAGAGAGAATGCTGTGGTCAGCACGGGCCAGTTGGCTGAGGAGTTCGCTTCCATGCTGTATTACTCTATGAATCTAATGGCAGCTGATGTAAATAGTAAGTTTCAGACACCTGACCAACTGAAGAGGCAGAATATTTGTTATACATCACAAGCCCACTAAGGTGTCTATCTGAGTTAATCTTGTTTGCCTGAGCCTATAGCTCTCTAAACCTTTACTATCTATGTGCCTGTCCAAAAGTCTTTTAGAACATGGTAATTATTTCTGCCTTTACCACCTCAACTGGCAGCTTACTGGATGTACCCACTGCCCTCTATGTGAAAAACCTCCCCCTTAGATTTCCTTTAAATCTTTCCTCTCTCACTTTAAAACTGTGCCTTCTAGTTTCAAACTACACTATCCAGGAAAAAGCTTATGCCATTTTATCTGTGCCTTTAAGCTTTTATAAACACCTATAATGACATCTTTTTAGCCACATTCACTTCAGGGAAAACAATCCCAGCCTATCGAGTATCTCCTTATATTTCAAGTTCTTCAGTAACAATAATATCTTTCTGAATCTTTACTAAACCTTGTCTAGTTTAATCACATTCTTCCTGTAGTATGGTGACCAGAACTACTCATAATACACAAGTCCAGTCTCGCTAATGTTTCTTACAGATGTAACATGATGCCTCAACTCGTGTACTCATTTCCCCAATTGATGAAGGCTAGTATGTAACCTTCCTTCTTCACCGCCCTGTCTTAACTGTCGCTGCTTTCTGGGAACGATGAGCCTGTAACACCGAAGTCCCTTTGTCCTATAATACTTCCCAGGGCCCTGCCATTCACTGCATATATACTGCTCTGGTTTAACATCCTAAAATGCATCACTTTTCACTTACCTAAATGAGTATTTCAAAATCAGGATCAGGTTCTGATCATCAGAATCAGAACGTCTGGAAAGTAAAGGTGTATACATCAGGATGCTCTTTGTCGAATACAGCTCACCATTCAATACCATTATCCCCTCAAAACTAATCAATAAGCTCCTAGCCCTTGGGCTCAATACCTCCTTGTGCAATTGCATCCTTGATTTCCTCTCTTGCAGACCTCAGTTAGTTTGGATTGGCGGCAACAGCTCCTCAACAATCTCCATCAGCACAGGTGAACCACAAGGCTGTGTTCTTAGCTTCCTGCCCTACTCACCTTATGCTTAAGACTGTGTGGCTAAGCAGAGCTCCAATGCTATTTTCAAGATGGCGCCACTGTTGTAGGCTGAATCAAAGGTGCTGATGAGCCAGTATAGAGGAAGAAGATTGAAAATCCGGCTGACTGGTGCTATAACAACCTTTTGCTCAATGTCAGCAAGACCAAGGAGCTGATTATTGACTTCAGGAGAAGGAAACCAGAAGCCAGTCCTCGTCATGTCGAGGGTTTTTAAATTCCTCTGTGTTATTATTTCAGAGGACCTGTCCTGGGTCCGGAGGAACATTGTAAGTACAATTACAAAGAAATGACAGCATGTAAGTACAATTACAAAGAAATCATGGCTGTGCCTCTTAGTATTTTATGGAGATTCAGCACAACATCTCCAATTTTGACAAACCTCTATAGGTGTGTAATGGAGAGCATATTGACTGGCTGCTTGGAATGGAAAAGCCTACAAAGAGCACTGGATATGGCCCAGTCTGTCATGGGTAAATCCCTCCCCACCATCGGGCACATCTACAAGAAACACCGTCACAATGAAGCAGTGCCCTCCATCAGGGACTCCCACCACACTGGAAATGCTCTCTTTTCGCTGCTGCCATCGGATGAATAGTTCCACAGGGGTTTGTGTTGGGACCGATCCTTTTTATGTTATATGTCAATGATTTAGATGATGGAATTGATAACTTTGTTGGAACGTTTGCAGATGATATGAATTAGCTGAAGGAGCAGGTTGTTTTGAGGAAGTAGAGAGGCTACAGAAGGACTTAGGAGAATAGGCAACGAAATGGCAAATGGAATACAAGGTCAGGGAGTGTACGATCATGCAGTTGGGTAGAAGGAATGAAAGGGTTGACTATTTTCTAAATGGAGAGAAGATACAAAACACTGAGACACAAAGGGACCTGGGAGCTGTTATGCAGGATTTCATAAAGGTTAATCTTCAGTTTGAGCCTGTGGCGATGAAGGCAAATTCAATTTTCACATTTATTTCAAGAGGACTAAAATATAAAAGCAATGATGTAATGTGAGACTTTATAAACCACTGGTGATTCCTCACTTGGAGTATTGGGAGCAGGTTTGGGTCCCTTAACTTAGAAAGGATGTGCTTCGAAAGGAGGTTGGCGAAAATGATTCCAGGATTGAATAGTTTGTCATATGAAGAGCCTCTGATGGCTCGGGTCCTGTATTCACTGGAATTCAGAAGAATGAGGGTAACCTCATTGAAAACTATTGAATGGTGAAAGGTGTTGGATGCAGAGAAAATGTTACCTATGATAGGAGAGTCTAAGACCAAAGGACACAGCTTCAGAATCGAAGGGTGTCCTCTTAGAATGGAGATGAGGAGCAATTTCTTTAGCCAGAGAGTGGTGGATCTGTGGAATTCTTTGCCGCAGGCACCTGTGGAGGACAAGTCTTTATTTATTTTTGAGACAGAGTTTGATTGATTCTTGATTGGTCAGGGTATGAAGGGATGTAAGGAGAAGGTAGGAGACTGGGCTGAGAGAAAATTGGATCTGCCTGGTGTCATGGATTCTTGATTACCTGACTGGCAGACCACAGTACATGTTCTTGCAACACTGTGTGTCCAACAGAGTGATCAGCAGCTCTGGGGCTCCACAGGGGACTGTCTTGTCTCCCTTTCTCTTCACCATTTACACCTCAGACTTCAAGTGCTGCACAGAGTCTTGTCATCTTCAGAAGTTTTCTGATGACTCTGCCATAGTTGGATGCATCAGCAAGGGAGATGAGGCCGAGTACAGGGCTACAGTAGGAAACTTTGTCACATGGTGTGAGCAGAATTATCTGCAGCTTAATGTGAAAAAGACTAAGGAGCTGGTGGTAGACCTGAGGAGAGCTAAGGTACTGGCGACTTCTGTTTCCATCCAGGGAGTCAGTGTGGACATGGTGGAGGATTACAAATACCTGGGGATACGAATTGACAATAAACTGGACTGGTCAAAGAACACTGAGGCTGTCTACAAGAAGGTTCAGAGCCGTCTCTATTTCCTGAGGAGACTGAGGTCCTTTAACATCTGCCAGACGATGCTGAGGATGTTCTACGAGTCTGTGGTGGCCAGTGCTATCATGTTTGCTGTTGTGTGCTGGGGCAGCAGGCTGAGGGTAGTAGACACCAACAGAGTCAACAAACTCATTCGTAACCAGTGATGTTGTGGGGAAGGAACTGGACTCTCTGACAGTGGTGTCTGAAAAGAGGATGCTGGCCAAGTTGCATGCCATCTTGAACAATGTCTTCTATCCACTACATAATGTACTGGTTGGGCACAGGAATACATTCAGCCAGAGACTCATTCCACCGAGATGCAACACAGAGCGTCATAGGAAGTCATTCCTGCCTGTGTCCATCAAACTTTACAACTCCTCCCTTGGAGGGTCAGACACCCTGAGCCAATAGGCTGGTCCTGGACTTATTTCCTGGCATAATTTACATATTACTATTTAACTATTTATGGTTTTATTACTATTTAATTATTTATGGTGCAACTGTAACGAAAACCAATTTCCCCCGGGATCAATAAAATATGACTATGACTATAACATAATGAAATGGCTGAGCAGACTTGATAGGCCAAATAGCCTAATTCTGCTCCTATATCTTATGGCCTTATGGTCTTAAGAAGTTACAGGAGCATCAAGACTTACATCACCAAGTTCAGGAACAGTTACTACCCCTCAATCATTGGGTCTTGAAACAAAGGAGCTAATCTCTCTCAACTTCACTCGCCCGATCTTTGAAATGATCCCACAATATATACATGTAGTGCATAAAGACAGCCAAAAAAAAAACTTGTGTGGCTGTGTACATGGGTTCATTGTCCATTCAGAAATCTGATCATGGAGGGGAAGAAGCTGTTCCTAAAAAGTTGAGTGTGTGACTTCAGGCTTCTGTACCACCTCCTTGATGGTATCAAGAAGGAGAAGGCATATCCAGGGTGTGGCAGCCCTTTGTGATGGATATCTCCTTTTTGAGGCTTTGTCTTTTGAAGATGTCCTCAATTCCTTGGTTTTACTGACCAAGTCTACTGGTTGACATAGGGTGCAATTTTTTTGTTGCAAGACTGCTCAATCAGCTGATCTATCTCACTCCTGTACACCTCCTCATCATCAAATTCTGCCAACAATACTTCATTTCAAGTTTCTTGTCAATCAACTGTACACATATACACCATCAAATTAGACAATGTTCCTCTAGACTAAGGTACTTAACACAGTGACTATAACTCAAATGCATAACACATAAAGTAATGTTACCACAAATAAATTAACAAATAATAAGATGAATAGGCAGTACCATTTTCTGTTACTGTCACTTCATATGTAATAAGACCTGTGGTGGCAGTAAGTTCAGTAGCCTTACGGCCTGGGGGAAGAAAATGTTTCCATCCTAACCATCCTTGTCCTAATGCTACAGTATCTTCTGCCTGATGGAAGGGGTCAAAGAGATTGTTGAACAGATGGGAGAGGTCACTGACAATGGTAAGGGTCTTGCATACACAGGTTATTGCCTTGTTGCTTCTTGTGTGTGGTGGGGGGGGAACTGGGGTTCTAACATTTAACTGTCGTTCATTCTTTGGGGCACTCCTCTGTTTTTGTAGATGTTTGCAAAGTAAAAGAATTTCAGGATGTATTTTGTATACATTTCTCTGATATTAACTGTACCTATTGAAACCTATTAATTGGTGGAAGAGAGACCCTAATGATCCCCTCTGCAGTTCTCACAATCCTTTGCAGGGACTTGGCGTCAGATGCTTTGCAATTCCCATACCAGGCAGAGATGCAGCTGGTCAGGACATTCTCAATGATGCTCTGTAAATATCGGTTAAAATGGGGGTCCTCACTCACCTCATTCTCCTCAGGAAGTGGAGGCACTGCTGTGCTTTCTTGACCAAAGAGATAGTGTTGAGGGACCAGATGAGATCATTCATTATGTGCACTCCCAAAACTTGGTTCTCCTAACTCTCTTCATGGAGTAGCCATGTGTGTGCAGGGAGGAGTAGTCAGTCCACACCTTCTGAAACTCCACAACAGTTTCTTTGGCCTTGTCCACGTTGAGAGTCAAGTTGCTGTGCTCACCTCATTCTATCAGCTGCTCTATTTCCTCTCTGTACATGTCTCGTCATCATAGTTGATGAGGCCAGCCACTGCTGTGTCATCAGCGAACTAGATGATTCAATTTGAACTGGATCAAGCATGCAGTCACGTGTTAGCAGCGTGAACAGCACACAGCCTGAGGAGTGACAGTGCTCAACATGATGGAGCTCAAAATGCTTTTGCCAATGTGGACTGATTTTGGCTTTTCTGTCAAGAAGTCCACGATCTAGTTACAGAGAGAGGTGCTGAGACCCAATGAGGACAACTTACCCATCAGCTTCTGAGGTATGATAATAGTGAATGCTAAGCTGAAGTCAATAAGCACTATCCTTGTGAATGAGGCACCATTTTCCATGTGGTGTGGGACAGAGTGGAGTGCAGAGACTACGACATCATTAGTGGACTGATTTGAGCAATAAGCAAACTGGAAAGGGCCCAGTATATAGCAGGAAGATGGGATTTAATGCAATCCATAACCAGCTGCTCGAAGTGTTTCATTATTTATAACATCATTGCCACTGGATGGTAGCCATTGGGGCAGGATACTGTCACCCTCCTGGTGGTGGCTACCACCTTGAATCCTGAGGGGACAGTGGACTGTTCCAGATGTCTGTTACAACCTCGGTTAACTGTGTTGCACAGTCCCCCAGCACCTGTCCGGATATATTATCAGTCTCTGCAGCTTTATGTGGTTTGATGCTGGCCAGGGTCTTCCTCACATCAGCTGCAGCCAGACAGAGTGCCTACTCCTCGGTGGGAAGGGTGCCGGCACATCGTTCTGTGCATCAAACTGAGTGTAAAGGGCATTCAGCCAATCAGGAGGAAAAGCGTCATTGTCGTTGACACACAGGATGGACTTGTAGTCTGTTATGGTCTGTTATAAGAGTTGTTCAAAGAATACCCATGATTTTAGCCATTACTCTCCAGATCATCTAGAAAAATTTTCACAGAGCTGCACTTGTTTTTATTAGAGCATATGTTGAAAAGGCACAATGTATGATGAAATCATCATCATCATCATTATCATCATCAGGTGCCATGCCCAGATTGAGCTTTGACTGCCATGGCCCACACATTCCAGTTTCCGGTCAAGTGGATAAATTCATTGGTATTCATTTCCAGTTCTCTGGCTGCTGTCTCCATCGTCATTTGTCTTTGCATTCCTTTTGCTTTCTTCCCTACGATCTTCCCCATACTTACTGTGCATTCTAACTCTTCTTTCCTAATCACATGTCCAATGAAGTTATGTTGCCTTTTCATGATCTCGTACATTATTTCTCTTTTTGTGTTTGCTCTGTTCATGACATCCTCGTTAGATATTCGGTTCATCCATGATATTCTTTGCATCCTCCTCAAAAACCACATCTCTGCTGCTACAATTTGGTTCCTCTTGTTACTAGATATTGTCCAACATTCTGATTCATATAACATAACTGGATAAACTTAACATTTCAGTACTCTGAGGCGCATTGCCATGCCTAGTTTCGTGTTGGTCAGTATACTCTTCATTCTCGGAAAGGTGTCTTTTGCCATCCCTATTCTTCTTTTGATGTCCATGTCGCACCTGCCATCTGATGTCACCCAGCTTCCTAAGCAGCAAAAGTTCTGTACTTTTTTTATGTCTTCCCTGTTTATTTTCAGCCTGCAGATCGGATTCTCCTTCTTTTTTGGATATCACCATACATCTGTCCTTTTGCAATTGATAGATAGACCCATTTTTGCACTTTCTTCAACAACTATATCAATTAAGTTTTGTAGTTCTTCCTCTGTACTTAAAATGAACACAGTGCCATCCGCATTTCTGAAGTTATTGATGTTTTCACCGCCAACTTTGACTCCCAAGATGCCTCTTATTTTTTGTAACATTGTTTTACTGTACACATTAAATAAATCAGACCCTTGTCTAACGCCTCTCTTGATTTTCGTAAACAGACTCACTTCTCCATCTATTCTTACAGCGACAGTTTGTTCCCACTACAGATTTCTGATTAGGTGGAGGTCTTTCGAATCTAGATCTAGGATTTCCTGTAATATTTGAAATAACTTATTGTGCTTCACTTTATCAAATGCTTTTGTGTAGTTGATAAAACAAATAAATCCTTTTGCACTTGAATAGCTCGTTCTGATAGTATCCTTAACATCAATATTGCATTTCTTGTACCTTTGTCTTTCACTAAACCACATTGTTCTTTACCTATTTCAGCTTGTATCTTACTTTTGGCTCTTGTCATCAAAATTCTTAGACATATCTTAGTGATATGACTCATTAAGCTTATAGTCCTATGTAATTCACATTCTATTGCTCCAGGTTTCTTAGGAAGCGTGATAAAATAGAGTTGAATAAATGATGAAATAGACTTGTAAAATGATATAGCACAAAAACACGTCCAATTTCTCACTGTCTATGCAGACTAGAACTCTGTATTTTTACAGGAATCCTAACCTAATCCATTTTATTGTACCTACATTCCCATTGACTGACCCTTGGATTCTACCCTTCAGTTAAGAGCCAATTTACAGTGGTCAGTTAACCTAGCAGCCCACATATTTTTTGGATACCAGAGAAAACTAAAGCATGTGGTGACACCCACATGGCCACAGGGCCAATGTGCATACTACTCGTGAAAGCACCGGACGTTATGATTGAATGTTAGTCACTGATACTGTGAAGCAGTACCTCTACCTAGCTGTGCCAGAGCGCCTCCCAGGCCTTCCGAATGCCAGGAGGAAACCAAGACATTTCATCTGGATAACAAATGCTGAATGAGAGGAATTGAAAATAAAATATAAATAAAAGATCATTAGTCTGTAATGTTAAAGCTATTTTTATCTCGTCACCGATGCTGCCTGACTTTGAGGGCTTCCAGCAATTTTGCTTTTATATAGTATTTTCTCTTTTGCTTTTGAATGAAATGAATAATCTTTAGATAAGAAAATCCATTCACTCAAGCACTGAATATACAGAATTGAATGCTGCAACAAAGGCTATCCGTATTGATCCCGTCAAAATGGAGCATTTTGGACAGTCAACAATTTTTTTAATGTTCAAAGTTACTGAAACATTAAAAAAGACTTAACTGATCAAATGCTTCATGGAACAGGATTGCTGTTGTTGAGATATGACCTGTGAAAATGATAACGGTTAGATTATAGTAGAACATAAATGTATTTATTGAAGTGTTGCTTTTCTATTTTCTCAGGGAAGTGAATGAAGCATGTAGATACACCCTCTATTCCAGCAATTAAATAAATGTGAAAGGTTTATTGACATGGTACTTGCTCTGTAAATGTCAATCTCATAGACATACTTATTCAGTCATCATAAATTTTGAGATTGTCACTTCATTCATATGTATACTTTACAGATGTGATTTTGGTGTGCAGGTTCTTGGCAGTAATCTGTGGGTAAAGAGGTAGCAGGCATTTCGCCATTGCTTTTAGTGAAGAGTGAAATCTTGAGAATCTCCAGATTCTTCACATAAGATTGAATCTGATAAATTATGGGAGATTTCCACCGTAGGATAGAGATCCCGGAAGTCAACGACTGGAATTTTCCTATCTGCATTTCTAGCTTTTCATTATATTTGCACTTGTTCATGGACATCCCATGGGTTCTAACTCAGTAAGCATCTGTCAACCAACTGCCAAAAATGCAGCACCCTCTATAGGGGTCTGTGTGAATGGAATAAACAGCCTTCTAATCCTGTTACAGTGAAGAAGTATTAATGAACGGTTCACAAACTGAAGCAGAGTATGTAAATTGGAGTTAATATGAAAATGAATTAAGGAGAGGAAAATAAAGATTGAATAAAATGAGAGGAATATATATAAGAATCAAATGGGTTTCTTTCATGTCTCTAACATCAATTTCAAACATTTATGGAAATACATAAATGGGAAGATAAGCTGTCTAATTTGTGCATAAATAATGGTAATCTCCATTAACTGCTTGTTATTTTAATAGCAAAGTCTGTCGCAAATCATGTACTCAGACATTTATCTAAAGCACATTCATTTGGACTGTTAATTATAAAATATTAAAAGAAAATATCACTGCACTTGAGAAATCCTTTTGTTTTACATTTCTGAAAAAATCTTGGTTACTGAGGTCAAATAGATTTTCCCTCTGCACCAGGGTTCTGATGTATTAATAATAGGTGGCTTGGAGTGAGGAATATTAAGTAGACTCAGAGGGTGCTAAGTAAGCCCACTAATTACAGGATCACCACTGTAGCACCCAACAAAGCAGAGACCTGCTCAAAGGGAGCACAGGCTGTGTTAACCTTCGGCTTCAAACTAAACTCTTATGTATTGAAGATGAAGGGTCAATTTAATCAAGATGTTTAAACTGTTGAGAGGATTTATAAGCAATATACAAAGAAACTACTTCCTTTAAGAGGAGTTGGGTGTGTTTGTGTTGTGCAATAAATCCTCTAAATTAGCCCCAAGTTATATGGGAGGAAATCAGGATACCCGTTTGCACAAAAGGTAGTTGAAACATAGAACTCTTTCTCTGAAGGCCTAAGGAGATTCTGACATCTGGAGCTTTAGGATTGAAATTGGTAAAATTTCATTCAGTAAAGTTATCAATAGCAGGAGCAATAATGGATAAACAGATTTGAGTTTCAAAACCAGCCAGGATTCAGCTGAATGTTGGAGTAGATTTGAAGGGCTAAACTGCCTGCTCACGTTCTTCTGTACTTAAAAAGATCAAAGAATAAAAGGACCTGCAGGAGCTCAGAACTAGTCGAACAAAGAAGGAGATGATAAGGTAGAAGGAGATGAGTTATTAACTTCAAACTTTCTGCATTTTCATTCAAAGAGTTGAACTGCACATGCATGTAATGAGAGCTGTATAACTCATCTCCTTCTACTGTAGGCCACGAACTTATCAATCATCCCTGCTGTGGACCACTTCTACAAAGAAGGGATCCGCATGCTCCACGACTGCTGGACTAAGTGTGTAAATGTAGGAGGGGAGTATGTTGACAAATAAATGTGCTATGTTTTTTAAAATTGACTCCTTCTACCTTAGGCCACAAACTTTTCAATCACCCCTTGTGTATGTGTATATGTGTGTATGTGTGTGTGTGTACATATATATACACACACACACACACACACAAATGAAATGTCTGTGTTGGGTGTTAAACTTAAATTGACTGATTTATAGAATGCGATTTGTTTATTCCAATTGTATGGTCACCTGATTAGCACAGGCAAATCAACAATGCTGAATCATTTTTACCTTCTTACAAAACGAAGGCACAATGATTAAAACAATGGATATCAATGCTTTGCATATTCCTTATTTTTCCACATCACTGGAAAGCCTCAGTCACATAAATGAATCGATTGGGTGTATGCTGAAATGAAATAGAATCTTCTAAAAGAAGGACTACTGCGAACATGTCCTATGAAAGACTCCATGTGGGAAGGGTTAACTTTCAATGGTGATTGTTAAGAAAACACTTCAATTGGAAAAAGATTCTGAACTCTCCCATCAGTGCCATAATCCAAGCCTGAGGCTCAGAGGGGGAGATCTGAAAACCACAAACATTCATAGGAAATTGCAAAAATATTTCTCAGAGTATCAACCTTAATTAACCAAATTACAGAGAATTATTAAACCAACAAGGGAAAAGCAGAGTGAAATGAGAAACAACACAGCTATAGCACTGTATGGCAGTTTAATTCAATGCTGCAACAGTGAAACAGGGGCACCAGGACCTTAAATTTGGTCAGGCAATTAACTTTTCTTTTTAAGAGGAGATTACCTGACTCCTATTGTTACCCCTAGGGTCACTTTTAAGTCTGTTAGAGGGGCATATCTACGGAATAAACACCTACTGTAAGTGAGTACCCTAATCCTCAGTGCACTACTAGTCCCTCAATACTTCTTTAACAACACACACCAGTCAGATGCAAAGGGCCAGTGTTTAATAGTAATTTTGACTATGGATTTTCCCTTTTCTTCCTTGGTTTGTCTTCAACAAAAATATCATTGAAGCGATAAAGATAGTGAGGCAAGATTGCTCTCAGGCCACATTGTCGAGTCCTAGAATCCTACCTGAGTTTTGGTTGTCTTTTATGTCCCGTAAAAGCATGAATAGGATAATAAAAATATGAAATGAAAAACACCCATTTTGTCCATCAAATCCTTATGTCAATCTCTTTTAAAACTGAGTCTATCCACCATTTATCAGCACTTGATGTTTAGTTAGCTGAGCTTTCATTATTGCTTTAATGGTCTTGATTCATGTTGATATAAGGACAGTGAGTGAGAGAAATTAATTTTACATTTCTACTCCATTCCAGCAAAGGCACACATTAAAAAGATCTCAAGATCAATATATTTAAGAATATTACTGCTGGCAGTACTTTATAACCTACTGAATTAATCTCCAAAGGGAATAGCCTGCATAGGTATTGCCTGATACACAAAGGTAGTCAAGAAAAATAGCAGAGTGGTTTTGCACCCTCACACCTCCATTAAAATCCCCGTCCTGCTGCTTTTGTCACCATTGTGGGTAGGAACCATTTCTCGTGGGATCCTTTTCGGCATTGCTAATGAGTTTTCTGGTTAGTTCCCCTTACAGCCTTCCTTTTGCTAATAGTTGAACAATAATGTGGGTTATCCAGAGAAAAGAAAAAGACAGAGCACAATAAGGAAAACCTTGCAGATCTTTGAAGAATAGAGTCTGCATCTGAATGTGGGCTTAATTCTTTCAGAAAATATGAAATATAGCTATTTTTTCCTGTATCTATCATATTATATTTAAGTTTTGAGGTTTAAAATGTGATCTCCTTATCCTTTGGTGTATTGACATCAATATCCTCAGACTTGTCTTCAGATCTCTGCATGATCTCACCTTGCTCCACCTCTACAATCTCCTGTAGCCCTAGGATGCAGTATACATTTGTTCTTCAGTGGTTCTCCCCTATGGCGCTCTCCCTCTCTCCCCACTATGTTGGTTGAAGCTCTGCCTATGAAATTTATTTGAAAGCCATTGACTGACAGCCAAACCCCACCCCTGACTAGCGGCTGTTCCTCAGAACAGCCAAAATTCTTCAACATCTCTGAATGTTTCTGACATAAGGAAACATTTAATGATTAAGTAATTAAAAATAAAAAGCCATTGAACATATTCTTTAAAAAAAACAACTAAAACATTAAAAACTTTTGAACAATTAAAACATTAAATCAAACATAAATAATTAAAAGTATGTTATTTTTCCCTTTTTTTTCTGCAGCCCATATGATCCCTATTTAAATAAATAGGCTCATGGACCAAGTTTAAATTGGAACATGTTCAGAGAGCAGGGTCCCCAGCGTAAATGCTGGTAATTTCTGCAAGCTTCTTCCTTGCTGCAAGATTCCATGAGGAGTTGATTGGTCGAATACAGCTGGGATATCACTGGCAACATTTGAAACTTTCCTGTCCATGTGGAATCTGACCTTTAATCCACACCAGAAACCCTCTCGTCACTTGTCTCCTTCTCTTTCCTGTAATCATTGCATTAATCTTACAAATCTTCCTTGCCTTCTTCTTATACTCTGTACGTTGAGTATAAGAAATAATCCTTTATTATAAGGAGCTTCCAAATCACTTGATAGGCCATTCACTAACATTTCTTGTTTGCAGAAGAGGTTTGTGCACAACAAATCTCTGAGATCCACCGAAGGAGTCCTGAAGTCTTTGTTCTCTCCATAGATGCTGCCTGACCTGCTGAGTTTCTCCAGCATTTTGTGTGTGTTGCTCTGGATTTCCAGCATCTGCAGAATTTCTTGTGATTTTGATTTGTTGCCAAGTGAAATAGATTAAACAAATGATCAGTATAGTGGGTGTCACAGGAGGATGGAGAGTCATGGCTGTGCTTTGCATTACTGCAGAATATCTTCACAATATACCTCTTCTTCTTCCATACTTCTGTTCACAACTTGCTGAAGTTTACAAGCCCCAGTGGCTTTCAACATTCTCTCATCTCCCTCTTTCCTCCCTTCGGACTAGGAAATTACCATTATTCCATTTGTATTTGAAGTGGTGAAAATGCCTGAACCATTGCTCTACTTCTGAAAAAGGATGCTTTTTTTTTAACTGAAAATGTGACATTATTCATTATTAACATCCCAGAGACTAGCTTTGTGCCTATTACAAACTTTACATGGACGTCTTAAAAATTCAATGTGTTACGCTTTTAGGTGCTGCACAGTTGAAAGTTAAAAGTAGTCATGAAACATGAATTGCACAATGTAGTGTATATTGGACATGCAATGTTGAGTCACTCGTTGTTTTTGCCTGAAGGCTTCTGGGAATAAAGAATATAAGAACATAAGAAATAGGAGCAGGAGTAGGCCATCCGGCCCATCGAGCCTGCTCCGCCATTCACTAAGATCATGGCTGATCTGGCCATGGACTCATCTCCACCTACCTACTTTTTGCCATAACCCTTAATTCCCCTACTATTCAAAGGTCTATCCAACATTTTCTTAAATATATTTACTGAGGGCAGAGAATTCCACAGATTCACCACCCTCTGGGAAAAACAGCTCGCCTTATCTCTGTCCTAAATCTACTCCCCTGAATCTTGAGGCTATGTCTCCTAGTTCTAGTAGGAAGCAATGATACCAGTTGTTGAACACATGCTGTTGGATATGTATTTGATGTCACTTGCAAATTGCACCAAGAACACATGACTAGGAAGCACCATGTGCCTTACCCTGAAAGCCAACTTTTAGGAAAGGAAGTGGACACATTTCAGTGCTCCCCAAATGAACAAAGTTTATCTGCTTTGTTGCCTGGGAAAAAATCTATGATGCATCAGATTTCTCATCATGAACGTTTATATTTCTATAGATGCCTGTTCTCCTTAATCCCACTCTCAATGCTTCAAGACCTGTTGCCAGAATCTCCAACAGAGCATTGGAGAAACAGGGTACCTATCCTAGAATTCTTTACAGTCTTTCATTTTCCCACTACTTCAAATAGCTGTGTACTGTCACTTTAAGGGCTAGAAGCATGATGGTACATTATCCAGGTGAGTGTTCAGCCCAACTCCTGAAGTTACATGCAATCAAGCAAGTGATGCAGTTTATTGACTTGAAGTTTTATATACTATATCCACACAAGAAATACTCTCCTGCAGCCTTGAATGAAACCTGTTAAGGTAACTTGTGCTGCACCATTTTAGGATGTGTTTTCATGTGTATTTTAATTCTTGGTCTGGAATCATTCTGTTGTTAATCATTGGTGCTGTACATATGTACAGAATGTATAGCAGGAAAAGGAGAAACTAGAGACTGTGATGGAGTATCAGTCCTCCTTAATAGAACTTAAATGTAGACTTTGGAAGTTCATGCTACTGAAAAAGGCAAATGTGGACACAGTATAAAATACTTCCTACAATGATTCCACCAGCAACCTTTTATACAATGATTTTCAGAAGAGATCATGCAAAAAATGCATACTTATCAGAAAAATCTTGTGAAGTTTCTTCAGAAAATAAATGCAGATGGCTCCACATGTAAATATCTCTCCTATCTTTCAATGTTGAGGGGAGATACAATTTTTTTCCTTGACTTTTTTTTGTTTTCTATTGCAGGATGAGAACTCCACTCTGGAATCACTCTAGAAACATTCTAGAATCACTCAAGAATCAAAGTTTTGAAACTTTGGGGTTTCAAAATCATTACAAGGAAAGCCTTTTGCTTGCTATCTGTTAGTCTCTTCTTTGCACCATGTGAGTATGTATCCGACTTTTATTTCTGGTTACTTTGCTCCATTTGTTAATTTATTTATCAGTTTATTTTTATAATTGATATAGGATTGGATCCCTAATACTTCTGAAAAAGTTGTCTCTTATTTGGTCTCGGAGGGCTTTTCATTTCAGAAATTGTTGGTGTCCTTTTGTGATGTAATTTTTGGGTGCTGATGTAATCTTGCCTGCAAAACATCTGTAGAAATATTGCTAACACAAATTTCTTCCTGTTGCTGATGTGTATTGATAAGTTATTATAAGACTGATGACATTTTGCTTATTAATTGTCTTACCATTTGGTTCTGTGTACTTCTCTGTTCATTCTTCTGTCATTTCTGAAAGTGATCCTCAGGTACCTGAAATCTCATAATGTTTCAGTGATGTGCTGTTTTATCTGAGTGTAGTGCTTGTTTTTTTTTTAAAGTAATCACTTAAGACCATCAGACTATAAGATATGGGGGTAGAATTAGGCCTTTTGGCCCAACGAGTCAGCTCTGCCATTTTATCATGGTTGATCCCATTTTCATCTGAGCCCCAATCTCCTTCCTTCTCCCCTCATCCCTTCATATCCTGATCAGTCAAGAATCTATCAACCTCTGCCTTAAATATACATAAAGGCTCGGCCTCCACAGTTGTCTGTGACAAAGAATTCCACAGATTTATCACTCTCTCACTACAGAAATTCCTCCTCATCTCTGTTCTAAAAGGACACCCCTCTATTCTGAGGCTGTGTCCTCTGGTCTTAGACTTTCCCACCATAGGAAAAGTCCTTTCCACATCCACTCTACCAAGGCCATTCACCATTTGATAGGTTTCAATGCGGTCAACCCTTATTCTTCTGAATTCTAGTGAATACAGGGCCACAGCCATCAACAAACACTCTTCATAAGACAAACCATTCAATCCTGGACTCATTTTTGTGAACCTCCATTAAATTCTTTCCAGTTTCTGTACATCTTTCTAAGAAAAGCAGCCTGAATCTGCTCACAATTATACAAGTGAGGCCTTAACAGAGCTTTATAAAGTTGCACTGTTATATCCTTGCTTTTATATTCTAGTCATTTTGAAATGAATACTAACATTACATTTGCCTTCCTCACCACAGACTCAACCTGCAAATGAACATTTAGGAAATCCTGCACAAGGACTCCCAAGACCCTTTGCATCTCAGTTTTCTTTGTATTTTCTCTCCATTTAGAAAATAGTCATCTCTTTCATTTCTCCTTCCAAAGTGCATGACCATGCACTTCCCACCACTGTATTCCATCTGCCATTTTTTTGCCCATTCTCCTAATCTGTCAAGTACTCCTGTAGCCTCTCTACTTCCTCAAAACTAGCTGCCCCTCGAGCTTTCTTCATATCATCTGGAAACTTTGCAAAAAAGCCATCAGTTTCATTATCCAAATCATTGACATATAATGTAAAAAGAATCGGTCCCAACACAGGCCCTTGTGAAACACTGCTAGTCACTGGCAGCCAATCAGAAAAGTCTCCCTTTATTCCCACTCTTTCCCTCGTACCAATCCGCCACTGCTTTATCCATACTGGGTATTTTTCCTGTGGATACCATGGGCTCGTAGCTTTCTAAAAATCCAAGTACAAACAACAGCGAATTCTCCTTTGTCTATTCTGATAGTTAGATCTTCAAAGAACTCCAACAGGTTAGTCAGGCAAGATTTTTCCTTGAGGAAGCCATGCTGACTATAGCCTATTTTATGTACCCTGAGACCTCATCCTTAGTAATCAAATCCAAAGGTCATTCTTGTCCTCAGCCATCAGGCTCTATAATGAGTCAGCCTATAGCTGGGTAAGTGATCTTGTAATCTTTGACTTGTAAATCTTGTATATTTTATTTTTAAGGCAGCTTATTTTTATTCTTTCTTACTTCTAATATTTGTGTATCTGTGCTTTTATAATGCTTCTGTGACACTATAATTTTGTCTGGGATCAGTAAAGTATCTATCTATCTGTCTATCTATCCAACATCTTTCCAACTGCAGAGGTCAGATAACTGGCCCTTAGTTTCCTTTCTTCTGCCTCTCTCCCTTCTTGAAGAGTGAAGTGACATTGGCAATTTTCCAGTCTTCTGGAACTATTCCAGGATCTAATGATTCTTGAATGATCATTACTAATGCCTCCACGATCTCTTCAGCCACCTCTTTCAGAACTCTGGGGTTTACACCATCTGGTCCAGGAGACTTATCTAACTTCAGACCTTTTATTTTCCCAAGAACCTTCTCTTTAGTCATAGTAGCTTCACACTCTTTATGCCCCCAAATACCTGGGACCTCCAGCACACTGCTAGTGTATTCCACAGCGAAGACTGATGCAAATACTTACACAGTTCATCCACTATTTCATTGTTCCCCATTACTACCTCTCCAGCATCATTTTCCAGTGGTCCAATATCCACTCTCGTCTCTCTTTTACACTTTATCTATCTGAAGAAACTTCTGGTATCATCTTCAATATTAATGGCTAGCTTACTCTTGTATTGGTGGCTGGTGGTGCAGTGACATCAGTGCTGGACTCCAGAGCGAAGGTTCCTGATTTCGAATCCAGTCGGGCCGGTCCCGGGCACACTTTCCATCCGTGCTGGCTTGAGTGTCGAGCTTGCAACTCGGCCTTGAAAAAAAAACTGCATTGTGAGAGGGATGTGGGGGACCACTCACAGAGTCTTTCCTCCAGCCAGAGACTCATTCCACCGAGATGCAACACAGAGCGTCATAGGAAGTCATTCCTGCCTGTGGCCATCAAACTTTACAACTCCTCCCTTGGAGGGTCAGACACCCTGAGCCAATAGGCTGGTCCTGGACTTATTTCCTGGCATAATTTACATATTACTATTTAATTATTTATGGTTTTATCACTATTTAATTAATTAAGGTGCAACTGTAACGAAAACCAATTTCCCTCGGGATCAATGAAGTATGACTATGACTATGACTTTGACTATGACTTGAAAAGTGGTCACCGAGGCTCTGGCAGAGAATGGCACCAAAAAAAAACCTCTTGTTTTCCATCTTTACCTTCTTAATGACCTTCTTAATTGCCTTCTGTTGGTTTTTAAAAGCCTCTCAATTCTCTAACTTCCCACTAGTTTTTGTTCTATTATATACCCTCTCCATAGCTTTTATATTATATCACTTCTATTTGTTCAGCACTTATTCAGGCGTTCTACTCCTCACATGCTTTGTATAGTCTTGAGATATTCTGGTGAAGTTTCTCTTCATGCTCTGCATTGTCTTTTTTTATGAAAAATAATGGAACTTTCTTGTTGTAATGTGTCCTTCCACAAGGTACTTTTGTGGACATGTTTTTGTTTCCTACTGCATTTCCAGATACATTAGTAAGAACTCTGAGAAAAGTTGAATGTTGATTCTTATTGTTCTTAAGAGGTAACTCTAAAGAACTACAAATTTTTGTACTTCGCAAACACACGCAAAATGCTGATGGAATGCAGCAGGCCAGGCAGCATCTATAGGAAGAAGTGCAGTCGATGTTTCAGGCTGAGACCCTTCATCAGGACTAACTGAAAGAAGAGATAGTAAGATAGTAAAATTTTTGTACTTGTAACTTTTGTAAAGTCTTTGACATATATCAGTACCTTATTCATAATTTTGTGAAGCTCACCACAATTTAGTCCCGCAGACCGCTTTAAAAGCTTTCCCTTGATCAACAAAAGCCATCAATTGTCTTTTATTGGGCTCCAAACGGTTAAAAGTGAACCCTATTTGTAATGATGGCACTTCTACAACTATTACCTTCTTGGAACCCCATCTATACTTCTGACAACTGGTGTTTATTGTGTTCTGGGTCTTTTCTTTCCAGTACATTGGCAGACATTTTCCCTCTATGGTCAGATGTGAAATGTCCCAAAGGTTCGTAGTGTCTCTTCTCTTTCCCTTGTTTTCCTAAACTGAGATTACAATGGCTTCTTGCCAGTCCAGGGGAGTCTTTAGGTCTTCCCAGTTTGTGATTTTATGTGCCACTTTTCTCCTGTTGATTCTGTTGTTCTTATTATTCTTGCCAGTAAACTGTTGACTCAAGGGGCTTTGTTTCTTGGCGCCAGTTTGATATCATTTTCAACCTCTGACAGAATGATCTTTGGTTCAGAGTCTGGAGCCTGATTGTCTAATGTTCTTCAGTCTTTCCTGCATTATGGTAGACTGTGGGGGATTTAATCATTCAATGAGGTATTCCCATGTTTAGAGAACACTTTTTTGTCCTATTCTTGCTGTTTCTTTCAAGTTGTTATTATTTCCATTTGTTTGTGGACAATGGACTGGAAAGTAAATTGTGTGGTGCTGGTTAATTTTAATTTATTTCTTTGAAAGTATATTTACATTGAAATGAAATGAGATAAAGCCCATCTATGGGGAATTTTGAAAAACTTTGGAAATTCATTTGGGTATCTTATGGTATGATGAACATGAGCTGTATTTTTTACATTAGGTGAACATCATGTTACATTGTACCTCAAGCAATACTTCCTTGTCGGGCATTGTGGAGGAAATTAGAGTACCTCGGCTCCAGAGCAACCATGTATTGAACAATCCACGAGTAAGTTTATTGTACAGACAACAACTAGAAATTAATCTTGCAGCCATATGGAATGGTTACAAAGAAAACCAGAAATCAGTTCATGGTAAAGAGTATATAAGGTAAACAAGATGATGCTGATAGTGTTGGATACAACAGGGTGGTAGGAAGTTTACATGAACTATAAATGAGGTAAATAGTGTGGTTCTGCTCTGTAATTAGTATGTTCTCTTCCCTTTGACTAAGGAAATTCTTTGCTCAAAACTCAGTAGAAATCTAGACTGGTAGTACAGTGCTGAGAGACTGCTATACATGCTGACCAGGAGCACTCTCAGTTTTAAAAGGTTTAGAAAGTATGGCTTCTTTATGAGAATAGAAGGGATTGGTAAATGTTTCTCGTCTACATTTATTTTACAAACTTATTGAGATACTGTAGGTATAAAAGAATTCAATGAATACAGAAATATAAAAAAAACCCTCAGATCCTGGCAGTCTGAAATAAAAATAGAAAATGCTGGTTAGGCAGGATCTGTGGAAAAAGAAAGAGTTAATAATTTAGGTTAAAAACCATCTGTCACTAATAATTTTACTGTAGAATATAAGGCAATTTAGCAATCAGGTCACTTAGTCAATGAGCTATTAGCACAGTCCTGCCAAAAACAATATTACCTTAATTTTCCTATGTTTCTAATATGAAGTTTGGTAGGGAAAAGTATATGGATCACTTTTTTGATAAGAGATAGCTAGTGCATTTAAACATGCTCTGTAATAGTGTATTGATTGTAAACCTGTGAATGGGGACTCAGTACCTTTCTACATTGAGGTAGAGTATATGTAGAAGGATCAAAAGTCCAGTTCAGATTTCATGCATTACTGAACCTGGATGGACTGGATACATGTATGTAGGGAATAAAAGATGGTCTTAAAAATAAATCTGACCTCCAGCTTAAGAAGAAGGGAAAGTAAAACCACATGATTTATTTTTAACCTTTCAAATTCAGCAATGTCACCTGGGAGCATGCCTTTGTGTGGGCAGAAGAGGAGATTTGCTGGCAGTAATTCTACTCAGATATTTAACTGATTATATGCGGTCAAGATCAATCAATGTCTCAGGGTCTAAACTTTGACTTTTCCAACCCTTGGTTGCTTGGTTTTAAACATGAGAACAGCATAGCAATTGACACATTTGAGATACCAAGATGAGAGGGGAAGCAACAGGCCAATCAATGACAGGGAGCAAAGCATATTGCTGGCATAATGGAAACTAATGGAAAATATTTTCTATTTAACCGTTTGTACTTACATTTTGACCTCTCCATCTTGATATTTCTCAGAAATGTTACAGACATTATAATATGACAAAAAAGCATTAAAAGGTCACTAGGATTTCATTAACTTACAGATATTACAGGTCACAATCCTGAAGCCTTGCAATAAATACTTGACCTAACAGTATTCATTTTACAGTCTGCAAGTTAATGAATCCATTAACAGAACTCAGTATTCCAAAGATCAAATGCAGGATCTCTGTCATTAATTTTATCGTCCACATTACATCCTCTAACACCACCGACACATCTAACTCTGCCCACCCCACCTTTTCAGTTCCAATGGATTCAAACTGAACTTTGGACAAGGATGTCAAGATAAACATGGAAATAGATAAAGTGCATATTAAAATAAGGTAATTGTTGCTGATACATGAAGTTAATCACAAGCATAGACACTAGATCAAACCAATGGCCTCAGGTCATCAGTTTGTGATTTGTTTCTGAAAATTTATATTTAACCTAATGGTGGTTTTGGGTCTCCTTTGCATTCACCCATTCTTGTTTAAGTAAGAGAGGCCTGGATTCCATTCCTGTAACTAGATTAATAGTGGAACAGGAATGCAAATCTACCATGGCGTTTTATTTCCATGACCCTTGTTTTCAAGGCAGAGCAAACTTAGAGCAGCAGTACTACTTCTGAAATATTTCTTGCCACTGGAAGTCACAGAAATTCTTGTGCAGTTTTTCTAAAGGCAGCATCAAAATTAGTTCAATTAGCACCTTGAACAATGTCAGCACCTGGAAATGCTCCCATTTTCTTAGAACCATTCCTTAACATGCTATGGCAAGTCATGGACAGATAATAAATTTATTGGAGACTGACTTAAAAGATGCAAGAAAGGAAGAAGATTGGAAGCAGTTTGGGTCACATTGCCGGCTTTAGAAAGTGCTATAAAAAATGGGGAGAAGCACAGTGACCCACAGGAATAATCACTGCAGTGCACACCTTTCACTACTCAGACAGCCTTTTGTTACCTCTTTCAGCTTGTTTCTTCTTATCACCTTCGAGCCATTGTCTCAAAATCCACCATCCCCTCACCCTACTTGGATTCATCTACTCATCATCTCCCTCTGCACTGTGGGCTCATTCCCTAACCCTCCCTTTCAATCATCATACAGGCTGATGCAGTGTCATTCAGTAACTCAAAACATTGACTATCCCCTTCCCTCCACACACAGTATGCAGCTTGAACCACTGAGCTCCTCCAGCAGATTGCATTTGTCAACTCTTTATCTTTCATATACCACCTCTCCTCTGTCTCTGTCTGTCTCCCTCTTTCTGTGTCTGTCGCTGTCCCCCTCTCTCTCACACTTTCTGCCTCTTTTGCCGCTGCCAAGCCGCAACCCCTGCAATGTCTGATAATTGCTGAATCTCTGAAAAGCTGAGGGAACCTCAGTAAATCTAGGTTAATGTCTTAAAAGACTAAGTACGAAGGAACATTCTGTTCTGTTTTATTGGACATTAAAAGGCAAAATGAGGTGCCAGTCTAAAAAGCTGCTCCTAAATCCCAAAGATGACAGAAATGTATGTCAGGCTATTTTTCAGGTTGCTGGGGTGACCATCTGGAAGAAGTGTTAGACCTCTTCAATAAGTAAGCAACAGGCACTTAACTTTTCCAGATACACTCTACCATATTGCTGAGCATGACTGTTGAATATTTAATATTTCAGTAATATTTGAGTAATATTGCAAGTATATTGTTAGAGTAAGCATTTTTGTTTTTTACAAAATGCATTGTAGGCTATGTGTTATCTCTCAGCTCCCTTGTTTTCCTTTCAATTAGCTTTAATGTTTTGAATTTACAAAACATTACAGTGGTGATGAGGAAGTTTTAAACAAACCTGAGATGATGACCTACCTGTTGAAGTGCAGTGAGACATATGAATTAAAATAAAGCACAGCAAGATGTTTGAGTTTAAAAAAGTGCACTGAGAAATGTTTGAGTGAAAAAAAGTTCAGCATATGTTTCTTTGGAAGCAGACCCAGACTGTTGAGTTAAAAAAAGGCAAAAAATTGAAGAATCCGTGGGTTAATAGACAATGAGTACTGAGAGATAATCATCTTAAAAAAAAGGGGCAGAAATGACTGGCTACATTTTTAAAAAGATGCATTTGATTGCTCAATGGATAACAAATCATTTATACTAAGCTAATTGTGCAGTATTTTGAAGCAAATGAAGTAGCCAATGAGAAGCAAGCGCTAGTTTTGCTGAATGCATTGGGTTTAAAGGCATACAGGTTGCTTAGAAATTTATCTTTTCAAACCAAACCAGCTGAAATGAGCTTTGTTGCTATCATGGAAGTAACGCAAGGACATTTAGAACCAAAAGCATTGTTGCTTACTGAATGCTTTACGTTTCATAAGCAGATTCAAAAGGAAGGGGAGTTCACTTCAATGTATGTGGCTGAATTGAAGAAGATGTTTGAACATTTTAAGTTCAGTAATGGGCTTGATGCATTGAGAGATCTTTTAGTTTTCGGAATCTTACAAGAAAGTATTCAAAAACAGTTCCTAACTAAAGCACAACTTACATTTAAAAGAACAGTTGAAATTGCTGTATTAATAGAAACTGCAAACAGAGTTTCAATCAGGTATAAATGTGAGCATGAACAAAATTGTAGCGTCTAAACAGAGACTTGCCTGGCCAAACAGACTGTATTACTGTTGTGGCAGAGGGTCACATATACCAGACCAATATAGATTTAAGGGAGAAACTTGCAGAAAATACAAGATAGTAAGACACATACAAAGAGCAAATCAGGCAGACAAAAATAAGTGGACTGCACAGAGTAGAGAAAAAGATTATAAAGTCAAGTTGCAGTTTCAAAAAGAGCACTAATCTGCACACTGTTGATGTAAAACTGATAATGATGAAAGTGACACAGGACCGCATAGACTTGAGATTTACATTGTTAAAACTAACATAAGATAGGTAACATGGCTTACACTAGGAGTGAACAGTAAATTAATTAAAATCATTTTGCTGTTTCAGTCATTTCAGAAAATGAGTTTGACTGCCATTTCAAAGATACTAAACTGAAGCCTGCAGATACCCAACTACGAGGAAATCTGCAGATGCTGGAAATTCAAGCAACACACACAAAAATTGCTGGTGAACGCAGCAGGCCAGGCAGCATCTATAGGAAGAAGTACAGTCGACGTTTTGGGCCGAGACCCTTCGTCAGGACTAACTGAAAGAAGATTCAGTAAGAGATTTGAAAGTGGGAGGGGGAGGGGAAGATCCAAAACGATAGGAGAAGATAGGAAGGGAGGGATGGAGCTAAGAGCTGAAAAATTGATTGGCAAAAGGAATACCAGGTGGGACGGGAGGCCTAGGGAGAAAGAAAGGGGTGGCAAAACCCAGAGGATGGGCAAGGAGTTATAGTGAGAGGGACAGAGGGAGAAAAAAGGGAGGATAAAAAGGGGGAAAGAAAATAAATAAGTAAGGGATGGGGTACGAGGGGGAAGTGGGGCATTAACAGAAGTTAGAGAAGTCGATGTTCATGCTATCAGGTTGGAGGCCACCCAGACGGAATATAAGGTGTTGTTCCTCCAACCTGAGTGTGGTTTCATCTTGGCAGTAGAGGAGGCCCTGGATAGACATATCCGAATGGGAATGGGACGTGGAATTAAAATGTGTAGCCACTGGGAGATCCTGCTTTCTCTGGCAGACAGAGCATAGGCGTTCAGTGAAATGATCTCCGAGCCTCATTCGGGTCTCGCCAATATATAGAAGGCCGCATCGGGAGCACCGGACGCAGTATATCACCCCAGCCAACTCACAGGTGAAGTGTCACCTCACCTGGAAGGACTGTCTGGGGTCCTGAATGGTGGTGAGAGAGGAAGTGTAAGGGCATGTGTAGCACTTGTTCCACTTACAAGGATAAGTGCCGGGAGGGAGATCAGTGGGAAGGGATGGGGGGGTGGTAAACGAATGGACAAGGGAGTCGCGTAGGGAACGATCCCTGCGGAAAGCAGAAGGGGTGGGAGGGAAAGATGTGCTTAGTGGTGGGATCCCATTAGAGGTGGCGGAAGTTACAGAGAATTATATGTTGGACCCGGAGGCTGGTGGGGTAGTAAATGGGGAGCTACCATTCCCATTCTGATATGTCTATCCACAGCCTCCTCTACTGTCAAGATGAAGCCACAAGTCTCACCAGCCTTGTTATCTCTTGGCTCCCTTGTTTTCCTTTCAATTAATTTATTTATGTTTTGGAGTCACAAAATATAACAATGGCAAGGAACAATAACTGAGCTGCTTAGTTCAGGTTTCTAAGTGTTGGCACCAAAAGCCAAGTTTTAAGCAAATCAAGTAAATTCACATGTCTCCAGAAGGAGAGACTTTCATTTACTCTATGGTGGTCATATCATGTCTCTCACCAGTCACCCACTCGTTACTTTCCTCTTATCCTAAACATTACTTCAATGGCATGTGCAATAAGACCAAAAGATATAGAAGCAGAATTAGGCCATTTGGCCCATCGAGTCTGCTCCGCCATCTCATCTTGGCTGATCCAACTTTGCTCACATCCCCAGTCTCCTGCCTACCCTACCCCCCACCTTGTAATCATTCATGCCGTAAACAATCAAGAAACTATACACCCCTGCCTTAAATACACATAAAGACTTTGCCTCCACAGCTGCCTGTGGCAAAGAATTCTACAGATTCACTACTCACTAGCTAAAGAAATTCCTCCTCATCTCCTTTCTAAAAAGATACTCCTTGATTCTGAGGCTGTGTCCTCTGGATTTAGACACTCTCTCTATATGAAACATCCTTTTTATACCCACTCAATTAAGACCTTTCACCATTCAGTAGGTTTCAATTAGGACACACCACATTCTTCTAAATTCCAGTGAATTCAGGCCCAAAGCCATTAAATGCTCTTCATATGACAAACAACAGGAATTCTGCAGATGCTGGAAATTCAAGCAACACACATCAAAGTTGCTGGTGAACGCAGCAGGCCAAGCAGCATCTATAGGAAGAGGCGCAGTCGACGTTTCAGGCGGAGACCCTTCGTCAGGACTAACTGAAGGAAGGCTTCCTTCAGTTAGTCCTGACGAAGGGTCTCGGCCTGAAACGTCGACTGCGCCTCTTCCTATAGATGCTGCTTGGCCTACTTCATATGACAAACTGTTTAATTCTGGAATCATTTTTGTAAACTGCTATTGAACCCTCTCCAGTTTCAGCACATCCTTTCTAAGATAAGGGGCCCAAAACTGCTCACAATGCTCCAAGTGAGGCCTCACCAGTGCTTATAAAATTTCAACATTACTTTTATATTCTAGTCTTCTTGAAATGAATGCTAATATTCCATTTACCTTCCTTACCACGGACTGAACCCTGCAAACTAACCTTTAAGGATTCCTGCACAAAGACTCCCAAGTCCCTTTGCCTCTCTCCGTTGAGAAAACAGTCAACATTTTCATTTCTTCTACCACAGTACATGACCATTCACTTCCCAAAACTGTGTTCCATCTGCTACTTCTTTGTCTATTCTCCTAATCTGTCCTTCTGTAGCCTCCCTAGCCTCTCTAAAACTACCTGCCCCTCCACCTTTTTTCATATTTTCTGCAAACTTTGCAACAAAACCATAAATTCCATCATCCAAGTCACTGACATATAACAAGAAGCAGTCCCAACACAGATCCCTGTGAAACACCACTAGTCAACAGCAGCCAGCCAGAAAAGGCTCCCTTTGTTCCCACTTCCTGCCAATCAGTCACTGCTTTAGCCATGCTAGAATCTTTCCTGTAATAACAGGGGCTTGTAGCTTGCTAAGCAGCCTCATCTGTAACACCTTGTCAAAGGCCTTCTGAAAATCCAAGTACACAACATCAACCAATTCTCCTTTATCCATCCTGTTTATTATTTATTCAAAGAATTCCAACAGATTTGTCAGGGAAGATTTTCCCTTGAGGAAACCATGTTGACTATGGCCTATTTTATCATGCGAACCCAAGTACCCTGAGACCTCATCCTTAATAATCGACTCCAGCTTCTTCCCATCCACAGAGGTCAGACTAACTGACCTATAATTTCCTTCCTTCCGCCTTTCTCCCTTCTTGAAGATTGGAGAGAGTGATTCTTGAAAAATCATCACTAATGGCTCCACAATCTCTTCAGCCATCTCTTACAGAACCCTGGGGTGTACATTATCTGGTTCAGGTGACTTATCTACCTCCAGACCTTTCATTTTCCCAAGAACCTTCTTTCTACTCATGGTAATTTCATACACTTCATAAGCCCTGACACCAGGACCTTCCACCATACTGCTAGTGTTTCCCACAGTGAAGACTGATGCAAAATACATTTTCAGTTCATCCACCATTTCTTTGTCCCCTAATGGTCCAATATCTGCTCTTGCCTCTCTTTTACGCTTGATGTATCTGCAGAAACTTTTGGTATCTTCTTTAACATTATTGGCTAGCTTACTTTTGTGTTCCATCTTTGCCTTCATTTAGTCTGTTTTAGTTGCATTCTGTTGGTTTATAAAATCTTTTAAGTCCCCTAACTCGCATTAATTTTTGCTCAATTATATGCCCTCTGTTTGGCTTTTACATTGGTTTTGACTTCCCTTGTTAGCCATGGTTTTGTGATCTTGCCTTTAGAATATTCCTTCCTCTTTGGGATATATACATCCTGATCCTTCTAATTTACTTCCAGAAATTCCAGCCATTGCTGCTCTGTTTTTATCCTTGCCAGTGTTCTTTTCCAATCAATTCTGGCCAACTCCTCTCTCATGCCTCTGTAATTCCCTTTACTCCACTGTAATACTGATACATCTGACTTCAGCTTCTCCTTCTCAAATTTCAGGGTCTGATAGATAGTGAACTTTTGATCGATAACCATGTAAATGGGTGGGCTGTCCATTATGGCATGGCAGACTCTGGCATAGGGATGTGATGTTGAGGCTCTATAAGGTGCTGGTGAGCCCTCACTTGGAGTACTGTGGGCAGTTTTGGTCTCCTTATTTAAGAAAGGATGTGCTGACGTTGGAGAGGGTACAGAGAGGATTCACTAGAATGATTCCGGGAATGAGAGGGTTAACATATGAGGAACATTTGTCCGCTCTTGGACTGTATTCCTTGGAGTTTAGAAGAATGAGGGGAGACCTCATAGAAACATTTCAAATGTTGAAAGGCATGGACAGAGTGGATGTGGCAAAGTTGTTTCCCATGATGGGGGAGTCTAGTACGAGAGGGCATGACTTAAGGATTGAAGGGCGCCATTCAGAACAGAAATGCGAAGAGATTTGTTTAGTCAGAGGGTGGTGAATCTATGGAATTTGTTGCCATGGGCAGCAGTGGAGGCCAAGTCTTTGGGTGTATTTAAGGCAGAGATTGATAGGTAGCCAGGGCATCAAGGGTTATGGTGAGAAGGCAGGGGAGTGGGACTAAATGGGAGAATGGATCAGCTCATGATAAAATGGCGGAGAAGACTCGATGGGCCGAATGGCCGACTTCTGCTCCTTTGTCTTATGGTCAAAAAAGTCAAAAATGTGAAGTTGAGGCTGATTTCTTCTCGCACCTGTAGCATGTACAACACATAGTTGTCAGGAATGACCATGTGTAAACCAACATAAAACACATCACACCAAGTTCGTCTTTAGATCATTCTCCAAGCTCACACTGTCCACCTTGAGAGTTATTGTAAATCATTGAAGTTATTGTATACTAGGTAATGCACTCTCCTTTGGGGAAATGTATTCAGGCTGCTCATTTGCTTTTAATATTGTCTCCAAAGGTGATCTATAAGTGGCTCCAAACACACTGCTGGAGAAGAACAATTAAATGGAAAACCGGACTGCACATTGAAGAGAAACCTGCATAGGCAGTTGTCATGGGAACACATGAATGAGGGTCAGCTCAGAGACTGGTAGGAGACAGTTAGCTGAGCAAAGCCTGCTAACTTCTCATCATAAAGTAATTCTAGTTTGAGGTGCATTCTCCATGTACTCGTTATAGTTAACAGGATTTTTTTTCCCAAGGGAAAATCTAATCTTGGACAGCTAAGTAAGCTCTTTTACTTAACATTATAATAGGACATCTTTTTCAAATAGGCCAGTCAAAATAACGAATGACTACCCGAACACCTCAATTGTAACATAGCCTCAGTGTTGCAATTTTCTTGTCACCTGTGCCATTGCATTTTACTTGTGCCGATACCAGTTCAGAAACACCCACTTAATAGTTATCTCTCAAGTAGAAGACTTATTAAGATGTTTAGCTCATCATGATATGTCCTGTATTTACTGTATATTGCTTAAAAGATGTAGTTGGTAGTGAGACCCTGTCAGTAGAGTATATTTACAGCAGACAGGACAGGTTGAAGTTGGTCTGCTGTGGTTATTTATCTATATAATGACACAACTTGATTCTTTCTGTTTTTTTCTACATTTGCTTCAATACCTTTTAATCAGTTGAAATTCTTCCATTATAAGCTATGCTTGTTTGTAATTGGATATCCAAAGTTTGGACTGCTAAATGTGCTCGTTACTAATGATAATTGGCTGCTCTCCATACCCCTTGTCATTGGGCTTGTGTCTCAGCATTGCTGCAAGTCAGATACCTGCATAATCTGCAGAATCACTGGTACTAGTTTATATTACTGGACTTAGAAACATATATTTGCTTTGGCAAATAGAGCAATGAGCATATCCTGAAAAATGTCTAAAATGACTTTACAAAATAGATTTATAGAGCTCTAAGCCTCCTGAAAAATGTTTGTTAAATTATTTTCAGTGAGTTATCCAAACAATATTAAGCAATGATAAAATTGGCAGTGAAACAAACTAATGTGTCACATTAGAGCCTGGACAAATGATTCCATGAATTTAAAACTTGAAAAAAGTAGACAAAGATTCTCAAACTCTGGTGGTTTGAGAAGACGTTGGAGAAATTAATGCAGCATCTAAGTATCAACATGAAATGTGGAATGTGTAAAATAATCTGCCAAGTGATGTTGAATTGTACAGAACTATTCCAAGTGGAGAGGCCTCTGCTGGTCGGGGTCGACCATGAATGTTGCCTTCGAGCTGCCTACCATCAGTGCACAAGTCTCGGCAGTTCGATGCGGAGAACAAGCTGTTGCTCAAGCAGCAGATACCCCCCCTCCACGCAGCTGATGAATCCAAAGGAACGGCAGAGCCCGATACAGCTTGGCACCAACGGCATTGCATGAGTTGACAGTCAGCATTGAACTCTATGTAGAACTACCTTAGGGATCCCGGCTCTGGATTATTCCTCCAGGTTTACTCCCAAAGCCTTCCCCATGAGTGGTATAACCGCAAGTTAGCAGAGCTTTGAGATCCGAGTTTTCCTTCTCTTAGATGAGGTGCCAACCACAGCTGATAAAGCGACTGGTTTTATGGCACCAGTAACCCACCTTTGCCCCTTCTCCTGTCAGTAGAAGCATTCAACCAGGCTTAGTAGTTAAGCCACATGGAAAGGCCAGGAGCTGGATTTGGTTGTCAGAAGCTATTTGAGACGCAAGCTATTGAGAGCATTTAATAGGTAATGGGAGCTTATTCCCACTAAACCCCCCCCCAAGTATGACAACCATAAGGAACTACCATTCTGAAACTATATCTCAAAATTGGGCAAAGTTCATCAAGTAACAATGTGTTTTACTTCTGCTTGTCATTATTGATGTGTGAATAATCCAGCAATTTGTAGCATGAGAGATATAAATAAAACTCACCACAACTTGCTGGACAAGTTTCTTACAAAAATGTCAAACTCACAAAAATGATAACCTGATCTCAAACCTTATTGTTAGTTTCACGAAATTGCTGAATTTGTGTTTTAATTAAAAACTAAACTCACTGCAGAAGATTGGCAATTTAATGCAGGGTAACATCAGACCCAGAAATTACAAGGATTAATAAGGTACATATTACTGAAAAGTAATTCATCGTCAACAGACCAGAGCGGAAATTGGGGTGGCTCATTTTGCTTTGCTGTATTTAATGAAATTTTTTATTTTGTTTTCATTTTCCTTTTTACCTCACTTTTCTCCTTGTAATCAAATATTTCTTCCCAATAAAAGTTATTGGCTTAAAGTATAACTTTTTATTCTCTGTCTGTAAATCCAATAGGGTCTTTTGTGTCTTTTCATTACTTTCTCTTTCCTCTTTTTTTAACTTTTTCTTTCCCTCTTTATTTTACTTTCTGCAACTAAGTTGAGTCTAGTTCATCTTTCTGAATTCTCTTATATATTACTAGTCTGTGGTTCTGTCATTTGGTAAGGTTCCAAATTCCCTGTTTCCTTTACCATACTATTATCAGTTTATGCAGCAACTTGTGAGGCATAACATCACTGAGCTCAGCACTGAGGTAAAACGCTAAAGTTGGCCTCTGTGCTGTTACTTTCAGTATGACCAGAAATAAAGCCGAGCATACAGACACTGAGGGACTCAGTGTTAGAGAGGAAAACAGCTGATGACAGAGACCCAGTTTTCGATGGCTTACCATGTCACAGAACTTGCTCTGTCAAGACTGCATTGCAATGGCAATCCCACATTAAAAGAAATATGCACAGGAATCATCTAATCGTCGGTGGAAGCAAGTCACCCTTGATCCTGAGGAGCAGCCAAGAATAGCCAACCTTCTTCAGTAAGAAAAAGATGCCAGTTATGAATAGCAATCACCTGCTGTACAAATTCAGCTTATCGACTGCATGATGCATAAACAGCAGTTAGCTTTTTATATGTTGAACTCTGTCGTAACCATTCTCACTTTATCAGTTTTAGATCAGTGCTTGTATAAATAAAACTAATTATTTAACTATTATTTGTTGCCTTTTGGAAAATGATTTCTGTAATTCTATTACTTCCAAACTCTTCTGGCTGGCAGATTGAACTTAATCCCTGCGGAGAAATTTAGATGAAAAAAAGACAGTCAAACATTTTGATTTTTTCCAGGCTCAGTGCTCTCCCTCCCCCACTTACTCAGGATTGGGTTTGAACTCAATGCTATCGTGGCTAAAGGCAGTGTCCCAGACAGTTTTATTGCTTCAGTATGACATCTATTACAGGCACTGTCAATAGTGTGACTGCGTTCCTAATCACCATACCACGCTAAATTGTAACTCCTTAGAGGATGTTTGAAAGCCGGGTCATGCTACTATTATGACTGAACTGGACCTAATGGTTATGAAAGTCTTAATTGAGGATGGGGAAATATGGCATAGAATCTATAAAATGCAGACTGAACAAATCTTTAAATACAAATTTTGTAACCCCTAACAGATGGCGGGTTGATTTTCTTTAATAAAAAAATTTGAATCCATTACCAGACATTGACACATAGCACCCGAAGGTTATATTTTCCATTTGCTAATTCTGATGGCACCAGAACAAAATATAAATTGGAGGGTGGAACATTAGGTAAAACAGCATCTTAGAATAGAGCCCTTTGGATATTTCAGAACTTCATCAGGGTTCTCCATCTGTATTTATTCCAATGTTATCGGAAGAAATATTACCATGAAACTGACAGAGCAGGAGAAAAATAAGGACATTTAGCCCATTTAGTGCCTTGGAGCGTATCTATTATTCAAATAAATCATGACTAATTTGTGATCTAATTGCATACACCTGCATTTTCTTCATGTATCTTGATACCTATGGCAAATAGAAATCTATTAATTTCAGATTGAAAAATAACGTTTGTTCTGACATCAATTGCCACATTGGAAAGGACTTCCAAATTTATACTGTCATTTTATTGTAGAAATGATTTCTAACTGCACTTCTGAAAATCTTGGTTCCAATTTTAGTTCATGTCCCCTGTTCCAGCAGAAATAATTTATATCTGAATTTCAGTTCCACTTAAAATTTAAAATCAATTCACTCCATAAATTTTTAAATTTCTGTGAATACAACTTCAATTTCTGTAGTTTTTCCCCTTTATAATGTAATCTTTTCCTGGTGTCTAAGTATTATTCTGGAGTATGTACACAGTACTGTGCTGAGCAGAAAATTAAATGTTCTTGTTATTGTCCAAAAAGGGTGATGCATATTTTCAAGCACCTTCTACCCCAACTTAAATATAAAGGTCAGTCTTCTATTTGTCTATTTGATCGTTTTCTTTGCCAGTCCATGATATTTTCTTAACTTATGTACATTAACATCCATGAGCACTGTTTCTAGCTTCTCACTCTTTGGCAAGTACTCTGTTCTATCATTATGAATACAAACTTTGTTTTCCTGTGAATGTCTGCAACTATCTCTTTGACCCCCTACAATCAGGCAGGAAGTATCATGGTATTAAGAGAACTGTTAGGATGGGAAACAGCCTCTTCTCCCAGGCCATAAGACTACTGAACTCCCTGCCACCTCCAAGCATTCATCATATATGAAGTGCTAGAAGCATTATCCTGTTTAGTTTTTAACTTGTGCAATAAATGCACTTTATTATTTCTTAATTTATTTGTGGTAATGTTACTCTATGTCTCGTGTGTGTGATTCTTTATGGTTGTTATAACTGAGAATGGTAGTGGGGATAAGCTACCACTGCCTGTTAAATTCTCCCAAAGTTATCTGTCTCCAGTAGCCCTTGACAGCCAAGTCCAGCTCCTGACCTTCACGTGTGGCTTAGCTACTAAGTCCAGTGGAACCATTTCTACTGAAAGGAGAAGGACAAAGGCATCTTAAAACCTGTTGCTTCAGGCAGATGGGACTCATCAGCTATGGTTGCAGCTCATTTAGGAGAAAGAAAACTCTGATCTCAAATGTCCAGTGCCGTGTGGCTATACCCACTCATGGGGAAGGCTTCGGAAGTAAACTTAGAGGAAATATCTGGAGCTGGAATCCCTTAGGCATCCTACGTCAAGTTAATCTCCTGCGACACTGCCTGTGCCAAACTATATTGTTCTCTGTTATTTCTTTGGATTCATCAGTTGTGTAGGGAGCCTGCTACATGGGCAACAACTTGCTCTCCATATTGTACTAGCCGGAATTGTGTACTCTTTGTGTATCATGTAGGTAGCTGCTGCACAACATCCATGGTTGACCCCGACCAACGGAGGCCTCGACAACTGAGTGTGCGTGTGCGTGAGAATTATATGTTCTGTGCTGTGCTTCTTGGCCCAGAGGAACTTTGTTTCATTTGGCAGTATACATGTGTACAATTGAATAGCAAAACTGAACTTGAACTTGAATTTAAGCTGAACTTCGGACTTCGAACTTTTTAAAATGCTGTTTATATTTGTGTTACCAGTAAACTTGAACACATCTCGTTCATCTTACTATAAATGTCACAGTAATATATTTAATGCATGTAGGTTCAGCTCAGCAATCTGTAGATCTTCCTATTATCCTTTCTCTCTATTCCAACCACAAATACAGGATGCCTAAAACAAAAACGGAATCTACTGGTAATATTACATATGTTAGCCAGTAAGAAATAGAAATCAGGTCGCTAACCTTTAATTGGAAATGGGATTAGCTGAAGATATGTTAAACTTTAAGATATAGATAAACATTTGAGGAGTAAATTAAAGGGAAAATCTATGAAGTGGTGGAGTTTAAAGCAAGTTTAAGTGAACGAGGATGAGAAAGTGAAAGTAACTCATAATAAGGAATAAAAGATGGTTTGCAGGAAATATTTGAAAACAATCCTTCAGTTAAAATTTAGAACTATAACATCTTTATTTAAAGACACAAAGATTTGTGAAAGATAAATAAAGATGTATTTTTGGCATAATAAGTTAAAGTCCACCTCTTCCATCCCTGGTGCTGAAGTTAAGCCCTAAAAGTATGAGAATCACAAGAATGTCTATTCAGTACTGATATAATATTCTTGTAATGAAGCAAAGTGCATTTTGCACAGTCCACACCCCCAAAACAACCCTCAGTTTGAAAAAGTAAGTGCACATTTTCACTCACACAGGAGTTAAGGACAGCTGGCAGGCTAAATGGAGATGTCAAATTGTGGTACATCAGTGGAAGACAGGGCTAAAGTAAATTGCTGGAGCAAAGTAGAAGGTGTTTAAATCTAAGTTAACATGTTGCTTTTGCCTTGAAATGCTCAATGGAATAGTGACATACTCAGTAAATGATTTGTAAATGTTCCCTACAGTTCTTAGATCCCAAATAAGCACCAAATAATATCATTGCATCCACTTTTTCCCCTCAGTAGCACAGATCCCTTCAAACACTCACAAATAGGATTATTAAGTGTGTGAGCTGCTGGAGAAGGATGAGCAGAAATACCATGTCTGACACACACTTCCTCTATGCAGGGCTAAAGTTGACTTTATGTCAGAACTCTTCAGCATTTGACTAAAGATAACTTTATCTCTCACAGCCAATTGCTCATGAGATATCTCTTCCATCCTGCAGCAATACTAAGGAGTATTACAAACTGATGCTCCTGCATTAAGCAGCTAATGCATTTGTTATTTCCTGAAGGTGCAATTTTAATTTTAAAAAGAACACTTTTAAGATTTGATGTTTTTATGTTATTTGACAGTTTACTGCTCTATAAAGCTGCCTAGCATCACCCTGCTGCTCTTCCAGGAAAATAAGAAAAACTAAAAAAAGATTGCATAATATAGCAAAAGTGGAATGTATGGTAAACCAAGGATTCTTGCTATACATTATAACCCATCTGGTGAACCAAGTAAAGATTTCAAAACACATAATGACCTTTGTACTAGAAACAATCCTGTCCGTATCTAATCATGATTGATTTAAAAAAAAAGTAATTTTTACCCCCAGCCTGTTCTGTTTGAAGGGTAACAAAATATAGTTGGTCTGAGCACCTTCTGATCCTTATTCTGTGCTACTAGCTGACCTTTGTTACTAGGTGTCCTATAAGATGCCTTTGATTCAAAAGTGCAAAGAATTCTCCATTATTCCAGCTCTTGTGGTTACCAGTTACATTTGTTGGAAAGTGTGTTTCTGTGTAAGTCTGATAAGGTCAAGATCAATTGTGACGAGCACACTATCAAATAGCTCTCAAAATAATTTAATGATTAAGCTCAAAATGAGAAATGGCTCTCTGTGCAAGGTACCAGAGGGTGACTGGCACCTGTGAGGAACAGAGAGAGCCAGAATAAAATAAAAGCTGATTCCTTGTTTGTATTTTCATATTTTAGTATTGAGAACTGTTTGCAGTAGTGGACAGGGTTAATTTATGTTTGGATTACAGTGAGGAATTGTGCGTAATGAAACACTAATTATAGCCCCAGGTCTTGTTTCCTCAAAGGAAATTGTATGGCATGCCTGTCTTACTTAACTGGTTCCAGATTGCTTTTGGACTGTGAGTCCATGTGCTTCTGTTTGAGAGGAAATCCGTTTTTATACAATGTACCAAGCAACAATAGAACAGCTCAGACACAAAAAAAAAATCAAATTTATGAGTTTGGAGTTATTTGGCAGGTGTGGTTCAATTTTTCTATAATGTAAGCTATTTAATACAATTATCCTTTGTATGTATAAGTATAGTTTATTGGGGTTGTGGGGAAATTAATAATTTTTCCTAAGCTCATTTAATCAGAAAGAGGAGAACAACCTTCTAACTATGTTTTGCGAGAATACATGTATGTCTACTCCAATAGACACCAGGCTGAATCTAGTTGGTCCAGTAGTTTCAACAGAACTATTGCCACTCCAACATTGAAGCTAAAGTAAGTCTCACACATACGCCAAGAGCAGGACTTTCCAGCAGATACGTGTCCTGGTGGACTGGACAAATCCATCACTGCATTCCACTGCTTGGACTCCTCATGGTGTTCGATAATGGAGCCCAAACCTGCTGGGATTCCCAGACATCCATTTCACATGCCCTAGTCAGACCTGGCACAGAAAAACAAACTCAGCTGATATAGATTGAGATTGAAGGCAGGCCGATTGAAAACAAAGAGAAAGGTAAATTATTGTTTAAAATTATTTGTGCCAATTAGATGCTCTCAATTACTTAAAGTTGCTTTTGTGTTTTTAGTTTTGTTATTTCAGCTTCTAAAATTAGTAATCCTTATTTTGCTTATTTACTTCAACCTTAATACATTTTAAATACTTTTGGATGTCAGAGCCATTTAAAAAGTGTTCACTTAAATGACAGCTTTGACAGACAGGAAGTTCAGCACCAAGGTTTATCCTCTGTCAAAACGTCAGGGTGCATTTTAGGGGTGGGGTTTACACACTGTGCTGCCTGAGGCTCAGTTACCTTTTGGACCTTGCTGGTGGACTTGAGGGTGTGAAGGGCCAGCAACAATGGCTTGCTGCATCTGGCCCACATTAGTATTGGTTTACAAGACCATGGGTAAGTCTGTTCCATCATAGGCACCTTGAATCAAAAAGTCATACAGTATGTAACCAAACCTTTCAGCCCACTGAATCCACTCCAACCGTCAAACACCCATTTCAACTAATCCCATTTTATTCTCCCCAAAACTCTTCCTGGATTCTACACTCACCTACACACGAGGTACGATCTACAGTGCCCAGTTAATTTATCAATCTGCGCATTTTTGTGATGTGGGAGGAATGATCCCTCATTAATAAGTACATCACTTTGGACAGTGTTGGGGAGAACAATCTGCCAAGGGGAAGCCACAGCACCTTGGTCTTCGGCTTTGTAGCTCAGCTGGAGAGGGGCGGAGTGCAGTTCTGATAGGGGATTCCATAGTTAGAGGAGAAGGCAGGAGATTCAGTGGATGCAAAAGAGACACCCAGATGATACGTTGCCTCCCAGGTGCCAGGGTGAGGGATGTCTCGGATTGGGTCCACAGCATGCCGAAGGTGGGGGAGATAAGCAGCCAGAAGTCAACATCAACGATTTGGATTATGGAATGGATGGCTTTGTGGCTAAGTTTGCTGACAATACGAAGATAGGTGGAGGGGCCGGTAGTGCCAAGGAAACGGAGAGTCTGCAGAGAGACTTGGATAGATTGGAAGAATGGGCAGAGAAGTGGCAAATGAAATACAATGTTGGAAAGTGTATGGTTATGCACTTTGGCAGAAAAAATAAACAGGCAAGCTATTATTTAAATGGGGAAAGAATTCAAAGTTCTGAGATGCAACGGGACTTGGGAGTCCTCGTACAGGGTACCCTTAAAGTTAACCTCCAGGTTGTGTCAGTAGTGAAGAAGGCGAATGCAATGTTGGAATTCATTTCTAGAGGAATAGAGTATAGGAGCAGGGATATGATGTTGAGGCTCTATAAGGCGCTGGTGAGACCTCACTTGGAGTACTGTGGGCAGTTTTGGTCTCCTTATTGAAGAAAGAATGTGCTGACATTGGAGAAGGTACAGAGAAGATTCACTAGAATGATTCCGGGAATGAGAGGGTTAACATATGAGGAATGTTTGTCCGCTCTTGGACAGTATTCCTTGGAGTTTAGAAGAATGAGGGGAGACCTCATAGAAACATTTTGAATGTTAAAAGGCATGGACTGAGTGGATGTTGCAAAGTTGTTTCCCATGATGGGGGAGTCTAGTACGAGAGGGCATGACTTAAGGATTGAAGGGCGCCCATTCAGAACAGAAATGCGAAGAAATTTTTTTAGTTAGAGGGTGGTGAATCTATGGAATTTGTTGCCACGGGCAGCAGTGGAGGCCAAGTAATTGGGTGTATTTAAGGCAGAGATTGATAGGTATCTGAGTAGCCAGGGCATCAAAGGTTATGGTGAGAAGGCGGGGGAGTGGGACTGAATAGGAGAATGGATCAGCTCATGATAAAATGGCGGAGCAGACTCGATGGGCCGAATGGCCTACTTCTGCTCCTTTGTCTTATGGTCTTATGGTCTAAGTCATGATACATATTTCTGCCAACAACATAGGTTGGAAAAGGAAGGAGGTACCGAAGACAGAATATTGGGAATTAGGTAGAAAGCTGAAAAGCAGGGTCTCCAGGGTGGTAATCTCTGGATTGCTGCCTGTGCCACACGTCAATGAGGGTAAGAATAGGATGATCTGGCAGATGAATATGTGGCTGAAGGATTGGTGCAGGGGTCAGGGTTTCAGATTTCTGAGTCATTGGAGTCTCTACAGAGGAAGGTAAAGTTCTGGGCAAAAGCATTAAGCACATCTATGTAGCTAGGGCATCTAAGACTTTGGTACAGTATTTGTCAATGTGGAGCGGAGAGCAAGTCTGTTAACATAGCGGGAGCAAAGGTGGTTGGGAATAGGGAGGGTGGAGTGCCATGGGAGGGGTGTGGGACAGATGGTAGAGAAGGAGTGCCAGGGCAGGGGAAGGGGTTGTGGCCCTGAGACATCAGGCAAGGTCATTTGATTCTAAACAATTGCTTTATTGATCATTACAATGTTTCCCTGGTGCTTCCCACTCCCCCCCACTTCCCCTTTTCCTAATCACGATTCCTCTCACCCTGTCCCCTTCCCACTCTCAGTCAACAGTAAAGACTCATATCAGAATTAGGTTTATCATCACTCACATATTATGAAATATGTTTTTTTTTTGTGCAGCAGCAGTTCAGTGCAATGCATAATGCTGAAGGGTCCTGATGAAATGTTGACTGTTTACTCTTTTCCATACATGCTGCCTGGCCATCCGAGTTCCTCCAGCAAAAATGTGTTACTTTGGATTTCCAACATCTGCAGATTTTCTCGTATTTGTGACATAAAATTGTTACAGTAATGTGCAAAAGTCTTGGACACACATACATATAGCTAGGGTCACAAACAAAAGAAAATCTGCAGAAGCTGCAAATCAATGTACTACACACAAAAAGCAGGCGGAATTCAGTAGGCCGGGAAACATTTACGGAAAAGAGTAACCAGCCAATAGTTAGGGTACCTAAGACATTTGAACAGTACTCTATGACATGTACAAAATGAACTGGTTACACCTGAACCTACAGGGGATCAATATCCTTGTGAGCAGGTTTGCTAGAGCTGTTGGGGTGGCTAAAATTAATTTGGCGGGGGAAGGGAACCATTGTGATAGGGCTGAGGATGGAGCAGTTGGTATACAAGTCAATGCAGTTGCATTTTGACTGTGAGGAAGGACAGGCAGATGATAGGGCAAAATTGCAGTCAGTGGGCTGAGTTGAAGTGTAACATGAGGAAAAATCTAAATGGGTGATGAATACAGGACTGAAGGTGTCATATTCAAATGAACGCAGTATATGGAATAAGGTAGACTCTCTTGTAGTGCTGATAGAGATCGGTAGGTATAATGTTGCAGGCATCCCTGAGTTAGGACTGCAAGCAGCTCATAATTTGGAACTTGACATCCAAGGATACACTTTGTATTGAATGGGCAGGCAAGTAGGCAGAGGGGGTGGTGTGGCTCTGTTGGCAAAAAATGAGATCAAATCCTTAGAAGGAGGTGACATAGGGTGGAAGATGTGGAATCCTTGTGGGTAAGTTTAACAAATGCAAGGGTAAATAGATCCTGATGGGAATTATATACAGGGCTCCGAAGAAGCCAGGAAGTGGGCTGCAAGTTACAATGGGAGATAGAAAATCCATGCAAAAAGGGTAATATTATGATAGTCATGGGAGATTTCAATATGCAGGTAGACTGGGAAAATTAGGTTTGTGCTGGATCCCAAGAGAGAGAATTTGTAGAATGCCTATGAAATGTCTTTTTAGAGCAGCTTGTCGTTGAGCCCACCGGGGGAAAAGCAATTCTGGATTGGGTGTTTTGCAGTGAACCATATTTGATTAGTGTGCTGAAGGTGATCAAAGCCTTAGGAGGCAATGATTATAATATGATAGAATTCACCCTGCTGTTTGAGAGGGAGAAGCTACTGTCAGATGTACCAGTATTACAGTGGAGTAAAGGGAATTACAGAGTCATAGGAGAGAAGCTGGTGAGAGTTTATTGGAAGGGAAACTAGCAGGGATGATGTCAGAATAGTAATAGCTGGAGTTTCTGGGACAATTCAGAAGCCACAAAATAGATTCATTCCAAAAATGAAGTATTTTCAAAGGAGAATGAGGCAACTGTGGCTGACAAGGGAAGTCAAAGACAGCATAAAAGCAAAAGAGAGGGTATGTAATATAACAAAATTTAGTGGGAAGTTTTATTGGGAAACTTTTAAAAACCAACAGAAGGCAACTAAAGATCCATGAGGAGAGAAAAGATGAAATATAAAGGTACGGTAGCCAATAATATCCAAGGATACCATTTTTTTTGCAGATAAATAAAGAGTAAAAGGGAGGTGAGAGTGGATATCAGACAGATAGAAAATGTCGTTGAAAAGGTAGTAATGGGAAACAAAGAAATAGTGGATGAACTTAACAAGTCTTTTGTATCAGTCATCAGTGCGGAAGACAATAACAGTATGCCAGAAATTCAAGAGTGTCAGAAGTGAGTGTAGTTGCTACTACTAAGGAGAAAGTGATTGAGAAGTTGAAAGGTTTGAAGGTACGTAAGTCACCTGGTCCAGATGAACTACACATCAGGGTTCTGAAATAGGAGGCTGAAGGGATTGTGGAGGGCATTGGGAATGATCTTTCAAGAATTGCAAGATTCTTAAGTGGTTCCTGAGGACCGGAAATTTGCAAATGTCAGTCCAATCTTTAAGAACATCAGACCATAAGATCTAGGAGCACAATCAGGCCATTTAGCCTATTGAGTTTGCTCTGCCATTTCATCATAGCTGATCCAATTTTCCTCTCAGCCCCCATCTCCTGCCTTCTCCCCTTACCTCTTCATGCCCTGACCAATCAAGCATCTATCAAATTCTGCTTTAAATATACATAAAGGCTTGGTCCACAGCTGCCTGTGACAAAGTATCCAGCAGGCCCACCACTCTCTGGCTCAAGAAATTCTTCCTCATCTCCATTCTAAAAGAATGCCCCTCTATTCTGAGGGTGTGTCCTCTGGTCTTAGACTCTCCCACGTCCATTCACCATTCATCATTTGATAAGTTTCAACAGGTCAGCCCTTATACTTCTGAATTCTAATGAATACAAGCCCAGAGTCAACAAATGTTCTTCATATAACAAGCCACACAATCCTAGAATCATTTTTGTGAACCTCCTTTGAACCCTCCCCAGCCTCAGCACATTCTTTCCAAGATAGGGGCCAAAATTGCTTACAATGTTACAAGTGCAGCCATCAGCCTCTTATAAAATCTCAAAGTTATATATTTGCTTTTATATTCCAGTCCTCTTGAACTGAATATAGAATAACTGAATATTGTATGTGGCTTCTTCACCACAGATTCAACCTGCAAATTAACCTTTAGGGAGTCCTGCACAAGGACTTCCAAGTCCCTTTGTACTTCAGTTTTAGTATTTCCTCTCCATTTAGAAAATAGTCAACCGTTTCATTTCTTCTACTGAAGTGCATGACCATACACTTCCCAACACTGTATTCCATCTGCTATTTCTTTGCCTACTCTCTTAATCTGTCTAATCCTTCTGTAGCCTCTCTACATCCTCAGTGCTATCTGCCCCTCCATCTATCTTCATATCGTCTACAAACTTTGCAACAAAGCCATCAATTCCATTGTCTAAATCATTAACATATAATGTAAAAAGAATCGGTCCCAGCACAGACCCTGTGGAACTCCACTAACCAACAGCAGCCAACTGGAAAAAGCTCCCTTTATTCCCACCCTTTGCTTCCTGCCAAACAATCACTGCTTTATCCATTCTAGAATCTTTCCAGTAATACCATAGGCACACAGCTTGTTAAGCAGCCTCGTGCGGCACCTTGTCAAAGGACTTCTGAAAAATCAAAGTGCACAACATTGACCGATTCTCCTTTGTCTATCCGGCTTGTAATTTCTTCAAAGAATTCCAACTGATGTGTCAGGCAAGATTTTCCCTTGAGGAAACCATGTTGACTGTGACCTATTTTATCATGTGCCTCCAACTACTCTGAAATCTCATCCTTAATAATTGACTCCAATGTCTTCCCAACCACTGAGGTCAGACTAATTGGCCTATGGTTTCCTTTCCTCTGGCTCCCTTCTTTCTTGAAGAGTGGAGTGATAAATGCAATTTTCCAGTCTTCTAGAACCAGTCCAGAATCGAGTGTTTCTTGAAAGATCATTAACTAATGCTTCCAAAATCTCTTTAGCCTCCACTTTCAGAACCCTGGGGTGTACACTATCTGGCCCAGGCGACTTATTCACCTTCAGACATTTCAGTTACTCAAGAAAATTCTCTCTAGTTGTGATAACTTCAAACACTTCATGACCCCTGACACCTGGAACTTCCACCATACTGCTAGTGTCTCCACAGTGAAGACTGACGCAAAATACTTATTCAATTCATCTGCCATTTCATTGTCCCCCATTACTACCTCTCCAGCATCTTTTTCCAGCAGTCCAATATTCACTCCCGCCTTTCTTTTACACTTAATATAACTGAAGAAATTTTGGAATCCTCTTTAATATTTTTGACTGGCTTACTTTTGTATTCCATCTTTACCTTCTTAATGGCTTTTTCAGTTGCCTTATGCTGATTTTTAAAAGCTTCCCAAACCTCTAATTTCCCACTTATTTTTGCTCTATGTCCCCCCCCCCCCCACTTTTGCTTTATGTTGACTTTGTCTTCCCTTGCAAGCCATGGTTACATAATCCTGCCTTTAGTATACTTCTTCTTTGGGAAGTATACATCCTGTGCCTTCCAAATTGCTTCCAGAAAATCCAACCATTGCTGCTCGGCCCTCATCCCCACCAGTGTTCTTTTCCAATCTGGCCGGCTCCTCTCTCATGCCTCTGTAATTCCTTTTACTTCACTGCAATACTGATATATCTGTCATTAACTTCTCAAATTTCAGGGTAAATTCGATCATATTATGATCACTTTCCCCGAAGGGATCTTTTACCTTAAGGTCTGTAATAAATGCTGGTTCAATGTACAACGCCCAATCCAGAATAACTGATCCACTAAAAAGCCATATCACAGCACTCTAGAAATTCCCCCTCCTTGAATCTGGCACCAGCCTGATTTTCCCAATCTACCTACCTATTGAAGTCCCCCATGACAATTGTAACATTCCCCTTTTGGCATGCATTTTCAATCTCCCATTATAATTTGTAGCGCACATCCTTACTACTGTTTGGGGGCCTGTATACAACTCCCATTAGGGTCTTCTTTACCTTTTCAGTTACTTCGCTCTATTCACAATGATTCCACACTTTCTGACCCGATGTCACCTCTTTCTAATGACTTGATTTCATTCTTTACCAACAGAGCCACACCGCTGCTTCTTCCTTGCTGCCTCTCCTTTTGATACAATCCTTGGACATTAAGCTTGCAGCTATAATATTCTTTCAACCATGATTCAGTGATGCCTACAACATCATACTTCCCAATCTGCAAATGTGCTGTAAATTCCTTTACCGTATTCCGTATACGGCATGCATTCAAATACAATACCTACAGTCCTGTATTCACCCTTTTCAATTTTGTCTGCTTTTTACATTGCAACTCATCCTGCTGACTGCAATTTTGCCCGATCAACAGTCTCTCCTCACTACGCATTGCCTCCGTTTGTTAGGCAGCTACGTAATCTTCAGCGCTATTATCTGCCTTTCCTACAATTCTTCTGGCATTGAAATATATGCAGCTCAGGACACTAGTTGCAACATGCTCAACATTTTGATTCCTAACTTTGTCTGAGGTCTTACCATCACCTGCCACCACAATTTCTTCTCTTACTATTCTGGGACTCTGCCTCCCATCCCTGTTTAAGAAGGGAGGGAGGCAGAAGAAAGGAAATTATGGGCCAATTACCCTGACTTCAATGGTTGGGAAGATGTTAGAGTGCATTCTTAAGGATGAGGTAAAATCATAAAATAGGCCAATGTTAGCATGGTTTCCTTGAGGGGAAACCTTGCCTGACAAATCTGTTGGAATTCGTTAAATAAATAACAAGTAGGATAGACAAAGTATAGTCAGTGGGTTTTGTTTACCTGGGTTTTCAGAAGGCCTTTAACAAGATGCCACACGTGAGGATGCTTAACAAGAGCCCATGGTATTACAGGGAAGATATTAGCACGGGTAGAAGATTGGCTGACTGGCAGGAGGCAAAGTGTTGGAATAAAGGGGGTTTATCCTGTTTGACTCCCAGTGACTTGTGGTGCTCTGCAGGGGTTGGTGTTGGGACCACTTCTTTTCACGTTGTATGTGAATGATTTGGATAATGGAACTGATGTCTCTCTGGCCAAATTTGCGAATGATAGGAAGATAGGTGGAGAGGCATGTAGAGTTTTGGAAGCAGGGAGGACTTTGAAAGATTAGGAGAATGGGCAGAGAAGTGGCAGATGGAATATAGAGTTGTGTAGGGAAGTGCCTAGTCATACACTTTGGTAGAAGGAATAAATGAGTAGACTATTTTCTGAATGGAGAAAAATTCAAAAAATCAGAGGTGCAAACAGACTTGGGAATCCTCATATAGGATTCTTTAAAGTTTAACTTGCAGATTGAGTCATTGGTAAGGAAAGACTAGAATATAAGACCAAAGATGTAATGCTGAGGATTTATAAGGCATTGGTCATTATTGTGAGCATATTGGGCCCCTTATCTCAGAAAAAAATGTGTTGGCATTGGCGAGGGTCCAGAATAGGTTAACGAGATTGAGACCCAGAATGAAGGGGTTAATTTATGAGGAGCGTTTAATGGCTGTGGACCTGCACTCGCTTATTGCCACAGATGGTGTGAAGGCCTAGTCACTGGATATATTTAAAGCAGGGGGTCGAAGAGTTCTTGATTTGTCAGGACATTAACGGTTGCAGGGAAAAGGCAGGAGACTGGGGTTGAAAAGGATAATAAATCAGCCACGCTGGAATAGCAGAGCAGACTCAATGGGCTGAATAGCCTAATTCTGTTCCTATATCTTATAGTCTGATGTGCAGACTTCATACAGGCAGCAAAAGAAATTAAGATTGAATCCAGGCTGCTGGAGATGTGATACAACAGCTTTACCGTCTACTCCATTCTGCCCAAATCATTTGTCTATTCTGATCATATTCTGAAGAGATGATTGAAGAGATCTTTTTGAATGTACCTTCAATGTTGCTATATGTAAAGTTAGAACAACCGTTCCCTTAGAAACACAGAGGGGGTGTGGGGTGTCGATATTTAAAAGAGAAAGTATGAGAAGTTCGATTTACTTGAAAACATGTAGTGAAATTGTTGAGAGTAAAACATTTTTGCAAGTTTGACCTAGTGTATCTGACACTAAGAACTTTTATTCAGAATCATAATCAGATTTAATGTCATTGGCATATGTTGTGAAATTAGTTGTTTTTTGGTAGCAGTACATTGAATAAGAAAAAAAACTATAAATTACAATAAGTATACATAAAAATTAAATTAAATAATTAGTGCTAAAAGAGACAAAAAAAAAGTAAAGAAAAAGTAGTAAGGTAGTATTCACGAGCTCATTGCCTATTCAGAAACCTGACGGTAGAGGGGAAGAATCTGTTCCTGAAAAGCTATTTCTATGCCATTGTCACAATTAGAATACCCAGTCAGCAAAATCTGTGCTCATTACTTTTTTTTTAGAATATCTTTTAAAGCTCCATTATTATGGTTTCATTGTCCATGTAGTTTTTGGAGGTCATAGATATTCTAAATTCTGAAGAAGAAGCCTCTGTGAGTTATTTCCATTAATTTGTAAATGATACATGACTCAGTTACACCTGTGGTAGATGGAGGAAGTGTTCAGGGTAATGTCGAAATATTCAATGAAATAAGTTGCATTATCCTAGCTGATGTCTTTTTTCACTCTATTTGGAGCTATACTTATCCAAGGAAGTAGAGAATATTTTGTCACAGTCCTAGTTAGTACTTGTTAACAGTACTAATACATAGGGAACACAGGAGAGAGGTTCATATTTTCAGAATCCTCTCCCTCAGCTGCAGAGTCAAAGAGCTATAGAGCACTACAGCAAGGAATCAAACCCGTCAACTCCTCTCGTCATGCCAAACTAATGTTCTGGCTAAGTCCCATTGATATGCACCTGCACCATAGCCCTCCATACCCTCCAATCTGTTTACTTATCCAAACTGCTCTTAAGTGTTGAAATCCCCTACAAGAAACACTGTCACAGGAATGCAGTGCCCATCCGGGATCTCCATTACCCAGCTCCTGCTCTCCTCTCACTGCTGCCACCAGGTACAAGAACAGTCAGCCATCAGGCTCTTATATTTGCACAGTTTGTTGTCTAGTTGAACGACTTGGCTGGGCGGTCTTTCACTGATTTTGTTATAGTTACTCTTCTATAGAATTGTTGAGTATGACCACAAGAAAATGAATCTCAGGATTGTAAATGGTGGCATATATGTACTTTGATAATAAATTTACGTAGAACTTTGAACTTTGAAATTGAACCCTCATCCACAACCTCTACTGGCAGCTGATTCCACACTCTCAAAATCCTCTGAGCAATGAAATTCCCCCTAATGTTCCCCTTAATCATTTCACCTTTCACCCTTAACCCATGATCTCTAGCCCATGGTCTCACCCAACCACAGTGGAACTGTTGGATTTTGTTTTAATAATTATTTCTCTGTTGTATATTGATAATGGATAATTTACTGATATTAATGATAATACCATTATCAAAGTGAAGTAGTAATATTTTCCATGATTGCAGACTGCTGTTATGTGGTATTTGTGTGGTATGAAGGTTTACCCAAGTGGGGGAGAAAGAATGTCGTCTTCTGTCTGATGGTAAGTTGACTGAGTTAGCTGTATGACACCTGTGGGGAAAGGTGGCCAAGCTACTAACTAACTTACTTTTCTTTTCTTTTCTTACTTTTCTTTTCTTTTTTTCTTTCTTTCTTTCTTTCTTTCTTTCTTTCTTTCTTTCTTTCTTTCTTTCTTTCTTTCTTTCTTTCTTTCTTTCTTTCTTTCTTTCTTTCTTTCTTTCTTTCTTCCTTTCTTCCTTTCTTCCTTTCTTTCTTTCTTTCTTTCTTTCTTTCTTTCTTTCTTTCTTTCTTTCTTTCTTTCTTTCTTTCTTTCTTTCCCGTGGAATAGGTCCTTTTACCCCATTGAGCCATGCCACCCAGCAACCCACTTATTTAACCTAGGCTAATCAGAGGGTAATTTGCAATTACTAATTAACCTACTAAGCACTATGTCTTTAGACTCTTCTTTGTAAGAAAAGGCAGGTGTAAATAATCAGACAGCAGGCATCAAATCAGCAAAGCATTCATAAAATTTATTGATAAGCTGATCAAAATAATCACCAAAGACCATAATTTTTACCAGTTTGAAGAATCTTTCTGATAATACCCCAGAAGAAACAAATGCTCTATAGCAGACTTACTGATCCTGCATGAAATTAAGAAGTGAGAAAAGCTGTCAAAATATTTCAAGAGTTTGAAATGTTTCTTGTCATATTAATTTTCTTACTCATCTATACAAGGCATGTCAGTGTTGTGAGCAAAATGTTCCAATTTCCTTTTACTCAATAATGTTAATGCTAATTGCTTTTACCCTAATCTTTTTTTCTTGGGCTTCAATTATTGTCTGCAAGACCAACATACATTTCTCATCTTTAGTTGTTCTTGGGAAGGTCGAGGTGAGTCACATTCTTCTTCATCTACAGTAGATCCATGTAGTTAATATATACAAATATTATTGATAATTATATTTCAATATTATCAAATATTGAAAGGCCTATATAGAGTGGATGTGGGAAGTCTAGACTAGAGGGCACAGTCTCAGAATAGAAGGACGTTCTTTAGAACAGAGATGCGAAAAAATTTCTTTAGCCAGAGGGTGGTGAATCTGTGGAATTTATTGCCACAGATGGTTATGGAGCCCAAGTCATTGGATATATTTAAAGCAAAGGTTGATAGTTTCTTGATTAGTAAGGGCATCAAGGGCTACAGAGATAAGGCAGGAGATTGGAGTTGAGAGGGTTAATAAATCAGCTGACTAGATGGGCTGATAGCCTAATTCTGCTCCTGTGTTTTACGGTCTTAATTTGAAAACACCAGGGAAAAGAACCAATTTTGAGGAAGGAAGGGCAAATGTACAAGTTGATATTTGGAAGAGAATTTGAAGGTGATGTTATTCCCATAGAAGATGAAGATCATTTCATCTGAGGTGAGCCAACTGATAAAGATCAATCAGACCTATCTGTTGTTTATCCATGTGTTACTAGCTTCAGTTACTTCATTAATAGTGCAATTAATCACTTGTGTCAAGTGCTATTATGAACTTAAGACAAAGATAACCAAGACAATCAAAGTAGTTGTGATTTCAACATCTACTAATACTGCTTGTTGAATCTTACTGAAGGACATATTGCACAAAGTAACAATGACAAGCTAAAATGAATAGCTTCAGAAAGTGACCATGTAATTAGTAGTGCATTCACCTTCCTCCATCCTTCTCCTTTTCTTCCTGCTTCATGAATGCTCACCTTTCAATTGCTCGCCATTAGTTCTGACAGTTGCATTGCAGAGTATTGCAGGACCCTCCAGAGAGCCCCAGGGATTAGTCTGCTTTCTTGCATTTTGTGAAGGAACATGTTATTCATTGTCTACATTTGCCTATGCATGCAAACAACTGAAGTCAAAGGCATTTTGTCGGTGGATAGGTTTTGCAGTTTGGCTTATTATGTTGACTCAATCCAGTGGAAGAACAGACATATAAAACGAAAAAAAAAGATTATTGCCTGCACGATGTGCTGTGATTGTTTCACATCAGCTGGACATGATGCAAATAGAATCTCATCTAGTTGCATTAAAATTCAGGGATGATATCTGATGTCCTAAGAATCAATGGGATCTTGTGTGATGAGAGCACCAGCAATTGTTATGGAACCATATGCTTGCTCTGTCAGCCGCTCCCTGGGTTTCACAAACAGAGAGCACCAGCACTGTCTTTATGAAATAGTGGATAGCACACCATGAGATGTTTATCCATTGTCTGCCACAACCTTGCTCTGGTTCTTGCTCTGCCTTGGGGGTCATGCCATCTATGAAGCAAGTAGTTTATTTCAACAAAGCACAGACCCTAATACATGCCTCAGGATCAGGCAGGAGATCTCCTCTGGCGAGCAGGGAGTATATCTACAGAGAGCACATCTCCTTTTGCCCTTGCTCTTATCACATCTTCTCTCACTTTTGTGTGCAATCTGCCCATTCTCCTGACTTACTGTATCTTAAAGAAATGCATATTAATATGCCTATCCTCATTGGTTTGTTGAAGCCTGCAACTAGGACAAAACACTAGATTGTATGGTGATTTTAGGAACATTAAGAGACTCTAGGAATCATCAAACCCTTGTAGATTTATGGTGACAACCAAAATAAATCATTTAAAAACAATGGCATCATAATCTAAACCTGGGCTTGATTCTGTCTTCACTATGCCTTCACCTCTTTAGCATTTAAAGTGTTTGACAGAAACTGTCTATGTCTTTTGATACTGTCCTTCTTGGTTTTAATTATGTTTTTTTTTAATGCCTTTGGCTAGCAGCAATCGACGGTTATCCTTAATTTTGCTTTCAGACTGGATTTAATGTAATTATATCATACACAGATGTGAGGTGCATCATCTATACTGCACTTACTGAAGTCATGTTGATACCTTTCCTCTGACAATTCAAGCCATGCCCTCTGCATGTTGTGTTCATAGGACCTTGGTGTGTTGCCCTTTGCCCTCTGCTCCAGGTCCAAATCTTCAAGGCACTCTATGCTTTAGGCAAGTAGTGATCCTTTCCAATAAGTTCTTAGTATTATTTTTTTTTCAGTTCCAGGACTTCCAACTATTATGGATGTAACTTTACTTTCTCCTCTGCAGCCAAATGGACTAATTATGGCTGTCAGTCATTCTAGGCCCACAGAGATACCCTTGAACTAACTTCCAATTTTTTAAAATTGAAAATCTTACTGGTCTCTTGGTGATCTTCTGCTGAGACTGGAACATCCTTTTCAATACAGACAATTTCTTAGATCATTCTACTGGGGGGCAGGCTTATAACTGGGTAATTGTAGAGGGCCTGAGGTCAAATAGAAATCCTTCAACTTTATATCTTGGCTACTATTCAAATTACAAGTGTTTCTTCTAATTTAGAAGGTGATAGGGTAACTATTCTATTTCACTGTGGTTGGTGTATAAAAAACCAAGCAGATTTATAACACATTGGGCTAATGTTTTGACTATGGATTTGCAATATTTAATTAACAAAAAGGATAGACTATATCTTTGATCTCTTAGGAGCTGTTGTTAAGTTTTGTCCTTTCCTTCAAAAAATGCTTAGAGATTAGCTTGCAATTCACATTATTTCCTTGGTTACAACCATTTCTTGCATTGATTCAGGAGATGTTGGGTCAGTGATGAGACAATGTGGATTAGATGCCAAGTACTCAACTATAACAATTTTCAAAGCTATCTTAAAACCACTCAGAGAGTGGTGGGAAACAGAACAACCTGCAAAAGGTGTCGTTTAGTTACAATTACAATATATAAAAGACATTTGGACAGGGGCATGTATAAAAAAAATATTTTTGAGGGCAATAGGCCCAACACAGAGAAATGGGACTCGCTCAGAGTGATGCCATGGCTGTCCTGTACAAGTTGAACCATGGGGCCTGTGTCTGTGGTTATAAAACTATGAGTCTATTTACTTTATACTTTATACTTTATTGTCCCCAAACAATTGATACTAGAACGTACAATCATCACAGCGATATTTGATTCTGCATTTCCCGCTCCCTGGATTACAAATCGATAGAAAATATTAAAAATTTAAATTATAAATCATAAATAGAAAATAGAAAAATGGAAAGTAAGGTAGGGCAAAAAAAAACCGAGTGGCAGGTCCGGATATTTGGAGGGTACGGCCCAGATCCGGGTCAGGATCTGTTCAGCAGTCTTATCACAGTTGGAAAGAAGCTGTTCCCAAATCTGGCTGTACGAGTCTTCAAGCTCCTGAGCCTTCTCCCGGAGGGAAGAGGGATGAAAAGTGTGTTGGCTGGGTGGGTCGTGTCCTTGATTATCCTGGCAGCACCGCTCCGACAGCATGCGGTGTAAAGTGGGTCCAAGGACGGAAGATTGGTTTGTGTGATGTGCCAGACTGTGTTCACGATCTTCTGCAGCTCTTTCTGGTCTTGGACAGGACAACTTCCATACCAGGTTGTGATACACCCTAGAAGAATGCTTTCTATGGTGCATCTATAAAAATTAGTGAGGGTTTTAGGGGACAGGCCAAATTTCTTTAGTTTTCTCAGGAAGTAAAGGCGCTGGTGGGCCTTCTTGGCAGGGGACTCTGCTTGGTTGGACCAAGTCAGGTCATTTGTGATATTGACCCTGAGGAACTTAAAGCTTTTTACCTGTTCCACTTGCGCAGCACCAATGTAAATTGGGTCGTGCAGTCCACTACTCCTTCTGAAGTCAACAACCAATTCCTTCCTCTTGCTGACGTTGAGGGATAGGTTATTGTCTTTGCACCAGCCACCAGGTTCTTAATTTCCTCTCTGTACTCAAACTCATCATTACCTGAGATACGGCCTACAATTGTTGTTTCATCAGCAAACTTATATATTGAGTTTGATGGAAACTTGGCTGCACAATCATGGGTGTACAGTGAGTACAGCGGGGGGCTGAGTAGACAGCCTTGTGGGGCACCAGTGCTCAGAGTGATTGTAGAGGAGAGCTTGTCCCCTATTTTTACAACCTGGGTCCTGTCTGTGAGGAAGTTAAAGATCCAGCTGCAGATCTGAGGGCTGAGGCCCAGGTTCCGGAGCTTAGGAATCAGTTTATTTGGAATGATTGTATTAAAGGCAGAGCTGTAGTCAATGAAAAGGAGCCTTACGTATGTGTCTTTATTCTCCAGGTGTTCTAAGGAGGAATGTAGGGCCAGAGAGATGGCATCTGCCGTTGACCTGTTGCTCCGGTAGGCAAAATGCAAAGTGTCGAGGTTGACCGGTAGGCTGTGGTTGATGTGTGCCATAACCAATCGCTCGAAGCACTTCATAGCAATTGATGTCAGAGCCGCAGGTCAATAGTCATTCAGGCACGCCATCTTGCTCTTCCATATTTTCATGACTTTATCTCCTAATGTTATGCTATGTAATGGTTTATTTACTCTGGTGTTATAGTCACAATGGTTATCTATATTTTTAAATAATCAAATAGTATTCATGAAGTAAAAACAGAAAATTCTGGAAGAACTCCAAAGGTCAAGCAGCCACTATAGAAAATGAAGCAGTTAACATTTCAGGCTGAAGGCCCTTTATCACACCTGAGAAAGTAGGACAGCTTTCCTTATTGTTTCATTGAAAATGCAATTAAGTTTATACTTGCTCAGTTTTTGAATGGGAGGAGGGATTTAGGGGTTGATGTGCCTGTTTTATTTTTGTTTGTTTTTTTTGGGGGGGAGGGTGGGATTTGGATGCTGATTGTCATGCTGCCTTCTTTCCTTTCTTGGTTTTATGGCTGGAAAACTGAAGAGTTGAATACTTTGATAATAAAATGAACCTTTGAAACTTTGAACCCTTGAAGTTAAAGAGTTAACTATACTTTACATATGCTCCTTTTCCTCTGTAAGCTCAGTCTCTCTAATTGACTTTATCTACCCTCCATGCTTCACTGAACATACCTTCACATTCTTTAACATTACATGCTCTAATTTGCCGAATTTATTCATTTTCTTGCGCCAGCATTTGTTACTCATCCCCACTTGTCCCGAGATGCTGGTATTAACCACCTTCCTGAAGATACTTCCAAATATTATTTTGAAAGAAATTTCAGGATTTTACTTCAATGGTGATGCAGGAATGTCAATGTATAATTAAGTCAGGATGGTAACTGTGAGAAACTTATGTTGTGATCCATCTGACATGCTTGATCTTGGTTGTAGTGGTTGCAGATTGAATGTCTGTGAGATGCAGTTGCAAATGTCTAGACAAGTACTTGCAGTGCATTTAACAGATAGTAAACAATGCGTGGTGAAAACAGGCCAGCAACAAATCAGATTTGATGATGTTGAGGCTCCAGAGTTTTATTATTACTGCACTCATGCAATCAAGTGGAGAATATTCCAACATGCTCTCACTAACTGCAGGATTTCCAGTGCCTGATTCAGTCTTGTAGCCACAGTACTGATGTGGATAGTTCTGCTGAGTTTCTTGTGAATAGTAACTCGCATAGTAATTACAGCATTCGGTTTGATGATAATAAGGCAACTGTTATTGGAGGTAGTCATCTTCTGATATCTTTGTGGTGTGGATGTTAATTACTACTAATCAGCCCGTGCTTACATAGTGTCTAGGTGTGTCTTCACACAAGCAAGGACTGCCGTTTTGTTGTGGTGTTCTGCAATCATTAGTAAAGTCCCAGTTTTGATCTCATGATGAAAAGAAGGCCAATGATGCAGCAGCGGAAGACATTTGGGCCTGAGCCAAAGGCCTGAGGAACCTCTGCAGTGATATCCTCAGGACAGGATGTTTGTCTTCCAAAATTACAGCTATTTTCTCTTTGTGCAAGGTATAGGGGCAATCACAATGCTTTATTCTCGTGCCAAACAATTTAACACATTGTGGTATATGGTCTAACATTATTTTCATTTTGACCAGGAGTGTATAGAAAGAAGCACTGTTGGTTATTGTCTGCATTAGTCTGCAAATGTAAGGCCATAAGACATAGGTACAGAATTAGGCTACTTAATCCATCGAGTCTACTTTGCAATTTCATCACGGTTGATTTATTAACCCTCTCAATGCCATGCTCCTGCCTTTTCCCTGTAACCTTTGATGCCCTGAATAACCAAGAACTGATCAACCTCTGCTTTAACTATACTCAGTGACTTAACCTTCACAGTCTTCCATGCCACTGAATATCACAGATTCACCACCCTCTAGTTAAAGAAATTACTTCTCATCTCTGTTTTGATATCCCTCTATTCTGAGGCTGTGGCTGCTGGTCCTAGACTCACCCCCTGTAGGAAGCATCCTCTCCACATCAGCTCTGTACAGGCTTTTCAATATTCGATAGGTTTCAAGGAAATTGCCCTCAGTCTTCTAAACTACAGTGAGCACAGTCTCGGAGCCATCAAACGTTCCTCATACGTTAACCCTTTCATTCCTGGAATCATTCCTGTGAACCTCCTCCAGATCTTCTCCAATGTCAACTACCTTTTCTTACGTAAGGAATCCAGAACTGCTCATTATAGTCCAAGTGTGATTTAACCAATGCTTTATAAAGTCTCAGTATTACATCCTTGTTCTTATATTCCAGTCCTCTCAAAATGAATGCTAAAATTGCATTTGTCATCCTTATCACTGATTCACCCTGCAAGCTAACCTTTTGAAGATCCTGCACAAGGACTCCCAAGTCCCTTTGCACTTCTGATTTTTGAATGTTGGCCCTGTTTAGGAAATAGACCATGCCTTTATCCCTTCTAGCAAAATGGATAACCTACACGTCCCTACACTATATTCCACTTGGTACTTCTTCAACACTATCTGTCCTTCCACCTATCCTTGTATCACCTACAAACTTGACAAAAGGTCATTCATTACATATTCAAATTGTTGATATATAACATGAAAAGAAGCGGGTCCCAATACTGACCCCTGCAGAACACCACAAGTCACTGGCAGCCAACTAGATAGGCCCCCTTTATTACAACTCTTTGTCTCCTGACAGTCAGCCAATCTCCTTTCCACACTAGTATTTTCCCTGTTATACCATGGGCTCTTATCTTGCTAAGCAGCCTCATGTATGGCACCTTATCAAAGGCATTCTGAAAATCAAAGTAAACAACAACCACTGACTCTCTCTTGTCTATCCTGCCAGTTACTTCCTCAAAGATTTCGAACAGATCTTTCAGGCAAGATTTCCCTTTCAGGAAACCATGCTGACTTTGGCCTACTTTAGCAAACACCTCCAAGTACTCCGAAACTACCTCCTTAATAATGGATTTCAACATCTTCCCAGCTACTGAAGTCAGGCTAACTGGCCTATAATTCCTTTCTTTCTGCTGCCTTCCCTTCTTAGAGAGCGGAGCAACATTTGCAGATTGCCAGTCTTCCGGAAAGAATCACTAATGCCTTGACAATCTCTTAAGCTACCTTTTTCAGAATCCTGTGGTGCACACCATCTGGTTCAGGTGACTCGTCTACTTTCAGAGCTTTCAGTTCCCCAAGCACCTTCTCCTCTGTAAGGTGAAGGGAACAACTACACTTACTTCTGGCCCTTGACACTGTCTAATTTCTGGCAAAATACAGATTAAACTCATCAGCTATTTCTTTATCCCCCATTTGTACCTCTCCAGCATCGTTTTCCAGCATTTCAATATCTATTCTCACCTCTTTTTTATTCTTCATTTCTGAAAAAATTTTGTGATGTTCTTTTATATGATTGACTAGCTTACCTTGGAGGCCTGTTCTTCAGCCTCTTCCTTAACACCCTATACTCACCGTGGAGGACTTCTTCCCCCTTTCTACCGATGTTATTTGTGCCAATGTGCACCACAACCTCCCTCTTGAGAATCTTTTGCAGCTGCTCTGAGACATTCTGGACCTTAGCACTTGGGGACAACATGCATCCTGGCTTCTCCTTCATGGCAACAGAATTTGCTGTCCACCTCCCTAACTATCAAGTCTCCTATCACTGTTGCTCTGCCTAACTTTACCCTTCCCTGCTGAGCCTCAGAGCCGGCCACAGAACAACTAGCCTGGCTGGGGCTGCTGTGCCCTGAAAGGTCACACCACTCCCCAGCAGTATCCAAAGGGGTATACAAAAGGTTATTGCTAAGGTGAATTTCCACAGGGGAAGCCTGCACTGACTGCTTGTCCCCTTACTTCTCCTGGTAGTCACCCATCTACTATCTGAAGCCTGCACTCTTGGTGTGATCACCTCAGTAAAAATGTCATCTATGAAGTTTCTAGCCTCCCACGGGGACCTGAATCTATCCAGTTCCTTTTGCAGTTTCTTGGCTTTGTCATCCAGGAGCTGAAGTTAGGTCCACTTCCTGCAGATGTGGTTATTAGGTAGACTGTTAGGTACCCTGAAATCCCACGTCTCACAGGAGGAGCATTCTACTTCCTGAACTACCATCTCGCCTACATCTCTAATTTCTCAAACTTCATTTCTAGCCTGTGCCTGTTCTCATCCAAGCCTGTGGAATTGGAGTCTGTCCTCTCCAATGCTGGTTGCTCTTCTTAAACCTCGCTTCTTTTTATTGGCCCATGCTAAACTGCTATTAATCCAAGCAATCTCCCATTCCTCAGACAAGACCCCACTCACTGGCATGTAAAACACACAAGGAACTGTTCACAATATAACCGGTGATAACTATAGACAGGAGATGCTGCAGATGCTGGAAATCTTAAGCAGCACTCACAAAATGTTGGAGGAATTCAACAGGTCATTCAGTATCTAGGGAGGGAAATAAACAATTAACATTTCAGGCTGAGACCTTTCATCATGTCCTGATGAACGGTCTCAGCCCAAAACACCAACTGTTTAGTTCTCTCCATTGATACCGCTGAACTTGCTGCAGTCTTTCAGCATGATGTCTTTGTCTTGCCTGCTTATCGCTAAATATCTGGTAAGCTTCCATGAGGCTAAAGGAGATTTTGATGCACAATTAACATGTGGGTATTCTTCCCAAAGCAAGTAGATTGACTGTAAAAGATTAATCCATCAGCTTGGCTGTTTAACAGGTGGGGCATAATTTCTGGAAATAGCCATTTAGGATTGATTTGAGGGAAAGTTTCTTCCTATATAATTGAATCAGATTTATTATGACTGACATGTAACATGAAATTCATTGATTTGCAATGACATAAGAATCTATAAATTACAAAAATAAATAAATAAAGCAAAAAAGGAATAACATGATAGTGTTCATGGGTTCATTGACCATTCAGAAATGTGATGGTGGAGGGGAAGACACTGTTCCTAAGTTGCTAAGTATGGGTATGGGTCTACAGGCGCCTGTACTCTCCACCCACCCCAATGGTAGTCATGAGAAGAGGACATGTCTCAGATGGCGAGTGTCCTTATTGATGGATATCACTTTCTTGAAGAACTGCCTATTCATGCTGTCCTCGATGGTGGTGAGGGATCTGCCTAAAATGGAGATAGCTGAGTCTATAGCCCTCCGCAGCCTCTGATCCTATGGATTGGAGGTTACAACTGGTCAGAAAGATCTCAACTGTGCACCGATAGAAATTTGTAAGAGTCTTTGAAGACATGGCAAATTTCCTCAAGCACCTAATAAAGTAGAGTCACTGGTGTGCCTTCTTTGTGACTGTCATCATCTTCATCATCAACAATCACTCGTAGTTGAGTATAATTCTTCTCCTGGTGGTTGATTTGGTCACTTGTGGGTCTTGAGATGTCTGAAGAAGTCAATCTGTGATCCACAAGTACTATTGCAGTGTTAGCTGGTGTAGGTCATAGAATTGATGGTGGATGTAGCTGGTTGGGTCTTTCCCAGTCTCTCCTTAACACTGAAGCCGCTTACTCTTAGCGGCACAGTGGAAGTATTCTTTGAGCTATGCAGTCCCCTCATTGATTGTCCTTCTCCAGATTTTCCTAACCTGTGCTAATTTCTCCCATACATTCAGATTGATACTACACTTCCTCAGGTGAGTCTTGATATTGTCCTTGTACTGCTTTTTCTGCCCTCCAGGAATGCGCTTTGCATCCTTGAGTTGGCCAAACAGGAGTTGTTTAGGGAGGCGGGAGTCAGGCAAACGGATGATGTGGCTGATCCATCACAATTGGCGTTGAGTCAAGACTGTGGCTATGGAGTTAATGTTAGCTTCCTCCAGGATGCTAGAGTTAGAACACCTGTTCTCCAGCTAACTTTCAGAATCTTCTGGAGGCATCTTTGATGGTAAGTTTCTAGGGATATTATGTGCCTGCTGTATGTTGTTCATGACTCTGCTGCATATAGCAAGGAGGAAAGGACTATAGCTTTATAGACCAGATGCTAAGTGTTGGTCTTGATATCCTGGTCGTTAAAAACCCTCTTTCACAGCCTGGCAAAAGCTCTACTCGTGCAGCCTATTCTGCGATTTACTTCAAGGTCAATGTTGGCTCCTGAAGAAAGAAAGCTGCCAAAATATGGTAAATGATCAGTGTTCTCCATAGGGATGTTGTCAACTTGGATGGTTGGAGACTAAGGAGCTTTATCTGGAGCAGGATGGTGCAGGACTTGGGTTTTCCTGATGTTTAGATCAAGTCCCAGGAACTTGTATCCTCTGGCAAAAACATCCATTATGCACTGCAGATCTTCCACAGAGTGAGCTAAGATGGTGTTCTCCTCTACATATTGGAGATCCATGATGAAAGTAGTAGACACCTTGCTCTTTGTTTTGAACCTGTTAAGGATAAAGTGCCCCCTATCTGTCCTGTAGAGAATCTGGACTCTTTGTGGGAGGTATCAATGTGTTGACACAACTTATCCATCAATCTGTCTCCTCCCTTTACATCTCCTCATTGCCCAGTTAGATTCTACCAACAATGAGTGGTGTCACTGGCAAATTTATAGATGGCACTTGAGCTGCGCTTAGTCACACAGTTAAGAGTGTAGCAATATAAATCTTCAAAATCCACTTCCTCACAGAGCTGTTGTAATGTTAGTCAATGAACCTATTCTGGACCAAACAGGTGGATTTTCAAATACCAAGGAAATCAAGGAATATGTGGACGAAGTGTGACAATAGGCTAGGGACCAGAATCGGCCATATTATTTAAAGCAGAAGTAACTTCAAGGGGTCACATGGCTTCCTCTAGCTTCTATTTCTTGTGTTCTTCAGCACACCAACCTTCTTCATCCTGTCCATGTATATAATTGACAAATGTTTCAGCTGCCTGCTCATTTATGATTGATATATGTAGTCAAAACTAGTATGGTTTGTTGGCTTATTTGTTCAAGAAGGCAACCAGTGTTCTGAGTAGCCATAGACCCATTAATTGGGTGTTTGGTATAGGCTTCCTGGAATTGTGCATCATCTGAAATCATTCAAGGGTCTAGAAAGGTGGTTCGTTGCTTTCTAATAGGGGTTTTGGTGGAAGAGGTACAAAGTAGGAGAGATGTCCTATTTCCAAAGGGACGTCAAAGACCCTCCAAATAAACAATGCAAAGACAATGAGAAAGTCCTTATTCGATAGCAAATAGGAAAATGGGATATTGAGAATTTCTCATTTCCAGCCTGAAGAGACTTTCTCAATGGCATTGCCCTCCTCTCTCTGGTCTAAGGCTGGAACTGCGATTGGAGCATGGGATACTTCTGTGAATATGGTCTTAATCAAGTGCAGTTATTTTACACATCCTTCCATACTTGTTTGGGCATGAGAACTGGTGGCAGTCATCCTGGGCAGATATGTCATATTAGGATGAGTAGCCTTCTCCTCCCTCCTTCCTCCTCAAGCAGGTTGATCTGTTCTGAGTGCCTTTTGTCCATTCTCCCAATAATGCAATCTGATGCACCCATGTCTGCAGCCACTGGATGATACACAAACCTTGAAGTCAAGGTTTAAGCATTTGAATCCGTGCTATAAGATAACATTTGAGATATTGGTTTAGACACTCATTGAATAGCTTTATGGATTAATTGAGAGAAGTGTGTTACGGGTGACTGAGCTGATATCAAACCTCTTGTGGTAAACCATATATATATGTTGTAACTGGGTTAACTGTCTGGACACGCCCCTCTGCTGACTGCCCCTGTGGCTCCTCCCACAGAATCCTATATAAAGGTGTTTGGCCTTGCCCCTCCCCCTCAGGCCGGGGCAGACACTCACCGTGGAGGTCGTGGAGGTCGTATTGTACAGCGAATAAAAGCCTTTCAGTATTTTACCAAACCTCAGTCTTTTGGAGTTATTGAAGGTGCTTCACCTCTTGCACCAAGTTCAAATTCCACATTATCTACTTTATGTGGGACCTTTATCTATGCAAGAGTTGAATCTGTCTGCAAATTCATTCCTGCAGAAGCCTGTCGGAGAGAATACCAAGAATATTATTCTCATGATTTTAACATCTGGCTAAAAATGTGAGTGCATACATAATTTACCTTGTTTGAATTTATCTGTACCAGTAGTACCCCAAAGGACATTATGAAATCAAATTCTGTAGCCTGTAACCCATTGACTTGGGCAGTCACTAGAATGAAAGATTGTATTGTAGGAGCCTTTTACTTTCTTCCTCATCTTTACAATCTACAGAACTTTTCTAAGTGTTCTGATTACATTAAGTTTCTCAAGCCTTGTTGATAACACTATTCGGTAGCCTTGTTTCCTCAGAAAAAAATCCTGATGTGCTGTTATTCCAAAACAGAAAATATAAGGAACAAATGAATAGAAAAGTATTTAATTAATAACAACTTTAAAAATCAGTTAAGTAGGCTTTGAGGTAATAACAAGCTCTTTCATGCATACATATTCTTTATAGGTATGCTCTAGATGCTGGGTTGAATTAATATTAAGGTTTGCTTCCTGGAGAGGAGTTTTTAAAAATTGTGATGGAAGCTTCAAGGTGGTGTCCCAGATTTACTTACCAATAACTCCTACACTGTCCATCGACTTCAAGGAACTGTGACGTTGGTGGCCCACTTAACTTTAGGGGGCATATTAATTTCTTAGAATTTTGTGTAGATTCGGCATTTCATCAAACAAAAGGTTGATAGACCTATGGATGCACATTAGAGGGTATCCTAACTGGTTGCATCATGGCTGTTATGGAATCACCAACATCCAGGAACAGAAAAGGCAACAGAATGTGGTGGATACAGTAGTGTAGCAGTTAGCGTAATGCAGTAGCCTGGGCTCAATTCCTGCATCTGTCTACAAAGAGTTTGTATGTTCTCCCTGTGACAGTGAGAGTTTCCTTCACTATTCCAAAGATTAGTAACTTAATTGATCAGATGGGTGTAAATGGGTAGCACCGACACCTTGGGCCAGAAGTGTCTATTATCCTGCTGTATCTCTAAATAAAACAAACAAATAAATAAATAAAATATACAGCGCAGTAGTTCACAGGCAAAGCTCTCCCCACTACCGAGTATTGAGTAGAGTGTGCCACAAGAAAGCAGCATGACCCCTTCTCGCTACTAGCATCCAGTAGGAGATGTAAACTTTAGGTCCCACACCATCAGGTTCACGAACAGTTATTACCCAACAGCCGTCAGGCTTCTGATCTGGTGGATAACTTCATTCGCCACTACTCTGAATTGACCTAACACTCACTTTCAGGGACTCTTTACAACCCATGTTCTCAGTATTATCTTTATTTACACAGTTTATCTTCTTTTGCACTTTGATCATTTGTCAGTCATTGTCTGTTTAGGGAATAATTTTTCCTAACATTCTATTGTATTTCTCTTTCCCCCTGTAAATGACTACAAGCAAATAAATCTCAAGGTAGTTGGTATATGGCAACATATACATACTTCGACAGTAAATTTACTTTGAACTTTGTAATCAGAAATAGAGTGACAGAAGAGAAGTACATTGAAAAACTGAGAAATCTCCATCTTATTACTGCCAAGCAACAGTAGTTACAGTAAGTGGACCTTCAGTTTTACAATAGGGTTTGAAATAAATATTGGATGATCATTTTCTAGAATTAGCACAGTATACACACTGAGAGACACTGTCTTGTCTCCCTTTCTCTTCACTATTTACACCTCGGACTTCAACTACTGCACAGAGTCTTTCATCTTCAGAAGTTTTCGGATGACTCTGCCATAGTTGGATGCATCAGCAAGGGAGATGAGATTGAGTACAGGGCTACTGTAGGAAACTTTGTCACATGGTGTGAGCAGAATTATCTGCAGCTTAATGTGAAAAAGACTAAGGAGCTGGTGGTAGACCTGAGGAGAGCTAAGGTACCGGTGACCCCTGTCTCCATCCAGGGGGTCAGTGTGGACATGGTGGAGGATTACAAATACCTGGGGATACGAATTGACAATAAACTGGACAGGTCAAAGAACACTGAGGTTGTCTACAAGAAGGGTCAGAGCCGTCTCTATTTCCTGAGGAGACTGAGGTCCTTTGGAAAGATCTGAAAGATTGAAAATATCTGCCGGACAATGCTGAGGATGTTCTATGAGTCTGTGGTGGCCAGTGCTATCATGTTTGCTGTTGTGTGCTGGGGCAGCAGGCTGAGGGTAGCAGACGCCTACAGAATCAACAAACTTATTCGTAAGGCCAGTGATGTTGGGTGGGATGGAACTGGACTCTCTCACGGTGGTGTCTGAAAAGAGGATGCTGTCTAAATTGCATGCCATCTTGGTCAATGTCTCCCATCCACTACATAATGTACTGGGTGGGCACAGGAGTACATTCAGCCAGAGACTCATTCCTCCAAGATGTAGCACAGAGCGTCATAGGAAGTCATTCCTGCCTGTGGCCATCAAACTTTACAACTCCTCCCTTGGAGGGTCAGACACCCTGTGCTGATAGGCTGGTCCCGGACATTTCATAATTTACTGGCATAATTTACATATTACTATTTAACTATTTATGGTTCTATTACTATTTATTATTTATGGTGCAACTGTAACGAAAACCAATTTCCCCCGGGATCAATAAAGTATGACTATGACTATGACTATATGTTCCACCAAGACTTTTATGATGTGATCTTTGCTTTACAGAAAGCATAAGTAATACTATTTCAGTCATCAGCCCTCACTTTATATATTTAAATCAATATTTTATTGTCTATTTTCACAAATTAGCAGAAAAGCTGAAAAAACTTAGGTTCTCCTCCAAGTCACATAAGGTCTCCACAACTTAATTTTGTCCTTCCATCATCAATTCTGGGTCAATATCCACTCCATACCTAATACCACAATGTTACCATCATTTTAGGAGCAGTTATTCCAGGAGAAAGTATCCCCTTGGTAGCCAGAGAATGACTATAGATATGTTTTACCTGTATAAAAATTCTTGTATAATTTAAAAACGTACTTCCTAGAAAGTCATGTTCAAATGACCCAGTCTGATATGCCTGGAAAAACGTGCGTTGACAGAAGAATACCAGCTGATAATCTGAATTTTTACCCATCTAAATTCAACCAAATGAAATCACACACTCAGTTATGTGATTTTTCAGTGAAATCTTTCTTCAGTTCTGATCCTTGTTGACAGTGCCTGCTGAGGATAAGAGCTTCAATATCAGCATTCCTAACTTGTTTATGCATTATATCATTTTTGTATTTCAGCTTTCACCAAGAAAGTAATCCTCTTCATAGCCAGCGAAAACAATAGACAGTCAGGGATAGATTGGTTATTTATTCTCTAGGATATTGCCAATGTCTGGGCATCTCACTAAACTACAACTGATTGGACACAGGTTCTTGCATCCTCTTCCCAACAATGCAAGCAGGAATCAAAATGTAAAACAGATGTATAAAAATAATAAGGGCCTTATTTTAAAATAACTTACCTTTGGATCTTGCAGCTCCAGATGGCAGGATGTTAAGAGAACTTGCTTAAGGACACAAAGTATGATTCTGTGGAATCAAAAAGAGAAATTCCTTCATTCCTTAAAGGGAAAGGTTTTACAATCTTTGAAAACAAACTTTAATATCAGATATATCAAAAAAAGTTATTAAAATCTAGAGAAGAAACATAAGCCTATATTTTAGTTAAGCATAAGAATCTAGTTATTGTGTGAAGACTTGGTAGAAAATATTAAGATGCTAGGACTTTATTAGTGTGATTCGGGGCAATTTGCATTCTAAATTTTAATATACAAATATTGTTATATTAAAATGTAGAGATAAAATTACCTTGGAATGCCACTCTATTGTTGAGAAATAATTAGCCTGCCCAGTTTTGAATCTCGAATATTAGCAAACCAATAGTGAACTGTATAAGGTAATCTTCTATTATTTCTCTCTTGAGGGCTCCATTTTCTGCATGCAGAATATGTGCCAGCTCTGGGATAGATTGTCAAGGCATCAGCTAGATAGGAGGCATAACTGTATTCTGTCAAATGAAATGAGTTGTAGAATCCATGTAGCTGTTGGACTTACCAGTAAAAGTTACAGATTTCATTATCAAAGGGTTTGACAATATATTGTTTTGATGACAGATGATATTTTCACCTGAAAACTGCAATTATATCATTAATAAACAGCAGCCTACATTTTGTGTATTTCTGGAAGGAAAAGGAGGAAAATGTAATTCAAAATGATGGAATATGACTCTTAAAGGATGATGCTAACCTTTGCATCCTTGGTTGCTGACTGCATGGGAAACTCATGACGACAGAGGCCTTTGACATGGATAGTTTTGTTCTACCCCTTGCTTATCTGCTGTAGGAATAGATTATGGTTGGGATGATCTGGGTTCCCGATGATCCTTCGGGCCCTTTTTACACACCTGTCCTTGTAAATGTCCTGAATCATGGGAAGTTCACATCTACAGATGCACTGGGCTGTCCACACCACTCCCTAGAGAGTCCTGCGATTAAGGGAGGTATAGTTCCCATACCAGGCAGTGATGCAGCCAGTCAGAAAGCTCTCAATTGTGCCCCTGGAGAAAGTTCTTAAGATTTGGGGGCCCATACCAAACTTCTTCAAACATCTAGCTGAAGAGGTGCTGTTGTGCCTTTTTCACCACACAGCTGGTATGTACAGACCACGTGAGGTCCTCAGTGACGTGGATGCCGAGGGACTTGAAGCTGTTTACCTCTCAACCCCAGATTCGTTGATGTCAATAGGGGTTAGCCCATCTCCATTCCTCCTGTAATCCACAACCAGCTCCTTTGTTTTTGTGACATTAAGGGAGAGGTTGTTTTCTTGATACCACTGTGTCAGAGAGATGACTTCTTCCTGGTAGGCCACCTCATTATTGTCTGAGATAAGACCAATGAATGTAGTGTCGTTGGCAAATTTAATTAGCAGATTGGAGCTGTGGGTGGTGATACAGTCGTGGGTATACAGGGAGTAAAGGACGGGACTTAGTACGCAGCCCTGAGGGGCTCCTGTATTGAGAGTCAGTTGGAGGTGAGGGAGCCCACTCTTACAACCTGCTGGCAATCTGACAGAATGTCCAGGATCCAGCTGCACAAGGCTGGGTCAAGGCTGAGGTCACTGAGCTTCTGGTCTAGCCTGGATGGAAAAGCATTCTTACATAAGCATCCTTCTTCTCCAGATGTGTAAGGATGGTATGTAGAGCAGTGGCTATTGCGTCATCTGTTGATCGGTTTTGTGACACTCAGTTTCTATGCCACTGGTTTCAGGGCCATCGCTGACACTGCATAATTTAGCTGGTTGACAGTGCTTGGTGCATCCAGCAACTTACTGATATAATGTTTACCAGGGCAAGTGAATGAATTGTGTTTCCTATATGAATTAGAATCAGGTTTATCATCACTGGCGTATGTCATAAAATTTGTTGTTTTGCGGCAGCAGTACATTGCAATACATAATAATAAAAACTATAAATTATAATAAGAAGTATATATAAAAAAGAAAATTAAATTAAATAAGTTGTGCAAAAAGAGAGAGAAAAATGTTGAGGTAATATTCACTGTCCATTCAGAAATCTGATGATGGAGGGGAAGAAGCTGTTCTGAAACATTGAGTATGTGTCTTCGGGCTCCTGTGCCTCCTTCTTGATGGTAACAATGAGAAGAGGGCATGTCCTTGGTGATGGAGGTCCTTAATGATGGATGTAGCCTTTGTGAGGCATCGTTCTTCCTATGTGCTCTTGGCTTGGACAGTCTTGCTAATTTCCTCAGGGAACAGAAAGGCATTGACTGCATGTTTTATGCATGCTTCATTACTACAATCAAGTGATGATTCTAACCAATAGCAGTACCGCAGAGTCTATTTCAGTGAAGGCCTTTGATAACAAAACTGCATTAATGCCTGACATTTCTCAGTCCATTTGGCAGCAATGTCACACCTCACCTCCAACAAACTTGCGGCAAGAATTGAGCTAATTGTCAATGGTCACAGGAAACTATTCAGCCAACAGTCACTGTGTTCCACCACACAGTGGTTGAGGTAAGATATACAGATAACACTCAAGAGGCTGGACTCCAAGCCATCATTGACTTGATAAATGAAGCGATGGGAAGGAGGGATCCTTACATTTAGCATCTTAGAGATTTAGAGTTATATAGCATAGGACATGCTCTGAATTTGAACAAATGAAATTGGGAGCAGGAGAAGCCTCTCAGCCCTGAACCTGTTCTACCACTGCATGCTGATCCAAATGTAACCTTAGGTCCACATTTTTGTTTTATTGTGGCAATCTTTCACCCCATTGCTTATCTATCATACACTAACTTAAAATATTCATAGGCTCTTCCTCAAAACCCAACACAGAAGAGAGAGAAAAGAAGTCACCTCAACTCGGTCTGAAATGAACGATGCTGCTACTTTTAAGCAGAGATTCTCAGTTCCAGTCCTCCCATAAGAGGAAGCACTCCTCCACATCCAATGCAGCAAAATAATTGAGGATTTTATACGTTTTAATTAAGTTATCTCTTTTCTAAACTCAAGCAGATACACGACTTGCCTGATCAATCTTTCCTCCCACTTGTTCAAATATTAGTCTGGTAAATATTCTCTGGAAGTGCTTCCAATGCATTACTGTGGTTAGTATTCACCAGTGTTCGATGCAGCTGAAGCATAACCTCCCTACTTTGATACTTAATTCCCTCCAGTAATGTATGATAGCATTCTGTTAGCTTTTCCATTATTTGTTATAGTTGCATGGCAGCTTTTGCAAGTCATGTACTCATTCACATTTTACAGCTTAGAGTTTGCAATCTCTCAACATGTAGATAATGTAATTTATGTTTAACTTAGTGCCAAAATAAACAATTTCATATTATCCCATATTATACCCGTTTTGCCAGATCTTTGTCCACTGAATTACTCAACCTACATACCTTGTATCCTTCATCTGTGTTTTTTTCCAGAATGTATATTCCTACCTATCTTTATATCATCAGCAAATTCAGCAAACTTTTGGTGTCTTCAATCAAGTCATTTAGATAAATAATAATAAATAAAGGCCCCAGCACTGATTTCTGTGGCATAAACCTTCCTATCAGGAATAAAAAGACTCATTTATGCCCAGTTTTTCCTGTTAATCAATCTTCTGTGATGTTACCTCCTATGAAATGATTTTTTTTATCATTTGCAAGATAATGCCTTCTGGAAATCTGCGTATTGTACAGTCACATGAGGATCATTTGGCAGCTTTGGGCCTGTACTCACTGGAATTTAAAAGAATGCACGGGGATTTCATTGAAACCTACTAAATATTGAAAGGACTTGATAAAGTGGACGAGGAGAAGATGTTCCTTCTGGTGAGAGGTATCCAGAACTAGAGGGCACAGCATCAAAATTGAGGGATGACCTTTTAGACAGAAGTACAGAGGAATTTTTTTAGCCAAAGAGTGGTGAATCTGTGGAATGCTCTGCCACAGACTGCGGTGGAGGCCAAGTCCAGGGGTATAATCAAAGTGGAAGTTGTTAGATTCCTGATTGGTCAGGGCATCAAGAGATATGGTGAGAGAGCAGGTGTATGGGGTCGAATGGGATCTGAGATCAGCCATGACGAATTGTGGAGTAGACTTGATGGCTGAATATCCTAATTCTGTTCCAATGTCTTATGGTCTAATGTTCCTACATATTCACTGTACTGTACATGCTCCTTCAAAAGTCTCTTAAAACTAATTTCCTTCTGACAAAATCATGTTGATTTTGCTTGAATACCTTAAGCCTAAGAGTCTTCCCATAACATCTTTAATAATTACCTTCAACAAGTTGCCTGTGACTGATGTAGAACTATGAATAGACTGTAGTCTGTTTCTTTCCATCTTTGTTCCCATGGCGAAAGTTGTATCACCAGACGGAGAAACAGCAGTGTTCGAGCTCCTAGCTGGTGTGCTGCAAGGAGACACTCTGACACCCTACATCTTTATAATTGTCCTTGATTACGCTTTTCGTCAAGCTACCAAAGATCATGACAAGCCTGGTTTTACCATAAAACCAGGATGAACCAAAAGGTTCTGACCAGTTATGCTCTCAGATCTCGATTTTGCAAATAACATAGTCCTGCTCTCTGACCAGATGGAGGAAGCACAGCAGCTACTGACAAAAGTGGAAATTGAGTGCAATAAAGTTGGACTTCACCTAAACGCTAAAAAGGCAGAGTACATGGCGTTTAACTGCGACGAAGATACTCTCAAGAGCGTAGAGAATGATACCATTAAGGAAGTCTTTGACTTCAAGTACCTCGGGTCAAGAATAATGAGTTCGGAGAAGGACATGAAGATATGGAAGGCGCTGGCGTGGAGAGCTATGAACGACATGAAGGAAATCTGGAAGTCGAACCTCATCAGAGGGCTTAAAAAGAGGATCTTCATAGCAGTCATCGAGTCCATTCTCATGTATGGATGCGAGATGTGGACACTCACCAAAACTATGTGGAAGTCTCTAGATGGTTGCTATACACGAATGCTCCGGATGGCTCTTGACGTGAGTTGGCAACAGCACATGATGAACGTCGAGCTCTATGACGACCTACCGATGCTCACCACTAAAATCAAGGCGAGAAGACTGCAACTAGCGGGGCACTGTCTACGCCACCCCGAGCTACCTGCCAGCCTAGTCATCATATGGGAACCCAAGCATGGGAGGATGAACCCTGGGCGCCCTCCCAAGACTATGGTCAACACGCGCCTAGAAGACAGCGGCGTAGCAAATGTAGATGAACTGAACACACTGATGAGGGGAAGGGAGAAGTGGAGAGTCCATCATCATGCCCGACACCGGCCCCCTAGGCCTCAGTCGACGTCGTAGTAGTAGTAGTAGTGTACCCTTTTTGAATAAGAGAGAGTCATATTTGCCTTTTGCCCAAAGTAGTTGACCTCCCCTGAATACAGGGAATTTTGGGACGTGATGGGAAACATTTTCCAGTTTGCTGTTCCAAAACCTGGCATGCTATTTTCTTCTTCTGCATTAGTATTAATCTTTAAATACTGGAAATATAATTACACCAAGTGTAGAGGATTGCCTGCAGAGTGATTTACAAACCTTCTAATCAGTAGGATTACAGTAAAAATGGTCTTATATTAGGACAATCACATTTCCTGGTCCATTCCTTCTGATCTATGAGTTTATCAGTTCTAGTAGGAGTGCTTTTTATTGATTTGAATATCAACACTTTATTTCATAGATGCTGTCTGACCTGTTGGGTTCCTTTATCATTAAGTGTGTGTTATTTTGTATTGAGGGTTTTGTTAGGTAGAGAACTATATCACATAAATAAGTTTGTTATATTCAACTGTTTTGTGTGCGTGATGACTAGAAACATAAATATCTCACATTCAGAATTGTTGTGCACACATCATCTTATAGACCTGCTTTATGTACAGAACTGTTGCTAATAGGATGTATTATAAAAGAACGCAAGACCTATGAAATATACTAATATGAGGTTATTTATAATGTAGAAGATATTACTTTGAAATTCATTGCAAAAGACTACTTATTTTCAGTGCTATGAGATTTAAGCCAAGGAAAATCACATTTGTTACTTTTTCTGGGATGAAGCATGTCAACTGGGAAATTTGTCTGGGCACTTCCTGATGTGAATTACCTTTGTGACCCCGACATGATTTTTTGAATCAGGAATGCATGGAAATACAATATCTTCTTGGGGCAACATATGAAACTTACGTTCACAATGGCTTCTAAATTAAAGCTGCATAGAAGCCCTAAGAATGCCCCATTAAACTTCAGTCACTTCAGTGAAATGTTTCAAATCATTATTTATATACACACAAATAGGGTTGTTGTTATTATACTTGAATGACACTTATTTTCTTATACTACACAGTGATTTGATTGAAAAATTATTCTCAATAATTTACAACAAAACATGCCAGTTATTTTTCTTCTACAAATTAGTTTTAACTACTTTATCACAATTTTTAGTCATTAAGAGATAAAACCTGGAAACATACCTTTCAGATCACTTAGTTCATGATTATCAACCAGCTTAATCCCATTTAATTTCGTTTCCTACATTTTCATCATTTCCTCCTAGACATTCTCCTCATCAATGTGTGAGGGGCAACTTACAGAGGGGTAGTTAACCTACAAACACACACATAACTAGCAGTGGAATATGGAAGAAACTGGAATGTCTGGACAAAACACATACATAAACAGGAATAATGTTCAGACTCCACACAGACATCACTGAATGTCAGAATTGAACCTAGTTGTCTAGCTCTGTGTACCAGCTGAAATGTGCAACCCAATTTCCTGTTTCTGAGAGGGTATCTCCATTCTTGATTAATACATATAGTAGGACTTTGACTCACTCTAATAAATGCCACAGCCAATGCAATGAATTCCTGATGTGCTCTTGTAATCCACTTTTCAATATTTGGTTAGAAGTCTTGAAAACTCGAATGAGAGTACAATGCCATTGGATATTTCCTGAATCCATTAGCTTGCTATATTAATTTCAACATAAACTATTTCATTCCCATTTGGCTACTATAAGCTCAACCAATTTTTTTTCTGTCATAATTTGCTTGTTTCCTTTCATTAGTAAATTGACAACATGGCTCCTTGTATGTGACTGGAACATGTCCAACTATAGGGAACCTGCTTTCTTCATAGTTACGTAAATCTATCCAGAATTTCTATAGTTGCAGATTACTTAGGTTTCTGAGATGGCATTGCCCACTGAACCTGCAGCGACAGTAGTTCCAGCTAAAATTAAAACAGAAATATAATGCGACGAGAATTTACTGGATTAGGCAGCATCTGTGGAGATAAAAACAGTAAGTTACTTACACATTTTTCTTCACAAATGCTGTTTGACTTACTGTTTTATCCAATATTTTGTTCTTGTTCATGACTCCAGTCTCTTTTGTCTTACTGTTAAAGTCACATGAATAGGTACCTTACAGTTAACATCTCTGTGCTTCTGATGATATAAATTATATGTGAATTCACCCTATGCTGTAGTCAAATAATGATATGCAGTAGCAGGCAATTCTGCCTTCAATGTTCCCATTCTACTTTTACAACCATGTCCACTAGTCTCTGGGAGATATGAGCAAGAGGATCATTCACTGCCTTGACTGAGGATATTCTGCTCTGCAGACATGTGTGGCCTATTTTAACTTATTGAATCTCTGTCAGTATGAACAAAACTGTGATAAGCCAAACCAAATGTCACATTGAGAATTGACAACAGTTAACAATGAATGCTTTGCCACACAACATGATCAAGCAATGCTGTCCTAAGGAAATCTATTAAATAGCTATAATATTGAATGTGTCTTGAATGTGACAATAATCTTACTTGTCCTTAGTATGCAGTTTATTCTTTATTCCAAAATAGTACTTCCAAGAGTCTCCAATGACTGAGGATTGTAATACAGCCCCAAATTTGTTAATGCAAACACAAGGAAATCTGCAGATGCTGGAATTTCAAGCAACACACATAAAAGTTGCTGGTGAATGCAGCAGGCCAGGCAGCATCTCTAGGAAGAGGTACAGTCGACGTTTCAGGCCGAGACCCTTTGTCAGGACTAACTGAAAGAAGAGCTAGTAAGAGATTTGAAAGTGGAAGGGGGAGGGGGAGATCCAAAATGATAGGAGAAGACAGGAGGGGGGAGGGATGGAGCCAAGAGCTGGACAGGTGATTGGCAAAAGGGATATGAGAGGATCATGGGACAGGAGGTCTAAGGAGAAAGAAAGGGGGAGGGAGAAAGCCCAGAGGATGGGCAAGGTGTATAGTGAGAGGGACAGAGGGAGAAAAAGGAGAGAGAGAAAAAGAATGTGTATATAAATAAATAAATAACGACTGGGGTACGAGGGGGAGGTGGGGCATTAGCGGAAGTTTAGCAGACTGTCCAGATCTTGGCTCCATCCCTCCCCCTCCCAGTTTCAAATCTCTTACTAGCTCTTCTTTCAGTTAGTCCTGATGAAGGGTCTTAGCGTGAAAAATCGACTGTACTTCTTCCTAAAGATGCTGCCTGGCCTACTGCGTTCACCAGCAATTTTTATGTGTGTTGCCCAACTTTGTGAAAATGTCTTTCTGTGGTTTACCTTTTGGAATTTCCTTTTTGAAGCTTTGTAAACCTTAGGACCTATGATAATCCAACCAATTACTGTTTTTTTTTCCAACATTGCTTGATATGATCTAGATCATCAGGACATTTAGTAATATTTTTTACAAGGAAAAAATCTTTATCCATATAAACACTACAATTCTCTATTTCTGATAGTCTAATCCCAATAATCTGTGGATATATCCATATCAGAATGACAACCCAAAGGATATGCATCTCTTACTTGCCTTAGTCACCAACCCAGTCCCTGGCTTCACACTGCTCTCTAGTCCTCAGAAGTAGTTTGAAGGAGTGGTGGTGTTTGGAATGGGGTTTTGGAAGTTTGGTGATACATCTTCGGAGAATGTTGAAATATAAAGTTGTGAGCAGAATGTAGAAGACTTCTGTGCTAGATGGACAAGGTGGCTGAGTGGACAAATTGATAGCAATACAATATAACATGGATAAATAGGGTATTATTCACTTTGGTTCTAAGTTGAATATTATTAAATAAGATAATAGTAGATCAGGAAAGGAAGAAGTGTCATGGACCTGGATGTTATTGGAATTCTCTACTGCTAAAGTAGAGGCTACATCATTCAACATGTTCAAGATGGAGGATGTGGGATTGTTAATGCTAAAGGGATCAAGGCATATGGGGAGAAGGCAGGGACTGGGTAATGAAGTGGGTGAGGTTGTATTGAATGATGGAGTGGGCTCCTTGGCCCAAATGGCCCACTCCATATTTTCTATGACTGTGGAAAAAAAACTGGATTCATTTTCTCTTGAAAAAACAAGGCACACCAACAAATCTTAATTTGGGAAATATCAGCTAGAATAATCAAGAAACTACTGGCTGCAATACAGTGATATTTTTCATATCATGTATGTGTACAAACTCAAACCAGTAAAGGACTCAATGTGTGCGTACTTCTCAAAGCACTATTTTATTCCTCCAACCATCAGTGGCTCTAATACAGGTAATGCCATTCTGTATGCAACAAATGTTTTAGAGCATTATGGGGAGACTTTATTTTATTTTATTTTTATTTTTATTTCAAGAGACAGCACAGTAACATGCCCTTAGCCCATAAAACAATAAGACATAGGAGCATAATTAGGCCATTCAGCCCATTGAGTCTGCTCTGTCACGACTGCCAAGATGATGAAGCATGTTGTATTTTCAAATCATTCCAATAAACTAAGTTTTCCCGTAGCTATCCAAGCAAAACATCCTCTTCTCAAAGAAAATGGAAGTCAGTTGGCAAGTACTGAGCTGGAACGTATTTCCCTTTGCCAGCAGTTTCAGAGGGAACTGCCTTTGAAGTCCTTTCCATGGATTACTTTTCCCGATTTCCATGCCTGTACCAGCATCATAATGCTGACTGTGTAGGGATACACAATGAATGTGGCTCTCAGCTTCACCCCACTCATGTCGACATATTCAATGCAACCCCATTAATTTGAATGGTATCACCAACCTGCATGGAAATGACGCAATAGTGACTTCTTAAAACATTAATTAATATTAACAGTTTAACTCATTCTTGTCATTTGAATGTTTTAAATATGTTTACTAATTTTTAAATATTTGTTCTTATTGAAATCCAATGCAGCTATTTTAAAATTGTTATTAGACTCTTGAACATACTACTCATATGCTGAAGATGAATTCCTGGTCTCCCAGTCTGTTTTGGCAGAGATCTTATACTTTAATTTTTTACCTGTGCTACACTTTCTCTGTAGCTGATACACTATACTATATATTCTGCATTCTGTTTACCTTCACTGCCACAATATACTTGCATTTCATGTGGCCATGATCTGTCAGGATGGCACACAAAATAAAACATTTTGACTATATCTTGGTAAATGTGACAATAATGATAAACCATAAATTGTCAACACTTAAGTGTATATTTGAAGTCTTTACACTATAGAGCGTATTTTATGCAGCTAGTGTTTTTATTAGAAAGATGACTCTATAACAAGGCATGCTGCAAAGAAAGCGTATTATATACACAAGCCTATAAATGGAGTGTTCTGCAGTTCCTTTCTTCACCTGGGAGGTTTCAGCCACACTCTGTGTGAGGACTGGCAGATGCCTACAGCAAAGCATTCCTGACCCGTTGTCTTCCATTAAGCTGATGCTGTTCCCAAATTAAATGAAGAGCATGACAGAAATGATGGAAATTAATGTAATTAAGCATCATTACTACTAATTATAGCTTAACTCACTGGAACAAGACATTCAGTTTCATTAGGGGAATGATCCTGCTTTTTTCTGAAGATTGAGATGTTAATAACTTGCTGTACAACCCTTTTACAAGATGTTCTAACGGGGAAATGGAAAAATATTAACACTCTCACTGCCTTCAAGCACCACTAGTGCTGCAGTACTACAGTTCAATGCATATTTTTTCTTATCATTTTTTTCCAAAAATTGTGTCAATTCAAGAAGGCAAAACATGTATTCTATAATACAGGTCAAATGTAGAGAACAGCTTTGACCAGAATCAGAATCAGGTTTATTATTAATAGGTGGAACAGGTTAATGGAGTGTAGGAGGATAAGGGGAGACTTGATAAAGGTATACAATATTATCAGGGGTTAGATAGGGTAAATGCAAGCAGACTTTTACCACTGAGGCTGGGTGGGACTAAAATTAGAGATTATAGGTTAAGGGTGAAAGGTGAAAATTTTAAGGGCAACTTGAAGGTGAACTTCATTCAAAGGATGGTATGAGTGTGGAATGAACTACCAGTGAAAGTGGTGGATATGGGTTTGAACGCAACATTTAAGAGAAGCTTGGATAGGTACATGGATGGGAGGAATATGGAGGGCTATGCTCCAGGTGTGGGTGATAGGACTGGGAAAAATCACAATTCTGCATGGACTAGAGAGGCCTAAGGTTCTGTTTCTGTGCTGTGGTCCTCCATGATATATATCATGAAATTTGTTGTTTTGCAGTAGCAGTACAGTGCAAAGCATTAAAAATTACTATGGGTTACAATAAGAAATATAAATAAATAATTAGTGTAAAAGGATAGCAAAGTAGTGAGGTTGTGTTTAAGGTTTCATGGACTTCAGAAATCTGATGGTGGAGGGGAGGAAGCTGTTCCTAAAACATTGATATGCATCAACAGGCTCCTGTACTTCTTCCCTGATCGTAGTATTGAGATGAGCGCATGTCCCAGATGAAGAGGATCCAAAATGACGAATGATACCTTCTCGAGGCACTGTAGCCAAAATCAACAACTTACAAAGCGAGTTATCTTGAAAACTGTAATCAAGTACCTGTGGCATAAGGTATGGAAAGACTGATGATGACCTGTCCAGGTTTGGAAAGAAGGTCTATCCAAACCACCATACCAAGTCTTTACAGTACCCCGGACATAAAAATAGACCCCAATAACATTCTCAATCAAATACTACAAGATAATTTCTACTTGGAAAAACCTGATCCAATGTAATTTAGACTATGATCTGAGATAAGGCACATTTTAATCTTCCAAACTGTATATCACATGGATAAATGGAATTGTATTATCCGCTAGAGACAGAAAAATAGTACTATTGAGTATAATTAAAGGAGAGTAGAGGGCTATGTGGGAGAGAAGGGTTACATTGATCTTAGAGTAGGTTTAACGGGCAGCACGGCATTGTGGGCTGAAGGGCCTTTACTGTTCTATGTTCTGTGTTCTATAGACTGTGGTTAAATTGGTTATATTGCTTATATTTTTTACTCTGAACGGAACGTTGTGGGTTCAAAAACTTCTGTGGAGGTCTATGCTGAATCATATTCCAAGCAAGTTACCAGGCAGGTTGCTGAAGAAGGTTCAATCGCTTGGCATTCAAGATGAAGTAGTAAAGCTGCGTTCACCAGCAACTTTGATGTATGATGCTGGATCTGTTGTTGTTTGTCATCTATAAAAATGACCTGGATAATAATTGGGTTAACTGGATCGGCACATTTGGGGATGACACCACTATTGTGGGTGCAGTGAACAACAAGGAAAACTATCAGAGCTTGCAGTGGAATCTGGACCAGTTGGAAAAATGAGCAGAAATGTGGCAGATGGAATTTAATGCGGACGAGTTTGAGGTGTTACACTTCAGCATGACCAACCAGGGTAGGTCTTACACAATGGGCCCTGAAGAGTGTGGCAGAACAATGGATCTGGGAAAACAAGACCATAATTCATTGAAAGTGGCATTACAGGTAGATAGGGCCATAAAGAAGATTTTTGGCACATTGGCCTTCATAAATAGTATTAAGTACAAGACAAACAAGAGAAAATTTTCAGATGCAGGAAATCAGAGCAACACACACAAAATGCTGAAAGAATTCAGCAGTCCAGGCAGCATCTATGGAAAGGAGTGCAGGTGACGTTTCGGTCCTACCGAATGGTTTCGACCCGAAATGTCGACTGTACTCTTTTCCATAGATGCTACCTGGCCTGTTGAGTTCCTCCAGCCTTTTGTGTGTGTTGCTATTGAATACAAGCGATGGGATGTAATGTTGAAGTTGTATAAGATGTTAGTGAGGCTTAATTTGGAGTGTTGTGTCACCTGCCTACAGAAAAGATGTAGATAAGGTTGAAAGAGTACAGTGAAAATGTACAAGGATGTGGCTGGGACTGGAGGACCTGAGTTATAAGGAAAGGTGGAATAGGTTAGGACTTCATTGCTTGGAATGTAAAAGACCGAGGGGAGATTTGATAGAGGTTATACAAAATTATGACGGGTATAAATAGGGTAAATGCAAGCAGGTTTTTCTATGGAGGTTGGGTGGATTACAACTAGAGGGCTAAGGGTGAAAGGTAAAATATTTCAGGGGAGCATGAGGAGAAACTTCTTCACTCAAAGGTCTGTGAGAATGTGGAACAAGTTGCCAGCACAAGTGGTGCATGCAAGCTTGATTTCAAAGTTTAAGAAAAATTTGGATAGATACATGGTTGGTAGGAGTATGGAGGGCTATGGTCTGGGCGCAGGTCGATGGGACTAGCAGATTAAATGGTTCAGCATGGACTAGATGGGCTGAAGGCTGGTTTCTGTGCTGTACTTTTCTATGACTATAACTATATAGTATGACATTTTAGTGGGACTCAAAGACTATTACCTTGATTTTCAGACCAATACTCACATACTGTTAGCCCACTTAGAAGTGTATGTCCAAATGAGTACAATACCAGGGATATACCAAATTGTAAAGTTAAAATGAAAAACCCAAATTATGCACCAGTAGTAGAATTGCAATCACTCGAGTTGAGTATGATGTCCTCTTAAGGGGTTTTCTTTTGGTGGGTCCTCAGGTGGCTGTAGAGACTGATCCAGGAGCCACATATTCTGATGCATTGTGAGTAAGAGTAGGTGCTGGCTGTTGTTATTGTTTGGGTCGCTAGGTTGCTCTATGTCTCCTTTTGAAGCTGCCATTTGTTCTCTGTGGCACAGCAGAGGTTATGAAGAGACAATAGTTACAAAGGGACTCAGCAGGTCTGGCAGCCTCTATGGAGAAGAGTAAACAGTTGACGTTTCGGGTTCAGGTGCTTCATCATGAGTCCTAATGAAGGCTGTTGGCCCGAAACATCGACTGTACTCTTCCATAGATGCTGCCTGGGCTGCCGAGTTCCTTCAGCATTTTGTGTGTGTTGCTTGGATTTCCAGCATCTGCAAATTTTCTCATATTTGTGCCACTACTACACTGTGAAATCTCTTCCAGGAATGCCCACCCTGAAGAAGTTTAAACCTTCCCTTCAACAGGAGTTCAGGGAAACCCTCTCTCACTGCTCCCTCTCTGTGATCTCTGTTACTCCAACTCTTCGACAATGTGCTCACTCAGACCTGCTCCCACAGCCACGTTTCCTTCCTGGGAACATGTCTTCACTGCCGTCTTGAGCCCTATGACTTCCAGGTCAGTTTTCAAGGTTCTCAATTCAGTCCTTTGAGGACTCGAGATACTTGCATTCAATCAACTCCTTCTCCCACCACATTCTACGCATTGTGCTTTCTGCCATTAGGAGGTATGTGGGGACCCTATCCCAGTCGTTTCCACAACTCTAGGATTCTCTCTCTGCCCCCGCAATGAACCTGTTCACTACTTTATCCTCTGCCAGATCCACAGTTTCAATCGGAGTCCTGATGAAGGGTCCTGGCTCGAAACGTCGACTGTACTCTTTTCTATAGATGCTGCCTGGCCTGCTGAGCCCCTCCAGCATTCCGTGTGTGTTGCATAAATTACTAAAGAAATATTTCACTTAAATTTAAAAGGACTCTTTATGCACATATTCCCAGTGATCCTTTTCATTGACTACAGCTCTGCCTTTAATACCATCGTTCCAAATAAACTGATTCCTAAGCTCTAGAACCTGGGCCTTAGCACTCAGATCTGCAACTGGATCTTCAACGTCCTCACAGACAGGACCCAGGCTGTAAAAATAGGGGACAAGCTCTCCTCTACAATCACTCTGAGCACCGGTGCTCCACAAGGCTGTATACTCAGCCCCGTGCTGTACTCACTGTACACCCGTGATTGTATAGCAAAGTTTCCATCAAACTCAATATATAAGTTTGCTGACGATACAACAATTGTAGGCTGTATCTCAGGTGATGATGAGTTTGAGTACAGGGAGGAAATTAAGAACTTAGTGGCTGGTGCGAAGACAATAACCCATCCCTCAACGTCAGCAAGATGAAGGAATTGGTTGTTGACTTCAGAAGGAGTAGCAGACTGCATGACCCAATTTACATCGGTGGTGCGTAAGTGGAACAGGTCAAAAGCCTTAAGTTCCTCGGGGTCAATATCACAAATGACCTGACTTGATCCAACCAAGCAGAGTTCACTGCCAAGAAGGCCCACCAGCGCCTTTACTTCCTGAGAAAACTAAAGAAATTTGGCCTGTCCCTTAAAACCCTCACTAATTTTTATAGATGCACCGTAGCAAGTGCTCTTCTAGGGTGCATCACAACCTGGTATGGAAGTTGTCCTGTCCAAAACGGAAAGAAGCTGCAGAAGATCGTGAACATGGCGCAGAACATCATACAAACCAATCTTCCGTCCTTGGACTCACTTTACACTGCATGCTGTTGGAGCAGTGCTGCCAGGATAATCAAGGACACGACCCACCCGGCCAACACACTTTTCATCCCTCTTCCTTCTGGGAGAAGGCTCAGGAGCTTGAAGACGCGTATGGCCAGATTTGGGAACAGCTTCTTTCCAACTGTGATAGGACTGCTGAAAGGATCCTGACCTGGATCTGACGTACCCTCCAAATATCCGGACCTGCCTCTCATTTTTTTTTGCACTACCTTACTTCCCATTTCCTATTTTCTATTTATGACTTATAATTTAAATTTTTAATATTTACTATCGATTTGTAATCCAGGGAGCGGGAAGCGCAGAATCAAATATCACTGTGATGATTGTACGTTCTAGTATCAATTGTTTGGCGACAATAAAGTATAAAGCATAAAGTATGATCAACGACACCAAAGCCAAAGGATATCCTGGTCTTCCCCTACATCTCATGCATCATACAAGCAGCTTTATTCATTTTCTGAAGAAATGTAGTTGCGAAAAAATTTATTCAAAATTAAACTGCATTCCAGGTGTTATTAATAGAAATAGAACTGATGCCATGCCATGATGTTGTTTCCACCTTGCAAAGGCAACTTATGAAACATTTTGGAACATTCCTTACATGGCATTAACATGAAATATAAATTTCTGTTGAACTTGATCCTCTGCTCCTTCCAGGTACTCTAATGAGAGAAGAAAATAAGGTTTAATAGATATTCTGATCTATCTTCTGATATGGTAGCAGTTCTAAATCTTTATCTCCAAATGGCTGAGCAACTGTAGGTGCCCCATCTAGTGGTTACCTGGGGCACCAACTTTGTGGCTTTGATATTGTAAGATTGGATAGCATAGATTGAACATTAGCTAAGTAAGGCACAGCTGCCTTACTAGAGTTACTCTGGCTACTTAGTATTTCCTGCAAAATGCATGCAAGAATATACCAGCACTTCTTTTTAACATTACATCAGTGCATTGATTTAAGACGTCAAAGTATCACGTTATGACAACCCTGAAAGTTTATTGCCTAGAAATTCCATTAGTGGTATGGCATTGATTCAATTGAACAGTGATATGTCTGAATTAAAAAGGACCAAATTAATGTTTTGCACTTTTTCAAATGCAAAAACCTGTCCATAAGAGACACACTACAAATCTAATTGGGAAGGAAAAGAAATCAAGGCACCAAGTAATCAGGAAAGAATTGACAATTGAGATGCCACTTGATATAGCAAAGGGATCAGAATGGTACTTCCAAAGTGTGGTGAGGCTGTTGGAGGATAACATTTGGTGGGATGGGTGATGGATCAGTGCCCACTGTAAGTTGGTGAGTGTTAATCAGGGACCACCTATAATCAAAGTCAAAATCTTGGCTGACTTAGGAAAATCTATTCAAAGACCACCATCTTAGATTTGGCACTTTCAAAAGTCAAAGTCAAGTCTGTTGTCATATGCACAAGTACGTGTCTGAACAGATGCAATGAAGCACTTGCAGCAGCATCACATGCACATAACATCAGATAAAAGCATTCACAAGTAAAACATAAATTAGCAAAATTAATTTTACAGAATTGTAGAAGAAAAAAACACAATTAGAAAATGCAAAAAGAAAACCTAAGTGGTCATAGTGTTGCTGTACTGAAGTATTGATTAAAATTATGCAAACTGATTCAAGAACCAGATGTTTGAAGTGAAGTAGTTGTTCCTGAAACTAGTGGCGTGGGTCTTCAGGATTCTGTACCTCCTGCCTGATGGTAGCTGCAAGAAGATGGTATGGCCCAGATGATGAGGATTTTTGATGTTGATGGTGCCTCCTTGAGGCAGCACCTCATGTAGATACTTTCAGTGGTGGGGAGCATTGTCCCTGTGATGCATTAGGCTAAGTCCAATAATCACTGCTCCTTCTTACATTTGATTTCCCCTACCAGACCATTATGCAGTCAGTCAGGATATAGTTATAGATACATCCGTAGAAGTTTATTTGAGTGTTCAATGACATGGCAAACCTCCTAAGAAAATAAAGATGCTAGGCCAGTAGAAGTCTTCCAATATTTTAACACCCAGCAGTTTAAAGCTGCTAATCCTCTCCACTGCCAATCCACCAATGTAGATTGGGGCATAGTTTTACTAAGAATGAGCAAGATGTTATTGTTGTGGCATCACTCAGACAGATGTCCCATATTGTTCCTGACTTCATCCAACAGCAGTGGTATCACTAGCAGTCTTGTATATTCAACTTTAGCTTCAAGTTCAAGTCCAAGTTTAACTGTCCTTCAACCATACATGAATACTCATGAATACAGCCAAATGAAACAACGATATCCAGGGTCAAGGTTCAAAACACAATACCAACGGTCATACACAGCATAAGGCACATATAGCACATATAAGATATCAGTGAAATACAGTCAAACAAAAAAATAAAGTCAAAGTCACTGAGTCAATGATTGTAACAGGAATCTGCAGTTGAATACAATACAGTTTGTCTTCTGATGAGCAAACGCTGGGGGGCAGCACAGACTCCAGCCCGAACGCCATGCTACACCACTTCTGGTGGAGTGCACCGACTGCAACGCCTCTCATGGGCAGCTGTTATCAGGCAACACCGCGGCTTGAGGCCAACTCCTCGCTATGACTGAGGACATGCAGCTCCCCTCACTGTCCGTCATAACTCAGTGAATCAGACTTGCAGCTTTCCACATTAACAATGTCTGACAGGGTCTTGCAATCACAAGAAAAGCAACTAAGATGTTCACTCGCTGTTGGATAGCACACCGCCTTCTGGCACTGTGGAGATTGGTGATTCACTGCTGTGAGGTGTTGAAGGGAGTTACACAGTTTTCACTGATTGCTTCCCTGGGCTAAGAGCATTTTGTACTGGGAATGTCCAATAATGGGTGCCCCTGTTTAATGCAGCTCAGGTTAGTCCTGCAGAACTGTGAAAAGAATGCTGGACCAGGAATGCACCGTATATGCCTGATACAGAAATAACCTTGGAGGTGTAAATGTGGCTCACAATAGGAAGTACCTCATTGAATTTCATGATTGCCAAATTTAACCCAGAACTATTTGCGAATGCAAGTTATTCTAGATCAAATGAATTTTCTGGAAAAAAAATAGTACTTTCTGTGAGGAACTCTCCACAGATACCCTTGGAGATTCCATGAGGTTCTATGACACACTTCATAGATGCAGGCAATGATATTGTTTTTGTGAGGGTATTTTGCATGATCGCAATGTTAGGCGTTCAGGACCAATAGAAGTTTGAATGCCATCTGAGGGTGACCTGGTTGGCACTCTGGACGCTCCCAGGTGCCGACCAGTGCCAGTCCTCAGTCCTCAGTAATGCACACCCATCACCTCCTGATCTGCTATTCTACTGCTAATTAGCACTTTTCAGATGAAATACACTCTGAAGTGTATGCCCACCACGGGCTCCGGTTTTATCAAACTCAGCACTTTAACCGTATCTGGGGAAATGTATTAGGAAGACAAAGTTATTGAATTTGCAGCATGCCTGTGACATTACCCGCTGCCCAGCAGTCCCCTGATTTAATACTAAATACTAGACAATTTACAATGACCAATTAACCTACCAACTGGAACGTCCTTGGACTGTAGGAGGAAACCCAAATGGTCAAGGAGAGTTGAACCCAAGTCACCGGCAGTGGAAAGTGTTGTGCCAACCACTATGCCACTGTGCCACCCTAATTACTTGTCAATGAAATACGCTTATTAAATGATATCTGCTTGGTTTCTTCTTCATAGAGTTTATAATCAGAGAATGCATTGATTAAAGGAGTTGGACTGTATATGTTCAAAAGACGGTTTGCAATTTCTCAAGGGCATTTTGGGCTGGACAGTAAATACGGGCTTCGCAACATCCCAGCAAATGAATTTATTAAAATGCAATGTTCTGGAATTTGTACCAGTCTTAAATTGATGGTCTCAATATAAATATAATGGCAATCCCTTATTACCTTTGTTAATTCCTCCAAGAGAGTTTGTTACTTAAGGCTTTAATAGCTGACATCAGTTGCTCACCTCACCTCATAGTTGTGGACACTTTGAGTCATAGTCATAGTCATACTTTATTGATCCCAGGGGGAAATTGGTTTTCGTTACAGTTGCACCATAAATAATAAATTGTAATAGAAGTAGTAATAGTAATAGTTCCTACAGTTATGATTTAGTCAGTCATTAGTAATGAATGTCTTTAGCTGTGCAATTGCAAAGTGATGCTAAAACACATGTACAGGAGAATGCTGGTGGACTTCTTGATTGGCTAACACAGCAGCGTGGAGGGATTTTTTCATGACTTTGAAAAGAGCGCAATGAATAAAGATGAGCATTCTTATGGGAGTGTCAGCTAGGCTGGAAGATCCCTAAATGAGAGCAAATATTCCTTGTGAGGATGCAGCTGCTTGTGTAAAACATATTTGTTGCAGGTATGCTGCCCAGAGCACTGAAAAGCAAACATGAGGAGATTGATTTCTTCAAGATATTCTTGGTGTGATGTGACCGCCTGACCAAAGACATTGTGCTGACTTGCTTCTTTATTCCTTTCCACATTGCTCAGTCGGCTCAAAATCCAAAGCAAGCACATTTCCCCAGTGTAGTAAGGTGAGTGCTTTGTTAAGGTGCACCGGCTGCTGTATTACGCTCATCAATGGGCTTTTCTGCTGCACCATTGTCACAGATACACTGCCTCATCGTTCCTCTTTCCCACCCTTTGTTTCTGTAACATATAGTCATTTTTGAGTCTTACTCTGTAATGATGCCTCAAAACAACAGATTTCACGACATATGTCTGTGATAATAAATCTGATTCTGAGTCTAATAGGTTGATTTTTTTTTCTGAACTGTAAACTTCTGCCCTTCCTTGGTTATCAGTGTAATTCAGCAAGAGGGTACATAAAATCAATGCTTTGGGAATTGAAGTAGTGGCTCCATTTACTACTTACTGACTCAAACACCTTCCAGGCAAAATGACATCTAAATGGACAAGTACAGTTTGCATTCAATTCTTTTGACATTTGTGTCATTGATGAACTGACAGATTCATCATACGGATTGTGTCACAAATGTGGCAAAAGCTCAAGAAACCAAACAGCTGAATTAATAATGTTTATTTAACTTAGATTCCACACCCACACCTTCACAGCCTCATAGAGTAATCTCAGTAATAGGTCAGGCAATCTCAATGCATTCAATGTTAGAATATGATTTTAAAAAATTGTTGGTACAACACAGTTTTAATAGTTTGATAATGAATTTTAAATTCATGCTTGCAATTTAAAGTTCACCTCAATGAACATGAAATTATTGCAGAATTTTTTTAACGTGAGTATTGTGTGGAGTGAGGATCAGAATATGAAAGCTGAATTGAGGGAGTGTTCATATTTCAAGCTTTCAAACACGACCTCAGCCTGGCTGTCAGCCCTGCTTGTTTGTACAAATGTTCCACACTTCAAACGTTCTTCCGGAACAGGCTGCCTGATGAAATTAACAGGTCACCCATCATTAACTGCCAAAACAGACTTGTCCCCCAGCGTAACCTGTAGGCCAGGCTGGCCACTTAACCACACAAGGGCATTGCTGTGGAGGAGGTATGCAATGGTTTCCTGAGAACCCTCTGCTTTCACCACCAGCCCCATCCTGCTGAACACTGGAAGCTGATAATTGAGTGCAATGAATTCACAGAATTCCATCAAACTTTCATGACCAATAATTGATTATTGATGTTTTGCGACCTTGCACTCTGTTAATGGATACCCTCAAGCAACAATCCTTCAGTGCAGAGTGCTGTATTTAAGCTGCCTCGGCAATTGTATTTATATATTCATTGTTTTTTTTAATATCCTACAAGTATCCTATGGGAAACAAGCTTGAGGCAGTCTTAAACCTATTTGAACTGGTTAAGAATACAAGTGATAAGTTTGCAAATAGTTTCTCTCTATTTTGCTCCGTTTAAACAAAATCAAATTAAACACAACACAAATAATTTCCATTCTTGCTTTGCCTAAATTCCAAGAAATGCACCCTTATTGCAGCATTTTGTGCTTTTGCAATTCTGCAGCCTGTCTGAACGAGTTTACAAATTGCAAGATGAAACGGTGAGGGCATTCGCTCATCCATCCAGAGTACGAGCTTACATTCTAAAGCAAATCACATAACTCAATTTTGAATGGATCCAAGGCTTTCACCTCCATTTACAGTCTAGAAGAGCAATCCAAGTGTTGATTATTTTTTTCATGAATTTGTCTGTGTCTAACCTGAATTGAAATTACAGAATCATAAATGGTACATCACAGAAGTCAATAATATCTGTGCCTGCCCTCTCCTCAGAGCTTGTAAATATTTATTCATAAAAGTATTCATCAAAGTCCTGACTTGATGATAATGGAATACCGTGGAGAACTTAATTCGGCACCTTTAGATGAGCTTTTTGCAAACTTTTCTTACTTATCATTTAGACATCCCAGATTTTGAACGACTATATTAAAGCAGCTTTTAAACTCTTTTGTAGCACAGATGATATTACCAGATTCCCCAGTCTCTGAACATAATTGAAAGTTTTTAGTCTTGTAAAACATTCTCATAACTTTCTTCTTCTTTATGAAGTAAGGTATCCAAAAATGAAGAGTGATCTAGCCAAGGTCAATCAGTGTTTAATGGTTAAAATGGTTTTGGATTCTAAGCATCTGTTATTAAAGACAAAACTTTCATATTTTAAATGCCTTTTCATTGTCCCACTACTCTTAGGAATTCGTAGGCAAAAATCAGGATCACTGCACTGCATTTGAAACTGAACTTTATCATATTGCCTTCACTTAAAGAGTATGTGAAAGGATAATGTGGTCTTTGTGATGGCCAAACTGAACTGTGTTTTATCTTTGAAGACAAAAGAAAAGTGAAGGATCTTGCATCTCAAATTATTCAACGCAACTTCCTACAAGATGCATTTAATACTAGCTCTGAAGGGTTGTACAAAACTCCATAATGTGAAAAGTTCAGGATACAATCCATAAAGACAGCTGAAGCAAAATGGGAGCCTAGAGAGTTTTAGAGACATTTAAAAGCACTGTGATCCTAACATGCAGAAAACTCATTTCCCAACTGCAGTATCTGTATAGTGATAAGAGCCAGGAACCTTAGTTGTTTTATTCCTTGCTTACCTCTTCCAATTAATTACATTTTTGCTCCAAGGGAGATCAGGTATAGTCAGCTTGTCAAGTATTTTCTTGTTGCCAGTTAATTGTCGCTTGTTCATTGCCATATAAATTAGCCTGAGTATAAATAATCATTACAACTTGGACAATTCTTTAGCGATAAACTCCATGGAGATAAAACAACCTGAACCTCAATCTTGATTCTGCTCCGAGCAGGACATTAGTTCACAGGCAATTCCCTAACTCCAACTCCAGTCTAGATCACTGTGCATTACTGGGAGCATATGCAGATCAGCAACTGAGAACTTCCACTTCACAAGCAACTGAACTCCATTGAGAAAATTCCTTCTGAGAAAGCTCAGCACATCTAAATAGCTGGCAGCGATTGACAGGTGTTCCATGTAGGCAGGGAATTAATGATGAGTGAAGAGCAAAATGAAAGAAATGAATGAAAACAAAGTGGAAGGAAAAAGATGGAACGATTATTTAGCTTTTTTTTAAAATTAACAATACGTCTTATTCTTTCATTTTATTGTTATTCTACTTGTTGTCTCAGGTCGCATTCCAACTGTAAGACTGACTAATCATCTAGGCAGCAATGAAAGCTCCAATATATTGAAACTTAATACAGTAGGATGCAGATTTTTTCTTCCATGAAAACATCTTAAGTGACTATTGTACCTTTGCCCTGGAGAAGACACCATCAAAACCAGCAAACGAGCTTTGATGAAGCTGAATGATAGTCAGCTTTCAATGAAAATCTTATGGGATTGAAAAGCTATTTCTGTGTTTGTGCTATTTATTTGAAGGTGGGGTCTGAGCTGGTCACTAGATCCTTGCCCCCCTTCTACTCCCTCCAGATGATAAATGCTTTGAATAAACCTTTATGACATTCTCCTCTTCTGTCTCTTAGGAAAGGAAATACGAGAGCCATAGCTTACTGCATTTACAAAAGATCACATGTAAAAATAAACTTGACAGAATTATTTGGAAGGATCCAGCTTAAGTTCCGAAATCATCTGAGGCAAGATGCTGTGTAGGGAGGTAGCTTTCTTCCCTTGTCCTTCTGTAGCTCTTCTCCTTATATTCCAAACTCTGGTGGTAAGAAATTTGAATTTTTTTTTTCTTCGTCACTATCTCATTTACTTATGAATTGTAAATTTATTAAGTATTCCTACTCTACTCTATGATTGACAATGAAAATGATTTCAACCTCCACAATATAAATAATGAACTAGTAACCTGGTGCTACAGAGGAATAATTCAGATTATTGGACTACAGCTTCCTCCAGATTGAGTTCAACTTCTCAAATCAATTTAACTCACCTGACTTAAATGGATAAAGAAATGGCAGAGGTAAAGGTGACCATGAAGCTAATGATTTCTTCATAAAACTTCAATCTCATTCACTAAAGGCCTATAGAAAACAAAATCTGTGAGCTTTACCTGGTCTGACCCATAATGTATTTAACACAATGTCACAGCAAAGCATTTGTTGTATCAAAGCTGTTGCCAGTACTTCCAAAAGATGCTCCACCACCATCTAGAATCCCATCCTGATGCAGAGGCTCAGCCCAAAATGTCAACTATTTATCCCTCTCCATAGATGCTGCCTGATCAGCTGAGTTCCTCCAGCATTCTGCATGTGTCACTCTGGATTTCCAGCACCTGCAGAATCTTTCGTGTCCACCATTATATTGTTGGGTCCAACATGGCTGGTAAGATCCAGCTTTTCTGTGGTACACCTATCTTGAGAATGAAGAGGGATTAATTGGGTTGGAGGATAACACGTAGAGTGTGTTTGGTAGGCAGGGTGTGGATGAAGATACACATACCACCAAAATTCTGACGGGTATCAGCATAAGCCTTCTTTTCACAATTAACTAATTTATCCACCCTGTACAGATTTCCTTTACATCTATTATGGTCCATGTATGAAATGCTTGTGATCAGGTACTGCTGAGTGCTGGTCAAACCATGGACATCTGAAGTGCAAGCAAAGTCCATTCAAACATTCCTTTCAAGTCACCTAGCATTCGGGTTACTCAAATTGCACTACATTAATGACTCTTGCATGGATTTACTTCGTTATTTAAGATCAGTAGAGGTTCCCAGGCCAGTTAAACCTTTTGCCAAAATTGCATGGTAAAATTTAGCCCTGTGTATTGCAAGTGAAAGCACTACAATTCTGTCTTTTGTGAAACGCTCATTTTCTCCAACAGCAGTAGTTCTTAAACTGCCCAAGCAAGTAATTCCCTCTCTACACGCGTAATTTCTTCTGTACACTTCCCTACACTGATATTTCCCATTCTTTTACAGCAAACAATGCCATCTAAATATTCAACTGAATTTTTTAGTCAAATTATCATTTTACTCATTCAATAATTTTCTTGTCAGCTGTTGTCGGTCCAAATTGACAGTTCAGAGCTCTGCAAGTTCAGTTAATAACAGAACAAGCAATTCACTTACGGTAAAGAACATTGATGACTCCCACCCAGAATGTTGCCTTCACAATGCCCTGTAACCTCAATTTTAGCTACATTTACACTTCTTCAGATAATGAACCAATCTTTGCCCATGTGCAGGAAGACCCAAGCAGTTTCCACGTGACAAATATTGCGTGTGCGAGCATTATTTGTGAACAAAGCAATGATCAAATCCTACAGGACGGTCTCACCACCACCTCTTGTCATTCAAACACATTCAGTGGCTCGCCTTTAAAATCCTCTTCCATTAACCAGAAATTTAACTGGATTAACAACATACCATAAATGCCTGGACAAAACAGCTGAGCATTCTGCAGCCTGCCTCTGGTTTCCCAAAGCCAGCTTGCAATGAACACATGGGAGAGGTTATGGGATTTAATTGGAGAAATGGATTGAGATCATTGGTCTAGAAGCTGTCATAGACTTGATAACTTCCTTCTTTGTCATTAGAAAATATGAAATTGCTTTGGAAATGTGGAATATGAAAACAGGAATATGACGTAATAGGTTCCATTTGCTGGGATTTGTATGACACCCACATTACTCAAGAAGATGAATACCTTATATGAGAAAAGACATGCATTTATAGCTCAACAACAGACCCAACTAGTTCCCCTCCACCACTACCCTCCTCGGTCTGGTGGAACTGGTCCTCATCCTCAATAATTTCTTCTTTGGTTCCTCTACTTTCTCAATCTTTCTGTCTCCATCTCTGGAGTCAAACTGTCTACAGATACTTTTTATAAACCTACTGATTCCTATTGCTACTTTGACCATATCTCTTCCTAGCCTGTCTTCAGTAAAAATGCTACTCCCTTTTCTCAGTTCCCTCATCTCCACCACATTTGTTCCGAGGATGATGCTTTCCTTTCCAGGATATCAGAAAACTCCTCTTCCTTTGAAGAATAGGGTTTCCTTCCTCCACCATGGATGCTGCCCTAACCTGCACCTCCTCCGTTTCCCAGAAATCTGCACTCACCCCATTTTCCCGCCACCTTAACAAGGATAGAATTCCTCTTGCCATCACCTACTATCTTATGGGCCACTGCAGCCAACACATCATCCTTTGCAACTTTCATCATCTTCAACAGGATCCTACCGCAAAACAGCTCTTTACCTCCTCCCACTCTCCGCTTTCCACAGGGATCATTCCCTCTGTGATTCACTTGTCCATTTGACCCTTCCCACCAATCTCCTTCCTGGCAAGTGACAGAAATGTTACACCTGTCCATTCACCTCCTCCCCCATATCCATTCAAGGCCCCAAACAGTCCTTCCAGATGAGGCAACACTTCACCTGTGAACGTGCTGGAGTCGTCTCCTGTATTCAGTGCTCCTAATGCGGTCTCCTCTACATTGGTGTGACCTAATGTTAACTGAAGGACCACTTTGTCAAGCACTATACTCCATCCACAAAAAAAGCAGTATTTCCCAGTGGCCAACCATTTTAATTCCTATCCCCATTCCCATTCGGACATGTCAGTCCATGGCCTCCTCTTCTGCCACAATGAGGCCACCCTCAGGGTGGAGGAGCAATACCTCATATTTTGTATGGGTAGCCTCCAATCTGATGGCAGGAACATCGATTTGTCATCTCCTATCAGATTCCTTTTGCCTTTTTCACCTATAACCTCCCGACTTCTTACTTCATCACTCCTACCACACCCACCTGGCTTTACCTTCTAGCTTATCCTCCTTCCCCAACCTTTTTATTCTGGTATCTTCACCTTTCCTTTCCAGTCCTGATGAAGGGTCTTGGCCTGAAATGTTGACATACGACGTGGCACATAATGATGATGATGATGACAGAGACACTGTTCCCTGTCACTTTCCTTATACAGTTACCACATTTTTAAACTTACTCTAAACGTGTCATCCAGTTTAGTTTATCTCAAACATTGTCAATCTTCTCACTCGGGCCATTAATTTCTAGTAAGACCCTGATAGTATTACCAGAATTGAGCATGTGAAATTTGATGCGCTCCTGCCACCTGCTCGGTTGAGTAGGTTAAAATCTTCAGCTGATTTTATGTGCCTATTTAGTCAGTATCAGGAAGACAAATTTACCATCCTGCCAGAAAAGGGGCAGCAGCTTCTGTTATCTATGCATTTGAGCCTCAAATTATGTATGTAAGTTCTAGTATATCAAATTACTTTAACAGAGATTAATATAATTTGTATCCTGCTTGCTAATGCATCTGTTAAAATCATAGATTGAAGAATTTATAATATTCATAGCATTAGGCATTCAGGTATGAATATTTGTAGAATAATTACTTGCTATGATGCAGAAAGAAGCAATTTAGCCTAACGCCAGCTCCCAAAAGAACAATCTCATCTGTCCCATTCCCCATTTTCATATTTCCCTATAAACTCTTTCTCTCACGAGATCCCATTTGTTTCTTTTGCCACTTACCTACAACACACTCTAGGGTAATTTACCATCGTCAGTTAATTTACCAGCCATCTTTGTGACTTGGACAAAACTAGAACATCCAGCAGAAACCAGGTCAGGAGAGGACATGCAAACTAACAGAGAGTACACACATGGTCAGGATCGAACCCAAGTGCCAGGAGCTGTGCGACAGAAACATTAACAGCTGGGCCACTGTGTTTCTGTGCCACCATTTTGCCTAAATGGATAGAACAGGATAAAAATTATGTTTCTCGTAAGCATTAACAGTTCTATTTTGGTTTTGGTCTCCTTGGACACCTGTGGATTTTTAAAAACAGCCTTATTCACTGAGCAGGACATCAGCACTATTCAGTTCCAATTGCCAGTCATTTCTTTACTCGCTGAATGACTGAGGCAGATGTATTTTGACTGATGTCTTTTCAGTGGTGGCTGGTAGACGTATATCATCACTGGGTAAAGAAAGTGATGTACTGCCTGACTTCAGTAAAGCTATCCTGTAGCTCACTGAATTTCTGAGAATAAACTCAGCCAATGAAATGTCATCCCTCTCTCTCACCTTTTTAACCTCTGTTGTCATATCTCATTGTGTTCACATCAGGCACAAAATCACCCTTCGACATCATACAGACAACATGAAGTTCCATCAATTAACCCATCCTTTTGACTTTCTTTTTGATTGAACACAGCTGTGGATGGAATTAGATTAGCAATAAATCTAAAGGGCAAGGAGCCTTTTGAATTTGGGCATCAGTTTTCTCTGAAAATACTGAAAGATCAGGGTCAAAAAAGCAAAGCAGCTTTAATGACCAAGGTGCAATCATTCAAACCATTTACCTTTCTGGCCCCAGTGCTAGCATTTTCAGAGAAAATGGCAACTAGATTCAGATAGGACCCATGGCCTTAATCAAATAAAAAATCTTCCAGTGAAGATTTCAGATGAGAGATATTGCCTAGAAATTCACCTCTGGACAGTATTGCTAAACAATCTGTAAATTCCTGTCAGTGCATTGGATTATACCTCAGAAATTCATTTTGCCAAAGTCAGTGGAGCCAGAGTACAATGTGCTGATGATATAGTCCATTTAATAGACCAACTGGGATGAATTTCGAGGCAATATTATCATGGGTAATTCATGAATACAATTCGATCAATGTCAAATATAAAATAATTTGTTCAGATTGTTTTGTAGATCATGGCCTGCACTTGTGTAATTTCCTAGCACTGCGCAGACTTGGGCTAGGAACCTGTAATGGGAACAATGCTGAAATGACAGAGCTCCCATTTTATTATGGAAATCTAACAACAACTTTTGGAGAAGCATATTTGCAGTCAGAACTTCAGTGCGACTACATAATGTTTACTGTAAAGCAATTAAAATATACTTTGTTAAATAAGGTGTAGGTGGCATTTTAAAGGCAAAATCAGCTGTGTTTATAGCTGAGCTGGTTCTCATGTATTCAAAGGCTGATGTTGTATGTTTGCACTCATCTTCTTAGAACACGAGATTTGGTTTACCTGTATTTAAAAATGTTTATGATGGTCCATATTAATTACATACATATTTACTCTTGTTTTATGGTTTAAAAATGCTTCAAATTGTGTACATAATAAGTCTTCTACTTTCTGGTTTGCTGTGAGAATTCTTCAGTCTGACTCAATCTCCACCTCACTACTGACATCATTACTGCTGATTGCCACAGATCACCTGCACAATGTGCTTCATTTCAATAGATGTCAAACTGACATACAGTATAATGCACATGAGCTTGGTTGGAAAGTTTATTCAAGGCAGGTGCTGAATGTTGATCCTGGAATGGGTGACTGGAATATCCAAACCATCCTACAGCTAGCCCCGTGATTGATTGTCATGTTGCTTGAGCAGTGATGCAGAATCTAGGCAAAAGCTCTGAATTCTTGTTCTCACCCCATCAGCTAATTCCATTAAGTCAATTAAATAAATCTGAAATAATATATAAAAAGACTAAAATCAGTAATGGTGACCGTCAAAGATATGCATTGTTGTAAAAGCAATGCACACAAAATGCTGGAGGAACTCAGCAGGCCGGGCAGCATCCATGGAAAAGAGTACAGTTGGCATTTTGGGCTGAGACCCTTCATCAGGACTGGGAAAAAAAACTTATTTGACTCACTTAGTGAAAGAAATTTGCTTTACCTGCCATATATGCTGTTTCAACCCAGAGCAGTATTACTCTTAACACAATAACAACATAGGATATAAGGGTAAAATTAGGCCACTTAGCCAATCGAGACTGCTTCATGGCTGATTTATTATTCCTCTCAACACCATTCTCATGCCTTCTCCCTGTAACAACCAATGATCTGATTAATCAAGAACCTATTAACCTCTGCTTAAATATACTCTATGACCTGCATAGTTGTCTGTGGCAATGAATTCCATAGATTCACCACCTGTGGCTAAAGAAATTCCTTCTCAACCCTGTTGTAAATGGACGTCCCTCCATTCTGAGGCTGTGCTCTCTGGTACGAGACTCCCCCATGATAAGAAACATCCTCTCCACATCCATTCTATCTAGGCCTTTCAATATTTGATAGGTTCAATGAGATCCCTCCTCATTCTTCTAAAACTCCAGCGAGTACAGGCCTAGAGCCATCAATATGTTAAACCTTTCAATATATTAATCCTGGAATCATTCTCACAAATCTCCAATGCCAGCACATCTTTTCCTAGATAAGGGGCCCAAAGCTGCTCATAAACTTCTAAATGTGGCTAGACCAATGTCTTATAAAGCTTCAGCATTACATTCTTGTTCTTATATGCTAGCCCTCTTGAAATAAATGTTAGCATTGCATTTGCCTTTCTTACCACCTACTGAACTTGCAAATTAACCTTTAGGGAATCCTGCATGAGGACTCCCAGACTCCTTTGCACCTCTGATTTTACTATAAAATAATATAGTATAAACCTTTATTCTTTCTAACAAAGTGCATGACCATGTATATCTGCTACTTCTTTGCCCATTACCTAAATCTGTCTAAATCTTTCTGCAGGCACTCAGTTTCCTCTGCACTACCAGTACACCTATTGTCATATTGATTGCAAACTTGGCTACAAAGCCATCAATTCCTGCATCCAAATCATTGGCATATAACTTGAAAAGAAGCAGTCCCAACTCTGACTCCTGCAGCACACCACTAGTTCAAGGTTCAAGGTACATTTATTATAGAAGTATGTATGCAGTATACAACTCTGTGATTTATCTTCTCCAGACAGCCATGAAACAAAGAAAACCATGGAAGTCATTCAATGAAAAACATTAACCACCCACCCACTATGCACAAAAAAAACCCAAATTGCTCAAATGGCAACAAGAACATCAACCCCTCCCATGCACAAAAAACAAATCATGCAAACATCAATAAGTTCATCATACCCCAAAACCCCCAATCAAAAAAGCACATCACACAAACAACAACAAGAAAGAACATGCAAAAACACAGAGTATAAAAACATAAAACTGAAAGAGTCCAAGTGAACTATAGTCCAATCCATAAATTGCAGATCCTGAACTTTGGTACCATCCTCCAACAGCATCGAGTGAGAGAGAGGCCACTGAAACGCAGGGAGCAGCAAGTGAGAGACCATCACGCACAGACACCTTGCTCTGGCAGCAGTCAGCAAGTGGCTAGTAGACAGCGCTGAACATTCGCTTGCCTTCTGCACTCAGCTCGATATTTCAATCTTCCTCGATAGTGTAATTGGTGAGATCGATGAGAAATGGAGTCGATCATAGGACTATCCTGTCTGTAAGCTTTTAGGCCTCAAGGCCACTTGCCACCTGGAATCTTCTCGGAGACAGCAAAGTGCCAAATCACTTAATTGATCTTCAAACTGTAGATCATAGGCCTAACAGTACCATAGACACATTATAAATAAAAAAAGACATATAAGAAGTCACTGGAAGCCAACTATAAAAGGCCCACTTTATTCCCATTCTTTGCCTCCTGCCAGTCAGCTATCTTCTATCTATACTAGTATCTTCCCTGTCATACCATGTGCTCTAAACTTGTTAAGCAGACTCACGTGCAACATCTTGTCAAAGGCTTTCTGAAAAGGCTTTCTGAAAATCCAAAATAGCAGCATCCACTGACTCTCCTTTATTTATCCTGCCTGTTATTTCATCAAAGAATTCCAACAGATTTATCAAGCAAGAATTCCTCTTAGAAAACCAAGCTGACTTTGGCCTATTTTATTATGTACTTCCAAGGACTCCAAAACCTCGTCCTTAATAATGGACTCCAACATCTTTCCAACCACTGAAGTCAGGCTTACTGGCTAATGATTTCCTTTCTTCTTCTTCCCTTCCTTCTTAAATAGTGGAGTGATAAATGCAATTTTCCAGTCCTCCGGAAACATTTCAGAATCTAGTGATTCTTGAAAGATCAGTACTAATGCCTTCCAATTTCTTCAGCCACCTTCTTCAGAATCCTGCTGTGTGGTCCATCTGGTCCAGGTGATCTATCTACCTTCAGACTTTTCAGCTTCCCAAACACCTTCTCCTCAGTAATGGCAATAACACTTACTTCCGACCTCTGAGATGCATGCATTTCAGCCATTCTTTTATTTTCTTCCACAGTGAAGATGGACACAAAATTCTTATTACATTCCTCTGCCATTTCTTTGTTGCACTACTAATACCACTCCAGCATCATTTTCCCCAGTGATCTAATGCAGATTCTATATCTCTTAATCCTATGTCACCTCTTTCCAAGGATTTGATTTCATTTTTTACCATTAGAGCCACACCATCCGCTCTGTCTACTTGACTGTCCTGTTGATATACAGTAGTGTGCATCCTTGGATGTTAAGCTCCCAACTATGATCTTCTTTCAGCCGTCACTCAGAGATGCCCATAATGTAATACCTTCCAACCTCTCACTGCTACAAGATCATCTACCTTATTCCTTATATTGCGTGCATTCAACTGTAACACTTACAGTCCTGTATTCATCGCCAGTTTTGATTTTGTCCCCCTGTTACACTTTAACTCCTCCCAATGACTGCAATTTTGCCTTATAATTTGCCCGTCCTTCCTCACAGACTCACTAGCCACTGCATGTGCACTACTGTGTAAGAGTCTGAGCTACATAGATGTAGATAAGGTGCATATTACTGTAGAAAATTTATGTATTGCACTGTACTACAAAAAAAGTAAATTTCATGACATATGTGAGTGATGATAAACCCAATTCTGATATGGGTCTCTATTACAAATTGAGAGTGGGAAGGGGACAGAGAGAGGGGAATCATGGTTGGGGAAAGGGAGAAGGGAAGAAGTGGGAAGCACCAGAAAGATATTCTGTAATGATCAATAAACTAATTGTTTGGAATCAAATCACCTTTCCTGGTGTCTCAGGGCTGGGTGTATCTGCATGCACACCACCCCCTACCCTTGGCACTCCCCCTCTGCCACCTGTCTCACACACCTCCTGCGACATTCCACCCTCCCCATTTCCAGCATCCTTTTCTCCCACCAGATTTACAAACTCACTCTCCGCTCCACATTGGCACGTACAGTGTTGTGCAAAAGTCTTAGTCACTCAAGCTACACATGTGCCTAAATCTTTTGTACAGTACTGCAGCTGTGTAGCAATTGCCCCATCCTTAGCGCTGTCACTCTGTTTCCCATCCCTCTGCCAAAAATTAATTTAAACTTTAAGCCCTCCCCTATAGCTTCAGCAAAGCTGTCTGCAAGGATATTAGCCCCCATGGGGTTCAGGTGTAACCAATCCTTTTTGTACTGCTTTTTCCTTTCCCAGAAGAGATTCCAGTGATCCAGAAATCTGAAACCCTGCCACCTGCAAAAGTTCTTCAGCCGAATCATTCTATTCTTACCCTTACTGGCGAGTGGCACAGGCAGCAACCCAAAGATTACTACTCTGGTGGTCCTGCTTTTCAGCTTTCTGCATAACCCGCTATATTCTCTTCCCCTCTTTTCCTACCTGTGTCATTGGTGCCAATATGTACCTTGATTTCCAGCTGTTCACTCTCCCTCTTCAGAATGCCATAGACATAATCCAAGGCATCACGGACCCTGGCACTTGGGAGGCACCATACCACCCAGAATCTCTTTCATGTTTTCTGCTTTTTGCTCCTCTAGTTACAGAATCCCTTATCAGTCTGGACTCCTCTACTCCCCCTTCCCTTCTGTGCCACAGATACAGATTCTGTGCCAGAGACCTAGATGCTGTGGCTTCCCCCAGTAGCCACAGCCTGCCGCTTGTTGTCCACTGAAAGAACAAGGCTTTCTATGCAAGAGCAATTAAGGTGGGTATTGCCAATGATGATTTTTCATGACAGAGTATTTTTAAAACAATCTGCTTCATTGGCGCATCGCCCACCACAATGTCTATCCCATGAATGAAAAGGGAAGAGGAAGATGGGCTTAGTAGTGGATACATATGTAGATGGGAGAAGATCTGGCACTTACGGAGGCTTTAGGAATGACAACTCTTGTGAGGGAGGGGCTGAGAGAGCCGAGGACCCCGAGGTGGTGTGGATACAAATAAGATGAGACAAAACAGATATAATGGCAACTCCAGAAGAAAATGATTAAAGCAAATGGAAAAGCAATAACAAGACAAGAAAGGAATCTTCTCAGGCATGAAGGAAACCAGCATAATGCAAGACTTCCCCTAGTCTTGCTTTACAACATGTTCATGAATGTCCTATTCACAAAGCAATAGTGAAAGATTTCTCATAACATTATAGATACCAAATGGCATCTGTTGTAATGAAAGATGATTAGGAAGTCAACATATATCTTACCCCATAATTAGTGTGGAGACTGAACCCAAATTTGTTATTAATTACACTATATTTCAGACAATGTATGATAAGACATATTAATTGGTTCTACCTAAATGGATATTTCTCACAATTCTTCATACAGTTCATTCATTGAATTTAGAAATCTGGATGTCATTCTCACTTATTTTCCAGGAGCAGCTAAATGAAAGGAAATACGATGAACGCATTTACTGAGTGTCAGTAAGGAGCTTTACTTTGGACAAGAAATAATTCCTCTGAGGACAAGTAGATGCATAATGACAAGTCGGGTGCTAAATTGGATGATTTGCTGGGATTGTGATGTGGGTTTCACCTGCATCTGTTGGAGGTGAAGCAATGTACTTCTAAGTAACATTTTAGCTGTTAGTCATGTTAATGTTAGCTATATTAGCACATTACTGAAGGAGCCACGTTTGTGATAACACCCTCCACAGCAAGAAGCTAGCTAGCTTTTTTGAGAAAAAGGATGAATTGTCATTGGAACAGGTGGTGGAAGTCACTTGGGGATGTCTACAGGTTGGTAGAAGATTGCACACAACAGAAACCCTTCAGGTGTTAAGGAGAGGCATTGGTGGAGGACTTGAAGGAGGATAGAGATCTCATAGTTGCAAAGATCCGGCAGTTCTTCTAGATTATTGCTGAGAATGAAATTTGAGGAGGGACTCCTGGAGATAATGGACATGAATTCTGGGGACCTGAGATGGAAGGTTGTTAGAAATTCAATGACATTGCATGTGGGGCCAATGTTTGTAAATGTGACTTCACTTCCCACCCATTGTACCGGTAGCTTCACTCTGGCTCTTGAACAGTAACACTTAATTCAGGGGTCCCCAACCCTTTTTTTGCTCCGCGGACTGGTTTAATATTGACAATATTCTTGTGGACTGGCCGACCGGGGGGGGCGGGTTGGCAGGGCGGGTGTTCATCACGACCGGAATATAGGTGATAAGTCACTTATAAGTGGCTAATACACTCAATTTCGTTTCTAAATGGGTTTATCTAACGAATTTAATATTAAACACGCAGCGCATATTTTCCTCACATGAATATAGTGATAAGTCAATTATAACAGTGGTCCCAAACCTCCGGGCTGCGGGCCGATACATTGCCGTGAAGAATGCAGTGGTACAGCGGTGGCCGGAACGCACCCCGCACATCTTTAAGAAAAAAACCGAAATTAAACAAGCTAATTGATTAGGTGCTGCCCGGCACATAAATGTCGGCCTAGATCAGAGGCGACGCAATCGGCAATCGGCACCTAATTAATTTACTTGTTTATTTCGGCTTTTTTCTTAAAGATGTGCTGGGTGCGTTCCGGCCACCGCTGCGTTCTTCGCAGCCCAGAGGTTGGGGACAACTGAATTATAAGTCACTTATAAGTCAATAGCATCATAACATTTTAAGTAACGTTTGGAAATTAAACTCACAGCGCATATTTTCCCCGTATGAACATATAAAATCATTGCAACACACCAATATCGCTGAATCAGTGGGAGCCCTGGGCTTGTTTCCCTGCAACAGGACGGTCCTATCGGTGTGTGATGGGAGACAGCGATACTCGAAGGGGGTTCCTTATGTCCAGTCTATTCTGCAATTTAGTTTTCGTTGCATTCATTGCAGAAAATTCTGCTTCACAGCGATATGATGTTGGAAATGGAAGCAACATTTTCACTGCTTTCGTGGCTATCTCAGGATATTCAGCCTTGACTTTGATCCAGAATGCCCCCAGAGATGTTATGTCAAACATACTTTTCAGCCCTCCGTCATTTGCAAACTTGAGGAGTTGATCTTTTTCCCACGCTGACATAGAAGATTCACCGGGGACATTCACAAATGGGTCACGGACCCATTCCTTTGCATGTCTTGGGTCACTGATGACCTCGCGTGCGTTAAAGTTCAACAGTGTATGACAGGGAATGAGGAAAGGTGCAGCTGACTCATATCGTTTCATATTGCCAAATCATATCGTTTCCTCGCGGCTCGCGGCCCATGGCCCGGTCACACATGCTTTGTGGCCTGGTGGTTGGGGACCACTGACTTAAATAACAAATGATCAAACTTAATGCTTAGACATTACGTTCTTCCACAACTTTATGTACTTAACACTCTAAACCCACCCACACTTATACCTCATCTTGTGCAGAAAGCCTGCTATTCAGTCATAAAAGATACAGAAAAACATTGAATGCCAACACATTTTTTTCCCTTTGCAGGATAGTGTGATGTGCACATCCATTGGTGTTGGCAGTTTTCCAAGGGGGTTGAGGTGCAGTTTATTGCAGAATCATAGAAATACTACTGTATAGGAGGTCGTATCTATATTGGTTTTAAGCAACAGCAGTCCAGCTAGTCTCAGTTCCCTGCTTTTCCCAATAACACTGCAAAATTTTTCCTTTCATGCATTTATCTGGTTTACTTTTGAATATCAGTCAAATCTTCCTCCAGATCCTAACTCTGTACTGTGAAAAGATGTCACCTCTGGTTCTTTGGCCAATTACCTTCATTCTTTGTCCCATTGATGATGAAAATTTTTCCCATTTTTGAAAATGGGAAAAATTTATGTCTATCTATCTATCTAATCTTCAACCATTATCTGTAGTAGCTTGTTCAATATACGTGCTATTTTCTGTGTAGAAAAGTTACTCCTTAGATTACTTTTAACTCTTTTCCCCTCTCACCTTAAACATATACCCTCTAGTTCTTGATTCCCCATCCCAAGGAAAGAGACTGTGTACATTCATCCTAACTCTGCCCCTCATGATTTTATACACCTCTACAAGATTACCTCTTAATCTTCTATACTCATGATGTTAAGTTCATAAGTGTACCTCACTCTTCACCCACTAAGGTTAGTCTGGCTGGCATGTAGTTGCTGGTTTTATTCTTTTATTTTATAATGAAAAAGGATATAATACTTGCAACCCTTATGCACCAGATTCTGTACATATCTATAGATCTTTGAAACATTATGGGCAATTTTTCACTGTGCTTAACTCCTTATCCTTGAGAAGAGAACATGGTTATCTTCATGGAAGCACCATGACAAAAGGTGTGACCAATGTTCTACATTGACCCATGTCTTAATCACTTAATCCACATGTTTTTGACAGCCAAGAGGGTTTTCTGCACTGGTGCCCATCTCACTTCAGGAACTGTTGCAACTTCTGGTACGACTAAACTCGAGGACATTAATAGCAAATTGACAATCATAAACACAAAACAATGATGGTAATTCAGCTGAATATTTCAGCTTTTATATTTCTGTCAGGGATTTGCAGTTAGCTTACATAATAAATGGTACTGATTCTTTATTATATCGTGCAAATTTTATTCATGGCCTATGACACTTTAAAAATCAGGAACAGAATCTGCAACTCAGAACAGCTATCTCAGCACAGTGTGAGGGAACAAAGCTAGAGATCCACACGGCTGAGTGACTGGGCAGAGTATTTAACCACTGAGTTATTCAAATTATAGGTACTTATAAAGAATTAAAGAAATGCTAGATGAATAGATTTGCAGCTCGTTTATTAAAAGCTTTGCTCTGAACCGCAGCCAAAACAATTAACAACTGAGAGCTTTTTTGTTAAACTCTTCCGCTGTTTTTTTCTCTTCATTGGTTTGGGAGCAAGGTCTTCACACACATGTCTAATTTCTGAATCATTGGATCATCGCTGCAATGTGGAGGAACCAGGTCGCGCTAATGAAAAAAATGAGATCTGATTGAATAATTGCATCCTGTCAAGGTTGTGAAGAATTTGGAGATGGTGCAAAGGAGATGTCAGTCCTGCTCGAGGCGATTAGGAATAGAATATATCTGCTGTTCAAAACATATCCTGTTGCTGCTCACTAATTAAAATAAGGCGCACCAAGTCTATCTGTTTAAAGCTGCATGTCAATCTTACTGCCATTGCACACTGGAGGAAGTTGGTGATTACTTAGTGAAAAGGGGTCTTGTTGTCAGAACTCTCCCACTTGCAGACCAGATGATTCTGTTCTACAATTATTCAAACAGATGATTTTCATTTAAACAAAAACTTGCACCACTGGATGTCACCAGAGCCTTACAATTTTTTTTTTGGTTCATAGACACATTGGGATCATTCTCAGGTGCTAAGTTTTTAATCCTTGGAATTTTACATGATGAAGAATATAGTGAAAGGAAGCCTGGTGTATTGCTTATAGCAGCCAGATTATAGAGCTTAGCCTTTTTATTGTATGTTGTAGGGTAGGGACACCAATATGTTGCTTATTAAGAAATCAGAAGAATGCACAAGTATTTATGAACAGCTTCCAACTGCTGCCAGATTAATGCTGACAACACCCCAAGGAACGATAGCAATTTGATTTTGTTTTCATTGGGGCCCATGTTAGTTGGTTGGCTCATGAGATCAAGTAAATCCCTTTCTCAGATAATCGACTGCCAGAAATCAGAAGACTGTGTGAGATCAGTTGTTGTTGTGAAATCTGAAGCCAACCTAAAATATAGTTCAGGCTTTATTGGAAAGAAATAATTAAATGATTTAAAATAGAATTTAATAACCAGTCTTTGCCTTACTGAGGATAATAGTTTTGTTTGAGAGGGAAGCAGTGGACTTGAGGAAGAGAGGAGGAGGCTGAACATGTGGGAATGTGTCGGAAGTCTAGTCTAATTAGGTTCAGTTGTTCAGTTGATTCTGATACAGTGTGAGCACTGTCTGAGGTCGGATAAATAATCTCAATCTCCGAATGCTAATGAACACAAGATTCTTGGCAGCCTGGTAACTGCAATACTGGAGCAACAGTGGGGCTCTCAACCACATGATTCATGAGAAAGTAAGAGCATGGAAGTAGGAAAAAATCCTTTGGCAAATTAGGACCATTCCCTGTACAGACCTTGAAGTCTAGATGCAAAGTCACAAACACGAGACACTCTGCAGAAGCTAGAAATTCAAAACGACATACACAAAATGCTGGAGGAACTCAGCAGGTCAGGCAGCGTCTGTGGAAGTGACGTTTCAGTTTGAGACCTTTCTTTAAGACTGGAAAGGAGGGGGAAGACACCAGAATAAAAAGCTGGGGGGGTAGGGGAGGGAGGATAGCTGGAAGGTGAGAGGTGGAGGCAGTTGGAAAGATAAAGGGCTGGAGTGGAAGGAATCTGATAGGAGAAGAAAGTGGACAATGGCACAAACAGAAGGAGGAGGAGACCAGAGTAAGGTGATAGTCATGTGAGAAGAGGTAGGAGGCCAGGATGGGAAATAGAAGAAGAGATGATGGAGAGGGTTTTTGTTTTACCAGAAGGAGAAATTGATATTCATGCCATCAGATTAGAGGCTAACCAGGTAGAATATAAGGTGTTGCTACTCCACCCTGAGGTGGCCTCATTGTGGCACAAGAGGAGGCCATGGACCAACATGTTGGAATGGGAATGGGAATTGGAATTAAAATGTTTGGTCACCATGAAGTCCTGCTTTTGGCAGATGGAGCAGATAGATGCAATCTCACCTTTTGTGGTTTCTACCCCAGCCATAAAATCTCTAGAGGATACGTCTGCACAAATAGTCTTGTTCAAAAATTTTATTAACTCAAGATCTAGAATACTCATAAATCATTTCACCTTCATTTATCACTCTGCTCCATAGCCATTAAGGCCAGTTCTTGGCATAGTCTACATTCGTATACCCTGGCTACCGTCACTATAAATGGCTATACAATTTCAAACCAATATTTTTATAGCTACTCTTTATGAGGATAATGATCAAAACTGGCTTTCTGAGACTTAATCCATTCTACTTGATAATAAACAGCCTGTAATGGGATTCATCCTCTCTCAGATTTATAAATGTAAGATTCAAGGAAGCAGTTCAAAAGCAATTTATAGATCAGAGATAGAAAATAGTGCCTAAAATTTGGCCCAAAAAAATCATCCTTCCCAGAAGTGGAGAAAATATGGAGAGTTATCAAAGCTATCTTTTCGAGGGTATCTACTGGAGCTATCTATTAAGAAGCTGAAGAGAGGAGAGTGAAAAAAAAAGGGCTTCCTTTACTTTGTCATTTTCAAAAATATAAACCTGCCTGTTAGAACAATTATTTGTACTTCAAACACTATATCTCTAACTCTTTCCTCTATATTCTGTGGTCTACTTTGCATTGGTGCAATGTTTCTTTGGTTCTGAGTCTTTCATTACATCTCACTGGTAAAGAGGTTTTCTTGATAATTGTTCTAAATTTACATTTCATTCACTTTTACCTAAACCTTCGTGACTTTATTTTATTGATTATAATCTCAATTTATGTTAGATACCTTTTTTATTTCAAATCTGGACACCAGAGGAGAGGAATCAGTAACAACAACTGGATATTTAATTGGTTTTAGTGTCCACATGTACAAGTGGCCATTTGGGCAAGGTAATTAAAAAGGATACAGAAGCATTACTCGGCATAAACAAGTGTCATTTGAGAAAGTAGCTGAATAAACCTGGGGGTGGGGACAACACAGCGAGTTTTAGGAGCGGGCCACTGCTAAGATAATTATTTCAATGTTTGTAAAGCCATAAATTGTTTGGGGGAGGGGACAGCTGTAGGCATTGAATCTACCCTTTGACATACAGATTGAACTGTGAATTACAGAGTGGCAGATGCTGTGAGATATCCAAGTTCCAAAATCACAGTTGATTTTGCATTTGCTGAACTAGTCTCAGGTCCACATCTGCTGGTTTTCAAGCTAATTGCAATTGTGAACAATTCAGTACCCCAATTAAAGCTTTGCCTTACTACAAGAACGTATTTAGAGTTTGAAAAAATGATCTTTGTTTAACCTTCACATCTCAGCCTTTTGCAGCTTACCTACTCTTGAGCAGAAATACTTGAATTGTGCTTTCTCAATGTGCACACCACTAGAGGGATTTATTCATTGTCACCTCACTGCTTGCCAAGCGCTTTCTAAATTTAGCTGCTTACAATTCCTTTACAATTCCATTGTTATCTGTATTTTAAAGATAGTTTGTAAAGTAGAGAGAGCAAGCTCACCAATCCTTTCGAAATAGTCCATATCCCCACAGTGCAATTGAGCCAGAGCAAAACTCTTCTAAACTATTCTTCCAAATGAGATAAGCAGATGTTAAATGACAAGGAATCATAGATGGATGATATAACATAACCATGGGCTTTTGAAATATTTGTCATATTACTATTCTACTACTTTCTGAATTCTGAGGTATTGAAAGCTTATTCCCAGCTGGGACTGTTAAAAACGACATATCATTATTTTCAGACACAAAAAAATAAACAAATTCTACACTAAAAGAATACATATGTATGAAAGTAATTTTACAATGCCACAAAACCTACTGTGAAAGAAAACTCAACAAATCAAAAGCATAAGGCTGAATGGGGCATTATAGTCATTCTGAACAATTATGTGGGTGCACGGTGGTGGTGGGGGGGAGTGACTTGAAATAAAGCTCAAGAAAGATTCCACGTAAATTTCACCCATTTTATGTCATCTCACAAAATTACCGTGATGTTTCAAGGGAGGCAGGGAAATGGAAAGAGTTTTTAGGGTGTTATCCAGCATGTTTGTTAATTACTTTTAATGTCCCGAGGATTGCTGCTACCACAGAGTGAATAAAAAAAAGTAATCGGTACAATCGACATCAACATTGCCAAGTAAAGTGGATTCTGCTTCAAAGTGTGCATATGCATGTGAGCATTTCAACAAGAACTATGTCAGACTAAATGTTTGTCCTTTCAAATTTCGCTCTGACCTTCATGCATGAACAAAAGCCACTTTGATGTAGTGTATGGAGATTCTCAGACTCAAGATCAGATTGTACCATGTGTCAATCCCCCCAGTAAAGAAAATATAAGCATTGAAAATAGAAGGATAGGAAGGACAGTAAAATCAATTTTGTTTTTATGATGGTAAAGCATTTGGACATTCATTGGAATGTGACATTTCCAACAAATCATGAAGGTTAGATTAAGAATTTGGACCAAGAAATTTATTTTCCTCAGGAACGTGACTTACTACTTCTTTCATTTATCAGTGTCACAATTAAGTTCATGACTTCATCTCTCTGAAAGAATTTTCTAATGTGAAGACAATTAATGCCAAGCCAGATCTCGTTTCATAGAGGGCTAAATAGGTTAGCCCTTGAGAAGAGGTGAATGAATTGTGATGCATAATCTGTTGGAATTTACACATTTCTAGGGGTCTGGGTATTATTCTGGGTTATATTCTTAACGGTGCCTGAGAAGGTGATATCAAATGTTGGTCATTGTACATACCTGCTGTCTTTGCCCTCATTGAGGTTGTGGGTTTGGAAGATGATGTTAGATTAGTCTAAATAAATAATCGCAAAGCATTTTGTAAACACTCTAGCCATATACCAAGGACACAGCCTAGAAGACTAGTTTGCCTTCAAGGTTCCAGGATTTTGTGGCATTGGAGGTGGGTGGACTCGAGGTCGGTGCCTCTGCATGAAATTGGTGTTTCATGGGAGATGGAAGATCGAAAGCAGCAAGCTGGCTGCTGGCTGAGTTCTTTGGGCACAGAGCTCAGAAGAAGCAATGCAACAGACTTTTAACATCGTAAATCAGCGAGTTGTTTGTTATGTCTCCCCTCTCGCCGTGAAATGGGGACAACCCTTTTTCCAGAGCCTGTGGTATGTTGAATTACTGGGTGAACGAGTAGTCTTTGGGGTCTTGCAAGTCTGTGTCTTCATTGATGCTTTGCTGCACACGAGTGCATGGTGGGGGGCGCCGATGCTTTTCTTGCTCGTGGGGGAGGGGAGATCGTTGCTTTGCTGCTGCTTATGCATGGGTGGGAGGAGCTGGGGGGAGCTTTGGGGTTCTAACATTTAATTGTAGTTCATTCTTTGGGGCACTCTGTTTTTGTGGATGGTTGCAAAGAAAAAGAATTTCAGGATGTGTATTGTATATATTTCTCTGACATTAAATGTACCTTTGAAACCTTTGAATAAGTAATTGCAAAGCATTTTGTACACATTCTAGCCATGTATACTGGTAATGGAGGAGGAACAAATGATTAGGGTGATGGAGGCTGTACAACCAAACAGAATGATTTGTACTGGATGTCATGAAGCTTCTTGAGAATTGTTGATGTTGCATATTCAGGGGAGTAGAAGGTATTTTATCACATATACAGTGACATGCAAACGTTTGGGCACCCCGGTCAAAATTTCTGTTATTGTGAATAGCTAAGTGAGTAAAAAATGAACTGATTTCCAAGAGGCATAAAGTTAAAGATGACACATTTCTTTAATATTTTAAGCAAGAAAGCTTTCTTTATTTCCATCTTTTACAGTTTCAATATAACAAAAAAGGAAAAGGGACCGAAGCAAAAGTTTGGGCACCCTGCATGGCAGTACTTAGTAACACCCCCTTTGGCAAGTATCACAGCTTGTAAATGCTTTCTGTAGCCAGCTAAGAGTCTTCCAATTCTTGTTTGGGGGATTTTCACCCATTCTTCCTTGCAAAAAGCTTCTAGTTCTGTGAGAATCTTGAGCTGTCTTGAATGCACTGCTATTTTGAGGTTCATCAGTTAAAATCTAAACAAGCCTGATGCAATTTGGAAACAAGTCCTGTGGACTGATGAAGTTAAAATAGAACTTTTTGGCCGCACTGAGCAAAGGTATGTTTGGAGAAAAAAGGGTGCAGAATTTCATGAAAAGAACACCTTTCCAACTATTAAGCACGGGGGTGGATCGATCATGCTTTGGGTTTGTGTTGTAGCCAGTGGCATGGGGAACATTTACTGGTAGAGGGAAGAATGAATTCAATTAAATACCAGCAAATTCTGGAAGCAAACATCACACTGTCTGTAAAAAAGCCGAAGATGAAAAGAGGATGGCTTCTACAACAGGATAATGTTCCTAAACACACCTCAAAATCCACAATGGACTACCTCAAGAGGCGCCAGCTGAAGGTTTTGCCATGGCCCTCACAGTCCCCTGACCTAAACATCATTGAAAATCTGTGGATAGACCTCAAAAGAGCAGTGCATGCAAGACGGCCCAAGAATCTCACAGAACTAGGAGCCTTTTGCAAGGAAGAATGGGTGAAAATCCCCCAAACAAGAATTGAAAGACTCTTAGCTGGCTACAAAAAGCATTTACAAGCTGTGATACTTGCCAAAGTGGGTGTTACTAAGTACTGTCATACAGGGTGCCCAAACTTTTGCTTTCAGCCCTTTTCCTTTTTTGTTACTTTGAAACTGTAAAAGATGGAAGTAATAGTTTTCTTGCTTAAAATATTAAAGAAATGTGTCATCTTTAACTTTATGCCTTTTGGAAATCAGTCCATCTTTTACTCACTTTGCTATTCACAGTAACAGAAATTTTGACCAGCAGTGCCCAAACTTTTGCATGCTACTGTACACATCACTGTGGCAATCCTGGTCTCAGTGTCTGAGATGTATTCCTTTTGTTCCAACCATCTGTCCTGCACCTTCTCTTCAACTTGAAACCAATTGGCATTCTCCTTTACCCCAGTTCTAATGAATGGACTGCAATATGAAATACAATAGATCCTGGTTAATTGGGACGCATTGGGACCTGTACATTTTGGTCCAATTAAGTGGCTGCCCCAATTAGCTGAAGTCCATGGAAATAGTTAAAAATGTATAAAAAAAGACAAAGCACTATTTAACTGAGTAACAAATTATTTATTTAAATAGAATACAGAACAAATTAGAACACTAACCATATTACTAAGGTACTATAAGACTGTAATTCCTAATAATTATCGACAGAGGATTCCTCCAGTATACACTGCTGTGTTCTTTTGACTGAAATGAACAAAATCAGAAAATCAGCACAGACACCTAATGCAGATATGTACTGCCTTCACACAATACATTCAACAATTGCAGCCTCAGGATCTTCATTTTCATTGAAATGTTCAAGATAATTGTCAGTACCTTCAAATTGGTATAGTTTATAACTTGATGATGTAGTGAAATCAATTTATTTTCACTCACAGTTGTTTCTGGTATCTCCAAACCTGAGTGCTTGAATCCGCAGTGAGCAAAACAGTTCCAAATTGTCTTACTGCTTGTCTCTTGTTAACAATCAGTGACAAATCCACTGCTTTTTGAACACACGTAGAGTCTAATACCCATACAAGTGCATGCAACTGATGCTAGTTAGAACAATACCCTGTCCCAATTAAGCATCATAGTGTCCCAAATAAAGAAAAAGGAATCCGGCTATTTTCTCAATTAGTTTTTGTCCTTGAAGGGTTATCCCAAATGAGCAGCTGTCCCGATTAACCGATGGCCCAATTAACTGGAATCCACTGTATTAACTTTGTATCTCTTTATCAGACGCTACCTGACAGCTAATTGTTTACAGCACTTGTTGTTCTTACTTCAGTATTTTATTACACTTCTGACTTATGCTTTGTAAATGATGGAAAGGTTTTGAATGTCAGGCATTGAATCATTGGCAATAGAATATTCAGCTTCTCACATGCTTTTGTAGTTACGGTATTAATGTGCATGGTCCAATTAACCTGAATCCATCCAGGCAGCATGCCAATTCAGTTCTGCCTGGTCATTATAATGGCTCCTGCTAATCCAGCTGCACCAGGGATTGAAATCATTTAAAGTTAGTCTGCACTGCTTAAATGTGAGGAGTATTGCCATCGAAGCTATGCTTCTGACCTGGGAAACTGTAAAGAATGGCAGAATTTGGGAGAGGGTGCAGTCTACAGCTTTTATATTTGGCACCAAAAGCCTTTTGTGGATGACGACAAAAGAGGAGCACTGTCGTCTCTTTGCAGGAGTTAGGAGACCTTTCAAACATTGTCAGAAGCCCGTGTAATCAAATAACCATGAAGGCGAGTTCTCAGGACATGAAAACAGCACCACAATTTCAATGACTTCACAATCATCATTCAGGTCAATAGATGAATTTTCAAGTGCCATATCCTATCAACTGCACTGCTAGTGCCAGATACCACCTTAAGAAGCCCAAATACTCTATGAATTTGGATTCATAAATAAACTTCATGGGCTTTACTGTAACACGCTTAACAAACCACCTCAGGACACACAATTGTCCTTCAAAATTTGTAGTTTACTCAAATAAGGCAGGTACCTAATCCGACACTTGGTGTGATGACCACTGACACGGTTGATCATTAAATTTGCAGATGATACCACAGTGGTGGGGCTCATCAGCAAAAATGACGAAACTATGTACAGGGAGGAGGTCAAACACCTAGAGAGTTGGTGCAGGGATAACACCTTGATGCCTAATGTCACCAAAACCAAGGAGATGATTGTCGATTTCAGACATCTCAGCCTGAGCACACACTCCTCAGCATCGGCAGCTCCACAGTGGAGAGAGCAGAAAGCATTAAGTTCCTTGGGGTGCAGATCTCGGACAATCTCACCTGGTCCAGGAACACCATTGGGATTGTGAAATGGGCCCAGCAGAGATTGCACTTTCTGAGGAAGCTTGAATCAAGCATCACTCCCCACTAACATCTTAACTACATTCTACAGAGGCGTGGTTGAGAGTGTGCTGATCTTTTGCATCACAACCTGGTACTCCAGCTGCAGTGCTGTCGACAAAAAAGCCTTGCAGAGGGTGGTTAGGGGAGCAGAGAAGGTTATTGGGGTCTCCCTACCTTCTGTCCAAGACCTCTTTCAGAGTCGATGCCTCCAGAATACACGGTACATCATTAAAGACCCCTCACACCCTCTCCATGAACTGTTTGTTCTTCTGCCATCAGACAAACATTACAGGAGCATAAAAACTAAAACCACAAGGCTACTAAACAGCTTCCTTCCACAGGCAGTCAGACTGCTAAATAGCTGCTCCACCTGACTCTGCTTTGGACATTTTTAACTTGCACTGGGCACTTATAACTGATTTAACTGACATGTGGCTGTTGTGTTTTACTGTTTATTGTTATGTTTATTATTTAGTGTTGCATTTGTTATGTTATGATTGCACTGCCCCTGAGGAATGCTGTCTCATTCTGCCCTGCAGAGCTGATGTACGGTTAGAATGACAATAAAGTTTTTTGAATCTTTTGAATCTTGAGATGGGTGCACAATAGGAGTGTTATCATTCAGCTGTACCTGCCCTACATGGAGGAGAGTGGTAGCAGACAGCGTTTTTCACATTGAAGGCCTTTGATCAGTTGCGTGCTGCACAGTCTTTTATTGTTTTTAGTGATTTGGAAGAGAATGTACTTGCTATAATTAGTTAGTTTGTAGATAACACTAAAATTGCTGATGTAGTGGAAGATTGTCTAAGGTTACAACAGGATCTAGATCAAAGTGGGCAAAAGAAAGCCTAATGGAGCTTAATTCAGACAAGTGAAAAGAAATGCATTTTGGGAAGTTAAGAGTCAAAGAGTCATAACACTACAGCACAGAAAAAGGCCCTTTGGCCTATCTAGTCTGTGCCGAACTCTTAATCTGCTTAGTCCCATTGACCTGCACACAACCCATAGCCATCCATACCTGCTTCATCCATGTACCTATCCGAATTTCTCTTAAATGTTGAAATTGAACCCATTTTCTCCACTACTGCTGCCAGCTCATTCCAACACTCTGAGTGAATAAGTTCCCCCTTATGTTCCCCTTAAACATTTTACCCTTCAACCTTACCCATAACCATAGTCTCACCAACCTCAGTGGAAAAAAGCCTACCTGCATTTACCCTATCTATACCCCTCATAATTTTGTATACTTTATCGAATCTCACCTCATTCTCTTATGCTCTGGAGAATGAAGTCCTAACCTATTCAACCTCTTCCCTTGGTAATATCCTTGTAAATTCTCTCTGCACTCTTTCAATCTTATTTGCATCTTTCCCACAGGTAGGTGACCAAAGCTGCACATATTACCCCAAATTAGGCCTCACCAATATCTACAACTTCAAAATAACATTCCAACTCCTATACTCAATACTTTGATTAGGAAGGCCAATGTGTCAGAAGATTTCTTTACAGCCCTATCTATCTATGATACCACTTTCAAGAAATTATGGATCTGTATTCACAGATTCCCCTGTTCTACCACACTCCTCAGTGCCCTACCACTCATGGTGTAAGTCCTACCTTGATTTGTCCTTCCAAACTGCAGCACCTACCACTTGTCTGCATTAAATTCCATCTGTCATTTTTTAGCCCATTTTTCCAGCTGTTCCAGACTCCCTGCAAGTTTTGATAGCCTTCTTCACAGTCCACTATGCTTTCAGTCTTTGGTGTCATCTGGAAATTTGCTGATCCAGTTTACTACATTATCATCCAGATAGCTGGTATAGATGACAAGCAACAACGGACCCAGCACTGATCACTGTAGCATACCACTAGTCACAGGCCTCCAGTCAGAGAGACAACCATCTACTACCACTCTCGAGCTTCTTCTGCAAAGCCAATGTCTAATCCAATTTACTACCTCATCTTGAATGCCAAGCAACTGAATCCTCTCGGCCAACCTTGACAAAGGCCTTGCTAAAGTACATGTCAACAATATGCACTGCCTTGCATTCCTCAAATTTCCTAATAACTTCCTCGAAGAACCCTATAAGATTGATAATACAAGACCTACCATGCATATGTTGACTGTCCCTAATCAGTCTCTGTCCATCCAAAAACTTATATACCCTGTTCCCTTAGAATACTCTCCTATCCTCTACTGATATCAGGTTCACTGGGCTACAATTTCCTGGCTTATTCTTAGAGCCTTTTAAGTATGTCTGGAAGGGCCCTGCTGCAATTTCTGCACTAGCTTCCCACAGTCTCTAAAGAACACCTTGTCATGCCCTGGGGATTTATCCACCCTAATTTGCCTCAAGACAGCAAAAACCTCCTCTCTATAATCTGCAAATAGTCCATGACCTTAATGCTGCATTGCCTCAGTTCTATAGACTCTGTGTCCATCTCCCAAGTAAATACAGATGCAAAAGATCTATTTAAGATCTCCCCTATCTCTTTCAGCTCCATGCATAGATGACCATGCTGATCTTCCAAAGGATCAATATTGTCCTTTTACTGTTAATATATTTATAGAAGCCATAAGACCATAAGACATAGAAGCAGAATTAGGCCAGTCAGCCCATCGAGTCTGCTCCACCATTCCATCATGGCTGATTTATTATCCCTCTCAACCCCATTCTCATGCCTCCTCCCTGTAACTTTGATGCCCTGACTAATCAAGAACCTATCAACCTTTGCTTTAGATATACCGAATGATTTGGCTTCCACAGATATTTTAGGCAATGAATTACACCAATTCACTACACGCTGGCTGAAGAAATTTGTCCCCATCTCTGTTCTAAATGGATATCCCTCTATTTTGAGGCTGTGCTCTCTGGTCCTAGACTCCCCAACTACAGGAAATATCCTCTCCACATTTATTCTATCGCCCATGACGATGATAACATTCCCCTTTTTACATGCCTTTTTTTCTCACATTGTAATTTGTACCTCACATCCCAGCTACTGTTTGGAGACCTGTATGTAACTTCCATCAGGATTTTTTTACCCCTGCAGTTCCTTAACTTTACCCATAAAGATTTTGCATCTTCCAATCCTATGTTACCTCTCTCTAGGGAATTGATTCCACTTTTTACCAACAGAGCCACCTCGTCACCTCTGCCTGACCTACCTGTCCTTTCCATACTAAGTGTATCCTTTGATGTTAAGCTCCCAGTTATGATCTTCTTTCAGCCTTGACTCTGTGATGGCCACACTATCATAGCTGCCAACCCCTACTTGCATTACAAAATCCCTATTTGCATTACAACATCTTATGGTCTTATGGCTTCCACAGATATATCAAGAGTAAAAGGACAAAATTGATCCTTTGGAAGATCAGCGTAGTCATCTATGCATGGAGCTGAAAGATTGGGGAGATCTTAAATGGATATTTTGCATCTGTGTTTACTTGGGAGACGGACACAGAGTCTATAGAAGTGAGGCAATGCAGCACTAAGGTCATGGACTATATGCACTATGTGGAAAAAAAGGAAATGACCATTTAAACTCACGAGGGAGCATAGGCCATCAACTTTTTGCTGTTGATGTTTCTGTAGCAGGCAATTTCTTTTTCACGAGGTCGAGTTGCTAGCTCGATGCTCAACCCAGCACAAATGGAAAGCGTGCCGGGGAGCCAGCTGGGTTCAGACTCCAGAGCCTTCACTCCGAAGTCCAGCGTTGATGCCACTACGCCACCAGCTGGCCATATGCACTATGTGTATTCAAATATAACACCTTCAGAACTGTAGTCATCATCCTTTTTGATTTTGTCCCCATGCTACACTTCAGCTCATCTCACTGACTGCAATTTTGCCACATCATCTACCTTCAAACCCTTGGGTTCTCCTTCACCTTGTCTCTAGAGCAACCTCATGCCTTCTTTCAGCCCACCTAATTTCCCTTTTTAGTGTTCTTGTACATTTCTAATACTTTTTATGTACCTAATTTGCTCCTTCCTGCCTATACCTGTTATGCACCTTCTTCTTCTTCTGAACCAGGTCTCAAAAGCCCTCGAAAACCAAGGTTCCTTAAACCTGACAGGAACATATGAACTCTGTACTTCCAGTATTACATTTTAGATGTCCTCCCACTTACCACAGCCTGTCTCATTCTACACCTGCCAATCCTTTCTTATCCATCAAAACTGGCCTTTATTTAATTTAGAAGCTCAACCCGAAGACCAGACCTATCCTTCTCCAAAATTATCTTGAAGCTAATGGCATTATGGACACTAGATGAAAAGTGTTCCCCTACACAAACTTCTTTCACCGGCACTGTCTTATTCCCTAATAGGAGATCCAGTAACACTCTCCCTCTAGTTGAGACCTCGATGTAGGGAAAATTTCAGAACACATTTGACAAACTCTATTCCATCCAGCCATTTTACCATATGGAAGTCCCAGTCAACATGTGGAAAGTTATAATCACCTACTAGCACAAGCTTAAACCTGCACAGGACTTGCAGAATAAATGACAAGGCCCTGGGGAGTGTTGATATACAAGTACATAGTTCCCTGAAAGTTGTAAAAGAGGTAGACAGGATGGTGAAGAAGGTACAATATATGGCATGCTTGCATTCATCAAAGCGTTAAATATAGGAACTGGAATGTAATGTTATTGTTGTACAAGTTGTTGATTAAGATGAACTTGGAGCATAGTGTACAGTTCTGTTTCCCATGCTACAGGAAAAATGTGATTAAGCAAGATAAGGTGCAAAAAATATTCACAGGAATTTAGCATGGATTAGAAGAAGACTTGAGTTTTAAGGAAAAACTTGCTGGGCTGGAACTGTTTGCCTAGGAGCGTAGAAAGCTGAGGGATAATTTTATAGATGTTTATAAAATTATGAGGGGCATAGATAAAGTAAATAGAGGGAAGACTGGAAGGGGCTCTGAGGGATAAGATTTTACATAGATACTGGTGGTGGAGATAAGTACAATTACAATGTGTAAAAGATACAAGTTCATGGATAGGAAAGTTTAAGAGGGATTTGGCCAAACACAGGCAAGTGGGATTAGCATTACAGTCAGCATTGATGAGGGGACTGAGAGGTCCGTTTCTGTACTGTATAACTCTACGAAACTGTGAATGCTGACCGTAACTACAAAGCCAAAAGCTGAGTCAGCATCTTTTGGCAATGCGAAGTCCACTACTAAGGGAATCCTCAAGGGTCATTAGTTTAAATTGCATGCAACATAGTTTGATTTTATTTATAAATGAGATTTGTAATTTCCATTTTGTAATAAAACTCTATATCTTGACCAGTTAAAATGAAGAATTTTAATGAGGAATAAAGAGTGACATTTGGAATATCTAATTTGATGTCAAATCAAATGCAGAAAGTAATTATGGAGAAGCAAAGAAATATTGGTTAAAAGATTATTAGGAAAGATAAGTTAAGCAATACTATTTTTAATGTTTTTAAATCACTAGTATCAGTTAACATCTGAGGGAATGAGACTTCATACATCAAAATTCAGTTTTAATGAAGAGAGGTTGCTTGAAGGTAATTAAATCTTATCGCACAATCAAATGGAACTTGGACAGAAAAAAAGTCCATTCTCCCAGTTCCTCCCTCTATTTGCTTCAATGATAAGACTTTTTGTACCAGTGCCTCTGAAGTATATTCCCTCCTCCTCAATCACACTTTCCCCTCTACCATTGTCAGCAAAGCCTTCGATGCCATCTCATCCATCTCTTGAGCTTTTGCTGTCAACCAGTTTTGTCTGAGACAGAGCAAGATAGAGTTCCCCTGTCCTCATCTTCCACCCCACCGGATAGGCATGCAATGGATCATTCTCCATAATCTCCCAGCTAGGCTTGGTGCATACATCTGAGTTTAATACTGAGCTCTACATCTTATGCCTGTATCAAGTTACCAAGCTATCCATCTGTTTCATAGAGGCATAAACAAATGGGACTGTACAACACAGGCCCTTCAGCCCAACCCACCCTTCCTAATGTGATCTATCTGCACTAATCCCATTTGCCTGCATTAGGACCATATCCCTCTGTTCCTTTTCTACCCAAGTACCTGTCTGAATGTCTCTTGAATATTATAATTGTATCTGTCTCCCTCACCACCTCCCTTTCAATATAACCACAATTCTCTATGCAAAAAACTTGCACCTCAGATCTCCTTTAAATTCCACCCCTCTCTCCATAAAGCTATGCCTTTTAGTTTTAGACCTCCATTCCCTGGGGAAAAAGCTCTGACTATTTATGCCCCTTATAATTTTATAAACCCCTAGAGTAGCCAGCCTCTTCCATTCCAATGAAAGTAAACCCAGCCTATCCAACCTCCGTGTAACTGAAGCCAGCCATACCAAGCAAAGTTCTGGTGAATCTCTCTGTTCTCCTTTTAATAATACCTAATCCTTCCTGTAGTGTGGAGTTGGAAGATGTATGCTTAACTGTATGCAATACTCCGAGTACAGTCAAACCAAAGCAATATGACATTGAACTTTTCTCGTATTTGCACAGTTTGTTGTCTTTTGCATACTGATTGCTTGTCAGGTTTTGTGTTCAGCTTTTAATTGATTCTATTGTATTTCTTTATTCAACTGAGAATATCTGCAAGAAAATGAATCTCAGGATCATATATGGTGACATAAACATACTTCAAAAATAAATTTACTTTGAATTTTTATACTTAGTGTTTCAGCCCATGAAGATAAGCTTGCTGAAAGCCTTCTTTGCTGCCCAATCCACCCGGGTTACCATTTTCAGGGAGTTATGAACTTGCACCCAAAGTCCTTCTTATAAGGTCCCTGCTGTTTGCCCTGCCTGTATGTGACATCCCAAAATGTATTACCTTGCACTTGTCTGGACTAAATTTCATCTGCCACCACTCCACCAACTTTTGAACTGATTTATGTCCCTCTGCATCCTCAGCCAACCTTCTTCAGTAGGTATGACATGAACATGCTTCAGGTTCCATGTTGCTTAAATACTGCCCTGCCTTTGTCAATGTTCTTAGTTATCTCCTCAGATAAACTCGATTATAAGACAGGATTTGCCTTGCATGAAAGCTCACAGACTTACCTCATGAACTGGGTAACTTTAAAAAAAAACTTACCCTGATGGTTGATATCAACCCCAATTTGAGTGTCTCGGAGATACTTCCCCTGCCCTGCATCTTAATGAGCTTCTTTTGTCTCCTTCCCAGTTCTGATGAAGTGACCTGGAATGTTGACTGTTTCTTTTCTTACAGATGCAGCCTGACCTGCTGAGTATTTTCAGCATTTTCATTTTCTGTTTTGTTATAGAAAGTACTATTTTCTTTCTGGCTTGCTTGGGATGAACATAAATGGAAAGCACTGTTTTTTTAATCTAGTGATCATTCTGTCCCTGAGAAGCCAATGGAACCAGTTTCTAGAGCAGGAGTTTCCAACCTGGGGTCCATAGACCTCTTTGTTAATGGTAGGGGTCCATGGCATAAAAAAGGTTGGCAACCCCTGTTCTAGAGGAGCAGGGTGTTTCAGACAGATTTGTCCTGATTTAAATATTATACTGTACTGACATTAGAATTTACAGGCATTAGAGATTGCTGTTTAATTTACATGTTAAAATATGAGTGTTCTTCGTATTCTTTGACTCTATGACTCTTTTTCATAATATTCAAATTTTAAGAATTATTCTTTTCAGGAATTTCAACAATTTTAGAACTAAAATCTTTCTCCTTTGATGCAAAATGAACCAGGGACTTTGCTTCAACTCTTGTTGCTATACTGGAACCTGATCATTCTTCTTTCTTGTCCCACATGGAGCACATTTTGGAGCCCTGAGACTAGGATGCCTCCCCGGTGAAGTATTACTGGTTTATTGAAATGTGTTTTGTTTGGATGTTCAGTGGTGGCACAGTTCCAGCCATGTTATGACAACATAATAGGAAGAATTTCTCAGACAATCACAAGCACCATATGGTCTCTATCATATCCGCTATCCTTAGTTACATTCCCAGTTATATATGCTTTGTTCCATCCTAATGTCATATGTCCTCAATCATAATACTGTCACTGTATGAGGTTCCCAGTAAAATGTTTTTTGTTAAACATCTCTTTCATTATAAAGATCTCAGTTACTGTACATAATTTTCCCATAAAACAATGTGATACCAGAAATACTCTTTAGATTATAAAATACTATTTGCTGTCCTGTGGCTTTGAATGTTGCAATATTTATACAAGATTTCCTTTTCAAAACCTCTTTTAAACCGCCACCATTTCATTTATGGCACTCTTTCTGGTAAACCCATTCTCATCTTTGTATTGTCATATTCTTCTTCCTTGACTTCAGCAGCCAATGGGATTAAGGATGACTAGTATCTGAGGAGACAGATGAAGCTAGTGTGGGAATCCAAAAATGGGCCAGGAGGTACCTGATGGGTTAGATAGTTTTATGATGTGGTTTACTCCATCTGTCACTTATGTGGTGGTTCTGTATGCTTCTAATGAATTCAAGGTTCAAGATCCAAGATTGGAGAATAAAATAATTGTTTCTGACCTGACCTGAGATTGTCATTACCATTCTGAATGTTTCTTATACATGGAGTGATCATGGGACACAGGGACACCCCTGCCCCCAAGGAGTCAGCAGGGATTTTGCATTTTTCAAGGAGTCTTTGAACACATTCTTAAATATTTTCCTCTCTCTGCCTGGTAATCACATCCCCAGGGTAATGTTATACTTACATACCTTCAGAGTGGAGTAATTTTCAAACTGGATGGGGTATCAGTGGCTCTCATTTGAAACACCATTGCACCCCACCTTATTATAATATTCTCAGTTATAATAACCCCTCTGTTGAAACACTAACCCAAAAGTTAGGGCTCTCAGATGGAATATTACTTTCATTGTAAAAGTCTCTGTTGTATCATTCTGTTACATGTCAAACTCCGCTTTTGGAGGTGTTGCCTGAGAGAGAAATATAGGGCAAGACATTTCCTCTTCCTTAAATAGTGCCATGGGATTTTTAACCAGAACAAAGAATTTAATGTCTCATCTAAAAGACAGCACATACCTCACTAGTGCACTGAAATGTCATCCTAGATTAGGTGCTCAAGTGCTGGAACAAGTCTATAGCACACATCCTGCTGACTCAGAGTCAATACTGCTACCAAATGCATGAAGCAGGCTCTTGATCATATAAAGCTTTGAGGTAAATTCTCATGTAAACAGATTTCTTATGCAAGTGGTTTCAAAAATCAAGCTTTAGTGGAAAAGGAGGAATTGACTTTCGAATAAAACTTAAGAGTAGAATACCAATCACAAGGCTGATTGTCCAGACCTTTGCGTCTTGGGAATGTCTGCTTTTGGACATAGAATTCAGCAACCTGGGGTAGAAGGCAATTTAGTCAGGCCTGCATCCTATTATATTTCTTCAGGATACCCGACACACCCAACATAGCTATATAAATGAACCAACAAAGAACATTCCCAGACTCCTAACATAATTTCCTGAGAAATATATCCCAGGAACACACAAGAAGTGCTGAAATTCCCCCTTAGATCAGCAGGTTTGAGGAAATTTGCTGCAACATGGAAAATAGACTCATAAAAATAGACTGCAACCAGAAAGATTTCAGAATTGATGTGAAAATGGAGTCTCACCAGTTATGAACTATATGATGTGGCACAAAACACTCTGTGACCAAATGTAGTTATTAAATCTCACAACACATAATTTTACAAAAATATATCCCATTTTCTCATATCCTTCAACATCTCAGTATGCAAGAATCAAGAGACTCAGATTTAAAACAGTAAATGAATTAACATCAATTATTATTTGCAAGAGTTCAAAATTTCTTCTACCTTCTTCGGAGATGTTCCAACCTTCACTCCTCTTTTTAAGAAGGGAAAGTCTTGCTTGATAAATTGATTGGAATTCTTTGTGGAAATAACAAGCAGGATAGGCAAAGGAGAGTCAGTGGATGTTGTTCACTTGGATTTTCAGAAGGCCTTTGACAAGGTGCTACACATGAGACTGCTTAACAAGATAAATAGGCATCTGTTAGTCTCATGAGACCATGGATTTGTGCCTTGGAAAGTTTCTAGGGAGCAGGCCTAGGCAAGGTTGTATGGAAGACCAGCAGTTGCCCATGCTGCAAGTCTCCCCTCTCCACGCCACCAATGTTGTCCAAGGGAAGGACATTAGGACCCATACAGCTTGGCACTGGTGTCGTCACAGAGCAATGTGTGGTTGAGTGCCTTACTCAAGGACACCACGCGCTGCCTCAGCCAAGGCTCGAACTAGCAACCTTCAAATCACTAGACGAACACCTTAACCACTTGGCCACGCGCCAACACATAACAAGATAAGAGCCCACGATATTATAGGAAAGTTACCAGCATGGATAGATTATTGGCTGATTGGCAGGAGGCAAAGAGTGGATATAAAGGAGGCCTGTTCTGGTTGGCCGCTAGTGGTGTTCTGCAGGACGTGGTGTTGAGATTGCTTCTTTTCACATTTTATGTCAATGATTTGGATGATGGAATTGATGGCTTTGTGGCCAAGTTTGCAGGTATTACAAAGATAGGTGGAGGGGCAGGCGATGTTGAGGAAGCAGGGAGTTTGCAGAAGGACTTAAACAGGTTGGGAGAATCAGCAAAGAAGTGGCAGATGGAATATAATATGGGGAAGTGTATGGTCATGCATTTTGGTAGAAGGACTAAAGGTGTAACCTATTTTCTGAGTGGCTAGAAAATTCAAAAATCAGAGCTGCAAAGGGACTTGGGGGTCCTTGTGCAGGATTCCTTAATGATTAACATTGCCAGTTTTATTGCTGGTAAGGAAGGCAAATTCAAAGTTAGCATTCATTTTGAGAGGATAGGAATATAAATGCAAGGATGCTGAATCTGCAGAGTCCATTGCCAAAGACAGCTGTCAAGGCCAAGTCATTGAGTATATTTAAGGGAGAGGCTGAAAGGTTTTTGATTAGTCAGGGCATCAAAGATTATGGGGAGAAGGCAGGATGATGGGGTTGAGAGGGATAAAAAGTCAGCAATGATGGAATAGTAGTGTAGACCTGATGGGAAGAGTGGCCTCATTCTGTTCATATGGATTATGGTTTTATGCTTTACAAGGATCAGCTCAAATTTTGAAACATGCCTTCTGGCCCGATACTCCTCAAACACTGAAAATAGATTATCTAATCTCTCAGACCTTTAACATCTCAGAAACATATATTTTGCTACAGCTTTAAAATTGTAAATCAAAGTCTTTCTCAAATCTTTTCATTTGCTTCTTTTTGTGAGCTGCAAGCACCAATGTTGAGAACATCAAATGCATTTTTATTTCCTTATTGTGCTCTTCAATTGGATCAGAATGAGAATGAATATTTTTTTGGGGGGGGCGGAAATGAATTCTGCAGGTTTAAAGGTGCTCATTTCTGTAGGGATATTAATTGACCTGTTTACCCTATCCACCCTCATTAATATCTATTCGTCTTTTTTCGCCTTTGACAAGATGTCATCCGAAACTCACCTTCAAATCTATCCCCCACCCTATTCAGGGGTGTATCTACGGAAAATAGCGCCTATGGCAAGCACTGAAATTGCGCCTCTGACCAAACATCTGACACTCATCTTTTAGATAACTTTAGCCTAATATCAGCTCAAAAATACAAGTCAAGCTCATTACTCTTTTAATTAACAAATTATGGCACTACATGAAAATTATAACTGCACTTTCTTTGCTTTCACTAATGCAAATTGGTCTATGATGTGATCAAAGACTCTCTATCATGGACTGTTTTCCTCTCAGAATCAACTTCCACATACCTCACTATTTCTGACATCTGCTCATGGTGTGCCTGATCAGGAGTCGAGTCGAACATGAGACGATAGTACTTGGCTTTATGAACGCTTCTCAGTAAACTCTGGTGAACGGTGGATGCCATCATGTGGATGAATTTGTTCTGGACACCCGGTGAAAGATAAGACGTGGATCCAGGATGACTTTCCAAATGAGTGAGGTGTTATTTTATGGCAGGGTCAAAGATGGCCAGTAGTTTCAGTAAGCCAAGGAAATTTCCCACATTGGAGTCATCGTCTAGCTGAAGTGACTCCCTGTGTCCTCGCAATGCCAGGTTCTGAGTCGCAAGGAATTTTATGCAGTGAAGGATTCTCATCAAGATATCACGCCACTTCTGCTTTTTCTTCTCAATCTGTGCCTGAAATACCATGTCAATAACTCCTCTGTTTCCAGCTAAATTTCCTTCCATTTCTTTCCACTGTGTGAAGCATTCCTGATGATTCTTGGCATTTTCATGAACACTAATCCTTTCAGGTGCTTTCCACTGGTTGAATGCACTTTCCTGCTCCAATGAGGATTGATGGTCTGACCAGAAATAGAGAAGACAACAGATACAAAATGCGGACTTTTTAGAAGGGGAATAGACCAGCCATGAGCGAGTCATTTCCTCACCACGACCATTTCCCAATTTCCTCTTGAACCAAGTTTTGTTCATTGAACGGTTATTTGTTGGTAGGAAAGGCCCCTCACTGTTCTGGAAATACTTTGAACCCAGCTTTATTATTTCTGTTCTCAATGCCTCAGGCAGAATTGCTTTTCCAGTATCCTTGCCGAACTTCAGAAGTCCAATGTCTTGCTGTTCAATCACTTCTGGTATGACAGTTCGAGGCTCTTTGACACCATCCAGTTCACCAGGTTCAGTGTCGTCAGGTAAAATCTCGTCAATAAACTCAACATCACCACCACCACCATCATCTTCCCCTCCTGTCATGTCCACGTTCTCTGTGGCAGCCTCGCTCTTAATCTCGTCATACTCGGATTTATCTGACCTGACTTCCTCCTTGGCTTGTAATGCATTTGTACTTGATCCACCTTCGGATTCCAACAAACTTGTAGCAGGTGCAGGCGACTCCATGGAAAATGTCGAACTACTTGTTCTGGGCTTTTCAAAGAAGGACATGAAGAACTTGCTCGACTTCTTGGCTTTCTCCTCCTCCAACTTTCGTCTCTTCCGTCCTTCAGCTCCACTTTTCCTTCTTCTTCGTGAAGAAACGTTTCATGGTCTTCTTACACCATGCTCTGAAATAAGGCCATTCTAGTGTTTCTCACCCATGATATTAAGGCCATTCTAGTGTTTCTCACCCATGATAATCAAAGACAGATCATATACCTGAAGAAAATTCTTTTTTCACTATCCGAGAATGGCTTGTCTAACTTTAGTAGAACTGCTCAGTGGCGCCCCCCCCCCCTCCCCTCCAAGTGGCGCCCAGGGCACGTGCCATACCTGCCATACCTTAGATATGCCACTGACCCTACTTACTGGAGACAGCAGAGGAAAACCGTTTTTAGTTCCTGAATTTCTTTACAGTGCCATGAGTGAATAAAAGTTGAAAGAATGTCCGTCACTGAATGGAAGTTACACTTCTTAACTTATCTTCAATTGTCTTCTCTACTGATTCAAAGTTAAGCAGGGTATGAGTCACATCATACTGTTGTCATATCTTCAATACAGTTGCTCTTCAGTCTGTCTCACTGTAGTTGTTTTTCGCCTTGCATAGGGAGCCTTCAAAATACAGAAAAATCTTAGATACTGCTTGACTAACTCACCAAGAACTGTTTTTGTGTCTCTTGCTTTTGCTAGACCATTGCAAAGTAGCATACTGTAAGGCTGCTTGAAGAAGAAGTACATTTGAAGCTGATTTTTTAATTTTGCAAGCTAAAATAAAGCCAACCATGGTCTCTTTTGCAGTGAAAATGTGGTGGGAAAATGTATTTCTTTGGTGCTGTAGTGACTAAATGCTTTCTCTGTAAAATACTGCAAAAATCCATTGAACCAAGTGCAGCAATCTCTTCGAGGCCAACAGCCCTAGTACCAAGGAGAGGGTTAATTTCAGCAGATCCAAAGGTGATGCCACATTATTTGCAAGCTTGACAGCACACTCAGACAGCAGAAACCTTCTCCAAACGCCATCATGAGCATAGATTATTTGGTCTACAGAAGAAATACTTCAAGGAGGTTCACAAAGTCTTGAAAATATGTAACATCTTTACCCATGTGAGAATTATTAGTCCATGATCAATCATTTTGGTGTAACCTTCTAAAGCCAGGAATAGCTTTGCTAGCAGCACGTGTAATCTAAGTGAAAATAGTAGGAGTTTACTCCCTCCCAAGCGACCCACCCATCCATCTTGTGAAGTATTTACTTCCCCAATTGTGGCTGAGTCTTCAAACTCTACACTTGCTTCATCAGCATCTCAGGATCCATAGAACCCAAGAAACTGCAAGTCTTTCTCAACCCCGAGGGTTTGCCCAGGAGTAAAGAAAGAATCAATTTATGTAATACCTTTATAAGTCAATATTCAAATAAGGTGAAGTTTACACTGATGGGAGTGGGGTCGTGGGGCTCTCTTAGTGTTTTGTAATTTGAAATTTTCTGCTGGGTAAATATCATGTTTTTTTAACTCATCATCCCAATGGTATTTAATTTTTAAGTTTCACTGCTAGTTAGGTTGAGCTAGCGTGTGTGATTCAACTTCAGCTTCACTGTGAAAGGGACATTTCAATGATTCTGAAGTTGACCTCACATTGTCAGTGGTGCTGCCAACATTGCTGCCTTTCTCCCAGATGAGCTAAATCTGATTTATGGTTGGTTCGATGTCACCAACACTGAGCCCCTGAGGAGAACTGCCGAGGCAACCTACGCCTTAGTCAACTCTGAGGCTGAAGTACGCACATGTTTCCAACGAGTGGATAGTCGCAAAGCTGCGGGTATTCAGAGTGTGCACGGCACAACTGGCAGGTGTGTTTCAAGACATTTTTAATCTCTCCCCCCCCTCCCCAGTGTAGAGTACCCTCCTACTTCAAAACACCCACCATTGTTCCTGTACCTAAAAAGACCAAGGTAACAAGGAAACATGTCTGTACGATTGGCACTCACCTCAATAATAAACAAATGCTTTGAGAGGCTGGTCAAGGACTACATCTGCAGCATGCTACCACACACACTGGACCCCCTACAATTCGCCTACTGACACAGCTGACCGACAGATGACATAATAGACATAGCTCTACATACCATCCTTACACATCTGGAGAAGAAGGATGCTTATGTCAGAATGCTGTTCTTGGACTACAGTTCAGCGTTCAGCACCATAATTCCCTTCAGGCTCAACAAGAATTGCAGAGACCTCGGCCTTCACACTGCCTTGCGCAGCTGGATCCTGGACTTCCTGTCAGATCACCAGCAGGTAGTAAGAGTGGGCTCCCTCACCTCTGCCCCTCTGACCCGCAACACAGGTGCCCCTCAGGGCTATGTCCTAAGCACCCCCCACCTTTACTCTCTGTATACCCATGACTGAAGCGCTCCTTGTAAGTATGCTCAGTGTTGGGGAGGGCTCTACCCATGATGGTCTGTGCTGAATGCCCACTTTTTGCAGACTTTTCTGTTGGGCATTGGTGTTTTCACGCGAGACCATAATGCAACCAATCAGGATACTCCCCACTGTGCAGCTATAGAAGTTTGTCAAAGACGTGCCAAATCTATGCAAACCTCTAAGAAAGTAGATGAGCTGTTGTGCCTTCTTTGTGATACATGTGTGCTGGTTGCAGGACAGATCCTTTGATATGGTATTGCCAATGATTTTAAAATTATCCCCTAAAGATGACTGGCTCATGGACCTCTGGATTCTTCCTCCTGTAGTCAATAATCAGCACTTTGATTTTGCCGACATCAAGTGACAAGTTGTTATGCACAATTCAACCAGATTTTCATTCTCTCTCCTATGTGCCAATTCACCACCACCTTTGATTTGGCCATAAATTGTGGTGTTATCAGCAAACTTAAATATGGCATTGGAGTTGTATTAGCCACACAACCATAGGTATGAAGTGAGAAGTACAAGGGGCTAAGCATAACGCCCTGTAGTGCTGGTAGTGATTATGGAGATGTTGTTACCAATCCATACTGAGTAAATACAAGCAAGATCTGCAATGCTCTACAACCTTGAGGACGTTTCAGACAAGTCTTAAACATTCATCGCTTCTGCAAGTTTATCTGCAACAACTTCCAACTGATTTTCCTTCTCTCTTTGGTTGATCCAATCTTTGCTGCTGGGAAATGTTGTGCTGATCTCACTGGGGACCCTGACCGCTGAAGGTTGTAATGTACTTCAAGATCTGTTTAGACATCCAGTGCACCTTCAATATGCCAGTGGCTCTGTGTTAGTGTTTGCCAGGAGATTTTGCTTTTTACTATTCCAGAGTCTTTTTAATCATGCTGGTGGGGTTGGGTTGACTGGGTTCCTGATAAGCATCGTTAGTCATATTTTAAGGAGCATCCCTCGTCTCTAAGTGGTCAGGTGTCATCATGGAGAATGATTTGTTGCAAAATAAGGCATTGTTACAATTACTCAGAAACCTGCACATTGGTGCATATGAAGGTCTTTTTTTATTGCAGTTCACACCAGCTGAATATTAATAAGACGGGAGCCTTTGTGTTTGTTGAACCATTTTGGTTAATTTAATCCAGCTGCTTCATTTCCAACATGTATGCTGACTGTTAGAATGTACCTGTGGAAAGTCAGCCTAAGTACCTTGTCCATCTGAACTGGCATGCTACCTGGACTAGATATGTTGCTTGTTGGATCTAACAGATGTATTTCAAATGCAAATTGAACCTCATTTATTTTGCTTCAGTGCCATCTTGAAGAGGTCTGCAAGCTCACACACAGAGTCAATACACAAATGCATGCTTGGTTATCAGGCTAAAAATTTATCAGCTTTACCTCTGATGAATCCAGTTCAGCTGGCCCTTTACATACTCAGCGCGCAAAGATGGTGTGACCTTCTCCATTAATCCTCTCCTCCCTTCTATCAGCCAGATAGGGATAAATGGGCACAGTCTACTGATGTCCTTGTGGGTCCATATTGGCCCCATTTTGTATTCCAATTTATTGGGCATCCTTGCTGTCACTGAAAGATAAAAAGTCCCAGCTCATAAGAGGTCAGCTTCAAGGTTTGGATACTGAAATATAAAAAATAGCTTCCATGCTTAACAAGTTCAGTCTACTGTTTACCACATATCCCTCTCCTTAAATTCTATGATTACATGCACTCTCAGGGTGACTTAAGTAATAACGAGATTGCAGGGAGCAGATTTGCTGCTGTGCCTTCCTCTTGCTTTCACCAGGAGAAGAAGGTTGAGGAAATTCATAGTACTTAGCTGAAACTCAGGAACTATTAACACGTTCAATTTGCCAGTCTATCGCAGCTAGGCAGATTGCTTGCTTCCAAGTTGTTACAGTGGAGCTTACTGTGGAGGGCATTTTCCCGAAGTGCTTTTCTTCTCAGATTGCTTAACCTCCCGAATGTAAGAAATGAAGGACACATACCTTAGTTCTTTATAAGCCACTCTATCTTTCTTTGAAATTGCTCTCATATATTGGGTGGCTTCTATATCTGTAGAAATTGTGTGTAAATTTAGAGAGGCATTTGTGTTTCATATTATGCCATCACTATCATTGCAACCCTGCAATTGGACTGCCAGAGATTGCAAATTTTGAATATGATTAAACGGTTTTCTGCATTTCCTCATAACATTTATGTTCCAACTGTAGGCAGCTGCATTGGAAAGAATTGATCATGCCTTTGACTGCAGTCTTCAAGGTTTCCTGATTCATTATATTTTACCATTTGCAGGCAGCACCATGAATACTGAACTACAAAATTAACAAAATTAATTCTGATGTTTGTTATTTTAGCTTCAATATGTGACCTCTCACTATGAGTTTTTGAGATCTGATCTATTTTTTATGTCAATTTGAAAGTGGCAGTGTGGTTGTAAGTTTTAAGCTATCCCCCTGCTGTGACGTGCATCTGTAAATTGGACAAAAATGTTGCCCTCATTTTAGATTTTCAAATTCCAGTCACATTAAATGAATTAATTTACTCTATAATCACAGTTTATTACAGACCCTCCAAATATGAATATAATTTCTCTTGTCTTTGCCTCATCTTGCTTGTCAGATTACCCATGGATGTCATGTAACAGCTGTAGGTTGTCACATGACATATAGTCATTTATACTTTAATTGCTAAATATGTGTATCTTATGTCCTTTCATCTAAGTATTGAATGGAAGCTTCCTTGACTTGCAGAAGGATGAGATAGAGCTTTGGGATAAGGTGCACAGACCCAGGGAATTAGGACACAGACCGATACTCAGCAACATTCAGTATTGATGAAAAGTCTGAATAAAATTACTTGTGTACTTAGGTTGAGGGTTATTGTTTAGGTGCAAAAACAAAGTTTCGTGAAGTGTTCACTTTGTTTCACTCTCCACATATTCTACCTAACCTGCAGAAAGTATTCTACTTTCAGTATGTAAAATATTTTGCCTCCTTAACCACTTTGTATAATATTAGAGTCACCAATACTAGAGGAAGGTGCAATAGCAACTTTTAAATGACAGTTAGACAGGTACATGAATTAGAAAGGTTTGGAGGTTGTGGGATGAATGGTGGCAAATACGACTGGCTTGGAATGGGCGCCTTGGTTGAAGTAGGCCAGATGGGCCAAAGGGCTTGTTTCTATGCTTTGTAACTCCACCAATAATGCCAATGCATATACGAGAAATTCTGCAGATGCTGGAAATTCAAGCAACACACATCAAAGTTGCTGGTGAACGCAGCAGGCCAGGCAGCATCTCTAGGAAGAGGAACAGTCGACGTTTCAGGCCGAAACCCTTCGTCAGGTCTAACTGAAGGAAGAGCTAGTAAGAGATTTGAAAGCGGGAGGGGGAGGGGGAGGGGGAGATCCAAAATGATAGGAGAAGTCAGGAGGGGGAGGGATGGAGCCAAGAGCTGGACAGGTGATTGGCAAAAGGGATATGAGAGGATCATGGGACAGGAGGCCCAGGGAGAAGAAAAGGGGGAGGGGGGAAACCCAGAGGATGGGCAAGGGGTATAATCAGAGGGACAGAGGGAGAAAAAAGAGAGTTAGAGAGAAAGAATGTGTGTTTATAAATGTGCCAATGCATATTTCCATTTTCATGTATTTCCCGCAACAGATGTCACTGCTACGACTATGCACTCAAATGAACCTTTTCCAATAACCACAATAGATTTATTTAGAAGCTTGTAATTTGTCCTCATTTTAATTGTTCTCATCCTGTCAAAAATGATAAGAAATAAGAGCCAGAGGCTTCTCTTTGGCATGAGGCCTGCCCTCATTGGCTGACAATACAAAGTGACATTGACAAAACAAAGCAAAAGAAATCAAGAATATTCTCTTTATTGGAAGCTAGTTTGCAATGAGGTTTTTACCCTAGCATTCCAGCAGCAGTGATCGTAAAATGTTCTGATATAATCTGAGGGTCACAATGAAATTTTGAATGACTATGGCCAGAAGTGCTTGTGGTTAACAATGCTACATTATAATGTTTCAACATTCAAAACCCATTGGCAAGTTTTTATCTCATGGTTGGTCGGTACTTCCAATGAAAGATTTTTTTCTCTATAAGAACTGCCGTGCCTAGGAATTAGTTTGCATGCTGGCATGTATTTATGTATCATATAGTCTAACTGAAAATTTAGATCAAATTGAGGGTTGTATGAAATGTGTTATTTATGTTTCAGGTCTCCTAACACTATGAATTTGCCTTTGTGTTATGTGACCTGTCTAGCCCCTCTCCTCCCAAGAGCAAATCCAAGCTTACAACCCTTGTCCACCCCATTTTCCAACTCAATTCCCTGTCTCATCTCACTGCTCCAGCAGCCACTGATCTCGAATATTGTAGACATATTGTGAAGCACTTACAAATTAGATCCTGACACTGTTACGTTTCTCTATATAATCCCAGATCATCTTTAACACTTACTTGATGCAAGGAAATACAGCCTTTATTGTTTCTCATTGCCCAGGCCAAGAACGGTGAATATAGAATATATTTTGCAATTATAAAATGTATTTTGTTGGATAGTCAGTTTTAAGCTGAGTTTATGTTCACCAGAAACTGAACTGAGTATGCCAAAGCAACACACACAAAAAGCTGGAGGGAATGATTTGTGGCAGCACAGTAGCACAGTGACTAGTGTAACGTTATTACTGCACCAGTAAGCCGGGTTCAATTCTGCCACTCTCTGTAAGGAGTTTGTACATTCACCTCATGACCTTGTGTATTTCTCTGGGTGCTCTGGTTTCCTCCCACACTCCAAAGACTGACAGGTTAGAAAGTGAATTGGTCACATAGGCGTCACTGGGCAGCACAGGCTGTTGGTCTGGAAGAGCCTGTGACAGTGCTGTATCTCCAAAATAATAATAATAAATGTAAAACATTTGTCTCGTGGAGAACCTGTCCAATCAGCAGAGAGAGATAGCCACACTTGGTAAAATGTGAAGTTAAATTGTCGATAAAGACAGTAATTGGATCATTTGTGTACTTCAAAGGCACTTGACATACATTTGTCATAGGAATATACCTGGAAAAATTACAAGTAAAGTATGAATTCTCAAGAAAATTCAGCACCACTTCTCACTATCAAAGTTTTGGTTTTATATGTAATCAGTAATAGTCAGTGATGACATCAAGTAGTCTGTCTGAGCAGCGGTAAGAAGCCGAGCTTTTGGAATTGGTTTGCAACAGTATCTGGGCACACCTGCTGCTATGGCAACAGATATAAAAAAGAAGAAAATTGTAAATTAAGTACATAGAGGAATACTCAGATCTGTAGAATATATAACAAGGAAACGGTTTCTGTCCAGAACATTGCAATCTCAGATCATTTTTGAGAGTTGAGAGTAAGGTCAGAATGGGGTGTTTCACTTTGTCCTCAAAAGTCTGAGCTAAATTGATTCTAGATCTTGGGAAATGAAAATGCCATGTCTATTTCATTTTGGAGAGGTTCTGAAATTCCAGTTCATTAATACAAGCAGAGAGGAAAGGGAAGTCAGTCAAGGACTTATGGTCACAGCATATCTGTTTATTCCAGCTGAGGCTAATTCCAGAATTGCTGGCAGGAAATTTAATTTTAAATGAAATTCTAACAGGCAGGTAATTCCTCTAAAGCCTTCATTGTTAGCTTGGAAATTCTTCATTGTGCCATTTCTCAGGTTCTTCAGGACCAAACTCTCTTTGGAGTCATTTCTACATAGCTGCAAGTGTTTAGAAGGGAGATAGTGTGGAGAAAAGGAATAAACAGATAGCACAAAACAAATACAAATAGAATCAGTGAGAAAGTGACAAATAGGAAGTAAAACAGGCTAGAAAAAAGAAATTGAGACAATGAGTCATTTTATATTCTATAATCTCTAAAACTAGTAGAACTATAAATGCCAATCAAATATGTATCTATTCATTTGCTAATATCACAAAATTCTAGGTAGGTAATTCATTTCTATGATTGAAAATTACTCTGCTATAATTGGATTTAAGATTATTGGAGTTTGAAATAACATTTGAATCTGAACAATCATTTGTAAAATCTTCTGGCTGCAGTGACATTCAAACAACAAAGCTTGGAGCCAATTTGCCCATGGGTATATTTTGCTGTCAAGTGCACTGCAGAGCTCTTTGAACTATTGACTCCCAACTACCTAGACAAGGATTAGCCATGAAAATGCCCTGTGGTATTACTGAATGATGGGACCTCTGTACAGCACTACTGAATGTATTGTGAGCCCTCAGTAGGTAGAATGAATGATCTAAAGCACTTGTGATGTATCACTAATCAGACAACAGTTTCTGACAGTGACTGTAAATGCAAGATATACAGCAATCCATTTCCTGGTTGAGCAGGAAGTACATGTCTCCAGCCAGGCATAAAACTGAAAACAAAATGTGGTCTCCGGTCACTTAAAGCTCTTCACATTTTAACTTTTCTTCCTGTCCCTGGCTAATAGTTCCCTCAGGTCCATGGTCTGAATTTATGCATGCTGTTTTGTTCTAGCAAGTGGAGATAAAAGGAAAGGCTGCCTACCAAATTCTTTCAATCTGCCACAAAGCTGTCAGCAAAATTAAGCTTAGCTCCAAAGTCTCATTCAGTCAAAAAATTGAAGGCTGGTGCAATCGATGGAAGACCAATGCTTCGAGTAACTGAAGGAAGTTGTTAATAAATCTAGGTTCAATTTTGAGGTCTTCTGGAGAGTGTAATATCATTGGAAAGAGAGCTAGGAAAAGCTAAATCATCGAGCATGATTTATAGATTTTGATTATGGAAGAAAATATACTATCAATGAAACTGGCAGTAAAATATGAAGGTGGACTATGTTCCAGGTAAATTAAGCACATGTCATTACTTTGATTTTTTTAATATAGGATCTGCGCTCTCTAAGCTTGGCGTTGGGATGTAGATGGTGTCAGATGGAGTGAGTTAGGAGATATCCATTCAAGATGTTTTGGTCATCAGGTTGGTCTTGATACGTTGGTCCATTATCATTTCAGATCTTAAATTCTATCATCTAGCATTCAGTTTCTTGCTGAAACACTACAACTTTAAAATCGGTTTCCATAAGCAAGTGAGACACCTGTGAAGTAAAACAACAGAAAGCTTTTTATTGCCTGCAGTTTGGGATCATAGACAAGTATGAAGATTAATTAACTCTAATTATAGAAAATAGCTTTAGTAACATAAATAGTTCATCAATTAGATAATATATTATTATTGTTAGATATTAACTTCAATAAGCTTAATTACTGTTCTGAGATATAAGAATGTACACAGAAATAAAAATACATGAGTAGTTACTATAGGAAGACATGAGTATAGACATGAAAGATTTAGGTCCTCAGATGGTTAGAGGTCTGGTAATACTAAATATATATATTAGTCTGAGATGGGATGGAAAGAGTTCTTTTCAATTTGACTAAGAACCAACCTGGCCACCAACATAAGTTACTGGGACTTAATATAGATGAAGGAAAGGAAAGATGACATGATTTTGAGGAATTGTTAAGTATGTAGGTAAAATAGTGAGTGTTTCAGCTGCAGATGAGATAATGCATCAAGAAGACTAATTGCATCTAAGTTGTCCTTGTAATGGAGAGGAAATTAGGTTATAAATCCAGCTCAGCATTGAGTAGGATAGAAAAGCTGTAAAAGAAATTATGTTGGGTTATGGGAAGGAATGGAAGTGGGGGAAATTGAATTTGAAGTTGGGGCTCCAAACAACAACTTTCTTTTTTTTTCTGAGGAAATTGCAGAACATTGAGGATGATTGATTGACAAGCAGACTGACAGAGTGACAAAGGAATGGAGAGGTCAAGATTAGTGATAGAAGCTCGGTCAAAGTGTCATCAAAAAACATATAGTGCTGTTTTTCCAGTACATGGATGAGAAAGAGCACAAAGTCTGGGGACCAAAGGTTATGTGTGGAGCAGCAAGAGTAGCCATTGAAGGGGATGCTCTGACTATGACTGGAGTGTTAAGAGTGGGACTAATTGAGCGCAAATCCTATTGGTAACATTGAAGGTGAGACTGGGGAAGGGTGACATGTCACAGAGAAGTGGAGAAAGACAATAAATAATAAAGCACCTTTGTCACAATCACAAAAGATGACATAGGACTTTCTTGAAAGGATGACAAATTTGAGAGAGAAGAGCAGTGCCTGTGAAGAGTGAACCGTTTATAGTGAAAGGTCACATGGAGGCTCAGAAGGGAAGTTGATTGATCGGTAGCTTTGTGATGATAGAGTCAAGAATATGGGAGATAGGAATCACTCAGTGTCATAGCTGCTTAAGAAGCAAAGGACTCCATCGAAAACTTTTAAATAATTCATTCTTTCTTCATGTCTGTTATGGGTACTGATGGCAAATATTCAGGATTGCATTCATACAGCCAAATCTATTTCATTCAAAGTTGCATCAAAATGAATAGAACGTTGATGAGCACAGAGATTGCAAGGAAATAACAAAACTTTTCCTTTGAAATTTAACAAATTTGAAGATGATACTCCTCTTCAAATTGATATTATTATTCAAAATAACCATGAATCTTTGCTCTGTGCAAAGATACCAATCCTAAACCACAATTTAAGAAGCACTTTCATGGCAATAATGGGGTCAACTGATCTCCATGTCGCTCACAATTAATTTGCACTTGCTACTATAATATTATTGGTATTCCAATAGTAACGAATCTTTTCAGCTAAAAGATCAATGATCATTTTAGCATTTCATATTGTGCCAAATTTTGTAAACTTTTCAACACTTTAACATCCTCAAATCCAACTTTAACACTACAGCTAAAATGTGCCTTAAGGCATGTTAGAAGAGGTGTTTTCAAAGGAAACTCAAAGAAATGCAAATATTGTAAAAATTAATACTGATAATTTCATACTGAAAGTTAACACTTTTATATGCCCCTTTTCTTTTGCTATCTTTACAATGTGACTGGTGTTTTTACTTTAAAGCTCAGTACCGCATTTTAAAATGAGTATATAGGAATATAATTTAAATGTAGTAAATGTTTGCGTGATAACTTCACAATCGGTCATTTAAAATTGTTTCTAGTGGTGAAATCCATTACATTTTGTGTTCAGTAATGGGCTGAATGGCACAGCACGACCACTGAAGCAGTTTCAAAGACTAGAAGAATGCATTTTAAATAAGCAATCTACTGCAGGTAGCTGTATGGATTGTGCAATGTTTCTTATTTCATTGCATTCCCTATCACACCTCTGATCCCATTTCTACAAAGAATGAAGATACGTCTCCAGCAAGGTCTTGGCTCTCTGGTTCTGGCACTGAATCAAGCCTGGCAGTTCTGTCAGTGAGAATCTTCTGATTTAATATCAATTTGATACATATGCAGAGTAGCAGAAATTTTGTTGTCATGGTAGCAGCCTGGAACCACAGCAACGCTTTGCAGTGAAAGCCTGCTGAAAAGCCCTCGCTAGTTCTGTTCAGACTCCTCATTAACCTTTCAGCGGTTACGTCTACCCATACTCCCTCCATGATACTTCAGCTCTAGACATTCAAAAAGGACATTTTATTTTAATGACAGTCTGCTATTGTGAAATTGATAATATGAAAGACATTAATTTTTCTTTCACTCTTGTAAATATTGACTGAGGTTTGGAAGGTGCAGCTGCTGCCACAATAAGCTAAAGAAGGCAGAGGTGAAGCGTGTCTAAGACTGAAAACCCGGAGAGTTTCATTAACAATTTTTAGAGCTTAACGACATATTGTCAAGATTTTTGTTTTCAGTATTGTTTTTGTACAGATTTGGATTTGCTTGTCTGTGCTTCTGACAGGGTCAGATCACCAGTCTCTTTCTACAATCAGGACTTCTCAGAAGAAGCTGTGGCAACATTCTGTTTGATTTTGGTCACTAAGTTACAGGAAGGATGTGATTGTATTGGAAAGGTTGCAAAAGAGATATGTGGGGATATTGCCAGCATAAGAAATGTTTAGCTTTGAGGAAAAGCTGGATAAACTGATGTTATTTTCATTGCATTAAAACACAAAATACTGGAAATACTCAGCAGATCAGGCAGCATCTTCGGAAAGAGAGATGGAGTTAATATTTCACCTCTGACACCCTTCTGTTGTTTTAGAGATTTCATTAGAATGATGGAGACTGAAGAAAGAATTGAGATACAAAATGACAAGGAATCTAAATGAAATAAAAATCGTTAAGGGTCAAAACCTGTGGCATAGATTTGAAACAATTTGTAGGAGGAATAGGGCAGAGAGGTGGAAAATATCTCTTTCTATGAATGGTAAATGTCTGGAACTCAATATCTAAAAGTGGGGTAGAAGCAGAAACTCACAACACACTTCAAATATTTTAGTAATTATACTTGACGAGCTATGACCAGCACTGCTGGGAAGTGGGAATAGAATGGTACATCCTTTCCTGAGTAGCTGAGACACAATATGTGACAATTGATCTATTTTATGATTCTTTGATTTTTTTTGCTTTATTTATCACTGTTATGGAGGACATGGAGGATCATTGATTGGAATAAAGTGGAGTCATTTAGAAAGGATATTTTCCCTTAGATATTAATTCCCTGGTTTTCCTACTGCCTCCTCATTTAGCAGCCCATAATAGATGAGAAGCTACAATAGTGTATATTGCTTTCAACAGGAAATAGGTCAACTCTGTCATCTTTTGCATACGAACCATGTGAGTGTGCATATTGCATGTTTTCTCGTACTATGACTGAATGCAGTTATTACATTGCTTGATTTCAGGTTTACTCAAATGATACATGCCATATCATTCTTTGTGAACTATAGGAATATATTGGTCAGATGGCTGAGGAGAGCTGTGGAATTAGTTGTCCTTTTCAAGACTGGATCATCTCACCAATGCTATTTGAAAAGAATCATCAACTGCTGACAGATTGGTTGCTAGTTGATTCTTTTGCCTATTGCAGAAATTCTTCCAAGTTTTTAGTTTTTTACCTGGCTGTTTCAAATGATGAAAATCATGCACTCCTTGAACTTTAACCATTTAAGGCAGCAATTCCTCTGAATAATTGTTTATACTTTACAAAGACTACCTCCTTTCCATAGATAATGATGCAAAGAGCATCAGAGAAATATTAAGATGAGACATGTAGAAATTTGCATTTCAAGTTCAAGTGCAGATGGTTCACTGCACCCTTCTCAGGGCCGATTAAGGAGGATAATAAATACTGGGCATGCTAGTGATTTCTAAAACAGAGAAGTTCTGCATACCATAAAATAGATATTGATCGACATGTATGATCAGATTAGCTCTAAATTCATTGGGCCTATTTTGAGATCTTTCTTATGACTATCTTAAATAAAAGTGTTAACTTGGTAAACAGGTTTCCTTTTTCATCACTCCAGCAAGGTACCGTGGAAAACTTTACTTTGCATGCTTTCTATACAGATCATTTCATGACATAAGTGCATTGAAGTGGTACAAAAGAAAAACAATGCCAAAATGCAGAATACCGTGTTACAGCTACAGAGAAAGTGCAGTGCAGGTAGACAAGCTATATTGTGAGGTAAAAGTCCATCTTATTGTACAAGGGGATTGTTTGATAATTTTACAACAGTGGGATAGAAGTTTTTTTTAAGCCTGGTGGTGCATGCTTTCAGGGTTTTGTATCTTCTACCTGATGGAGGAGGGGAGAAGAAAGAATACCCAGAGTGGGTGGGGCCTTTGAATATGTTGGCTGCTTTACCAAGGCTGTTACGCCCAGGCATTGAACCCTTTTCATTGATGGGCTAATTTGCAATGCAGTACCTGGTGTAGAGAAGTAAGATTTTCAGAGTACTTGCATTGCCACTTGCTGTTCTTAATTGTGGTGAAGAAAGCAGCGTAACCTGGAGGAGGGGTGAATTAGCAACAGCAGCCTAGGGGTTTTCATGATGTTGCTCTCAGTTTCAGAGAGTAGTGGTAGTAAATGCTAATAGTTTCAATGCCACAATACAGCAGAATGCTGGTTTCTGTGTCTTCAATGAATGAGCTTTATCTTTGGTGTCTGCAAAGTTTTCTGGTCTGAACTTAACTCCAGGTGCTGAGACGCAGCTGGTTCCCCTCAAAGCCATTCTGTTACCAGCAAAGAATAGCTTGAAATGTATAAAACCCTTTAAATGTAAATTCTGTTTTCAGCCCCTTTAAATTTAAGATTAAGACCTCTTGTTCTTTATGCTGATTAAATTTTACAAATTAATGATTTATTGTTTTTAAGATTGCCTTGATATTTTTCTTCTGCAGAGTGAACCCTTTTTAACTTTTCCAGCCTCTTTTCATGACTTTGGTGCTTAATCCCAACTATCAATATAGTTACTCTTTGATGCACTCTAAATAATTGTCTCATATATTCAGAACAAATACAGAACAGAAATTGTTGGAAATATTTGGCAGATCAGGTCACATTTTTGAAAGAGAAGTAGAGATAATGATTCAGTTTAAAGAACCTGTGCATACTTGTATGTTAATTAGAACTGCAGAGTTAGAATCAGCTGACCAATAGAGGAATAGGTAGATTAGCTGGAGACAATAGTGGAAGACACTGGTCTTGATATAGTTAATACTGACTCAGGAGGCACTCTAGATGGTGCTAGAGGTCTCTTTTCCCCTTCCTGCTCACTTTTCTGTCTTTCAGATCTGTAAAATATATTTTTTCTCACCATCCCTGTAAGTGTTTGTTGACGATGTGTAAAAGTGAAGATCTCTCCATTTACACTGCAGCTTTTTAACCATTTTCTGCTCAGCTTGCTGCCAGCATCCCTTGAGTATGGCAAACAAAAATACTCAAAAGCTGCTTTGTATTTTCCTCACTGGGAGCAGTCATCCACATTAATGAAATGCAGACAGAGAGAAGCACAAATATTCCAGGCACTCCATTAATGTCCATGAGCACAGTACTCACTCCACAGAAGTCACTCTACTTCAAAGCCCATGTAGCTGGCCAGTATCCCCCATCTTACTGCTACAGGCTCAGCACTGGTTCAAAACATGTTTTTAAAATATGGCTCATTTTAAAAAAATCCTAATAAGCTTACATAAAGATTCACTTCATCCTTCAAAGAAGGAAAGACAATGTGCTGCAGTAGTGTCAAGTATTCTTATGACAAATCAAAAATTATAAAAACTTGTAATTTTGCAGACAGAACTGACATGACTCTTGCCTCAGGTCCTGACACCCTGCCTTTTCAGTCCATCTTGTCCGGCATTAAAAGCATCCAAACATTGGGTCGTTCCTTGTTCTAGGATCTGGGCCTTGTTGCATCGATGCGCATTGGGCCTGGACCCTGCTAGCCATGTTTTGACCTGTACCCAACCTTTCCAAATCAGCCTGCCACTTAGATAAATCAAACTTTGCTCCCAGTTTAGGTGGATGGGCCCAGAATCTGCCTCTCCGATGCCTCAATTTTCCTCCGCTCCACTCATCCTGACTCTGTTTTGAACATGCCACAAACTTGCTCCAACTTCAACTCGAGCATGCCTTGACCTTGCTCAGACTGCCTTGCAACTGCCTGCTTCGACCCACAACTCAGCCTCTCCTTCGTTCACCTCTTTATTGTTTACTGTGATTATTAACTGTATTTTTTTTACAGAAAAAGTGTAATTTATAAAGTATTTAGTTATTTTTCTTGTTTTGGTAACCACACTAAGTTGTCACTTGCTCTCAGTAGCACTGGTCTCTGTACTTTTAACCGTAGATGTTGCCTGGCCTGCTGAGTTCCTCCAGCATTTTGTGTGTGTTACTGTGTTGCTTGGACTTGCAGCATCCGCAGATTTTCTCTTTTTTTGTGATCTTCAACTCCTCTTGGATTCCTTGTTCACAATGTCATCTGATGAATCCACTTCTTTCGTATCCCCTTTGACTCCTTTCTTTTTGGTCTTCCATTCATCTAGCTGGGCTTTGGTCTTTACATCTACTTTTACAGGCAGCTTTTTATCTCCCAATTGAGGTTCATGCATAACCTTAATGTACACAGAGTAGATTCTGGTTCTTTATACTCACAAAATCTGAGTGCTTGTAACTTTCCTGAAGCTCTTTGAACTTTATTCCAGCTTAAATCCAAGGCATATTTTGTATCTGCCTGATTAACATATCAGAAGCTCTCTCAGATATGTTGCCTACAAAAACTGTTGTAGTTTAACCACAGCTTTTGTCAATTTCATGATTCCTCTGAGCATCACGGTCCTTCCTTGATCCAATATGCCTTCCAATCAGAGGCTCAGATGTTAGAACCAATATCTGTTGGCCCTCTATTCGGGGCCGGTTCATGGCGTACAGCAGGGAGACAGTTGTGGCACCAACCAGTATCTTTATTAATTCACTTTCAGTTGACTATTGCAGGAGATGTGGCATGCAAATGGTGGATGGATCTCCAATCAATTTGTAATTGCCTCAGCCACTAACATTCCTACACTCATGTCTCCTGTTCTTACTACATACAAGCCTAATGTGGCTTGTTGATTTTTGTGTTTCATTGTTACAAATATCATTCCCAGAGGAGTTAACTTTTCTCTGGTACAAGTTCTTAGATGGATATCTGCAGGCTTCAGATTAGTACCTTTGAAATGCCATTTAAACTTATTTTGTGGATGACTGAAACAGCTGAGCCAGTGTCCAACTCCATTTTAATTAATTTTTCGTTCACTTCTGGTATAAGTCATATTGCTTATCTACCATTAGTTATCACAATTGTACATCATAAGGCTCTACAGTCCTGTGTCATTTTCATCATGATCAGACTTTTCATCAACAGCATGCAGATCAGTGCTCTTTTTGAAACAGCAACTTGATTTTTTGCATTTCTTCTACTCTGTGCAGTCCATTTATTTTTGTCTGCCTAACATGCTCTTTGTATGTGTCCTACTTAGTTGCATTTTCTGCAAGTTTTGCCTTTAAATCTGGTGGTTGTGAGCCCCTTCCACAATGGTAACAGAATTTGTTTGCCTTGGATAGTTTCTGTTTCCAAGTTGCAATTTTGTTCTCACTCATTTTCATTCCTGACTACAATGCAATTGCATCTGTCTGCTGTTGCCATTGATACAGCTGTTTCAACTGCTCTTTTAAATGTAAATAGTGCTTCAATTAGGAGCCATTTTTAAATGCCTTCTTGTAAGATTCCACAAACTAAACAATTTCATAATGCATCGTTATGCCCATTATTGAATTGACAATGGTCAGACAATCTCTTCATTTCAGCCAGATATGCTGAAATAAACTACCCTTCTTTTTGATTCTTCTTTTGAAACCTATAAAATTCTGTAAACAACCATGGTTTTGGTTCTAAATGTTCCAGCATTATTTTGGTCCTGCGGGCCTTTAAAACCAAAGCACTCAGCAAAAATGGTTCTCATTGACTACTGCTTTAAGATACTTCTCAATCCATTTAGTATACAAAATCCAGTTATCTCTTGTGTAATCAAATGCACCAATCCCTCTCATGTAACCAGGCATTTCTGCTCTTTTTATTTATGATTATTAACACCAGGTATTCAATGTTTATGAATCTGTGAATTTGTCCATTTTCTGTCTTTTTTAACTTGATCTTTTTCCGTTTCAAAGAAGCACATGCTGCTGTTTTTTTTTAGCTCAACTGTTTCTCACAGCACTTTTTTAAAAACTCGAATGTCTCGCTGCACTTCACCAAGTAGGTAGTCGTCTCAGGTTTTTTTTTAAATGCCTCATCATCACTGTTATGCTTTGTAACTCCAAAACATGAATACTAATTTAAAGAAAATTTTGAGAGCCCAGGAGAATGGGTCTTAGTTTGTTTTTACTTTAAGCGAGGTGCTTAAGTAGCACTTGGTAGTGGCATAATTCATGCAATTCACTTACTTTAATGTATACCCATAAAGAATTGTTTAAACAACAAAGAATGTTTGACCAAAGAATATATTTACAATGTTACTCAAACATGACTGAAATACTCAGTACACAACATGGTAGACGATTGGAATAGATTGCTGCAGTTAGTAGTAATAATAGGCAGTTTTGTTGTGTTTAAGAGGCTTTTAGATAAACGCATGAATATGAAGTTAATGGAGGAATATGGATGATGCAAAGGAAGAGGACATTTAGTATAAATTGGCATATCATCATGGGCCAAATGGCTGTCCAGAGTTGTACTGTTATGTTCCCTATTTTCCTGCAGAAACCACTCCCAGAATGGAAAGAGTCTGGTCAAAATTGTCCTTCTCTGCAGCTAAAGTGGCATCAATGGTAGCTTGAGACACTGGGCCTTACGAATAGGACAGGAAAGAAATAAACATTAAAAAAGTTGGAAACCTCAGCCAGAACCATGAATAACTAAACCTAACAAAGAGCAGGAAGGCTTAATATCAAAGAGAAAATAGAGCTCTTCTCAAGCATCGAGTAGTTAAAATCGCTATTTAGATCTGGCGAGCAGACAAAGGAAATTCGAATGCAAGCAGGCGTCTAGACTGGTTAAAGCTTTACACTGGATGGTTCCCAGCCTGAAGGAAAGAGAAAGGGAACCTAATTATACATCCCCTTCTGTAACCGGCTGCTTAGTTTTAGATATAATTTTGAATAAATTGAGACAGTAACACTGGGCATTAAACCAATGCCTGGCAATCTCTGTAAATAAATACAACTTACTGTTTTAGTAACTTAATCGGGACTCTTAAAGGATGCCAAGAGATGGGTCAAAATAATAGAGTAGTGATCCAAATTTGGACGTGAGGGTGCATAGGGGGTTTAATTTTTATTTGGGAATGAGGAAGGGATTCAGACATAGCAGGTTTCTGAAACTAATTGTGTTAAGCCATGTGCAGCAGGAATGCCGCTCTTTGCTTTACTGAGAAGGAAAGGATAGAATATTAAATATATTTTTGGACTAAGTCCACATTTAAATCAATTTCACAAGCAAATTGGCACAACAGCCTTATGTGCACAACTTAAAGGAGAGGTTTGGTGCCTGAACAGCTTAATTAATGGGATAAAGGGAGCAAGAATCTTAGAACAAATTGCTTTGATATTCTTTCTCTCTTGAGCTAATAGAAGAATATTAATAGTGACTTAATCATTGCAGAGACTCTATTTGCATTTATGAATAATTTCATTTTTGTTGGAATTGAATAAACGAAAACACATTTGTTTGCACCATTCCTGATATATCTTTTCCTATAGCATTAACTTCAGCCTCAAGTACTTGAATATTACTGAGTTTTATCAGAACTTCCAGATGGTGCTTCTAACTGTTCCAAGACTATTTGTTTCAAAAATTTCCCCCTTCCTTTAGAAAATCTTGGAGTAATATCTGTGCTGCCTTGTTCTGCTAATATTTAAGTCAGAACTCTTCCAGGAGGACACATGGCTGCATATCTAACCAGCAGTGCTTCAAAGCTAAAATGGACTGCAGTGGTGAATCTCCATTCAAACGGAAACTTGGAGCGGTGGAAGAGGTTCTTTCTTAACACTCCCAGATTCAAAAGAGGAACTACTGAAACTTAAAATGCTGCACTGTGGCTATGTTGCCATTTAAAAAAAATGATGATAGTTTTCCACAAATAACTGAGATAATCATAACCCATTTCATCACTTATTTAATTATGCATTTTGTAAACAGTGTATACTGAACCACAAACATCAGTTTAAAAATTGAAAAGCATAAGTAAAAGGCCAAAGTTGATCATAAAGGACTGAATTATAAAAGCAATCTGTTAAATAGAAATTGAAGGCCAGTTGTTGATAGAGATTTAAATGAACTGTAGGATGCAGAAGAAAAGAAAATCTGAGTACTTTAATTTGAGTACAACATGAAGTACTGAAGATCTAAGAGACTGTAAGCAGTTGAAGTTCCAGTGAATGGCTGTATACATGAACAGATGGGAAATAGAAAAAAACAGTAGAAAACAGTTTGGCAGCTGCATCAGGATAATTGAACATCTGGTAGGGCTTAGTAGTATCTATGAGAAGTGACATTGGCATTACTCCTGGAGCTGCAAGAAACTCCAGAAAAGGCAGCAAATTCCCTCAGTTTGGATCTGCTAACAGGGCTAGATGGTTGTGGGCTGAATTTTCATTGCATCATGTGAGTGTGTTCAAATAACGAACAATTTCTGTTGGTGGGGAGATGGGCATTGTTGGAACTTCATTTCTTTGTATGAGGCTACGCCCAGTTTGACTGTTCTGATAGGCCTAAAATATCACACAATATGATCTAAAGAGATTTCCGAGTCCGACACACATTTTCCTTTCAACCTATAACACTGTGGACTTTTTTGGTTATGTATCCATTGGCGTCAATGGGGTTTAATGGAATGCAAATTGCATGCCACATTTGTATTTGTTTAGTTTATTTCAAAGTAATTCATTGGATGCAGATTTTATGAAAATATTTCAGTAAGAAGTGATATTTTCTGGGAAATACCAAACCCCTTGCCTGCTTGAACAATTCTCTTGCAGAGTAAATTTACAGTAAAGGGTGTGGGTAATACACCTCTATATTTAAACACTTTTTTGGCACAGTGAGCTGTGCTTATTTTGTGCTAAAGGATTGTTCCATTCTGGTTATCACAAATGCTGAACAAGCCCACAGCGCCTGAAAGGTGACAAAACGCTTTGCTTTTGGTTGATGTGGCTTCACCAGCTTGATAGGGTTTGGTGCATAGGTGGCAAATTAATTCTAAAGTTGGATGTTAACATAAACCTTTGGTTTAGAAAAAAATGTCACACACCAGTACAGAAGGGGAATGGGGGTGCTTACTACTAGCCAGAACATGTAAAATCATCATCACCATATGTGCCCTCCCTTCTTACAATCTGCAGTACCCGGGTCACTTTGTGAAAAGATCATGTCCAACAGCTCGCCTTAAAATCTGCAAATCATCAGAACACCTATTTCAAATATTAGTGTATTGGAGGGCATTGTGCCTTTTATCAGTTAGCTATTGAAAACGGCATTAAAAGTACACCCACATAATCCTTCCAGAAAGCCAAAAGTCATTTGATTCAGAACAACATGAAGTCTGGTTTCTGTTTGTGCTGACATCAGGCCTACTAAGTTTTTAAGTGTTGCCTGAATTTGTGTCATATTTCTTCCTGGTGACAATTCCTTCTTTGAGCGAACGGTACCACGAGGATGACAGAGTGAGTGATGGGTGAGTATTTTGTTTGACCTGAGCCTCAGAAACTCTGGAGCTGCTCCTTTCTCAATCTGTTCCCAATTAGCTTGGTTCAAGTCCAGTATAGTGCGTCATGTCCAAAGCTGCATTTCTACCTTGCGCCTTTAGTGCTTGCTATGATCGGAGGGGGATGTTCTGCTGACAAGATTTCAGTGCTGAGCATTGGCCGGGAAACAGAGGAGGCAAGTTTGTTTCCCATTTGCCAGCTGTAGGATGAGACAGCTAATTTTAACAGCCAGGCGTTATTAAATCCACTGGCCAACTTCCTGCTTCGAGTGAGAAGCTGGCAGAGTATATAGGAAAATTGCATCGCCCAGACAGTGCCCACCGGCAGTGTTGCTGTGTCATCCATATGGAAATTCTGTGATTGGAAGAGATAACAATAAAATGGAGGTGAAGCAGAGAACTTCCCTTTCCTTGAAGGTTGACTACGTTAAAACCACATCCTAATAATACACTCTCCGTGGTCAGTTGTTCACCGTAACGGAGGATTTCTATTGCATCTCCATTTTTAACTCTCATGCAACTTTGAATATGTGGCATGATGGATTTTTCTCTATTCTCAGGAACTGAGTGACATTGTGCAAGAAAAAAGGAGATCATATCTCTTATCCGATTGTCAGCCTGATTGTGATCAATTAAGACAGTAGAAGACCCGTAGACCATAAGACATGAAGGCAGAATTAGGTCATTCAGCCCATTGAATCTGTTTTACCATTCCATCATGGCTGATTTATTATTCCTCTCAACTCCAGTCTCCTGCCTTCTCCCTGTAACCTTGACATCCTGACTAATCTTTCCCACCTCCACTTCAAATGTATTCAATAACTTGGCCTCCACAGCCAACCATGGCAATGAATTCCACAAATGCACCACCCTCTAACTAAATAAATTATTTCTTATCTCTGTTCCAAATGGGTGTCCCTCTATTCTGAGGCTGTGTCCTTTGATCCTAGACTACCCCACTATAGGAAACATCCTCTCCACATCCACTGTATTTAGGCCTTTCAAAATTTGATAGGTTTCAATGAGATTCTCCCTCATTCTTCTAAACTCCAGCCAGTGTAGGCCCAGAAACATGAACCTCTCCTCATAAGTTAACCTTTTCAATCCCAGAATCATTCTTGTGAACCTCCTCTGGACTGTCTCCAATGCCAGCTCATCCTTTCTTAAATAAGGAGCCCAAAACTGTTCACAATACTCCAAGTGTGGTCTGCAAAAATGCCTTACAAAATATCAGCATTACATTCTTGCTTTTACATATATTCTAATCCTCTTGAAGTGAATGCTAACATTACATTTTCCTTCCTTACCACCAACTCAACCTGCAGGTTAACCCTTAGGGAATCCTGCACAAGCACTTCCAAGTCCCCTTTGCCCCTCAGATTTACATAAGAACATAAGGAATAGGAGTAGGAGTAGGCCATCTGGTCCATAAGAGCATAAGACAAAGGAGCAGAAGTCGGCCAATCGGCCCATCGAGTCTGCTCCGCCATTTTATCATGAGCTGATCCATTCTCCCATTTAGTCCCACTCCCCCGCCTTCTCACCATAACCTTTGATGCCCTGGCTACTCAGATACCTATCAATCTCTGCCTTAAATACACCCAATGACTTGGCCTGCACTGCTACCCGTGGCAACAAATTCCATAGATTCAGCACCCTCTGACTAAAAAAATTTCTTCGCATCTCTGTTCTGAAAGGGCGCCCTTCAATCCTTAAGTCATGCCCGCTCGTACTAGACTCTCCCATCATGGGAAACAACTTTGCCACATCCACTCTGTCCATGCCTTTCAACATTCGAAATGTTTCTATGAGATCTCCCCACATTCTTCTAAACTCCAAGGAATACAGTCCAAGAGCGGACAAAGGTTCCTCATTCCCGGAATCATTCTAGTGAATCTTCTCTGTACCCTCCCCAACGTCAGCACATCCTTTCTTAAATAAAGAGACCAAAACTGCCCACAGTACTCCAAGTGAGGTCTCACCAGCGCCTTCTAGATCCTCAACATCCCATCCCTGCTCCTATACTCTATTCCTCTAGAAATGAATGCCAACATTGCATTCGCCTTCTTCACTGCTGACTCAACCTGAAGGTTAACCTTAAAGGTATCCTGTACAAGGACTCCCAAGTCCCGTTGCATCTCCGAACTTTGATTTCTTTCCCCATTTAAATAATAGTCTGCCCGTTTATTATTTCTGCCAAAGTGCATAACCATACACTTTCCAACATTGTACTTCATTTGCCACTTCTCTGCCCATTCTTCCAATCTATCCAAGTCTCTCTGCAGACTCTCTGTTTCCTCAGCACTACCGGCCCCTCCACCTATCTTCGTATCGTCAGCAAACTTAGCCACAGAGCCATCTATTCCATAATCCAAATCGTTGATGTACAATGTAAAAAGAAGCGGCCCCAACACGGACTCCTGTGGAACACCACTGGTAACCGGCCGCCAACCAGAATAGGATCCCTTTATTCCCACTCTCTGTTTCCTGCCAATCAGCCAACGCTGTATCCATGTATGTAACTTTCCCGTAATTCCATGGGCTCTTATCTTGTTAAGCAGCCTCATGTGTGGCACCTTGTCAAAGACCTGCTGAAAATCCAAATATACAACATCCACTGCACCTCCCTTGTCTAGCCTACTGGTAATTTCCTCAAAAAATTGTAATAGGTTTGTCAGGCAGGATTTTCCTTTAAGGAATCCATGCTGAGTTCTGCTTATCTTGTCATATGCCTCCAGGTACTCTGTAACCTCATCCTTGACGATCGACTCCAACAACTTCCCAACCACCGATGTCAAGCTAACAGGTGTATAATTTCCTTTTTGCTTCCTTGCCCCCTTCTTACATAGCGGAGTGACATTTGCAATCTTCCAGTCCTCCGGAACTATGCCAGAATCTATCGACTTTTGAAAGATCATCACTAATGCTCCTGCAATCTCCACAGCTACTTCCTTCAGAACACGAGGGTGCATTCCATCTGGTCCGGGAGATTTATCTACCTTTAGACTTTTCAGCTTCCTGAGTACTTTCTCTGTCATAATTGTGACTGCGCACACTTCTCTTCCCTGCCACCCTTGAGTGTCCGGTATACTGCTGATGTCTTCCTCAGTGAAGACTGATGCAAAATACTCGTTCAGTTCCTCTGCCATCTCCTTATCTCCCATTACAATTTCTCCAGCATCATTTTCTATTGGTCCTATATCTACTCTCACCTGTCTTTTACTCTTTATATACTTGAAAAAGCTTTTAGTATCCCCTTTGATATTATTTGCTATCTTCCTTTCATAGTTAATCTTTTCCCTCTTAATGACCTTCTTGGTTTCCTTTTGTAAGGTTTTAAAAACTTCCCAATCCTCTGTCTTCCCACTAATTTTTGCTTCCTTGTATGCCCTCTCCTTTGCTTTAACTTTGGCTTTGACTTCTCTTGTCAACCACGGTTGCAACCTTTTTCCATTCAAAAATTTCTTCTTTCAATAAGATCATGGCTGATCTCACCATGGACTCATCTCCACCTACCTGTCTTTTCCCCATAACCCTTAATTCCCCTACTCTGCAAAAATCTATCCAACCTTGTCTTAAATATGTTTACTGAGGTAGCCTCCACTGCTTCATTGAGTGGATTCTCCACTCTCTGGGAAAAGCAGTGCCTCCTCATCTTTGACCTAAATCTACTCCCCCAAATCTTGAAGGTACGTCCCTTAGTTCTAGTCTCACCAATCAGTGGAATCAACTTTCCTGCCTTACCTTATCTATCGCTTTCATAATTTTACACGTTTCTGTAAGATTTCCTCTCATTTTTCTGAATTCCAGTGAGTACAGTCCCAGGCAACACAATCTCTCATCGTAGTCTAACCTCCCTCATCTCTGGAATCAACCTGGTGAAACTCCTCTGCACTGCTTCCAAAGCCAATATATCCTTCTCAAGTAAGGAGAAGTACTCCAGGTGCGGCCTCTCCAGTATTCTGTAGTGTTGCAGCATCACCCCCCTGCTCTTATGATTATGATTACGATTATGATTATGAAGACACGCAGTCCCCTTTTATTTTCATTTAGTAATGCATGCATTAAGAAATGATAAAAATGTTGTTCCAGAATGATATCACGAAAACACATGACAATCCTACTTAAAAGCTAACAAAAACAAGAGGACATGAGTTGAGAGTTAAAGGGCAAAAGTTTAGGGGTAACATGAGGGGGAACTTCTCTACTCAGAGAGTGGTAGCTGTGTGGAACGAGCTTCCAGCAGAAGTGGTTGTGGCAGGTTCGATGTTGTCGTTTAAAGTTAAATTGGATAGCTATATGGACAAGAAAGGAATAGAGGGTTATGGACTGAGTGCAGGTCAGTGGGACTAGGTGAGAGTAAGAGTTCGGCATGGACTAGAAGGGCCGAGATAGACTGTTTCCATGCTGTAATTGTTATATGGTTATAAAAACCACAAAATTATAACATATAGTTACAACAGTGCAAAGCGACACCGTAATTTGATAAGAACAGACCATGGCATATTAAAAGTCTCGGAGTCTCTCTAAAGTCCCATCATCCTACGCAGACGATTAACTCCCCAGCGCCACCAACTTGCCAATGCAGCATCCCAGAAGCATCCGACCACAGTCCGACTCCGAGTCCATCCGAAAAACTCTGAGCCTCCGACCACTTATTCAACACCGAGCACCGAGCACCATCTCTGCCGAGCGTTTCGACCCCGGCCCCGGCAACAGGCGATATGCAAAGCCGAGGATTTGGGGCCTTCATCTCCGGAGAGCCTCGATTGCACAGTAGCAGCGGCAGCGAAGCAGGCATTTCAGAAGTTATTCCAGACTTTCCTCTGTGCTTCACGGCTGTCCCCATCAAATCCGGATTGGTGCACTGCACCCCTAGTTACACATATCGATATTCATTCAGAACGGCCACGCGCGCTGCGTCGCGCCGCCATCTTCTCCTCCCTCTTAAATTCAATCCCCCTAGCAATGAGGGCCAACATTCCATTTGCCTTCTTGAGATCCTACTGCGCCTGCAAACCAACCTTTTGTGATTCATGCACAAGCACTCCCAAGTCCCTCTGCACAGCAGCATGTTGCAAATTTTTACCATTTAAACAATAATCTGTTCTTCCATTTTCCTTCCAAACTGGATGAGCTTGCATTTATCAACATTGCATTCACCATCTGCCATCTGCCAGACCCTTGCCCACTCACTTAACCTATCTATGTCTCTCTGCAGACTCTCCATATCTTCTGCACAATTTGCTTTTCCACTCAATTTAGCAACATCAGCAACATTATCAACATTAGATACGCTACACTTAGTCCCGTCTTCCTGATCGTTAATGTATACCGTGAATAGTTGCGGACCCAGCACCGACTCCTGTGGCACACTGCTCACCACTGATTGCCAACCAGAGTAACACCCATGTATCCCAACTCTCTGCTTTCTATTAGTTAACTAATCCTCTTTCCATGCTAATACATCAACCCCAACTTTATGCATCCTTATTTTATGGATAAGTCTTTCATGTGGTGGAAATCCAAGTGAATGATATCCATCTGCTCCCCTCTATCCATTGTGCTCATTATATCCCTAAAGAACTCCAGTAAGTTTGTCAAACAGGACCTGCCTTTGCTGAATCCATGCTGCGTCTGCCTGATAGATCCATTTCTTTCCAAATGCCTCAATATTTCTTCTTTAATGATAGCTTAAAGCATTTTCCCAACTACAGATGTTAAACTAACTGGCCGATAGTTACCTGCCTTTTGCCTACATCCTTTTTTGAACAGTGGCATGACATTCACTGTCGTCCAATCTGCTGGGATATGCCCAGATTCCAGAGAATTTTGATAAATTATCATCAAAGCCTCTACTATAACTTCTGCCATTTCTACTTTTTGAATTTTCTCCCCATTTAGAAAATAATCTACACCCTTAAATTTTCTACCAAAGTGCATGACCATATGCTTTCCTACTCTTTTCCATCTGCCACTTATTTGCCCATTCTCCCAACTGTCTAAGTCCTGCAGACACCCTCCTTCCTCAACACTACCTGTTCCTCCACATATCTTTGTCGCATTTGCAAACTTGACTACAAAGCAATCAATTTCATCTTCTTAATCATTGACATATAATATGGAAACATAAAACAAAGAAATCCTACAGCACAATACAGGCCCTTCAGCCCACAAAGCTGTGCCAAACATGTTATTACCTTACAACTACCTAGGCTTACACATAGCCCTCTATTTTTCTAAGCTCCATGTATCCATCCAGGAGTCTCTTAAAAGACCCTATCGTTTCTACCTCCACCACCGCCGCCGGCAGCCCATTTCATGCACTCACCACTCTCTGTGTAAAAAACTTACCCCTGACAGCTCCTCTCTACCTACTTCCAAGCACCTTAAAAATATGCCCTATAATGCTAGCCATTTCAGCCCTGGACAAAAGCCTCTGGGCCCTTGAACAATGAATTGGGAGAAATTGTTATGGGAAACAGAGAAATGGCAGACGAATTTAATAAGTACTTTGGATCTGTCTTCACTAGGGAAGACACAAGCAATCTCCCAGATGTGTGGATGGGCCAAGGACATAGGGTAACAGAGGAACTGAAACAGATTGACATTAGGAAGGAAATGGTAATGAGTAGACTGATGGGACTGAAGGCTAACAAATCCCCAGGTCCAGATGGTCTGCATCCTAGGGTACTAAAGGATGTGGCTCTGGAAATTGCGGATGCATTGGTGATAATTTTCCAATGTTCCTTAGATTCAGGATCAGTTCCCGAGGATTGGTGAATGGCTAATGTTATCCCACTTTTTAATAAAGGAGGGAGGGAGAAAACAGAGAACTATCACCCTGTCAGCCTAACAACAGTAGTGGGGAAGATGCTAGAGTCCATTATTAAAGATGAAATAGCAGCATATCTTGATAGCAGTGATAGGACTGGGCCAAGCCAGCATGGATTAACCAAGGGCAAATCATGCTTGACTAATCTATTGGAGTTTTTCGGGGATGTAACCAGGAAGATAGACACGGGAGATCCGGTGGATGTGGTGTACCTTGACTTTCAGAAGGCATTGATAAGGTACCACATAGGAGATTGGTGGGTAAAATCAGAGCTCATGGCATTGGGGGGAGGATATTGACATGGATAGAAAACTGGTTGGCAGATAGAAAGTAAAGGGTAGCAGTGAATGGGTGTTTCTCGGAATGGCAGGTGGTGACTAGTGGGGTGCCACAGGGCTCGGTATTGGGACCTCAGCTGTTTACGATTTACGTCAATGATTTAGAGGAAGGCATTGTGAATAACATCAGCAAGTTTGCTGATGATACTAAGCTGGGTGGCAGTGTGGCATGTGATGAGGATGTTAGGAGAATTCAAGGTGACTTGGATAGGCTGGGTGAGTGGGCAGAAACTTGGCTGACAGCGTTTAATGTGAATAAGTGTGAGGTTATTCACTTTGGGAGCAAGAACAGGAAGGCAGATTATTATCTGAACGGTGTGGAGTTAGGTAAGGGAGAAATACAAAGAGATCTAGGAGTACTTCTTCATCAGTCTCTGAAGGTGAATGAGCAAGTGCAGCAGGCAGTGAAGAAGGCTATTGGAATGTTGGCCTTTATTACAAAGGGAATTGAGTACAAGAGCAGGGAAATCCTTTTGCATTTGTACAGGGCCCTGGTGAGACCACACCTGGAGTATTGTGTGCAGTTTTGGTCTCCAGGGTTAAGGAAGGACATCCTGGCTGTGGAGGAGGTGTAGCGTATGTTCACTAGGTTAATTCCTGGGGTGTCCAGACTGTCTTACGCAGAGAGGTTAGAGAGACTGGGCTTGTACACGCTGGAATTAAGGAGATTGAGGGGGGATCTGATTCAGACATGTAAGATTATTAAGGGATTGGACAATATAGAGGCAGGAAATATGTTCCAGATGCTGGGAGAGTCCAGTACCAGAGGGCATGGTTTAAGAATAAGGGGTAGGTCATTTAGGACAGAGTTGAGGAGGAACTTCTTCTCCCAGAGAGTTGTGGAGGTGTGGAACGCGCTGCCTCAGAAGGCAGTGGAGGCCAATTTTCTGGATGTTTTCAAGAAGGAGCTAGATAGGTATCTTATGGATAGGGGAATCAAGGGTTATGGAGACAAGGCAGGAACCGGGGATTGATAGTAGATGATCAGCCATGATCTCAGAATGGCGGTGCAGTCTTGAAGGGCCGGAATGGTCTACTTCTGCACCTATTGTCTATTGTCTATCGTCTATCCACATGATCAATGCCTCTCATTATCTTGTACACCTCTTTCAGGTCACCCCTCATCCTCCGTCGCTCCAAGGAGAAAAGGCCGAGTTCACTCAACCTATCCTCATAAGGCATGCTCCCCAATCCAGGCAACATCCTTGTAAGTCTCCTCTGCATCCTTTCTATGGTTTCCACATCCTTCCTGTAGTGAGGCAACTAGAACTGAGCACAGTACTTCAAGTGGGGTCTGACCAGGGTCCTATATAGCCGCAACATTACCTCTCAGCTCTTAAACTCAATCCCACCATTGATGAAGGCCAATGCACCGTATGCCTTCTTAACCATAGAGTCAACCTGCATAGCAGCTTTGAGTGTCTTATGAACTCAGACCCCAAGTTCCCTCTGTTCCTCCATACTGCCAAGAGTCTTGTCATTAATGCTATATTCTGCCATCATATTTGACCTACCAAAATGAACCACCTCACACTTATCTGGGTTGAACTCCATCTGCCACTTCTCAGCCCAGTTTTGCATCCTATCAATGTCCCGCTGTAACCTCTAACAGCCCTCCACACTATCTACAACAACACCAATCTTTGTGTCATCAACAAATTTACTAACTCATCCCTCCACTTCCTCATCCAGGTTATTTATAAAAATCACGAACAGTAGGGGTCCTAGAACAGATCCCTGAGGCACACCACTGGTCCCCGACCTCCATGCAGAATATGACCCGTCTACAACTATTCTTTGCCTTCTAATCCACAAAGCAATGTCTCCTTGGATCCCATGCCTCCTTACTTTCTCAATAAGCCTTGCATGGGTTACCTTATCAAATGCCTTGCTAAAATCTATATACACTACATCTATGGCTCCACCTTTATCAATGTTTTAGTCACATCCTCAAAAAATTCAATCAGGCTCATAAGGCACAACCTGCCTTTGACAAAGCCATGCTGACTATTTCGAATCATATTATGCCTCTCCAAATGTTCATAAATCCTGCCTCTCAGGATCTTCTCCTTTGATTTACCAACCACTGAAGTAAGACTCACTGGCCTATAATTTCCTGGGCTATCTCTACTCCCTTTCTTGAATAAGGGAACAACATCCACAACCCTCCAATCCTCCAGAACCTCTCCTGTCCCCATTGATGATGCAAAGGTCATTGCTAGAGGCTCAGCAATCTCTTCCCTCATTTCCCACAGTAGCCTGGGGTATATCCCATCTGGTCCCGGTGACTTATCCAACTTGATACTTTCCAAAAGCTCCAGCACATCCTCTTCCTTAAAATCTACATGCTCAAGCTTTGCAGTCCACTGAAAGTCATCCCTACAATTGCCAAGATCCTTTTTCCATAGTGAATACTGAAGCAAAGTATTCTTTAAATACCTCTGCCACCTCTTCCGGTTCCATACACACTTTTCCACTGTCACACCTGATTGGTCCTATTCTCTCACATTTTATCCTCTTGTTGTTCCATACTTGTAGAATGCCTTGGTGTTTTCCTTAAGCTTGTCCACCAAGGCCTTCTCATGGCCCCTTCCAGCTCTCCTAATTTCATTCTTAAGCTCCTTCCTGCTCGCCTAATAATCTTCTAGATCTCTATCATTACCTAATTTTTTTAACCTTTTGTAAGCTCTTCTTTTCTTCTTGTCTAGATTTACAACAGCCTTTGTACACCACAGTTCCTGTACCTACCATCCTTTCCCTGTCTCGTTGGAAAGTATCTACTTAGAACCCCACGCAAATATCCCCTGAACATTTGCCAAATTTCTTCCGTACGTTTCCCTAAGAACATCGGTTTTCAATTTATGCTTCCAAGTTCCTGCCTGATAGTCTCATATTTCCCCTTACTCCATTTAAATGCTTCCCTAACTTGTCTGTTCCTATCCCTCTCCAATGCTGTGGTAAAGGAGATAGAATTGTGATCACTATCTCCAAAATGCTTTCCCACTGAGAGATCTGACACCTGACCAGGTTCATTTCCCAATACCAGATGAAGTACAGCCACTCTTTTTGTAAGCTTATCTACCAATTGTGTCAAGAAACCTTCCTAAACACACCTTACAAATTCCACCCCTTCTAAACCCCTCACTCTAGGGAAATGCCAATCAATATTTGGGAAATTAAAATCTCCCACCACTACAACTCTGTTATTGTTACTCCTTTCCAGAATCTGTCTCCCTATCTGCTTCTCGATGTTCCTGTTATTATTGGATGGTCTATGAAAAACACCCAGTAATTATTGATCCCTTCCTATTCATGACTTCCACCGACAGAGACTCCATAGACAACCCCTCCATGACTTCCTCCTTTTCTGCAGCTGTGACACTATCTCTGATCATTAGTGTTACACCCCCACCTCTTTTGCCTCCCTCCCTGTCCTTTCTGAAACATCTAAAACCTGGCACTTGAAGCAGCCATTCCTGTCCCTGCACCACCCAAGTCTCAGTGATGGCCACAACATCATAGCTCCAAGTGCTGATCCACACTCTAAGCTCATCGGCTTTATTCATAATAATCCTTGCATTGAAATAGACACATCTCAATCCATTGGACTGAGTGTGTCATTTCTCTATCACCTGCCTATCCTCCCTTTCACACTATCTCCAAGCTTTCTCTATTTGTGAGCCAACCTCTCTTTCCTCCGTCACTTCAGTTCAATTCCCATCGCCAGCAATTCTAGTTTAAACTCTGCCCAATAACATTTGCAAACCTCCCCGCCAGGATATTGTACAGGTCACACCTGCCCCAGAAGAGGTCCCAGTGATCCAGAAATCCCTGCTTCAATCTCTCAGCCACGCATTTATCCTCCACCTCATTCTATTCCTATACTCACTGTCACGTAGCACAGGCAGTAATCCCAAGATTATTACCTTGCAGGTCCTGCTTCTCAACTTCTTCCCTAACTCCCTGCAGTCTGCTTTCAGGACCTCCTCCCTTTTCCTACCTATGTTGTTGGTATCAATATGTACCACGACCTCTGGCTGTTCTCCTTCCCACTTCAAGACATCATGGATGCGATCAGAAAGATCCTGGACCTTGGCACCTGGGAGGCAAACTACCATCCACATTTCTTTCCTGCGTCCACAAAAACGCCTGCCTGACCCCCTAACTATAGAGTCCCCTATCACTGTTGCCATCCTCTTCCTTTTCCTACCCTTCTGAGCCACAGGGCCAGACTCCGTGCCAGAGGTGCGACCACTGTTGCTTCCCCCAGGTAGGCCGTCTCCTCCAGCAGTACTCAAACAGGAGTACTTATTGTTAAGGGGGACAGCCAATGGGGTACTTTCCAGCACCTGCTTCTTGCTCTTCCCTCTCCTGACTGTTACCAACTTCTCTGTCTCCTGTGGCCCCAGAGTGAATACCTGCCTGTAGCTCCTCTCTATCACCTTCTCACTCTCTCTGACCAGACGAAGGTCATCGAGCTGCATCTCCAGTTCCCTAATGTGAAAAGAATCTTCCCACCCACTGAGGTCAGGCTAACTGGCCTATAATTTCCTTTCTTCTGCTTCCCTCCCTTCTTAAGAGTGAAGTGACATTGACAATTTTCCAGTCCTCTGGAACCATTCCAGAATCTAGTACTTCTTGAAAAATTATGACTAATGCCTCCACCATCTCTTTATATATCTCTTTCACAACCTTTCAGCTTCACGTCAGGGCTGATAACTAAGCCCCCTCCTTTACTCTTTGTATGCTTATGACAGTGTCGCACCCTGTCGCCACCCACAGCTCCAATCTGCTAATTAAATTTGCTGACAACACTACACTGATTGACCTAATATAGAAACATAGAAACATAGAAAATAGGTGCAGGAGTAGGCCATTCACCCCTTCGAGCCTGCACCGCCATTCAGTATGATCATGGCTGATCATCCAACTCAGAACCCTTTACCAGCCTTCCCTCCATACCCCCTGATCCCTTTAGCCACAAGGGCCATATCTAACTCCCTCTTAAGTATAGCCAATGAACTGGCCTCAGCTGTTTCCTGTGGCAGAGAATTCCACAGATTCACCACTCTCTCGGTCCTAAAAGGCTTCCCCTTTATTCTCAAACTGTGACCCTTCGTTCTGGACCTCCCCAACATCGGGAACAATCTTCCCGCATCTAGCCTGTCCAATCCCTTTAGGATCTTATACGTTTCAATCAGATCCTCCCTCAATCTTCTAAATTCCAACGAGTACAAGCCCAGTTCATCCAGTCTTTCTTCATATGAAAGTCCTCCCATCCCAGGAATCAATCTGGTGAACCTTCTTTGTACTCCCTCTATGGCAAAGATGTCTTTCCTCAGATTAGGGGACCAAAACTGCACACAATACTCCAGGTGTGATCTCACCAAGGCCTTGTACAACTGCAGTAGTACTTCCCTGCTCTTGTACTCGAATCCTCTTGCTATGAATGCCAGCATACCATTCGCCTTTTTCACCGCCTGCTGTACCTGCATGCCCACTTTCAATGACTGGTGTACAATGACACCCAGGTCTCGTTGCACCTCCCCTTTTCCTAATCAGCCACCATTCAGATAATAATCTGTTTTCCTGTTCTTGCCACCAAAGTGGATAACCTCACATTTATCCACATTAAATTGCATCTGCCATGAATTTGCCCACTCACCTAACATATCCAAGTTACCCTGCATCCTCTTAGCATCCTCCTCACAGCTCGCTGCCCAGCTTCGTGTCATCCGCAAACTTGGAGATGCTGCATTTAATTCTCTCGTCTAAGTCATTAATATATATTGTAAACAACTTGGGTCCCAGCACTGAGCCTTGCGGTACCCCACTAGTCACTGCCTGCCATTCTGAAAAGGTCCCGTTTATTCCCACTCTTTGCTTCCTGTCTGCCAACCAATTCTCTATCCACATCAATACCATACCCCCAATACCGTGTGCTTTAAGTTTGCACACCAATCTCCTGTGTGGGACCTTGTCAGAAGCCTTTTGAAAATCCAAATATACCACATCCACTGGTTCTCCCCTATCCACTCTACTAGTTACATCCTCAAAAATAATCTCAAATAATAATGAGGCAGCCTACAGAGAAGTCGTCACCCTGACACAGTGGTGTCAAGATAACAACCTCTCCCTCAATGTTGCATAAACAAAGGAGCTGGTTGTAGACTACAGGAGGAATGGAGACAGGCTAACCCCTATTGACATCAATGGATCTGGGGTTGAGAGGGTGAACAGCTTTAAGTTCCTCGGCATCTACATCACCGAGGATCTCATGTGGTCTGTACCTACTGGCTATGTGGTGAAAAAGGCACAATAGCACCTCTTTCATCTCAGATGGTTGAAGAAGTTTGGTATGGGTCTCCAAATTCTAAAAACTTTCAATGGGGGGTATAATTGAGAGCATTCTGACTGGCTGCATCATTTCCTGGTACGGGAAATGTACTTCCCTCAATCATAGAACTCTGCAGAGAGTGGTGTGGACAGCCCAGCACATCTGTAGATGTGAACTTCCCACTATTCAGAACATTTACAAATACAGGTGTGTAAAAAGGGCCCAAAGGATCCTTGGAGACCCAAGTCACCCCAATCACAAACTGTTCCAGCTGCTACCCTCTGGGAAATGGTACCACAGCATAAAAGCCAGGACCAACAGGCTCCAGGACAGCTTCTTCCACCAGGCCATCAGACTGTTGTATATAATATTTATTATAAATTACTATAATTGCACATTGCGCATTTAAACAGAGACGTAACGTAAAGATTTTTACTTCTCATGAAAGTCAACTCAATTCAATTCTTTTACTTTTATGCTGCCTTTAACTTCCTATGTCAGCCACAGTTGCATCATCCTGCCTTCTAATAGTTCTTCTTCTTTGGGATATATCTATCCTGCACCTTCCAAATTCCTCCCAGAAACCCCAGCCATTGCTGTTATGCGGTCGTCCCTAATAGTGTCCCTTTCTAATAAGCTTTGGCCGGCTTTTCTCTCATGCCTCTCTAATTCTACTGGAATATTAATACATTTGACTTTATCTTCACCCCCTCAAACTGCAGGATGTATTCTATCATATTATGGTCACTGTCCCCTAAGGGTTCCTTTAACTTAAGCTCCTAATCAAACCTGGGCCAAAGTTGAAATCCACCATGTAACATTGCCCTTTTTACATGCCTTTTCTATTTCCCATTGTAATTTATATCCCATATTCTGGTTACTGTTTGGAGGCCTGTGTATACCTCTCATTTGGGTATATTTACCCTTACGTTTTCTTAACTCTATTCACAAGTATTCTCCATCTTCTGATTATATGTCAGCTCTTTCTATGGATTTGATTGCATTTTTTAATAACAGAGCCACCCCACCACTCTGCTTACCTGCATGTCCTTTGAATATATTGTGAATCCTTGGGTGTTAAGCTCCCTGCCCCCAGCACCGGATCCTCAGCCACTCAATTATCTGTACTATCATGCTATTCTTACCCTGACTAGCATGTGGTACTGGGAGTAATCAAGAGATTATGACCCTGGTTGTCCTTCTCTCCAGCCTCTTCCTTAACTCCTTATACTCGCAGTGTAGGACCTCTTTTGCCTTTCCACCTATGTCATTAGAACCAATGTGCACCATGACCTCTGGCTGTCGCCTTCCCTCTTGAGAACTTTCTGCAGCTTCTCTGAGACATCCTGGACGCTAGCACCTTGGAAACAACACATCATCTTGGCATCTTTTTCGCAGCCACAGAATCTCCTGTCCATCCCCACAATTATCAAGTCTCCTATCACTGCTGTCCTGTCTGACTTTACCCTCTGAGCCTCTGAGTTGGCCACAGTGCCACTGGCCTGACTGCTGCTGTGTCCTGATATCCATCCCCCCCACCCCCCAGCTGTATCTCGAAGAGGATGCTTGTTGCTGAGGAGAATGGCCACAGTGGAATCCTGTGCTGACTGCTTACTCTCTTTACTTCTCCTGATCGTCACCCACCAACTACCTGAAGCCTGCATTCTGGGCATGAGCATCTTGGAAAAAGTCTCGTTATGATGTTTTCAGCCTCTTGGATCATTCTGCATACATCCAGCTCCAGCTGCAGTTCCTTGACCTTGTCAGTCAGGATCTGAATTTAGGTGTACTTCTTACAGATCTAGTCATCAGGGAGACCATTAGTTACCCTGCAATCCCACATTTTACAGGAAGAGCTTTCCACTGCCTTAACTACCATCCTACCCACTCTTGTTATACCTCTCTCTCTCTAACTAAGTTCTAGCCTGTGCCTGTTCTTGCCTAAGTCTGTTCTCACCAAAGTCTGTTGAGCCAAAGCCTAACCAGTCTGACACTGGCCCACTTCAACAATGGCCACTCCACTTACACCTCACTTGTTTTTATCGATCTCTGCTGAGTGCCTAAGGGATATTTAAGATTGAAGCCCTCAGAAATACTCTGAACGACACCAAACTCTTTTTAAACCTTGCTCTGCCTCACAAACAAATGAATGCTCAAGATGATTGAAGCTTGACCAAAAGTTAGAAGCCCAGACTCTAACATAAGACCTGCAGTACTTAGTATCACACTGGGCAGAAATTTGTTATATAGACTATGTAGGTGATATAACAAAAATAACTAGCATAGGTCCTAAATCAGAACAATGAAGATCTGTTTGGGAGTAGAATGTGGGTGAAATTAAGTGATGAGGGAGATAGTAGTGCAAGATCAAGAAGAGAAGGTAACAGACCCAATAAAGAAATAAAAATATTCAAAGGAGAGATAATACACTGTATCTTCTGAAACTGTTAAACTCAGTGTTGAACATGGAAGGATGTGATCTACCCAGATGAAAGCTGAGTTGCATTTTCTCAAGTTGACCTGGAGCTTTGCTTAAAAAATGTAGAAAACTGATGATGAGGGAACATGGGAGAGATAGTTAACTCAGATGTTGCTGGCAAGACTTACTGCAGATGTTGGAAATCCAAGCAACACACTCAAAATGCTGGAGGAGCTCAGCAGGCCAAGCAGCATCTAGGGGAAAGTGTTAATAATCAACGTTACACTTCAAGACCCTTCATCAGGACTGGAAAAAAAGATGAGAAGTCAGAGTAAGAAGGAAGGTTGAGGGGAGGAAGAGGTACAAGGCAGTAGGTGATAGCTGAAACCAGGAGAAGGAGAAGGATGAAGTAAAGAGTTGGAAAGTTGATTAGTGAAAGAGATAGAGGGCTGGAGAAGGGGGAATTTGATAGGAGAGGGTAAAAGATCATGGAAGAAATGGAAGGGGGAGGAGTACCAGAAGGATGTAATCTCAGGTAAGGAGATAAGGTGAGAGAGGGAAACAGGAAGGGGAATGGTAAAGGAGAGGAGGGGGGCAATTATCAGAAGTTTGAGAAACCAGTGTTCATGCCATCACATTGGAGGCTACCCAGGTGGAATATAAGCTGTTTCTCCACCAACCTGCATGCAGCTTCATTGGCATAGTAGAGGAGACTATGGACTGACATCTCAGAATGGGAATGGGAAGAGGAATTGAAATAGGTGGCCACTGGAAGATTCTGCTTTTTCTGGTGGACGGAGTGTAGGTATTTGTTAAAGTGGTCTCCCAATCTACTTCGGGTCTCACCGATAGGCCACAACAGGAGAACCAAATACAGTCGATGACCCCAGGTGAAGTGTCATCTCATCTAGAGAGATTGGTTGGAGCCCTGAATGGTAATGAGAGAGGAGGGTGCTGGTAGGGGCAGGTGTGGCACTTGTTCCACTTGCAAGGATAAGTACTGGAGGGATATCAGTGGGCGGGGCAAATGGACAAGGGAGTCGTGTAGGGAGCAATCCCTGTGGAAAGTGAAAGTGCAGGGAGGGAAAAATGTGCTTGGTAGTGGGGTCCTGTTGGAGATGGCGGAGGTTATGGAGAAGCTGGATGCAGAGACTAGTGTGATGGTAGGTGAGGACAAGTCCCTAGTGGGGTGGGGGCAGATGTGTGTGAAATGGAAGAAGTGAGGGCAATATTGATGGTGGAGGAAGGATAGCCATTTTCTTTGAAGAAGGAGGACATCTCGTTAGTTCTGGATAAAGTGCCTCATCCTTAGAGTAAATGTGGCAGAGACAGAGAAAGAAGGGAATGGCATCTTTACAAGTGACAGGGTGGGAAGAAGTAGAGTCCAGGTAGTTGTGAGAATCAGTGGGTTTGTAGAAGTAGATAAACCCTCTTCAGATATAAAGTCAGTGAGTTCGAGGAAGGGAGGGAGGTGTCAGAAATGGACCACGTAAATTTGAGGGCAGGGTGGAAGTTGGAGACAAAGTTGATGAAGTCGACAAGCTCAGCATGGGTACAGGAAGCAGCACCAATGCAGTTGTCGAGGTAATGTAGGAAAAGTTGGGGAGTGATACCGGTTTAGACTTGGAACATTAAGTGTTCTACATAGCCAACAAAAATGCAGGTATAGCTGGGAACCAAGTGAGCACCCATGGCTACACCTTTGGTTTGAAGAAAGTGGGAAATTATTGAGAGGACCAGTTCCACCAGACGGAGGAGAGTGGTGGTGGAGGGGAGCAGGTTTGGTCTGTTGTCTAGAAGCAGTGAAGAGCTTTAATATCCCCCTGATGGGGGACGGAGGAGTATAGGGACTGGACAATCATGTTGGAAATGAGATGATCAGGCCCAGGGTACTTGAAGACATTGAAAAGATCCAGAGAATTTGGTGTCCTCTATAGTCTGAGATATTAGCTTGAATCAGTGGTTATTTTCCTGAGTCAAAAAAGTATGGACTCACTATCATTTCAAGATTCGAGCAAATTACCGGGTTAATACATTTAATTCATGATGTGAGTGGGCTGATGTGTTGAATAGTATCCTTTGAGCAAACTATTAAGAAATGCTACTTCTTTGCTGAGATATACTTAAAGAATCCCAAAAGAATTCCACGGTGCTCCCAAGAGTGAACATCACTGATAGAATGTCCTGGACCAACCACATAGATGCCATATCCCGGGAAGCACAGTAACATCTCTACTTTCTCTGGGGGATGAAAACAATTGGCGTGTCCCTGTTGACATAAATTTTTTGTCAATGCACCATAGACAGTGTACTGTCTGGATGCATCACAACTTGATGTGGCATCTGCACTGCCTGTGATCACCCGAAACTGCAGAGAGATGTGGACACAGCTGAGCATATCACAGAAACCAGCCTACCCTCCATAGATTTTGCCAGTACTCCTTGCTGCGTCATTAAAGTAGCCAACATAAGCAAAGACAACACCCATCTCAGACTTTCTCTCTTCTCCCTTCTCCAATCAGGAAGAAGATACTAAAGTGTGAAAGGATGTACCACTAGGGTTAAGGACAATTTTTACTTTTATATAATGAGACTACTGAATGGTTTCCTTGAATGATAAGGTAAATTCTAGACCTCTGAAGCTACCTCTTAGGAACTTGCACCTTTTTGTCTATCTGCACTGTACATTTTCTGCAGCTGTACACATTATTATGTATTGTTTTTTTTCCAGTACTACCTCAATACACTGTGAAATGAATTGATCTGTATGATCAGCACGCAAGACAATGTTTTCATTGTACCTCGGTCCATATGACAATAATAAACCAAATCCAATTCTAATTCCAAAATTATTCTCCATCTGGCCAAAGTAATTCCTAGGATAATGGAGAGAAGATTATTAAAATTAATTAGAATTATTGGATGTTGTGATCAAGGGGACTATAGATTTTGATGCAAGTGTGCGTTGGGTGTTCCTAAAGGTCTCCTCCTTTGTTATCTCGCTTTGCTGTGTTTGGGATTGCAACTGAATTGTATGGCTTTTATAAATGTAAATGTTGGTTCAAACTGACTTATGTAATTACTCTAATCTATGGTATTCAACAGTTTGTATGCATAGAGAACAGGAGGGGAAAATCTGATTAGTGAAATGAACTAAACTAAAGCTTAGTTGATTTTTAACTTCTTTTTGTGTAACAAACATAAGAACAAAGATATACTTCAGAGATTATGCATATTAGCAATCTTCCAGTTCTGATGAGGGGTCTTTGACTCTGAAATATTGACCATTTCCCTCTCTACAAGTACTGTTTGCCCTGCTGAGTGCTTTCAACATTTTCTGTTACACTTTTTAGAGCACAGTTAATTGGGGCATTGGTAAATCGGAGTAGCAGCTTATTTAGGACAACTCTCACAGAACAAAAACTAATTGAGAAAGTAGCCCCGACTTTCTTTGTTTAATTGGGACAGCAGACTATGGCTGAATAGTTTCTAACTAGTGTCAGTTGCATGCACTTGTGGGGCCATTAGACACCACAGCATGCTTACAGTGAACAGTTTTTAAATAGCAAAGGTTGCAGGAGTTTGTGTTCAAAAAGCAGTGATTTTTTGTCACTGATATGGTGACAAATAAGCAATAAGGCAATTCAGAACTATTTTGCTCACTGCGGTTTCAAGCATTCAGACCTGGAAATACCAGAAATAGCTGGGAGTATAAGTGAAATGATTTCAGTACTTCAACAAGTTAGAAACTACAAAGAACTTGAAGGTATTCACAATCATCTTGAGTGTATTCTTTGGTCCCCACTGGACACCCAGCTCTCACCTATGGCTCCAAGTAGATGTTTGCATGTCACAGCAGCCACATCTTTGTACACCACTTCGACAGGCAGACTAAACCATGTGAGGGTAGTCAGTGGGTCTCATACACTGGTGAGAAAGGGATTGTCAGGGCGCGGAAGCAGGGACCCAATCGCAGACCAAGTACTGTGTGCACTGTGATATTTACTGAGTAGCAAATCCAGAGGGGCAACAAAGTCAGCCTCAAAGTTCAGGTGGAGATAAAAAGAATTCCAGAGAAATCCAAAAACCGGTATCTGGAAACAGGCAGAGTCAATACTCAGATGGACAAAGTTCAGATACAAATGCTGGAAAGGCTCAGGAAAACTCACTGGCATAATGTAGCAACAAACAGATGTAAACACAGGACTAAAATACACTGAGCAATAAACAGAGAGGCAGATGATAGGAGGAGCACAATGAGAAATGGCGGCAAAACAGGTAATAATGAGAAACAGGTGAGAGGCAGAGTACTCAGCAATACTGCCAGGGATATGCCTGTCCTAGAGTGCAACGTCAGCTTTGGGTATCTGCTTGGATGAGATCTACAGTGAGATCCAATGGCCAAGAATGCAGTTCTGCAATGCTCCGTGGAAAGCAAATAGCATGATGAGGCACGGAAGAAGTCATGGTCATCCACTACCACCAGGGAAGATCCCAGACGTGATGTCAACTTGTGCCACATGACCCGGACTTCCAAAATTTAGAGAATAGAACTGCCCCAGTGCACCGGCTTTTCCCATTTTAAAAACTCTCCCACACAAGTTTTCTGTCATCGTTAGATATGGTGGACAACCACCACTAGTATTGGTAGTGTTCTAATTTGTTCTGTATTTCATTTAAGTACCTAATGTGTTACTCAGTTAAATGGTAGATGGTGTTTTTATACCTTTTATCTACTTCCATGAAACCTCAACTATTTGGGGCAGCCGCTTAATTGCGCCAAAATGTACTGATCCCGATACATCGCAATTAACTGGAATCCACTGTAATACAAATCCTGAAAACCTGCTTTTAAAAAAAAAGGTAATATAAGAAATGCTCATCAGGTCATGAAGCAATCAAGGGGAGGAAACGTGAGCAAAAATTTTTGGCTAATTGCTTTTTAAAGAAAATAGGAAATAAAAGCTAGGGATAAACAAACTTTAAGATGAGGCTATACGGATGGAAGAATGTGGCGATCCTTCTGTGCTGGCCCCAGCACACTCTCGGGAACGTTGATTGTTAATGTAAACACATTCTACTATATATTTCGATGAACATGTGATAAATAAACTTGAATTTTGTATCTTAGAGAAATTAAGAAGAAGGGACATATTGTGTCTGGGGATGGAATATGATAGTGATTAAGTGGTGAATGGAATAATGGTGCAACAAGTTGCTGATCGAATAAAGAAGGTAACATAAATTATATACAAGGCTTGTAAATTGGAGCAGTTTATTTATAACCTGAAATTGTAATGAGGGATGAGTTTGAAAGGCTGAGTTATTCCCAAATGAAGCATATGCTTCTGTTCCTCAAGTTTACTTGGATCTTCATGGGATGTGTGTGTTTAGGATAGAGGAACAAATGGAAAGGGAGAAAACATAACATCTGTAGCCTGCAGGAGAGGGTAAACCCAAGAGGCAGTCCTTCATAGTTATCATAACCGACAAGAATGAAGTGGAAATAAAGCAGGCCAGAGACCTCTCAACTACTTGATTAACTTCAAAATATCAGCCACACAGGGCACAGTCATGTTTACTTGACTTCAACCGTGAGTGTAAGTTATTCATCTTCATAGCAATGAGCAGCAACATTTTTACTCTGCCAGTATTCTTCCTTCCCCTCAGGTATTGTTCCTCCTTTCATCATATCTACTGCCATCACACTTCTCGATGAGTAACAAAAGATCTCTCTGACATTGCAATCTATGGCTCTTACTTTAGCTTTTATTTTCTCTCTCAAGTTGGATCTCACATATTCATGCCTATTTTACCCTTGCTTGAATACCTCCAATTGACTATATGCAGCGGCCACATTACCAAGTGGTTGCTTATGTGGCTCTCGCTATGAATGGCAGCTTAATATAGGGGGTGATAGACCCTGGCCTGGTCAAACTTAAGAAATCTTGTTTGGGTGGATGCTGCATGATGTGTCCCCTGTAACAAATCAGTACCACGAAATAACAAACAGTACACAATATGCAATTAAACGATTGAGCTTTATAATTCTTAGTTTGACTATATGGTTAGTAAAGAAAACAAAAAAAAAGAAGAAGGGCCCATTCTCATGAAACAGGTTTATTGCGCAAGGTTGGAGCTCACTGATAAGCCCGTTCGTCCTCCATTGACCTCCTCCGGTCATCGCTGACCTTCGCACCCTCGCTCCAAGTCCACCCCATCCGGTGGTCTACCAGCTCTCTCCATTCGCGCCTTCTCTCCTCATTTCTCCCCGGCAAAAAAAAAACTATGAATTCCCGACTCCCAGAACAACATCCTGCTCATTGGCTAGCATGCCCCTTTATCTCTAGTCATAACCCAAACATTGCTGCTACAGAGAAGCCATTACATTAGCAGTGAAACCTTACAGCGTGTTACACTTATATTATTGTTTAATGGGATTGTGACCAATACAGTAAGTTTCCCTACAAACTTCTAAACCTGTCTGACGTCTTTAATATTTTGAAACTGTTGACATCATCATTACCCTTCAGTACCTCCAAGCTGAGGGTAATGCATATGTTTTATATCTATCAGGTAATAGGAGAACCACAACAAAGCCTGCTCTTCCAGGGACTGCAATGTCCTCTCAATTGCCCCTAAGTATCTATCCTTGAATCCCTCTTATTTCTTGCATATTTCCTACTCATTGAAAACTTTATCCAAAAACACAATGTGAAGTTCCATACCTATGCCATTGGCATTCACCTCATGTTTACCACCGCCTGTATTGACATTCCATTTACATTATATTGTGGAGCAGCCAATACCTGCCAAAAGGACATCTGTAGGCATTCTGACCTCTGCAAGGGACTGGCAGCTGTTGGTAGACCTCGAAGAGCAGCTGAAGTTCCCCAACCATATCGCAGCCACCACCCTGCGACCAGACATTGTCCTAGTGTCTGAGTCTACTAAGCAAGTGGTGCTGCTGGAGCTGACAGTCCTATGGGAAGATAGCTTGGAGGAGGCCTTTGAAAGGAAGCTCTCCAAGTACGCAGAACTGGTCAGCAACTGTCAGCAGGCTGGATGGAGAGCGAGGTGTCTCCCAGTGGAGGTTGGTTGTAGGGGATTCATAGCCCGTTCTTTAGTTAGAGCCTTCAGCATTTTGGGCATCAAGGGAGAGAGGAAGAGGAGAGCCATCTACAGTACCACCGATGCGGCACAGAGGCCCTCAAGATGGCTGTGGCTCAAAAGAGGGGAGCCAAGGGGTCATAAGTAGCTAGCCATCTGGACACAAGCTGGGGTCTGATCAGCCCCGGCTGGGTCACCTGGAGGAGGTTGTATGATGTTGAAAGACCCGAAACACCCAATGGTTCCAGGAACATCACTGAAGATGTGTCCAGAAGCATCAATGGATATATGTACACAGTCCAACTCACATCATGTGATGACTGGAAATCCTCAACCACACAATGGACAGACTGGAATCATTGCCTTCAGTCTGTTCCTTCCCCTGTCATTTGCTTCTACTCCTATTCAAGCAACAGTCCATACTGCAAGTCATTGAGGATTCCCTTATAAATGTGGGGTCTGCAATAGAATGATATAAGACTCCTTTCTGAAGCTATATTATGACTTTGTGGTGTGTAAAGAACACATGGTTGTTGCTGAATTGATCCTCCCAATATGTGTGTGGCCTCCGTTGGTAGTGGTCGAACATGGGTACTGCGCCTCTGATAGTCACTGGTTTGTTGAGCAGTATCGACTGTGGCTATTGAGGCTGGTTCTGGAGTGGTAGGCTCTGCCACAGTTGCTGCAATAAGGAGATAGTATATTGTTAGTGACATCATGATTCACCCACTCCATCCATTTCCAGTATGTCTGATCAATAGAAGGTTATTGTTCTACCCAATGTGCTTCACTGCCTGTGTCATACTAAAAGTGAGCATGAAGGTGGAAAGAAATTGTCATCCTTTTGTAACGCTGACAAAAAACAGAGCTGCATAATTTCATTCTTATTATAACTTTAGTTAAAAGATTAGATAACAAAACATTTATGGCTGGAGAATATAAAAATAGATTTCAATGGGAAAGGTCAAGTTTAATCACCCTTTTAAAATTCTTTGTAGAAGTAATCAAAGCAACAAAAAGATGCAGTGTCTTAAATGTGGTGTTTGTATACATACATCGAGCATAGAACGGTACAGCACTGGGTAGACGATTCAGCCCATGATCGTGTATCAATCTTAATGCCAGTTTATACTAAATATCCTCTCAAGTGTATCACCCATCTCCCTCTATTCCCTTTCTATTCCTGGGTCTATGTAAATGTCTTAAACTCCATCAAACTGCCTGCTTCCACCATTAGCCCTTATAACCTATTCCAGGCAAAAGGCAAATACCACTTATACAAATAACGCAAGTGCTTTAAGATTTATTTCAGTAAAATGTTACAGAAGGAACTAATAACAAAGGTCAGGTTCCTTCATGGACTGAAAGGAGGAAACAAATCCACAAATCAAGGGAATGAAGTGAAGTTCCTCAGAATGACAGGCTCTGGAAGATGATGTTCTGACATTCCACAGGCGTGCAGACAAATATAAACATGCCTGGGTGAATGGACTTAAAATTCAACAAAGAGACAATTAATTTTTGTAACAGAATGCCAGATGGAACATAAAAAACCAAACGTGGCAGTAGAGTAAAGAGTCATAGAGTCAAGCAATACAGAACAGACCTATTCCATCCTAGCCTGCCATCAAGTGCATATCTATACTGATTCCATTGCCCAGCACTAGGCTCTGAACCTGTGCATTTCAAATAGTTGGAGATGAAGTCCAGTTACAGAATTTTATGTGTTGACTGAATCTCTTGGCCAAAAGGAGGTGCTGTAAAGTTCTCTGAAATGAATTAACCTACCCACTTTAAATTCAGTGTATAGAACTTTAAGTAAAGATTGGAAATCTGATTGCCATAAAATAAAAATAAAAATAAAATCTTGAAATACTGAAAAGATTGTGGAAAATGAACAGAAGCCTATTATAAGGATTAAAGGGAGGTAACTAACAAAGAAGATTGAAGAGGCTAGGTTCTTTACTCTGAAAGGTCTATTGATGTCTTTAAGTTACATAAATATTCAGCAGAGAGTATTTCAATTGCTGCATGACTCAGAACATTGGAATGAAATATAAATGAAAAATGACCCACAATATTAAATGCATAACTTGGGAAGGATGTCCTTGCAAAGCAAGAAAAACAATACCACATGGAGTGTTTAAGGAAAGATAATTGGTACTTTTTGGAGGTCCAGGTGGAAAGATACAGAGGGTTGGCAGAGTAGGGTGAGAAAAAGTTTTTAGAGCGAGAAGAGGATCAGATGGGGCATAAATAGTACCATTTGATCCAAATGACATTTCATATTCACTCTTATTTAGAATAACATTTAATTAGTTACAGATTGTGAAACATTACAGGAAACATGATTAAAAAGTCTGATCTTATTTGCATAGTTAGGAATAATCATGGCCGTTGAATATTTTTTAAACATCAATGGAGCAAATGCAAACAACAGCCTTCCAGAGATTTCTTTTCAGTTGCTCTCTGTGGAAGTCCTGATTCAGGCATAAATGTTCTTTTCAGCTTCAATATCCATCCATCATGATTAAAGTAGAAGTAAGTAACTGATAGCTTAGCAGAGACTGTAAGTGGAGAGGGATCTGGTGAAGTGTACGACCAAAAATTATACAGATCCTGAAACTCATCTGGAGCCAGAGATTGAGTTACAGTCTTGTGCTGGTCTCCCTGATAACTGCTGCTTTTTATCAGATGTTCACTTCCAATAAAGCACGATCTTGGACAGCCAGGCACTTTCTGGTTCTCAGTCATCTGGCGAATTAGCACAAAAAAAAACAAATCAGCAGCTGAAACCCAGTAGCACAATAATATAATATCCTGACTGAGAGATTATGATAAGGTGAGATGTGCAGGGTGTGTCACATGTGGGACATAATGAGTTTGGTTATGTAGCATTCAGAATTCTATAATGCAGCTTAACAATGAAGGTACCATATGTTACAGAGAGAGCATTTTAATAGCATCAATTAATAAGGACAGAATGCAAAAGATAAACCACTATAACTGAAAGCTTTGTGGTGAATCATGGCTGTGGAATTAAGAGCTTTATAAGCTGCACATATAAACAGGAAAGGACCGATTTTAACAGAGTTAGTATCATGGGCGTGGAGAATATAAGACAATGTACGACATTGTTGGCTTTTGATCCAGGCATGACCTAATGTTTGTGTTGAAATTGAAATCAGTCCATTGTGGGGTGTCTTGTCTTCAGAAATAGACTGTCTGCCCAGGGAACATCAACAACTTCTGGTGATGTTGATGACTTTATTTAAAATATATAATATGTCTAGTGAAGTAGTTTTATATCTGCTTATAAGCAGAACAAATGCTACACCTACCCCTACACTACCATCCAGGGCCCCTAACAGTCCTTCCAGGTGAGGGGACACTTCACCTGTGAGTCTGTTGGGGTCATCTGCTGTATCTGGTGTTCCTGGTGTGGCCTCCTGTATATCGGTGAGACCCGACATAGATTGGGAGACCACTTCACCAAGCTCCTAAGCTCTGTCCGCCAGAAAAAGCGGGATCTCCCAGTGGCCAGCCATTTTAATTTACTGCCCATTCTCATTCCAACATGTCAGTCCATGGCCTCCCCTGCTGTCACGATGAGGCCACACTCAGGTTGGAGGAGCAACACCTTATATTCTGTCTGGGTAGCCTCCAACCTGATGGCATGAACATCGATTTCTTGAACTTCCAGTAATGCACGACCCCTTCACCATTCCCAGTTCCTTTTTCCCTCTCTCACCTTATCTCCTTATCTGCCCATTACCTCTCTTTGGTGCTCCTCCCCCTTTTCTTTATTCCATGGCCTTCTGTCCTCTCCTTTCAGATTCACCCTTCTCCAGCCCTGTATCTCCTTCACCAATCAACTTCCCAGCTCTTTACTTCACCCCTCCCCTGCCCCAGTTTCACTTATCACCTTGTGTTTCTTCTTCCCCTGCCCCAACCTTCTAACTCTGACTCCTCATCTTTTTTCTCCAGGGTCTCAGCCTGAAACATTGACTATACTCTTTTCCATAGAAGCTGTTTGTCCTGCTGAGTCCCTCCAGCATTTTGTGTGTGTTGTTTACATTTGCAACTTCCACTTATAATGGAAAAACTCTGTAAGATTGGTTGGCAGCAAATACAAGTTGAAGATCATTTCTCTACTTTCCTGATGGTCCATGCAGAGTATGTGAGAAGCTAAGCAGAAGTACCCTCAAGACCTTGCCCAAAGCAACCATCAAGAAGGCTCTAGCATTCATGTCTGAAAGAGTCCATGTTAGCAGTCTCAATCCCAAGAAATGAATTAAATGTTGGAAAACGCACAGTGACCTTTTAGAGGCGATTACATCTCTTGGTCTTTCAACTATCCACACAACTCTCAGCACAGATATGAGATCTCTATCCTGCAACTTACAATCCCAGGGCCTGAGGGTGCTTCCATGTTCACGCCAAGGACATTCTTCTCCTGCTTTAGTCTCTTCACACCATAGCTTCACCATTCCTTTTTAACATCTCTACACTTGAACAATCATTGATAAGATGATGGGCAATTTATTTGCCTTTACATGGCAGATCTAAGCATCTGCTCCAGTCAGGGCCCTGAGCCTTAAACCATTTGGCAAATGTTTTATTCATAGGTGCAGATGCTAAAGGCTGAACAATTCAAACAACATCCTTCAAACACCTGATTACCTGAGGACCATTCCTGGAAAAGCACTTTCTCAAAGTCTTTTAGGATGCTGGGTGATGAATCCTTTCAGAAAGTAGGAGCAGGAGTCATGGTCCCCACACTACTTCTGAAAGGTGTTTCTGAGAGAACTAAAGCTGAGGTGAGAACACCTGCTTCCCAGCATGATAGAGTGAGAGTCAGACATATCAGTCACCAGGCATGGAGAAGTGTCATTGGTGACCAGGTATGGGGAGATATCATTGGACTTCAGGCATAGAGCAGAGTCATTTGTTGCCAGGTATGGAATAGCCTTTCATAGGTTGTCAGTTCTAAGATCTAGTTTGCAGTGCAATTTCATCAGCTTGTTAGAGGCAGCAGAGAAGTGGTGAAGGCAATGCATTTGTTCATAATCTTGGAGATGAGAGGAAGGACTGTTGCCAAGTAATCCCAAAAAGGATAAAGAATTAAAGGTTGTATTTAATTTTTCAAATGCTGGGATTTCATTTCAAACACACATGTATCTTTTTTACTCCCTTTATACACTTCATCACTATTACAACTTATTATTCAATACTTTGCTGAATCAATAACTACATTCTATGCAATGCTTAACATTCTACCTGCATCTTATTATTTCATCCATTCAGTTTAACATGCTAGCTCTCTCTCTTGTTCCTGAATGACCCAGAGAAACAAGCATGAAGTTTTCTCTTTAACTTCTGCTAGCAACTTACATTAGGCATCATTTGTTAAGAGCTGTTGACACAAAATGCCATTAGGTTGTTTGAAATATTTATCCCATGATTTAAGTCACATTTTTGTTTCCACCTCAGCTCTTTCTCTTCCACTCTCTCCTGAAGAACTAGGTTCAGTTGTGTTTTCTACACATTAGTCACTCAACAGGAATATAACCTGTTGTGAAGTATAGCATTATCCCAGAGCACAGCAATAAGATTGCTAACAGATTTCTCATCGATAAACTTAAACTCCATCATAACATTTGTTTCTGTAGTGATTCTTAATATTATTTGACAGTGCAGGATGTGAAGAAATAAGAAACTAAGTGTGTACAAATTACTATTTTGTTTCATGAAGTGCCCAAATAACAATGAATGAAACTGAGAACTATTATCAGAGACAAGCCCTTCTGCCAGTTGTCATGTGAGAAAATGGATCTCAGTTGTATAATGGTACAGTCTTTTGTAGTACAGGATCTGGAATGTTTCACCTTGATCCATTTTGAGTGATTATGGATGGATAACAATAAGTCACAACACCCATTTTAAAAAAAAGTGTGTGCTTCTTGCAAAGGTCTCTGCCACTTCCAGCTCAGCAAAGAAAGTCTTCACTGGCTTGGCTCTGCAATCTTGACAGACAATATGCACGTGACCCTGCACTACAGCTCTTTGGATTACAGAAATTCTCCAGTACAGAAATCACAAATTATGATACATAAAAATGTAAGATACAGAATAAAATTTATTTTTATGGAAATTACCTTGGAAATAAATAAATACAAAATGTAAAAGAAATAAGATCTTTGATCTATTTTTGTTCTTCTTTCACCTTGTATTTCTTGATGTATATGCAGATAAAGTGAATAATATGGTGGAAATTTTAGCTTAATATGTTCTTTTTCATGAGTTACATCATTAAATAATCTTATTTTTATGTGATATATGTTGTAGTGTGGATGAAATTACCGGAGAGACAGAGTCACTGGTAGATACAAAGCAGCTACTTTATTCGACACAACAAGGTACAGTAGGCATCTTAACGGACAGAGACGCTTTCCGCAGAAATGCGGGCTCGATATTTATATGCTAAACACAAAGGCAATTGCTACTTAAAAGTTATAGACAATACTTAGACAATGCTTCCTTTTGAAGCTACATACAAACATCACACCTTCGGATTTCATCCTTTCCTTCTGATGCCAACATGTCTGGGTTGGTATCCACAGCCTTTAGGAATGTAAATTAAGTCTATGATACATTTATTTGGCATTTCCCATGCTAACATAGAAGGCAATTAATATTTATAATGTATAGGTGATACTGCCTTCGAAACTACAGCATCAGGTCAAACTACCAGAAGCATGTGGTATTCACACCTTTTAGGAAGCCCATTGTGGTGGACTCAATCCACAGTCCTTTGTCAAACAGTTAAAATAGAAGTCTGGTGGCCAAAGTCATTTGGGTGTAAACAAATCATCTACCCTAAAAGAAATCCACTCCAACAATATACCTTCCAAAGTTCAAGGCAAATTTATTATCATAGTACATAGATGTCACCATCTACCAACCTGCCATTCGTTTTCTTGTCGACATACTCAATAAATCCAATAACCATTCAATAATCATTGAAAGGCAGCATCACTTGGGTTTACAGAATGTGTGCAAAAGACACCAAACTACAAATACAAAGAAAAAGAAGAAATAATAATAATTTTTAAAAAGTTAAGCAAAAGTTAAGAGAAAAGCTAAGGAAATGTAAGGTCTATGTAAGATGCAATCAACCTAACAAAAACATTGTTGAATTTATATATACAGTAAACAAAAGCTTAGTGCACACAAAGCCAGACTAAATGGATACATTAAATGCACCAGATGAAGAAAACAGGATTATCAGTTCAGAAACAATGAAAAAGGTTTATACAGGATATTGAAACTAAATTTGATGCTCCGGGATGTCACCAATCCGAGCACAGAATTACCAACAAACATGGAGATAATGAATTTTTGGTCTAATCTCTGGTCAAACAGGGTGATTCACAATGAAGAAGCAGACTGGATTAGGGAGGAAAAGGAATGCACACGTGCAATTGAAGAAATGCAAACACCAGAAGTTAGATTGGAAATGCTGAAAGAGGTTATAAAAAACACCCACAACTAGAAAAATACTGGCAGTGATAATATTCAAAATTATTGGTATAAAAAAATTACCCACCCTTGTCCATACCTATTAATACATAACAACACTTACCTTAAAAATCCTGAAAAAGTGCCTGAATTTTTGAAAGAAGGTAAAACATTCCTTTTACCTAAAGGAGGAATCACAAATGACCCATTAAAATATTGTCCTATTATTTGCTTACAAGCTATATATAAAGTTGTAAGGATATAAAGAACAACTGATACTAGATTCTGTAATTCTAAATCATGCCCAGCAGAAAAGGAGAAATCTTTCATATTGTTATATGGACTACCAAAAGGCATTTAACTCTGTCCCACACTCATCGTCAATAGAAACTTTTAATATTTATAAACTACACCCAATACTTGTGAGATGCCTTCAGCATCTGATGAATCATTGGCGTACTATAATCACCTTATCTATTAATAACCAAAAAAGAACAACCACCATTATCAAAATAAACTGAAATATTTTCCAAGTTAACTTTCTAAGTCCACTATGGTTCTGTCTAGCTTTAAACCCTCTCTAATTTATTGAATCAGATGAAAATTAGGTATCAAGTCAGAAACAGCAAAATGAGCTATACTTTAACTTACCTTCCGTAAATGGATGATTTGAAATTATATGCTCATTCATCAGTAAAGCTAAAGCAATTAATTCAAATCGTAGAGCTATTCTCAAAAGCTATAGATATGAAATTTAGAGTGGATAAATGCAGAACGTTAGACATAAAGAAATGTGCAATAGAGTTAGAATATAAAACAGAGCAGCAGTATACAATACAACGGATGGATGAATATGAAGCATATAAGTATTTGAGATCTCAACAGGCAAAGAAACTTGATCATCGTGTGATAAAGGAAAAACTTTTGACAGAGTTTACTTCAAGGCTTAAGAAAATCTGCTAAACAGAGCTTGAAAGCAAAAAAAAAATAACTAAGGCAATAAACACTTTCGCTATTCCTATATTACCGTATTCTTTTGGCATAATATCTTGGTACAAAACCAGTCTGAAAAATTTACAAAGAAAAATAGAAGAACTGAAATCCTGGCAATTCTGGACAATGCTTCTCATTCTCTGCATGCTACCTTGGCTGAACAGAGGAGCACTTTTAGTAATGACTAAGACAACCGTGCTGCTCCAAAGAGTGCTATATGCGGTCATTCTTACCGTTTACCATTAGGCTGTATAATGAGTCAACCTATAGCCGGGGAAGTGATGTCCACACTCCTGTTAGGCTGTTTGAGGTAACTTATTTTTTATTCTTTCTTACTTTTCTTCTATTATTTGTGTATTTGTATATCTATGCACTTTTAATGTTACTGTGACACTGTAATTTCTTTGGGGATCAATAATCTATCAACTCATCCCACTGACTGCAATTTTTTCCAATCAGCTGCCTGTCCTTCCTGATAGTCTCACTACACACTGCCTCAGCTTGTATACCAACTGGTCTCAGTGCTATCACTCTGGTTCCTATCCCACTGCCAAATTCATTTACACCCTCCCCAACAGTTCTAGCATCAGTTCAGGTGTAACCTATTCCTTTTATACAGGTCATATCTTCCCCAGAAAAGATCCCAATGATCCAGAAGTTTGAAGCTTTGCCTCAAGCACCACTTCCTCAGCCATGCATTCATCTGCCAAATCATCATATTCTTAACTTCACTGATGCATGTAGCACAGGCAACAGTCCAGAGATTACCGCCCTTGAGGTCTTGTTTTTCAGCCTTCTACCTAGCTCCCTGAATTCTCTCTTCAGTACCTGCTGCCTTACCTACCTATGTTACTGGTGCCAATATGTACCAAGATATACCAAGCTACTCACCCTCCCCCTTTAGAATGTCATGGACCCGATCTGAATCATCCCTGACTCTGGCACTTAGGAGGCACCATGCCTTCCGGGTGTCTCTATTGAGCTCATAGAACCCTGCCCCTGTCTCTATTCCTCTAACTATGGGATCCCCTATCACTACTGCAGTCTTCTTCTCACTTCCCTTCTGAGCCATAGTGCCAGAGATCCAACCCCCAACAGTATCCAAAATGGTATACTTATTATTGAGGGGAACTGACACAGGGGTATTCTGTCCTGGCTTGCCCAATTCCTTTCTCTCACCCAGGTACCTGCCTCATGCAACTTAGGATTGACTACTTCCCTCTAGCTCTTATCTATCATCTCCTTAGTTTCCCATATGATCTGAAGGTCACTGAGCTGCAGCTCCAGTTCCTTAACACATTCTCTGAGGAGCTGCAGCTCAGTGCGCTTGGTGCAGATGTGGTTATCCAGGAGGCTGCAGGTCTCCCAGAATTCTAACATCTCACTCAAAGAACCCAACACAGCCCATGGACAAAGAATGAAGAATAATAAATGAAAAAGAAACTTTACCGTGCCCAAGCCTGTTCTTTGCAGATCCTTAGTCTGCACTTATTGTATATTAGTTTTGTACCTGGTTTGAAACATTTCTGCATGATTTTTCAATAATATGTCCAAACTTAACCTTGAAACATTCATGCTGATTTCTTTCTTTCCATTATAGGTTTGCTTTTCTGAGCTAATCTTTGTTCATTGATATTGGTTAATTAACATAATTAACTATAAAAAATTGCCACTTATATTTGCTGGCTATTGGAATTCGCTGAACATTTAGTACAACCTAATCTATTCAGTACTTTGTCTGAATATTCTTTCATGTTCACTGTATTCTTTTTCAATGTTACTTGGCAGAACTGATTATAATATCTGCCAGTACTTATCTGTGATTGAATAATTGCTGCCATTTTAATGTTCATGCCATTAAACTTACCACTTAACCATACAGTACTCTGTAAGGTTAAATAAGTTGTCTGGTTTCTGCCTTTCTTTTGACATTGAAGTTTTATTATCCCAATCTATAATTTTTCCCACTGGTTTTCACACAGTGTAGACCACCTCTCCATCCTCTATATTGTTTTCTATCAGGAAAACTTCACACTACTAAGGTTGTTTTTTTTTACTAACTTAGCTTTAGTTGCAAATTCAAAATATATTCCCTTTTTTCTGATTGTTAAAACAATATTCTGATTTGGATTGACATATACGTCATGGTTTGCTTCCATTACATTAACAATAGCATGCGCGCCAGGCTCGTTATCATGCTTGAGGTTCGGCTTTTTATTACAGTTTTATGACTGTAAACTGCTATATTACTCATGCATTGCACTGGAAAGAATTAATTTGTATTCCTCAGTTCCATTTCCACAGATGTCACAATTTCATGTACAAGATTGAATATGAGATTCACTGTGTTTAGCGATTTTTACAGAATTCACGAGGCAAATAGGCTCCAGACAATATTAACACATGGAACAAGGCATGAGAAAGTGCCAGAGTTACAATGTTAAGACAGGTCTTTCAAACATATGAATTTACTTGGTGACCATGTTTCTTGATTTCTAATATTTAGTTCTAAATTTGCTGCTCACTGGAATTTCTGATGTCTTAGAATCAAAGTGATCCTGCAATTTTTGAACTAATTCACTTTATTTCCCTGTGATCTATAGCACTAAAAGATTTACTAATATTGTTTAGATTTCAAATCCATTTCAGTGAGAAGAATGGCATTCTTGTGCTCATATTTGAAATCATTTCTGCATGAAAATTCACGCAGTCACCAGCTACTTCCAAAATAATTATGCTTTAAAGATGATTTCCACGCATTCAATCTATAAACTAGATGGCAAGTACTCTTAACTGAATACATCATTGCTTCCAATTTAACTAACTTGGAAATCTGAGCAGTCATTGTGTCCTCTTCTTCTGATGTCATTCTCAGCAAAATCGTTAACGTCATATGTAACACTTTCTTATCTTTTTAGTACCTGCTCAGTTTTCTTACCACAACCTCCTGCTTTTCAATATAGCTGCATCAAGTTTTCTGATAAGTCAGAAGTTTTCTAATCCCAATGCACATACAATCAGTTGCTTTGCTGCAACCCACACAAATGCTGGCAATATCTAGAGAGGGGAATAAACAGTCAACATTTCGGGCTGAGACCCTTCTTCAAGACTGGAAAGGAAGAGGGCAGAAGCCAGAGTAAGAAGGTTTGGTGGGGGGTGGCTGCAAGGGGAAGGAGTACAAGCTGGGAGGTGATAGGTGAGATCAGGCGAGGGGGAAGGTGGGTAGATGGGGAAAGGGGAGGCAAAGCAAAGATAAAGTAAGAATCTGGGAGGCGATAGGTGGAAGAGGTAAAGTGCTGAAGAAAAAGGAATATAATAGGAGAGGACAGTAGACCATGGAAGAAAGGGAAGATGGAGGCCATGTAGATGGAGGTCGTGGGCAGATGAGGGAAAGGGAGGGGTGAGAGGGTAAACAAATTGGGAAAAGGAAAAGGAGACAGAAGGAGGAGAAATTATTGGAAGTTAGAGAAATTGATGTTCATGCCATCAATTTGTAGACTATTCAGATGGAATATGAGGTGTTGCTGCTCCAGTCTCAGTTTGATCTCATCATCTCAATAGAGGAAGCCATGGATAGACGTGCCAAAATACGAATGGTAAGTCGAAATTAAATGGATAGTCACTGGGAGATCAGTGGACCAAGTAAAGGTGCTCGAAAAAGCCATTTTACTGGCCAACTCCTTTCTTCCCTTCTCCCCTCCGTGAAAGTTGTGCAGTATCTCGCTGAAAGTATTTACTTCAATCATACTCTCGTAGAGAGCTTTGGCTGCTATTTTATCCTGTGTCTCACACTTGCACATGCTCACTCAGAGTTAGCCATAAATGCTCCCTGCAGTGCCGTTGGCACCTCACACTGGCACTATGGCTACAATGCTGCAAGGCTGCAGATAGTTTTAACTGACTGGCACAAAGTTTGTTCCTATTATTGCTTTAAGCAAGCTCTTTAACAACGTATCCTCATACACAATTGAAATACTTGTGTAGGCACATTCCCTTTGTTCCCTTTTGTGAATAATTCAGGGCGTATTGAGAATCAGAATCTTAAAAACCTACTAGAACGTAAGTATTTATTCTTTGCATATACTGAATAAAGAATTCTGTGTATACACAAATATAGTCCACAGCAAACAAAAAATACAGATACCTGAAGGCAAAGCCCTCAGCTGGGAGGACAGAGACTAATTCTCCCTCAGGCCATGTATGAGATCTAAGCTCTTTGCTTCTCATATTTGCACAAAACATTGAAAACCCTGCCAAAGAAATTCCCCTCCAAGCCTAAAAGAGTGTTGGAATCCACTTACATCTTGCTGCTATGTCTCATAGCAACAGAAGCTTGCAGTTTATCATGGAGACTGTAACTCTTCCAGGGGTGCTATAGCCAGACCCACACAACACAAATATGTGTTTCCCCACATCTTAGTCAACCAACTGCCTGCATCTCCATCTATGTCTCCTTCTAGGTCTGTAATTCTTTATGTGTGTTACTGTATGTGTCAAAATCTGGGTCTGCTTTCCTCTAGCAGGTTTTGCTATGTCTGTTTCTAAAATGTAATTAAATGCAGGCTATAATCAAAATACTAAGACAGTTCTTCCTAGATCTCAAGCAAAATTTGTACAAATGCACAATGGAATTGGTCATACATTCCCAACCTAAAGTATGTGGTCTACAGATAGGGTATGTTTTATGCTTTCAAAGCCTGGTGCTTACTTTACTGAGATGGATTTAGTAAAACAGGCCATTGTTTGCAATACATAGATTAACTTCTCTCACTAAGTACTTGGAAATACATAGTATCTTATGGTAGCCTCTCAGTCCCTACTAGAATATCACCTCTAGTCTCAGTAGACTTAAATATAGCTGTAATACTCCTCAATTAAGCCTCCAGTAAACAGATGTTTATAATGAGGCAAAAAAAAACAAATGGAAAAATTAAACTAAAGCTAATTTAATATTTAGAGTAAAGAAAAAAATAACAAAAATGAAAGACTGAAGATTATTATTTTCATAAGAAACTGAAAATCATAAGTTGGATTAATCTAAATCTTTCTCAAACTTATTTAATTGATCTGCCTTGCATTATTGATGAATATTGCTCTTTCTTTCTTATGAAATGTTTACTTGATATAGATTTTGCAGATGGTGTTTTACTGTCATCACTCCTTTATAAGGAAGAAACTCTGGGGAGCTTTTTGATGCAATGGATAAATTATTACCTCTTCATCTAAAGGACCTGATCTTCCGCCAGTTTTTGGTATGATTAGATCATAAAGAATGAAAGTAGGAGAATACCATGTTGTGCTTTGAGCTAGCTCTATCATTGAATTAGATTGATGGCCCATCTTCTGCCTCAAGTCCAATTTCTCATTCACCCATACATTTTGACTCATTTATTGGCTATCATTTAGACCAATTTTGGCTCATTTGAATTTTGCAAACTTGACTTGGAACAAATTTGCTGAATCAAACATTTGTGGTCAGTTCATAGTTCAAATCTGAGTTTACTAATGGACCTGTTATTGGGTGTGGAAAGGTAGAGAGAAACGGCAGCTATAAATAAAAGTGTATCTGCCGTTCAAAGGGGTCCTCTAACCAGTGAAACTCTCTATAGTGTATCTCACAAACATTTCATCTCCAAGGGTCAGATATGGAGTCAATAAATGGTAGCCTTCCTGATGGGTGTAAAGAATTGTGCACTTTGATTTCTTATATAGCCTCAAGAAGAGGTTGCTGAGGAGTTAAAAACAGAACACTAGAAGAACTCAATGATCTAAGCAGAAGTTAATGGGTCATTGACTGATGCATATTAAGGCAAAAGGTATAAGTCAATATTTCGGGTCAGGACTGCACTAATCCTGACATAGAGTCCCTACTTGAAACATTAAAGGTCAAGGTATCAAACAAGGCAAACTTAATTTTGGGGCATTTTCTAATATAAGGCTAGCTTGTCTTTTCCTTCACAAAGAGAATAGATAATGTAATGTATATTATCAAATGCTCTCAACTTGTTATATCATGGTTGAGGCCCACACTCACTCTTGCAGAAAGCAAACGTAAAAATTTCAGATACATGGCTACACTTCACCAAGGCACATATAAAAATGGATTTATTACCACAATTATATAAGGAAAAATGAATCCATAAAACTGAACAAGAAAGGATGATAAGAAAGAATCTTCAGAAAAGTCAGAGGTATTTTGAACAAGCTTACTCGCGAGAACTTCAACAAGTTATGCCTAGAGGTCCTTACAGTGGATGTATACTCAAAACTGATCTAAAAGAGATCATTTTGCTGATAATGGTAATATCAGCATAAGTGGTGGACGTTCAGTTCTTCTTGTTTTCTAGACTCTAATAATCTCAAAATTATTCTGATTGCACTGAATGAGAATGGAACAAAATGGAATGGGAGGAGGATTTGTAATCATAAACATTTTTTGTTCTTTTATCCTGCAGCTGAAGAGCATAAATTGAATGGTCTGAAGCTTCCACTAAAGGGGAAAGAATAAAAAAAATAATCACTTTAAATTTACTTCTTTCCATTTACACAAACTCACTGACTGACTTTGCCTTTTATTCGTACATTTGCTCACTCACTCGTGCGTACAAACAGCAATTGTATTATACTCCTCACATCTATTTTAAAAGGAATCCCCAAACACCATCTCAACTAACTCCTGGACAGGCAGCAGCCTAACATCTCAAAGTATTCAGCAATGGGCATTCTATTCATGGAAATAGATTGGGTTAGCTACTGTATATCTGCCTCTGGGCATTGCTTGTTTTGTAATTTACAGTACAGAAATGAGCAAGAGCATGTCAGGCTCACTTATTGTATTCTGTGAATTAGCAACTGAGTGAACATTTCCCCAGTTATTTCTTAATCTGTAAACATATTTCTATTTGGGTAAAACTAGGTACAGACAATGCTTCAGTAGGATCCTAACAAATTTGTCTCTCATGCTTCCTTTCATCCCTCTCTTCCTTCTTCAATGATTTGGAGATCAATAGCAGCATTGGAAATCCCCTTTTTCACTCTGAAAAATCAGGCAAAAATTGGACAAAGTAGGATATCAAGATCTTAAGTATCCTGTGTTTACAAATCTACTGTAAAAAATTAATTCTGGGGAATGATTACATGCAATAGGGCATCATATTTATTTTATGAACAATTGCCAGTTTTACGTATTCTGAATTTGCTTGTCTGTGTTCCCGTCGTTAACATTTACTGCAATATCTATTTGAAAATTGCTGAAAGATAACCGGCAGTGCAAAGCAGAAGATGACCTACAAAGTGATTTTCATCCAGGTTCTTGGCATCTGTTCATGCGTTCCCAGCTGCTATTTACCTGCAACAGCAAAGTTGAATCCATCCTACATTTTTGTACATACACATTTGTCAAGCTTCCACATTAAAGATGGATGTCAGTGTTATAGTAGTGCTGACACACTTTGGCTGTGGAATGGTTAGGCTTTGAACACATGTAGTCAGTACAGTTATGTTATCTATGGCCAAACAATTGGACATCAACGGTATCCAATGGACTTACATAATTCTTAATTCAATTAAAATTAATCAATGGAAAATAGGTAGGCTTTGGGTTGTTAAAATCCTCTTGAAGAGGGCAAGACGATCTTCTGTTCAGCAGATGTAGCTGAAGATCGTTATATATGTTTCAACCATGTCATTTGCATTCTAAGATTGAGTTCTGCCTCTATTAACGATGGAAATATTCCATCAGCCTCATTTGTCCGTTAGCATTTTAATTGACTGCTGTCATTCAACATTTTGATGTGGCAGAACGGCAGAACATTGAATTATCTGTTTGTGGTGCGTATGATTACATTTTTCTATAGTATGCTACCTTTGCTGTTCAGCATATCTTATCCAGGTGATACCTAAATAAAGTAAGTGACCTATAATATATAAGATGCAATTTCCTCCTTCATTTATTTGCTTCCTCTTAATGGATGATTTAGCCATTGTTTTACTCTCTCTTCTGCTTCCTTTTCAACACATCTCCCCATGTAACAACTCATCTGCATCCAATGGTATCCATTGTATCAGATATCAGTCACCTAGAATAGCACAAGCATGAGAAGGAAGTTTTGGTGAGAAGGCATTTTTGGCCGTGTCAATGTGAAATAACAATTTGAAGTAACATGAATAGAACTTCAATAAACAGACAAAAAGACCGCCAGAAATTATGACTGCATGAAATACTATGATTTACCTTTAACTTTAGGATTGAGGCCTTTAGAGCAAAGATCTATATTGAGACACAATGAAGTAGACACTTGGACTGAATGAGTCGACTTCATTATAATGATAATTGAGCGCTGGAATGGCCATTGCTTAATCCATTTTACTAACTCCATCAACTTGCTGAAAAGCATCAATATAAATAGCAGCATTGCAACAAGAAGATCTATGTCAATGTTCACACATTCTTCACTAAGGCAGCTAATCTCCAACAGTGCCTCCCTTAAATTTGTCAACACTCAGGAGATACATAGAATCCAAAGGTTATTGATTGCCCTGTGGTTTGCCATATTTAGCATCTTCACCAAGGAGAGTCAAAACTAATTTGATGAGAATGATCAGGAGGATGAGAAGCTAATGAATCACAAACGTATAGAATTCCAGGACTGCAAGTTCCACCATTCCTGAAGGACAACAAACACCTCTGTGGACACCGGAAAGTAGAGGTGCTGCAGAAAACTCATGAACTAGAATACTGATAATGGAAATTCAACAATCCACTCACCACTGTATCATGTTCTTCAATAGATTCAGGGGAATCTGCAGACCATACACTAAAAGCATTACCCTACTGAGAGCTAGCAGTGTGGGTGAACTTATTCAAGATAAAGAACAGTGGATTCAGCTCTCTTTTCAATGCACCAGCATGGTCTTTAGTCATTGGAGGAAAAAAGTATTTGAAGATCAAGACCTGGCACAGAACTCATAAACTATGAGCCAATTTGTCCTGGGTATGACTCTAAACTGCAACCGGATGAGGTTCTGACTGGGGACTTTCAGAGCTTTGGGGAAAGTGGAGTTACCCCTTAGTCACTCATTGCTCCCAGGGACGCTCTGACCTGGAATGGTAGCACCTGCAAGGGTTCCTGCTCAGGATACGAGCGAAGGGCAACGGCAGATCCTGCAGGTTCAGTAACTGAAGAGAAGCCCAACAGTAGGCAATAGCAAACCATCGTTGCTAGACACTAGGTTTCCTAGAATCTATTTGCTAAGAAAACCATAGTCAAACTCACAAAATGTATCACACAACAACAGCATCAAGAGGATCTTCAAGACAACTCTGAAGATGCTTCGCTTGGTAGGGTTGATTCTGGTCAGCAGGGGATCCCCGACCGTCATCAAGCTACTGCTCATTAAATTCAAGTAACACAAAAGAACGTAAGAACCCTATATCAAGCAGGAAGATTGGACAATGTGATAAATGAAATGGAAAGACTAAAGATTAACATCATGGGAATTAGCGAAGTTCGTTGGACAGGTGCTGGAACATGTCAGAATAGAAATAAAACACTAATTTATTCTTGTGCAGCATCCCATACTAATGGAGTAGGAAATCTTATAGATGAAAACATGGCAAAAAATGTTTTAGGACATTGGGCAATATCAGAAAGAGTGCTCCTTGTTAGATTTAGAGGAAACCATTTGATTTAACAATTATACAGGTATATGCACCAACAACAGATGGAACAAATGAGGATATAGATAAATTCTATGAAGAGTTTGAACAAGCAAAGAATGGATGCAAATCTCATGATATTGTTATTGTCATGGGAGATCTAAATGCTAAAGTAGGACAAGGTGCTGATGGAAATACCATAGGGAAATTTGGACTAGGGGAAAGAAATGAAAGAGGTGAGAAATGGGTAGAATGGTGCAAGATGAATAATCAGGTCATTATGGATACCTGCTTTAAAAACCATCCAAGACGCTTGTGGACCTGGAAAAATCCAGGTGATAACACTAGAAATCAAATTGACTTTATTACTATAAACCAAAGATTTAGAATCTCAGTGACTCAATGCAAAACATATCCAGGTGCAGACTGTAACCCAGCCCAGTCCATAAATTGACCATAACCCAGTAGTATGTCATGTAAAAGTAAAACTTAAAAAACTAAAGAAGCAAAAACCTGAACAATTCCTTGACTACTTGCAATTAATTAAAGAAGAAAGCTTAAGACAAAAACTTACAATTGAAGTAAGGAATAGATTTCAAAGTCTAGAAATAGAATCTGTTGAAGTTGATAGCAATCATGTAGAAAAGAAATTTAACTGTCTAAAGGATGTCTTGGTAGAATCAGTAAAGTCAGTGATTCCTAAAAAAGAAAAAAGTACAAAGAATAAATGGATGACAGATGAAATCAAAAATCTAGTGGAAGAAAGGAGCCTGAAGAAAGCAAATCCTATAGAATATAAGTCCTTAGATAAAAAAGTTAAAAGCTTATGTCAAAAAGCCAAAGAAGAATGGTTAAACCAGGAATGTGAGCAAATAGAAAGAAACCCTATTACTGATCCAAAAAGGTTACATCAACAAATCAAGAATATCACTGGTAAAAAGCTCCTCTGTTCTTCAGGTGGATGTTTGAAAGCAAAAGACAGTATCATTATCATGGAAAAAGATGAGATTATGAACAGATAGACTGGGTATATTCAGGAATTATTTGAAGACGATTAAGGCGAAAAACCAGAAATTAAGAAAAACATTGAAGGTCCAATTATTTTAAAATCTGAAGTTTGTAATGCAATAAATAAGATGAAGAAAGGAAAGGCAGCAGGTCCTGATGAATTAGTAGTAGAACTAATTATCACCATTGAAGCTTATGGAATTGAAAAACTTACTGATTTAATCAATGACATTTATGAGACTGGAATAATACCAGAAGAGATGAAAAAATCAGTATTTATCACTCTTCCTAAGAAACCTGGAGCAATAGAATGTGAATTACATAGGACCATAAATTTAATGAGTCATATCACCAAGATACTTCTAAGAATTTTGATGACAAGAGCTAAAAGTAAGATACAAGCTGAAATAGATGAAGAACAATGTGGTTTTGTGAAAGACAAGGGAACAAGAAACACAATATGATGTTAAGGATACTATCAGAACAAGCTACTCAAGTGCAAAAAGATTTGTTTGTTTTATCAACTACACAAAAGCATTTGATAAAGTGAAGCACAATGTTATTCGAAATATTACAGGAAACTCCAGATCTAGATTCGAAAGACTTCCGCCTAATCAGAAATCTGTACTGGGAACAAACTGCCGCTGTAAGACTAGATGGAGAAGTGAGTCAGTTTACGAAAATCAGGAGAGGCGTTAGACAAGGGTGTGTTTTCTCCCCTGATTTATTTAATGTGTACAGTGAAACAATATTTCAAAAAATAAGAGGACACCTTGGGAATCAAAGTTGGCAGTGAAAACATCAATAATTTCAGACAAGCAGATGACACTGTGTTAATTACAAGTACGGAGGAAGAACTACAAAACTTAATTGATATAGTTGTTGAAGGAAGTGCAAAAATGGGTCTATCTATCAATTGCAAAAAGACAGAATGTATGGTGATATCCAAAAAGAAGGAGAATCCTATCTGCAGGCTGAGAATAAACGGGAAAGACATAAAACAGGTACAGAACTTTTGCTACTTAGGAAGCTGGGTGACATCAGATGGTAGGTGTGACATAGACATCAAAAGAAGAATAGGGATGGCAAAAGACACCTTTATGAGAATGAAGAGTATACTGACCAATACTAAACTAGGCATGACAATCCGCCTCAGAGTACTGAAATGTTATATTTATCCGGTTATGTTATATGGCTCAGAATGTTGGACAATATCTAGTAACATGAGGAAACAAATTGAAGCAGCAGAGATGTGGTTTTTGAGGAGGATGCAAAGAATATCATGGACAAAACGAATATCTAATGAGGATGTCATGAACAGAGCAAACACAAAAAGAGAAATAATGTATGAGATCATGAAAAGGTAACGTAACTTCATTGGACATGTGATTAGGAAAGAGGAGTTAGAATGCACGGTAATTATGGGAAAGATTGAAGGGAAGAAAGCAAAAGAAAGCCAAAGACAAATGATGAAGGAGGCAGCAGCCAGAGAACTGGAAATGGATACCAATGAATTGATCCACTTGACCTGAAACAGGAGTGTGTGGGCCATGGCAGTCAAAGCTCAAACTGGGCACAGCACCTGATGATGATGATGATGATGATGAGCCAATACTCACTTTGCCCTTTCATAAGTTTCTGAAATGCGTACTACTGCAAGACATTGGAAACATATGAACAATGCTGCACCTGCAAAATCCTATATGTTTTGAAGGTTAGCTAAACCAATGCAACTAATCAGAATTCTGTCACCATTCATCTGCGGAAGTTTGCAAGAGCTTTTGATGACATACCAAATCTCCTCAACTCCTAACAAAGTACTGTATAGCTGCTGGTGTGCCTTCTTCATGATTGCATCAATGTATTTGCAGAGGATAGGTTCTCTGAGATGTTGATGCCCAAGAACTTGAGACTTCTCACCTTTTCCACTGTTGACCAATCAGTGAGGACTATTGTATGTCCCTCTTCCTGAAGTCTGCAATCAACTTACGGTTGAGCTTCTTTGAATGGAAGATTGTTGCAACACCACTCAACCAGCCAATATACTGTATCACACATTTGTACTCCATCTCATTCCCATCTGAGGTACTGCCAACAGCAGTAGTATCATTGGCAAATTTATAGGTGGTATTTGAGCTGTGGCTAGCCATATAGTTCTAAGAGTAGAGAGAGTAGAATAGTGGACAATGTATGCATCCTTGAAGTGTGCCTGTTTTGATTATCAGTGAGGATCAGATGTTATTACTGAGCCACACTAACTGTACGAAAAATGCATGAATGGAAGCAAATCACTCTTAATCATGAGGAAAAAGTGGAGGGGAAGATCTAGCCAACTTGGTGCACATGTATCAGACCGGTAACCTGAACAAAACATTCAAGGTAGACACAAATATCAATCTTAGCCTGAAACAGCTGCTTTAGTCAAAGCAAAGAGATGGTTTACTAGGACAACAAAAGCATATAGACAGTGAACAAGTTACTTTGGTTGACAGGCAGTGAAAACTTTACTTTCATCTCTACTCCGATGTAGGTTGTAGAGATGCCTTGCCCTTAAAAGACACACAGAGTCAGGATACTGTCAGAACCCGTTTTGTCTAGAAACATCTGTTTATGTACACAATGCTTCAACCAAAACAACTTTCATAGGACCTTAAAAGAAGAATAGTAGAAATGCATGAGGCTGGAGAAGGCTATAAATGTATTTCTAAAGACCCGAGTGTTCATTAGTCCACAGTAAGAGAAATTGTCTCAAATGGAGGAAAATCAGTAATGTTGCTACTCTCCCTAGGAGTGGGCATCCTGCAAAGATCATATCTAGAGCATAACATGCAATGCTGATAGGTGTAAAAAAGAATCCAGGGGAAACAGGAAAAGGCCTGCGGGGATCTCTAGAAATTGCTGAAATCTTTGTTCATGTGTCCACTATAAGGAAAACACTGAACAAGAATGGTATTCATGAAAGGACACCATGGAGGAAACCACTGCTTTCCAAACAAAAAAATGCTACACGTCTCAAGTTTGCAAAAGACCACTTGGATGTTCCACAATGTTTCTGGACCAATGTTTTGTGGACAGATGAGACAAAAGTTGAACTTTCTGGTAGAAATGCACACTGCTTTGTTTGGAGGAAAAGGAGCACTGCACACCAACACCAAAACCTCATCCAACTGTGAAGCATGGCGGAAGGAACAGCATGGTTTGAGGCTGCTTTATTGCCTTAGGACCTTGACAGTTTGCAATTGTTGAGGGAACAATGAATTCAAAATTGCATCAAGATATTTTACAGGAGAATGTCAGGATAGTGTCCATTACCTGAAGCTTAATAGAAGTTGGATAATGCAACAAGACAATGATCTGGAAGACAAGAGTAAGTCAACAACAGAATGGTTTAAGAACAAGAAAATTCATGTTTTGGAATGGCTGAGTCAAAGTCCTGACCTTAATCCTATAGAAATTTTGTGGAAGAACCTGAAGCAGGCAGTCCATGCAAGGAAGTCCAACAACATCCCAAAGCTGAAGCAGTTTTGTAAGGAGAAATGTCCTAAAATTCCTCCATGTTGATCCGCAGGACTGATCAACACTTACCAGAAATGTTTAGTTGAAGTTATTGCTGTACAAGGGGTCACACCAGTTACTGAAAGCAAAGGTTTGCATACTTTTTCCAACAAATACAGATAATATTGGATCATTTTTCTCAATAAATAAATGAACAAGTATAATGTTTTTGTGCTATTTATTTAATTGGGTTCTCTTCATCTAGTTTTAGGACTTTCATGAAGATCTGATCGCATGTTAGGTCATACTTATGCAGAAATATAGAAAATTCTACAATGTCACAAATTTCCTAGCATCGCTGCATTATACGAGCTTTTACATGAATCTTGGCAGTAAGTTTTGCCAGGATATTCACTACGGCAAAAATTACAGATGGGCTTGATTTGCTTTCCTCACAAATCTATGCATGTCTGTTTCCTTTACCAAGTTTAGCTACTTCAGTGCAATACAGAGACTGAACCAAATCTTTTAGTTGTGAAGTAACTAATAACAACTTGACCAATATACTTATCGAGCCTTTGTGGTGGTCTCTCTAATGTTCCATTTCTGTCTCCATTTTTTTTCGATGATGAAGTGTTTAATTACAATGTAAGCTCACAATGCACTGAGGAACTGAAAGAAACAAAAGCCTTTAATAACAGTGTTTATAATGGTGAGATCTGGTTTATAATGATGAGATCTAACTATAATTTCAAGGAACACACACACAGACCTTTTTCTAAATGAAGCAATGTACTTTATTCTGTGAAGAGGAGGTGCTCAAGGCCCCTTTGTGAATTAAATTGTAATAAGTCCTCAAGAAAAGATTAACGCATCCTGTGAACGCACTGGGTGGCAATCTGGTAAACCTTCGACAAATCCTTAAAATGGAGTAAAATATTTTGAAACTGTTAGGCTCCATTCTTGATCAATCAGGAGGCAAGAGTCAGTTATAAACAACAGAAATTCTGCAGATGCTCGAAATCCAAAGCAACACATATAAAACGCTGGAGGAACTCAGTAGGTCAGGCAGTATCTATGGACATTAATAAACAGTTGACATTTCGAACCAAGCGTAAGTTCTTAAAGGGAGTGATCTGGGAAATAGACCTCTTATTTGTTTTTTGCATTACCTTTTGATGTTGCCATCTGACTTTTTAGCTTGAACACTTGCTTTGTTGGTCTGATATACTGACTATCATTGTTAGCCCTGCATATCGGATATCATTATTGGAATGGCATATTTGCTTTAATTATTGGTTTAAAAATAGGCTATCATAGTTGACATGCCATATTGGCTATTATTGCAGGTCAATATGTACATTATCTTTTTGGCATGGTATTCAGTTTATCATTGTTGAACTGACATACTGGCTATCTTAGCTTGTCTTACACCGTGGCAATCATTATTGAAACATAGAAACATAGAAACATAGAAACATAGAAAATAGGTGCAGGAGTAGGCCATTCGGCCCTTCGAGTCTGCACCGCCATTTAGTATGATCATGGCTGATCATCCAACTCAGAACCCTGTACCAGCCTTCCCTCCATACCCCCTGATCCCTTTAGCCACAAGGGCCATATCTAACTCCCTCTTAAATATAGCCAATGAACTGGCCTCAACTGTCTCCTGTGGCAGAGAATTCCACAGATTCACCACTCTCTGTGTGAAGAAGTTTTTCCTAATCTCGGTCCTAAAAGGCTTCCCCTTTATCCTCAAACTGTGACCCCTCGTTCTGGACTTCCCCAACATTGGGACCAATCTTCCTGCATCTAGCCTGTCCAATCCCTTTAGGATTTTATACGTTTCAATCAGATCCCCCCTCAATCTTCTAAATTCCAACGAGCATGAGCCTAGTTCATCCAGTCTTTCATCATATGAAAGTCCTGCCATCCCAGGAATCAATCTGGTGAACCTTCTTTGTACTCCCTCTATGGCAAGGATGTCTTTCCTCAGATTAGGGGATCAAAACTGCACACAATACTCCAGGTGTGGTCTCACCAAGGCCTTGTACAACTGCAGTAGTACCTCCCTGCTCCTGTACTCGAATCCTCTTGCTAGAAATGCCAGCATACCATTTGCCTTTTTCACCGTCTGCTGTACCTGCATGCCCACTTTCAATGACTGGTGTATAATGACACCCAGGTCTCGTTGCACCTCCCCTTTTCCTAATCGGCCACCATTCAGATAATAATTTTGTTTTCCTGTTTTTGCCACCAAAGTGGATAACTTCACATTTATCCACATTAAATTGCATCTGCCAGGAATTTGCCCACTCACCTAACCTATCCAAGTCACCCTGCATCCTCTTAGCATCCTCCTCACAGCTAACACTGCTGCCCAGCTTCATGTCATCCGCAAACTTGGAGATGCTGCATTTAATTCCCTCATCTAAGTCATTAATATATATAGTAAACAACTGGGGTCCCAGCACTGAGCCTTGCGGTACCCCACTAGTCACTGCCTGCCATTCTGAAAAGGTCCCGTTTATTCCCACTCTTTGCTTCCTGTCTGCCAACCAATTCTCTATCCACATCAATACCTTACCCCCAATACCATGTGCTTTAAGTTTGCACACTAATCTCCTGTGTGGGACCTTGTCAAAAGCCTTTTGAAAATCCAAATATACCACATCCACTGGTTCACCCCTATCCACTCTACTAGTTACATCCTCAAAAAATTCTATGAGATTCGTCAGACATGATTTTCCTTTCACAAATCCATGCTGACTTAGTCCGATCATTTCACCGCTTTCCAAATGTGCTGTTATCACATTTTTGATAACTGACTCTAGCAGTTTCCCCACCACCGATGTTAGGCTAACCGGTCTATAATTCCCTGGTTTCTCTCTCCCTCCTTTTTTAAAAAGTGGGGTTACATTAGCCACCCTCCAATCCTCAGGAACCAGTCCAGAATCTAAAGAGTTTTGAAAAATTATCACTAATGCATCCACTGTTTCTTGGGCTACTTCCTTAAGCACTCTGGGATGCAGACCATCTGGCCCTGCCTTTATCTGCCTTTAATCCCTCCAATTTACCTAACACCACTTCCCTACTAACATGTATTTCCCTCAGTTCCTCCATCTCACTGGACCCTCTGTCCCCTACTTTTTCCGGAAGATTATTTATGTCCTCCGTAGTGAAGACAGAACCAAAGTAATTATTCAATTTGTCTGCCATGTCCTTGCTCCCCATAATCAATTCACCTGTTTCTGTCTGTAGGGAACCTACATTTGTCTTAACCAATCTTTTTCTTTTCACATATCTATAAAAGCTTTTACAATCAGTTTTTATGTTCCCTGCCAGTTTTCTCTCATAATCTTTTTTCCCCTTCCTAATTAAGCCCTTTGTCCTCCTCTGCTGAACTCTGAATTTCTCCCAGTCCTCAGGTGAGCCACTTTTTCTTGCTAATTTGTATGCTTCTTCTTTGGAATTGATACTATCCCTAATTTCCCTTGTCAGCCACGGGTGCACTACCTTCCTTGATTTATTCTTTAGCCAAACTGGGATGAACAATTGTTGTAGTTCATCCATGCGATCATTGAGTTGACATGTGAGCGACATTTGTTCTCCTAGAGCAAGCACTGCATTTTTCCGTGGTCCCTTTGACATCTTATACTGACTTGGTCCCTTTACTGGCATTGCATACCCTGGTGCTTTGTTACTCTTGCCTGTCCACTTGATGCCTTTATTGGCTAGGTCTAACCTGGTGTCTTTGTTGCCTTTGGCTGAATTATCTTCTCCTTGGTCTGGCCTGCTATGATTGCTTAAGTGGTCTAACCTAGTCTCTTGCTTTTGTTGGCCAGGGCTGGCTGGCCTGCTATCTTTCAGAAAGTGGCCATATTTCAGAATGTGACCATTTTGCTGATCTGGAATAGTTTGACCAGGCAATCTATCCATTTTGGACAACCCACAATATACAATATCCTGGCAGATGTTAACGTTGGCAAAGCTTGATCTATTCCATTGGTTGGATTTGCTATGCTGTCAGTTTATTTTAAATTATTGTATTACTTATTCTTTAAAGCTTAGTTTTGACATTATTGGCTTTAGCGCAGTAAGCATGGAAAAATGGATTAGTATAATTATCATTAATAAGCACTTAAAGAGCTGTCTGCAAATAGCTTCATAAGATGGGTGTGTTTGGAGGGAAGAAAAGGTGAAAGAATAAGAATGAAAAAACGCAATGTACAGGAACATGTCTGAATGAAGGAAAACATGTTTGATTTTTCATATTATCTGTATGACTAGTGCATGTTCATCGTGTCTCTCTGTTGCTGTCCTGATTTCAGACACACCATGCACAGCCAAAATGTTGATGCATGCAACCATTGAACAATATCTCTTCATGAAGACTACAGTTGGTAAATTACTTTTGTAGGTCCTTCTTCATTTCTCTGTCCAATTTTTTCATCGCTGTGTTTCTCATTTCCTCTTTTTTCTCTTATTTCTCTCTCATTTACAGTCACACAAGTAAGACTTTAATATCATTCAAAATGGGCTTTCCTCAATTTACAACACAGGCTAAAGATGAACAAAGTTCAAATTTATCTCAAAACAAATTTTTCAAGCAAGTGTTATGAAAAAGAGGAAATAATCAGACTGTAATGAAGTAATTATGAAAATCATGGCATTGCTCTGATAATTTCCCACAATGAACTGCTTCATTAGTCTCCAGTGTCTGCAGCATTTAGTAAGAAGCAGTGGGGGAGCTGATTAATACACCAAGCAATCTCTACTCTCCAATGCAGTATTCAGTGAGAGAAAACTATTTCATTTTTTATAAATAGAACAGTGACATTTGAAATAATCATATCAGTTACATGCATGAACAAAAATGAAAGTTACTGTTCATTAAAATGAATCTCCCTGTAGCCCATTCAGAACTTATCTAAATATCTACTTTTGTTCTTCAGAAATATTTCATTTACACCTGAATTAATCTGAAATTTAAGCAGATAATTATTTCAATGTCTTGTGTTTATACTAGAATCAAGTAGTGAGACTTTAAAGGACTCGAGGAGACATGAGAGCTTCCCTTTCGTGTTGTAATAGGAACCATAGAAAATAATTTTCATTCAGCAAGATCCCATAAACTGCACAGAAATCGATAACCATTCTTTTATTAATGCTGGTTAAGAGATAAATGTGGACAAGAGCATAATATAATCCACTTACATTTCTCTTGCAAATCCAGTACAATCTTTTGCAACCACTTGAGATGACAGGAAGATCAGTGGTCATAAATGGAAATGTTTCTACCACGTAGAAGGTCCTGTTTGCCTCACTGTACTGTTACTCTCCACTACTGTCCAAAATCTGCATCCCTTACTCTTCTTCTGGAATATTGAGTAGGATAGTTGTATAAACATAGTAAGTTTATTTTTAACAGTTGGAAGACACCCTTGACAACTTGTATTGTTATAGTACCTTTGTTGGCTTGGCTTACACTGGTACCTTTGTTATGCTTGCCTAATCTAACAACTTGCTGTCAAGCTTGATATCTATGCTTGAGTAGCTGGCCCAGTATCCAGCTTTTGTTGGCTAGGCTTGGCTTGTTTGAGGAAGACTTCAGATCATCTCCTTCTTTATCTTAATACTTCCTTATCTCTTACTTTGTCTCTTGAGGTTTGCAACTCCGAAAATAACAAATGAATGCCTTGGAGGTACCGATAGTAGCATTTTCACTTTTGACTTAGAGATCATGGGATCAATCATAATTCCAGAGATGTAGAAGGGCTATCTTATTGACAGAGGTGCTACCTTTTATATCGAATGTCATTCAAAGATATTCACAACCAATCAGTATGGCAAGAAAAGAAAATCAACAGATGGGCATTGAGGTTGGGTCCAGAACATTTCCACACTAGAGAACATGTCTGAATGCTGCATGCAAAACCCTTTGGTAAGTTATGTCATATTTCTCTACATCTTTGACATGAACTTGAAAAAAAAAATCCAATACGCTAGACTGTGTATATTAATCATATTTTTCTTAGTCTAGTTCATCAATGACTCAACAAAGCCTTCTGCTGCAGAACTAGTGAACCCAATCCTCTTCTATGCTGAAACGTGTGCTGTCCTTGCACCCAGTTCAAGTATGTATTACTTGTGCACCACAACTCATTGCCTAAGGATCCTCTATCCTCTAACTGACAATGGCAATATCAGAGTTGGTGCCTGCAGCTATGAAATCAAAGCTTATCTCATCTTGCTCGTCCTGCATATCTTCCTGGGTGCCTGAAACAAAAATAGAAATGCACATTGGTAAGCTTGTGGTGAAACCAATGATGGAGAAATCAGAACTGGGTCGTTACACCATCTGCAGATTGTGAATCAGAAGAGATTGTGGAATGAAGTAGAAGGAAGAAGAAGGACAATTATACATAAATAATTGTCTCTGCTGTTTTCCTCATGTGAAACAATCAAAGTTCAAAGTAAATTTATTATCACTGTCCATATATGTCACCATATATGTTGCCATATACAACACTGAGATTCATTTTCTTGCGGACATAGGCAATACATCCAATAACCATAATAGAATCAATGAAAGACTGTAATGACAGGTTGTCGAGGCAGTGTGTAAAGACAATAAACTGTGTAAATACCAAAAGAAAGAACAAAGAAATAATAATAACAACAAACAAACAAATAAATAAATACTTAGATAGATAGATAAATAAATACACCATAAGACCAGAAGTCATAGGAGTAGAATTAGGCTATTTGGCCCCTTGAGTCTGCTCCGCCATTTCATCATGGCTGCTTCAGTTTTCCTCTAAGCCCCAATCTCTTGGCTTCTCCGTGTATCTCATCATGCCCTGACCAATAAAGAATCTATCAGTCTGGGCCTTAAATACACATGAAGACTTGGTCTCCACAGCTTCCACAGGGGAATTGATTATGGGGAGCAAGGACATGGCAGATCAATTGAATAATTACTTTGGTTCTGTCTTCACTAAGGAGGAGATGAATAATCTTACAGAAATAGTAGAGGACAGAGGGTCCAGTGAGATGGAGGAACTGAACGAAATACATGTTAGTAGGGAAGAGGGGTTGGGTAAATTGAAGGGATTAAAGGCAGATAAATCCCGAGGGCCAGATGGTCTGCATCCCAGAGTGCTTAAGGAAGTAGCCCAAGAAATAGTGGATGCATTAGTGATAATTTTTCAAAACTCGTTAGATTCTGGACTAGTTCCTGAGGATTGGAGGGTGGCTAATGTAACCCCACTTTTTAAAAAAGGAGGGAGAGAGAAACCGGGGAATTATAGACCGGTTAGCCTAACGTCGGTGGTGGGGAAACTGCTAGAGTCAGTTATCAAAGATGTGATAACAGCATATTTGGAAAGCGGTGAAATCATCGGACAAAGTCAGCATGGATTTGTGAAAGGAAAATCATGTCTGACGAATCTCATAGAATTTTTTGAGGATGTAACTAGTAGAGTGGATAGGGGAGAACCAGTGGATGTGGTATATTTGGATTTTCAAAAGGCTTTTGACAAGGTCCCACACAGGAGGTTAGTGTGCAAACTTAAAGCACACGGTATTGGGGGTAAGGTACTGATGTGGATAGAGAATTGGTTGGCAGACAGGAAGCAAAGAGTGGGAATAAACGGGACCTTTTCAGAATGGCAGGCAGTGACTAGTGGGGTACCGCAAGGCTCAGTGCTGGGACCCCAGTTGTTTACAATATATATTAATGACTTGGATGAGGGAATTAAATGCAGCATCTCCAAGTTTGCGGATCACACGAAGCTGGGCAGCAGTGTTAGCAGTGAGGAGGATGCTAAGAGGATGCAGGGTGACTTGGATAGGTTGGGTGAGTGGGCAAATTCCTGGCAGATGCAATTTAATGTGGATAAATGTGAAGTTATCCACTTTGGTGGCAAAAATAGGAAAACAGATTATTATCTGAATGGTGGCTGATTAGGAAAAGGGGAGGTGCAACGAGACCTGGGTGTCATTGTACACCAGTCATTGAAAGTGGGCATGCAGGTACAGCAGGCGGTGAAAAAGGCAAATGGTATGCTGGCATTTCTAGCAAGAGGATTCGAGTACAGGAGCAGTGAGGTACTACTGCAGTTGTACAAGGCCTTGGTGAGACCACACCTGGAGTATTGTGTGCAGTTTTGGTCCCTAATCTGAGGAGAGACATCCTTGCCATAGAGGGAGTACAAAGAAGGTTCACCAGTTTGATTCCTGGGATGGCAGGACTTTCATATGAAGAAAGACTGGATGAACTAGGCTTGTACTCGTTGGAATTTAGAAGACTGAGGGGGGATCTTATTGAAACGTATAAAATCCTAAAGGGATTGGACAGGCTAGATGCAGGAAGATTGTTCCCAATGTTGGGGAAGTCCAGAACGAGGGGTCACAGTTTGAGGATAAAGGCGAAGCCTTTTAGGACTGAGATTAGGAAAAACTTCTTCACACAGAGAGTGGTGAATTTGTGGAATTCTCTGCCACAGGAAACAGTTGAGGCCGGTTCATTGGCTATATTTAAGAGGGAGTTAGATATGGCCCTTGTGGCTAGGGGGATCAGAGGGTATGGAGGGAAGGCTGGTGTAGGGTTCTGAGTTGGATGATCAGCCATGATCATAATAAATGGCGGTGCAGGCTCGAAGGGCCGAACGGCCTACTCTTGTACCTATTTTCTATGTTTCTATGTTTCTATGTTTCCTGTGGCAAGAAGTTCCACAGATTCACCATTTTCTGAATAAAGAAACTCCTGCTCATCTCCGTTTTAAAAGGACACCCCTCTATTCTGAGGCTGTGCCCTCTGGTTTTGGACTTTCTTACCATAGGAAACATCACCTCCACACCCACTCTGTCAAGGCCTTTCACCATTTGATAGGTTTCAATGAGGTCAGCCCTCATTCTTCTGAATTCTACTGAATACAGAACCAACAAACACTCTTCATATGACAAGTCATTCAATCTTGGAATCATTTTCATGAACCTCCTTTGAACCCTCTCCAGTTTCAGCACATTCAAAGTATTGAGTATAAGAGCTGGAATGTTATGATGAGGTTGTATAAGGTATTGATGAGGCCGAATCTGGAGTATTGTGTTCAGTTTTGGTCACCAAATTACAGGAAGGATATTAATAAGGTTGAAAGAGTGCAGAGAAGATTTACAAGGATGTTGCTGGGACTTGAGAAACTCATTTACAGAGAAAGGTTGAATAGGTTAGGACTTTATTCCCTGGAGCGTAGAAGAATGAGGGGAGATTTGATAGAGGTATATAAAATTATGATGGGTATAGATAGAGTGAAAGCAAGCAGGCTTTTTCCACTGAGGCAAGGGGAGAAAAAAACCAGAGGACATGGGTTAAGGGTGAGGGGGGAAAAGTTTAAAGGGAACATTAAGGGGGGCTTCTTCACACAGAGAGTGGTGGGAGTATGGAATGAGCTGCCAGACGAGGTGGTAAATGCGGGTTCTTTTTTTAACATTTAAGAATAAATTGGACAGATACATGGATGGGAAGTGTATGGAGGGATATGATCCGTGTGCAGGTCAGTGGGACTAGTCAGAAAATGGTTCGGCACAGCCAAGAAGGGCCAAAAGGCCTGTTTCTGTGTTGCAGTTTTTCTATGGTTTCTATGGTTTTCTATTCTTACTAAGATAAGCGGTTCAAAACAGATCATAATAGTCTGAGTGAGGTCTCACTGGTGCTTTATCAGTCTCAATATTACATTCTTGCTGTTATATTCCAGTGCTCCTGAACTGAATGCTAACATTACATTTGCCTTCCTCACCACAGACTCAACCTGCAAATTAACTTTAGAGAATCCTGCTTAAGGAGTCTCAAGTCCCTTTACATCGCAATTTTTTTGCATTTTCTCTCCATTTAGAAAATAGTCAACATTTCCATTTCTTCTACCGAAGTGCATGACTATACACTTCCCAACATTGTATTCCATCTGCCATTTCTTTGCCCATTCTTCAAATCTGTCTAAGTCCTTCTGAAACATCTCTACTTTCTCAACAGTAACTGCCCCGCCACTTATCTTCAGATTGTCTGCAAACTGTGCAAAAAGGCCATCAATTCCATCATCCAAATCAACGACATGTAACACAAAAAGAATCAGTCCCGATACTGACCCCTATGCAAACACTACTAGTCACCAGCAGCTAATCAGAAAAGGCTCCCTTTATTCTCATTCTTTGCCTCCTGCCAATCAGCCACTGCTTTATCCATGTTGGATTTTTTTCCTGTAATACCATGGGCTCAGAGTTTGTCAAGCAGACCCATGTGTGGCAACTTTTCAAAGGCCCTCTGAAAATCCAAGTACATAACATCACCGAGTTTCTTTTGTCTATCCTGCTTGTTATTTCTTCAAAGAATTCCATCAGATTTGTCAGGCAAGGTTTTCCCTTGAGGAAAACATGCTGACTACAGTTTATTTTATCATGAGCCTCCAACTACCCTGAGACCGAATCTTTAATAATCGACTCCGACATCTTCCCAGCCACTGAGGCCAGACTAACTGGCCTATGTTTCCTTTCTTCTACCTCTCTCACTTCTTGAAGAGGGGAGTGACAGTTGCAATTTTCCAGTCTACAGGGAACGTTCCAAAATCTAGTGATTCTTGAAAGATCATTACTAATGCCTTTACAATCTCTTCCGCCACCTCTTTTAGAACCTTGGAGTGTACACCATTAGGTCCAGGTGACTTAATTAATTTCAGACCTTCCTGTTTCTCAAGCACCTTCCCCCTAGTTATGGTAACTTCGCACACTTCATGACCCCTGACAGCTGGAACTTCCACCATACTGCTGGTGTCTTCCACAGTGAACACTGACACACAATATTTATTCAGTTCATCTGCCATTTTGTTGCTCCCCATTACTACCTCCCCAGTAGCATTTTCTAGTGGTCTGATATCCACTCTTGTCTGTCTTTTACACATTATGTATCTGAAGAAACTTTGTTATCCTCTTTTATATTACTGGCTAGCTTACTTTTGCATTCCATCTTTACCTTCTTAATGATTTTTTTAGTTGCCTTCTGTTGGTTTATAAAAGCATGACTATTTTAAATAAGTAAATGAACAAACAAACAAACAAACAAACAAATAAATAAACAGATAAATAAATAAATGAATGAATGAATAAATAATTAAATAAATAAGCTATAAATATCAAGAGCCTGAGATGAAGCGTCCTTCAAAGTGAGTCCATTGGTTGTAGGGACAGTTCAATGACTTAGCAACTGAAGTCAACAGCCTGATGGCTTAGGGTTAATAATGCTTTCTGAACCTGGTGGTGTGAGTTTTAAAGCTTCTGAACCTTCTTTCTGATGGAAGCAGTGAGAAAAGAGCATGCCTTAGGTGGAGGGAGCTCCTGTTGGCGGGTGCTGCTTTCCTGCAACAACACTCATTGTTGACGTGCTCAGTGGTGGGGATGGCTTTAACTGTGATGGACCCGTGATGAATCATTATTCCAATCATGAAGATTGTGATATGCAGGGGTACTTACCACTTACATTCTCAATCATATGTCCTCGTCCTACAAGACTGGGGTGTATTAAAGAGTATCCTGCCAACTATCTGAGTAAGGTGGCTTTTGTGAGTGAACAGCAAACAGTTTGTAAGAGGGGTATCTTGTGAATGTGAAGCTTTCTGCAATGCTAAGAGCATGAGAGAACTTCAGAACACAGTTCAGAGAATGTGTGATCAATAGTGACAGTTAACGGGTAAATAATGGGAATGTGGTGAATTGAGCAGGTCTGAGGCTCATGGTGGCATTGAAGACCCATTCATTAACTTTGACTATTTGGGTGAATTTCAGGTCCATGTAGGTCCTCAGGGCTTGACATATGCTACTAAACTCTGACTATCATTCACTGATATACACTACACTAAATTAATTCTATGATTACACCGGACATTCACCTCATTTTCTATTCCCAAAACATCAACAACTAAATCATGAAGAAAGCACGGCTCATATTGACGGTTCCAGGGACTGTTATGACCCTCACCCATCGGGAAGAAGGTACAGGAGTCCCAGGGCTCACATTTACAGTTCCAAGGACAGTTATGACCCTCACCCATCAGGCTCTTGAACCAGTGGGGATAACCTCATTCAGCTTCACTTGCCCTGTCACTGAACTATTGCCACAACCTAACGACTCACTTTCAAGGACTCTTCATCTCATGTTCTTGATATTTATTGTTTATTTATTTATTATTCCTAATAATTGATTATATTATGATTCTTAAATTTACTGTGTATGCCTGCAAGAAAAGAAATTTCAGGGTTGTATATGCTGACATATATGTACTTCAATAATAAATTTACTTTGAATTTTGAATCTTGGGCCAATTCCTCGATCATTTGAAATAAATCTGATTTCTTATATGGATAATTACTTCTATAATTAAGCAGCTAGTTGGGAAAAAATCTCTAAGCTTTATCTTCAACAGTTTATCTCAGGCAGTGCAAGCAAAGGTTAACAATGGTCTTCATTGTCGATGAACCAGCCTGTTAGCATAGTGGTTAAAACTATTCAGTCAGCAGATAACACAATATAGGCAAGTGTTTATTTCATAAGGAAATGTTTAATGTAAATTTTCCATAATGTCTGATATTAATTGAATACAACTCCATAGCATTTCACTCAGTTTCATTTCCATTATTCAGTTTTTACAGCTTTTATTGGAGCTACAAATATTTTTAGAAAACAACAAATTTCGAACTCATGACATTGAACTTGGATAAATTAGTTTGGCTAGACGCAGGACAAGGAAGAAAACCATGCAGAGGCTCTCATCTTACTGAGCTGTTAACCAACCCTTCTGGTAATTTTAACTAGCATCAAATACCCCAGGTTAGAAAACAGGAAAATCAGTTATTACTCTTGTGACTGATAAGTACCTCTGCTCAGAGACACCTATTTTTGAAAGGAATATACCTGGTTCCTTTTGGAATAAGTTGATGGGAACCTATTGCAGCCAGTGTAAAGAAAATTCTTCTAACCTCCGTCTTTGCTTGAAGTTTATTCCATTTATGCTCTTGTTCTTTAGCACTAGGCACACAGAAATAGTTCAATGCAATGTTTTCATCATCTCTGAGTTATGAAATGCTATTGTGTCAAAATTCCACCTGAAGGAGAGATTGTGCAAAATAAGGGCAGACTTGGGCATGGCTATGGATCTCAATAGTCTAATATTTTACTTCACAAGAGCCCCAAAGCACACATCCATGTAAGCCTTTTCTTCATAAGTTCCAGTTTTTACCTAGAAAATGCACCGTTTTGATTCACTTATAGCAGCATGGGTAAAAGTGAAGTGGATCTCAACTTAAAGTTGGAGTTGAACCAATGCCATTCATGAACTTCACACATCCAGTAGAAATTCACGCAAATGATGTCAATATAACAATGGTTGAGGCTAGTGTCAACCATATGATGGACCTCAATCAAATATCCTGCCAATACACTCTGTTTTCATACTTTAGATCAACTTTTATTATTTGAGTTCAATAGCCGAGAGGAAGTGTTACAGCTATATAGGACCCTGGTCAAACTTGGAGTACTGCGCTCAGTTCTGGTCACCTCACGACAGGAAGGATGTGGAAACTATAGAAAGGGTGCAGAAGAGATTTACAAGGATGTTGCCTGGATTGGGGAGCATGCCTTATGAGAAAAGTTTGAGTGAACTTGGCCTTTTCTCCTTGGAGCGACAGAGGATGAGAGGTGACCTGATAGAGGTGTTGATCGTGTGGATAGCCGGAGGTTTTTCCCAGGGCTGAAATGGCTAACACAAGAGGGCATAGTTTTAAGGTGCTTGGAAGTGGGTGCAGAGGGGATATCAGGAGTAAGTTTTATACGCAGAGAGTGCTGTGTGTGTGGAATGGCTGCCAGCGACGGTGGTGGAGGCAGATACGATAGGGTCTTTTTAGAGACTCCTGGATAGGTACAAGGAGCTTAGAAAAATAGAGGGCTATGGGTAACCCCAGGTAATTTCTAAAGTAAGTACGTGTTCAGCACAGCATTGTGGGCCGAAGGGACTGTATTGTGCTGTCGGTTTTCTATGTTTCTGTTTCTATAATTTTCCTGCCATGTGACAGTGTTTCGAGCTCCTGGTTCACAATACAACAAAACATTGAGATACATGATCACTTCTCCTATTATGAACAACACGTGAATGAATACTGAAACAAAGACACATATAGCAACAGAGTGCAAGACAGGGATGCTATACTCCTTTGCAGGTGATGAATGTTATACATACAGTACGTAATGCTCACATTGCAAAGCGTAACTTATTTCTCTTGTCTCATTTTAATATAAAAGTTAAATTCCCCATCAGGAAGCACTTGTTCAAAGGGATCAGAGGACAGTCTACAATATCATATTCTTATCTCTTAATTGGAATTTCATGTGACTGCAGATCATTAACGTTACCTAAGATCAGACAGGAACTGATTTGAAGACAGAAGAAAACTGTACAGTATCAAAACAGCTATTCCAATATTGGACTTGAGTTGTATATGCAGAAGAACTGGCACTAAGGTAAGTGCATGTTGTGTCAAATCAGTGAAAATTAAGTTCAAGATCATGATTAAGATTGTTAATGTAATTTCCTGTACACAAGTGTAAAGGAGAATTAAATCATTGTTACACTGGATCTGATGCAGCATAAAAAACACAAAATATAATTAATACGATAATAATAATATTAAAAACACACTAAACATAAATACATCAGATAGGTTATATACATAGATTGATCGTATGTCCCCACTAGGCTATACATAAGATGATGGGGTTGGTGGCTGGAGGTGTTGATCAGCCTTACTATTTGGGGAAAATAACTGTTCTTGAGTCTCATGGTGCTGCCGTGGATATTCTGTAGCTTCCTTAGGATGTCCAAGAGTAGGATGCTCTCTACTGCACATCTGTAGAATGATGTGAGTGTGGATGTGCAAAGTCCAGTCCTCTTCGGTTTCCTCAGAAAGTAGAGGCATTGATGAGCTTTCCTGACTATGTAGGATGTGTTCTGGGACCATGAAAGGTTGTGTGTGATGTGTACTCCCAGAAGTTTGAAACTGCTTGCAGTTTCCACTGCTGTGCTGCCAATGTAAAGAGGGCTGTGAGTGGTGTGAGTTCTCCTGAAGTCAATAATCATCTTCTTTGTCTTGTTGACATTAAAGAAGAGGTTATTTACCTGGCATCAGGTCTTGAGCTCTTCCACCTCCTATCTGTAGACCATTTCATCATTGTTGGTGACGAGCCCTACCATTGTTGTGTCATCAACAAAACTGACAATGCGATTGGTTGTGTGTTTGGCCGTCAGTAATGTGTGAGCAGAGTGTACAGCACTAGGCTCAGCACACAGCCCTGGGGGGGGGGGTGCACCAGTGATGAGGATGATGGGGAGGGAGGAGCAATAGTGCATCCTGGCTACCTGAGCTACCAGACATTCACCCAATTGCACAGGGGTATATTTAGACTGAGGAGTAGGAGTTTGTTCACCAAGGTCTGTGGGACAATAGTGTTGAATACCGAACACTGAGTGCAATCACTCAGTGTAAGGTGAGATAGAAATGACGAGAAAAGGAATAATTTCATTGCCTTCTCCTCGGATTGCAACACATTCTACTCGGGGTGGTCTTGAAATCCAGGTGTTGAACTCAAGAAATATCCCAAAGATAGCAAATGAGCTTAAGAGATTGCACTGAATCATGAACTTACATTACCCTTAGTTTAACTTCGCCCACAACAGCATTGTCACATTTTTTTAACCGCAATTTATAATTTCTTCAAAGCACAAGAGATATTTCATGGGTAATGCTAGTTTTGATCGGTGGGGGCAGGGAGAGTTATTTCGGTACTCCAGTTGATGTAGAACAGAGCATTTTGCAACAAGCAAAATAGAGAGAATTATTTTGGAATGTCAGTGAAAGCCTGCTGGACGCCTGTGACTGTGAGGCCACTGGTCTGGTCTGTGTGCTTTGAAGAATTTTTAATGCAGTCTCAGACTAAGTTTGATTAGTAGACATGCTATGTCTCTAATGAGAAACCTTTTCTCAAAACAATGGTTTTTGTGGTGAGTGACGCTGTTTCTTCCCTCCAATTTTTCTTCCCTCTTCTGATTTGTAAGAACACAGTCTGGCAGATTCCAGAAACATTCCATATTGTACCCAAGCATCCATTCTTCAGGGATGCTTAGACATTTATGACTTGAAAGTATTAATTCTTTTTCAGTACTATTTGACCCATAATCAATATCACCCAGAGTAAAATGTATTGGTGGTAATTTATGAATGAAATTTTGGCAATTGAGTAATTAACCCGAGCATTCTAGGTACTGATTCAGAACAGTGCAATCGATGTTCTCTCTCACACACACACATACACAAACGCATGCGTGAGCATGCATGCATACACTCTTGTTTTTAACACACAACTTAGATTGGAGCTTATGGCTACAAAAAGTGAAAGGCTTTTAACTGTCATAGCAAAACACAAAGAGCACGGTGTACTATGTTCTTCATTTGTTATGGGGTCACTCAGATAACAGTAAATTGTTTTACAAGGCAGTTCCAGAACTGTTTGCAAACTGCTCAAATACCTCCTCACTTCTTCAGTATGTATTCAAACTGGTAAAGTTTAAATACATCTAGTTGAACCTTACTAGCTGAACCAAACTAGTGAGGTTTGAAGTAGTGTTCTTGTTGCAACATTTAATTGTTGGGCAAATCATTCAATGGTTTCCACAGTGCTCATCTTACTAGTGGCACGTTTTGAATGAAACTTTCAGACGAAACAATGCAGGCAACTCAGATAGGGTCAGGACCTTGAGTTAAGAGGCACAGAAATGCACTTAAGTGAAGACTCAATTCTCAGAATTTTTTTCAGAAACACACAATCCAACCCTGTATATCCCTAAGGACTAATGTCTGCACTGGTTCAGCCTTACAAAACTATAATTGCTGTCACATGACATTCTGCAGGACAATCTTCTAATCAAACTCTTGGGCTTGGGCAGGTCCCCTTGTGGAGATTAATCTCATGATAACTCCCAACCCCCTGGCCTAAGAATCTCTCCACACACATGTCTGCTACATATCACAGTCTGCTGCTCATTGCTCTATTCCAGAGTTACCCAGGCTATTTACATATAAAGGAATTACCCTGTGTAGTCTATTTTCAGTAGGAAGCAGGTGGCATCATGTCCACAGGAATTTACCAGCATTGGTTGTTTGTAATGTGGCCTCCACTACCTTGGAGAATCTGCAAGCAGATAAGCAGACCACTTTGCAGACAACTAGGTTTCAGTCTACAAGGGTAATCCTTCGTTGCATAGTAATCCTTCACTGCATATCACTTTAATTCTCAATCCAATTCCTATTCCATTCTGTCTGTCTGTAAGCACCTCTTCAAGTAAACTGCTGTCTCATTTTTAATAGTTCTCATGCTTATGTTCCTTGCTTACCCAGTCTGCATAACATTCAATACTCAATTCTCATGCAGTTCATTTCTCATGGTGAATTGTGTCTGAGGGCATTCTCTGTGATACTCTTCATCATTATCAGCGTTATCACCCTTATCACCTCCACTCTTCAGTTCCTCCAGCACTGTGCCCGGACGTTGAATACAAGTATTGAGAGGAGGTCTCAATGGGTTGGGGAGTTTCTTCTCACTGCAGAAGACAATTGCACATACAGTCTTTGCCCAAGCCACTGCTATGGAAATGCTGTACCACAGGTTACAATAATGATGCGTGGTGTTGACGAACACAAGCAGGATGTAATAGGAACAATGAAACATTGTCATTGAACAAACAGATTTCACACAGTCTCTGCTCTCCAGGGTGTCTCTCTTCTACTTCTCACATATTTAGTTAACATAAAGGAGTGATATTTTGTTTATTGCAGATTTAAACTTTCTCTATAAGTGAGAATTTGGGAGGGAGAATGCATAGATGCATAAGAGTGATGAGATTGGGGGGGGTTCTTTCCATATTTATTTATTTATTGAGGTACAGTGCAGACGTGTGTGTGTAGATGCACATATGTGGTGTGCATGTATGTTTAGTGTGTGTGTTTGCATGTGTGTGTGTTTATGTATTTCAGCGTGAAAGAACTGAATTTATATTCGTGTTCAGTCACTTGGGATGAGGTCATGAAATCGTGGAATTTTAATTGGCATTGCCAAGCATTTTTGGCACTGCCAAGCATTTTTGGCACTGCCTTGTAGCCCTGGCAAATCCTCTGGCCACATTAGAGCGCAGCAACTCCCTCCTGGCATGAATCACATTTATGAGCATTTCATTGTCCATTTGTGAAAAGCTGGGAACTTGCTTCCTCTCCCACCTCAGTAATGTGTGTTGTTCACTATTACTCTGCCATGGGGAATGAGCCTGTAACAGTTCCTGCAATTCTCTGATTGCTGTACAGTAAAGTATTGGTAGTTATGTTGATTTTAACATGGTCCATTAGGTACCTTGCAGATTGCACTATTCTGGGTGGAAAACACACTATCATTGTTATGCACTTGTATTTCACCATCTTCCTGTTTTTCTTGCTGGGTGGATAGTTCCATATTTTACTGAAATATGCCTTTTCTGTTTTATATTCTGAGCCTTTTTTTGTTGTTGCTGTTTGTGCGACATTTTTTGCACGTGGGGGTGGGGAAGATGAAGTTCAGGGTTATATACTGCATACATGGTTTCATAATAAACTACTTTGAACTTTGAACTTTGAAACGATGTGTCTCGCTACATTTTAGTGCATTAGAAAAAGGAGAAATCTACTTACTGGACCATGGGGTGGGACACAGTTAATGTTTTTTTCAATTGGTAAGGGCCAGGTTATTGTACACAGGCTGCACAGGCTATTGTGATTGTGATTTAATTGGACAGGAATCTGATTGCTGAATTTAGGATACAGAATGGAATTTGAGCACAACATATTTCACTGGGATAGGGCAGATGAAATTGGACCTACAACTCAAGTATTTGGCCCAAGAAAAGGCTCGAAAGGAGTAAAGACCAGTGAAAGCAAGTAAATTACCTGAGGAAGAGGATTAATTGGGGCGGGTTTTGGGGATTTATACTCAGTTGAAAGTCTTTTCTAACAACTTGATCGTTCTATGATGTCATTTAGTTAGTATGAAGTTCATTACAATCATAGCATATTATAGAGAATTTGATAACACTGATAGATGAACAGAGTTAGAGCTAGATTGCTCAGGCAGCAATCTACTGCAGTTGTGTTACACTTTGACAGGAATATGTAGTGGTAATTTTATTCTGCAGCTCACTCACTGTTTCAACCTCAGGTTTCTTAATGCTGGTAAGGGATAATAAAGTTTCCCAGCACTAAACTGTTCATCTCACTTAGTACAATACAACTTAAAGAAACCAGACTCGATAAAATATTTTCCAGCTATTCTGTGGGAAGTTTGATTATTTTTAAGTTTTATATTACGTGTTACATATTATATGCAATGTAAATTAAAGGAGAGATACTTTCTCTCAAAAAGAAAATGATAGAGAGGTCAGCAAAGTTAAGTAGTTTTTAGTTACTAACTTCCTCTGGCCAGACATCCCTCCATTAGACATTCTGGGTTTGTTGATCCTGTGGATAGAAAGAAAAGGGGAAAAAAAGACTGTTGATATTGGTGCAAGGCTATAGACTGCAGTGCTGGAGCCTGCCAGCCAGGATAAATAAATAAATCATATTTTAAACTAATTTACCTAAGGGAATTATTCACACAAAATTGGGGGGGGGGGGAAGAAAAGTTTTTTAAAAATCTTGTCATAGGTGCTTGTGAGCCTGGCTCAGTTTGTTAGTTCCATTTTATTATTTAATTATTTCACATGGTGTTGTATGTTTGTGTATTGATTCATTTCCAGTTGGCCATGAGCCAAACTGAGCCTCAAGTCAGCATGCTTATGGATTCACACACTGGATAGTGCATTTATTGAAGCAAATGTCTGAAAGTTTCCATAATACAAGATAGCAGACATCTGTCTCCGAAAGAAATCTCATTACCAAGGCTTTCAATTGTTATCACCTGCAGAACAAATTTCTGAACGTAAGCTATGACCTTCCACACTCTATCACACCTGTACAATATTCTTCTCATATCTAGCTATGGATTTGGTGTGAGTTAAGCTAACTCCACTCTGACAACAAAGAATAAAATCCTATATGCTCTCTTGGTGACAGATGGCAAAATCTGGCATTCACAGTCTTAGGAGTTCAGTTTAAAAATGTGCCACTTTTGGCTAGGGGAGTGAGATTAATAGGATAGCTCCAATAAAGAATTGCCAGAGACAAAATGAGCTAAGCGGTATTCTTCTATGCTACCCAGGCTGATTTACAAAGCCAACTAAATGAAATGCAGGAAAGTTTGCTAGATGTCTCAATAATGTCTATCAATTACACTTAGAAAGAAAAAAAAACCTGGACACTAAAAATCAAAGTGACAACTGAGTCTAAACGAAAGCAAATAAAAAAATTGCAAAAACCAGCACTAAAACTGATGGCTGGGAGAAACAATTAAAAGTGACAAAATAATAAAGAATGTTGGCAGGATGATGTTTAGCAATGAAGGAAATTGATATCCAGTGCTTCTGAATAGAATTGACAACTATCAGCCATTCAATGCCAAGGAAATCTTAGAATCTGAGCTGTCTTGTCTGATGCCTGAGAGATAGGGAAAGGCAGTGGGATCACCTTTTACATCTGGAAGTAATTAAGTGTTTTTGCCCAGGAATGAAGACGATGAGTCCAGGCAGTGGGCCGGGTCTCGAAAGATCTGGCCCAATGGAATTAAAGAATGAAAATGCTCCAGGACCATATAGTGTGCATCCCAGAGTTTTAAAGGAGTTACAGCAGATGTCCTAAACATAATCCTCCAAACTCCTCTCCATTTCAGAAAATTGTGTGTGCCTTTCCATTAAATTGTTGAGAAATCCTTAGAATCCATAACTGATGATGAAAAAATTGAATGCAGTACCTTGAAACTTTGTATTTGATCAAGGAAAACAGCGTTAGTTTATGAAGAATTGGTCATGCCTATAAAACTCATTGATATTATTATGTGGTAAATTACTGGACAGAGAAATGCCCAAGATGTTGTTACTTATATGGACTTAATATGAGACTTCTTGCTCAAGTTGAAGTTTGTGGAATTCATTGCAAATTGTCCACCTAATTTAAAAATTGACGCAGGAAACACTGATAATAGATAAATCTGATATCAATGTTGGCAATAGCGAGACCATTTTCTTTGAAACAAACAAGTATAGAACAAGTATTTTTGTTGAAAAATTGGCAAGATGGTGTGCAAAAAAATTGGGATACAGAATATGAGCAGGTGCAAGTCAGGCTGCAGTAATTCAAAGCTATAAAGCCTTGGTTAGACCACTCACAAAGTAGAGGTATTAGTTTACCAGTGTTCTGAGTAGGAAGGCTACACAGACTGGAGCAGTATTCCCCAGAAATTTCAAAGAATATTTGATAAATGTTTTCCAGGTATTAGAAGGACCTGGTAAGGGAGATAGGGAGAAGTTAGCTTAGAAACTGGATGCACCTACTTTCAGTATGTTAAACATGATTATGTTCAGACCTAATGCCAAATGAAGTGGCCTTTAGAAAAAAGAGAAACTGTTCAAAATCCAATCTGAAAACAAATTAAGATAGTTTTCACCCAGAAACCACAATTCAAGCAGGGCTTCACTTAACTCAATGGAATTCCTGAAGCTTTGCTCCACTACAAATAGTGCATAGGGGCCTGTGCACAGAAGTATGAGTATAATTTCATGACTGGCACAGTATCACCCTGAAATGATCATTGGCATAACTTGTTCCTGGTAAAGAATGATTTGTGCAACTGAGTACATGAATAAAAAGTAAAAATTCATCCTACTTTTAGGACCAAAGAACTCCTGCTTAAAAATAAAAAAAAACAATAACATCAGTAGTTAGAGAAGATGTTGCAAGAATGGTAGAAGTTTTGAATTCTCTTATGGAAATTCCAGTTGATACTTGACTCAACTAAAAAAGGGCATGATAGTATTGGAGAGAATCCAGAGATGGATAACGTGAATAATCCCAGGAATTAATGGATTAACATAAAGGAGTGTTTGATGGCTCTGGGCCTGTATTTGCTGGAGTTTAGAAGAATGGTAGTGGTGGGTGGGGGTGGGAGGGGGAGGAAGGGGGGAATCTTATTGAAACCTACCAAATACTGAAAAGTTTAGATAGAGCGGACATAGAGAAAATGTTCCATTAATGGGAGAGTCTAAGATCAGGATCTGTAGCCACAGAATAGATGGACATACTGTTTAGAACACAAATGAAGAGGAACCCCTTTAACCAAAGGATGGTGAATTTGTGGAATTTATCACCATTGACAGCTGTGGAGGCCAGACCATTGTGTATATTTAAAGTGCAAAACACACAAAATGCTGCCTGGCCTGCTGACTTCCCCCAGCATTTTGTCTGTGTAGTACAAGCTATCCAGCATCTGCAGATTTTCTCTTGTTTGTGTATATTTAAAGCAAAAGTTGATACGTTCTTGATTAATAAGGGCATTAAAAATGTAGTGAGAAAGCAGGAGCATTGGATTGCAAGGAAAAATAAATCAGCCCTGATCAAATGGTGCAAAAGACTTCATGAGCCAAATGGCTTAACTCTGCTCCTCTGCGTCATGGTCTTATGAATCTTTGTTAAATTCAAAACTAAAATTGATAGATTTATATTATCCAAATTTGTTGAGACAATGGAAAGATTAGTATATGAAATTAGGCCTCAGATCTGCCATGCTCCATTGGATGGCAGAACAGGTTCAAGGTGCTAAATTCCCACTTTTCTTCCAATATTTTGTGTTCTATGAATGTTCAATGAATCCATGCAGATATTGAAATACTTTCCTCTATAAGTAATTTTCACAAAGTTCTTTCTCCAACCTTACAGGAATTTCCAGCAGATTCCTACTGTGATTGGGTACACAGGATGATGATGAAGGAGACTGCAGAAGGTCAAAAACGGTTCTTCACTATCAATTTAAGAAAAAAAAAATGATGGTGAAGATCAGGATATTGCAAAACGAAGTTTTCAGAAATTATATTGTGTCCATTGTTTTTTCGACTAAAGCAATATAAGAAACAGGAGTAGGGTTTGGAATTGGCTCCCCAAGTTTGTTCCGCCATTCAGTAAGATCATATCAGGTCCATTCTTGGCCTTACACTATTGAATGTATTCAACGTCACTATCTCCGTAGACCTCTAGGGTGGAAAATTCTAAAGATTCACTACCCTCTGAGAGAAGAAATTTCTTCTCAACTTTGACTGAAGTGAGTGAGGCCTTGGACTGAAGTCATGCCACTTATTTCTAAACATAGGTCTAAACATATCTAAACATTGATGTTAGAGGAAGCATTATCTTCAAGTCCTCTTTGTCAATCTCTCAGAATCCTGTTACTTCAATAAAGTAATTGTTGTTTCTTCTAAATCGAATGAGGTAGGCCTAACTTGCTTAACTATTCTTCATAGTTCGACCACTTCATCTCCAGAATTAACATTATGAACTTTCTCTGCACTGCCTCCGATGCAAGAACATCCTTATTTTTAAAAAGTGATCAAAATTACGTACATCTGCTGTGGATTTTGATTCACCAGCACCTACAAAAATTCCACACTTTTATACTTCATATTCCTTGTAATAAAGACAAGCATTGTTTATTGGTCTTGAGGCAACTTTTAAAGAACAAAAATAATTGAGAAAATAGCTGGGATTCATAGAAACATAGAAACATAGAAAACATAGAAAAGATACAGCGCATACAGGCCCTTCGGCCCACAAAGCTGTGCTGAACATGTCCCTACCTTGGAACTACCTAGAGTTTACCCATAGCCCTCTATTTTTCTAAGCTCCATGTAGCCATCCAGAGGTCACTTAAAAGACTCTATCATTTCTGCCTCCACCACCACCGCCAGCAGCCCATTCCACGCATTTACCACTCTTTGCGTTAAAAACTTATCCCTGACATCTCCTCTGTACCTACTTCCAAGCACCTGAAAACTATGCCCTCTTGTGCTAGCCAGTTCAGCTCTGGGGAAAAGCCTTTGACTATCCACACGATCAATGCCTCTCATTATCTTGTACACCTCTATCAGGTCACCTCTCATCCTCCGTCTCTCCAAGGAGAAAAGGCCAAGTTCACTTAACCTATCCTCATAAAGCATGCTCCCCAATCCAGGCAACATCCTTGTAAATCTCCTCCACACACTTTCTATGGTTTCTACGTTCTTCCTGTAGTGAGGCGACCAGAATTGAGCACAGTACTCCACGTGTGGTCTGACCAGGGTCTATGAGCAAGATTATCGCTCAGCTCTTAAACTCAATCCCACAACTGATGAAGGCCAATCCACCATATATCTTCTTAACCACAGAGTCAACCTGCACAGCAGCTTTGAGTGTCTTATGGACCCCAAGATCCCTCTAATCCTCCACACTGCTAAGATTCTTACCATTAATGCTATATTCCGCCATCATATTTGACATACCAAAATGAACCACCTCACACTTATCTGGGTTGAACTCCATCTGCCACTTTTCAGCCCAGTTTTGCATCCTATCAATGTCCTGTTGTAACCTCTGCACACTACCCACAACACACCCAACCTTTGTGTCATCAGCAAATTTTCTAACCCATCCCTCCACTTCCTCATCCAGGTCATTTACAAAAATCACAAAGAGTAGGAGTCCCAGAACAGATCCCTGAGGTACTCCTCTGGTGACCAACCACCATACAGAATATGACCCATCTACAACCACCTTTTGCCTTCAGTGGGCAAGCCAGTTCTAGATCCACAAAGCAACATCCCCTTGGATCCCATGCCTCCTTACTTTCTCAATAAGCCTGGCATGGGTTACCTTATCAAATGCCTTGCTAAAATCCATATACACTACATCTATGGCTCTACCTTCATCAGCGTGTTTAGTCACATCCTCAAAAATCTCAATCAGGTTCGTAAGGCATGACCTGCCTTTGAGAAAGCTGACTATTCCTAATCATTTTATGTCTCTCCAAATGTTCATAAATCTTGCCTCTCAGGATCTTTTCCATCAACTTAACAACCACTGAAATAAGACTCACTGGCCTATAACTTTCTGGGCTATCCCTACTCCCTTTCTTGAATAAGGGAACAACATCCGCAACCCTCCACTCCTCCAGAACATCTCCCATCCTCATTGATGATGCAAAGATCATTGCCAGAGGATCAGCAATCTCCTCCCTCACTTCCCACGGTAGCCTGGTGACTTATCCAACTTGATGCTTTCCAAAAGCTCCAGCACATCCTTTTCCTTAATATCTACATTCTCAAGCTTTTCAGTCCACTGCAAGTTATCCCTACAATCTCCAAGATCCTTTTCCGTAGTGAATACTGAAGCAAAGTATTCATTAAGTACCTCCGCTATTTCCTCCGGTTCCATACACACTTTTCCACTGTCACACTTGATTGGTGCTATTCTTTCACATCTTATCTTCTTGCTCTTCACATACTTGTAGAATGCCTTGGCGTTTTCCTGAATCCTGTCCACCCATTGCCTTATGGCCCCTTCTGGCTCTCCTAATTTCATTCATAAGCTCCTTCCTGCTAGCCTTATAATCTTCCAGATTCCTATCATTACCTAGTTTTTTGAACCTTTCGTAAGCTCTTCTTTTCTTCTTGACTAGATTTACAACAACCTTTGTATACCACAGATCTTGTACCCTACCATCCTTTCCATGTCTCATTGGAACGTACCTACTCAGAACCCCACGCAAATATCCCCTGAACATTTCCGTTCACTTAATTAGGACAAGGGATTTTTTTCCAAACAGTTTGTAACCAGCATCAGTTGCGTGCACTTGTGTGGCCATTAGACACCACACCGTGCTTAGCGTGAACAGTTTTTAAGTAGCGTCAGTTGTGTGTGCTTATGTTATGTAAGTGTTTGAGCCAATGGATGCTGATTCAAAAAGCAGTGATTTTTGATCGTTGTGTTTTTTTATTTTGACTTTAAAAATTGTCGGACCTTTGCCAAAATTCCATGAAAAGATTTGACACTGGCCAAAAATTTACCCTACACAACAGAGAACACTGGATGAATTCCTCTGTTGAGAACTACTAGCAACTAATATACAGTTGTATAGTACTGTAGTAGTATAGGTTGTGTTCTAATTTGTTCCATATTTTATTTAAATACATAATTTGTTACTCAGTTAAACAATACTTTGCCTTTTCAGAAGCAGGTTTATTATCATCGGTATGCGTCATGAAATTTGTTAACTTAGCAGCAGCAGTACAATGCAATACATAATATAGGGAAAAAAATAAATCAACTACAATAAGTATATATATGTATATTGAATAGATTAAAATAGTGCAAAAACAAAAGTACTATATATTTTAAAAAGTGAGGTAGTGTTTATGGGTTCAATGTCCATTTAGGAATCATGTGGCAGGGAGGAAGAAGCTGTTCCTGAATCGTTGAGTGTGTGCCGTCTGGCTTTTGTACCTCATTCCTGATGGTAACAGTGAGAAGAGGGTACGCCTTGGTGATGGAGATTCTTAATAATGGATGCTGCCTTTCTAAGGCACCACTGCTTGAAGATGGATACTACAGAGGCTAGTACCTAAGTTGGAGTTGACTAATTTTACAACTTTCTGTAGCTTCTTTTGGTCTTGTGCAGTAGCCCTCCGCCTAGCACACCAGACAGTGAAGCAGCCCATCAGAATGCTCTCTACGGTACACTTATAGAAGTTTTTGGGTGTATTTGTTGACATACCAAATCTCTTCAAGCTCCTAATGAAATATAGTCACTGTCTGGCCTTCTTTATAGCCGCATCGATATATTGGGACCAGGTTAGATCCTCAGAGATCTTGACACACTGGAACATGAAATTGCTCACTCTCTCTACTTCTGATCCCTCTATGAGGATCAGTTTGCGTTCCCTCATTTTACCCTTCCTGAAGTTGACAATCATCTCTTTCATCTGACATTGAGTGCAAGGTTGTTCCTGTGACATCTCTCAACTAGTTTCTATATATCACTCTTGTAAGCCCTCTGATCACCATCTGAAATTCTGCCAACAATAGTTGTATCATCAACGAATTTATAGATGGTATTTGAGCTATATCTAGCCACACAGTCATGGGTATAGAGGGAGTGGAGCAGTGAGCAAAGCACGCACCCCTGAGGCGCACCAGTGTTGATTGTCAGCAAGGAGGAGATATTATTACCAATCTGCACAGATTGTGGTCTTCCAGTTAGTAAGTCGAGGATACAATTGCAGAGGGAGGTACAGAGGCTCATGTTCTGTAGCTTATCCATCAGGACTGTGGGAGTGATGGTGTTAAATCCTGAGCTGTTGTCAACAAATGACATCCTGATATAGGTGTTTGTATTGTCCAGGTGATCTAAGGCCGTGTGAAGAGCCATTGAGATTGCATTTACTGTCAGCTATTGTGAAGATAGGTAAATTACAGTGGGTTCAGTACCTTGCTGAGACAGGAGTTCCTTCTAGCCATGACCAACCTCTCAAAACATTTCATCACCGTAGACGTGAGTGCTACTGGGCGATAGTCATTAAGGCAGCTCACGCTACTCTTCTTAGGCACTGGTATAATTGTTGCCTTTTAGAACCACGTGGGAACCTCCGAATGAAACAGTGAGAGGTTCAAAATGCCCTTGAATATTCTCGCCTGTTGGTTGGCGCAAGTTTTCAGAGCCTTACCAGATACTCCAGTGGGGTTTGCCACTTTGTGAGGGTTCACCTTCTTTAAAGATAGCCTGACATCGGCATCTGAGACAGTGATCACAAGGTGCAGCGGGAATCTTCACAGCTGTAGTTATATTCTCCCTTTCAAAGCGGGCATAGGAGGCACCGAGTTCTTCTGGTAGTGAAGCATCACTGCCATTCATGGGTTGCACTTTGTAGGAAGTGATGTCTTGCAAAACCCTGCTGGATGTCACTTCTAACCTCGCTCGGAATTGTTTCTTTGCTCTTGAAATAGCTCTGCACAAGTCATATCTTGTTTTCTTGTGCAGATTTGGGTCACCAGACTTAAATGCCATAGATCCAGACCTCAGCAGACAACAAACCTCCTGGTTCATCGATGGCTTTTGGTTTGGGAATGTACAATAAGTTTTCATAGGCACCCTCTCATCCACACAGGTTTTAATGAAGTTGATAAAGACCATGGTGTAGACATCCTGGTTCAAACATGAATCCCTGAATATGGTCCAGTCCATTAATTCAAAGCAGACCTATAAGTGCTCCTGTGCTTCCCCTGTCCATACCTTCTTGGTCCTCATTACTGGTGCTGCATCTCCAGTCTCCGCCTGTACTCACAGAACAGAAGTACAACTAGGTGATCAGACTTTCCAAACTGTAGGTGTGAAGTAGCACAGTAAGCACTCTGGATGGTGATGTAACAGTGGTCAAGTGTGTTGTTTCCTCTGGTACTACAAGTGATTTGCTGATGGTAATTTTATTTAGTGACTTTTTCAAGCTGGCCTGATTAAAATCCCCAAAATGATGGTGAAGGCATCAGGGTGTGCAGTTTTGTGCATGTTCATCCCATTGCTCAGACCATTTAGAGCCTGTTTGACATTAACCTGAGGTGGAATGTACACCGCTGCCAAAATGATTGCAGAAATCTCCTGCAGCAGGTAAAATGGACGGAACTTAATTGCAGGATATTCCATATCTGGTGAGCAGAATCGGGGCAACACTAATACATTTGTGCACCAAGAGGAGTTGATCATGAGGTATACACCTCCACTTCCGCTTTTGAGAGGCTCGACAGTCCTATTCTGACAGTGTATAGTGAACCCGTCACTTTGATTCGCTGCATCTGGTACAGAAGGGGTTAACCATGATTCCGTGAAACTGAGAACACAGGTGGTCCAAACATCTCTCTGATACAGCAACCCAGCTCGGAGATCTTTGATCTTCTGACTGACAGTGTCCCTGAAGACTACATGTGCAGGAAGTGTGTCCAGCTGCAGCTCCTGATAGACCGCATGGTGGCACTGGGGCTGTGCATAGACTCACTTTGGAGCATCCGAGACGCTGAGAATGTTGTGGAAAGCACACTTAGTGAGTTGGTAACACCTTAGTTTAAGGATCTAAGGAAAGATAGGGAATGAGTGACCAACAGGAAGAGTAGTAGCAGGAAGGTAGTACAGAAATCTCCTGCGGTCATCTCCCTCCAAAGCAGATATACCACTTTGGAGTCTGTTGGGGGAGATGGCTCATCAGGTGAAGGCAGCAGTAGCCGGGATCATGGCACCATGGGTGGCTCTGCTGCGCATGAGGGCAAGAAAAAGAGTGGCGGAGCTGTTATGGTAGGGAATTCCATGGTAAGGGGAATAGAGAGGAGCTTCTGTGGCCGCAAACGGGACTACCGTATGGAGTGTTGTCTCCCGGGTGCAAGGGCCAGCGGTGTCTCGGAGAGGCTGCAGGGCATTCTGAAAGGGGAGGGTGAGCAGCCAGCTGTCATGGTGCATGTAGGTACTAACGATATAGGAAGATAGCGGGATGAGGTCCTACAAGCTGAATTTAGGGAGCTAGGATTAAAGAGTAGGACCTCAAAAGTAATAATCTCAGGATTATTACTGGTGCCACATGCTAGCCAGAGTTGGAAGAGCAGGATGGCTAGAATGAAGATGTGGCTTGAGCAGTAGTGCAGGAGGGAGTGTTTCAGATTCTTGGGGCATTGGAACTGCTTCTGCTGGAGATCGGACCAGTACCATCTGGACGGTCTACATCTGGGCAGGGCCAGGATCAATGTCCTAGGGAGATTGTTTGCTAGTGCTATTGGGAAGGTTTTAAACTAATATGGCAGGGGGATGGGAACCCACACAAAAAAGAAGAGGGAATTGATTCAGAGATCAAAGCTAGAGTTAGTGAAGAAAAAAGTAAGAGTAGAGTGCATAAAAGTAAAAAGCAAAAATCGCATAGGTCACTGGATTCTAAAAGGACAATGAGTATAAGGGCACTTTATCTAAGTGCCTGTAGTATTAGAAACAAGGTTAGTGAACCTGTGGCACAGGTCAGTACAAAGGCATATGATTTAGTGGCCATTACACCTGGTTGCAAGGTGGAGATGACTGGGAATTAAATATCCAAGGGTATCAGGTAATACGGAAATATAGGCAGGAAGGCAAAGGAGCCGGTGTGGCGCTTTTAGTTAAGGATAAGATCAGGGCGATCGTGAGAGATGATATAAGATCTACGGAGCAGAATGTTGAGTCTATCTGGGTAGAGATTAAGAATAGTAAAGGGAAAAAAAATCACTGGTGGGAGTTGTCTATAGGCCACCTAATAAAAATATTACAGTGGCGGAGGCGATTAACCAAGAAATAACTGAGGCTTGTCAGAACAGAATGGCAGTTGTCATGGGGGATTTTAACTTCCACGTAGATTGGGTGAATCAGGTTAGTCAAGGAAGTCTTGAGGAGGAATTCATAGAATGCATCCGTGATGGCTTTCTTGAGCAGCATGTTAGTGAATGTACAAGGGAAAATGCTATCTTAGATCCAGTCCTGTGCAATGAGACAGGTAAGATTAACAAGCTTGTAGTCAGGGATCCTCTTGGAAAGAGTGATCATAGTATGATTGAATTTCACATACAGATGGAGGATGAAATAGTTAGATCTAAAAGTAGTGTATTATGCTTGAACAAGGGAGACTACAACAGGATAAGGGAGGAGTTGGCAAATGTAGATTGGGAGCACAGGCTATTTGGTAGGACAGTTGAGGAACAGTGGAATACTTTCAAAGAGATTTTTCACAGTGCTCAACAAAAGTATATTCCAGTCAAAAGTAAGGACAATAAGTGTGGGGAGAGCCACACTTAGATAACTTAGGAAATAAAAGATACAAGGGGTGATTGATAAGTTCGTAGCCTAAGGTAGAAGGAGTCAATTTTAGAAAACCTAGCACATTTATTTTTCCTACATTTACACACTTAGCCCAGCGGTCGTGGAGCATACGGATCTTGGACCTCCAGAAAGTGTCCATAGCAGGGGTGATTGATAAGTTCGTGGCCTAAGGTAGAAGGAGATGAGTTATACAGCTCTCGTTACATGCGCATGCAGATCAACTTTTTGAGTGATAAGGCAGAAAGTTTGAAGTTAATAACTCATCTCCTTCTACCTTAGACCACAAACTTATCAATCACCCTTGATGGGTTATTAACTGATGAGTTATTAACTTCAAACTTTCTGCCTAGTCACTGAAAGAGTTGAACTGCACGTGCATGTAACGAGAGCTGTATAATTCATCTCCTTCTACCTAAGGCCATGAACTTATCAATCACCCCTGCTGTGGACACTTTCTGGAGGTCCAAGCTCCATGACGGCTGGACTAAATGTGTAAATGTAGGAGGGGACTATGTTGAAAAATAAATGTGCTAGGTTTTCTAAAATTGACTCCTTGTACCCGAGGCCACGAACTTATCAATCACCCCTCGTAGTATCAATTTAAAATCTCATGTGTACAAACTCGCAAAGAGTAGTGGGATACTGGAAGACTGGGAAAACTTCAACTAAACAAGAAATAAGGGACGGGAAGATAGAGTATGAAAGTAAATTAGCCCAAAATATGAAAACAGATAGCAAAAGTTTTTATAAATATGTAAAGCGGAAGAGGGTGGATAAAGTCAACATACGTCCCTTGGAAGACGAGAAGGGGAAATTGATATTGGGTGATAAGGAAATGGCTGAGGCATTGAACGGCTATTTTGTGTCGGTCTCCATGGTGGAGGGCACATCTAATATGCCAAAAAAGGATGTTATGGACAAAATGGGAGGTGAGGACCTCGATAAAACCACTGTCACTAAAGAGTTAGTGATGAGCAAACTAGAGGGCCTGAAGGTAGATAAGTCCCTGGTCCTTATGGGATGCATCCCAGGGTGCCGAGGGAGTTGGCAGAGGTTATAGTAGACGCGTTGGTAATCATTTACCAAAACTCTTTATACTCTGGGCAGGTTCCGGCGGATTGGAAGACAGCAAGTGTCATGCCACTCTTTAAAAAAGGATGTAGGCAAAAGACGGGCAACTATAGGCCAGTTAGCTTAACATCTGTAGTCAGGAAAATGCTTGAAGCTGTCATAAGAAAGAAATAGCAAAACATTTAGAAAGGAGTGGTTCCATTAGACAGATGCAGCATGGATTCAGAAAGGGCAGGTCCTGTTTGACAAACTTACTGGAGTTCTTTGACAACTTAATAAGTGCAGTGGATAGAGGGGAACAGGTGGATGTCGTACACTTGGATTTCCAGAAGGCATTCGATAAGGTGCCGCAAAAGAGACTTATAAATAAGATATGGATGCATGGAGTTGGAAGTGTATTGGCATGGATAGTTGAGTGGTTAACCTAGTGGTCCCCAACCTCCGGGCCGCAGACTGATATATTGGCGTGAAAAATGCCACCCGGCACCTAATTAATTAGCTAGTTTTTTTCGTCTTTTTTCTTAAAGATGTGCTGGGTGCGTTCTGGCCACCGCTGCACGACTGCATTCTTCGCGGCAATGTACCGGTCCACGCCCGGAGATTGGGGACCATTGGGTTAACCAATAGAAGGCGGAGAGTTGGTATTAATGGGTGTTCCTCCGGTTGGCAGTCAGTGGAGAGTGGGGTGCCGCAGGGGTCGGTGCTGGGCCTGCAGCTGTTTACCATTTACATTGATGATTTGGAAGAGGGGACTGAGTGTAGCGTAGCAAAATTTGCTGATGACACTAAACTGAGTGGAAAAGCAAATTGTACAGAAGATGTGGAGAGTCTGCAGAGGGATATAGATAGGCTAAATGAGTGGGCCAAGATCTGGCAGATGGAGAACAACATTGTTAAATGCGAGATCATCCACTTTGGAAGGAATAATAAAAGAGCAGATTATTATTTAAATGGTGAAAGATTGCAGCATGCTGTTGTGCAGAGGGACTTGGGAGTGCTTGTTCATGAATCATAAAAAGTTGGCTTGCAGGTACAACAGGTTATTAAGAAGGTAAACGGAATGTTGGCCTTCATTGCTAGAGGGATTGAATTCAAGAGCAGGGAGGTCATGCTGCAGCTATACAAGGTACTGGTGAGGCTGCACCTAGAGTACTGTGTGCAGTTCTGGTCTCCATACTTGAGGAAGGATATATTGGCCTTGGAAGCAGTGCAGAGGAGGTTCACCAGGTTGATTCCAGGGATGAAGGGTTAACCTATGAGGAGAGATGGAGTCACTTGGGACGATACTCTCTGGAATTCAGAAGAATGAGACAGGATCTTATAGAAACATACAACATTTTGAATGGGATAGATAAGATAATAGGAAAGTTGTTTCCATTGGTAGGTGAGACTAGAACTAAGGGACATTGCCTCAAGATTCAGGGAAGAAGATTTAGGACGGAGATGAAGAGAAACTGTTTTTCCAAGAGAGTGGTGAATCCATGGAATTCTCTGCCCAGAGAAGCAGATGAAGCTTCTTCACTAAATATATTTAACATACAGTTAGATAGATTTTTTCGTAGTAGGGGAAGCAAGGGTTATGGGGAAAAGGCAAGTAGTTGGAGTTGAGTTTATGGACAGATCAGCCATGATCTTATTGAATGGCGGGGCAGGCTCGATGGGCCAGTTGGCCTACTCCTGCTCCTATTTCTTATGTTCTTAGGTCCTTATTTACTGAAGCCTGTATGTTTACCAGTAAGATAGTTGGTATTGCGAGTCGAAAACACCATTTTCTTAAACGCACCTGTATCTCTGAGTGGCAGCCATGTTTCCACTGAGGAGTACAGTCACAATTAGCATTGTTTCCATTGGTTTTAAGCAGCAATAAATTGTTCAATCGCATTCAGACATCTTTATTAACTGTACGGACCTTGGATGCAGTTGCAATTCTCAGCTGCAGCAGGGTGAAATGGGAATATTTAATCATATCCATCGAGTGGTGCGGCCTGAGATTGCCCCTTGTCAGAGGCCTTATTCAAATCCAAATCTATAATGCCCACTCACTTTTCTTGATTATTCCTTTGGTCACTCTGACACACACTAGTTACTGATTCCAAAGCTGAGCTGACCCTTTTATCCTTGCACTCTGCTTTCTGATTGTAAACAATGTCATCATACTGGCCAACTTATTACCCTAACCCTTGTACCCTTCTTCATGTGATACTTACAGAATGCCATCTGGAAGCATAAATATGCTAAATGCAATTATTTCTCCCAGTTCACCCTATTTGTTATCGCCTCAAAGAACCTTAGCAGATGTAGACCAGCGGTCCCCAACCACCGGGCCGCGGACTGGTACTGGGCCGCAGAGCATTTGCTACCGGGCCGTGAGGAAGCGATATGATTTGGCGATATGAGTCAGCTGCACCTTTCCTCATTCCCTGTCACGCCCACTATTGAGCTTGAACACATGCGAGGTCATTATCAGCGCGTCATCCATGTCAGCGCGGGAAGAAGATCAACTCCTCGAGCTTGCAAATGACGGCGGGCTGAAAAGTATGTTTGACATAACATCTCTGCCGGCGTTCTGGATCAAAGTCAAGGCTAAATATCCTGAGATAGCCACGAAAGCACTGAAAACGTTGCTACCATTTCTAACATATCTCTGCAATGAATGCAACGAAAACCAAATTGCATAATAGACTGGACATAAGGAACCCCCTTCGAGTATCGCTGTCTCCCATAACCCCTCGATAAGACCGTCTTGTTGCAGGGAAACAAGCCCAGGGCTCCCATTGATTCAGCCATATTGGTGTGTTGCAATGATTTTATATGTTCATACAGGGAAAATATGTGCTATGTGTTTAATGTCCAAATGTTACTTAAAATGTTATGATGCTATTGACTGATAAGTGACTTATATAACCATATAACAATTACAGCACGGAAATAGGCGATCTCAGCCCTTCTAGTCTGTGCCAAAAGCTACTCTCACCTAGTCCCACCGACCTGCACTCAGCCCATACCCCTCCATTCCTTTCCTGTCCATATACCTATCCAATTTTTCTTTAAGTAATATCGAACCTGCCTCTACCACTTCTACTGGAAGTTCTTTCAACACTTCAAGCTCCCCGTCCTCCCCTGATGATTGACTCATCACTATATTCATGCGAGGAAAATATGCGCTGTGTGTTTAATATTAAATTCGTTAGACAAACCCTTTTAGAAATGAAATTGAGTGTATTAGCCCCTTATTACCAATATTCCGGTTGTGATGAACACCCCCTGCCCCCGAACAGAATCGCCAAAAACGCTTTGCAGGGAATAATATCGGCAGGTACACGCATGCGCAGGTCACGAATGCGCACTGGTGCCCACGCAAGGCTTCATGGTCATTGTAGTCCTTCTTTGACTGCTACTCTTGTCCGTTGGCAACCCTACTGCCCCCCCCCCCCCGGGTCGGCCGGTCTGCAAGAATATTGTCAATATTAAACCGGTCCGCAGCGCAAAAAAGGTTGGGGACCCCTGATGTAGACCATAGAAGACAGAACAGTACAGCCACAGGAACAAGCTCTGCAACCCATGAGGCCTGTACCAAAATATGATGCCAGATTAAACTCTTCAACCTGAACATGTCCCTCCATTACCTGCATATTCAAGTGCCTCCCTAAAAAGCCTCCGAAATGCCTCTTTGTATCTACTTCCACTACTTCCCCAATTTCAGGCACCTATGTAAAATGAAAACTCCCCCAGACATCTCCTTTAAATCTCCACACCCCATCTTAAAGGCATTTGTTAAATATCATTTTCATATTATTATTTAATATTATGGATATCATCTTGACTCTGCTTGATTGAATTATGATTTTTAAAATGCTTCTGCTATTACCTCTTTAATAATGGATTCCAGCATTCCTCAATGACAGATGTTAGGCCAGCAATCCTACTATTTCCTGCTTTCTGTCTCTTTCCTTTCTCGAATAATGGTGTTACATTTCCAGTTTTAAGACTCTTTAGGACCCCTTTTGAATTCGGGGAATTTGGTTAGGTTGCGGTGAATGTACCCACTTTCTCTGCAGCCACTTCCTTTAAAACTTTGAATTGCAGGTCATTGTACTATAGTATCGTGGACCTTACCCACCATACATTTACTTTATGACCAACAGCTATCATCAAATTTACTGATACATGGGAAGGTTACCAATGACAAAAGAACAGCTTGACAATACATTGGTGAATATTTTTTCGAACTTGCTACTAGTCAAAAAAAAGATCTAGTGCTTTCCCGGCGTCTATGATGAATAAACTCTTCTCGGGCTTCCAGCCGGGTACAGGTATTGATTATAACCAATGTTTTGATGACAAACTCAGACATCTTCTTCATGTCTAGTCCAGTTGTATTTATACCGCAGTAGTCTTTCCCTCCTGATTGGTTAGTCCTCATCCAATCAGGTTTCTGCTCTCCCATCTTGTTTACAATCGAATTTCAGTTTTTACTTAGAGCAAGGCCTTCATCTTTGTTAATTTTCTTTTCCTCTAGTTTTATTTCAATGGCTTCCTTTACCAGGTGGTCCCACAAGCCATTGGCACAACACAGTAGTTTTGTGCAGTCGAAGTCAATGCTATGGCCATTGTGAATGCAGAGTTCTGCTATCGCCGATTTCTCTGGGTAACCCAAATGGATACACCTCTTGTGCTCCTTGATGCACGTTTCCTCCGTGCGTCCCGTCTGGCTGATATACACTGCTCCGCATTCACATGGAATCTTGTAAATGCCAGCTGACCTGAGTCCCAGGTCATCTTTCACCCGCATAAACTGTGACTTGAGCTTCCTTACGGGTTTGTGGATGGTATTAATCTGGTATTTCTTCAGGATCCTGCCGATCCTTCCAGAAACCGTGGAAATATAAGGAAGACAGGCGGTAGTGATGTGCTCCTCTTCGTTGTTAGGTTTCCTGGTTTTTCTGTCAGCCCTTTTAAGGGCCACCTACACCTTGTAGCTATTCCGTAAGAAGGTTGTGCGTAATCGTCTTATTTCCTCGGAGACACTCTCTGGGTCCGAAATAGTTTTTGCACGTATCAAAGTAGAAATAATCGCTCTACGTTGGGAGTCGAGATGGTGACTGTTACTGTTGAGGTATAAATCCATGTGAGCGGGTTTCCGATAATCACCATGTCCGAGGCGTTTGGTATGCGTCGTATTAGAATGTCCAGAAACAGGAGGGAATCAGTCTTCTCCAAACATCAGTTATAATCGATACCTGTACCTGGCTGGAAGCCTGAGAGAGTTTATTTCTGCTAGTATTTTGTTTATTGTTCATTATTGTTCATTTCACTAAGCACACACACACATGTGTGTGTGTGACATGAGCACTATACTCAATCTGCATTCAATAGTTGCAGCCATTTTACTCCAGTAACTAAAGGGGTTTCACACTGATCAGAGCTGCATGAATTGTATGGGCTATGGAAAGTTGATAAGAGCTGTTAAGCTCCAGAATACAGGCGGCAGTGACTTCTATCCAGATGCAATTTGCCTTAAGAAGAGAACCACTTCAGTTACACAAGCATTATACACTTGCAACACAGGAACAGTCAACTATTTTCATTGGTTGTATATTAAACAAGCACTGGACTAGGAGAAAGAAAATATATTTATTCATACAGTTGGAGTATTTATGTTGTGGTCTGTTGTTCATGGAGGTTATAATTATAAAGTAAATAATGCACATGTTTTTCCTTGGTTTTTCAGTCACATAATTAGGACTTATATGTTTATGCTGAGTTAAGATATATTATGATGTTCTAGCATGGCTAATGGATTAAAGGAAATTGAAGATCTTTAAGGAGCTGGAGAAACAGCAATGATGTTGATGTAAAATATAGTATTGAAGGAGATGAAAACATTTTATAGATGTTTTCCTTGCCACAGTTATTGTTGAGTGTTCTAAGTCAGAGTCACCCAGATGTTTTCTTCCATACTAATTGATTTCAAAAGTATTAAGGACCACCCCACTGAAGTATTTCTACTTTGAAACCATTTTCTGTGGTAGAGACCTTCAGGATCTAGAAAATAGACTTACAACTACAACTATCTGAGCACTATGATAAGAAACATCTTCCAACTCTATGAGGATCTATCATTGCATGTTGCTTTATCATCTACAAACTCCAATGAAAAGAAATGTAAGTTGTAAATTGTTCTTCAATGGATTCAAATCTTAAGCAAACAGTGCAACTCCTAGTTGTTTGACAAGTTTTTCCCTGAAAATGGAGATTATTGGATAATTCCCCTGTCATTCAGCCCTGTTGGATTTTATGCACACTGTATAATTTGTATGTTACCATATTCTATTTTTCTATAGAAATTACCAAGTTTTCATAAGGAAAAGTATCAGTACTTTCTGCCTTAATCTTTCTTTCTCCTGTACTCATTGAACAAACTCTGATTTCAGAGTATATTGACTTTGTTGACTGTTGTATAAGCAATTGCTTGCTGTGAGCCCAGGCACTCAATCCACCTCCACCTCAATCACTAATGCAGTATTGTCAATAGACTTTGTAGATTTAATAGATGTGCATTGATTTTAAAAAGTGAGGCAGTGTAATAAATGAAGGATATTTGCACAGGGGTGGCACCATGACTCAAAACACTCGAAAAAAAGACTGTGAACTCTATCTGACATCACAGTTCACCAAATGTCATTGTGATCTCTGAGCGGATGAAAACAGCTTTAGCCTGTTAGCGAAACATAGTTATGAAAGTGTTAGCAAGTCACAAATAGGAAGTAGCAACACTGTGTTCTTCCCCATCTGTCCCAGACATTTTCACGTTCACTTACTTGCTGGAGATATTTTTCCCCATCATAATCTTTTGTTCCAACCTGTGAGATGCTATGCCTATGGTGTTACCATAAATATGCATTGCAGCTTCTTTAGAATCTGTGAGATTTACGGAAATAAATAAAGTGTTGATGACTGGCAACGTTTTTCTGAGATTGCAGTAGATAGTTGTATCCTTTGGTATATGCATTATATAGAGGAAAAATGAGCTAATATACAGCCACCTAGACAAAATTCGCCATTTCTTCATTGCTTTGAGGAACAGTACAGCGGGGTGGCATTATCAGCCATGATCACAGTGAATGATGGTGCTGGCTCGAAGGGCTGAATGGCCTACTCCTGCACCTATTGTCTATTGTCTATCATTTAGCCTCACAGCTTCATTAATGTTGGGAGCACTTTTACCACCAGCAAGACCGCATTGGACAATAGGTCAAATAATTCATTACCAACAAAGAGAGTTTGTGCCATTCTCTGTAACATATGATGCCATTAAGTATTCAAATTCCTTTGGCAGTCAAGAATAATTATGGGCCACTTTCTTTCAAGTGGATGAACAAAACTTCAGAGTTGCTAGCTTGCCCATTTTGATAATTGGTGGTTTTCAGGTAAAACTGCAATGTTGAAATCACTAGGGCTGGCTGACATGTTATCTTTACTAACACCTGCTAAGCCCCTTAAATATATCTTCTCTTTATGTTATAGTCTAACGATCATGGATACTAGTGTTACACTATTTCCTCAGTTTTACCATGAAGGTACAAGCCACAACTATCTGATTCAATTGTAATGGTTGTTTTTGGCACAAAAACTGAACAACTAGATAATCTATGATTAATTATAAGTCATTTTTGGAAAATGCAGTCTACAGTGATGTTTGGTCCAGGAAAAGATTAATTCATCAAGCTGGACTGTTTCTTTTGCAGAAATCCTTCCAAGTCATTGTTCATTTACAACTAGGTTAATAGACTCCAAAAATGTATCAATCCGTTTTTTAATGCATCCATAAAATATGCTCTGCTAAACAGTCATTGGACTTTTGTGATACAGTTCCATCGCATTTTTGAAGAAAAGTTAGTATTTTTTATCATTCACGTATTCAACTTCAACTCTGTTGAAACTGATACTAAAATAGTACAAAAAAACAGAGATCAAGCAGCATATATGAAAATGAATAAATAGTCGACTGTTTATTCATTTCCATAGATGCTGTCTGACCTACTGTTTTGCTCCAGACTCTTGTGTGTGTACCTTTGGATTTCCAGCATTTGCAGAATCTCTTGTGTTTACATTTTGATGCTATGTCTTCCACAGCAAATACTGTATTCTAATAGAGCACTTATAAACAGGATGAAAGTATGTAATCGCATGATAGCTTATAAAAGAATGGGGACACGTTGCGTTCTTATTAGATCTCACTGTTAAACTGCAATGATGGGACAAATGGAGGATTGGTGGGTGTGTAAAATAGAACATGACCCAAAGACTTTTGCAAAGGAATCATGTTCCAGACTTGACTCTGGACAGATAAATGCTACTGCTCCAGTACAGTACAGTGCAAAAGTCTTATTCATAAGGTGACCAAGTTAGGGCTAGTGTGCCCAAGACATTTGCCTAATACTGTAGTCATTACATATATATTGCACTGTACTGCTGTCACAAAAAAAACAACTAATTTCATGACACATGTGGATGATGGTAAACTTGACTCTGATACGGGTTTCATTTGTGAACAGAGAGTGGTAAGGGGGCAGGGAAAGGGGAGTCATGTTTGGAAAAAGGGAAAGGTATAGAGCGGAGGAAGCAGGAAGCACCAGAGAGACATTCTGTAATGATCAATAAATCAATTGTTTGGAGTCAAATGACCTTGACTGGTGTTTCAGGACTGGGTGTGTCTGCACCCCCACCATTCTCCCTGCCGCCCCCCGTCCCACACCCTTCCAGCAACACTCCACCCTCGCCATTCCCAACATCCTTTGCTGCTGCCAGATTTACAGATTTGCTCTCTGCTCCATATTGACAAATGCAGTACTGTTTAAAGGCCTTAGGCACTCTAGAGATATAGATACAGTGGCATGCAGGAGTTTGGCCACCCCTGGTCAAAGTTTCTGTTACTATGAATAGCTGAGCGAGTAAAAGATGAACAGATTTCCAAAAGGCATAAAGTTAAAGATGACACATTTCTTTAATATTTTAAGCAAGAAAACTTTTTTATTTCCATCTTTTACAGTTTCAAAATAACAAAAAAGGAAAAGGGCCCGAAGCAAAAGTTTGGGCACACTGCATGGCAGTACTTAGTAATACCCCCTTTGGCAAGTATCACAGCTTGTAAACGCTTTCTGTAGCCAGCTAAGAGTCTCTCGATTCTTGTTTGGGGGATTTTCACACATTCTTCCTTGCAAAAGGCTTCTAGTTCTGTGCGATTCTTGGGCCGTCTTGCATGCACTGCTCTTTTGAGATTTGTCCACAGATTCTTGATGATGTTTAGGTCAGGGCACTGTGAGGGCCATGGCAAAACCTTCAGCTTGCACCTCTTGAGGTAGTCCATTGTGGAATTTGAGGTGTGCTTAGGTTCATTATCCTGTTGTAGAAGCCATCCTCTTTTCATCTTCGGCTTTTTTACAGACAGTGTGATGTTTGCTTCCAGAATTTGCTGGTATTTAATTGAATTCATTCTTCCCTCTACCAGTAAATGTTTCCCATGCCACTGGCTGCAACACAAGCCCAAAGCATGATCGATCCACCCCCGCGCTTAACAGTTGGAGAGGGGTTCTTTTCATGAAATTCTGCACCCTTTTTTCTCCAAACAAACCTTTGCTCATTGTGACCAAAAAGTTCTATTTTAACTTCATCAGTCCGCAGTACTTGTTTCCAAAATGCATCAGGCTTGTTTAGATGTTCCTTTGAACCTTTCGAATAGAACTTTTTGGCCGCAATGAGCAAAAGTATTTATGTGCAAAGTGATACTTGCCGAAGGGGGTGTTACTAAGTACTGCCATGCAGGGTGCCCAAACTTTTGCTTCAAGCCCTTTTCCTTTTTTGTTATTTTGAAGCTGTTAAAGATGGAAATAAAAAAGTTTTCTTGCTTTAAAGATCAAAGAAATGTGTCATCTTTAACTTTATGTCTTTTGGAAATCAGTTCATCTTTTACTCACTTAGCTATTCACAGTAACAGAAATTTTGAGCAGGGGTGCCCAAACTTTTGCATGCCATTGTATATACATGCCTACAATTTTTGCAGAGTACTATACAGTCCATTATTTCCAACTGATCTGTGTGATATTTATGACCTACCAATTCGTCCTCCCACTCGAATTACATCTTCCCACCTCGTCCCTGCATCCCTCAACTTGCTTGAGCAGCATCTTCTGTTTTCATTTCATTTTGCCAACATTTCTTTTTATTCTCAGGCCAAACATGACAGATATTGCCAATGCAACAAGCTTCACAGCATTAAAAGCTCTGGGGGAGTTGTACTCCTGGGCTAATGAAGAATGTCAGCTTCAGGCAGACAGAACTATTGTATTTCTTTACTGTTAACCAGAATGAATTCATTGTTTCCAGACCTTCCTTGCTGAGCTTTTCATTTCTGTAAGGAAAATTCTAATCATAGTCTGTGAATTTTGCAATACATGGTATCAATTAATGTGTTTGCCATATGCATGTACATGCGTGTGAGTGTGTGCGTGTTCGGAAGGAATTTGGAATTTGGCTTATGTAGAGTGTAACATTTTGTCACTTCAGAAACTAATCAAAAGAAAAACATGGGAGACTGGGCTAAATGTGTATTCCTCTGGTTTTACTTTAGTGAGGTGTCCATTATTGACATGGTGGTGTGGTGACATATGCTATTCACGTACTTTTACGCATAACCCGTAATGAATTACGTAAGCAGCAAGGAATGCTTAAAGCTTAATTATTTACAATATTAATCAAATATTACTGAAATATTAAATACACAACACTCCTCCCTGCTTAGTTATAAACCCCAACTCAATACACAATACATCTTAACTATATGCAAAAACTGTATATAATACAACCACTATACAGTCATCTACAGCTTAGCAAATTTTAAATAGTCCCTTTCAGGCCTAAAGATTCAATTGCTGTGGAAGTTTTCTTACTCTTGTGGGATAATGTCTTTCCTGACATTGTGAGGGTCACTTTGCTTGGCTGGTGAGACGTGGCTGTGAAGCAATCTCAGGTTCTGGGGCTTCCTCTGGTGGTTGTAGGAGTTGCCTCTGGGACTGCAGTAAGTGGTTACAATAGCTCTGGACACTTTTCTTTTCTAGCGGTTAACTGTGTTCTCCTCAACTAATTGATAAGTTGTCTCGAGATGACATCAGATCAGAATCAGGTTTAGTATCACCGGCAAGTGTTGTGAAATTTGTTAACTTAGCAGTTCAATGCAATACATAATATAGAAGGGAAAAAGCCAAAATAAATAAATAAATTATAGTATATGTATATTGAATAGATTAAAAATCAGACAAAAACAGAAATAATATATATTATAAAAGTGAGGTGGTGTCCAACGGTTCAATGTCCATTTAAGAATCAGATGGCAGAGGGAAGCTGTTTCTGTATCACTGAGTGTGTGCCTTCAGGCTTCTGTACCTCTTACCTGCTGGTAACAGTGAGAAAAGGCATGCTCTGGGTGCTGGAGGTCCTTAATAACGATGCTGCCTTTCTGAGACACCGCTCCTTGAAGAGGTCCTGGGTACCTCGTAGGCTAGTACTCAAGATGGAGCCGACTAAATTTACAACCCTCCGCAGCTTCTTTCATTCCTGTGCAGTAGCCCCTCCATACTAGACAGTGACGCAGTCTGTCAGAATGCTCTCTACAGTACATCAGTAGAAGTTTTTGAGTGTATTTGTTGGCATGCTGAATCTCTTCTAACTCCTAATGAAGTATAGCTGCTGTCTTGCCTTCTTTATAACTGCATCGATATGTTGGGACCAGTTTAGATCCTCAGAGATCTTGACATCCAGGAACTTGAAGCTGTTCACTCTCTCCACTTCTAATTGCTCTGTGAGGATCAGTATGTGTTCTTTCATCTTACCCTTCCAGAAGTCCACAATCAGCTCTTTCGTCTAACTGATGTTGAGTGTCAGGTTGTTGCTGCGACACCACTCCACTAGTTGGCATATCTCGCTCCTGTACGCTCTCTCATCACCATCTGAGACTCTATCATCAGCAAATTTGTAGATGGTATTTGAGCTATGTCTAGCCACACAGTCATGGGTATATAGAGAGTAGAGCAGTGAGCCAAGCACACACCCCTGAGGTGCGCCACTATTGATTGTCAGTGAGGAGGAGATGTTATCACCAATCTGCACAGATTGTGGTCTTCTGGTTAGGAAGTCAAGGATCCAGTTGCAGAGGGAGGTACAGGGGCCCAGGTTCTGCAACCTCTCAATCAGAATTGTGGGAATGATGGCATTGAATGATGAGTTATAGTATATGAATAGCATCCTGACATACGTGTTTGTGTTGTCTAGGTGGTCTAAAGCTATGTGAGGAGCCATTGAGATTGCATCTGCCGTTGACCTATTGCAGTGATAGGCAGGAGTTCAGTCTAGTCATGACCAACCTCTCAAAGCATTTCATCACTGTTGATGTGAATGCTACATGGCGTTATTCTTCTTAGATACTGGTATAGAGATGCAATCTTTACTATGTAGGAGAGTGATCCAGTTCTGTCCTTAATCGTTCTATGTACCCACTTTTGATCACCTCTGTAGTCCCTCACCAGGACAGCTTGTCCAGGAGTGAAACATCAAACCTTCGTGTTTAAGGAGCACTCAATTTGTTTCATCTGTTTGTCTTGCACCCTCCTTCTGAGAATGGGTTTGAGAATATCCAAACCTGAATGAAAGAGATGATCCAGGAACACCATATCTGGTGAGTTGTCGGTTGTGGAGTATGCTGCATTCTGATTTGCAGAAGGAAGTTGGTGAGCTTCTGATTCAGTGTTACTGTAGTGTGTTCTACAGACATTGCTTACAATATGTTCTTTAGACTCTGGACAAACTTTTTCATCATTATTTGTAGCCAGGCAGTTCAATGCAAAGATAATACGTATGTCTTATTCCATTCATTTTCAGTAATGACTGAAACTGTTTGCAACAAAGTGTGGTCCATTGTCACTGACTAAGTGTTCTGGAACACTAGTCCTTGAGAAGAGGCTTCTCAACACATCAACAGTGTGTGAGACTTTAGTGGAGGCTATAAAGGACACTTCTGGCCACTTTGCTGCATCCACCACTACCAAGGAATTTGTGCCCATGAATGGTCTTGTAAAATCCACATAAATTTCTGCCAGGGCAATGCAGAACATTCCCAGGGATGGAGAAGTGCCACTCCTTCCATCTTCTGGAGTTGTTGGCATCTTGAACAGTGCATGGTAAGCTGCTGGATCTGCTAATCTCTCCCAGGCCACCAAAAAAAGCTAAGAACCAACACTTTCCTTTTCACCCTGTCTAAATCACCAGCATGCAGTTCCTCCAACACTTTCTTTCTCAGCTTGGATGGTACAACTCTTAACCCCGACATAAGGCAACCTCTATCAAGGGAGTGCATCCTGGCGCTGGTGAAAATGGGGGATCTGGAATTTCTGCTACATTTTACAGACAATTTGCGTGCCCATGTAGACCTGAGATGGTGTAGGGTCTTGTTTGGTTTCCCTTTAGAGGGTGTCTGCTGCATTAGAGAGACTTCTGATTTGCATTTGGGAGAACAGGTCAAAAGGAACCTCCTCTTTTGTAAATTTTTAAAGTACTTAATTTTCCAAGGGTAAGCAGGAAAATCCATTGCCATTTCTTCCCAATCTGTAGTAATGAATTCAAGTTGCAGGCACAGTAGCCAAGTTTGGCAGGAACCTGTTATAGTGACTGATAAATGCCAAAAAGGTCCACCACTGTGACATGTCTTTGGCCTTGGGCCACCTACTACTGCTTGAATTTTCTCAGCAAACTTGTTTAGTACTTGTGACTCAATGGTGTGACCGCAATAAGTAATGCTTGGTTTAAAGAATTCACACTGGTTGCATTGGGCTCTGAGTCCATAATCTTGTAATCTTTTTAACATCATCCTGAGATTTTGGAGATGTTCCTTGACATCCTTAACAGTATCAGGGAGGCTAAAGACAGGTACAGGAGGAAGCTTGAGTGGAAACTCCAGCGGAACAATATGACAGAGGTCTGGAGGGGGCTGAGGACCATCACTGGGTTCCGGCAAACTAGCAACAGAGGAGCTGAGGGCAGTGTGGACAGGGCCAACGAACTTAACCTGTCCATTAACAGATTTGACATTGTGACCCCTGCCCATCCCCCACACGAGCCATCTGTTGTCGGCCCCCAATCAACACATGTTCTACTCTCCCCTCCTACCCCTCCCCACAGTCCCCCACCCTGCTCTTATGATTATACCCCTCCCCCACATGATACCACCATGGTGGGCTTCACGGCTGAACAGGTGAGAAGACAGCTGAAACGTCTCAATCCAAGCAAGGCTGCAGGACGGGATCGTGTCAGTACCAGGGTGCTCAAAGCCTGCGCCCCTCAGATAAGTGGAGTACTTCACCGTGTATTCAACCTGAGCCTGAGGCTCCGGAGGGTTCCTGTACTGTGGAAGATGTCATGCCTCGTCCCTGGGCCGAAGACACCGCGCCCCAGCGGCCTCAATGACTACAGACTGGTGGCATTGACCTCCCACATCATGAAGACCCTGGAGAGACTTGCTCTGGAGCTGCTCCGGCCTATGGTCAGGCCACACTTAGATCCCCTCCAGTTCGCTTACCTGCCCCGACTGGGAGTTGAGGATGCCATCATCTACCTGCTGAACCGTGTCTACGCCCACCTGGACAAGCCAGCGAGCACTGTGAGGGTCATGTTTTTTGACTTCTCCAGTGCGTTCAACACCATTTGCCCTGCTCTGCTGGGGGAGAAGCTGACAGCGATGCAGGTGGATGCTCCGCTGGTGTCAGTCTACCTGACTGGCAGACCACAGTACATGTGTTTGCAACACTGTGTGTCCAACAGAGTGATCAGCAGCACTGGGACTCCACAGGGGACTGTCTTGTCTCCCTTTCTCTTCACCATTTATACCTCAGACTTCAACCACTGCACAGAGTATTGTCATCTTCAGAAGTTTTCGGATGACTCTGCCATAGTTGGATGCATCAGCAAGGGAGATAAGGCTGAGTACAGGGCTACTGTAGGAAACTTTGTCACATGGTGTGAGCAGAATTATCTGCAGCTTAATGTGGAAAACGACTAAGGAGCTGGTGGTAGACCTGAGGAGAGCTAAGGTACTGGTGACCCCTGTTTTCATCCAGGGGGTCAGTGTGGATATGGCGGAGGATTACAAATACCTGGGGATACAAATTGACAATAAACTGGACTGGTCAAAGAACACTGAGGCTGTCTACAAGAAGGGCCAGAGCCGTCTCTATTTCCTGAGGAGATTGAGGTCCTTTAACATCTGCTGGACGATGCTGAGGATGTTCTACGAGTCTGTGGTGGCCAGTGCTATTATGTTTGCTGTTGTGTGCTGGGGCAGCAGGCTGAGGGTAGTAGACACCAACAGAATCAACAAACTCATTCGTAAGGCCAGTGATGTTGTGGGGATGGAACTGGACTCTCTCACGGTGGTGTCTGAAAAGAAGATGCTGTCTAAGTTGCATGCCATCTTGGTCAATGTCTCCCATCCACTACATAATGTACTGGGTGGGCACAGGAGTACATTCAACCAGAGACTCATTCCTCCAAGATGCAGCACAGAGCGTCATAGGAAGTCATTCTTGCCTGTGACCATCAAACTTTACAACTCCTCCCTTGGAGGGTCAGACATCCAGAGCCAATAGGCTGGTCCTGGACTTATTTCATAATTTACTGGCATAATTTACATATTACTATTTACATATTACTATTTAACTATTTATGGTTCTATTACTATTTATTATTTATGGTGCAACTGTAACGAAAACCAATTTCCCCCGGGATCAATAAAGTATGACTATGACTATGACTATCAACAATGTCATCCAGGTAACACTGAGTGCCTGGGAAGCCTGGAAGCACCTGGTCTATAGCTTTCTGCCAGAGTGCAAGTGCAGATGCTACTCCAAAAATGAGCCTATTATAGCAATAAAGCTCCTTGTGAGTGTTTGTCATTAGAAAAACTTCAGAAAGATATCCTCTATCCTGGACAGAGGGGATTGATTTATTTTCAGTACTGGGTTGATGCTGATCTTAAAATCACCACAGATCCTGACAGATCAATCCTTCTTGGCAACTGGGACCACTGGAGTTGCCCGTAGGCCCCATCTAACCTTGGAAAGAATTGCATCAGCCTCTATGTGATCTAGCTCACTCACTACTTTATCACGATGTTATAAGGAACTGGATGGGCTTTATAAAAGTTAGATGTGACACTTTCATTTAACACTATTTTACCTTTCAGTTTTTCAATGCCATCCCTGAACGCTGCCATGGCATCATCAGTACCTTTTGTAATTCGCTTTCACTTGACTCTATTGCAGTAGTTGTGACATGCAAATGATGGATGGATCTACAATCAAGTTGTAGATGTCTCAGCCAATCATGGCACCACAATGCTGGCCACAGCCAAGCCCATTGGGACTTGTTGGTTGTTGTATTTCACTTCAGTGAATGTCATTTCCACAAGAGTTATCTTTTCTCAGGTATAAATTCTTAGTTGGATACCTGCAGGCTTCAGTTCAATATCCTTGAAATAAAATTCAAACTCAATTTGTGGAATGACTGAAATAGCTGAGCCAGTGTCCAATTCCAAATTAATTAATTTGCCGTTCACTTCTGGTGTAAGCCATATTTCTTGTCTCGTGATAGTTTTGACATTGTAAATCTCAAGGCCACACAGTCCTGTGTCACACTTATCATTATCAAATTTTTCATCAACAGCATGCAGATTAGTGTTCTTTTTGAAACTGGAACTTTTCTGTGCTGTCCATTTATTTTTGTCTGTCTAACTTGCTTGTTGCGTATGACTTACTTTACTTACTAACTTACTTTCTCCAAGTTTTGCCTTTAAACCTGCATTGATCTGGTGTATTGATCTGCCACAATGGTAATGCAATTTGTTCGGGCAACCAGGTTTCTGTTTAGACGTTGTAATTTTGTTCATGCTCACTTTCACTTCTGACTGCAATTCAATTGAGCATCTGATCGCAATGTCCACTTGTACAGTGATTTCAACTGCTCTTTTAAATATGAGTTGAGCTTCAGTAGGGAGTCATTTTTGAATGCTTTCTTGTAATATTCCACAAACTAAATGCTCTCAGTGCATCATAATTTCTTCAGTTCAGCATAAGCTGAAATGTACTCCCCATCTTTTTGATTACACTTATAAAACCTCAAGTGTTCTGCAGGCAACGATGGTTTTGGTTCCGAATGTTCTTTCATTAAATTCACAATATAAGCAAAGCACATTTTAGTTGGTTTGTTTGGAGAAGTTAAACGTTGAAGCAAACTATATGCTTTACATCTACTTCACTCAGTTACACTGGCGCTTGTTCTGCATCGGCTATTATATTTGCTACAAAATACTGCTCAATTTATTCAGTATACATAATCCAGTTATTTGTTGTGTAATTGAATGCATCTATCTTTACCAGTAGCCTGCCATTTCAACTTAAAAAAAAATGTTTTATTATCACCTGGTACTCACAGTTTATAAACTCATGAATTTTGTCTGCTTTCAGCCTTTTTAAATTCTATTGTCTTGCTCTCCCCCCGAAGAAAAATGTGCTGCACTTTAACAGGTAGGTAGCCATCTTGGGTTGTTTTAAGACTTACTCGTCACCACTGTTAATATTTTTTAACTTTAGAAACTACTCAAAGGATAAATATGGGTGACTGGGATAAGCATGTACTTTTCTGTTTTTACTTAACAAGGCGTATATGACATGATGGTGTCATGTCATTCACATACTTTTACATTTAACTCATAATGAAATATGTAAATAACAAAGATACTTAATCAAACAATATATTTACAATATTACACAAATAATACTGAAAAATTGAATACAGAATATGGAGTTCCACTCTACCTGCACCAATCTGGTATTTTGCTCCTGGTTCATGACAGCATTGCTTACAGTGCAATTGATCTGGCCACTTCCAGCCCATACCTCACTTTCTCATTCCAACTTCAGGTGTGCCTCTCAGTTTTATTTTGGCTTTCCCACTACCTTCAGAAAAGTTATAGATGCTTTGAACACAAAGAACAATGGGTAACTTGTTTCCCTCTAGGCTTTGATAAAGTTGGGAGTTGGAGTGGTTGATGGTAAATACAATTTTAGCATCATTCGTTGCATGGATGTATATTGAGAAGCAATAATGACTAACAAAAATGAAAGGAGAATTCATAAGCATGAACAAAAAGCACAGATCAAGAGATGCAAGCATAACATGCATAAGCAGTATTGTTTCGTTGGTGCAGGCTTACCACTTGATGGGTGCCTGTAGCTGTAAGTATGTGAGAAAATTGTAAAGAATTTAAGTTGTGTAGTACAGAAGTAGCCCATTTTTTCATTCTGGTGTTTACACTCCACACAAGATTCCAATCATCCTTGTTAAGCTAACTCTATCAGCATATGGTCTACCTTTATTAAATAACTTTCATAATAATTAATGTATTTACTAAAAACAATCTTTTTCTCACAGTGGGGTAGAAGATGCCAAACTCACAGAGGAAATATTTGATTTGGGATTATTTCAGCTATTGATAAGTTAACAACAATTGAGGAGAGATTGAAGAATACAGAGTTAGTTTCTGTATTCAACAAGCAATTTGCTGGAAGAACTTAATGGGTTGAACAGCAACAGTGGGAGGAAATAAGTTATCAACCTTTCAGGTTGAAACTCTGCATTGGGAGACCGCTGACCCAAAACATCATCAATTTCCTTCTTCCCGCAGATGCTGCGTGACCCACAGAGTTTCTCAGCAGGTTGTTGCTTCAGATTCCAGTGCCTGCAGTCTCTTGTGTCTCCTCATTTCAATATTATTTTTCAATGAATATTGGGAAGGGATCAGATGGCTGTGTTGTACAAATTGGAAAGAGGATGAATGTGAGGCTGACTGACTCTCATGGTGCCCGGATGATGAACTGCACTTTTTATGGACTCTGTTTCCTTCCACCAAGTGTACTGCACAAATACTGAAAAGGGATGGTTAAAATCACAGTTTACTGGAAGGGAGAACGTTGTTGCCTTCACTTTAACTGACTCTTTGTCCAATTTCTATTATATCCAGAAGAGGGCAACACTTGCAGTAAGAAATAAAAGGAGTCAAAACTAATTAGTAAGTAGGACCCAAAGCAAATTAGAAAGCAAGGTACAGAAACAATTAGAGAGCAGGTTACAGAAAGAATTAAAGAGCGAGGTATGGAAAGAATTAAGGAGAGGGATAGAACACAGACATATACAGAAAGGGAGACATGTATTTTATTTTATTTGTGACACACAGGAGACTAATTAATTCACTAGATTTTCTGAAAATTACCTGACCAATAACAACTCTGTCACTAAACAGTTGGAAATTTTTTTTTATGATGAAACTTTATTGGAGATCTCCTTTGCTTTATTTCCATTCAAATCAAAGTTCTCATCATAGTAATTTATCCTGAACCATCGAGATCACAGAAGAAATGAGAAATGTGTCTGAACCATGCTTCGATTATGTATTTCACCAAAATGAAAAGAAAAGAGAGCATTTGATCTGATCGCTAGATGTGCAGTATATTGACATGACTGATGAGCCAGAGCCTGAGGTCTGGAAGAGAGGAAAGTATGAGATCTTGTTTAATTCTCAACAACTCAGCTTCTGGAGTCATATCTTCAGAACAATGCAAACTTTCCTCCTTTGGCTCCTTTACCCCCCACCATTTTCCAAAAATAATAATTTTAGAAAGTTTTCTTCTACATTCAGAGTTGTGTTTTCCCTTCCTCCTCTATAAGTGTTGACTCCCTGATGGAATATTATACTGCAGGCATCACTCACCCACTGTTACTTCATTACAGTAGCCATTTTTCAAATATGAGGTTTGACAGCAAGTGCAAGCAGACAATTCAATCGTGGAGAGAAGAATTACAGTGCAAGTTGATCCTGCCCTCACACGCATTCTCCTAGCAAGGGTGCCAGGAAAGTGAGTGGCAGTGATTGAACTTTTCCTTCTGTGGATGTCCACAGTGCACGAGCTTAATTGTGCCATCTGTATGATTGAGATCAGCATTATACAATGGGGTTGCTTTTAAATTTTGTCAACTTCACTTCCAATATGGCAACAAAGAAGCATTCTATACTCACCTCACTGATTTTCCAGTACGGTCTCATGCAGCAGTGCACCGGATAGATAGCATGATGCATGTCACTGTCTTCAACACTGGGCCACTTCTGCCATGTTCACTTTTAACATGATATTTAAATATAATGTTCCTAGGCAAACATAGTACAACAAGGTTAGTCATTGTCAGTTAATTATAGCTCCGTCTTCTCTTATGATCGTATTTTTATTTATCTATTCATTAAAAACAGGCAAATTGAACATATTAAAGTGCTCCAAACTTTAAGTTGTCAGATAATTCAGCTAACCTTGAATGAACAATAAGCTGTGAACAACAGGAACTCTGCAGATGCTGGAAATTCAAGCAACACACATAAAAGTTGCTGGTGAACGCAGCAGGCCAGGCAGCATCTCTAGGAAGATGTGCAGTTGACGTTTCAGGCCGAGACCCTTCGTCAGGACTAACTGAAGGAAGAGTGAGTAAGGGATTTGAAAGTTGGAGGGGGAGGGGGAGATCCAAAATGATAGTTGAAGACGGGAGGGGGAGGGATGGAGCCAAGAGCTGGACAGGTGATTGGCAAAAGGGATACGAGAGGATCATGGAACAGGAGGTCCGGGAAGAAAGACAAGGGGGGGGGACCCAGAGGATGGGCAAGGGGTATATTCAGAGGGACAGTCTATGTTCCGTGCCTATTCTGGTCTTTGTGGAACAATCTATGTTCCGTGCCTATTCTGGTATCTGTCCCCCACTTTTCCTTTGCTACATCGACGACTGCATTGGCGCTGCTTCCTGCACGCATGCAGAGCTCGTTGACTTTATTAACTTTGCCTCCAACTTTCACCCTGCCCTCAAGTTTACCTGGTCCATTTCCGACACCTCCCTCCTCTTTCTAGATCTTTCTGTCTCTGTCTCTGGAGACAGCTTATCCACTGATGTCTACTATAAGCCTACTGACTCTCACAGCTATCTGGACTATTCCTCTTCTCACCCTGTCTCTTGCAAAAACGCCATCCCCTTCTCGCAATTCCTCCGTCTCCGCCACATCTGCTCTCAGGATGAGGCTTTTCATTCTAGGACGAGGGAGATGACTTCCTTTTTTAAAGAAAGGGGATTCCCTTCCTCCACTATCAACTCTGCTCTTAAATGCATCTCCCCCATTTCACATACATCTGCTCTCACTCCATCCTCCCGCCACCCCACTAGGAATAGGGTTCCCCTGGTCCTCACCTACCACCCCACCAGCCTCCGGGTCCAACATATTATTCTCCGTAACTTCCGCCACCTCCAACGGGATCCCACCACTAGGCACATCTTTCCCTCCCCCCTCTCTCTGCATTCCGCAGGGATCGCTCCCTACGCAACTCCCTTGTCCATTCGTCCCCCCCATCCCTCCCCACTGATCTCCCTCCTGGCACTTATCCGTGTAAGCGGAACAAATGCTACACATGCCCTTACACTTCCTCCCTTACCACCATTCAGGGCCCCAAACAGTCCTTCCAGCTGAGGCAACACTTCACCTGTGAGTTGGCTGGGGTGATATACTGCGTCCGGTGCTCCCGATGTGGCCTCTTATATATTGGCGAGACCTGACGCAGACTGGGAGACCACTTTGCTGAACATCTACGCTCTGTCCGCCAGAGAAAGCAGGATCTCCCAGTGGCCACAAATTTTAATTCCACATCCCATTCCCATTCTGACATGTCTATCTACGGCCTCCTCTACTGTAAAGATGAAGCCACACTCAGGTTGGAGGAACAACACCTTATATTCCGTCTGGGTAGCCTCCAACCTGTTGGCATGAACATCGACTTCTCTAACTTCCGCTAATGCCCCACCTCCCCCTCGTACCCCATCTTTTACTTATTTTTATACACACATTCTTTCTCTCACTCTCCTTTTTCTCCCTCTGTCCCTCTGAATATACCCCTTGCCCATCCTCTGGGACCCACCCCCCCCTTGTCTTTCTTCCTGGACCTCCTGTCCCATGATCCTCTCGTATCCCTTTTGCCAATCACCTGTCCAGCTCTTGGCTCCATCCCTCTCCCTCCTGTCTTCTCCTATCATTTTGGATCTCCCCCTCCCCCTCCAACTTCCAAATCCCTTACTATCTCTTCCTTCAGTTAGTCCTGATGAAGGGTCTCGGCCTGAAACGTCGACTGCACCTCTTCCTAGAGATGCTGCCTGGCCTGCTGCATTCAATAAGCTGTGAATATGTGTTTTTCTTCATTTATTTATGGGATATAAGCATCATGGGCAAGGAGGGTGTTTATTGCCAATCTTTATTACTTTCTTCAGAGAAAGTGGACAGTGGCAGGTTGATTTCCTTCATTCTTGAAGTCCTTGAGCTGAAGTGCTATTTAACAAATGTGTTATTGATTAAAGGCTGTTGTGGTGCTCAGTGGGTCCTAGGTTGATTCTGAGAATCGTGGCCCGAGGGTTGATTGGAAGTCCAGAAGTTCAGGCCTAATGGCCAGAGCCCCTCAGATGCAGATCTCTGCGAGTCCACTGGGGAAGCAGAAGTTGACCGTCTGTGAGACCAAATCTGGGTCTGCTGGAGGCTGAAGGCTGAAGGCTGGAGGTGTCCTGTCCTCAAACTGGAGGACTGAGTCTGTGCATCAGTGGGTGGGTGGGAGGTAGGAATGGGGCTTGTATTGCAGTTATTGTTTTGTTACATGTTGAACTTCATGTTTTGCTGAGCGTTGTGGACGTGCTATATTGGCACAAGAATGTATGGAAACACTTGTGGGCTGCTCCTAGCACACCCTCAGGTGTGTTGGTTGTTATTGCAGACAATGCATTTCACTGAATATTTTGATGTATGTACATGTAATAAATAAACTTGAACCTTGAACAATGTCTTTGTGAATTTAGGTGCAACCTTAGAAAACTTATTGACATTAAAGCTGAAAAAGGTGTGACGCAGGACACTGCTTGAAGAATTCCTGCAATAATACCCCTTGTCTTGGATGACTGGCTATCAACAACAAAAATCACCCAGCTTTGTGTGACTGGAATCAATATTATTCCCTTCTTTCCACTATTACAATGGATTTCAGTTTTACTATGGCTCTTTGATGCCGCATTTACTGAAGCGCTGTGCTGTTACCAAGGCTGTCTGTGACCTCATCTTTGGAGCTTAGCTCCTTGAATAAAGAAAACTGCAAGGTCTTATCATCTTTCAGGCAGTTCTGGCTGAAGATGGCAGCAAAAGCTTCAACCTTGGCTTTTGCACTCTTCTGCTGTGCTTTCTACCATCTCTGAGGAAATTAATGTTTCTGGGACTTCCTGTCTCTGATAGTTGGTTAAGTATACACCCCCCAGTTAAGAGCTGGCAGGAGAGCAGAGCGTTGATCTGATCCATTGTTTGTGGAAAGAAGGAGGGTCTTCTTTTGCGAACCATGAGTTTCACCACAATTCTGCAGGTTTCCTCTTGCTGGAAATGGAGAATTACAGCACTCATGCAGTTAAAATGAATTGATTGAAATACAAAATGTAAACTGCTAGCAAAGCTTTCTCCACATCTGTTTGAATCCTATTGGTCCAGTAGGAAAGCTTTAAAATGTAACTGCTTGAGATGATTCCATGTAACAATGTGATGTTACATTAAAATGTCACATTTACATAGACTCTGTCTGACTAAGGCACACAGCCATAACTCAAGCAGCAATACAGGCAAGGAAAGGAAATATGAAGCATAAATCTTTAGAAAGGGTACTTGAAATCACATAAAAATCTGTTATACTTGTCAACCATTTGCTGATCTCCATCATTCATTGTGCATGGCAGAAATAATAATATTGTAGAGAGGAAAATGTCAGTCAAAAGAACAGCTTTTGAAATGGCACCAGATATTAGTGTTCTAGACCCAGGCTGTTTCTGAAAAAGTTGATAGAAATAGAACTGGTGCGACCAACTTCTTCCTCATCATCGTCACTGTTGCTGTGTGCTGGCAGAAAGTGCCGTTTTAAGAGGGACTTTCTGATCCTTATCTCCAAAAGAGTGTCTAAAGAAGCTGAGCAGAGCTTTAAACACTTTTATGTTTCCCTCAGGATTTTGGGTAAACCATTTTGAAATGGAAACCCATGATCTTCATGTACTGATCCCCTTTTTTACTATTATTCCTGATACAGCACATGCGGCTAGGAAGAGGTTACATTCTGCACCAGCTTGTGATGCCCATGAAGATGTGCCCCTGAGAACAGCAGGACCTGATGTATGCCGGGCACAATATGCAATCAGATCAGGCACAGCCAAATGAATGAAGCAGCGTTCCAACATTGTGTTGCCTGCTCATATCCATGACTCCAGCGTCCGGTCATCACTAACACTTCATTGCCAGGATTGTGTGGGGAAAAGAGGTGTCCATGGCTTCTAAACACCTCCCAAAGGGAAAGAGTACTGAGCCTGCAGCAGGTGCTGAAAAGCACTGTGGAGTGCTGCCAACTTTGGCATGCAACTTTGCTGATTACAGAAGAGGATGAACAAGAGGAGATGCTCTTCACAGAGTGGGGGAGGGGTGCAGGAAGTTTACCAAGCAGTTATTGGGATTAGACAAACTGAGAGTTTAAAGCCATGAGTCAGAACCTGAGGGCATGGACATGATGCTGGAAGAGATCCATTGACCTCTCATGGGTTTTCAAGGGAAAGTGGTTAATTTCCACATTCCATTCCCTTCAAATAACTGTAGGAATAGGTGTTGCTTAGTATACTACATCATCACTTGTCATCCAGAAATCTCAATTAATCTTCCTGTGTTCCAATGTACCTTTCAATGCTGAGCATTGCTCAAGTTCTTATATTCCCAGCTGAGAGACTGCACATGCGGAGATCTATTCATCTGTCTCAGCTGTACCATCCACTCCACTGCCCGATATCCTCTGACACATTTCTGTTTTTTCTTGTAGGATAAGGTGGCGCAGAATCAGATGCATCTGAAAAGCTTTGAGGAGTTTCAGCAGACCTGGTACTTGGCATTAATTCAGAAAGCACTCCCTCAGCATCTGCTAGGCTACACTTCACCACTTCACCATAATCTTTTCCAAATTGATCCGTCTCTGCAAAATGTCAACACTTGCAGAATTGCAGCATTGTAACGAAAAGCTGATAATTAACCCATAAGAAGTTTGTAATCACTAGACTCAGCAGCTTTAAATTCCTGAGTGTTAACATATTGGAGGACTTGTTCTGGGTCCAGCACCTAGGTACAATGATAAAGAAGGCATGCCAGCATCTTTTCTTCCTTAAGAAGTTCAGGAGATTCAGCTTGTCACGAACACTCTAAGAATCTTCCTCAGATGTATACCTGAAAGTATCCTGACTGGTTGTTTCATGGTCTGGTATGAGAATTTGAATGTGCTGAAACATGAGAAGTTTCAGAGAGTAGGGGACTTTGCCCAATACATCTCGGAGACATCCCTTCCCATCATTAGAAGATGCCATGGCCTGTTTGGTGGGGATCTTTGATCAATGATGCTGTCTTCCTGAGGCAGCGTCTCCTGTAGATAGGAAGACAGCATCAATGATCAAAGATCCCCACCAGACAGCCATGGCATCTTGCAACTACAATAGGCAGGAGGCACAGAACCCTGGAGTTCCACAACAGTATGTTCAAGAACAGCTATTTCCTTTCAAACATTTAGCAACATGCTGTATTACAGTTAGTTACTTCAACCTTAATCACTGCCGTTTAGGAACTCTATGACAACTTTGATCACTTAGTAGTAAAATGTGCTTCTCTTTTATTCTAATTGTATTTTCTTGTTAAAAAAGTTGTGTGTAATTTAACTTTAATTCAAGGTTTGCTTGTGAATCCTGCTTCTATGTTGCCATGAGGTTTTAATGCTGCTATAACTAAGGTTTTCACTGGACTTGTTCATACCTGTGATTCTGCATATGTCAATAGAGGTAACGTTGACCTTAACTTTAGTGAGCAGCAGCTTGTGGTTTAATACAAGTTTATCCAGGTGCATTTAGAGAGAATGTTAGTTGGAACTTCAGCTGCCAACAGTCCTGCATTGTATGGGATTTCCTATACAGTGGATTCTGGTTAATTGGACCATCTGTTTATTGGCAGTCGCTTATTTGGGGCAACTCTTAAAGACCAAAAAGAAATTGAGAAAATTTGGGACACTATGCTGCTTAGGCATGGGCTATGGATACCCAGGAAAACCACAGCTTGTTAATAGCTGGCACAATTTACCCTGAGGACAAGGAAGAGCACTGTGAACTACAGCTGAGGCCACCCTGACTTCTCCCTGCTGTCTGCCTCAAGATCCATCCAAAGGCAGGTCCAAGTGCTCCACCTGATGCACTCCTAGTTCCCCGTTGCTAGTGGTCTGGTGCAGCACGGACCAGTCTGGTACTGTGTAGGACCCTCACTGGCTTTATCAACAAACTTAAAGAGCTGTGACAAACGTGATGCACTGCCAACTTTTTTGATCCCTATTGTGACATCCAAACCATCCTACACTCTTACTAGATATAGGCAGCTGTGCTTGAGAAATTCCCAGATAAAGTTGATTCTGAGAAGGACTAGCCTTACTGGTCAATAGAGTAACTGATGGCTTCCTAATATTAATGCCTCGAGAAATGATGCAACATTTCTAGAGATTGATACTTCCCAAATTTCCCTAGAATAACCTAGGTAACAAGAATAGCAGCAGATTTTAAACACCTTTACAAGGCAAGCAACGTCATGGAGTTTAACTGAGGTAGAGGTATGTAAGAGAAATATTTCTAGTCCCATTTGGACTTCAGCAAATGTATTGAAGCCAGCAAGATTATTTGGTGAAATGTCTTAACTCTGAAATGGTTAAAGATGGGTCTTTCCAGATCCAGAGCTTGGACCTTTAACACAAAATGACATTAAAAATGATTATGACCAGTCTTCCGTACAGGATGAGAGAATGGCTCCGGTTGGAGAAGTGGTGCCTGGGCAACCCAATCCCAATACTGAGACAATACCAATTTTTTTACCTGTAGTAGGCTTGGTGGGAATTCTTTCTCTAACTGAAGGTACCAGCTTGTAATTTTTTCATTAACAACTGGATAAATCATTGAAATGCACACATTCTACTGCTCTGTTTAGACAACAGTAATGGCAAAGAAATTGAATTTGAAATAACTGTGCTTGGAACCAATTGTAACATAGAATATAATACAAACAAGAATAATGAATATAATTGTTTCATTCTGTTGTCTCGCGATAATTGGAGGTTTATTGGATTGGATTCAAAACCGATAGTGGTGAAAGGGTGTTATGCTGATTGGAACTCTGTGACCAGTGGTGTTCTGCAAGAATCAGTACTGGAAACTTTATTAATTCTGACATGATTTGGACAAAAATATAGGGGGAATAATTAGAAAGTTTGCAGATGACCTAAATATTGACAGAGTTGTAGGTAATCAGGAATGTTGTCAAAGGACGCAGCGGGATATATATCATTTGGAAATTTGGGCAGCAAAACAGCAGATGGAGTTTAATTCAGACTGATGTTGCACTTTGGGATGTCATATGTAAGTGCATGGAAAATGACAATATCCTTAGGAATATTGACGAATGATGGGATCTTTAACTGCAAGTCCATACCTACCTGAAGGTGGCAAAGCATGCTAGGTGAGATGATATGAAAAGGGATATGGTATGTTTGCCTTCATTGATAAGGGTGTTGAGTATTAAAATTGGGAAGTCATATTGTAGCTGTTTCAAACTCTAGTTCAGCTATATTTGGAGTATTTTGTGCATCTGCCCCATTAAGACTGCTCCGCCATTCAATCATGGCTGATCCTTTTTCTCTATCTCCCCTTCAACCCCAATTCCCGGCCTTCTCCACATAACCTTTGATGCAAAATCCAATCAAGAACCTCTGCCTTAAATACACCCAATGACCTGGCCTCCACAGCTGCATGTGCCAACAAATTCCACAAATTCACCACCCTTTGGCTAAAGAAATTTCTCTGCATCTCTGTTTTGAAAGGGCACCCTTCTATCTTGAGGCTGTGCCCTTTTGTCCTAGACTCTCCCACCATGGGAAACATTCTTTCCACATCTACTCTGTCCAGGCCTTTCAACATTCAAATGGTTTCAATGAGATCCCCTCACATCCTTCTGAATTTCAGTGAGTGCAGACCCAGAGCTATCAAACTTTCCTCGTATGATAACCCTTTAATTCCTGGAATCGTCCTTGTGAACCTCCTTTGGACCCTCTCCGATGCCAACACATCTTTTCTAAGATGAAGGTGCCAAAACTGTTCACAATATTCAAGGTGAGGCTTCACCACAGCATCACATCCACATGAAGGCCTCTGATCTTTGATGTCTTGACCATAAGGAAAAGTTCCTTACTTTCTACCTATTCAATAGTTCTCATCCTTTTGCATAATAAATGGAAGAAGTATTGGGGTGGCCAGTTATATGAACCCAATCAACCTGCTGACAGCCTAGATGAGATGTGTCTTTATCAACAGAGCTATGGAGGCAACAGTTTTCTGTAGCTTTTCCTTGTCATTTTAAGTTTACGCCATTGTCTTCCGGTAATATGTTGGCAAGCAGGCCAGCTCTGTGGTTGCTTCATCCAACTGTACCTGTGCTGGTGGCCATTCTTTGTGCCTATTGTGCATATGCTCTGCTGGTTCCACGTCTCCAGTGATGCCACATGCAGGATGTGCATCGAAAATTCTCCAAGGTGTAACTGGTTATTTTGAGGCATCATCATGTAACAACGCACACGTACTCAAATGCAACAGGATGTCACATTTACCTACAGACAGTAGAATGTGCAAGCATCAGCATCGAGACTTGGTGGGCAATTTCATTGCACCTGATCGAAGTTTTCCTCCTGTGTTCACAAAATCACAGTTCCTAGTCACTGGATGGAGAGAAACACCCAAACATTCTCCATCTGAGTTATCTAATTTGCCTAGATTAATGAGGGAGTAAAGTCAAAAGTAATGCCTTCTCTGTGGTGCTTGTCTGTTGTATCCAATGATGACAGGAATCCTGTGCAGGAGAGTTTTTAAAGTTGAAAAGCCTTTGCAATGGGGCTGTTCCATCCTCTCAACCTCAGAAGTCCGAGACCAGTGCTACAAGTACTCATTACGACAGCGGTCATCCTTCATTGCAATGGATGACCATGATTTCTTCTGTACCTCATCATGCCCTTCACTCTCCATGGAGCATTACAGAACCACAATCCAAGTCATTGGATCTTACTGCAGATCTCGTCCACACAGTCTGCTGGAGCTGACTTTCCATGCTGGTATAGGCATGTCCCTATCTCAATGGGGTATTAGGCCCACTGGCTACCCTCACCTGGTTCAGCCCATCTGTTGAAGCTGTGTACCTGGATGTAGCTGCTGTCATATGCAAACAGCTACATGGAACTATAAGTGAGAGCTGAGTGTCTGGTGGGGACCAAAGGTGAGTAAGCTACCCCAAACTAGAAATGACAAACCCCTTCACTAGAGTTGTGAATCCCTCCCTGGACACTCCATACACCCCTTTTCCATGAATGACTGGCATGTCAGATTTAATGATAATAACGGGTGATGACAGTCATTGTTCAATCATTTTTAGTAAAACTTTATCCAGTGGTTGAGGGGCTTGCAACTAGAGAACATAGACAGAAGACAGGAGACACTTACGACAGAGAGCAGGGAAAAATTCCTATGCTCGAAAGGTTATGGACTATGGAATGTATGAAAGCAGTAACAGATCAGAACACAAGAGATTCTGCAGATACTGGAAATACAAACAAACACATGCAAAATGTTGGGGGAACTCAGCAGGTCAGGCAACATCCATGGAAGTGAAGAAATAGTCGACATTTCGGCCTGAGACACTTCTTTAGGACTGGAAATGAAGTGGAAGATGCCAGAATCAAAAGACGTGTGGAGGGAAGGAGGACAATCGAGAAGATAATGAGTGAAACCAGGTGGGTGGAAGAAGGAAAGGAATCTGACAAGAGAAGAGATGGACCATGGGAGAAAGGGAAGAAGGAGGAGCAACAAGGGGAGTTGATAGGCAAGTGAAGAGAACAGGTAAGAGGACGGAATGGAGAATGGAAGAAGATGGAAGGGGGAGGTGAAAAGAAGGAGAAATCCACGTTCATGCCATCAGGATGAACGGAATATGAGATGTTGCGCCTCTACCATAGGAGAGTTACAGCATGGCAGAAGAGGAGGTCATGGACCAACATGTTGGAATGCGGATGAGGATAGGAATTAAAATGATTGGCCACTGGAAAATTCCGCTTTTAGCAGATGGAGCGGAGAAGAATTATACGTTCAACAGAAATTTGAAGGAAGTGAGAATAAAAGGATATAGGATATGTTTTAGGCACATGAGATTCGGCCTAGTGTTTATTCAAATGATAAGCAACAACATGAAGCAGTTTGTCTCAATGTTTTGCTTCTGTGTTGTAATTTTGATGAAACAGAGTTTAACCCTGAACCCCAGTACCCATCCGTCACATCAGCATGCACCCATAACCACATGCAGAGTCAAATAGAACAATTGACATGCACACACCAACACATATCAGCACACGCACACACAAGCACATTATTAACACAAGCCATTTTTGGGAGGAATTCCGACATTTAATAGTTAACAAGAAACAACAGGTTTGCCTTGTGCCTTTAGATTCCTCAGCTTCCTAGTGTTTCCACTTAAGTTTGTATTTAAGAATCTATATTAATTATTAATTGGGAACATAGAGATAAGAGACAAGAAATGAACTGAATGGAGCCACTGACTCATAGGAATGGCATGCATGACTTGTTTAATTATTGACTGTTAAGGTTTTCATAGGAGTAGGGGGTGGGCTGAAGAATTTAACTTACCATTCATTTGGCTCTGTACACAAAGCTTTTTCAAAGAACTTTAATCTAAAACTATTGTGAAATAAGAGCTCTCTTATCAATAATTCTCAAGGAAATGTTTAACAGGTTACCATAGTTTCAAGAACTTGAAGGAAGCTTACTTCTTTACGGAGGACTGGTAGAGGAAGGTAATGTCTTTTCCTTTTCAGCTTGGTCCCTTTCTCCTCTGAATGAATCTCATATATAGCGTTCAGATAACTTAACTCAATGGCCATTTTTCTTTAAATACACGAGCTTAAATAATGAGTGCTGACAGCTTTTCAATCTTGCCCTTGCACAAGTCGTCATTTTTACCCCCTTCCTTTCAGAAAAGTGAATCTTACAGAAAGATCATTATGAACCACATTCAATACTGAGACATTTCACCAAGTGCAGGGTGGAAATGCACATCATCAGACTCAGACAAAAGTATGTTCAAGAGGATGTGTCTTATGATTGATTTTAAAAGAGAAAAGAACATTGCTAATGCGCAGAGGTTTGAGAGAGAATATAGTGGTATGATGCCTGACAAATCGCAGAGGAAGAAGTATTGATATTGGATCGTACAGATTTGAAGAGGAAGAGGGTTGGTGCTGGGGTTGGGGTTTGGAGGTTGAGATGGGGGAGACAGGCACTTGTACTGATTTCTGAAATCAAGTGGAGGTCAGCAGGTTGGGAATTAGAGGGGAATGATACTTAGTGTTCCCCAGAGCTACGAAAGAGATCACTGCAGAATCAAACTTGGAAGCAACATGGAGATTTTAGCACACAGTATTTCAATGGTGCCCCTTGGTCCTGAGATTTTAAGTATGATGGGAGAAACAGTGGGACAGTGGCAGTGTATGTATTGTGTTATAGTGCAAAATTCCAGACCAGAACTGTGATAGGAGTCAATTATTTTGACAGGTAATGGTTGAATATTCAGTGTCATCAAGATATCTAAACGTCATACAGAACAGGAACTGTTGTGGAATCATAGGCCATGATGAAGAGGTAAAGTTGAGTAAATGTTCCTTGCAAGGCTTCTTTCATGATGTTATAGAAATCATAGGAACTTGCACCACAGTGAGTGGCTATTTCATCTGCCGTTCCTGTGCTGGCCTTTTAGAAGAGCAATCGGGTTTACTCCAACATGGCTGCTTTCACTTCAGCATATGATTTTAATAGATCTCTGAGGAATGAAATGAGGAGCTGAGCGGGCCCAACTTAATGGGTGTTGGCAGAGAATGCTAGTTTGCAGTGTTAAACAGTGTTCTGCAAGTGGCCTATGGCACTTTTAAATGGGGCTCTCTGGCACTAAAAATCTCTCATACATGAGGTCCAGGTGTAGGTTTCTCAGAGGAGAAGGGATAGAAGCAATTACTGAAAAAACCACTGAGAGCCTCTGTCTCTGAGACAACACTCCCAGCCTCTATGGAAAAGGGTAAGTAAGAGATTAATGTCGTCCCATATCCTCTGTCCCTCATCTTGAAACAATTCCAAAACAACAGACTGTTATGGCCCCAATTGAACATCATATCCTCTACATGCAAACATTTTGCTTTGATAATGCCAAAGTGTAGATTGCATGCTGTTTGATATTGCTATACGCCTTGTGTAGTGGTTGTATTTTTATTTAATTTTTATTTTGAGTTACATTGTGGTACGGTGCGACAAATTAACCTACTAACCTGTATGCCTTTGGAATACCAGAGCAAACTGGAACGTCCGGAGGAAATCCACATGATCATTGGGAGAATGTACAAATTCTTCACCGGCAGTGGCGAGAATTGAACCCTGCGTGCTGGCGCTATGCTACCATGCTGCCCTAATATGAACGGAATTAGCAGAAGTGCATACACGGAGTATCTGATCGAATTCAGCTGCTGTGTTTGAGATACAATTTAATCACATAGTCCACAAAAACATTACTTTATCATAGAGTATTTCTATGCTACTGATTAGTAAAAGAAATCGAGAGCAATATTTCTCCTTCAAATTCTGCACTGACTAAATCAGCTGTCTAGGAAAGAGTGGAAATAACTTATTTTAATGCCACATTTTAGGAGTGTAAGACTCATTAAGGATCTTGAAATGAAAGCTAATAAATGTCATGTTTACATTATGGGTAAAGGAGAGGCATAAATCAAAGACTGAACTGGGTGATGATTTTCTTTGTGTGAATGATCAAATGCATATATTTTACATTTAATTTTTTTATGAATATGATTTGAAGGAAATGAATCCTTTAGCACTGGAATTTTGGTCCATAAGTCTTATCCTCATGGAAGATGGAGTAGAGAGGTTTTCTGTTGTAGGATGCTGAAATGTTATTTTCACATAATGATGCTGAATATGAAGACGAGTAGTTCTTCCAGCTGCTATTGATTGAAGGAATATTCAACTCTTGCTAGCTCATGCAAGTTTGTTGAGTTTTAAGTTCGCCGTGTGTGAGCTGACAAATATCTACAACACCATTGTACAAAATTCCTGAGCATAAAATTTAATAATTATGTGATATGAAATTGGACAAATTATAGATAGTTCCTGCCAGCATGAAGTGGATGTGAAATCCTTACTGAGTTCAGGCCATGGACTGATATTGCTAATTTTGATGCATATTAACTGTGCAGCATTTACTTGATTCTGTCAGTATGGGGACAATCACCTTGTCAGTGTAAAGATGGTCTGCTGCCCCCTGTAGGTGTAAAGACAGTGTGGCAGTGTCCAATCCCTGGTAGTGTCCAGTCAATGTCCACTTCCTGCTGGTGAATGAATTTTTATTTCATTCTCTTTAAACTTGTATGTTCACTCTTTTTGTAATTTAGACTTTCACACCTTCCATCCTTTCATAGATCTTCCTCTCTGCTTCTTCTTCTCAGATTCTTAGCCTCTGTACTAGGCTAAAACCTGTTGCATCTTTAACACATCAGCATTTTGAGAAGGGTCAGTTGTTCAAAGACTAAATTTTGTTTCTCTCTTTACAGCCATGGCTTTGCATGTTTATGATTTGAGGAAAACATTCAACTTATAACATAGAGGAGATACTTTGATAATAATTGAGAATCAAATGAGACATGAAATTCAAGAATGTTATAGGATTTGAAGCCAAATAATATTAAAATATTTCTGTTCTGAATAAATATAAAATCAATGCCACCTACAGGAAATCAGTGGGCAGTGACTGTTTGGCAGGACATATATTTCTTGTATACTGGTCAGATCATTTGTTTTCTTGGTGGATCAATTTATTCACAAAGGGAAGCTAGATTTCTGTGGTAAACTATGCACAGTTCCTCAGAATGGCTCCAGTCAACACTGTAAGCATGTTCTACTTTAATAATTTGGCACTGAATCTGATCGCTTCTCTGTGACTGAAAATTGGAGGTTTAGGAAGGAAATGAAGCAGGGAGTGTCTCTGTTAGAAGCACTTAGTGGTGAACCCTGTGCCAACATAGTGATTGTGTTTATTTAGATAATTCCGGTGCCAATGAATCCGGAAAGGAATATTTATCCAGCAATTAGTTGGTGCTACATATGCCAGCTTGGTACATTTGCTATTATTCTTGTCACCATATTAGAAGGTTGTACGTTTGAGAACCACACCAGAATCTGAAATCTGTGCTCACAATCTGGACTAATATTCTCCTTTGGTATTTGTTAGTTTTTCTACTTAACCACTGTATGCAGATTTCACATCCTCTCCTTCCATTTACTGTATTTGCGCTTGCTGAAAATCTGTTACATCACTTCATTGCTGTTCCACTGAAATTTGCACATGGTGCGTGAGTGTGTGTGTGTGTATCTGTGTCAACAATCATCATTACAAAATATGTCCTTACTTTGGATTTAAATTTCCCAACTACTGCATTGAAATCTCAGCTGAAACTACATGCCTATTCTTTGTGGGGGGCTTTGACCAATATTCTAATTTATTTATAAATTCCACCATTGCATCAAATTGAAATCCCTCTTTATTACTCATGTTTTTAAAGATTTCATACTGACCCATGGGCAGAATCCAATTTTTAAGCTAAGCTTTAACCTAAGGCTGTTTTCTGCATAGTTCACAAGTGATTTACTTAAATTATTTTGCAGTAACTTGATTGCCAAAACCAGATTTTAATATATTCATGAGTGGATTGCAGCATTCCTTAGATTATCCATGCTTCACATTGGCAAGTCCTTTTCTATTGAAACCTTGGATCTTTTTGCTCCAGCCTTTGGATAACATACTGTATACTGTACCTATTCTGCCAAAATAAACCACCACTTGATTGAGGTTATGTCTAGATCAGAATTAAATTACATGCATACAAAAAAAAGATATTTCAAGAATTAAGCTCCAGTTCTTCAAATTGCAAGAACCTTTGATTTAAAAACATTTTAAGTTTGTACTGAATCTATTTTGATGAAATAATACCTATTTTTCCAGTGTAATTAATATTAATATATTAACTACATGTGGCTCTTCATATAAGCTTCAATATTTTCGACATATTCATATATTGGTCACGATTAGATTGTTTCTTTGTGTTTTTTTGTCAAGGAATGTGTATTTTGCTGTAGAATATTCACTCTCAGACCTGTGGTTGTCATTAGGATTTGCAATCAAGGTTGTTGGTTTTAAAGAAAAATTGGCATTCTACCTGAAAAGTCAAACAAAAAAGCCAAATTTCCTTTTTGACAACAAACAATTCTGTAGACAGCCCTTTTCTACTTATATCTAACATACCTGAAGTAAAATGGTAATATTCTTTATGTTTGTAATGCACCTATTGCTCACTAGATACAAGGCAGAATGCAAATATCAACAGCCAAATGCTACAACTGTAAGGCAGAGAATGGGACTGAAATGCCGATATATTCAAAAGAAAAAAGAATTGGCTGGGAAAGGCTTAGAAAGAAAATTGATAATTAACTTTGCTCTTGTTTACAAGAGACTAAAACAGTTCAGCAAACTTGCTTTAATTCCTTGTTTCTAGCCAAGGATTATGATGCTACAATAGGAATCCAAATTTTCTGCACTTTCACTCATGAAGCTTGTTGTCCCTGAGGCCTACAGATCTTCCAGTGATGCAACCTAACATATTGATCAAACAAAGCCTTTTATCTACTGTAACAAAAAAAAACTGAATGTGATTCATGTAATATTTGGTTCAGTGACCAGTCCAAAATTTATTTGGCAACTTTTATAGAACTACTGCAGAAGCCTGAATAATATTAAAATACGTGCATTTTGGGCTGGTGTCCAATATGAGGCTGGAAACCCAACAGTGATTTTAGGAATTATATTCTTAGAATTACTCCTTGTTGTTTGTGTTACCAAGGCTAATAAACCACACAAGTAGATACAGACTTAATAGAAAACAACAGGAATTCTGCAGATGCTGGAAATTCAAGCAACACACATCAAAGTTGCTGGTGAACGCAGCAGGCCAAGCAGCATCTATAGGAAGAGGCGCAGTCGACGTTTCAGGCCGAGACCCTTCGTCAGGACTAGCTGAATCCACGGCGTCCTCTACTGTAAAGATGAAGCCACACTCAGGTTGGAGGAACAACACCTTATTTTCCGTCTGGGTAGCCTCCAACCTGATGGCATGAACATTGACTTCTCTAACTTCCGCTAGGCCCCACCTCCCCCTCGTACCCCATCTGTTACTCATTTTTATGCACACATTCTTTCTCTCACTCTCCTTTTTCTCCCTCTGTCCCTCTGAATATACCTCTTGCCCATCCTCTGGGTCAACCCCCCCCCCCCGTCTTTCTTCCCGGACCTCCTGTCCCATGATCCTCTCGTATCCCCTTTTGCCTATCACCTGTCCAGCTCTCGGCTCTATCCCTCCCCCTCCTGTCTTCTCCTATCATTTTGCATCTCCCCCTCCACCTCCAACTTTCAAATCCCTTACTCACTCTTCCTTCAGTTAGTCCTGACGAAGGGTCTCGGCCTGAAACGTCGACTGCGCCTCTTCCTACAGATGCTGCTTGGCCTGCTGCGTTCACCAGCAACTTTGATGTGTGTTGACAGACTTAATAGATCCTATATATAAAGTTAGTTTCAGATTGTTTTTGACCAGCTCACTGAAGTGAACAAGAAAGCATGCCTTACACAAAACATCCATTAAACACAAGTTCTATATAGTTTACCAGAATTAGAATCAAGTTTAATATCACCAGCATATATTGTGAAATTTGTTGTCTTTGTGGTAGCAGTACAATGCAATACAGAATAATAGTTCAAAGTAAAATTTATTATCAGAGTACATCCGTGTTACCACTAACAACTGTGAGATTCTTTTTCCTGTGGGTATACTCAGCAAATCTATAGTACAGGAACTGTAAGCAGGACCAATGAAAGAACAAGGGCATAAAAGAAAACGAACTGTGCAAATATAAATAAATAAAAATAAATAAGGAGCGCATGAAATAACAAGATATGGACATCTTAAAGTGATCTCAAATGGTTAAGTGTAGTTATCCTCTTTTGTTCAAGAGTCTGATGGCTGGGGGATAGTAACTGTTTTTGAACCTGCTGGTGTGAGTCCTGAGGCATTTGTACCTCCTACCTGATGGCAGCAGTGAGAAAAGAGCAAGACCAAGGAATCGATTCTGGACTGCAGGAAAGGAAAGTCAGGAGAACACACACCAATCCCAATTGAAGGGTCAGTGGTAGAAAGGGTGAGCAGCTTAAAGTTCCTGGGCATCAGCATTTATCTTGGGCCACACAGATTAATTCAATCATGAAAGAGACACACCAACAGTTGTACTTCATTAGGTATTTGAATGATTTGTTATGTTACCATATACTTGCAAACTTAGATAGGTGTACAGTGGAGAGCATGCTTACTAATTGTCATACTGTCTGGTAATAAGGGTCCAACGTGTCGCATCTAAAAAGATTGCAAATGTACGTAGTCTCAGCCAGCTCCATCACAGACACAATCTTCCCCACCATCAAAGACATCTTCCAAAGGTAATGCCTCAAGAATGTGGCATCCATTATTAAGGGCCCTCACCATCTAGGTCATGCTCTCCTCATTAATGCTATCAGCAAGTAGGCACAGGAGCCAGAAGACACATACCCAATATTTTAGGAACAGATTCCACCCCCCCACCCCCCCGTGCCATCTCACTATTTTCGGATTACTCATTTGCATAATTTATTTATTGATTGTAACATTTGATAACTTTTATGTCTTGCACTGTACTGGGCTTGCACGAAGCAAAAAAAAAAGTCATGGCATATGTCAGTGAGATGAAACCTGACTCAGATTTGGATTCTGGTTACTTGTGAGTATGTGAGGTTTAGTAGCACTGTCTCTGGCACATTCCACTGGCTTAGTGATGACTGAAATTCATCAGCAATTAAGTTGGGAACATTCCTAGATTGTACTCAAGTGAAGCAAAGTGCAGTTATCCTGCCATTTGGAACATGGATGTGCAATACACATACCCCAATTCCATATACATTCACAATATGATAGGAAAATTGTTTAGACCAGAAACTGAGGAAGAAATTTTACATGATATATGTGCTTACACATTGAATTAATGAATGGAAATGTTTCTTCCACAGTTTTTAGGTAACTGTGTAAGGCTTTATGTTCCTAAACTCTTCCTCCATATGTCTGATATGACAAAGATGCCATTTTCACTGATGGACACCACCATCCATGTCTCCCTTTCGGGGTATTTGTAGTACTCAAAGCTAAAATGAGATGCTGAACCAAGGAACTGGATGGACTTTGCTTCCTATCCCATCTTTACACCAGCTGTAGTTGGGGTACAAGCAGAAACCCCATTTTAATTAACTTAGTTTCATGTTAAACTTACTTTACTTTCTCTATTTTTTCTGTTTTACATTAATTTAGTGATTTAATGGGTTTTAACTAAATTTATTTGTTTTTTTAATGATTCTTTTAATGACTTAATCAATTTGGACTGATTTTAGACATCTCTAAATGCCAGACACATTTAATATCAGTTCAAAAGCCTTTAACCAGCAAACTGTCAAAGGGCTGACTGGAAGCAGACTTTAACTCTGGCACCTGAGGCCTAGAGCCCACTTATGGAACACTAGGCCTTTGACTAACGCGTGGTGCATTACCTACTTAGTAGCCAGTATACCAAACAGCTTGAACTTAAGCGTGATATGAGGATAACCATGGAATCACACCAAAGTTCAAAGTAATTTTTTTTTATCAGTGTACTTACATGTCACCACACACAACCCTAAAATTCATTTTCCTGCAGGCATACTTAGCAAATCGATAGAAGAGCAACTGTGAACAGGATCAATGAACAACAAACTGTGCAAAAGTAAATATAAAGAAATAGCAATAAATAACAAGTACATATAAAATAACATGAAATGAAAGAGCATGAAATAATGAGATAAAGAGTCCATAAAGTGATGTGAGAACACCAGAAATAGAATCAGTGTAGTTATCCCCTTTTTTTCAAGAGCCTAATGTCTGAGGGATAGTAACTGTTCTTGAATCCGCTGGTGCGAGTCCTGAGGCATTTGTACCTTCTGTCTGATGGCAGCAGTGAGAAAAGTGAGGATCTTTGATGATGGATGCTGCTTTTCCACAACAATGGTTCATACAGATGTGCTCCATAGTTAGGAGGGCTTTACCCGTGATGTACTGGGCTGAATCTACTACCTTTGATAGGATTTTCCCCACAAAGGCATTGGTGTTCCCATTCTAGGTTGTAATGAAGCCAGTTCACCACACATTTATGGAAGTTTGCCAAGATTTTTGATAACATGCCCAATATCCGCAAACTATTGAGGAAGTAGAGACACTGCCATGCTTTCTTTGCAATCATATTTATATAATGTGTCCAGGACATGTCCGCTGAGATAGTGACACCTAGGAATTTAAAGTTACTGACCCTCTCCACTTCGGATCCTCTGATCAATACTAGCTTATGGACCTCTGGTTTCCCTCCCCTGAAGTCTTTGTCTTATTGACATTGAGTGAGAGGTTGTTGTTATTACAGCACTCAGCCACATTTTCAATCTCCCTCCTGGATGCTGATTCATCACCTCCTTTGATATAGCCCGGAACAGTGGTGTCTTCAGTAAACTTGTGTATGGTGTCGGAGCTGGATTTAGCCACATGGTCATATGTGTAAGTGAGTAGAGCAGGGGCTAAGCACACATCCCTGCGGTCCTCCTGTGCTGATGGAGATTGTGGAGGAGATGTTGTTGCCAATCCGAACTGATTGGGGTCTGTAAGTGAGGAAATATGGGATCCAATTGCACAAGGGGGTATTGAGACACGGGTCTTATAGTTCTCTGATTAGTTTTGAGGGATGATATTATTAAATGCTGAGCTGTAATCGATAAAGAGCATCCTGAGGTGTGCACCTTTATGGTTCAGTTGTTCCAGGGTTATGTGAAGAGCCAAAGAGATAGTTTGCTGTGTACCTGTTGCTTTAGTAAGCAAATTGGAGCAGATCCAAGTTGCCATTCAGCCAGGAGCTGATATGCTTAGATACCAGCCTCTCAAAATACTTCATCACTGTGGATGCAAGTGCCACTGGGTGATGGTCATTGAGGTAGGTTACCATACTCTTCTTAGGCACCTGTATGATTGAAGCCTGCTTGAAGCATATGAGTACCACACACTGCCAGAACAAGAGTTTGAAAATATCCATGAACATACCAGCCATTTGGTCGACACAGGACTTCAGTACTCGGCCAGGTACTCCATCCAAACCAGATGCCTTCCCTGGATTCATTCTGTCGAAGGCAGCTCGCAGGTGAACTACAGATACTGAGACCAAAGGATCATCAGGAAACATGGGATTGCATGATGGTTCCACCGTGTTCTGGTGGTCAAAGTGAGCATAGAAGGCATTGAGCTCATCTGGAAGTGAAGCTCTGCTGTCCCCTGTGCTGCAAGATTTAACTTTGTAGGAGGTTATGTCATTCAAATCCTGCCAGTGCTGTCAAGCATCTCTCGTTGATTCCAGTCTAGTCCGGAAGATAGTTCTAACATGGTGGGAAGATAATATTACAGCATTTGATGTCTATTTAGGGTTGATTTTCATCAGAAAATTCAGTACACATCTATTTTTCTTGGGAAGCCAGATCAGAAAGACATTGTGCAAGACCCTGTTAATTGACAAGACTTGTTTTAAAGAAAATGTAACAACTATGTGAAATAAAGTAGAACAGTAGGCTTCCAAATTATGAATCTCTGTATAAAATGTTCAGCATTGTAGGAATGTGGATATACATACATATATATATATATATATATATATATATATAAATATATAAATAGAACACTGAAAAATTTTCTGGTAGACAAAGATGTTTCAAAGGGCATTTCTTTTGCTCTCGGTTTTACTGTCTCACATTTGAATGCCAAAGCAATTATCCTTATGGTATTTCTTAGTAATGTGACCAGTTAGTAATTGGATTCAGAATGACTCCAATTTGTTTCACATTGGTTCTTACTACTAAAGGACTGAGTTGAGAGACCACCCTTTTTCTCTATTTTGACTTGAAGGTTTGAAGGGACTATGCTGTAACTCACTCTGCTGCCTCGATACCCAAGCGAGCTTTCACTCTATCTCCACAGTAAATCCTTATCAAGCCTACAGGCCTCTAAGTGGAATAGAGCAGATCCAGAATCTGAAATTCCAGATTAATGTTTGCAGCTATAGAGTGGATAGGATTGATTAGGATTAGAACAGAGGGTAATAGAATACTGCCATTTCCATGATAACGGTGCATTATCATTGTGATTAAAAACTTTATAAATAAGGGAGAACGTGAAAGAGAAATGGTCACATTGACAGTCATACATTGGTTCCTTTGCTAAACCTGTGGCTATGCCAATTTGTGATCTTCTTTTTATAGGATGGAGTTCCTTTGCTAAAACCTTTTTTGTATTGAAGATAAAAGATAAAGAAAATATTTGAAACACTTACTTATTTGAAATAGCTTTCTAAAATATTTTTGAATTCCTCCGGCATTCAACGGTGTTTACAAATCCTTACAGCTTTGACAGGCAGCAAAGCCGGGTGATGGTGGTTGGCTAGCTGCTAAAGCTGTCATTGAGGTTTCAGTTTCAACCCTTTCTCAATGCATCATTTGAACCCCTGATATCTCTCAGTTATCACCTAGAGTTCCGGATGCTTTGGGCTGGCAAAATAGTCGTTTGCAACCAATTCACATAAGAATGGGTGAGGGGTGATGCTGATGGTGACAGCAGATGCCTGTCCCATCCAGCAAGAACTGACTCATTATATAGAAGTCAATAGCCTCATTAAGCGTACAGGAAATATAATGACCAAACGTCCCCTGCAAACAGAAACAGGTGAATTGATTATGGGGAGCAAGGACATGGCAGACCAATTGAATAATTACTTTGGTTCTGTCTTCACTAAGGAGGACATAAATAATCTTCCAGAAATAGTAAGGGACAGAGGGTCCAGTGAGATGGAGGAACTGAGCGAAATACATGTTAGTAGGGAAGTGGTGTTAGGTAAATTGAAGGGATTGAAGGCAGATAAATCCCCAGGGCCAGATGGTCTGCATCCCAGAGTGCTTAAGGAAGTGGCCCAAGAAATAGTGGATGCATTAGTGATAATTTTTCAAAACTCATTAGATTCTGGACTAGTTCCTGAGGATTGGAGGGTGGCTAATGTAACCCCACTTTTTAAAAAAGGAGGGAGAGAGAAACCGGGGAATTATAGGCCGGTTAGCCTAACGTCGGTGGTGGGGAAACTGCTGGAGTCAGTTATCAAGGATGTGATAACAGCACATTTGGAAAGCGGTGAAATGATTGGACAAAGTCAGCATGGATTTGTGAAAGGAAAATCATGTCTGACGAATCTCATAGAATTTTTTGAGGATGTAACTAGTAGAGTGGATAGGGGAGAACCAGTGGATGTGGTATATTTGGATTTTCAAAAGGCTTTTGACAAGGTCCCACACAGGAGATTAGTGTGCAAACTTAAAGCACACGGTATTGGGGGTAAGGTATTGGTGTGGGTGGAGAATTGGTTAGCAGACAGGAAGCAAAGAGTGGGAATAAACGGGACCTTTTCAGAATGGCAGGCGGTGACTAGTGGGGTACCGCAAGGCTCAGTGCTGGGACCCCAGTTGTTTACAATATATATTAATGACTTAGATGAGGGAATTAAATGCAGCATCTCCAAGTTTGCGGATGACACGAAGCTGGGTGGCAGTGTTAGCAGTGAGGAGGATGCTAAGAGGATGCAGGGTGACTTGGATAGGTTGGGTGAGTGGGCAAACTCATGGCAGATGCAATTTAATGTGGATAAATGTGAAGTTATCCACTTTGGTGGCAAAAATAGGAAAACAGATTATTATCTGAATGGTGGCCGATTAGGAAAAGGGGAGGTGCAACGAGACCTGGGTGTCATTATACACCAGTCATTGAAAGTGGGCATGCAAGTACAGCAGGCGGTGAAAAAGGCGAACGGTATGCTGGCATTTATAGCGAGAGGATTCGAGTACAGGAGCAGGGAGGTACTACTGCAGTTGTACAAGGCCTTGGTGAGACCACACCTGGAGTATTGTGTGCAGTTTTGGTCCCCTAATCTGAGGAAAGACATCTTTGCCATAGAGGGAGTACAAAGAAGGTTCACCAGATTGATTCCTGGGATGGCAGGTCTTTCATATGAAGAAAGACTGGATGAACTGGGCTTGTACTCGTTGGAATTTAGAAGATTGAGGGGGGATCTGATTGAAACGTATAAGATCCTAAAGGGATTGGACAGGCTAGATGCGGGAAGATTGTTCCCGATGTTGGGGAGGTCTAGAACGAGGGGTCACAGTTTGAGGATAGAGGGGAAGCCTTTTAGGACCGAGGTTAGGAAAAACTTCTTCACACAGAGAGTGGTGAATCTGTGGAATTCTCTGCCACAGCAAACTGTTGAGGCCAGTTCATTAGCTATGTTTAAAAGGAAGTTAGATATGGCCCTTGTGGCTACAGGGGTCAGGGGGTATGGAGGGAAGGCTGGGTTCTGAGTTGGATGATCAGCCATGATCATAATAAATGGCGGTGCAGGCTCGAAGGGCCGAATGGCCTACTCCTGCACCTATTTTCTATGTTTCTATGTTTCTATGTCTTCAGTAATATATGAGCGGGAGTGATTTCTTGACTGCAGGTATTGATGGTAGTTGAAACGAATTTGCAGATTTTGTAGCAAAAAATTGGAACGCCAGTATTTGATGATAAATGATAAAGGATTAAACTTGGCAAAACTCCAACTACGTATATCATTCTGGTAGTATATAGAAGCTCAATACACTCAAAAGCTTCTATAGTTGTACTGTGGAGAGTATTCTGACAGGCTGCATCACTGTCTGGTATGGAGGAGCTACTGCACAGGAACGAAAGAAGCTGCAGAAGGTTGTAAGTCTAGCCAGCTCTATCCTGGGTACTAGCCTACATAGTATCCAGGACATCTTTAGGGAGCGGTGTCTCAGAAAGGCAGCGTCCATTATTAAGGGCCTCCAGCACCCAGGGCATGCCCTTTTCTCACTATTACCATCAGGTAGGAGATACAGAAGCCTGAAGGCACACACTCAGTGATTCAGGAACAGCTTCTTCCCCTCTGCCATCCGAATCCTAAATGGATATTGAAGTTTTGGACACTACCTCACTTTTTTTAATATACAGGACTTCTGTTTTATGCATATTTTTAAAAATCTATTCAGAATATGTAATTGATTTACTTTATTTATTACTATGTTTTATTCTATTTATTTATTTATTTATTTATTATTTTTCTTCTCTCTCTCTCTCTCTGCTAGATTAAGTATTGCATTGAACTGCTGCTGTTAAGTTAACAAATTTCACGTCACATGCCGGTGATAAAAACCTGATTCTGATTCAGATTCTCTGCAGGTCCCAAGAGGATCTTTAGCTATTTTTTAAATTTCTAATGCAAAGACAGAGCCTTTGGGAACGTATCTTAACAAACACACCAAAGCAAAAAGTAGCACAGGAAATAAATTTCTTTTTGGTGTTCTGAATATTTCTAATGCAGCATCCATCAAAATAACTGCATCGCCAGGAATAGTGGAAGTGGCAGGTTATACCCTATTTTTATTTGACACGCTCTTTGGAAGCAAAACTTTTCGTTAAATATGTGTCTGCAAGCTTAGTGTATAAATTGTGTGAACAGAGAGAGACAGAAAGTGAAAAGGGAGGATGGAGGGAAAAGGAAATGATAAAGGATGAGAGGCGCAAGGGAAAGAGGACAGATTGGAAGAAGGGATGGAGTGAAAAAGTAGGGTCTGAGGGAAGTAAGAGAGGGGAACTGAAGGGGAAAAGGGAAGAGGAGAAAGAAAGAGGAGAGGAAAAGGATGAGAAAAGTAGAAGGGAAAAGGGAAGAAGAGGAAAAGAAAGAAGAGAAAGAAGAAGGGTAATGGCAAGAGGGAATAAAGAAAGTATCGACTAAAGGGAGAGAAAAGGGAAGAAACGGGTGAGGGTAAAGTGAGGAAAGGAAAAGAGAGAGGGAAAGAAACAGAAGGGGCCATTTGCTGAGAGATAGAATGAGGGATTGAGGAGAGGAAGAGAGGAAAGGGGAGAGAAGGACAAAACAGGTCGAGTGAAGCAAGTTTTCCTAATGCAGATTCCTCACAACATAGAAGGAAGCTACA